>NC_044352.1:4315828-5758328 GCF_007364275.1 Archocentrus centrarchus | reverse complement strand
CTGTATATAACTTTATTTACTATATTTTTACACAACTTTTGAAAATTTACAACTTATATTTGTATTCTAATTGTAAAAATAATTTGTTAAGCATGTTTGTGATTTTTACAATAAAAAAAAATCTAACCTTTTTCTACTCAAATTTTATGTTTTGATGTGATTATAAGTCCAATGTGTTAATACAGTATGTCAAAATGAAAGAATAACTATACAGTCACACACGAGGTGGTGCTGAACAAAATGATGTATTAAAAGGTGGTAAAGGTAAACAGTTTCTAAGGTCAACTTCAAAGCTAAAAAGAAAAGTAGTCAAAAATGGCCAAATATACCCCGGACCCCAGAGGGTTAATGATCGAGAGGTGTTTTGTAAAGTGTGCAGAAAAAATATCAATTTGACCTGGAACGGTGTGATGGTGATCAAATCACACCGAGCATCCACCATTCACCAGCAGCAGATCCCTATTTTGTTTTTTGGTGCCACACAAAGCACTGCAACTGCAACCTCAAGGTCAGCTACCGTCACACCTCAGCAGCAAACCAATATTCCAATATTCTACTGGAAAATAAATCATTGGCTTGTGAAACTTTCATTGCATTTTGTTTGTATTCTTTAAAAAGCAAATTTCCTGAGTCTTTCTGAAATGTGTTTGGAATATTAATGTGTCTGAGGTCTTAGTCAAGATAAAGTTACAGTTACACCTTCAAGTAAGTGGGATAAAGCTTTGTCTTCGGTGAGAGATGGGATATCATCATACATGGCTTAGTGCTGTGAATCCACCACTACCCCCAAAAAAGCTGCTGCTCGATTTTGTGCTGGTAGTAAAAATATTGTAGAGGTAGTAAAATTAGGTAGTAAAAGGTATTAAATTGAACTCTAGGATTCCTGTATAAACCCTGACATGCTTAAATAAACGCTTCCAAAACGGTCCTGATCTGTTCCTTAACCATGATCCTGATCCGTTGCTGATCAGTGATATTGTGCGAGTGGACTCCGATCCGGACTTGCCTCCACACCACCACCAACACTGAGTGGAAGCTCAGGTTCAGGAAGCTCCACACGTCCATCAGCCTCCACACCTCCATCAGCCTCCACACCTCCTTCAGCTTCCGCTGGAAGCTCAGGTTCATTATATATTTTGTATGTATGCAGATTTTTAAGTGATTAATAATGTCCAAGTGTGTTTATTAGGGAACTACTCAAGAATAAAAAAAAATAAAAATACAGTGCAGAAATATGTAGAAATCAGTAAAAGTCCAAAAGAACTGGCATTAAACAGAATTAAAGTGTAAACAGTAAAAGTCTCAGAGCCATCTCAGAAAAATGATATTTTGTAATCTGTCAACATTCATGCAGATATGTATATCATGTATTTGATTATAGTTTGTAAAGTTAATCTGACATACAGGAACTAAAGTGATCAAACTGACCATTTTAGTTAGTTCAGTAACATCACAGCAGATCATCAGCTGAGGGAGAACATGGCTGACTTCCTCAGAGAAACACGTCATGTGATCTGTGACAGATGACACATTTCTGCCTTGTGCAGCACGAGTGTCAGTGTGACAGACGTAGACAAAGGAAAGGATTGTGTAGCTGTAGTTGTTGCTGTTTTCACCTGAATGTGGAGCTGTGCATGTTTTATAACAGCAGCAGGTACTCAATACAGAAATAAATATGTTCTCTGTTTCTGAGTAACTACTTCATGAAATCATTTCATGCTGAAGGAAACTGAACTCAGTGTTTCTGAAAATATTTCTGTCACGTAAATGTTTGAGTAACTGTGTTCAGTCCAAAACTGTGTGTTACATTGTATGTATGCAACTTCACTGATAAATGAAGCTCGAGGCTGCATGTTTGCAATGAATGAGTGAAATTAATGTTCTGTGTTAAACTCCTGCAGATGTGCTGCTGTATGTGCGTCTGACTCTGCTCGTTATGATCAGCGTCAATTTAGCAGCTTTGCTGATTTTCTACAAGAAGAGGAGGACCACTAAACCCAGAGGTGAAGCTACAGGAAACACACACACACACAGAGCAGTGTTTTCATCACTTCATTGGACATCACACACAGATGTTCATTCATTTCCTGTGTGTAGATGCAGTGTGCCTTTGAATTGTGGTTCAATTCATTTAAAAATCGATGGCTTCTCTAGAAAAGACTGAAAATAAGTTGACCACAGGGACGTGTTAAACTAAGGTGTGACCTGTAATTAACATCACAGGTTCTTCTGACCTGTAATCAGTCAGTCTGCCTGTTTAAAGGGTGAAAAGTAGCTACTGTGTTGGTATCATGATGTGTTCCACACTGAACATGGACCACAGAAAGCTCAGGAGCTGAGACAGACAGTTATTGATGAGCATGTTAAAGATAAACGAGACCATCTCCAAGCAGCTTGATGTTCCTGTGACTGCAGCTGCACATCTTATTCAGAAGTTTAAGGTCCACCTCACATCTCACACCTGTATCATTGTGGACAATCACCTTCATAGTTTTAGTTTGCAAAGTTTAGCCAAGAACTTAGAGCCTGTCTTAAAGCCAGATGTTCATTTTCTGACCTGCATGTTTTTCAGGACGTCCTGTGGAAACTGAATATGATGACATCACACAGGTGAGCTTCACACATTGTGAGACACCTGAGCTTCATTACAGCTTGATGTGCATCAATCAGCCAGTTTGTTCTGTGTTTGCAGGGCAGCCAGTTGTGTGAAGAGATCAGAGAGGAACAGAGCGGTTCTCCTCCTGTGGAAGTGTCTTCAGTTTACACCACCCCAAACTCCACCAACCACACGGAGCTGAAATCATAGACCTCTGCAGCCGCTTCACCTCTGCTCACAACAAAGTCAGTAAAACTCTGCTCTGATTTTCATGCTCTGAGCTCACAAACCAGGATCTGCATAACAGTTTGAGTACTGGAGTAATTCATCATTTCTCACTGATGGATATTTTATATTTCTTCTCTTTCTGCCAGATGATAGTAACACTTAGAAATGCCCAAAGCCAGTGCACACACTCCTGTTCCAGTTTATTAGGTACAGCTAGTCAAAGACAGTGCAGATATGAATCCTTTGTTCATGAAGGTTACAATGTTCACTTTTTCTTAAAACACTGTTTTTAAGAAACAATGATTGAACTTTATTAAGATTTCGGAGGCTGTAATTTGTGCTGCTATTGATTATTGTTGCATTCATGCAGCAGATATTTTAATTTCTTCTCTCCTGTTTTATCAACAGGCAACTTCAACAGCGCCCCCTGTGTTAATGTTACTGATGTTGCACCCCAGCCCTGCAACCACAGAAACTTCCCCTCCTCTGTGCTCTGCTGTTAAAAACCATCAGTAGTAATTCATTAATGTTGCTGCTGTGACTCTGTAGGACAGACTCAGTGACAGAGCTGCATAAAACGCTGCATCCTGAAACAACTTGATCCCATGCTTGTCTGCTTGCTGCATTCAGCTGTTGAGTTTCCACAGAGTGATCAGCCAGAAAGTAGGCTGCTCTGGGAGGGATACTGCTAAATGTATCTCACTAAAGGGCTCCAGGGGATTCATTTTGTGTGTACTTAATTATTTTATGTTAGCATATTTTAACCCACCCACTGCAACTCAGCTACACTGCTGCACAGCCTCTCATCAGACATGAACAAACAATAGAAAAAAACAAGTGATCAGTTCTGTCCTTTCATTCTGTGTCTATGAACTCTTTGCTTAAAATCTGTTTTGTGCATTAATATCTTGAGCCAATAAAACTTTTCATACAGAATAATTGTGTTTCTGTGTGTTCCTGTGCTCGTATGCAGTCTCCCCTCCCTGAATCTTCCCTTGTTGCTGCTCAGGAAAAGATTTTCCTTTCAAAAAGATTTCATGATTGACTTTTATTACGTGTGATTTTTCAAACGAATATATTTTAAAATAGTTTGATTTTGATTATGAACTTCCATAAATTCATCCTGATGCTGCTTCAGAATAACTTTTCTTTGCAGCGCAGATGTGGAAAATAATGTTTAGGATGATTGTGATGTTCTGTTTGATCTGATGGAACAGCCATTGTTTTATAACCAAAACCTCTGGGATGGAAAAGTGGGTTCAATTCAATTGTAAATAATTTAACTGGTTATGAATTCATTTTATTTTTCTTTGTTACTCATGTGCGTAATAATACATTTTATTTATATCACACCAAATCACAAAAAACAGTCACCTCAAGGTGCTTCATATTGTAGGTAAAGACTCTACAATAATACAGAGAAAAGCAACAGACGACCCCCTATGAGCAAACACTTGGTGACAGTGGGAAGCAAAAACTCCCTTTAACAGGAAGAAACCTCCATCAGAACCAGGCTCAGGGAGGGGGGGTCATCTGCTGTGACCAGGTGGGGGTGAGGGGAGGGAGACAGGACTGAGCTGTTTTTTGTTCTTTCCTAAGTTAAGTTCAGATGGTCTTTACAGCAGACGGGAAAAAACTAATCTCACAGAAACTCATCCTGATAATTCAGGACAGCAAAAGCTACAGGTATTTATTTATCTATTTATTCATAATTTAGGCTGGAAGTGTATCCAGCTCCCTCACAATACTAATACAACAGCTGGTGTGTCATTTTTGCAGTGATCATCCATGCAGGACTCAGTCACACCTCAAAGATCCTCTCCTTCCTGCAGTTCATAAAAAAACAACTGTTCAATTTTATTTAGTCTCAGTCCAACGTGATCAGCTCAGTTTCACTCCTAACAGCAAAAACATAAAAATAAAGACACACACCAGAGCATAAATATAAAATCAGATAATGATTTGGCTCACTGCAGCGTGGGCTCTACATGGTTTTAATGCTCGTCTATAAAGGAAACAAACCTCCTTCAGTCCTGCAGCTCGGACACTCAGCAGGTCATTTTCCACCTGTTTATTGTTTTATATATTGTAATAAAGTCAAATTATTCCACATGATTGTACGTTTAAAATCTGTGACAATATTTTCAATTCTCTAATCTGTAGATTAATCTGACAATATTAACAGGAAAAATTAGCTCTAAGTATTTTATGGATTAATACCAAATCAATTATAGACATTTTATATTTTTATTATAATGTTACTTATGAATATCTGTGCAGTTTACTCTCTCCAATAACTGTTTTCCAGTCATTTAGACACAGACAGGATTTTTCCTTCATGTGGTTTTTGGGCCAAAGAGCACTTCAAATTCAGTTCATCACAATCAGAGATGATCAATAAACCGTTATTGATTAATTCTACAGATGCTAATAACAGTGAACAGTTTCTCCTGCCATTAAAGCTGAACCTCCTGAAATTGAACACAAGAGGGAGCCACTTCCACACCACACACTGTGGACTCAACAGAAGACTGTGAGAGAGAATCCACCTTAAACCTGTCCATCAAATCTGTTTCATCTCTCCATTCTCATCTCTCTCTTCAGGCTGAGAAACAAACAAAGCTCTGATCACGTGATGCTCTCCTCTCTGACAGTCTCACATCACTGCGCTGAAATGCTTCAAAGTAATTCGTTGAGTGAAATCAGAAACTTTTCCTTAAAAGTCTCGTTCGTGTCTTTGTTCAGATCAGACGGTTTGAGTCTATAACTGTCGTCTGCAGGATCAAAGAACAAAGAGGAAAAGACCATAAGAGAAGGAAATGGAGAAAACAAGAAGAATGAATACACAGTGAACAGAACAGGTTGAAGGGAGATTTAAACACAGAGCAGAAGCTGATTGGTTCACAGAAAGCGGACACTAAAATAATTGGATGAGAGTAATGATGTAATGAGTCTGAGAACGTGAGAAAGACTGGAGCAGCAGGCCAAACACTCAGGTAGTGAACACAAATCTTCTTTATTGAATTTACACTGAAGCTTCATTATTGAATGTTTTGTATTCAAAGGTTTCATAATGTCAACATTAACTTTACATGTTTATGTTTTGTTGTTCTCAGAGTTACAGGATTTTTAACAAACCGTCTTCTGCAGTGAAACACAAACTGTCCTCCAGTTTAACAACTACACATCCTACTGTAGCTACAACCAGACACTGCAGCAGGCTGCAAGTATTCAAGGTTGGCTTCATGACACAAAGAAGATTTACTTTTGTTACAAATTAATCTAATGCAGCACATCATTAATGTTCTTTCTCACCTCTACTGGATCATTAAATTAAAGTGAACCATGAATATTTCCATAGATTTACATCATGTGATGTCACGGCTGACTCAGTTAAGCTGCTGCGTGGCTTCTCTGTGCTGATAAAAGTCAGACAAGAACAAACACAATACAACAAACAGATGAATTTAACATAGAAATCCTTCAAAATATGAAAAGAATGAATCAAAAGGAAAGATGAACACTGAGTACAAATTTCTCTTCACAGCATCACAGTTTCAGACTGAAAACCAGAGATTCAAGTTATGAAAACTGGAAGATGATGCTGCAAACTAAACAAATGTATTTAAAGGGATGACTCAGGAGAATATGGAGAGATTTTAGGGTTTGTTTGATTTCATAATCAGTTTGTTAAAGAGCTCAGGTTGTTATTTCTGTGTGTGAAATTGTTACTTGGTACATAAAAGTTGCAGCAAACTGAAACGCTTGTGTGTTATAATTATTTTCACTCATACTGAGTTCCTCCTGAACCAGTGGGGGTGGGTGGGTGGGTGTGTGGGTGTGGGTGTGTGTGTTTGAAGGCGTGACCTCAGCATTAAGAGAAGTTCCTGGTTTGCAAGTGAAGAAGGAAGAGAAGCAGCATTAAACCATCAGAGCCTTGAGATGAAACACACTTTGTTCTGCTTCATCTTCCTCAGTGAGTAAATTCTCTTCTTCTTTCTGTCACTTTCTCTGTTCTAAGTGTTGTTTGTCTCCACTTTCTTTCATTTGTAGGTCATCAGTTACTTTTACAGCTTTCTTCTTTGTTTCTTCGTCATCTCAAACTCATTATTGGTTTCTGTGGTTACGGTCAGTTCGGAAATGAGTCACTCAAACATGCAGATTATTGAAAGCATAAAATAACTCCTCAAAATATAAACCTGTGAGGAATTTAAATGTTTACACAAATATTTTTCTTTTTCACAACAGTTTGATCCCCAGAAATAACCTTTCTAAATATTATTGTACATTCAGTCTGCAATCAAATATTTTCTCTATCTTTATAGCAGCAGTAGCAGCAGTAGTAGTAGTAGTAGTAGTAGTAGTAGTAGTAGTAGTCATCGTAGAGCTGCTGAAACAACACTCAGAGTTTTGGTGACAAACTGAAAACTTTGGATGTTTAGCAGCTCGTCTAAAACACTCATTTCACACAAACACAAAAAGCTGCTGCTGCTGCTGCTGCTGCTGCTGCTGCTGATGATGATGATGATGATGTCATCAAATCTAATTTTTGTAGCTTTTCCACAAACTTTCCCCTCTGACTCTTCCTCAGCACATGCTTTGTGTTTGTGTATCAAACAGGAAGTTTGTAAAGTCAAATAAAAGGAAAAATGAAGTTAACTGAACTACTGTGATCAATGAAAGTTAATAATCATCTGTCTTTGATTTATAGGAAGCTAGTAACTACTGATTGTTCATCCTTTCAGCAGCACTTCAGGATGGAAACACTGGTTTGGTCAATGCAGAAATTCTCACCAGTAGAGCAGTGGAAGGAGGAAACATCACAGTTGGATGCAGGTTTTATTTCTCTGGAGAGAGGAAGCTGTTCTGTAAGGAAAAATGTGAAGATGGAGGCATTCTTGTAGAAACATCTGCTGATGCAGCTCAGAGCGGCAGATACAACATCAGATATGAAAAAAACTCAGACATTAGATCAGATCACATTCTGTATGTGAGCATCACACAGCTGAAAAAGTCTGACTCAGGATGGTACAGGTGCTCTTTGGACAGAAGTTGGAGGCCAGATTCAAACTTTGATTTTGAGATCATTGTCACAGAAGGTGAGTTTCTACTAACAACCATGTTTGTCTTTGAAGGTGTGACAGAAGCTTCAGCTCTCAAAGGCAGCTGCTTTTCTTTCAATCACCTACAGATGTTATATTTAGCTGAAAAATAAAGTTGAATCAGTTCCACCCCATAACCACATCAGTCACATACAAACTGCTTCAAGTGGGGTTATTATGACTCTGATTGTTTCACTGTTCACAGCTCCAACCACTAAAACACCAACCGTGACTCTGAGACCTTTTTCAGCTTCAGGATTTCTCTCTCCAGCCTCCACACCACCACCAACACTGAGTGGAAGCTCAGGTTCAGGAAGCTCCACACCTCCATCAGCCTCCGCTGGACGTTCAGGTTCATTATATGTTTTGTGTGCAGATTTGTATGTGATGTTGGTCCATTAATGTCTGTGGAAGAAGCACTCTGATCTTTTAGTGAAGTAAAAGAGAAAAATGGTGCAGAAATGTGTAGAAATCAGTAAAAGTCCAAAAGTATTGGAATTAAAATAGAATTAAAGTAGAAACAGTAAAAGTCTCAGAATACACTTTTGGATTTTACTGTAATCTGTCTCATCAATATTTATTCAGATCTATCTGGATAATCTGGTACTTTGTTGCTAAATGAACCTCGAGGCTGCATGTTTGCTCTGTGTGAGTGAAATTAATGTTCTGTGTTAAACTCCTGCAGACATGCTGCTGTATGTGGGTCTGACTCTGCTCGTTATGATCAGCGTCAATTTAGCAGCTTTGCTGATTTTCTACAAGAAGAGAAGGACCACTAAACCCAGAGGTGAGGCAACAGGAAACACACACACACACACACACACACACACACACCATCATCACACTGATGCACATTCATTTCCTGCAGACTAACCTTCCTTACAGAAACCTGGTTACAGCAGGATGAATATGTTAGTTTAAATGAATCAACACCCCCGAGTCGCAGTAACTGTCAGAATGCTCGAAGCACAGGTCGAGGAGGAGGAGTAGCAGCAATCTTCTATTCCAGCTTATTAATTCATCACAGACCCAGACAAAGTTTTAATTCTTCTGAAACTCTGACTCTTAGTCTTTTCCACCCTAACTGGAAAATTCAAAAACCTGTTTTATTTGTTATTATCTATCGTCCACCTGGTCCTTACTCAGAGTTTCTGTCTGATTTCTCAGACTTTTTATCTGATTTAGTGCTCAGTTCAGATAAAATAATTATCGTGGGTGATTTTAACATCCATGTAGATGCTGAAAATGACAGCCTCAACACTGCATTTAATCTATTATTGGATTCACTTGTATGTATAATATACTGCACTGTTTCATGTATTGTTGAAATACACAAAGTCAAATAGAAAAAAATTGATTTTTTTTTCTGCCATAATATTCCAGCCTTTGTACAACAGCATTAACTCTGCCTCATTTACCACAATGAAAGTGTGTCTACATCATGGTAACATCAGATAATCTCAGACAGCCTCTGGTGGAGCTGCTGTGAAAACAGTGTTACTCAGCTGATGGTGAAGATAACTGAGACACAGTCACACTTGGCTGTGCTCTAAAATAATCATTCAAAAATAAATTTTTTTAATAGCATATAACACACAGGAAAACACGGCACCAGGACACAGTTTCTCTGTCACAGCTTAGCATGGACTGCTCACAGTGTCCCAATTTGCATGAATGAAGTCAGCTGTGACATTCCCGTCACACTGAACTGAAAGTTCAGCCTGTTTGTAACCATCAGATGTTCATTTATGACACAACAGAAGCTGGTTGTAGCAGGTTTGATTGATATGATTCATTTATTTATTTGTTTATGGCCTGACCTGCATGTTTTTCAGGACCTCCTGTGGAAACTGAGTCTGCAGACAGAGAGGTGAGGGTCAGGAAATGTGAACACATGAGCTTCATCATTGTTCGCTTTGTATCTGTCAGCTGTTTTGTTCTCCTCCTGCAGGACAACAGGTTGTATGAAGAGATCAGAGAGTGTGACATACCAAGCCGTTCACCTCCTGTTGAAGTGTCTTCAGTTTACGCCACGGCCAAAGACCCAAAACCAGGTGGAGGTGAAAGCATGAGCCTCTACAGCCTCGTCACCTCTCCTCAGAACAAAGTAAGTATTAGCATATATGTTGATTCTGATCTTTCAAAACTTGAGATTTATCTCCATTGCATCTCTTCCTGTCAGCCAGCAGTGATGCTCAGTGCTGAACAACTCTGTGGTTCCATTTTATTAGGTACAGCTAGTTAAAAACAGTACAAAGATGAATCCTTTTTCATGAATGTTATAATGTTCACTTGTTGTTAAAAAAGTATTTTGAAAGATGATAATTCAACTTCATGATGACTTCAGAGGCTTTATAGTCATTTTTTGCGTTAGTACAGCAGGTATTTCTATTATTTTGTTCAAACCTTTTTAATCAGACGACTGAGTTTTTAATGTTTTTGCTTTTTTTTCCAGATTTCATCCACAAAATCTGGGTTTTTGCACTTTATATGTACAAGATCATTTATTTAATGATATCATAATCATTAAATAAATGTCACATGTACATGTATGGAGAAAAATAACACAAATAAATAAAATAAAAGGACAAACATTAACCAGAGGAGCCTATAGAGAATCTATAGAGCTCATCTTGGAAGAGTGATTATGTTTGCATTCACATCTCAGTTCTGTTTGCAAAATCTGCCAGACAGGCTTTAAAAAAATGACATCATAGTTTTAGGAGTCTAAAGTTTGATCTCACCTTTTTGTGTCAGGTTGAAGAAAACTCAGGTGATCTCAGTCACTCTGAGGTGGATTTTTCCCACATTCCTGCCACCTGCAGCGCCCCCTGTGATAATGCAACTGATGTCATCTACTCCGTGGCTCAGGTGGACCACAGCAGAGCGGCTTCACCTCCTCTGTACTCTACTGTTACCTCAGCATGAATCACATCAGTACTTAACCTTCACTCTCAGAGGCAAAAAGCTCAATACAAATGATACAAAAGCTTATTTTTCTGTTTTTTGACATATTTATAACTTACATGTGCAGTCGGATATTTTAGTGACAGTGTGCAGTTTTTGGTTAATATTAAAAAATATTATATTAAAAAAAGTGTTTTCTGTGCAGTTCACTCTGTTAATGTGATCATTCAGACATCTCCATCAGTGTTTATTATGAATGATTAGTCAAAGCTCAAAGCCTCAGTGAACACTGTGATATGAAACCACCTGCCAACACAAACTGAATTCCTGAGTAGCCATCCTCTGGCTTTGTTCACCATAAAGATTCTTATTTATGTTCTTCACTGACAGACAGTAAATGAATGCACTGAAAAAAGAAGCAGTGAGCCATGAAATCTGACATATGTGTTCTTTACTCTTCAAGGATGTGCAGCACGATATTCATATTCCTGCATGTTTAGTACCCTTTGTTCACTTTGGCTCTATTTATCTGAAGTGGAGAATAAACGACATGGAGGATTTCAGGCTGCTAATGCTATAATATATGCTAATGAGATGCAGACTCTTTCTCATGTCTGATTGGCTCAGCCTAATCATGTGGTCATATTGTGCTGTGTAATTGGCTTTACCTACTTGGCCTTATTGACTGAAATGGAGAAAGTGGGGATTCCCCAAATCTACTAACTGACATCACTGAACAGCTGACAGCAGCTGATGGTGAGAAACTGGATAAACAGCTGCTCTGTTTACAGTAACATCTGTTCAAGGCTGCCGCCTGATTGATCAGCCTCTGATTGGCTGATCAATGTCTAACATGTTATGGATGACTCATCATTGAGTAATATTAAAGCCATACCTACAGTTCAGCAATATTGCTCAAATGTAAACACCATGGTGGCCTGTTATACATAATGCATTGATATCAGCTGATTATGTGGTATAGCTGCATTATGTAGTAATAGTGCAGTATAGGATGTGGTTACCAAGAAGTGATAATCTCAGAATATAAATCCCTTACAGCAAGCTTAAAACTGTTTTGATGAGTATTATTAATATTTAAAGCAAATTTTCTGCTGGAATTTGTATATCTTCACTAATCCAGGGGTGACTAAAAGTTTAGGGCAGCGTCTCCAAATGAGGCCAGAATAGTTTTGCAGAAGGTAATCAGACGTCTGCTGAAGTGTTTCCTGTTATGAAATGTTATCCTGACTCTACATTTAATTTACATTCTCATTAATCCTGGGAGGATCCCATCACTGATCGCTCTCATTTTCTTTCCTAAGTTAAGTTTAGATGTTTTTACAGTGGACTGCAAAAACCTTCCCTTCCAGAAACCTATTGTTTAAATATTGTAACTGTAACAAACCAACATTCACTTTATTCCCAACCTGACTGTTTGGACACACAGTGTGTTTTCAGGATGACAAAGAGTGAAGTGATGCAGTAATTTACACATTTTTAATGAAAATAAACATGAACATTGGCAGTTTTGACAGTGTACGGTCTTTATCGTTTACAAAATATTTCATAAATACACACATTTCCTTCACTTGTGCAGTGGAAGTATTCGAGCTCAGCTTCCTCATACAAAACATTTACTTTTGTTGCAAATTAATTTGATGCAACGTGTCCTTAACCAGCTTTGCCTTTTTTATTTCAACTGTACTGGATCATTAAATGCATTTTATACAAAAGTAGCAACAAAAAAAATATTATTTAAATCAGGCGATGCCCCGACTGCAACGCTGCCAAACTGCTGTGTGGCTCGTCAGTGTCGTTGAAAACAAATTAAGAAGTAAACGTGTAAAAACAATAACTGTACACAGGAGACAAACACGGTAAATATTTCCTTTTACATCACTGCATCCTCAAAGAAGAAGAATATAATAATAAACACTCGATACAACAAACTCAATACAACATGTGACTGTGAGGTTTAAATAAAGTGACACACAGAGGAGGAGGAGGAGAAGGATGAAGGGGAGCTGACAGAATAAAAGCTGCATAGAGTCAATATCACAAATCTCTAATGTAGAGAAGATGATTTTGGAAGATGGTGAGTTTCTACTCTCAGTCTGAACTTTAGTCAGCTGAAGTGTTTGAACACGTTTCTGACTTTATCGGTCCTGCTGTTTACCGCAGAGCTTCCCTTCCTGTTATTAGGAAACAGTTTAAATATACGACTCTGCTCTGAAGTGACTCAGTGCAAATCGCTGAGGGTGGATTTTTCTTCACCGTCTGTCAGAGCAGGAGAGGAAAGTTTCCTCTGAAGCCGGAACAGGAAAGTTTCTTAAAGCAAAGTTCTGCACAGACCTCAGATAACATCCTAAACACGTCTTTAACAGAGCAGTCTGATGTCTGATTGATTTATCAGCTGATGATTTTATGTTTCTGTTGGTCAACATGTTGCTGGTTGAACTCACTGACTTTGTGTAGTTTGTCACAGTGAGCATCAGATCTGTTACATGGTAGTCTAAGTTTAATGCGGTGGATTGAAATATAAAATGGAAAAAGCCCAAAGCCTGATTTCAAAATAAGCATCAGGATTATTAAACAGGCTCATGGGACTCTTTCAGGTCAGCTCTCCTGCTCTGACATCCACAAAACTCAAGTCTGCGACCACACGAGGGAAAATCAGATCAGTGGAAGAACGTGGACGTAAAATCTGAGGACCAACAATCACGTTTCCAACAATCATCTGCTGAGAAACAACAAAGAGGAGATATGATCCTTCATCCAGAGGATTATCAGCAATAAATTAATTTCAGACAGTTTTCAAATATACAACATTACAATAAGTTACTTTACATGTAGAAAAATATTATATACCCTTGGTACTTAGTGATAAAATAAAGTTTGAGGACTAAAAGGCAAAGTGCAAAAATAACTGAGGCTCAACAGGAAGTGTTTGTGCAACGTCCATCATCAAAGGCTAGAAAAGGAAAATACCCACATGAAGCACTCTACTATAAATCTTTACCACAGTCACAGACTTCCTGCTGGAGGCCTCAGTTTGGTTAAACAGCCATCCCTTTATGATACAATGAACACAGAAACGTTGAGTGAAATGAGTTCTAAGGTAGTTTATGAGCACAAAGGTTTCTCAGCAGCTGTGATGGTCCTTAATAGTGCAGGAGAAAAATGAGGAAGTCCGCAGGAACAGCGAGTTCCTTCTGTTAACGTGTTTAACAAGACGTTCGTGTTTCAGTGTCCAAAAATATCAGAGGTGCGTCAGGCGCTAAAAATTTAAATGTTAGGTGTTAAAGAGCTGCAACTAAAGATAATCATGCAGTCTGTAAAGTGTCAGAATCTGTAATGTGACGGCAAATTCTGATGTTCATTCTGCAGCCTGCAGGCTTACTCAGTGCTTCATCTTAGAAAGTGTGCAGCGAAGAGAGGCGGAGAAGGGCCGCCTGCACCACAGCCATGCACCGCACATCTCACCCACAGAGACACCCTGGTGCAACATTTTGTTCCTGTTTAAAGTTCACTTTATACATGAACCCGGTCAGTCTGGTCTGCAGTTGTGTTGCTGCTCCTTTCAGTTAATGCAGCTCATGAACTAAAGAGAGAACCTGGTTTCCTTTCTGGGACGACCTAAAAGGGAAAAGGTTGTATTCCAAAAGTCGGAACTAAAGAGGGCCGCATTCCTCAGAGTGAGACCTTAGCAATCTAGCTGGAGAAGGAAAGCCATTTTCCTGGATGTCACAGCTGTTGTTTCGCTGCAGCAGAGAGCATCACACCAGTGTTTTAGAGGGCTCTGTGTACTAACACCAACCTCCATCACAGCTGTGTTCAAAGGGACCCCTGCATCTCTGTCGACAGCATGAAATCAGGGCAGAAGTCAAAATACAGAAAACAGGTAAATACACCAATCAGGCATAACTTTATGACCTCCTGCCTAATAAAAGAGCCCCGTCAAGGCATGGACTCCACTAGAGCCCTGAGGGTGTGCTGTGGCATCCGTTACCAAGATGTTAGTAACAGATCCTGAGAGGCTGGGGCCTCCATGGATCAGACTTGTTTGTCCAGCACATCCAACAGATGTTCAATTGGATTAAGATCTGGGAATTTGGAGGCCAAGTCAACACCTCCAAGATGTTGTTGTGCTGCTCAAACATTCCTGAAAAGGTGCACACGGTCTGCAGCAATGCTTAGGTAGGTGGTACATATCACAGTAACATCCATGTGGAGGGGAGGACCCAGGGTTTCCCAGCAGAACATTGCCCAAAGCGTCACACTACCTCTGCCGGTTTGCCTTCTTCCCACAGTGGTGCCAGGTGTTCCCCAGGTAAGTGACACACACACACACACACACACACACACACACACACACACACACACACACACACACACACACACACACACACACACACACACACACACACACACACACACACACAAAACCATCCACATGATGTAAAGAAAACATGACTCATCAGAGCAGCCCGCCGTCTTCCATCACTCTGTGATGCAGTTGTGCTCATGTTCCCATCGTTGGTGCTTTCGGTCGTGGATGGGTCAGCGTGACTGTCTGCAGCCGCATACACAACAAACTGCGATGTCCTGTGTATTCTGACACCTTCCTATCAGAGCATTCAAATTTTCAGCAGTTTGGGCTACAGTATCTCCTCTGTTGGATCGGTCCACACAGGCCAGCCTTCACTCTCCACGTGCATGATCCTGTCACTGGATCACCTCTGTTCCTTCCTTGGACCACTTTGTTAGATACTGACCCCTGCAGGCCGGGAACACCCGACAGGAACTGCAGGTTTTGTGATGCTCTGATGCAGTCGTCTTGGCCCGAGTCAAACTCACTACAATCCTTACACTGCCCATTGTTCCTGATTCTAACACATCGATTTTGAGGACAAAATGTTCACCTGCTCCCCGATATGTCCCACCCATTAACAGCACCATGATGAAGAGATAATCAGTGTTATTCACTTCACCTGTCAGTGGTCATAAAGTTATGCTTGATCGGTGTATAAAGTTGGTTTGAATCTCTACATCCAAGAGAAAAAAAAAAACAATGGGAAGATTGAATAGGAGAAAAAAACTGTTCTTTCAATTACACCCAACTTCAGGTGCCCTTAGGAAAGGCACTTAAACATCCAAATACACCCACAGGAGCTTCTGACAGCAGCAGGCTGCAGCTCAGTGAACAGGAAACTGGCTCATGCTTTGAAACGTCCTCAGAAAACCTGATCTGCACAAATTAAAGTGCAATTGAAGACACAGAGGAGAGAGTGGGAGAGGAAATGTCCTCAAAAAAAAAAAACAGGCTGATTGTTTAACAGCAGTCAGTCAGATGTTCAGGGTGAACTCAGGACTGCGTGAGGAAAAGTTCAGACTTCATGAAGTCTGAACACGAAGGATGAAAGCAAGAAGAAATCACAGAAACCAGTGGAACCGGTCTCCACAGCGCTGGAACAGAACTCATCGCCTTTCATGTCGGTCACAGCGTCCTCATAACTGTTGGTGTCTGTGCTACAGTTGCTGAAAACACTGTTTTTAAGCATAATAACTATGATTGTCTACTGCATGTGGCTGTCAGTGTTTCTAGTGATATTTCAAAAAAAAAAAAAATTTAAAAAAAGGAACTGAAAAGAGAGCTTAGAAAAAAGTCAGAACTCGAGTGTCTCTGAAATCAGGACCTGTGGTTAGTTTTTTTGGTTAGAAGGAAATTTCTCCTTACGTTTTTTTAAAACGTACATTTTTCTGCACAGTTTCAAATCCCACAGTAATGACGGCCTAAAGTATAAAAATAATGCTGGAGAAAAAAATGAATTTTGAGGGGCTGTGATCGATTTGACCTCCAGTGACTCAACCATCGGTCACAGCGTGTCATCACTTTGGTTCTTGATGGGGGGGTGAAGTTTCTCTGTCTCATCACAGTGTGGCTGAACTCTGACGTAGTGCACAGAGAGGAGGACGATTCCTGTGTGACCTCCGACCCTTTGAGCCAGGCATCACGAGGATCTGTCTACAGTGCTGGAGTTCAAATGCGTCGGGACCGCATACAGAGGCGGAGGAGTGTGCTGCAGTGCTGTTGAGCCAGGTGCTGCTATACCTGCTGCTGCTGCACCAGCCGTCTGTAATGAGGCATGACTTTGCTCTCTGGGAGGTAGAGCGCCATCTCCAGGGCAACCAGGATAGTGAACTCAAATGAAATGAGCTCCCTCCTGCTGATCCTGAAACGCTCCTCCAGCTTCTGCAGGAATGAGAGAAACCAGGAAGTGAGAGAGATTCAATGTTTTTGGAGAGCCTCGTTTAATTAAAAAAAAAAAATCACCTGTGAAATAGTGACTTTTTTATTATATTACACAATATAATATTAAAAGAAGCAGTATCGCTCACATTTCTATGCAGCCATTTCTTTTTAACTACAGTGATGCAAAAAGTATTTCCCCCTTCCATCCATCCATCCATCCATTCATCCATTCTCTTCCGCTTATCCGGGGCCGGGTCGTGGGGGCAGGAGCCTAAGCAGAGAAGCCCAGGCTTCCCTCTCCCCAGCCACTTCCTCCAGCTCATCCGGAGGGACCCCAAGGCGTTCCCAGGCCAGCCGAGAGATATAATCTCTCCAGCGTGTCCTGGGTCTACCATGGGGCCTCCTCCCGGTGGGACATGCCCGGAACACCTCACCTAAGAGGTGGCCAGGAAGCATCCTAATCAGATGCCCGAGCCTTTCGATGTGGTAGAGCAGCGGCTCTACTCTGAGCCCCTCCCGGATGGCCGCACTCCTCACCTTATCTCTAAGGGAGAGGCCAGCCACCCTTCGAAGGAAACTCATTTCTGCCGCTTGTATACGCGATCTTATTCTTTCGGTCACTACCCAAAGCTCGTGACCATAGGTGAGGGTAGGAACGTAGATCGACCGGTAAATCGAGAGCTTCGCTTTTACACTCAGCTCCCTCTTCACCACGACAGACCGGTGCAGCGTCCGCATCACTGCAGAAGCAGCCCCGATCCATCTGTCGATCTCCCGCTCCCTTCTCCCATCACTCGTGACCAAGACCCAGAGATACTTGAACTCCTCCACTTGGGGCAAAAACTCATTCCTAAGCCGGAGAGGGCACTCCACCCTTTTCCGTCTGAGGACCATGGCCTCAGACTTAGAAGTGCTGATTCTTATGCCGGCCGCTTCACACTCGGCTGCGAACCGTTCCACTGCGAGCTGGAGGCCACCCCCTGATGAAGCCAACAGGACCGCATCATCTGCAAAGAGCAGAGATGACACTCTGAGGCCACCAAGGAAGAAGCCTTCTGCCACCTGGCTACACCTAGAAATTCTGTCCATAAAAATTATGAACAGAATCTGTGACAAAGGGCAGCCCTGACGGAGTCCAACACCCACAGGAAACGAATCCGACTTATTACCGACTATACGGACCAAGCTCTCACTGCGGTTGTACAGAGATTGAATGGCCCGCAACAACGGGCCAGACACCCCATACTCCCGCAGGACCTCCCAAAGGATACCCCGAGGGACACGGTCGAATGCCTTCTCCAAGTCCACAAAGCACATGTAGAATGGTTGGGCAAACTCCCACACACACTCGAGAAGATAAAGAGCTGGTCCAGCGTTCCACAACCAGGACGAAAACCGCATTGTTCCTCCTGGATCCGAGGTTCGACTAACAGACGGACCCTCCGTTCCAGCACCCTGGCATAGACCTTACTGGGAAGACTGAGGAGTGTGATCCCCCGAAAGTTGGAGCACACCCTCCGGTCTCCCTTCTTAAAGATGGGGACCACCACCCCAGTCTGCCAATCCAATGGCACTGCCCCAGATCTCCACGCGATGTTGCAGAGGCGTGTCAACCAAGACAGCCCTACAACATCCAGAGCCTTCAGGAACTCAGGGCAAATCTTGTCCACCCCAGGGGCCCTACCACCAAGGAGTTGTTTAACTACCTCAGTGACCTCACCCCCAGTGATGTTCAAGTCATCTCCCCTGTCCCCAGACTCTGCTTCCACTACAGAAGGTGTGTCAGTGGGATTCAGGAGGTCCTCGAAGTATTCCTTCCACCGCCCGACTATAGCCTCAGTTGAAGTCAGCAGCACCCCACCCGCACTATAAACCGTGTGAGTGGAGCACTGCTTTCCCCTCCTGAGTCGCCTGACGGTTTGCCAGAATCGCTTCGATGCCGTCCGAAAGTCTTTTTCCATAGCCTCACCGAACTCCTCCCACACCCGAGTTTTTGCTTCGGCCACTGCCCGAGCTGCATTCCGCTTGGCCTGCCAATACCTGTCAGCTGCCTCCGGAGTCCCACAGGCTAACCAAGCCCGATAGGACTCTTTCTTCAGCTTGATGGTTCCCTTCACCTCCGGTAACCACCATCTGGTTCGGGGGTTACCACCACGACAGGCACCAACCACTTTGCAGCCACAGCTCTGAGCAGCAGCCTCAACAACGGAGGTGCGGAACATGGTCCATTCAGGCTCAATGTCCTCAGCCTCCCTCGGAATGTTGTTGAAGCTCTGCCGGAGGTGGGAGTTGAAGATCTCCCGGACTGGGGCTTCTGCCAGGCATTCCTAGCGCACCCTCACAATACGTTTAGATGCGCCAGGTCTGTCCAGCATCTTCCCCCACCACCTGATCCAACTCCACCAGGTGGTGATCAGTTGACAGCTCAGCTCCTCTCTTCACCTGAGTGTCCAGAACATACGGCCGCAGATCTGATGATAAAATTACAAAATCGATCATCGACCTGCGACCTAGGGTGTCCTGGTGCCACGTGCACTTATGGACATCCTTATGTTCGAACATGGTGTTCGCTATGGACAAACTGTGGTTTGCACGGAAGTCCAACAACAAAACACCATTCGAGTTCAGATCGGGCAGGCCGTTCCTCCCAATCACGCCCCTCCAGGTCTCACTGTCATTGCCCACAAGAGCGTTGAAGTCTCCCAGCAAGACTATGGAGTCACCAGACGGAGCACTCTCCAGCACCCCGCCCAGCGACTCCAAAAAGGGTGGGTACTCTGAACTGTCATTTGGCGCATAAGCGCAAACAACAGTCAGGACCCGTTCCCCAGCCCGAAGGCGCAGGGAAACTACCCTCTCGTCCACTGGTGAAAACTCCGACGTACATGCAGCAAGCCGGGGGGATACAAGAATACCCACCCCAGCTCGCCGCCTCTCACCGAGGGCAACTCCAGACTGGAACAGAGTCCAGCCCTTCTCCAGGAGACTGGTTCCAGAGCCCAGGCCATGCGTTGAGGTGAGCCCAACTATATCAGGCTGGTATCTCTCAACCTCACGCACTAGCTCAGGCTCCTTCCCCACCAGAGAGGTGACATTCCATGTCCCAATAGCCAGTCTCGATAGCCGGGGATTGGTCCGACAGGGCCTCTGCCCTTGGCCACCGCCCGACACACATTGCACCCGACCCCTACGACGCCTCCTGTGGGTGGTGGGCCTACAGGAGGGCGGGCCCATGTAACCTCTTCGGGCTGCGCCCGGCCGAGCACCACGGGCTAATGCCCGGCCACCAGATGCTCTCCCTCGAGCTCCCTCCCCAGGCCTGGCTCCAGGGTGGGGCCCCGGTAACCCTATCCCGGGCAGGGTAAACTGTTCCCTTGCTGTTACAAACATAGGGGTCTTCTGAACCCCTTCCTTTTTCCCCCTTCCTGATTTTATTTTATTTTATTTGTTTTGCATATTTGTCATTTTTGCATATTCAGATGTTGTTCTGGGTCCTTTTGTGCTTCCTGGATGAGTCATTAATGCACTCTTAATTTTGGTCAACCAGCCACTCCTGGGAAGGTTCTCCACACATGGAGAAAACGTGGAACACTCCCACTGGAACGGCTCCCACTGTGGTTCTCTGGAGTCCCAAAGCCTTAGAAATGGCTCTGTGACCCTTTCTAGACTGATAGACTTCAATGACTTTGTTTCTCAGCTGTTTCTTCAGATCGTGGTGTGATGTGTTGCTTTTTAAGGTATTTTCAAACAGGTTCTGTTTATGTGATTTCTTGATTCAATGGGTCTGGCAGTGAAATAAAGGTCAGCTTTCCAAAAATAAATATTTCTGAAGAAGAAACAAAAACATGAATATGGAGCATAAATACAGCACAGTGGTTACAAAGTGTCTGTTTTAGGCTGGAAGTGTATCCAGCTCCCTCACAATACTAATACAACAGCTGGTGTGTCACTTCTGCAATGATCATCCATGCAGGACTCAGTCACACCTCAAGGATCCTCTCCTTCCTGCAGTTCATAAAAAATAACTGTTCAATTTTATTTAGTCCCAGTGCAACGTGATCAGCTCAGTTTCACTCGTAACAGCAAAAACATAAAAATAAAGACGCACATACCAGAGCATAAATATAAAATCAGATAATGATTTGGCTCACTGCAGCGTGGGCTCTACATGGTTTTAATGCTCGTCTATAAAGGAAACAAACCTCCTTCAGTCTTGCAGCTCGGACACTCAGCAGGTCATTTTCCACCTGTTCAGGTAGATCAACCTCACAAATGCCCTGAGCAAGAGGAACATGATCTGATCGATAAGGCAGATCTACCACTCTGTGTGTGTGTGTGTGTGTGTGTGTGTGTGTGTGTGTGTGTGTGTGTGTGTGTGTGTGTGTGTGTGTGTGTGTGTGCGTGCATTACTTACATCAATGAGGTGTTTCACTTCCTGTTTCTTGAGGTCACTGCTGATCTTAGCGGCTAATAGGAGGCATGCAGCTGAAACCATCTTCCTGTGAAGCAACAGTGACATTCATACTTTGGTCATCACAGTTTTCTCACAGAGCCCTCAAAAATATTGTGATGCAGCAGTCTGAATGACTCCACATAGGTAAGCTATTTATTGTTTTATATAATGTAATAAAGTCAAAGTACTCTAAAAGTATTTTATGGATTAATACCAAATCAATTACAAACATCATTTTATATTTTTATTATAACATTACTTATGAATATCTGTGCAGTTTACTCTCCCCAGTAACTGTTTTCCAGGCATTTAGACACAGACAGGATTTTTCCTTCATGTGGTTTTTGGGTCAAAGAGCACTTCAAATTCAGTTCATCACAATCAGAGATGATCAATAAACTGTTATTGATTAATTCTACAAATGCTAATAACAGTGAACAGTTTCTCCTGCCATTAAATCTGAACCTCCTGAAATTGACCACAAGAGGGAGCCACTTCCACACCACACACTGTGGACTCAACAGAAGACTGTGAGAGAGAATCCACCTTAAACCTGTCCATCAAATCTGTTTCACACTTTCAAAGATCTGCAACACAATCAGACTGCAGTCCTGAGACTAATTATGGTTCACAATTATTTTACATAATGGAAAAGTGAGAGCTGCACAGTCACATATTCTTCATCGTCATCAGTATCGAGCATTTCACAGCAGATTTGAACAGACCTGTTGTGTTTGTTGAGTCGCCCCTGCAGCACCAGCTTTTCAAAGTAGACGTACGCCATCGCGAGGGTGACGGGCTGCAGGCCGCAGTCCTCCCCGACCATTCTCATCTCTCTCTTCAGGCTGAGAAACAAATAAAGTTCTGATGCTCTCCTCTCTGACAGTCTCACATCACTGCACTGAAATCCTTCAAAGTAATTAGTTGACTGAAATCAGAAACTTTACCTCCGGATTTTGCTGAGGGTGAGTTTAATGTGAGGAAACTTTTCCTTAAAAGTCTCGTTCATGTCTTTCTTCAGATCAGACGGTTTGACGTATTCTATAACTGTCGTCTGCAGAGAGAAGGAAAACCAGAGAAAACAAGAATGAAGAGAGAGCAGAACAGGTTTAACTGTGAGCAGAGACATTTCAAAGTCAAACAATCGTCAGTGAAGTAAACGATCTGATGAGGATGTAAACACTGATGCAGTAAATATTTCTCTCTCTGACTCGTTTATTGTTGCAAAGATCACATTATTTCTCTCACAGGACAGCTCATCCATGCTTTAGATTACAGTCTACAGGTATGATGAAGACTGCTCACTGGAGTATAACCTCATCAAACATGATCTGCATTAAAAACCTGCAGCAGGATCCTCCATGAACTAAACCGACTTCACAGTCTGTAACAGCTGAACTCTGCCACAGCCGGAGAACTGCTGTGAAATCTAACAATGCTGCAGCGCCTGGCTCTGACCACAGGCCACTGCCATTCACTCACATTCATTTTTTTAAAAACCGAACCACGATTTCCCTTTTTCTGTCTCTGATGTGGTTTTAACTTTTGTGAAGCACTTTGTAAAATAAATGTATTTACATTAATATTAAACACCAGTGTGGCTTTTCTTTGCAAACCCGAATCAGAACAGCCAAAGACTGTTTCTGTCTTAAAATGAGGATCAGAGTTATTATAGTTTACTATTTTTATTAGTTTTTTTCTTTCAGTTCAGTCTTTATTGGCTTCTATTTTTATTATAGCCTTTTTGATAGTAATATTAAAAGGTTGAATTCTCAGTAATAAGATGAGGAAATTCAGAATCACAGCCTTAACAGATAAATACATCAGAACTTCATCGTGCGTGTTATGTTGGAAAATGTAACTAATGTGGCAAAGACTAAAAACCATCCCTCCATCTCTGGGTCCGGGTCACGGGGGCAGCAGTCTAAGCAGACCTCCTCCACCACCTCCTCCAGCTCTTCCAGGAGGACAAAGAGGTATTCCCAGGATAGCTGAGAGATGCAGCCTCTCGACTGTGTCCTGAGGTCTCCTCTGAATCATCTCACCTAGGAGGCTCCCAGAAAGCATCTGCTGACAGAAGCCTGAACCATCTCATCTGACTCCTTTTGATGGGGAGGAGTAGACGCTCCATTCGGAGCCCTCCTGAAAGCTCGAGAACTTAAAACTAACAACATTATTTTATTTATAAGCATAAATTGATGTTTCTAAACTGAGTTTGCTAAAGTCTTTTGCATATACACTCCCCTCAGAAAGTATCTGAACTCTGGCTTTCATGTTGGTTACGCCTCTAACTATAAATGTGCAGTCTGCACAGGCAAAACCCAAAAATCTGGAATTGTCTCATATTCATCTTTTAATGTCAAACTCAAATGTTTTCCCTCTACAGGAAACACAAAGGGACGGGCCTCACTGTTCCAGTACCTTTGGAGGGGAGTGTAGGTGTCACAAGTTGGATGTGAGCGTGTGCTGTCTGTGGTTGTGGTTGTCTGTCTCTGTGTTAGACCTGACTGATGACCCCTGTTAGGTTCGGACCACCGTTAAATAAAGAAAGACACAGAAACCCGTAGTTGATCTTTTTACCTGCAGGGAGAGTCTCAGTCAGCCAACACGCGTGTGTGTATGTCTGAGGGAGAGTCTGAACCTTCTTCCTGTTTGGCTCTTTTATTTTAGCATCACGTGAGTTTACACAAAGCTCAGGTAACAACATCACTCACGTCACATAATGTAATCATGTATGTGTATGTGTGTGTGTGTGTGTGTGTGTGTGTGTGTCCTCAGGAAACAGGCGTTACCTGCTTTCCATGTGCATGTTTATGATAAACACATTGTGATACATAGAAAAACAGTTAAGCGTTTATCTATTCTAACAACCCCCTCCTGCCTAAAGTCACCTGATGGGCTCCAGCCCCACCCACACTGATCTGGTTAAGCAGTTAAGAAAATGATGAAGGTTCAAACACTTTAAGGTACTCAGTCCGCTCATCTTATAGAAATCTGATATTGCAGCGCAGCATTCCAGCTCATTGAGTTACTCATCATCACTCTTCATGTCTCCTCCATCTCTCTAATGGGTTTTGGACTCATGTTGAGTTTTAACTTTTGACCAATTAAAACAAAGAAGCAGCTTTTAATTCAGTCACATTTAGAGGAGAGGACAGTAGATAGATGCAGGTTCCTAAACCTTTACTTTACAGTTCGAATCTGTTTAGACTGTAATCATGATATTTAATCACATACTTGCTCATTTCAAGGCCCAATTTAATGGAGACAAGCCTGCGAGATAATCCAAGCAGACAACTCCAACTAAACCTTATTGTACACAACATGCACCGTCTCCATGTAAGCACCAGAATGGGGCGGGTGGGTGTTTGGAGGGCTGTCTGAGGGGGTTTGTAGTTTAGCTGACACTGATGGCAGGTGGTGAAAACACACTGTGTGATTCTAACACACATTTGCTCACAGTGAGATCAGTGACAAAGCAGCCCACCTCAGCTGTAATCTTCCCTCATGAATTAAACACTGTGATACAGTGTGTGTGTGTGTGTGTGTGTGTCATAGATATTAATTCACCTGAGAGGAGGGATCAAACTAAGCTGTAGCCTATAGGATGGTGGGAAAAAAAAGAGCATGTGTGCTGTGATTACTCCCAGTTCTCAGAGGTTTATAATCCTTTCTTTTCAGTTTTATTTATCCTGCTTATCTCTACTTCAGTTTTTCATTTTGCCCTTTTATTCCTGTTTATTAGAACATAAAAAAAAACAAAAAAAAGTTTAACCTGTTCAATTTATACTCCTAATCTCACAGTTGCACAGATATAATCATCTGGCTCAACATTATCATTAAAATGTGTAAAAACTAACCAAAATACAGAAATCCTACCAGTCACCAGAGATTAGTGAAGATCTGACCTGGATGATGTATTAATTCATGTGATGATATTAAATAGATTAAATACCACTAACTGGTGTGATACATAGTTTCTTCTTGAACCTGTTATTCATATGAGTCATACACCAGTGAGCCAAAAACATTATGCACATGTACGTGATGAATAAGGTTGTTTACTTCTTATCAGTGTTGGTGTCAACACTATAAGACCGTATAGCAGAGCTGGGTCTCGCAGTGAGAGCAGGTGTAAAGCGTTGCGGCAGCTGACTCTGAGTCAGAGCCTCTTGGAAACATCGAGGCTTGTAGGGCCTCTGAGCTGTGGTAACTAGCCTCCAGCAGTCATCTGAGGAGGAACCAACTATGAGCTGCCAACAGGGTGTTGGAGGATGTGCTGGAGTAAGGATGATAGGTGGCTCCAAATCTTACAGGACTAACAGAACCTGCTGCTAATGTCTTGGAGCCTCCATCTGAGACTCAGCTGTGTCCCTGCTGTGGCAGGTCGGAGCTGTTTTGGTGGTACAAGAAGCACAAAGAGCAAATTAGATCAGAGAGGTCATATGGCTTTGGCTGTCATTATGAGGAATTACTTTAATAATTTTAATTAATTTAGAATGCCCAGGTCTTTAATAGCTCACGTGTTTCAGTAAGACCCCATTCTCAGAGGGTCGCTGACCTCAGCTGACACCTGATTGGCCCCTGAAGTGCCCCATCCTGTCGCTAGTCGCTGGATCCAGTGAACAGGATGGTTTTTGCATCTTTACAGATGCTAACAGTGGTGCTCAGCATTTCATCAGCCACAAGGCTTCACGCTAAGTTACTATTCTGCACTTCAGTTTGTGTTAATGTGCAACAGAGTGCTCACCTGACCTCAGGTTTGTCAGGCATTATTTAACAGCTAGCAGCTAGTTACCAAGTGCATTGTTAGCTAGCTTCTCATGTGTGCAATAATGTTTCAGTCATGCATTAAAGTGATGCTGTGTTAAACCTGTGGGAGCATGGACTTTAATGGACTTTATGTTCTGCATGTGATGAGTTATTTTTGTTACTAAACTCAAATCATTCACATTCACATTTTTGGTAAACAGGGTGGGGAGAGTTGCATACCAGACTACAGAGATTAGACTCAATAAGAGCAGTTCCTCACAAAGAGCCTGTGTTAGATCAGTACTTGTTATCAGGCAAGAAAATGTGGAAATGGTGCCTCTAAATCACTGCCATACCAGGCCACAGCTTTACGGTGATGGCTGTTAATCCCGATGATGCCGAAAGAAAGAAAATCTGATTTCGATTCAGGCTGAAGGCTCAGAACCAGGAAGTTACTGCCAAAATGACTGATTAAAATCCGTCTTGCTGAGGTCACTTAAACCCAGACAGGATAAAAAAAAATGTGCCCATTTTTAGAAATCCACTGTGATAAGATAACACATAATACAACCCTGACATAAACACAGCCTCTGAAGGGCTACAGCACTATGTTCACAGTCCTGCAGACCCCAAAGTGTATTCGTGCACTGAAACCATCTGTCCTCTCACAAAGCTCATTAAAGGTGTCGAACAGCCTGCGGAGTGGACGTGGTGTGAAGGAGACGCACAGCTGTCAGTGATTTTCTCTGCATGTAGACGTCCTCAAAAATAAACATCTACATTTCAAACCGTCTGCACAGTTTTCCTACCATGTAAGAGGCGAAGATCAACACTCGTTTGTGTTTCCCACAAGGCCACTGGGGGTCACTGAGCAGGTTTGGGTCGTAATCCATCACGTCTTCCACACCTGGGCAACAAAAGACATTTATTCAGAAATAATGCCGAAAGAGCAAAATTGAGGTGAGGCAAGGAATACGAGGTGTGACCAGCAAGTTCCTCGACTCAAAGCAAAAACCCCACAGGGCTCAAAATGGGCCTCTGAGGGAACTGCATGCATCTAAGGACAATTTGTCTGCATAAAGTTATGGAAAAGAGACTGTGCTGCCTTATTTAACAGAATTTTATTGATTTACTTCTGCTCATTGGCTACACATAAGTGTAGCCAATTCCTTTGTGTGCCTCTGGATTGCCTTCAGTTCAAATACAACTTTTTTTCTTTTTTTACCCCCTACACATTTGCCATTGGATGGTGAACGTCAAAGAGACTGCAGACATCAGCTTTAGACGGACAGGGTCTACTCGTCAATCATCACCAGTGACAACAGTTGGGTGGCTGGTTATGACGTAAAGGGGAAACAGCAGTACTCAGCTGAGAAGTCCACAATGTCAAAGCCTGGGAGGGACACATGAGGTCAGGAGTGTGTGATTTTGGGACTGTGGTTGTTGTGTTGTGTCCATGAAAAACTGGCCAAATCTTCTCTGCCAATGCCAAACAGCTCATTCTGCTATTGACTTTTATTCTGAGCTTCTGGTACCCCAGGTGCTGACAGTCAGGCATCAACATTGGAGGCAATCTCAATGCAGAGAGATATCGAGATGAGTATGGAGCTGAATTTGGGCCAGAAAGAATTTGGGCCATAAAGTTTGTTCAAAAAACAAAAATGAAACTGAAAAATTATTTTGGAAAAAACAAAAATTTAAACAGGGAAAAAAAAGTTTTGCAACTGAAAACAAACAAAAAAAAAAAAATAAAAAAAATAAAAAAAAATCAAAACTACTTTTCAGATTCAAGTTGTGATTGTTTTTGAAAGATAACATGCTTCACAGATAGAAGCAGTTTATGTGAATACACGACTCGAATCTCAGAGGAAAAAATATGATCTTGACAGATTTGCACAGCATTTTGAGTCCATGTTGGAGATTTCCCATGCTCTTAAAGTAAAGCAGAAGAACCGCCAGGCTGAGTGGCAGGAGTATTCGATCGGAGCTCTAGTCGCCATGGCTTCGTCTTCATCTGCGGGCGCTAGCAGTGATCAGGCAATAATAAAAAGAGATTTTCCTGTTTACATTTTTTGTCAAAATAATTTTTCAGTTTAATTTTTTTTTTTTTAACAAACTTTTTGGCCACAATTTAGCTCCATAGATGGGATTCTGGAACCAGTGCCAATCCCACATCTCCACAGTGAGAGAATGAACTCTATCCTCCAAGATGACAACGCTTCCCCCCACAGAGCAGGTTTATCAGAGACTACCTCCAGAATTTGGGAGTGGAGAGGTTGGGATGACCTCCCTGCAGTCCTGATCTCAACCCCATTGAACACTTGTGGGATCGGCTTGGGCCTGCAGTTCATGCCGGAGTGACCAACACAACCACACTGGCTGACTTGTGACAAATGCTGGTTGAAGAATGTGATGTCATCCCACAGCAGTGTGTGGCCAAGGAGGTGACCAGCATGAGGAGGAGGTGCCAGGCTGCTGTGGCTGTGTGTGCTTCCTCCACATGCTGCTGACGCCCCTGTTTGTTTAAATGAATAAATTGTTAAATTGCCAATTGTTCCTTCAGACTTCAATCATCTAATCCAATAAACACCAACGATCGCTTTTGGACACAACACCGGCAGCCACGAAATTCTGTTCCCCCGGTGTCGGCTGCGAGCAGCCAGAGAGGCGTATGCGACAGTCTTCACCGCGCTTCTGATCGATTTCTCGGTAAAAGTCTTTTACAGTGTTTATTCCTCTCATCAAGGACAACAACTCCTGTGAATGTAAAAAACGTTTGCTCTTTATTTGCCAAAGTTACACGGGGGGAACCAAGTATTTCAGCCATCCGAAATATTATGTTCCCCCTCCATAACATGGGAACAAATTAATTTAGCAGCAAGTCTTTTACAGTGTCGTTTTTACCGAGAAATGGATCAGAAGCGCCGTGAAGACTGTCGGATACGCCTCTCTGGCTGCAATGCGCGCTGCCGACACCGGGGGAACAAATTTT
This sequence comes from Archocentrus centrarchus, assembly GCF_007364275.1. Taxonomy (NCBI): domain Eukaryota; kingdom Metazoa; phylum Chordata; class Actinopteri; order Cichliformes; family Cichlidae; genus Archocentrus; species Archocentrus centrarchus. The sequence goes on along the minus strand of NC_044352.1, from coordinate 5,729,045 downwards.
CACAGGGGAACAGAATTGCGCACAAGACCTGTCATTTCGATTTCTGTCGCTGCGAAATCAAGCGCGCACACGACCGTAGGGTGATCAAACGTGCACATTGTCAACTGCTCTGTGGTAAATTGTAAATTGCAGTGAAATAATACAGGCGCAAGCAGCGATAAAAGCAGCGATCTAGCGAGCCAGAGAAACAAACTAAAGAAAAGGCCTTTAGAGCTCAGGAAAACTGCAAAAGATCTTAAAAACCAAATGGAAGATGCTCAATCTCTATTCATGAAGAATGAAGATGAAATAAAAAAACTGAACAGGATAACTGCAGACAAGCCGGACCAGATAGACGATCTGAATGAAGACAGAGAAATTAAGAGCCAGATAACCCAGGATCTTAAGGAGCAGCCGAGTTTGCTCCAGGAGGAAAAGATATTGGCTGACTCTGAAGAAATGATGAAACTACCCCTCCTTGAAGAAACCCCTCCTAACAGTGGTTCGTGGTTTCCCAGTGGCAAATGCCTACTTAAAGTAGGTTTGGGTGTTGCCGCGGGGGGCCTTCTAGTCTGTTCAGCTTTGTGGGCCATCTCAGCGTTGTAGAGCTATGGATGAGCGTTTCTTCATGGGACTGGGCCTGCAATCTCCTCGAACCCTACTGACACTTTGAGCATGGTCCAGTTCCCTTTTAAATAATGGAATGCTGTTTTCCACCTACAGTCCAAAGAGCCTTATGTTGCTCTTTGGACTGTAGATGTGTGTGCTCTTTTTCCTCTCAACCCCAACCGGTCGCAGCAGATGGCTGCCCCTCCCTGAGCCTGGTTCTGCTGGAGGTTTCTTCCTGTTACAGGGAGTTTTTCCTTCCCACCGTTGCCTTGTGCTTGCTCATAGGGGATCATTTGATTGTTGGGGTACAATAGCAGTCAAAAGTTTGGAGACACTCATCCATTCATATGAATGGGTAAATGTGTCCAAACCTTTGAAATCCTATAGGATTTCATTTAAATTGGCTTGAAAAACTGAGGAACTCAGGTTCTCAGAACAGGCAGTTGTTTTCACTTTATGTATAAACTTCTTTATTTCAATAAAAAAAGAAAATCTATACAATTACAACCTATGCAGCATTTGTTCAAAAATTCTTTAATTTTGTCATAATCTGTACTTAGTACACATTTTACCACAGGCAAGTTGCAGTTTACATCCATGTCTGTACACTCATATTGGCAATTTACACATGACTTGCAGACAAGTTTTCACTGACAACTTCAAAACTGGACAAAGGCTACATTGAACAGTACCTGTCTGACTATGGAGGGACACGTTTTTGTCTTTTCTAGCCGTTAATTAACATGCTAGGATAGCATTAGTCAATTTGTTAGCTAGCTACCATTACGTGGCTTTTCTGCTTTGCAAATAGAACGTCTTTACGCTCTAATCTTGATTAGGTCCTTATAATAAAGACTAGGGTTGCCACCCCTCAAAAAAAATATGCAATCGTTCGTTATTTGGCAGTTAAATGTGTAAATTGCCAATATGTCTTGTTTCTTCAGACTTCAGCCATCTAATTAAATAAACACCAACAAGAGTCTATAGCAGAATAAGCTGTGTGCCACAGTGTTGTAGTCAAGACCACCTAACCCGAGATTGAGACAAGACCAAGACCAGTGACCCACTCTGCATGACACAATAAAATGTGAAACATAATCAAAATCACTTCTCAAATTGATCTGAAAGATCCACATTCCCATAACAACAGCTAGATATTAAACACTCAGAGCTCAAACAAATGTAACCATTGTTGGGTGACTTCAATCATTTATCACAGAATGTAACAGTTATTCATAGTTCATGACAATAGTCTTTACTTTTCTCTGCCTTTCATCAACAATACATAAAGTTATGTTGTTTTTAAACCAACAACAATCTTTGTAAAAATGGCTATTTTTGGAGTAGAGTAAGAACTAAAGCCACACGTTTTTCTCTTATAAAGATTAAAGCTGCAGTATGCAGCTTTTATAAAAATCTGTTTTTCACATATTTGTTAAAAAATGTCACAGTGTCACAAAAGTATGAGACAGATAATCTGTGAAACAAAAAAAAAAAGAGAAAGAAAAAAAACGAGCTCCTCCACTGTAGTATTTTTATTTTTGAAGGTCTCCACTGGTGCTGAAAACTAATGAAGACTATGGCTTTCTGAATACAAGTAAGGCTGCAACTATCAATTATTTTAGTAATTGAGTATTCTACAGATTACTCCATCAATTAATCAAGTATTTGGATAAGAAATAATTTTTCATTTTAAAAATTCATCAGCATATTTTAACTTCCGTACTGCAGATGTTTCTCTGTGTGAAACAGGGGGGATGGAGCAGCTACAAGGTTCTCTGTTCTTCATGCTGCTGATCAGGTGGTTGAAAGAACTCCAGCTGTTTCCCAGTAAAGGTTTTAAAGGTGGTTACAGGAACAAGCTCCTTTCACTCCACCTGAGCTCACCCTCTCAGTAACGGCTCCGCCTCTTCGCGCATGCGTCTGCAGACAGACTGCAGGTAAAACAGCTGCTGCTGTGTTTTTGTTGAAAAACTGGGGGCTGCATAAGCTTAATGCTGTAATGCTTTGTATTCGCGAGCATCCTCCAAATTACGTTTCTACAACACTAGTGTGCCGCCACCCAATCAACAGAAAGCACCGATACTGCCACCATTGGTCCAAACATCTCAAGGTACTACCACAGGGGTCACCGGTGACACCGCAGCGCATGTGTATTTCAAATTACAGTAACTCTTCGCTACTTCGTGCAATTTTAATCATTCTAACTGCCCCTGAAAGCTGTGAAATGGGGCTTTCTGATGCTATTACATGCATTATGGTAATGACTGACTGCCGTGTGGGAAGAGGGAGAAAATGAGCCGCACCTGCAGCCGGCGTTTGTGTGACAGTGGGGCAGTGTCCAGTCAAATTCTTTAGCTAACTTTTAACTTTAACTCTAACTTTAGCTAACTTTTAGAAGTATATTCTGTGTAAATAAATCAGAATCTTGTAAATAATAGTTTTAGTATTTTTTCCTGAAGTGATTTTATCGTGTTTTTGCAATTTTTGCTAGTTTTTCACTGTGTTTTTGCCATGTTTTGGCTAGGTTTTTTATTTTTTTGCTGTATATTTTGCCGTGTTTTTGTAGTTTTTGCTACTGTGATTTTTCAACATTTTTTGGACAATTCCTTCTTGGTCGGTTTGTGAATATGAGAAGCACACCTTAGATGTGTGATGTGTGTCATGTGGGTCTCTGTCTTCAGGTGGACAGGATTTGTTTTCAAAACTGCCACTGCTAAAATAAAAAAAACGCCTGTAACATGGACTCAGAAAGCTCCAGAAATGTAAAACTGTCTGAGTTGTTGTAAAATAGTTTGAATTAGATTTTTGCAATCTCAGAAATGTTCAGTCTGCACTTTTCAAGAATCTATAAAAAGAAATTTGAAGAAAATTCACCCCCCCCCCCTTTTTTTCTTATAACACAATTTTAGGTATTTAATTACATAAGAATGGTAAATACTTGAGAGATTTTGAAAGTTGTGCTTCTCCTGGAAAAAGATTGTAAATTATTTACACACAGGGCATTTTTTGACACAATTATTGACAAAAATAGACAAGAAAGACCAGGCGCTTTAATAAATATATTATTATGGTGCTAAAAGGGTTAAGAAGCAGGGAGTAGCAGTTTGCCAAGCAACAACTAGCTTGCAGGCTTTCATGACAGTCTTATTAAAAACATTACAACTCTGAACAAATGACTTTTCAGCGTTTTTGTTGGTGCTTAACATGTAAAGTACAAATAGCCAGTATTAAGAGTTGAGAGATGAAAGAAATACGTCACCAGAGGACTAAAAATATCAAACCTGATGATGTGCACCGTCTTACGTTTTCCAAGAACACGTCCACACACACACACACACGCAGCTGTAACTGTGTTAATGAAAGGTTGTGTATCAGAAAGAGGGGTTTAGAGGCTAATTCAAGGCTCTGTCACTGTGGACGTGTGTGTTTACAGATACAGGATGTGAGAACATATGCATCCACATGTGTTTAAAATATAAAGAGGATGACGCTCCAGCACAGCTGCAACAACTCTCTCTTATTTCATGTCTTCATCCCTGCATCCTGTGTTTGTTTTCTCTTCCTCTCGCTGCACCCTTTTCAATTCACGTTTGTTGGCAGCCGTTACACTTCAACCCCTTTGCCTCAGGGCGCCTGATTAACCTTTTCTGAAATCTCTGAATTCAAGGACACAAATCAGTCGTACCACTCAGGGTCCTGATTATGGTCAGAGGCATAAATCACAGTTAAACAATAAACAGGCTTTCTGTGTATTTATGCTCCTTGTTATGTAAACTTAATATGAGAAAAACATTCAGTGTAACTGTGGCCTGATGACAGAAATTAGTTACACTACACTTAGTAAGACAACTACGGCAGCACGGTGGTTAGCACTGTTGCCTTACAGCTAGAAGGTCTGGGTTTGAATCCACCTTGGCCCAGGTGTTCTGTGTGGATTTTGCATGTTCTCCTTGTGTCTGTGTGGGTTTTCTCTGGGTCCTCTGGTTTCATCCCACAGTCCAAAGACATGCAATTAGTGGGGTTAGGTTAATTGGTGGTTCTAAATTGCCCATAGGTGTGAATGGTTGTCTGTCTCTCTATGTTAGCCTTGCGACAGGATGGTGACCTGTACTGTCTCTCACCCCATGTCAGCTGGGATACGCTCCAGTTCCCCCTGCGACCAGGATAAGCGGAAGAAAATGGATGGAAGACAACTACGTACAAATGTGTTTCTTGTGACTGATGCTGGAAGCATTTAGGACCTGAACAATGTGTCAGCAGGCCACTCCAATGAGCTAAATTAAGATGACAGAAATCACGTTTTGGCAGATGCACAGGAACATATTTGCATGATCAAAGAGAAACATCACTTCCTTTCAGCATAATGAAGGAAAAAATATCACCCCAGCATTTTCAGTTCTACAGACCTATAGATTTTTAAGAATTAAACTATTTAAGTACAAACCACAATTTTACTATTTAGTTGTCATTTAGAATGTTATAAAAAATTTATTTTAATTTCTTTTTTCTGCTGAAATGTATTCAGTTGTTTTTGGGTTTTTTTTTTGAAAAACTGTAAATAATGACAGAAATGAAAAAAAAAAAAATCATTAACATTATCAGGTTTGCTTGAATATTTCAGGGGAAGAAAAGGTGCCCACTGTGGGTGCGTGTTTGTATTTATTACCCAGGTCCAGTCCCACGGTGCTGTTCAGTCGGCTGGACGGGTAGCTCCTGCCCGGAATGCTGTGAGTGCTCCTGGACACGGGAATCTGCAGCATCAGGTCGCTGGCAGATGACGGCTTCTGCGTCACCAGAGCGTTAGTGGGGTACAGGAACTGCGCGTACGACACAGACTGACACAGAAAGAGAAAGATTTTTTAAAAATGATTACGAGAGCTGACCACATGGAACTCTTATGGATCATAAACGTATGCATCTATGAGACGTGGTTGTTTAACTACCCTGCCATAGGTGTCCAAGTGAAAACCCTCGAGCCCTGGCAGCATTTCCAGGGTGGTAGAAATGTTTCCAGATGAGTGTCTCCTCCTGGGGTGATTTAATGTAGGATCACTAGAGAAACAAAGAAAAAGAGAGAAGCATTGATCAAATATTGATACAAAGCCTACCTACAAACACACAGCTCAAGAGAACATTCCTATAAAAGGTGCCCTGTCATACTGTAGGGACATTTTTTTCCTATTTCTTCCTGACTTGTGTCCAATCTGAAACCAATCCAAACATCTGCTGCATCTGAAGCAGAAACCTCTCAGAGCAGTCGGTTCACCTACAGGGATTTAAATTAGGAACAACTGCAATCAAAGCTTCACAACACGATAAAAACAGATTCAGAAAACAGCAGCAGCTTCAGTTTGTCACAGGTTGCTGGCTGTTATCGACTAACATCTTTCAACACTGATCTGGCTGAGTGGATGGGGAGCATTTCAGAAAGGTAATGAGACAGGTCACGCTGTGGTTTTGTTTCTATAATAATCACAGTTTAGTCGCTTACAGCGCCAAGACATGACAAATGTGCCTAAAATAAAACTGTTTAAATGATCACGCTTCCATTGCAGACTTTCAAACTGATGAGCAGATATTCATTAAATTAGCTGTGTACTCATATATCCATGGTCTACAGAAAATGAAAACTACTGAGGCTCCATTTACATGAGAATTATCTCTGTATGAGATATGTGTACTGAATGAGTGGAAACATCTCCATTCATTCAGTACACCTCACTGAATATAATTATATTCTTGTACCTCAGAAGATAAAGCTTCTGAGCTTTAATGTGCAATATGTAGGATTTCAGTTCTGTAGCCACGTTTGATGAGACACAAACAAAGCTTCATCTGATGCCAGTGTGCCACAGTGTTACGGCTGCATATCGTTATTATTGCTGTGTGATCGTATGTTGCTCCCTTGTCCCCTAGGCCCACTGGCTGGCTGGCTGGATGGATGGGTGGATGGGTGGATGGATATTATTTAGAGGTCATTTGCTTTAACTGCTAGCAGTTGTATATGATGCCACCCAGCACTGGTAGTCATTTCATGATGACTGTGTGTTGGCTTTGTGTTTTTTATATTTTAACCTGCCCCACTGAGGAGCACCTGCTAGATCTGGAGCCATGCAGTGTTTCCCTCCTCCTTTGCAGAACGATACTTCAGTTTCATTAATATTCAAAACTCTTTTTCTTGATAAAAGGGCACAAAAATGCAGAAAACTGTCAAAACTTTGATGTGTAAAGAGTTTCTTTTTACTAGTTTTACATCAGAAATAACGGGCATTGATTGAATTACAAAATAGTTCATAATATTCTTCATCTGTTTAGTAATTTCAACAAGTTTCCTCAGGCATGATCTTTAATGAAGCCCTATAGAAGCAATATAAATGGCTTTGTTATACCTATGGACGGCTTTTGAGCTCTACAGGTCTGGTCTATTTATAGATTTTGATTTGACTGAACGGTCACAAAGGTTTGCCGTCGCTATAATAACACCTTGAACTGAACGTTCACAGCTCGTACGACAACATCAGCTACTTGGAAAAATTTGATTTTTGAGCTCACTTCCTCAGGGGGTGGAAACTGTTACTCATTCCGCCTCAAAACCTTTATGCATATTTATAGTGTATGAAGTGTGTCTGTGTGTGCTCTTGTGTTTGTAATGTAAAAAACACAGAGGGAGCTGAGAACGTGTTTAGAGTGTTAGAAAATTTCCTATTCTACTGATGCATCCCACAATGTGTGTGCATGGTGTGACATGATAAACATGCACAAAGGCTTCTGCTCCTGGAAAAAAAAAATGTGTGTGTGTGTGTGAACACACAAAGAAAAGGAGATTAGGATAACTTTACATAACTGTATCGAGCTCAGGGAATAGCACAGGTGTACATTCTGGTCCCTGCTCATCTGTTAATCTTTCTTCTTGTAACTGTGTGGATGTTTATGTATGATTATATCATGCTGTTTGTATGAATCACCTGCCACTCGGGCCTAAGGTCAGGTCAGAGGGCTCTGAGGCACATGGGAAAAAAAAAAAAATCACCCCCCTCCAAACAAACAGCTCTTCCCATCATACTCCTCCATATTACCTCCTCTTCTATTCTCATTTTCTTTGTCTCACAGTGAAGAAACGACATCCTCACCCACTTCTTCCTCTGTCTCTCTAACTTTTACCGCTCTTCAGTATCTAAACAGTTGTCCCTCTACTGCCACCTACTACTGGCTCCAAGTCAGTAGTAGGTTTTATTAGCCCCTTGCATAGTTCCTAAAATCATGTTTACTCTTTATCTTTGTTGCTGTGCAGTGAATGAGAGCAGCTGAAGAGTCACATTTCTTCACGTTTAACATTGTTGAAAAGGCCGTCTGATGAAGCCATCTTTCGGTCTTGGTTTTGATGGAGATTACAGCGATGAGAGCTGCCAGAAAAACATTTCCCCACCTGGGTTCACTCTCCTGGTCACAGTACTGCCTCTTTCCTGCTGTAAACTAGAACAGTGTCATCCTCCCAGGTGTGCTTATCAATCAGGCTGCTTGGGCTAAATCTTTTTATTCACATGCAGGTGAAACCCCCATGCTCATTAACTGCCTGTAGAACAGACTCTTTATTGAAAATTATTGAATCTCAAACATTTCCTTACATGTGAAAACTGACAAGAAGGACATAAGTATTTATTAGTCGGGGTTTCTTCAGCCAGTTTGCTTCAGGTGAACTTAAAACTGTCATTGTTTGGATTGCCATCACTGGCCTAAGTGGGCCAGCAGCTGTTCATCAACTTTCCAGACGTACTTCCTTTTCCTCCTTTGCCATCAGGCCATTGGTTATGTCAAGCTCTGTCTCTTTATTTCATTATGAGAGATACTGAGGGAGAAGATGCATGAGTGCATATGCAGATGTGTCTGTGCTGATTACCTGAGGTAGAAGCTCTCTCCATAGGGAAGAACAGAAAAGGCAGCGCACAGAGACCTCTTAGCACAGATGAGCACAATCCTGAAACACAAACACACATCAGTGGTTATCCTGTTATGACATCTGCCCACTTGACTTTTTGACAACACACACACACACACACACACACACACACACACACACACACACACACACACACACAAAATGAGCATATTTTCAGAAAGGGGGAGCTTTAACCCCAGACCTTTGTTGTGAAATTGCATATCATATCACTCCTCATCATAGGGTAATATTTACTCACTGCTAAGAAGCAAAACACACAAACACACACGTGATACCAGCTGCACCTTTAACCTGAATTCTGCTTCACGATCTTATAATAGAGTTTCATTGTGGGGAACTGTGTCTGTGTGTGTCTGTGTGTGTCTGTACTTGTTTGTTTTTTTTTTATTGCAGCTCCTCTGAGAACAAACCCATCTGGAGCAGAGACTACAGCATGCTGGCCTGGTTTTGGTCTCAAGAGGAGAACGTTTGCAGTCATTATATTTGGCTCAGGTGCCAAGAGACTCAAAGATTATTCACTATGTGTGAAACATACACACACTTAGCTCAGAGCTGAACAAACACTTCTCCAGTACGCAGCTACTCTGTCTGTCGAGGCAACACAAGGTCAGTGATTCAAGGTCTCCGAATAACTGACGCAAATGTGCCGAATTTAAAATTTCGCCAAGGCATGATTTAGCTCTATAGTACATCCGGATAGAGCAGAAAGAGCAGTAAATTATCAAAGTAGTTATATAACCTGGATTAAACAATGCTGGCCAGTCAGCGGTGCAGGCAAGGAGTCGCACACACACTCACAGCCACATGCTAACATGTCATTAACATATGAGCTCCCCACTGAATTAAGACACAAGTTTGCCAAAATAAACCGTGTGTGTGTGTGTGTGTGTGTGTGTTCAACAGCATCTTTAGTTTAGCTGCATACAGACAGCTTTCAGGGCTGCTTTTCCTCACATTTAGACTCTCAGGCAATGTGATGAAAGACTTGTAGGGCCAAAAGCCAGCCAATCAAATACTTTGTTGCTGGTCCCAGGACCATCATGCCACTGGCTATGTTGAAGCCTGCTGTATGGTACAGCCTGTCCAAGAAGTAGGTGTTCAGGTTTTGGTGAGTGAAGTTAGCTTTGTGCTAATCTGCTACTTAGCTCTAATTAGCAGATATGCCTGCGCTTTACACCTGTGCACTTGTCAGATGTAGCCTGCTAACCAATCTTACGAGAATTAGCTTATAACTTAACGCTCTACCCTCTGATCTAAAATATCACTTTGGTGCAAAGGCTAACTGATGACGTCATGGTGAGCATCTCATCACTCCAGGTTTGAATTATAGGCTGTTTAAATGATGTCGGTCTGTGTTTTCTGTGTATCAAGATTTATCAAACACTGTAAATTTATCTTTAATTATCCCTTTGATTTATGATATGTAGTGAGCAGTTTTTATCTCTGTACTGGTCTCTGGCATCAGACTCAGAGACTTCTGTGTAGTGGAGGCTTATATACGGCTCTTTGTTTAGAAAGTCACACTAGGATAAACATATGAAGGAGAAAGGCAGTTAATTCAAACACTGCAGTATTCTTACAGACATGGAATCATCCTGGTCAAACATTCAGCACATTTTAATGAGCATCCAACTGGGTAAATAATTCAGTAGACTTTAACCCTAAAATCAATAGAGACATGCAGTCTTAACCTATGTTTGCTAATTATCGTTTTGGAATGTAACATTTTATTACAAACTGATTTATCATTTAAAGGGAATAAAAAGAGGCTAAAGGGAGCGCAGCGGTTCAAAGTTTAATTCTTTAGGACGCTAAATACGCAGCTGCGTGATGGAAAATTCAACATTAAAGGTCATTATAGAATGAATCATTACTAGTTCAATTTAGACACAGCGCTGCTCCTCCTTCCCTTCTGAACATCCCTCGAGACAGATTATGAGTTTGAATTTAATGCTGTTGTTGCTTGTGTGAGCCAGAGACACAAAAATACACACAGGCAGTACACACAAAGCTTGTTCCCTGTGATGCATGGGAAAGTCAAGAGCAGGAAGTCACCAGGGAGCTCAGTGGGAACAGCAGAGACATCGCAACGCAGCTGCTGGAAACATGACTGTGTTGGGGAGTCTGTCCCCTGCACCCATCCATTTATTACAACACATTTCATAACACTGGGGGCACATTATTCCATAATCGCCTTCAAGAAAAACAGACAATGCTCCCGCTGGGGACTGAACCACTGACCCAGAGCTTTGTCTAAGAGACTACACTGAGAAATGAAAAACAAAGGGAATTTATATTCTATATGTACAGTTCCAGTCAAAAGTTTGGACACACTCGACTGTTACCAAACGTTTAACTGCATGGAATGGACTGCAGCCTCACAGCTAGAATGACATCTAGAAGGTCTGGGTTCGATTCCACCTTGGCCCGGGCCTCTCTGTGTGGAGTTTGCATGGTTTGTCCCACAGTCCAAAGACATGCAGTTACTGGGGTTAGGTTAATTGATCATTCTAAATTGCCCATAGGTGTGAACGGTTGCCTGTCTCTCTGTGTTGGCCCTGCGACAGACTGGCAACCTGTACAGGGTGTACCCTACCTCTCGCCCTGTGTCAGCTGGGATAGGCGCCCCCTCCTTGAACAGGATAAGTGGATGGGTGGATAACAGAATAGAATATTAAAAGAACATATTTTGTATATTTTAGACATTTCATATTTTACATTTATGTATACCACAAGGTTTAATACTCGACCGTTTGCAGAAACTAACGACTTTACTTCAAAGTCTGCGAGTTAATTTGAGTAACATTGTTTCCATTTCAGCAGCGTCTCCATGTTTGGCTCTGCTCCATGTGGGGAGGGGCTTTAAAAATGGAAATGAGCACATGGTGAAATGGAGAGCAGAGGGCCAACCACAAAGGACAACAACAGTATATTAAAAAGTAGATAGTGTCACATTAAACTTGATTAAAAAAATAAAAGTATTTTTACAATTGTACATTTGCCCTGTAAAAGGTCAGCTATTTGACTAAACATTGCTTTGCTCGCTAATCACTTAAACCATCCATCCATTTTCTTCCACTTATCCAATTCAAGGTCACGGGGCGGCTAGAGCCTATCCCAGCAGCGAGAGGCAGGATATACCCTGGACAGGCCGGCAGTCTGCTGCAGGGCTCACACAGAGAGACAGACAATTTAGAATCACCAATTAATCTAACCTCACTTATTGCATGTCTCTGGACTGTGGGAGGAAACCGGAGTACTCAGAGATCCACGCAGACACGGGGAGATCATCCAAACTCCACACGGTAAGGCTCTGGCCAGAGCGTGGATTTGAACCCAGAAGCTTCTTGCTGTGAGGCAGCAGTGCTAACCACTGTACCCCTGTGCTGCCCATTATCAGTTAAACTAATAATGAATAATCTATTAATGTACAACAACAGTTACCTGTTGTTTCAAAGTTGTTCTGACACCAACTGCCACTGACTGGGGCTGCAGCCGGACGGCTGCGCCCTTCTTTTCATGTGACTCAACGTTGTAAACAAGCGAGATGGAAAACAAGCAGATGACAGCTGAGTGATCCGCTGCAGTTCCACATTACTTTGATGTACAAAACGAGAGGCTGCGTGTCAGCAGTATCAGAGTAAACTGACATATAACCACTCGACTGGAGTGACGTGTAACCGCATTCTGCACAGATGTGTGGACTCTATCCTGCAATGTTATGCTGTACATGGTATGATAACAGCAACACTTAAAACACAATTTGACTTTCAAGGAATGTGCTTCATGTTTTCAGACGGCTCTTAAATACACATGCAGTATTTGTATGGCCAGTGATTAACCGTGTCTATTAGCTTACGCTCAGTTTTGAATGTTTTCTGCCTTTTAGATTAGCGACTAGTCGATGAGCCTTTTTCATCTTTTCCGTATTATCCCAGTGAAGCACTTTGCTCGCAGAGTGAAGGCTCACTTTGCTTCTTGGAGGTTCCTAAAGTATAACGGGAGCGCTTTTAGCAATCAGGCTCTCAGTCTGAGTTGGTGAGACACTCTCTACTTTTAAACTTTCCTTTCTGATAAAGCTCATAGTTAGTTATCAGCTATGCTGCTATAGGCTCAGACTGTCGGAGGACCTCCCTGTTCCCCATGCAGCCAATTAACTTTTGTCTACTCCCTCCAGTACTTTGTGTTTCAGTCATTCTCTTTATCCTTCTTATCTCTTCTCTTTCTCTTCATCCCCCAGTTGGTCGCATCAATTGGCTTGTCCCTCCCTGAGCCAGAGGTCTCTTCCTTTTAAAAGGAAGTTTGCTCTCCCCACTCTCACCAAGTACAAGAAAAAAAAAAAAAGACTCACGGTTTCAAAAGTGACTTAAAACAACAGTAAAATGAATCTAGACCTCTAGGATATCATAGTGACTTTCCTACTGTACAGTGCTGCTTTACAAGGAAAAAAATGGCACATGGCTGAAAACAAACAAGCAATTTTTACTGGTGATCTCATGGTGAACCATTTAAAATCTCCATTGGATATAATGGCCTATTCTGAGGGAAAAGGACTCTAAGATCTCCTTTTCTCTGTGACGACATGGTGCTCTTAACTGGATCTATTTTAAAACAATTACCCCTCAGTCAGTCTATTATTATCTGATGAGCAACCCTGTGGCTCTTTTGACCCAGAGTTCTCATTCATACACTCTGTGAGGAAGGACAAGAATAGAAAACAATAGAAGAATTAAGCAGAACAGAATGACACTGTCCAAGCCCCCCCCCGGTTTAAAGACCAAACACTTCTGCAAGTCAGCATTGTATGTAAAGGTTAGTTCCCACTGAGACTTAATGACAATGGAAAGATCAGTGTTATGACCGCTGGGACATGCAAACAAGCATTCATTTAAATGAGTATAAATATAGGACATGGTGTTTCTTTGGGCTAGTTTAGATGTGTTCATTACAGCTACACAAAGGGGTCTGCAGATTGAATACCTGATAAAAAGCACTGCCTCAGTGTGAATGAAAAGGAAACGCCTCAGAGCATCAGTCCTCATGTTGTGCATTACACAAGTACTACACAGTTTTCTGAGTGACTCCTGAGCGTCCTTTTAGGGGGGGGCCAAAGTATTTGCCTGTGTAGCCTCTGCATACAGGTCCACAAGGACCAGCCCACTGTCCTGACCTTGGTGTTGTTCTGTAAATCCACACGCTGGGGAACATTAGGCATCAACATGCTGATAAACACCATCCACACCTTGGCTGAAGCAGTTGAATGCCATGTGCTATTTTTAATTTTTACCTTTAAACTTGAATATAGCCAAGTGAACAAATGCAGACTCACTGTGGAGCCAAATCTGGGGGAAAAGGTTTTGTTAATTTGAAGTTTAAACTTTAAATATCAGTTACTCTGTATCTTTGTTTTCCCCTCTGAAATTAGCAAAACCTTTAGCCCAGATACGGCTCAATAACTCAACTCAATCACCAACACTACGTTTTACAGACTGACATCCTTAACACATAAAACTTTTAAAAAATATGGGGGTAGATTATGTTTATGTGCTAAAAATTGGTTATTGTGTCCTGTTGCTAGATGGTTGCTAGGCTATTTTATGGCATCATACTATATCCCGCATAATTTAACTTTTTGTAGATATAAATGAGATGTTGTTGTCATGAAACAACAACATAAAATGTTAGAATGTTTTTATAATGTGTTATAGGTGCATGATATCGATAAGAAGCTTTGTACCTGTGTGTCAGGTTTGATTGCAAACAAACAGATTCTGCGTTTTACTGTAACTTGCTGCTAGTTTTAGTTTCTATTACTTATTTAAATCCTCACAGTTAAATCTGATGGTACATATGAGGGTGTGTGCCTCACCTGCTGCCTCTTGTGTCGTACTGTTTCATATTTTTGATGAAGTGAATCTTCTTGGGCTGTCGAGGTCTGGGCGAACCACCGGAGTGGTTACGAGTTCTACAGAGAGGGCGAGACAGGAAAAAAAAAACAAAAAAACATGAATATTAATAAGGATATTTTCTCTCAAATCTGTAAACAAGAAAAATGCTGCCAGTAGACACATTCTCCACTTAAAACACACACACACACACACACACACACACACACAGTCATAGAATTAAACCTAAAATCTGCTGGAACGTTACGAAAACATTTCTCCACCTTTATGACAAATTAAAGGAATATTCAAAATAAGTATAGAGCACTACTTTCAGGGGACATTAAAAAAATCTTACATTTCACATCTCTGCTTCTGACTTCTACCACAAACCTCCCAGATTTGTGTGTCTGCCTGTTGAGGGTCAAACTGTGAGCCAGGTTGTGTCACTGTGCCAACCTCATGGATTAAAACAACAGACCTCGACATGAAAGCGGGCCAAGAAGCTCAGCTCAGTGACATCACGGCAGTTACGTAACGTTACTGAGATCAGCATTAGTCTCCTACACAAACTGCATGTTGCTACACCGTGGTCATTTACATAGTTTGATGGTTACACATACGTAACATCAGCACAGTCTCCACACGACCCCTTCAGCACAATTATGCAAACACATTACTGCGAACACGTACAGAAACTACTTCAGTGAGGTTTGCCTCTCATCATATTATATTTTCCTCATTTTAATAATCAAAACAATGATGGTCACAGCCATGTGAGAAGTCCCACTCATCAGAGGAGCAGCGTACAGCGCTGCAGTCAGACCAGGTCACATAACGCTTTGAGCAAAGCCAATCAAGTGGCCAGAAATAGAGACTGACATTTATGGTGCTCTTGCTATGATAGGTTAGTGATTGATATTACTCCTACAACTCTACACTAGAAGAGAAATATATTCTTTTGTACTCAGTAAAAAGGTTATGATGCAGGAATAGGAAACTTGATAAATATACGAGCAGTCGAGCCAGGTGTTGGTCAGTGTTGTTGGGAGTTTTTGTGCGTGTTATTTATTTATTTATTTTGTAGATTTTGCCAATTTTGCATTCTTGAGAATTTAACTTGGCTGTGTTCAAAATCATCCTCAACTCCCAACTCCCTATTTAGTTATTTCTATGTAAAAGACATACATAAGTAATAACTGCACCATCGCTGTGAAAAATGTAAAAAAAACAGAATGCAGTGATTTGCAAATCTCATAAAATGCATATTTTAAATCACAAGAGAACATAAAACAACATATCAAATGTTTAAACTGAGAAACTGCATCAAATTAACAAAAAAAAAGGAAGAAATGATCTAAGAGTGCAAACCTCCACCGGGGCAGCTCCCTCTCTGGGCAGCATTTCCTTTTAAGGGAGCAGTGTTATAATTTGTATCCATTTTGTTTTCTTTGTTCTTTTTAAACACACTTTCATACTTTAAGAAAATTGTAGCGCAGTAAAAATCAGATTAGCAGAGTAACATGACAGATGTTTACTTTGAGTAAGAGGTAATGGATAATAGGGATTGATTTGTAACATGAATGACATGAATAATTTGATTATATATATATAACTTGATTATACTTATATAATATTGTACTACAGTATCTTTATAACTAGGCAGCTCATTCTCTGTCTTTTAATACTTTCTTTAATAATGTAACACATTGTGTAGTCAACTTGAAAGAAAGGCAGATGTGAAATGGAAAAGTGAGGTCAGAGTTCAAATGCGACATGATAT
Organism: Archocentrus centrarchus; assembly: GCF_007364275.1. Classification (NCBI taxonomy): domain Eukaryota; kingdom Metazoa; phylum Chordata; class Actinopteri; order Cichliformes; family Cichlidae; genus Archocentrus; species Archocentrus centrarchus. The sequence goes on along the minus strand of NC_044352.1, from coordinate 5,712,829 downwards.
TTGGATGCAAACTATAACGTGATATTTAGAATCCCCATATATCATTCCCTATATGCTTATATGTTGTCAATACAAACAATGGCAGTAAGAAACCATTTTAAATTGCTCTAAATAGCATTATTATCATCACTCTGTTCTCCAGATCAATATATTGACCTTGAAGGAGAGGTCAGAGGTCAACTGTGACATAGTTTAAATTTTTTATACAGTACTGTCTTTATGCTGCTAATCCACACCACACGTGTAAGAGTCGTAGTTTCTAACTTATAAAGCTTTCTGTCAATTTTCAACCAATAAATCATTAAGTTGACCCCGAAGACCGTGGTCACATGACCCCACTCTGCACCCCTACACACTTTTATCACAATTCATTCAAAATTTTTGAGCTATCGTGTTTACAGGCAGAATGATATAAACACAGACATGCACACACTACCAAAAACACGACCTTCTCGGTGGAGGGAATTAGCTCATTTTGAATTTTTTGGCAGCAAAACATTTTTTAAAAAGTTGGGACGGGGCAACAAAAGGCTGAAAAGTAAGTGATAGTAGAAACACTTCTCATTCGTTGCAACAGTGTGGCTTTGCAGCAGAAGAGTTGCCAGAAACTGTGGCAAACATGGCTCTGTCCCATCTATCTGGAGACATTTTGCTGCCAAAAACATTAAAAACAATGCTTGGATAGTGACTTTCCCAAACAGGTGATTTTGTATGGTTTCCTCACCCAGAAAGGGTGTCCATGACTATACTCAGCAGTTGGTGGTTGGAAAAATTTTAACATATCAACCAACCTTAGTGTGCATTTTATTTCATACATCAAATATTTTTATTTTTGAGAAACAAAATTATAAATAATCTGAAAATGATGATAAATGTGAGATAAATACCTAAACATAATAAAAACGATGTCTTATCTTATCACACTTGTATCACAACATTAATGTTATCATTCAGTGCATTTGCCCAAGTTTGTGTGAAGGGTAATATAACATATTTACAAGCAGAACAGTTTTTACACACTCTCGCAGGAGCCAATGGAGATTTGAACCACCAGCCCAAGGAAGGATGTCCGTCTGCTTAGAAACGGTTACACAACTATGAACTCACACACAGGCATGAACACACATGCTCACACACACACATACAGAGACACACACACACACACACACGCAGCATCTGTTACTGTTTTTTATGGCTGGCTTGCTGATTCCACACCACATGGAGTCTAAATCACTGTTATCGCTGCTGCTCACCGTCTGACTCAGTAATACATGATTGAGAGAGATGAGAGGGGTTTTGTGTGTGTTTGTGTGCATGTGTGTTATGCAGTTATAATACCTGGGTTGTGACATTGAGTTTAAGGCTTTAAGAGGATATTTTGCCTTCTGCTGGTCAAAAAAAAAAACACAATTCCCATACTGACAGAGGAATTTAAATTTATTTAAAACAGCAGCGTCTCATCTCTTACATCATTTCTGGCCACATTTATTGGTTGATCACTTTATTAAGCAGATATCATGGTGGTGCAGTGGGGTTGTCATTCATCACATTTTTGTGTGCCTGTAAATCTTTAAAACATTTCACACTTTTCCTACGGAGCATTTTTGACTGCTATTTCAGAAGCACTGCGAGAGGCTTGTGCAGCACCCCATGCAGGACACTTTGGTCAGTTTTAAAAATAACGTTTTCCCTTTAAGTTTGTTCGTTAGTTATTTCTGTCAGATCCACTGTGACAAACCTGCTCTGCGCCCAGTTACAGCTCTACCTCCTGTTGTATATGAAAGGGCAACGTTGAACAATGTCCAGCCCCGTGCTTCTCAACACTGTCCAGGGCTTATGTGTGAGAACAGCTTATGATAACAATAATAACTGGGTGTCATCTGAAACTTTTTGACACTATTGCCACTGCAATATTTAAGTTTTGGTATAATTACCAAAGCGGTACTTTTTCTCTACAATTTACAGTTTAATCAGCAACAACAAAAACATTTATATCTGAAAATATTTTGGCCAAACTGTAAAAGTTATGTGGCAAGATGTGACAAAGTTCTTCAGCAAAGCTAAACTGAGAACCTGACAGATGAACCGTCCTGCGTACTGCGCAGTTGTGCTGAAAGAGAACAAACAGCATCTGCTTCGTTTAACCTGAACTGCCTTTAAAAGTCAAACTCAGGCACAGTTAGCAGACCACCTTAACATACACAACACTGACACCTAAATGGATGCTGCTGATAGAAACTGATCAGTCAATTACCATCAACTGTGTCATACAAATCCATATATACTGTACATTCCTTTCAAACTGTAATAAGCACATTTCTTGTGTTTGTTTGGCTGTTATTGGATTTTAATAATGATTGAAGTTTAACTTGAGCTCAGCACTAACCAACCTCATTCACATCATGTCACTAATGTCACTGTACAGAAATTTCATGTATCCTGACGGATCATTTGCCTCCTCTGGGTATAAATAAAGACTTGAAATAAAAATAGCCGGTACAGCTCTCTAAGCTGTCACTTCTCAGCATTATTAAACCAAAACAGTCCATTTCCAAACATTCTATCTTTGGCAGCCAAACTCACGTGATGGAATCTTCCCAGCATTTCATTTCCAAGGGAACCGTCACTGAACGGCATTCCAGAATACCGTGGAATGTTTCCATTGTGTGGGAATGGAAAGAGCCCACCGGATTAAGTTAGCGGTAATGAACATGATAAAGCTAATAGTGCCTACTGCTCAAGATGAAGACAAATAAGGACATGTTTGCTTCTTAAAAGAGCAAACACTCACTCTACTTGAGTGCCTTTGAGCAGGACATTATTGCACTCTGATTGTCAATATGACACATGTCATGTGGTCAAGTTGATTGGTAGAAAAAACCTAAGATACCAAAAAATGTTTTTTTTTGTTTTGTTTTTTTCTTTGGGGGGGTGGGGGGGTGAATGTAGACTTTAGTCGCAGTCACCTCTGTCCAGGTGCTACCCCTCACATTATTGTCTGCGATAACACAGGTATACATTTTTAAGTGACATAAAAATGTTGTGATGTCATTGCTATAGCAACACCATGTGCTTATGCAACAGCCGCCATATCTCTGATGACAGTTTAGTACCTGAACAGGGAGCTGCTTCAACAGCCTCCAACAAAGCGCTTTTCACTTTAAGCGGCTGGATAAAAAACTCAACCCAAGATCAAAACATCCCAGGAAGAAAATATTACTTTAGTTTTATTATGAGGCAACATTGTGCAGTGCCTGAAGAGTTACAAATTAATTTAGTTATTGTTAAACTAAAGTTTTAAGCAGTTATTTTATACTTTTACTTAAAAATTCGAGGGAAAACACTACCTAGGCTACTTTTGTGCTTACATTTGACTTGTGCAACTATTGCACCATAACAATATTGCAGCTGCTGCTGTTATCAATAGATTCATACTTCAAATTAGGAAGTGTGTCATCAATGACAGCAGCTCACAGGAAAAGAAGGATGGAAAATGTCCTTTCACACTCATAAATGCAGGTGTCTGCAATAAAACGCTCAGTATATCATTATTGCAAATGTTCTTGAAATGTCATGATATAATGTTGAGGCTACATTGGCCACCGCTAATCCCTTGTGTAACAGTTATTCAGTTATTGAAACATATCTGATATGGAGAATTTTGTGCTGCATGTGAGAAAAACCAACTTCTGATTAAGGTCTGGACCTTTTTCTCCCGACATCTACAGATCAAAACCATAAAAATAAATGCTAAATACTTCATTTAATCTAAAAAAGACATTACGAATATTACACAGACTGTTTTACAAAACTGGCAAAGTTAAAGTCAGTGCTCTTTTTGGTACTCTGCAGTTTTTCACACTCAATCATACAGATATATTTTGGTCTGCCAAAAAAAGATTTGAGGGTTGACACCCAGCCCTTCTTGCAAACGTGGCTGATAAATATGCAGAGTACTGCAGTAATGACAGTAACTCATCTCATGAGCAGCAGCTACAAATAACAATTTGGCTTTAACAACCTGTTTGGATGGAGCACAGACACCCAAACACAATTATCATAAAATTCCTCAGCTGGAGTGTGACTGACATTTAACAGAATGGGTTTATTACACTGTCACGATAAACAGCCCTGTCAGTTATCTTGAAATTATTTCCTCAGCTTGGAGGGTTCAGTGAGGAAACGCTGTAGAATAAACATCAACAATATCTGCAAAGAGTGAGATAGCCGACGCCACCACTCTCCCAGTCTAAATCCGTCCCAGTATCCGAGCTGTGGGTCTGCAGGCTCGTGATTACAACGGTCTGACCAACAGACCATTTTCATGAGAACCAGACAGCTTCATCTGTCTGGGATGTTGTGGAAAAATTCCCCATTCTGTGGGAACGGAAAGATCCAGAGTGATAATTCCCTTGCTGCTGCTGCTGAGGATGGTGATTGTTGGTGATCAGATATAGACACACACCGGTGGTAATATCCTGAGGGGTTATTGCTGAAATTGAACCAGTACCCTCAAAGTACAACCCTATCAGGCACTGATAACTTTTTCTTAGAGGAAGTTTAGCTAAAAGTAAACTTAAATGTGTTTAAATGATCTAGTTTTACATTTGGAGACAAATTAGACATTTTTTATTAATGTTGGGACTAAATTTCAGCATCGCAATAAACTGCATCACTTCTCGTGATACTGAAACTGATCTGATTATTCAAGTTGATATTTAGGTCAACCCGTTAGAGAGCAGGATTTGGATGAATAGTGCTCGAGTGCATTTGTCAGAAATGTAGTACGATGTGAAAATTTTACTGAAATGACCTTCAGGACGCAGCGCGTGAGCAGGTCCAGAGTCAGCTGTAATCCTGTTTTGGGGGACTGTAGTGATGGATTCGTCCGGGTCGTGGAGTCATTTTGTTTAGTTTGAGTCATGAACACCAGAGTCACACTAATAATAGTGTGAGTTGTTTTAGCCTAAAATAAAGTGGAACAAACCAGCTGAACGTGGTTACTGGATATTTTTACCCTGCACTTTATTGGCCTGATCGCCACATGCATCGATCCACTGCTTTCAGACATGTTTTCTTTTCCTCACTCACTTCATTTTCTCCCACCTCACTCACTGATTGCATCTCCTTCTCACACATCCTCTCACACAAAATACACTTGTATTATTTTTTCTATTTTTGTGAAATGTGGATGTGCATTCTTTACTCGCTGTCATATTGCAGTCAGCTGGTCTTTGCATTCTTTGGGTTTAGGTTTGGACTCTTTTGTTTGTCTTTAAGTATAGGCTGTGTGGTGAAAGGCTGTTTTCTGAAGAGTGCAAATTTCACTGCGATTTCTTAGTCACTTAGGCTGTTATTATCATAGGTCCTGTAGACGCTGCTGTCATAGACCAGTCTCTGACTGTACGCTGTACAGTAGTTAGGAAAAACAAAGCTTAGACACTCAATTTTTGTCATAAAAAAAAAAGAAAAAGAAAACATTAACAATTTTCAACATCTTTTGTTAATGTATTTTGGACAAGATGCTGTCATAATACTTTAGTTATGGAGCTATCTGGAGGTCTCTTAATCTAAGTGCCCGGACAAGGACACTGACTAACAAATGTAATTAAAGTTAAATTGAACGCCAGCACTCATCTCCACATGCTTTCACCTCTTTCTCCTGCTGTGTGATGAGAGCAGACAGAGCCATTGAAAAGTCAGTCACAGCACAACAAAGAAGATGTCACATTGCCCTCGAAGTCTGAAAAACAGCTATAATCTTCTCCTCTACACCACTGCTACTTTTAACTCCTCACTACTCTTCCTCGCCTTCATCTCCCTCTCTCTGTCCTTTATACTGCTCCAAAAATATCTGCTTTCATTCTAATATTACACTTGAGTTTATCATAGACAGTGCATTTATAGGAACTTCAAACATTAAGACCAAATAATTTTTTAAAGAGGCCGGATCGTTCAGCTCCAACTGAAACTGAAAAATGAACTATATAATAACTGATAGTCCACTGGTTTGCCACTGCAATCAAGTAATGCAACTCTGCAGCACTCTCTGCACGCGGTGCGGCCTTGGTTAACATCACTTATGTTAAATCTGAAGTATTTCCAAACAATGGATGATGATCTGCTGGGAACAAGCTCTTCGCCTTCTGCAGTGCCAGGCATTTCATTTTCATCTCAGCGGTCTGTTTTCTGTTGTATGTCACTTATTTCGTTTTACTCCTCCAGACTACATCCAGGGATATTCAAGCTTCGTGGAGCAGCTGTGACTGGCACACGATTTGCGTTTGCTTTGTGCTCTAGGAGCAGAGCACGCATTTCCAATATCTGTCGATCGTGTTCACTCATTTGTGGGAAGTCAAAATCATGATTGAGATTAAATTTAGATAAGATAAGATAAGATAGTGTTTATTTGTCACATGCACAGTTATACACAGTACAATGCACAGTGAAATGTATTTTGTACCTGCAACCATATATACACACACATATAAATAAGAAGAATAAAAATAAAAAAAGTAATTCACACTATACACTATACTCTATATACTATACACTATACACACTTTTATAAATTATAATATTTACATTGTGCAATAATGGTCCAGTTAGGGCTCAGAGTTGAGCAGACGGATGGCTTGTGGGTAAAAACTCTTCTTCAACCTTTCAGTCTTAGCCCTCAGGCAGCGGTAACGCCGGCCTGATGGGAGCAGGGAGAAGAGAGAGTGTCCGGGGTGGCTGGGCTGTTTTAGGATCTTCATGGCCCTCAGCCTGCACTGCTTGGTGTAAATGTCCTGCAGGTTGGGGAGGGTGGTTCTGATGGTCCGTTCAGCTGAACGAACCACCCTTTTTAGGGCCATGAAGTCCTGCTTGGTGCAGTTTCCCATCCAGGTGGTGATGCTCCCACGCATGATGCTCTCAGTGGTGCAGGTGTAAAAGTTCCTGAGCACCTTGAGTGGGAGCTTGAAGTCTCTCAGCCGCCTGAGGAGGTAGAGACGCTGTCTGGCCTTCTTCACAGTGATGTTTATGTGATGAGTCCAGGACAGGTCCTGTGAGATGGTCACTCCCAGGTATTTGAAAGTGTCCACTCTTTCCACCTCAGCACCACTGATGACAAGTGGATGGTAGTCCCTCTGCTGCTTCCTGCTGAAGTCCACGATCAGTTCCTTCGTTTTGCTGACGTTGAGCAGGAGGTGGTTCTCCTGGCACCAGTTCTCCAGGCGGGAGACCTCTCTCCTGTAGGCTGTCTCCTCATTGTGGGAGATCAGTCCCACAACAGCAGTGTCGTCAGCAAACTTGATGATGACGTTGGACTCTGATGTGGCCTCGCAGTCATGGGTGTACAGTGAGTACAGCAGAGGGCTGAGCACACAGCCTTGGGGGGATCCAGTGTTGAGGGTGAGGGAGGATGAGGGAGGATGAGGTGAGGTGACCCACTCGTACCACCTGTGGTCTGCTGGTCAGGAAGCTGTGAACCCACCTGCACAGGGATGGGCCCAGGCCCAGGTCCAGCAGCTTAGAGACCAGCCTGGAGGGAACTATGGTGTTGAATGCTGAGCTGTAATCTACAAACAGCACTCTCACATAGTTCCCCTTACCAGTGTCTATGTGTGAAAGGGTCTTGTGGAGGAGGAAGGATATGGCGTCATCTGTGGATCTGTCTGGCCGGTATGCAAACTGTAGTGGGTCGAGGGTGGTGGGCAGTGAGGAGGTGATGAATGTCTTGATGAGTCTCTCAAAACACTTCATCACCACAGAGGTGAGTGCTATGGGCCTGAAGTCATTGGGGCTGCTGGGGTGTGGTTTCTTTGGGACAGGGACTATGATGGACTTTTTAAAGCAGGTGGGAATCACACACAGTTTCAGTTTAACTGCGCAGCGCCGATCTGTAGTATTTATTCAAACCACATCCTTCTTTTTCTTTTTTGCTTCTTAAACAGGATTTTCACCAAACTATGCGCTGAGCTAATGTTAGGACTGAATATTGGTCTGACCTGAACATGACAACAGGCCGATCTGCTTCAGTCCGTTATTATTCTGAGATGTATTTATTTCTTACACTTTGTTTTACAAAGCAATGTTTAACTGGAGCCTGATATTATCTTACACATAACAGAATGACTCCCAGTCTCTTGCTCACAGTGAGGAAACAGCTTAATAATTCAACACTGGTATCAGATCAGTATGTGGTATCAGCAGATACCCAAACCAGCGTATCTGTTTCAAATATGAGATGTATGATGTTGGATTGGTGCATCTATATATTTAAATATAATACAAAGAAAAACACATTTCCTGTCACACTTAACTTGAGATTCACTTGATAACAACAACAATGGATGCAAGAGTTTAATCTTGTTTTTCTGGAAGCCAAAATCATAATTAAAATTAAAAATCCAATTAGCTACTCAGCCATATTTGAACCTTTGGTTTTACACAAAGTCAAAATGTGTGTAACATGAAAACCAAGTTTAAGGTAACACAGACAGCAGCTACCTATAAATAATAACAAATAATAACAAACCTGCAGTGTATGCTATCTTACAGTTCCCCTGTATGTCCTGCTCTGTGCACATTATTCGTGTTCATAGTTTTATGTTGGAAAAAAAATATTTTTAAGCCTTATTTTAAATATGGATGCACCAATACTGACCTTGTTAAAGGCACCTCATATTAGCCTGAAAGAACCAAACCACAAACAGCTCATTACCCCCAACCGTCTGTTTGCTGTGGCAAAGTTATGTCTGCACATCTACTGCTAAAACAACACAATCAAAAAACACACTAGTCAGAGAGGGGTGTCATGATTGGCCTCGGAGTTCAAAAGCACTGCAATGAGGAAAAATACTGTCAGCCACCAGAGCTCCCCCTCAGCTCCCCTCAGCCTCCTCTTGAGGTGGCACAAATCCCCTGGAAGCACAAGGACTGGAACACATGTTTACCAGGCCTCAGCTGATCTTAGCTGGCTGCATATGAGCCTCAGTGAACGGCCAAGTAAAAACCAGGAACAAGAAATGTTAAAATCATAAATACAGACCCCTGAGAATGCTGTTGAAAGAACTACCTTGTTCGAGATTGTGATCTGGTATCAATTTGAAAATCCTAGCTTACATCGTTCTCGAGTTACCGCGTTCACAAAGCTGAAAGACGGCCACCCGCCCAGCGCAGCGACCACAATGAACCATCGACCTTTTTAGGCTGAGGGGTTAAAAAAAAAAAAAGCTGGATCAATTAATGCAATTTCAATCTTTTTTTTAATCATTATTTGTTTTATTATTATTGTCACTTAATATTTTTTTACATTTTACTTAATTTTATAGCTTCACCACCAACATTCAAAGATTCACTTTGCCACACTGAGTGTAACGAGTTTGAAATACAGACTAAAATAAGAAGTGTTGTGTAAAAACGGGTAAAAAAGGGAAGCAAGTGACAAAGAAAATTAGATACACTGCTCTCCTCCCCTCTCACTTTGTCTTTACTTGTCTGTGAGAGTGTGTGAATGCTTCAGTGTTCTTCCCTATTTCTGTCAAGTGTGCGCACGCACAGCATTACTTAAATACCCCGCATACTAAAGCCTACTTTAATCACCAAAAGCACCAACCACAGATTAAATATTGTTGTTCTTAAATCTACATCCTACACCCTACACACACACACACACACACACACAAAGCAGTGTATAAGGACTTTCTGTCCACACTGCTGACACTGACTGACGGACATTGGACACCCCACACAGATTACACTGCATGGACCTCTGACTGAGCCACAAACACACACACACACACACACACACACACACACACACACACACACACACACACACACACACACACACACACACACACACACAGAGGCTACCCAGCAGGCCTGCTGTGCATCTTACATCACCAGATTAATAAACTCCTCCTGCTTTTCCTTCTGTCTGATTTACCAAAATCCAAACCTCGCCTTATTTCTTCCTCCTTCTCCTCTCTGTTCTTTTCTTTTTTCTTAAAAACCCCAAACGTGACATTTATTGTTTATCATTTCGATTCCTTCAGAACGTTTTCTGTCAAAGTGTTTCAGGTTACTGATTCTCACTACAGTGTGTCTGTGTGCAGCAAAGTGCATAGAAATATCAGGACGTGATATGATCTAAACAAAGGTTGTGATGATGATGTTGGGGATTAACGATGATAGCTCGTCAATCAAGGTGATTTCTATCTAATCTCCCCATTTGATGCATTTCATTAAAACTGTCATTGTACTGAGATTTATAATAAACTGAATCTGCAAAACCTATGACCGGCGCTTGCAACACAGAGTGTGCGCATGGGTGTGCGCACACAAGTCTCTGCTTGTAAGTTGATGTGTGCTTTGAAGTTTTTGTGCGTCGGCAGCTACATGGAGTGATCATAATCATCATCAAATGAGAGAAAACAGGAAGAGGCTATTTCTGACTGCTGGACTGACTTTTAAATCAAAGTGTGGCCCCCTCTGCAGAGATGCTGGTTTAGCTCATTGCTATGAGTTTTTTCCACTGGGGGTGAAGGGCACAGCAGAGACAGGTGAGATATTTTAAACAGAAAAAAAAAAAAAAAAAACCCAAAGTGAACAAATTAGAAGTACAGGTCTAAGTTAAAACATTAAAGATCCAGTAAATGTCACAACTTAAGGACTTTATAGCTGTTCGACTGACATCCGGCCACTTGTGTAATTACTGGCTAATTCAATCAGTGTTGAACGTCAATGTGGAAACACTTCTTCATGCTAGAAGGAAAAAAATAACGTTCCAGTGTGAATGTTGCTCTTTTACCCCCAGGGGCCACACATTTTTATGTTATAGTGTTACTACAATGGTAGCCTCCTACTCCACCTGGCAGCGATGCCATCAATCATCAGTGATGCCACAGGCTGGGCGTGTGTGTGTGGGTGTATGCGGGGGGGGGGGGGGGGGGGGGGGGGGTGATTGGACTATGAAGCAACAAGTCACCGAACCCTAACCCAGACAGCACATGTAAAAAATTAAATAACTGTTGGAAGCCAAAACTTCAGGGCAGTTTGAAGCCGGAGCTGCTGCTGGCTGACGGGGGCTTCTTGTACGTACACTGACCTCATTATTTGGCCATGTTTGGTACAAGCATTCACCACAATAAGTGTATATGACAGGGGGAAAAAAGCATAATAGGCCCACATCAAAGTAAGCTGTGCCATGAGGTTAATGTGTAATAAAGCTGTTTTTTAAATTACTGTGACAGTACCAAAGAGGCTTTAAGAGTGCAATGTAAACCATAAAGTAGAAGTATTTGAGAGGAAATGACCCACTATCAGGCTACTGAGGAGTCTAAACAGTTTGTAGAAAACAAAGATCTGCAAACTGGATATGACTGATAAGACTCAGTGGGTTTGTGGGAGGAGCACACTGATGAGCATCTTTCCTCTAACCTGAAAATGAACGACAGGAAGCACAAAGATCTCGTGTATGGCCTCATTATGTATGTGGGCATGTGTGAGGTTTATTTTTACATTTATAGGCAAACAGCTTTTTTTAACGTAATACCTCATCTGTAACTTCATGTCTGAAGTAACATGGATTAAAGTATACACAGTGAGTATAGACACTTTGCTGTGTACAAGGGTCCACGGCTGGACCCTTGTACACAGCAAAGCGCAAACAATAATCGAGAGGCCAGGGGAGCACACTTCTATTTCAAAGCAAGTAACTGATGAAGCCACTGATAGGTGAGTGCGGTAAATGAGAGACGGGAAGGATGTCTTCCTCATTCTTCTACAAGATAAGTCACCCACACAAAGAGCTAATTCAAAAGGCTTCCTCTATAAAGTCAGCCAGCAGCATCCTTTCAACTACTATGCTATTCCAGTTCCTACCATCTCTCAGTTTCCTGCCACTCAGGCTCCTTACTAAATACTTTGTTATGATAACTGATAAAAACTTCACTGGTAACATACAGTGGGGACACTGCAACACAACTCTAGAATTTGACACTAAAACCAACATCATGTCTCCTCTAAGAAACATGCTGAAGGGAAATATATGGAGAGTTGGTGAAAGTGCCATTGAATGAAGGCGGTGATTAGATTCAGCAGAATGACACCAGAAATCACACCATGGGACACACTGTTCATGGGAATGTCACTCTGGATCACTTCTCCTGTGAAGCATTTCTAACACTCCGGGTCAAGGTTAGCTCTACAAGAATAATCAGGTCCAGTTAAGAAATACTTGTTTATCCCAGATACACCTGACCAGAAAAACTGATCTTTTAATTAGCAGAAAATATCATTTATGTAGCCACTGAGGTCAGAGTCACTGTCATTTCCAGTGCTGGGAAGTTGTATAGACTGAAGGAAAGAAGTGTGCGTGTGTCCTGTGTGTGTTAAGGGTGTGGAGGGGAGGGCGGTTTAATTCAGTTTCACTGTGGACCGGTGTGTATTTTTATACACACACACACACACACACACACGCACACACGCGCGCTGAGAACAAACAAGGGGACTTGGAATCTGACTGACATCATCTGTATCTGTGTGTGTGTGTGTGTTGAATCTGGGTGTGTAACTCTGGACTAATCAGTTTTCCTGTTGAATCTGATAAGTTTACTGCTTCAGGCAACAAATTCAGCAACACTTCTGGTATGTGCCGAAGGGGTGTGTGTGTGTGTGTGTGGGGGGGGGGGGGGGGGGGGGGTTGCAAACTATATCAGTTGTGTTTGAGCGCTGACTGAGAAACCACATAGATTTGCTATTACAGTAGAAAACACATCTCCTGCACTGTAAGCAGATACTGTAGGTGTGGCAGAAGCAACAGCAGTCATTACAGAAATGTTAAAGTTATTCTAGCACACAGTTTTGGTGATAAACAGATTTTCAGCAGCAATTCTCCAAAGATTAAATTCATATCTCAGTTTATCTTGAAGGGGATGAATAAAAAAAAATAATGTGAACCAATTCTTCTGATCACAGTTGGATCACGAGCAAAAACTAAACTCCATTATTCTGAATCATTTCCAGCTGTGCCTCCAATGATGTAGAGGTTAAAGCTGTTACAATTAAAAACAAGTAAAAGGGCAAAACGCTGTTTTAGTAGCATTAATGTATATTTAAAGACAGTACAGAGATGGCTGCAGTTGAAAAATGGAGCATTTTAACCTCCAGGCTGTCCCAATCATAACTTTCTCCTAATGCTCAAAGGACTGCTGAGAGTGCCTTTCACAGAGCCATTTAGAAGCATTAGTAAGGATGGAATAATCCAATATATTTGGACTGGATGAGAGTCCAATCCTGACACAAAAAGCCTGTTTGGATAATAATGAGCCGATGTATTCAATTAAATGTTATGTTTCTCTGTTTTCACTACCCCACGCTTCAGCAGCAGCAGCGGCCTGAAGGGAGATAAGGGTCATCGGTTTGGAGGTCTGTCTTATCCGCTACAGCAAAAAGAGAAGGTTCTTTGTTTAGTGAGCTGATGTGACTAAAAAGCCCAGAGGACACGCTGAACTTCACTTTCTCACTCTCGCTCTCTGGTTTTTGTAATGTGTGGCCTAACACATGCCAGGAGGCTTTCATTAACATTACCTCCGCTTCACCTGTGTCTCACCTCTGCACTTCCAGCGCCTCGAGAGGTGAACCCAGAGTAAACCAGAGCACAGAAAGGAGAAACTAGAGGGACCAGAAATGACAGCAAAGATTTCAAGAGACTCTCACAGTGAAATCAAATGAAAAAAAAGTAAATAATTGGGCCAATAACATACATACAGGTTTTTTTTTAAATGTATCTGGGCCCTGTGATGAATTAAGTTAGTAATAAATACAAGTTCAGTGTATTTATACAGTTGGATGTATCATAGACATGTTATTTTTGCAACACTGGCATCAGACTGCTACTCAGAGGGATCCATATCTGTATGAGGAGTGAAACCGTTAGTTTGGTCCATTATAGCCACTGTATTTGGTGACTGTCGGGATATTCAGAGACTTAAAACGCCTCCCTGCAGTTTTGAGGCCATAAAGCACATTAACAATTCAGGGATTGTTGTTACTGGTATTTTACATCATAAAAATGATGCTGGAATCTATATTAGCGTCTCACAGCCAGTAAAAGGTAATGACCTGGTTTAAAAGGATGTGATTAAATTAGTGGGGATGTTCTGCTAATTACACCAAGATCGCAGCTCGCTCTGTAAAACTGTGCTTGCGTGAACACCGTTTCACTTTTTTCATGCAGTTTTACTGAGAAGATTAGTGCTGACCTTCAGTGGAGATTCCCTCCAATTTTCCCAGCTATTAACTGCTCACAAACTCCTGGCGGTAAAAGATTGCTTAATGAACACTGAGGCAAAGATCCAAAAACTTATCCATGGAAATGAGCTCAGGGAGTCTTCTCAGCCTGATGTCATCAGGGGAAAATCTTAATTTAAACCAGGAACCACCCTCTTTAGCCAGTCTGAATCAGACATCACTGACTCCATGAAGTCATTCAGGGGACACCTGAACCTGCAGAGGAAGTTCAGCCGACTGAGCGGCTGCCTACCAGGTAGGTCAGAGAAGATTTAGTGTTTCCCTTGGCACAAAAACTGATCTGCTGTGAGTCCTGGATACAAAATGAATAAATAGAAACACCTTCAGTGTTTCTTCAGGTTCTCTTTGCTAACACTAATCACATTATCACAAAAAATAATGTGCCGTTTATCCCCCCAGACTACAGAATAATACTTATGCCACATTTAATTGTTCAATGATGCTAAACCTACACTGTACACTCAAAAAACAGCACATCTGGGGCAAATGTATGATAATGGATGTTAATGGCATGGTATTAATTTTCCATCTATTAGGATTAAATGATTTTAACATAATCAAAGTGACACACTTACTGTGTTGGACATTTGCTCGTCAGAAGTTAATAAAACAAGCAAACAAGTACATATTTACAATCAGATGTCCTTTTTCCCAGCTTTCCCTACCTTTTCCAGTTCCTCCCGTGGGAATTCTGAGTCGCTCCCAGGCCAGACCGGACACATAATGTTTTCAGCGAATTCTAGTTCTGCCCCAGGATGTAATTATTGCATCAGCTGAGCACGAACTGAAAACTTCCAAAGGGAGGTGTCATTGAGGCATCCTGATAAGATGCCCAAACTACTTCATCTGGCTCCTCCACTCAACTCCCTCCAGATGTCTGAGTTCCTCACCCTGTCTCTGTGGCCACCCCACAGATGAAACTTGTTTCAGCTTGTTTTTTTTCAATCACGATGCAGAGTTTATGACCACAGGTGAGGGTCAGAATGCAGATCAACTCACACCTGAGCTTTGCTTTCCGGTTCAACTCCATGTTCACCACAACAGTCCAGTAAAAGATTAATTTAATTTTGTAAATGATGTTGCTGGTGTTTGACCATCTGACTGACACGTCTTTAACCTGTAATCATGCAGCATTCATCGGTTTCTTTTTACTAGCTAAAACAGAGTCTGCTGCAGTAGTCATAGTCTAATATTAGTACTTGACATTTGCATACATACAGCCACAGCGTGCAAAGATATACAGGGTATTCCCCTGGAAATACAGCTGAGGTGATAAGCCACACAGATTAACATATTTCATTTTAATTCATTTAACAGGAAAGTAATGCACAACTACATATTAATTTTTAGATTTTTTTGGCCTCAAAATAGTTTGCTGGTATTTGTCCGTTTCTGCCAAGTTACTAGAAGTATCAGCGTTGGGTTTTTCTGTGTCTCAATTAAGGACAACCAAGCTCCTGCTAACCTAGAAAAGCAGTGCGCACAGTGGAAACAAAGTGCATCGTGGGGAATCCTCAGTGACACGGTCAGTACTGATGACACCGCTCACAGGTGTGATTAATCCTGCAAAGTTCACACACAGGCTGATTACCGGGTCATGATCCGACACAACTTAATTAGTGCCCGTCTCCAAAGCATAAACCCTGATCAGCAGGCAGAAAAAGACTGAAGAAGACAGGACGGCAGAGTTCAATCTAAAGAGCATTTCCCAATAGAAATTTATATTAAAAAAATACTAAAAGAAGGCTGATTCTGAGACACACCAGAGCTTAAGACCTCTGTCAGTAACTGCTCATCAGTGCAACATCATGACACCAATCTGTCAGGTGCATCATGGATTTGTCATGAGTCTGCTATAGAAGTACAACGCTGAATTAGCAGCGTGCTTTTAAATATTGTGGAGAATATGCTGAAAAATCACGTCCAAGTTACAAAGTATTTCAAGCAAAGTAAATGTTTCAGTTGTAGTCGTGCAGCCACAGCAGGCCGCCTACTTAGGGATTCTTTGCCGTGAAAAACTAACAGTGCATGTGTGTGTGTGTGTGTGTGTGTGTGTGTGTGTGTAGGTAACTAGGCCTGTCACAATAAGTACGTATGCTGGATGATCTTTTGCCCCAAGCATAATTGTTATAAACAATATTACAGTAATTTTAGGAACAAATTTAGCAATTTTAGGACTGATTGGTTGTTTTTTTTTTTTTTTTTACACTGAGCAACACCAAGATCAGGTTAAGTGACTGACGTCATGTCCAAATATCTCGCAGTGTGCTAATAACAACATTTTTGGGACAGGCCTGTGCATACACATGCACACACACAGCGTAACTGACACCTAACCAAACTCGCACAGACAGGATACTCCAGCAGCAGCTATGAAAAAAAGCACCATCACCTCTTTTTTTAATGCTCCTCAGCAACACAAAATTCTTGGTAGGCTGACACACTCACTTTAAATTACTGACAAAAACCCTTCAGTGACTCTGCTCAGTCAGTGCCCCGTCTGTCTCTGCTCCTCCTCTCTTCATGAGGATCACTCCTTCAGCGTGAGGAATTCTTCCAGGACAGTTTGTGAGTGATTTGAAGTTGAAGGGGGAAGCTTAAAATCTGGAGCGCTCACTCCAGATCGAGGATGATTTGCTACCTCAAGTCTAAGAGCCCAAGCATCTTAAGCTTTAAATCTAAGGGGTTAGCTTAATGCTCATTTAAGTTTAAGCATGAATTACATCATTACATTACATCATTGCATCAGTGCATCATTGTTGTATCAGCCTGTTTCCCCGAAACTGATATTTTGGTTTGGTTCAGTCGAAACATCTCATTGTCCTAAATTCCAAAAATAGAAGCAATAAAACAGTTTAAAAAAAAAATCCTTCATCCCTTCTCAACTGAATTCTCTTGTTTCCTTTTCTACCTGAAACATGAAACATTATGTAATAAAACATAATTAAACTAAGAAAAGCTGGATATCAGCTGAATGCCTAACAGTGAAAACTAGTATGAGCTGTTTTTATGCTCTGCTGTGCATGAAGTGTATTGTTTGAATGTTAAAACACTGACTGACACATCCATGAATCCGTCATACTCTCATAAATGAGCAACAAGCATTTTCATAATACCGCACAATTACAGCTACAGCTACAAGAGTGGACAACCCCATATTTACATGAACTAAAACTGTAAAAGGTTGTGGCACAGTTAGTTCTTCACTCACTGGATGCAGGAGGATGCAGGACACATCGGCATGCTGCTGATGTGTCCTGCATCAATACTGCTGATCAGAACCTTCAGAATCAAATCGGAGTGAAAACGATCCGAGACGGGCCTTTAGCCTTCAGCTGCTCCCAGAAACCAGAACAACACGCACACATCCACACCAGAACGGAGCAGCTGCTGAACCGAACGCAAGCAGATGACAAATATTAAAACAATCAGCAGCTCGCACACAGAAAGTCTCCAATTTCTTCTGGTTTTTTGCACCGCAAATAAGCAAGTGTGTGGAAAACCTTGTGGTGAAATGAGCAAATGAAACTGGAGTTGTGTGAGATGTTAATTATTAATGCACAACTAACCATGTGATTACATAAGTTTAATAACTAAATTTGGGGAGAGAACTGCGATTCAGACCATGCATCATGATCTTAAGATATTGCACACTCCTTTTTTCTGGAGGTTTTTCTGTGTATTTACATTCCCCCCCCCCCCCCCCCCCCCCCCCCCCCCCCCCGTACTTGCCATCATTGATCAGAAACACTAATTTTCACATAAAAATGTTTATGACATGTATTAGACATCACAAAGCAACCACTACAGTTACAGATCGTTCAGAAGCTTCTTGTTACTTCTGTTTGTGTTTGTTATGCACGCTTTCCTAACCAAAAATAGCAAAAAGCTGTTGTTGGTAAAACAACTGCAGTGTGCAAAATTGCATATTACCAAGTACATTTGGAGCATCACAATCCGTGCATATCCTGGCAAAACAGAGGGGGAAAAAGTGACAGTCACATAACATTAGTTGCGGGAGCAGCAGGTTTGAGTGCTAGTGCATGCCTTGGTGAATAACTTCAGCTTGCTGTAAGCCATTTTATTTGCCAAGGACATGCAACTCTGTGGTATTATTAAAATGTGGGATATGGAGAAATAGCAATGATCCTGGAACACAGGGAAACAATTTCCCATGAAATTTCCAATTTATCATACTTCGTCCAAGTCTGAGGCCATGGTTCTTAACCAGAAGAGGGTGGAGTGCTCACTCCAGTTTGAGGATGATTTGCTACCTCAAGTCTAGGAGTCCAAGTATCTCAGGATGTTCCCTGGACACCTCCTAGGTGAGGTCTTTCAGATATGTCCAACTAGGAGAATAACCAGGGCTGACACAGGACACACCGACTATCATAGCACTGTATGTTTTCAGAATCAGAATCAGAATCAGAATCTTTATTGTCATTGTACACAGAAGTTGCACAACGAAATTTAAAATGCATTCCTTTTTAGGTGCCTCAGACAATAAATAATAAAATAATAAAAATATGAGTGATAAAAATGATTACTAAGATACAGTGCACAATAGTAAATTAACAGACGAATCTAGCCCCAATACACACACCAACGCACGCACACAGTCAGCACTACCACCCACATCACTGTCCAAACCACACAGAGTTCAGTTCAATGATAGCCCTGGCATAAAAGCTGTTCCTCAGTCTGTTTGTTCTGGCCTTCATTGTCCTGAAACGTCTGCCTGATGGCAGTAGCTGAAACAAGGAGTGTCCAGGGTGTGAGGGGTCCTGGAGGATGTTCTGTGCCCTCCTCTGGCAGCGGGCATTGAACAGTTCCTGGAGGGAGGGCAGGGGACAGCCTATGATCTTTTGAGCCGTGTTGATGATTCGCTGGAGTGTTTTCCTGTCTGCTGCTGTGCAGCTGTTGAACCACACGCACAGACAGTAGGTCAGGATGCTCTCTACAGAGCAACGGTAGAAGGACACCAGCAGATTCTGGGTCAGATGGTTGCTCCTAAGAACCCTCAGGAAATGCAGTCTCTGTTGGGCCTTCCTGACAATGCTGGTCGTATTGATACTCCAGGTCAAATCATCCTGCAGATGTACTCCCAGGAACCTAAAATCTGAAACCAGCTCCACTTCATCCCCCTCGATGAACAGAGGTTGAATGACATGTGTTGTCCTCCTAAAGTCTACTACCATCTCCTTTGTCTTAGTGGTGTTCAGGATCAAGTTATTCTCACTGCACCACCTTGACAGCCGCTGCACCTCGTCCCGGTATGCTGACTCATCCCCGCCTGATATGAGCCCCACCACAGTGGTGTCATCCGCAAACTTAATGATGCAGTTACTGGCATGTATGGAGGTGCAGTCATGTGTGTAGAGGGTGAAGAGTAGGGGACTCAGCACACAGCCCTGTGGAGAGCCGGTGCTGAGGCTGATGGCTGAAGAGAGGTGGGGACCTACTCTTACCCTCTGGGAACGGTCTGTCAGGAAGTCCTTGATCCAAAGACAGGTGGAGCGTGGTATCCCCAGATCTGACAGTTTAGTCACCAGTCTGCCAGGAAGGATGGTGTTAAACGCCGAGCTGAAGTCCACAAAGAGCAGCCGAGCGTAGTTCCCCCCCTGCTCCAGGTGAGAGAAGGCAGAGTGGAGGGCCGTGGCAATGGCGTCCTCTGTGGACCGGTTGGCTCTGTAGGCAAACTGGTGGGGGTCTAGTCTGGGGGAGAGACTGGAGATGACGTGAGCCCGGACAAGCTTTTCAAAGCACTTCATAACAATTGGTGTGAGTGCTACTGGCCTGTAGTCATTCAAACCTCTGATAGTGTTCTTCTTGGGGATGGGGACGATAATGGAGGACTTCAGGCAGGAAGGGACAGCCGCCTGGCTCAGGGACTGGTTAAAAATGCTGGTAAAAATACCAGCCAGCTGAGCCGCACAGACCTTCAGTATCCGTCCAGAGACACCATCGGGCCCCACAGCTTTCCTGGGGTTCACAGTTTCCAGCATACGCCTCACCTCTTGCTCTTGCAGCCTGAGGATGCTGCTGCTGCCTGCTGAGGGATGTTGGATGGCTGTCTCTGATTGCTGTACCTCAAAGCGTGCAAAGAAGCTGTTCAGCTCCTCTGCCAGATTGATGTTACGCTGATCAACTAACAGGCTGGGTTTGTAGTTTAAAATATGCCGAACCCCTTGCCACACCTGCCTGAAGTCGTGGCTCTGGAAACAGTCCTCAATCCTCCTCTTATACACAGCCTTGGCCTCCCTGATGCCCCTCTTCAGGTTGGCTCTGGCAGCGCTGTAAAGCGCCCCATCACCAGCTCTGAAGGCGATGTTCCTTTCTCTGAGTAAGCTCTGCACCTTTCCATTCATCCATGGCTTTCTATTTGGAAAAACCCGGATATTCTTGTCCACAGTTACAGTGTCGGTGCAGAACTTGATGTAGTCCAGAACAGCCGAGGTATACTGCTCCAGGTCCTGGTGCTTGAATACGTCCCAGTCAGTTGTTTCAAAGCAGTCCTGCAGCTGTTGAGAGGCACCTTCAGGCCAGGTCTGAACAGTCTTAGATGTAGAAAGAGCAGTTTTGCTGAGGGGGGTGTATGCTGGAATCATAAGCAGGGACAGATGGTCTGACTGGCCCAGATGTGGCAGTGGCACAGCCCTGAAACCCAGCTTGATGTTAGAGTAGACTTTATCCAGTGTGTTGTTCCCTCTTGTAGGGCATTTAACATGCTGATGGAACTTGGGTAGAACAGTCTTTAAATCGACATGGTTAAAGTCTCCTGCAATGATGTGTACAGCCTCAGGATATCTGCTCTGTTGACTGCAAACCGTGTCATGTAAGAGACTAACAGCCGAGTTAGCATTAGCATCAGGGGGAAGATAAACAACAGTGATCAAAACAGCTGTAAACTCACGGGGCAGATAGATGGGCCTGCATTTAACAGTCATGTACTCCAGGTCCGGAGAGCAGTGGCTGTTCACAGTCATACTGTCTGTACACCAGCTGTTGTTTACATACAAGCACACACCCCCTCCTCTGCTCTTACCGGAGGTCCGCATTCTGTCATGCCGGTGCGTTGTCCTGCCGGCTAGCTCGATGGCTGCATCAGGAATGGATGAATGAAGCCAGGTCTCAGTGAAGAGCAAAACGCAGCAGTCCTTCACGGTCCTGTTTGTAGCCACCAGCAGTCTCAACTCATCCATTTTATTCGGGAGTGATCTTACATTGGCGAGGAAAACACTGGGTAACGGAGGTCTATGAGGCCGTTTACGTAGCCTCTCCAAAACGCCAGCTCTGCCGCCTCTTTTCTGCCTCCTTTCTCTGCGCCGTCTCCGTCTGCGACCCCCCCTCACGGTGATGATGAACCACAAAGAGCCAGGTGGTCTGGCGATGTCCACCGGGATGTTGTGAGAGTGGAGGAAGTCAGCCATAACCGCCTGCTCACTTTGTGCTCCTATATGTAGGAGTTCGTGCCGTCTGTATGTTATAATGTCCGCCCGACATAATGGTGATGTGTTGAGCCACAGTTGAAGCACACATAACAACATACACAATTTCACAGAGCACCGAAAAGGAGAGCACTGAGCCGCTGCGACTATGCGCGCCGCCATCTTAGAAAAAGATGCGATGTATGCGATAAGATGAAAACATACAACAAAGTTCAGCAGGTAAACCACCAGAAAAAGCATCCCTATCAGACAGGAGCTGAAGTCAAAAATCACTTTTAAGTTTTAAAATATGGCCCACGCATTGAAAGAAATGGCTCAAACCATGTGCGAGCGATACACAGCCCCACCAACCGTGCACGAAAGCCTGTTAAAACTACACTCTTTTTAATAACATGCACACATCTGGAAACCCACACATACAGTCACTCAACAACGAGAAAGATGCTTAAGCTCCTCCAGATGTCAAACATCTCCTTGAACAGAGTGAAGGTGTATCAAAATGTCAGCACTGAAAGTGTGTCGCCTAATAGCCGAGCGTCCTCACTCACTGTGAGAAAGAGTGTCAGTTTCACAGCTAATCTGTGTGTTCACTCAGCAGGCTAATGAAACGGTTGGCTAGCTGGTTAGCTGGCTGGCAGCACTTCACACACACAGAACCTCAAGGCTAAACAGAGTGTGAGTGATGATCCTTTCCAATGACAGCCAACTTCATCACACCAGGAAGTGTGTAGGTGAGGAGATGCCTGTGTTAAAATCAGGCCCAGCAAACAGTCAACACAGGAAACTCAAGATTTATGTGTTCAGCAGCTCTTTTATCCCCAAATCAGCAGAACATTTTTACTCCTAAACCAGTCCGTGGATTACTGGTGGGAATCAGATCAAAGTTTAATGACTTACATGGGGAACTGGGTTTCTGCTGCAGCAAGCGAGCAGCGCTACAGCTCGAGTGTAAAAAGTGTTTCAGCATTAATAAATGATTCCTGCAACAATTTAGAGACATCATTACAGTAACAAGCTAAGTGCTTTGCAGCACTGTTAGGGGACACTGTTCTACGAACAGAGCTGAAGGCTGCAGATGAAAGCAAAGGATCAAAGGACTAAAAAAGATAAATATGAAAACATGCCTACTAATACAGCAGGATACTGTATACAGCATACAAAGGCATGTTGTTATTTTATTTATTAGCTTATTACAATATAACTAAGGACCAGTGTCTTTATTACATATCTAGTCAGCAAATACATTTACTTAATTTTTCATCTATTAAATCTGCTCCTCATTGCATATCCTAGAAAAACATCTTCATCAAATCAAAGTGATGAAGTGAATTTCATGCACAATGTTAAATCTGCTGATATAATGTTACAGACAGCAGGACTGATAATGTTTGCTGCCTCTCTCCAACATGCCTAGCTGCTACCTCAATGGCAGCAGATGCTTAATGCTGCTGTTGGGTAACTGCTGGTAGTTAAAGGGCTAATGTTAACGCCGTGCTGGCCAGGTTAACATTCATAGTAACTGTTTAATACTTCAGTGGTGTTGAAATGGGAGCTTTACTGACCTCTTAAAATTCCTTATAAAAATGCTGTTCAGGGCTGTGTGCAGTTGTGTGTCAGCTGGAGGAGGCGACAATGTCACTGTTGGTCTCCATACTGTTACAAATAAGTGTGTAATCTGCCTAAAAACTATTTTTAATGAAAGAAAACGCTGTGTTTGCCTTGCTGCTGAAACCAATAGGTGGTGAACAGAACGATTTCAGTGTATTTAGCAAAGTTCAAGGTCCAGCTGCTCTCTAAAGACTTGATATCCTGCTTTCCTTGGCTTTGTAGCATCCATCTTCACTTTCTGACACTTCATGATCTAAACAACCAAACAATGAGTTTATGCTCACACTACCGTCACAGCCCAATATCAAGTGGGCAAATTTTACTCATTAATATTACTGACAAGCCACTTGGGATGAAAAATAATAAAAGAGTGTAAGTGCATCATCCCAGTAAGTTAATCAAATCCAAACACAACAGGAGCTGCAGCTGATGCAGCAGTCTGACTGATGTGCTGTTATCTGCCGGTAATTTCCCAGCCTGTAGTTGTTAGGTGTAAATAGGTTAAGCAGTGTTTATCGCTGCGTGGTTGACATTCTCTGGGTTTGAAATGCTGCCAACATGATGACGAAGCCGCTCCATCCATCAGTACTCACGCAAGATCAGCGTGTATGAACCGCTGCCAGAGATGAGAATGCATCATAAACACACAAACTCCCCACCACTCAGGAAAGGGAAACACGCACACACACACGCACACGCACACACACACACACACACACACACACACACACACACACACACACACACACGGTTTATATTAAGCAATTCATCCCTCACTTTGATTGCTGCTGCATCTTTCTTTCTGTCCAGCTCATTTCCATCAGTTTTTGTATACATGTCTGAATTTCTCCCTCTTTCAGCAACAGAAAAGTAGAGCAGCAAACACCTCACTGAAACCGACCGGGGGTTATTGTGGCCCAGAAAGCAGCTCGTCTTCAGCATGTCTGTTGGTGGTTTTAACCGTTCCTGGGTTCACATCCTGCCTACAAAGCCGCCAGCTTCTCCAGATGTCTACCACAGTTATTAGCGTTAACAAAAACTAAACAGAAAACAAGCTAGGTGCAAAAACATATTTTAATTAAGTAAAATAAACCTAATCAAAACTATTTTGCAGCAAAATAAAATAAAAAGGATAAATTAAATGTCTTTAGCTTTAGGTTTGCTAATATGGTCAAATTTGTCAACACATTAAGAAAATGTTTCGGGCTTTAGAACGTTACACAGTGAAGGTCGTCTTCAAGCTAACCACCTTCTTTATTCTTTTAAACATAAGCACAGCTTTTGAAATAATACATCAACTTAAAACACTAATTGGCATGAAGGAAACTGCACTTGTTTTCATTTTATCTTTTAGAAAGAACCTTTATACCTGTGGTGTACCACAAGGTTCTATTTTAGGTCACACTTGTTTTGCTAAACCTTGTCTATAAATATAAAATTCATTGCCAGAAAGAGTTCAATTTGATTCAGCGCTTGGCTTTAAACAACATATCAAGAAAGTCTATCAGTCTTCCTTCCTACAAATATTAACCATCTCAAGAATAAAGCCAATACTTTCACACTCAGACCTCATTATATATATATATATATTATATATATATATATATATATATTATATATATTATATATATATATATATATATATATATATTATATATATAATATATATGATATATATATATATATATATTATATATATATATCTATATATCCTCTTCTATATCTATCTATTATCTATTATCTATATATCTATATTATATATATCTCCTCATATCTTCTATATCTATAATAATCTTCTCTCTCTCTCTCTCTCTCTCTCTCTCTCTCTCTCTCTCTCCTTCTCTCTCTCTCTCTCCCTCTCTCTCTCTCTATCTCTCCTCTCTCCTCTTCTCTCTCTCTCTCTCTCTCCTATCTCTCTCTCCTCTCTCTCTCTCTCTCTCTCTCTCTTCCTCTCTCTCTCTCCTCTCTCTCTCTCTCTCTCTCTCCTCTCTCTCCTCCCTCTCTCTATCTCTCTCTCCTCTCTCTCTCCTCTCTCTCTCTCTCTCTCTCTCTCTCGCTCTCTCTCTCTCTCTCTTTTCCGGCTGCCCCTCCTCCTCCCGGTCGCTCCCTGCCTTCCGTGCAGCAGCACAGTTTCTTACTGGTTTTTGCATCAGTCCAGGTCTGGCTTATCTTGCTTTTAAAGCACATCTGGGTCTGGTCTCAAACTAGATAGCAGCACCCTTCTTACTGCTCCAAAGTCCAGGCTGAAATCTAAAGGTGACCATGCTTTCACCACCAGGACCCCTCAGCTTTGGAACTGCCTGCCCGAGGAGATCAGGAACCTTCTTTAAGCCACTTCTTGAAATACATTTTTTTATAGACCTGTCTCTATATAACTGCATTACGTGTGGTGTGTTTTACCGTGTGGTTATCAGCTTTCACTTGTTCATTATCTACTGTATGTTTATTACCCTTGGTTACCCTAACTGGGATGTGTACATGAGACTGAGTAAAGTGTTTGTTATGTTACAATAGATAAAAAAAACTTAAAGTTAAACTGCTCTTGAAACTAACAAAAACTAAACTGAAACTAGCAAAGCCGCTCTGGAAACTAAATGAAACTGCATTGAAGTGAAACCTAAAAATTAGAAACAAAATAAGAATAAAAGCCAATTTAAAAATGCAAAATGTTCATTTGCATGTGCCATCCTATTAGATGGCACATGCAAATTAAAGACATAAACAGCACTGGAAATGAACCTGTGACCACATGTCCTTTTTTCCTAGGAAAGGATATTACACCACTGACTAAATAAATAAAATAAAGATACAAGGTTGAGTCTGATGTAATTTAAAATTTTTGTTATTTATTAGGATTGGGATGTATACATGACTGTGAGTCAAGTGTTAGGGATGTGCTCTTGACTTTTCAGCATTTCACTTCCCAGATTTAACTGCTGTGAGTCATGTACTACACAAGCTCTTATTCTGAGATCACTTCTACCTCCAGGCAGCAACACTAAGTGTGGATTTGTTGCATCATGACCACTGACACGTCGTAAGACTTCCTTAAATTTGTGGGGAGTGAGTGCACTACGAAACAAAACTGCCACTGAACTCGCACAAACGCTACTGGAGACCAACTCACACAGCATCAGAGTTTGTGAATAACAAAGAATGTTTTGACCCAGAGTCAAACTAAACCAGTCCAGCTAGTCTTTGTGCGTATTACCCCCCCCCCCCCCCCCTTAACTTTCAAATGTTGTTTAAAGTGGCCGCAAACATGCAAATTCAAGCCTGTAAGCCAGGCTCAGATGACACACAGCTCACCCGATTACAGAACAAAGCGCGGCCGTATTTCTCTCACCTTTGTCGCGGCTCTGAGGACATGGAGTTACAGCTTTGAACCGACAGCAGAGTGGACGACTTCCGCGGTCCCACCGGCGACGGCAGCAGGCTGGTGTTGGACGGGGACGCCGAGAGCAGGTTACTGTTCACCGAGGAAGGGAAGGAGCCTCTGCGGCACTCCAGCAGCACCTCCGTGCTCTCCACATCGTTGAACCCCGTATCCGACGGCAGGACGAGAATCGGCGGTACGGTGATGAGTCCCGTCCTCGGTGCCGCGGACTGAGTGACCGTCCCGCAGCTAACGGAAGCAGGCAAATTAGAGAATGTCCCGTAGCTACTGCTGCTACCGTTGTCCGGACACAAACCGGCTGCAGTCCCCGCCGCAGAGCTGGAATCTGCTCCCTCCAAGTCGTTCTGTTTGTGGTGGCGGCGTTCTTGATTTTCAGCTGAATTACTCTGGACCGGCCGTCCGTCCAGGGAGATGTTACTGAGAAACAAAAGAGCCGCTTGTCTCCGGCGAGAGTTCTCACGGTTCCTCCGGCTATGTTCTCTGTTACTGTGTGGTTTTTTACCACTAACGGGGGCTGTTATGACAGCAGTGTGCTGGCCGCAGGCAGCTGCCGCCATGGTCGCTCCCTCTCTGCCCCACCAAGGAAGTCAACTGAAGGATCAGCTCGAGACCCGCAACTGTCAAATCCCTTTTACCCGGCGCCAGACCGCGTTCCGCCCTCCTGCGCTCTCATTGGTTCAACGGGGGCATGCGTAATGACGTCTTGAGCCACGCTGTAAACAACAACATACTGTTGGTTACAATAGCGTAACGACCGTAAAAGGCTTCATGTACAACTGCAAAAACAGCAACAACAATACAAAGAGCACTTTTTGAGACACCAGTTTTATATGGTGCATTAAAAAGAGTTCAAAAGTGATTCAGTTACTTCTTAACATGTTTGTCATTTTCGTATTTACACTAAATCAAATCTTTCATTAAGCATAATTAAAATTTAATTGTGCTTAATTCATCTTAGATAACCTATGAAATAAATAAATAAATAACCCCCTCTACCTTGTTATAAAACACTGTATAATTAAAATCAGGATGTTATTATTTAATTTATGCCCTTTTCCTGCTCCCTCTTTTTCATAACTGTTTCCTGGAGCTTGTATGTAAATCCTCTGCACATCCCTGCACAGTGTCAGGGCTGCTGAGGCAGTAACTGAGCTGTCACTGCAGCACTGCCTGACAGCAGCTTTGATTGGCCGTTGGCACTTTGTTATGAAACCTCAGTGGATTTTCTTTGCACTGATCCCTGCAGTGACACCACCACTGGGCCGAGTGAACCTGGCCAGCGCAGCAGGACAACCGCACTGTGAAACATGACTGGTAGCCTGCTAAATATAACCTGTAGGGCACAGGACACTGTAATCCTCGCAGGCTTGGAGTTTGTCATCGTACGCTAACCCTCCTGATCCCCTACATCTGCACAGAAACAGATGAACTGCAAACGACCTTCCAGCTGAATTAGAACAATAACAGGATTGAAATCCAAAACTGATGTCATTTTAATTCAGCTCGATCTCACTGGAAGTTCTTATTGCATTTGCATGATGTCATGTTATGTATTAAGGTACATGTTTTTGCTTATGTGGAACAGATGGCTGGGGCCTCAACTGTGCTAAACATGAAAGAGACAGAAACTGTTACAAGCTCCACATTAGAGCTTGTAACAGTTTCTGCAGTTTAGTGTGGTGTGCACTAAACTGCAGTGTTGTTTTGTACAGAGTCGCACCAGCTGTGGAGGCCTTAGCAGTGGATTCACTTGATTTTCATGCTCGTCAACCTATTCGTCGATGGCTCGTTACACACGTGGAGACGCCATCATCCTGAAAGAGATCACATCAAGACAGAGATCTGTCATCATTAAAGCGAACAGGGGACAAGTGGTGCCAGCAACCCCCCCACCCCACCCACAGCATCCTAGACTGCAGGGTCAAGATTCTGGTTTTTCCTTTAATATCATACTGCACTGTGTTCTTAAAGTAAAATCAAGAATAAATAAGAACCTTATTAAGTTATATTTTATTTTAATCCACACAGCAATGTCCAGCATAAAATTATTATACATATACGCAAACAAAATGTTTACACCCTAAAACTTTCACCACCAGGGGGTCGGATGACATTTTCTCTACTCTACACAGGGTCAAGAGTATACATACAGGCTCAAATATACACATACACACACTTGAATATTTTAATAAGTGGTGCTAAAGGTTCTACAATATCTTTTAACTCGACGAGACCAAGACCTATTAACTTCTCATTAGTGATCAGGATCAACTACAACTGGTAGTTTCTCTTTGCCGGCATAAAAAGCATTTGTTTGACTGCACTCATTGGATTGACCAATACTCAGAACAAATAACTTAGTGAAAATTTAAGATGGAGAACTGTAGATTTATACAAGTTGGGAAGGTCTCTTAAAGCCATCTCTAAACAACTGCAGATTCAGAGATCATCAGTTCAAACAACTTCACGTAAGTCCAAGTTTTCCAACTGTATCAGCACTTTGCCAGAATTTGAAAGAAGACCCAAACTCTCAGCCTCAGATGAGAGGAAATTGGTTAGGATGTTCAGGTACCACCGAGGCTCAAGCCTGCCATGAACTGGAAACTGCTGGCACTGGCAGAGAAGATTTGGCACATTTTTCATGGGTGCAGCCCACATACTCAACTCTGCTGCTCAACCCACAAATGCATTTTCCTTACAAATGTGGCTCCATTTAAGGGGAAATGAACAGGCTTCCCAACAGTATAAGATTTATCGCCAAGAAGCAAAGAAATAATTTACCGAGCACAGATTTCCTTACTTTTTGTGCTAAGTTTGAGCCTGTATGTATACTTTTGACCTTGTGTGGATTTAATGAAATCCAAAATAAATTCAAACTTGTACACCCAATTCTTGTTTTCTAAAGTCAATAAGCCTTTAACACCAACATATTTCAAATGTCCCACCATTCACAGACTTATGGCAACAATTACCATAATAACCCTATATTGGGTGTGAAGCTTTCAGAAACCGTTTGGATTTTCTCGATAGGACAAACTGTTGTGTAATTACGGTAGTGCAAAGTGCGTTTGCGTGTCGGTGGTGATAGCTCGGTTTTAAAGGAGTGTGCTGTACAATCATTCCAACATTTCAAAGAAATCTTTGAAAGACCAAAATTACCATAACATTCATGCCAATGATGAGTGTATGTAAACATCTGACCACAGCTGTATATTTAGCTACTGCTGTTTTCTCAGTAGGCTTTGCCTTTTTCTGGGGTGACATTGTAAATAAAATGTGCTCCTAATGGCTTGCCTGGTTGACTCCATCTTGTGGTGCAAATTAGTATTACACTAAAGTGTGACCTGGCTCTATTTTAACTGCAGTCAATATCGCTTCAACACCACACACAGACAGGGGTTAAAGTGGGCTGTAACGGCATTCCAGGACCTTCAGTTTACCATTTGACACTGAGCATACGTCACCCACCCGTTTGAACAAGAGCAGGCATTTTCCCACACCCCTACCACTCGCTAGACCCTGTGTGTGTGTGTGTGCGCACGCGAGCGGTGTGGCATGAAATTATAGTGACAGTTTCTTCTGCTAATGCCTGTCTTGGTGAGCTTCAGTGAATTTTGGAAGGTTTTGACTACTTTGAAACACAAACACTTTATAATAAATACCTTTAAAGTGGCACGTGTTTAGTTGAAATAAAACAGATATATCATGGCTATTTCAAAAATTAAGACTAAATTGGGCCTTTATATTAACAATTTGACATGTCATCATACCCCCCCTAAAAAAAAGAAAACAAAAACAAAGAAAAAGAAAAAGGAAAAACAGCAAATTTACTTTATACGAAAAACTAAAACATGTCTGATGGATTTAAGGGACTCTGCTGTTGTGCAGGAAAAAAAAACTGACCCAGGATTACGCAAGGCTGCATATGACAAACAGCAGAAGAGGGAATTTGTGTGTGTGTGTGTGTGTGTGTGTGTGTGTGTGTGTGTGTGTGTGTGTGTGTGTAGAAGTAGAAAGATGACATTATGATATGTTAGTAAATGTCACCACATGGATGATTGCAGAGATTACAGAGCTGTAATCTGATGATGAGGATTGAGTTTATACAATGCTTCCCCTGCACACACACATGCACGCGCACACACACACACATACAGCATGCACTTATTTGCTATGGACTTATCATAGCTCAACATCATTTATCTCCTGTTCTCACAAAAGATCTGAACACTGTCGATGTGCTTTCCCTGGTATCATCTTCGTATCTTGCATTAAGGTTCAAGACACAAAAACTGTAATGACGACCTCTGACCTTAGAGGCAGGATGAGAAGTAGCTGCTAAAATGGGAAATGAGCCTGGAAAAACTTACCTGAACAGAGAAAAGAACCTTTCATTATCTGTCAGTCTTGTAAAGTGTGAAAAAGCTTAGTCAAAATGCATTTTGTATTTTACTTCACCCCCTCTGATTTTTCTCACGTCTTCTGTAGCACCCAGTCCTCTCCATGAATTCATATTTTTAAAGAACTGCATGTTCGCAGCGTCGTCCGTTTACTCAGTCTCGTCTCAGGAGATTCAAACCAGCCTTTTGGCTAACTATGACACCTTTAGAGAACTGTTTATCATTTCTGATGAAAATAAAGTTACAAATAAATGCAGGCAGCTTTGTTCTCTTATATAATGAAACTGAGAGACTCGGGTGAGGCCCATGGGTGTACTGACTCTCTCAGGCTCTGATGCTAAGTGAGGCTGGCATCGAGGGCTGGAGGGGAGAGAGGCGGTGTAGCATGGGAAGGTCATGATGCTGCTGCCAGGATAATGGGTCAATGCATCGTTGGGAGAGACGAATCTATCCATTTCCATCTATTTGAGAACCAGTGATGTAAATCAGGTTTTTTTCTTTTTGAATCCTCCCATGCCTCCTTGTGGTGACATGTGGATATTACACTGCCATCAGAAAATAGTACCAGAGGCCTTTTGTGCAAAGAAGAATTTTGAATGATAAATATAAAATTAAAAAACAATAATTTTCTTTTACTTCAATATTTTTTCCATTTACATTTTCCATGTAAACTCACACAGGGCAGCAGATGACAAAATATGTTTTATTTATATATTTTATTTAGCCACTTTTTGTCAATTTATTGAAGGTGTAAAAATATAAACATGCAATGCACATGCGCACATTAACCTCAGTATTTATGATTACATCATAGTATAGTGTGTACAGCTGTGATGGCAGCACTTGTAGCTGCACATCTATAAGGCTGGTAACAAGGAGCAACCTCCAGAGCTGAAACAAGCTGCAGTTCCTCTAATGTCCACTTGAGGCTCACTCCAACAATGAGACTCCCGTGTTAAAATGAATTAACAGCATTATAAAGCATGATACAAATATGATGTTGGCCAGTTAGTTTCCTTCTTTATATCAGCTCTGAGTGGGATGATTTTTTTTAATAATTCATCCACCTGGATAGGGGCATATTTGCTTTGATTGGCAGGTGTCCTGACACATGCAGCAGGAGCCAGCTGGTGTCTGCTAGGGCTCACCTCTACTACATCAATCCATTAAACTGGATGTCTTTACTGTTTGTGTTGTTGGTGCATTGTGGAGCATTTTTAATGCAATATCTAGTATTGTATGTCTTGCTGTGTGGTACATGTCATCCAATAGGCATGTGCACAGTTTTGGTGAGTGAAATTTTGGTGTTTTGTTACTCTGTTACTTACATTAATTAGCCCACATGTGTGTCCAGTGGGTTGCACCTGTTCACTTGATGGATGCACATTGCTAACTAAGCTAGCCAGCATTAGGTGGTAACTGAGTACTCCACCCTTTCATCCAAATATGATCACTTGTGGCTCCAGAAACCAACACTGTAGCAGCCAAAATGCTAACACTGACGTTAAAAAACTGTGCCCCTTTCCTTTTGTCCCTCCATCAGAGGTAATAGTCTTCCTCCTCGATGTCACCGTGTGTGTCCTGGAAACCGAGTGCCTCGATGTCGTGGGTGATGTCGGTGATGCGTCGGTTGAATTCCTGAGATCCTGACGCTAGAGAGCAATTATCGTACCTGCTGGGAAAAATGGAAAACAAACACAACAAAATACATTAATATTTTGAATGGCATTTTATCATTTTAAAAGCATGATTTGAGATGATTTTGGTCTACACTAATACATCTACATACCCTCTCACCGCGGTGGCCGACGTGTTGCTCATACTGCGTTTGATCCGTCCAAAGCTATCAGTTAGAATCCCGCCCTCTCGGATCCCAATACTTTCCAGGAAACTCTCAAACACCCCAACGTCTTTGTCTGGGATGAACGGACGCATACCTGGGACATGAAGGACACACGATAAAATAACTGCAGCCATGTGTTTGGATGGGTAATACGAATCCAAAACAGAAAAGCTACAAGACGATCACTGTTCCTTTGGAACTTTGCTGCAATCTGTTAAAATTTGAGGGACTCTGAGGAAACAGTAGCCAGACTAAACAACTTTGCAAAATATTGCCATTTTCCTTGCAACTTCACTGTTTTTTTTTTAAGGTAACATATTTTTACTTTATTGCCTCCCACTTGTTGCAAGACCCAATTCTGGCCAAGCTTAAGCTGTCAGCCAGATGGCGCCACATTTGGGTGTAGAATACTTTCCTATACAGAGGAGTTCATGGTCCGCTCAATGACTGCAAAGTGCTGACGTCCTGTGGCTGCAAAACAAGCCCAAATCATCACTCTTCCACCACCGTGCTGTAGAGTTGGCATGAGGTGTTTGTGTGCACAGCATCTATATATTTAAAGTTATGTTAGGTTATTAGTTTTGTCCATAAAAATGGCTGTAACTTCTAAACAGTTAATGGATTTTTTTTGCTAACCTCCCCAATGACTGCAAAGTATAACGTGATGCTGAAAAGCTAGTTCGTGCATTTATCGCTTCTAGGCTGGACTATTGTAATTAATTACTATCAGGCTGTGCTAAAAGTAGAATGGGAGGCAGAGCCTTCAGCTTTCAGGCCCCTCTTCTGTGGAACCAGCTCCCAGCTTGGATTCTGGAGACAGACACCCTCTCTATTTTTAAGATTAGGCTTAAAACTTTCCTTTTTGCTAAAGCTTATAGTTAGGGCTGGATCAGGTGACCCTGAACCCTCCCTTAGTTATGCTGCTTTAGGCCTAGGCTGCTGGGGGGTTCCCATGATGCAGTGAGTGTTTCTTCTTCACTCATCTCTTTTTACTCTGTTTATACCCCACTCTGCATTTAATCATTAGTTATTATTAATCTCTGTCTCTCTTCCACATTATGTCTCTTGTCCTGTCTTCCTCCCCTTAGCCACAACCGGTCTCAGCAGATGACTGCCCCTCCCTGAGCCTGGTTCTGCTGGAGGTTTCTTCCTGTTTCTTCCTGTTCAAGTGCTTTTCATAGGGGGTCGTTTTGACTGTTGGGTTGTCTCTGTAATCATTGCAGGGTGTTAAGCTCAATATATAAAGCATCTTGAGGTGATTTGATGCTATATAATAAAACTGAATGGAATTGAACCACTTGAATTAAAACTGAAAGTCTGCACTTCAGTTACATTTGGCTTGTTTGATTTAAAATCCACTGTGTCAGTGTACAGAGGCAACATTATAGAGTCTGGCTCAGATATTATCGATCTAACTGTAATTCCACTATATTCATTATATTCGACTCCTCTTTGGATCGTTCAGTGCATGAGGAAAAGCAGAGGTCATATTAAGAATTTCTGACTTTACATTTTTTTATAGAAAAAAATGTAACTATGTATTTAACTATAGATATGTAACTAAATGGCCTCTTACAGTCTTCAATTCCAAAATTTCCACAATTTATTCATATTATTAAAAGTTAATAGATTTTTTAAAAAATATATTAAAGACTTCAGAGTCCAGTAGAAACGCAGACATGAAAACTCCTCAGCCAGTTTGCATTTTGTCAAATTTCTTTTTCCTCCACTACTAAACCTTTCATAGTGACTATTATACAGCAGGCTGAGGCTGTATGGAGGAAATCATACAAACCTTTCTGTCTCACTCAGTAACAGGAAGCTGTGGTTTACTCAGAGCTGCAGAAAACGCACACCAGGACACACATACAGTATAATCACACACACACACACACACACACACACACACACACACACACACACACACACACACACACACACACACACACACACACTCCCCTGCAACACTACCACAAACATGGTACGAATAGTAGGCTGTGGTGTGCCGCAGTTTCAGTGACATAATGAGCTCTCTCTCTCTGTCTGTCTGTACATCTCTCACCCAGCAGCAGGAACTTGCGGTTGTCTCCGTACAGTTGCAGCAACTCGGAGCAGAAGTAGTCGATGTTTGAGCCCAGTCTGTATTCTCTCAGCAACACTGCAAACTTCTGCAACTCCACTGGAGTCAGCTTGTTACGCAGCTAAACACACACACACACACACACACACACGCACACGCACACACGCACACACACACACACACACACACACACACAAAGAAAGAGAAAGATTACATTTCTTTGTTAATAATTCCACCAGTTTGTGTTCGACCCATCTTCGGGAATATCCTCCAGTTTAGTTTTATTGCTCTAAAATATGGACCTGTTGCTTATCTGCTTACACACTGGGATGATATTTATGTGGTCTGAATTGAAACAGAGTAAAGCTTCTGGTACAAGCTGCACAGAGAAGAGGATAAAGTCTGAATTAACAACTTTATGTCAGTCAAACAATAAAGCTGTGCTACATGTTATACGTGTTGCTGGGACTTAAACGTCTTTAGCCTGAGTAACATATCAGGGCCTGTTAGCAGAGTCTTGTAGCTGTAAAGTGAACCGTTACACAGACCTTCAGCTGCACCTGAAGGTCTGTGTAACGGTTTTGAATATATTGTAGTTTCCCTTGAAATATGACAATTTCAGAGCCTCTATCTGATTATTTATGATTCACTCTAACAAATAATAAGCCATACAGTGTTTTCAGTACAGTAGCTTAAATTCTTGTAGTAAGAAACCTGCTGCCTTTTCCTTTCATTCCCACCTCTGTTTTTCCTGTCTGTCTGCAGAGCACTCTATATATGATCTGGGAGCAGGAGAATCAGTTTGACGTGGCCACGCAAATACAGTTATTCAGTCTTCACATTTGTTTATATGGTGTCACGTGACTGAATGCTAACCAAATTCAAAAGAGATGAACCCATCTCCACTGTGCAAAGCCTTTTTCACTTGTTCTGGATGGGAATGCTGAACAACAGTCACTACAAACACTCACAGTGATCATGTACTCCTGCATGAGCAGCAGGGCGAGGTTACCGTCTCCTGCATCGCTGGCTGATGCCACACTACGATGGGAGTCCTGCAGAGAGATGGATGAACTCTCGCTGTACGTCTCACTGTAGTAGACATCAAAGGCATCTTGGGAGCCATCGCTGGCAGACAGAGGAAGGCAGAGAGAGAATTACTGATAGACAATAATCACATCACAGCTGCTGTCGTTGATGTTATTGTGCCATTTACAGTTCACACCAAAGCCTCTAATAATCATTCTTCCATAGCAAATAATATAAAAGTTAGTGTCTATAAAGCATCATTCATATAGCCCAGTTATCTGGGCTGTTAATGGAGTTGAATCCTTCCACTCACTGACACAAATTTTTTTTTTTTTTATTATGTTACACTTTGCAAAACAAAACAGTCCCATTCAACTAATTACACGACTTTAAGGGTGCAGCTGTGGCTTACAGCGGGTAGTCAATTTGTAGTTTGACTGGTTCCTCCAGTCTGCATGCTGAAGAGCCCTTAAGGTACTAAACCCCAAATAATGTATTTATTTCCTTAACCACTTATCCAGTTCAGGGTCACAGGGACACTGGGGTCTATCCCATCACAGGGGGAGAGGTGGGCTACATCAGTCTGTTATTTATTCAAATAAATATTTGGTAAATCAAAATAAAACCTGCAGAAAATGCACTGTGTGATAATCACGACTGAAAACTTTAACTGCAGGAGCTGAGAATGGGAATATTTTCCCTGGTAAGTCCATGGAAGATGATGTTAAATCGCACAATCACGCAGAATAATTCCAACTGCAGCTGGGGAACATGTTACTTACTATGAGCTGCAGCAGCTAAACTCTGGATCATAGCTGTAAGACATGTCAGTCAGACAGCTGTCGCCTGTGCAGAGACAGAGAAAGCATTTAATAAGCATTTTACTATTCAAATCAGTTACTGCCTGAGACAGCAGTGAGCTTTTAAAATCCCACAGAGGCTGCAAGGATATGCAGCCAGCACATTTTCAGCCTTCTAGTTCTGGCATGAAACACATAAACAGATTGATAATCAACATGACCTCTTTAAAGCAGAAGCACCAAAACCGTTTAAAGATCTACCAGTATCACCAAACAGTACACATATGTTTATATGTACAGAATATATAACAGCATTACTCACTTCTTTGCAGCCAATAGCGGTCCGGCATGGTGTAGTGAAAGCCCGCCCTGTCAACACACTCGATGGTCTGATGGCCGTAAATGATCTGGAACATCTGACAGATGAGAGAACAGTACTCCTCTGCAGCATCCTGCACACACATGAAAACACACAGAGTCACACTGAATTAGCAAACGCATCAATCAGACACATCATCTTTAGCCCCCGATTTATCCCTGAAATCACGTTTGTGTGCAGAGCATGTTTAGGTTTCAGTGCAGCAGTCACACGACTAAGTGCCTTATTCAAAGGCACATAAATGTCGGGATATGAACCAGCAACCACTGAGAACGAAGCCAGCGGTCGGCTGATCTGATGAAGCACGGCTGGAGGCCGTGAGCTTCATTTGAGTCAGTTAAACAACAACACCCTACTGCCGCCAAGGCAAAACAAATTATTACCCAGGAGACGAGGTTAACGATGACAGAGGAACCCTGTCACCGCACACAAATGCAATGACAAAGCGATTCTGCTGGAAGTGTGATGTAATGATCCAGGTTATGTAACACTGCAGAGTCTCACTATCACTGAGTGTTTGTGTGTTTGTAGATGAATGTGTATCACCAGTGTTGCCCTACTTTCCACTCTTCCAGCATGTGAGGCAAATGATTAGTGAACCCTAATTAAGCAATGCATTGCATTTCATTTGCTTTTCATTTTATTTCCTGTTACAGTTTTTTTTTTTTTCCTCCCTCTGTTAGACCAGCTTGTTTTGGCTTGTGGGCTTTATTGGGGTCATAATAAAACCTGCCACATAAATCTACATACACACGGGCATAGGGCTGGTTTGAGGATGGGGCAGGGGGGCATTAAATGCTGCAGTTCCTACTTTCTGAGTATCATTTCTCTGTTTATTGAGGCTCTCAGGCATTTTGTATTGTAAAATTATTATAGTTTCATTGTCACTTAGTTTCTCTCATGACATCCTATTCCCGTGTTCGGCTGGTTCAGGATCAGTTTAGAGTCAGAGTTTAAGGTTGATTCTGTCACAGTTCAGGCTGCTCTGTGTCTTTGGTTTGGGGAAGTGACCTGTCGAAGAAGAACCCTGCACTGGATTATCCAGAGGGCATTCTGGGAATGTGCCCAGGGATCCGTAAAAGAGGCAAATCAAACAAAAAAGGAAACCATATATTTTCAAAGCATAAATATCAACAAAATAAAAGCATGAGCACCCTAGACTGCCCTAGTCATATTTCTCCTGACCCTTTCTCCCCGACACTGCTGAGGGTAGTGCTCCCTCAACCTGAGCTTTCACAGATACAGCAAAATGAATGAAACAAGCAAAGGTGAGCAGAGGAACATGGAAAAAACATGGATGCACAACTTTGATTAAAATGACCTTTTTTTAAAAAAAAAAAAAAATCACGATGAAAACATTTTGTTTAACTTTACATTGTTGAGATGACCTTCAGCATGATGGCAAATAAGCTAATCTGGAGGTTAGCTGTAGCACCAATCACACTCCCAGCAGATTTATGACCTGAAACTGTGGCTGGATCTAAATTCATCCTCCACAGGGAGTATTTCTGCTTTGCCTGCCTTATTTCTTTATTTTATTATTATTATAATTATTATTGACAAAGGAAAAAAAGCTGCCTATGTTCTTTTCATAATTGGAAAATTTCCAATCAGGCACGTGATGGTGAGAAAAACTCACCGAGCTCTGATTGTGGAGTGGGACTGAGAGCGAGTGGATGGAGGGAGAGGAGTGGTACCGACAGGCAGACAGAAAAAAGAAAATGAGAAAGGAAGGAGACCACAATAGGAGTGTGTGTGTGTGTTTGTGTGTGTGTGTGGACACAGTGTTTTCCTCATAAAAACATGAAAAGGCTCCAGCTGCTTCATTTTCTATTTAATATCAGATACCTTATAGCTGTAGGTGAAGCTGTGTTGTGATAGTTTTTCCCAGTCAGGTACAGTGCTCTCCCTTTACAACTACTCTGTGTAAATGTATGCTGTGTCTACTTATTAAGAAAGAGCAAAGGCCTGATCATCAGATCATGTTGGCCTGGGCCCACCTACACAGGTGTCCAGGTGTCTGTAATTTGATGAATCAGGCACAGCTCACAGACAGGATCCATCTGTCTCAGCCTTTGTGAGTCCACCATAGATTATAAAAAAATGTAATTCTTAAAATTGTTGGCTATCAAGCACAATTAAAAAAAAAGAAAGTTTAAGTTAAATCAAGTATGTTTTTCCTAAAATTATTTTTTTAAGTGCATGTGACCCACCCTGTTCTCCACGGCCAGGATGACCAGGTTGCAGTAGGCGTCGGGGCAGGGCGTGGGCTCCAGCGGGTTGTGGTTCCTCCTCTCCCAGCTGCCATAGCTCTTCCCCCGTTCCCAGCTCCCCGTGCAGGCTTGTCTCCGTTCCCAACTCCCCGCTCCGCCTCCTCCACCACCAATCCCTCCCCTTCTCTCCCAGCTCCCTCCTCCTCCACCACCTCCACCCCCTCCCCCGTGCCTCCTCTCCCAGCTCCCTCCACCACCTCCACCTACTCCCACCCCCCAGTTCCCGCTCCTGGGTCTCGCTCTGCGGTTCTCCCAGCTCCCTCCTGTTTTACACGTTTGCTGCCTCCTCTCCCAGCTCCCTCCAACTCTCTTCCTCTCTAAGCTCCCGCCGCCTCCCCTCTCCCCACCTCCTGCACCCCCTCCACCCCCTCCTCCTCTCTCCACATTCTGGTTTTTATCGTGGTTACTCCTGGACAGTGACGGCCTCCAGTCAACTCCGCAGATGGTGTGCCGCCGCTCCATTGTACCCCCGGCAGGTCGCGGGTCAGCGTTGCAGCTCATGGTTTGCCGTCGCCCATCGATACCAGTCGGCTTTTTCCTGTCCAGGCTGTCATCCCCGGCAACCACAGTATCCACATTTAGACCTGTGAGATGACGAATTACACAAAAAAATATAGTTCACTACATCTGACACATTCAGCAGTAGAAGTGAGGGCCCATCTCCTCTGTTTTCACAGGACTTTCACCAGATTACAGTGTGAGAGCATTTTAAGATACTGTAAGCATATGAGGGCAAACCCACAACACAACAATAAATCACCAGAATTTTAAAATAGCCAGCCCAGTTCCTGCAGCGCTCCAGTCTTTCCTGTAAGCACCCACCACCCCGGTAACAGAGTACAGGTAAATGTGTGCAGCATCATAAAGACAAAGGGAATTGTAATGACGTTAGCACTTTATATTGCACAACTCTGATGAATAACTTTTCTCGGCTCTCTGACCACTCTAAGTACTTTATACTGCAAACCACAATTAACCGTACCTGCTTGCAGCAGTTTATTGTTTACACGTCAACATCAAATCCATGACCAAGTCAGGATCGCCGATGAACCTGCCATACATGTCGTACCATACAAACCCACACAGGCACAGGGAGAGTGTGCAAACGCCACGCAAAGGCCCAAAGTGCCAACAAAAATGCTAACCCTGCAAAACCAACCAGCATGCTAACCAAGTTAAACAATAACAGCAATACTACCTGCATCAGCCTGTCCTAACTAGGAAAATGTAACAAAAGAGGTGAAATCCTACTGAAGCAGCAACTTAAACTTAACAGATTTTTGGTGTAGGTGCTTTTTCATTTTCAGCCAAACATCATATCTTCTCTAATTTTTTTCCCTCTACAAAGGGATTTTTTTTTTTAAATCAACTAATCAATAAACAAATGTTATTTTAAGTCAGGACTGATGAGTAGCCACGCTGGGATACTGCGTTTGTCAGTGTGGGTCAGACTTTTAAATTCAGAAAGTGCTGTTTCATGTCACAGTGCCAGACCCTTCAGTCCACTTGTAGGACGTACATTCAAAGTTCAGTCTGCAGTAGCCATGGGCTATGTGCTGTACACCAGCTATTTACTTCAACTACCTCTTTAAAACTTTCTTTAATAAATAATGTTTCTTGTAAATGCTCCACAAAAGATGTTCCACAGTGTAATGTAATTCGTAATAATGGGGGAAACATATTTGCCTTTTGTTTGAGTTACTGGAGACAGGAAAGGAAATAGAGGAGAGAGCTCATAAGCAGAGCAGATAAAAAAATTCAGACAGCTGAATATTTTCAGTCACTGTGAGATTCTTTAACGCACTGTATGAATAAAAATCAATAATACTTTAATACTATGTTATTATATTACCTTACACAAAGTAATATAATGCTAACACGAGCTTCTGTTTCATTTATGTGAGAAGTGAAAACAACACTTTGTTTCGCCCTCAGTCATTCAGCAGCAAATGTTTGGTCCTCAGGTTTGTTCTCACCTGTCTTGAGGACCAGGAGGTGCAGTGCATCGTCTCTCAGGTAGGAGGCGGCAGCGATTTCATGTGTGGGGATTCTCACCAGCAGCTTCTCGTTGTCTCTCCAGGTCAGCAGCAGACAGCGAGCGGACAGACTCAGGATACAGTCCTGGTCCACGCTGGTCTTCAGTGGCAGCACCTTCAGCTGCTACTGACAAACACACAGGAGCATGTGGTTGGAGATTATTGATAAATGAGTCGGAGTACATCATCCCTGTCTCATTAGAGCATAAACTGTTTCCTTTCAAAGATTAGTTATTAATGAATTAGTGTCAGGTTTGGGGTAGATACATCCTTGATAAACGTGCCTGTTTTTGTTGTAAATATTCATCACTAAACTCACCTTTATTATAGACCAGCGCATGGAGGGATATAGATAACTTATTGATTACTAACCCTGGCTGCGTCCAGTAGTTGTAGCAGCTCATCTCGACTGGAAGGGTTCAGTGAAACTGAGACCCATGTCAGGTGACCAAGGAACTAAGAGGAAAGGTCAAAAGTCAAGCAAGTTGTCATGTTGTATTTGTGATGTCAGTGGCTGCCCAACTATACTTTATTGCCTTGTAGTTTAAGCTACTTTGGTCTGTTCTTGGTCCTACCTTGACCTCCTTCTCCACATAGTCAAAGATGAGCCTCTCAGGGTGTATGAGGTAGTCAGGAGGGTAGAGGGGGACGGTGTGCAGCGGCCGGCGGTAAATGTTGCCTCGATCAACTGGCCTACGACCAGATTTTGACCAGACCAGTCGCTTAATGGGAGAGACAAAACCCTAAGAGAGCGAAACCAAAAACAAAATTTTGAAGATAAGATACTGAAAAGTACCTCAACAGTCTTTCTGTGGTCCTACTAGCAGGTCAGATTCCCATTCAGCAAATAGATTGATACAATATTCTTTACACGTCAGGTTTGCAGGTGACGAATCTCAATGGTTTTGTTGATCACCTGCCTTTATTTGTAGCATCACCATGAGGTTGGTGTTTGTGATTTTCACTGAAATGGCCCAACAAGTTTTAGATGGACCGCATCCTACTAGGCAGGAAAAAGGTCAACAAATCATATAGGAACAAATACTTACATAATCAGAGGCTTTCGAATAAGCGATACATGCACTTAGAAGTGCACGTTAGCAAATCACACCAGTCTCTTTTAGCAGGCATGCGGCATCAACAAAGAGGAAAAAAAACTCCCATTTAAACCTAAAAAAAATCTGGTTCAGGTGAGCTGTTAGCTTCCTGGACCTGTTAAAATGTTATAATATTAGCATTTAGCTCAAGGTAAAATACAGCTTCCTAGAACTGCTAATCAGTTGTTCAGAGCAACTGATTCAGAGTTTGTTGGCTGAACCATGACTATGGCAATTAAAAATAGCTAAATCATCAGCGTAGTGTTTATTGTGTCAAACGATGTAGCGTTCTGGTTCTAATTAGTACAGCACAGTCCAGTCACTGATCTGGTGTCTTGAGTTTGAATCTGAGCTACGGCCACACAGAAGGTAAATTTTTGTGTAAACGCACGCCTCGATATAATTGCGTGCGTGTATGTGTGTGTGTTACTGCACTACACGCCACGGGCTGCTCCAGCAGTGATTGACAGGTGAGCAGTGATCTCTGACAGCTCATCACTGAGACTCACTGACAACACAGCACACACTGTTAGACACCCACTGACACACACACACACACATTAACTGTAGCTTGAAGGCATAAGGAGAGTGGACAATATAACACACACACACACACACACACATTGAATAGAGAGAGGACATTAGCTTGTCTTAGAGTCAGAAACCTGTCTCGTCTTTCTCTCTGAATTATAACAAGCA
Organism: Archocentrus centrarchus; assembly: GCF_007364275.1. Classification (NCBI taxonomy): domain Eukaryota; kingdom Metazoa; phylum Chordata; class Actinopteri; order Cichliformes; family Cichlidae; genus Archocentrus; species Archocentrus centrarchus. Next base: position 5,669,439 of record NC_044352.1, on the reverse strand, counting down.
CAGATCTCTGTGTAGGCAGATTTCTGATGAACATCTCTTTTGTCAGCTGAATTTAACAAGAAAGGCAGAGGGTGGTTATAATGAGTTTTGTTCTTTTTCTGGTTCCAATGTGTCTTTGAGAAGACAAAAAGAAGGGAAATAATTGGATTTCTAATGAATGTGTTCAGTCTAACAGCCTGCCCATGTCACGGCGAGGACTAATTTTCTACCTAGATTTAAAGCCTTTTTGCTTTCACATTATTATTATTCCAAACTCTTCATTGTAAATAAATATTTTCTCTGTCTAATGCTTTATTTGAAGCTTTAGGAAGCTTAGCAATAAGGATATGTTTTTTTAAAAATGTTATTAATAAAGCTAAGTCAAGGATTTTTGGTTCATTTTCATAGAAGTCACAGTCAGCCCTGAAACACCATACTGGTGCAGTGAAGCAGAGACATACTGTCCAACGGGGCCCTGAAAGTAAGCGAGTCCCATCCTGTACATCACACTGGATACTCATATTCATATTTGTATGGTAAAGTGGACACATTATAAGAACTAAACTATATGCTTGAGTCATGGTTCCATTTTGTGAACCAAAGTTTAACTAACCTAAATATTTAGAAATTATTTATTTAGAATTTTAGCTCTGCAAATATTTACTCAGTCATTTTACCCTCCACTGATGAGCACAGCAGAGCAGCGTGCTGGGAAATATATCACTTATACTTCCTTGCTCCCTGTCATTGGTGCAAAATGGCCATGAACCTCTTGATGTCAACTATGCAACAATTAGTTTTTCAGGAAGTGTCTGATAGAGAAGCAGTGGAATTATAAGTTATGTTTAGCAAGCTGAAGCAAAAAAGTGGAGCTCGAAGCAGAAGGAGAGAAGAGGGCAGGATGAGTGTACCACCGGCAGCATTATCGATGTTATCGAGAAGATTGTTTTTACAAAGGACTGAAACATTGTTACCACTTACATGTTGAAAATATGCATTCATACTGTAATGTGTGTGTGTGTGTGTGTGTGAGATATATGTAGAAGCTGATTCACTGGAAACGTGAAGCTTGTTATACAGTACCTGTGGTCAGTGAGCTTCTCTCTTGTTCTGTGCTTACAGAGATTACAGCTGTCTTTGTGTTACTTTAGCTGTGTTATTAAATCGGTTTGGGGCTTATGGTAGCCTAGCTGAAGAAGATGATGTGAGCTTAGATAAATGTCTGGTCTTACTGTTCGTGGCACTGCTCAAAAGCTGGAATTCTGCTATTGACATTATTGATTATTACTATATGCCATTATTTTAGTGCTAACAGTGTGTGTGTGTCTGTATGTGGGAGAGAGAGTGTGAGACACTTTGTTTGCTCTGGTACAACATTGTGATAAATGCCCCCCCCAAAAAAAGATCTGCCCCGGGGCAGTTACTGAGTGGTGGGAGCATGGATATGTAAAGTAGAAATGAATATATCTTTTTTCTGGCATACATCTGGTAGAGTATGCCAGAAGAAAGAGACTGTCCTCACCAGAAAACTCCACACATTTATATGCGTCACATTTTGGCCTTGATAAACAGCACTGATTCGGGCTGAGTGTGGCTGCCTCAGCTCAGCTACAGGTCCACCTTTTATAGGCCAGGTGTCAGATATGTTGTAGTATTTGGGCCACTTCTGGCCCACACTACACTTGCTATAACCAAAGTCGAGCCTGGATCATGGCTTTCCTGTTCACTGTTCTTGAGCTAATCTGAAGGACACATGAAGTTTGGAGGTCTGTAGTGACTGACTCTGTGGAAAGTTGGTGACCTCTGTTTACTATGCGCCTCAGCAGCTGCTGACCCCGCTCTGATTTTTGTGGTTGAGTTGCTGTCGTTCCCAATCACTTCCACATCATACCACTAACAGCTGACTGTGGAATATTTAGTACTGAGGAAATACCACAACTGGACTTGTTGTACAGGTATCATCGTATCAGGGTACCACGCTGGAATTCTCTGAGCTCCTGAGAGCGACCCACTCTTTCACTAATGTTTGTAGAAGCAGTCTGCATGCCCAGGTGCTTGGTTTATACACCTGTGGCCATGGAAGTGACTGGAACACCTGAATTCACTGATCTGGATGGAGAGTGAATACTTTTGACAATATAGTGTATCAAGCAAACATTAAAAATATCATTTATCAGCTCCAGTAACTCACCAAGCTTTTTTTTTCTATACTGGATTTCACTGCTTCCTGGCATTTTATTCTCCAGATTTAAATAAAAAATTAACAGAGACGAGAAAATGCTCTCACCATTAGCTTACTACTTGGTCACTAACACACATGTTCACACAGTTTATTCAAAAGAACTGTGTGAACATGTGTGTTAGTGTCTGCAAAAAAAAAAAATCCACTTTTGCTGGAGCACAGTTTGTGCTTTAGCATCGAGGCTACATTTAGCTGCACATTGTTCTTGTGTGCAGCTTTTTAGTTATGCAGAGAGAGGGATTGTGGGAATTCAGCCAGTTCAAATGTCAGGTACTTGTGTGCAGTCCTCCAAATCACCAACAGCGTGATGTACAAGTCAAATGCTGATTGGTTGAAAAGTTTTCTTGAACAGGAGATGGAATGACAGTAGAGGCTACCACGAAGAGGAATAAGTGCCAAACAGCTTCAAAGATAAAACAAACACAAACCCGACTGCAGTGGATGTTTTTTATTGCTTTTAACATTTGGTTTCATGTCACTGCAAAAAAAAAAGTGACCTGTCTGTTATGACTTCTGTTTCCTCTGTGCCAGGAGAGGAAGGAAACCAAAGGGGACCAACAACAGCACAAACATAAGCAAGAGAAGATCAGTGGATGTTCCACAGATTTTTGATTCTGCCCCCAGATGACAGTACAGTGCTACATGTGGATGCTGCTCATGGATGTTAGTACAGTTTCCACACATCGTTCCCTTCTGTATGGACTCTCTGGCTTTGCTCCAGTTAAGACGGTTTGCTGTTGATCGCTGGGAGTAATTTGCTCAGTAAACTTTGAAAGGCAAAGTTAAACCAAAGCAGTTCATTTATAACAGTAATTCATTTGGAATGAACTGACTTTAAGCTTGTGAAAGATTGCTAGAAGAGGCTTAATTAAAGGGGAACCTGAAGGGACATAAACACCATCAGTGGTTTTTAGTCCCAAAATATGTGACAATATGAGCTAAAGTCATCCAGGTGGCATAAAGAACATGAAACACAGAAAGTGCCATTGAGAACAGAAGCTACATACCTTCTTGGATTTCTTTGGTTCATAGTCCATTGTCGTTCAGTCTCTCTGTGCTGATCCTGTAGTTGGTCAGATGAGTCCTGGTCCCAGTCACACTCTTCCTGAATTTATTTTTTCTTTCACTTTACCTTTTTGGTCATTGTGTCTGTTTTTCGGCTGTCGTTTCCATCATTCTGTAAGTGTTTTTGCCTCTGAGTTATTTTAGCTCCTGATTCAGCTGCTTCATTCCCGTTCACTCTCGTTCTACACTGATTGTTCTTTTGAGACCTCACTTGGGGCCACACACACACACACACACACACACACACACACACACACACACACACACACACACACACACACACACACACACACACACAGGAGAGAACAGGAAGCAGAGGAAGCCCACTTCCTGTCCGAGAGGAAACTCCACCAGGGACTGATAACATCCATTCTTTCTGTGCACACACACATACACACAATTTACCTCTAATTAAGCTGGGCTTTCATGTTATTTACATGGTTTCCAATTCAAAGGTACATATTTCCAACTCTGATTCTGTATTTTGTCAAACCAAACTGGTAAATAAAGAATTTGGAAGAGCAAGCAGCTTTGACCTGCTGCACTCTTGTAGAGCTCGTCCGTCTTTATAGTTACATTTTCTTATAACATCAGCTGATGGACTGATATTGATGCTGCACTTATTTGCAGAAGCTGAGGTGTCTAAAGCTCACCTGCACCCAGAACACAGCTGCAAATAGATTTTTAATGTTCACCCTTGATTTAGACATTAGATGTACCTCTGTACGTGAGTTGCCGCGCCCTCTGGCCACCAGGAGGAGCCTCAGGTCTTCTTCCCAAGGCAATAAACTGACTTATACATTAAACACTATATGCACTTTTTAACCTTAGATTGAATGTGACTTTATGAAAAAAACTGTGCTAGTTTATGCTGTTGAGTCACTTTTCAGCAATCATTGGTCATTTTGTCTTAACAGCAACTTATCGGCTGCTTATTATGAAGTTAAGATTTCATAAGAACAGTGAATATTCACTCGCCGTTACTGTGTTAAGTATGACTCAGTGTTAACTTTCACTCTTTTGTATTCAGCTGTAAGGTTGCTTTATAACTGAAACACATCTGTGTCTTTTGTGTTGATGATGACAGAATTTTCAGTTGGAGGAAAACAACCAGTTTAAAAGACACTGCAGTCCTGTTTTATTTTTATTTGGGGGTTTTTTGTCCAATAAACAGCTTATTTTCAGTCATGGCGCACACACATTTTCTTCTTGGCTTTTGAACAGTGGGGATGTAACTTTTCCCCTGCAGTGGGTTATATGGTGGATATTTTTTGTTGCCAGAGGCAGTTATCACCTTTATTCTTTATGATTAAACATTTCTATCCTGACAGGAGTGGTTTTGAACAAGACAATAATGCCCCCATGTTAATCATATGCTGTGGCCTTCAAAGTCTCCGTATTAAATCCACTAATGGGAAATTTTAATATTTTACCATCACCTTTGGTAATGAGCTCTGAGTATTGACCAGAAAAACAAAAACAAGATTGCAGATATTAGCAGAAATGAGCTTCCTCCAAAGGGTGGCTGGCCTCTCCCTTAAAGACAGGGTGAGATAGGGTGAGGAGCTTGGTCAGAATGACTCGTAATGGAGCTGCTACTCATCCACATCAAAAGGAGCTAGCTGAGGTGGTTTGGGCATCTGCCAAGGATGCCCCCTGGGTTCCTCTTAGGCAAAGAGTTTTAGGCATTTCTGACTGGGAGGAGCTCCAGGGCAGACATGCTGGAGAAATTATATCTCTGGCTTGGGAATGCCTCTGTGAAAGAGCTGGAGGAGGTGGCCAGTGAGCGAGCAAAGTCTGGCCCCCACATCCCAGACCCAGACAAGGGGCAGAAAATGGATGGATGGAGTTAAATGGACTAGTTCTTATATAGTGCTTTTCTACTCTGAGCACTCAAACGTTTACATTTATCCATTCATACAAGCACTTTCATGAGTATCTAGGCTAAGTGCTTTTATTATCTAACATTCATACACATTCATACTCCAACACAAGCGTTGGAGAGCAACTTGGGGTTCAGTATCTTGCCCAAGGATACTTTGGCATGCAGCCCAGAGCAGCCAGGAATCAAACCGCTGACCTTCTGATCAGTAAGTGGCCTGCTCTACCTCCTGAGCTACAGCCACCACACCATCATGATCAAAACACCAAATGAGAGAATATGTTCTGGCCTTTCCACTACCTCTTTACAGATTTCATCAAAAACCATCCATCCATCCATCCATCCATCCATCCATCCATCCATCCTTACTCTTCTGCTTATCCTGTTCAGGGTTGCGGGGGTGCTGGAGCCTATCCCAGCTACCACAAGGTGAGAGGCGGGGTACACCCTGTACAGGTCTCCAGCCTGTCTCAGGACGAACACACACACACACAGAGAAAAACCATTCACACTCACATTCACACCTATGGGCAATTTAGAATGACCAATGAACCTAACCCCACTATCTATAACTATTATAAGAATACTATAGATATAATATAAACATCATATGGAGCAATGTAGAGTGGGAATAAGAGGCTTAAATGAATTATATGTAGCACATATTCAACATAGTCAGCATGCAGTGTGCAGATTTGCCTTTAAACAAATAAATTTTTGATCAGATTAAGAGAATACTAACGTCAGAAACACAGCAGGCATATTACTCAACAAGATTTCCTTAAACAAAATAAAACACATGCTGTGATATCACTGGGCTTTCTGACTCCCAGCTGATGAACAGTTTGAAACCAAACATTGAAGAATCAGCTGGTGCAGTGAGCAGTTTTGGCCTGAAGGAGGCAGCACTGTGACAAAGACCGATTGAGGAGAACGGGGAGGAAAGGAGGGCAGGGGGGACTTGATTGTCCCAATCTGGATGCTGATGGAGGAAGAAGAGGAAACATCAAACCTGTGACCTTTCTGAGAAACAGGCACACACACACGTGCACACACGCACGCACACACACACACAAGCAGAAAACAGTGTGTCACATAACCACATGCTGATGGTAAATACTTGAGTGCATGATCTGAAAATGGACACAGAAACACACACAGACCTCATGCACACACAGCTATTGTCAGGGTAACTACTCCATGGTGACTGGAGGGCTCAACGATCGTCCAGTTACCTAGGTAACGGGAGACAAAGATGGGGCATTTATCTTTTGAGTTTCTTCTTTTTTCTTGTCCTGATCTCTCCTCCCTTCCCCGATCTCTGTCTCTCTCTCCCCCCTCAAGCTCCCTTCCTCTCTCTTGCACTCTCTCTCTCCCTCTCTCTCCCTTCCTCTCTATTTCTCCCGCCCTCTCTCTCTCTGTCTTCCTCTCTCATGCTCTCTCTTTCTCTCCCTCTTCCTCTTTCTCTCTCTCTCTTCCCATCTCCCTCTCTTGCTCTCTCCCTCGCTCTCTCTTAGTACTTGAAACTTGACTTAACTGTGTCACAGTTACAAGGCATAAATCAAAAGTTCTGCACCAAACATGTTTTTCCTCTAAATAAGATTAAACAAAATCTTAATATTTTTAATGCATGTAACTTACTCAGAATTTGTTTTTGGCTTTATTTGATAGTGCAGTGGAGAGATACAGGAAAGCGGGAGGAAAGATGGGGAAGAACGGCGACTAGGTCAGGACTCGAACCTGTGCCATGCCGCCTGCTCAACCGCTGAGCCATCCTGTCACCTGTAACTTACTTACTTACTTCCATCCATCCATCCATTTTCTTCTACTTATCCAGGGCCGTGTCATGGGGGCAGCAGCCTAAGCAGAGCAGCCCAGGCTTCCCTCTCCCCAGCCACCTCCTCCAGCTCATCCGGAGGGACCCCAAGGCGTTCCCAGGCCAGCCGAGAGAAATAATCTCTCCAGTGTGTCCTGGGTCTACCCTGGGGCCTCCTCCTGGTAGGACATGCCTGGAACACCTCATCCAAGAGGCACCCAGGAGGCATCCTAGTCAGATGCCCAAGCCACCTCAACTGGCTCCTCTCGATGTGGAGGAGCTGTGGCTCTACTCTGAGCCCCTCTCGAATGGCCGCACTCCTCACCCTATCTCTAAGGGAGAGGCCAGCCACCCTTAGGAGCTCATTTCTGCCGGTTGTATTCGTGATCTTATTCTTTTGGTCACTACCCAAAGCTCGTGACCATAGGTGAGGGTAGGAACGTAGATCAACGGGTAAATCGACAACTTCACTTTTACACTCGGCTCCCTCTTCACCATGATGTCCACATCCCTGCAGATGCAGCCCCGATCCGTCTGTCGATCTCCCGCTCCCTTCTCCCATCACTCGTGAACAAGACCCCAAGATACTTAAACTCCTCCACCTGGGGCAAGAACTTGTTCCTGAGCCAGAGAGGGCACTTCACCCTTTTCCACCTGAGGACAATGGCCTCAGACTTAGAGGTGCTGATTCTCATGCCAGCCGCTTCACACTCGGCTTCGAACCTTTCCATTGCAAATTGGAGGCCACCACCTGTTGAAGCCACCAAGGAAGAAGTCTTCCGCCACCTGCCTATGCCTAGAAATTCTGTCCATAATTATAACAAACAGAATCGGTGACAAAGGGCAGCCCTGGTGAAGTCCAACACCCACAAGAAACGAGTCCGACTTATTGCCTGCTATACGGACCAAGCTCTCACTTGTCAGACACCCTTACTTACTTGATCAAATAAAATAGAACTGCAATATAAGTACTCACTCTGAGTGCAAAGACACTGAGGACACTATAAACATTTTGCATTGCATTTTTTTCCTTTAAGGGGATCCGACCCTTTTGGTTTAACTTTGGTCGCCATTAATGGAAGCACAGTGTTTGCCACTTCCAGGTTGGCTTGATTTATTGGCCTTTAATAATTTGTGATTTGTTTGTTTGTTTTCTTCAGTACAGAATAGTCAGAGGCAGTGTTATCTAAGGAGAGACAGACCTGAAATTTTCAGTGCTGGCGACAGAAGGTGGAAGGAAAGGCTATAGTCTTCCTTTAGAAACATATTTCTATCTGTTCAAGGTGAAACTGCTAAACTGAAGTCAAGACAATTTTAGTCTTTTACTTTTGAAGGTCATCTGACTGATAGATTTGATCTGGTTTCATAGGAGAATGTAACAATGTTTTTATTGTTCTGATTTTGTTTTGTTTTTTATAGTGTTTTATGTAGCACCTCTTGTTAATGGTCCTTAAAGAAAAAGTCTGTAGAGTGAAAAGTGCCGTCCCCTTTGGGTTACTACAATTACATTGTGTCTGTGAGTTACTATTACCATAAACCACCACTGCTCAAAAAAATTAAAGAAACACTTTGAAAACACAGCAGATCTCAATAGGGAAAAAAAAAGATATACTGGATATCTATACTGATATGGACTGGGTAATGTGTTAGGAACAAAAGGATGCAACATCATTTGAACCTACAGAGGGCTGAATTCAAAGATACCCTAAAAATCAAAGTGAAAAAATTATGCAATATGTTAGTCCAATTTGATGAAATTGCATTGCAGCAACTCAAAATGGCACTCAGTAGTTTGTATGGCCCCACGTGCTTCTATGCATACCCAACAATGTCGGGGCTCCTAATGAGATGACAATCGTGTCTTGGAGGATCTCCTCCCAGATCTAGGTGAGGGCATCACTGAGCTCCTGGACAGCCTGAGGTGCAGATGGACTGAAACATAATGTCCCAGAAGTGTTCTGTTGGATTTAAGTCAGATTGGTGTGGGGGCTAGTCAGTGGTATCAAGTCCTTCATCCTCCAGGAATTGCCTGCTTACTCTTGTCACATAAGGCCAGGCATTGTAGTACACTAGGAGAAACCCAGGACGCACCAGTGTAGGTTCTGATAAGGGTCCAAAGATTTCATCCAACACCTAATGGCAGTCAGGGTGCCATTGCCTAGCCTGCAGAGGTCTGGGCGTCCCTCCATGGATATGCCTCCCCAGACCATCACTGGCCTACCACCAAACCGGTTGTGCTGAATGAACCTGCTCTCATGGTGCGAGTGATGGACCTGCCAATTCTGTTATTCTATGGCAAATGCCAAGCAGGCGCCACGGTGCTAGACAGTGAGCACAGAGTCATTAAAGGCCACCTTCATGAAGCCTGCTTCTGATTGTTTGGTCAGAGACATTTTTGTAGGGCTCTGGCAGTGCTTGTCCTGTTCCTCCATGCTCTTGAGACTCTGCTGGGAGACACAGCAAACCTTCTGGCAATGGTACACATTGTACACCATCCTGGAGGAGTACTACTATTTCTGTTGGGCCATGTATGGCCTTGTGCTATCATTAGTGACACTGACCCTAGCCAAACGCAGAACTAATGAAAAAACAGTCAGAAAAGATAAGGAGGGAAAATGTCAGCGACCTCCACCTGTAAACCATTCCTGGTTTTTTGGGGGGGGGGTTGTCTCATTGTTGCCCCTCTAGTACACCTGTTGTTAATTCCATTAACACCAAATCAGCTGCAACTGATTAACAACCCCCTCTGCTGCTTAACTGACCAGATCAAGATCCCATACGTTTAATTGATTTGATGCTAAACTCTGATTAGGCAGTTTAGCAGTATATATATGACATAATGCAATAGTGTAGTCTCTTTAATCCCAATTTGTTCTAAATTTGATCAAATACAGCACTGAAACTGAGTAGGACCAGTAAACAAAGGGTAGAAGAAAACTTTCAAATATAGAAATCCTTATAACTTCTCTCACAGGCCACTTCATTAGAAATTAGCATGGACTCACCTGCTCTTTATTTGAAACACACACACACACACACACACACACACACACACACACACACACACACACACACACACACACACACACACACACACACACACACACACATCAGTCATACAGCTGTAATCTTCAAAGTACATCAGACCTTAACATATTTTGGCACTACATCAATGGTATAGCTCTGAAAGACTGTGTGTGTGTGTGTGTGTGTGTGTGTGTGTGTGTGTGTGTGTGTGTGTGTGTGTGTGTGTGTGTGTGTGTGTGTGTGTGTCTTTGCAAATGTGTGTGAGCTCATGCATTGGGTGCAATACCCTTAAATTTATTCATGTACATCTCTGTATACGTGTGTGTGTGTGTGTGTGTGTGTGTGTGTGTGTGTGTGTGTGTGTGTGTGTGTGTGTGTGTGTGTGTGTGTGTGTGTGTGTGTGTGTGTGAGCAAAATCAAAGAAGCTGCATCCTTAAAAGACCCCGATGCTTCACAAACATGACGTCTGATGCAAGAAGACAAGAAAAAACTGAAAAAACAGCATGAAGGGTGAGACAGGAGGAAGAGGAAGGGAAAAGGATGAAAAAGAGAAGGACAAAATGGATGATGGTGGAGATTCAGATAAAAGAGGACGACAATTTAAAGTAGGAAGAAGGTGGGAGGGTAGCTGAAGAGCAAAAAAGCAAGGGGAGTGGGCAGACAGATGAGGAAGAAAAGGATGAAGCAATGAAGGAAGTCATAAAGGGAAGGGGAAAGGAGGGGAAATAAAATAGAAATGGGGGAATTAATGAATGTAATGAAAGAAAGGATGGAAGAAAGGGAGACTACAAAAGGAAGAGGACAGAAAGAGGATAAGGAGACATGATTAGACGAGACTGAAGGAAAAAATCAGAATAGATAAAAGGAGGAGGATGGACGCTAAGATGAAGAGAGAAAAGTAAAATGAGCTAAAACAAAAAAATGACAAAAGGGGGATATGGGAGGTTGCAAGAATACAAGAAGCAGAAATAATAGGAAAAAAATAAAAGCAGAAAGAAAAAATTATGCACAAATAGAAAAGAAGGAAGAGAGGCAGAAACTAGAGAAAAGTCAACAGACTGCAGGAAGAATACAAGCTGAAATAAGAGATAAAAAGTACAAAAGTACAAAGAATGGGTAACAATACTCACCCATGTACACAATATGTTTTCTGTTAAGTAAATAAAAAGAAGAATTGGACAGAAAACACACAAAAAAGAAAAAAAAAAGAGCACAAACAGCAGATCGGTGGAGAAAGTTAGAAGGAGGAGGGATTGCTGCTCGGTCGCTGGATCTCCAGAGATGCCAACCAAATAAACAACAAATCCTCGGGATGTAGGGATGCTGATGTGAGAGAGAAAGATGGAGAGATCAAAGTGTGTTGGTTTGAGCGAGAGATTTTGTTGTTGCCTCGAGAGGAAAGACGGAGTGGAGCCGAGAGGAAATGAGAGACAGAGGGCGGGAAGATTCGGGAGAATAAGGTTGGTGGAGCTCCAGCTTCGGTTTGGGCTCCGCCTCGTTCTGGAAAATCCTCAGTGCGGTCCAGCGTTCGGCAGTTAGAGGCTGAGCTCCGTTCGTAACTTATTTAACACATGAATTCAGTAACATAAGTTTCAAATAAGATTTTGGAAATGTGGTGCAGTGTTTGCTGTAATGTAAAAAAGGTTTATGCAGAAAAGAGACAATTTGGAGGTTCACGATCTTGTAGACAGGAGTGTCATTACACAAGACATAAGTCGCACATGTCCCCAAACAACACAACTGCAAAAGGCAAAAATATTATTAGATATGCAAACTTTTGTCGGGTTGTTTCCAAAATGTTAAAAGGCGACATTCAACTTGATATTAATGTTTGCAAAATGGAAATGTCTGCTTTGCTAAAGTTTAAGTGATAATGGTGATACAGTTTATGTCTGTAAGCATGACAATAATTAATCATTTTTTAAAAAAAGCACTCATTGCACTTGGACCTTAATTAGAAATATTTGCTATCATTTCAAATGAATTCGCTTTGACAAAACAGCATTAATTGATGGGCTAAAATAACTGGAAAGTGTTTGTGTTACTTCTGAAAGTTCAGCCCATCCAAAAAATCTCTTCAAGCTGATGATTGAATGATTAGATGTGCATAAGATGTTCAGCTGCAGCACGTGTGTTGTTTAATGCTCTGAGAACATGCCTAAAGAATAAATATATATTAAAAAAAATAATAATTCAAACACCTCTGTCACACCAACCCTCTGCATGTCCTTCTTCTCTACATCCAGGAATCATCTCTGAGGTCTTCCTCTTTTTCCTCCTGCCTGGTCACTCCCGACAAAAAATCTTCAGCTCGGCCTCCTGTCCGTCTCCAAACCATACATTATAGCAGGTCTGACTACCGTCTTGTAAACCTTCCCTTTCACCCTTGCTTCTTTTCTTCTGTCACAATTTACCCCTGACGCTCATCTCCACCCACTCCACTCCTTGCATGTTCATCTTTCCACCTCTCTCCCTCTCATTCACACACATGTATTCTGTCTTGCTTCTACTGACTTTCATTCTTCTTCCCTCCGGAGCATACCTCCACCTCTCCGGGCTCTCTTCCACCTGCTCCCAACTCTCACTGTAGATCACAGTGTAGTCTACAAACATCAGAAACTCCTGCCTGACCTCATCTGTCAGCCTTTCCACCACCATCACAAACAAGGAGAGGCTCAGAGCCGATCCCTGATGTAATCCCACCCCCACCTTGAACCCATCTGTCACTCCTACTGCACACCTCACCACTGTCTCGCTGCCCTCATAATGTCCTGCATCATAGTTCTGTTTATCCCTCTGTATTTACTACAGCTCTCCAGCACACCTCTTCTCCATTCCTCAGGCATCCTCTTACTCTCCAAGATTGTGTTAAACAATGTGGTTAAGTACATTGTTTAAGTTGATATACAGTACAATAAAGTTATACAGATAAGTGGCCTGGAAAAAAGAAAAGAAAACAGGAATAAAGTTAAAGACTAAACATTTACATTTAGCACCAGTGCTCATCGTGGAAAGACTTCACATGCTTGTAAAAAACTTCAGACCCTCCTGCACTGCGGTCCAGAACTGGTGATGCTTTTTTCCAGAGTGCTGGTTGGTCATTAGGAGGTGATTTTGTACTTACTGATCTCTAATCAGCACAAGAAGAAAACCTGCTCCTGTGCATGCGAAGTCTGCAGCATAAGCTGCCATGGGAGGGTGCCCTGGCAGGAAGTGAGCCACTTTCATAATAGTGAAAGCCCGGGTTAAACCTGAAGGTACCTCGATAAGCCCAAATCCTGCTTCGTAGCACAGGTCGGGAAACGCCGGACCAAACAATCTGGGCATAAAAGAGTCCCAAGACAGCAACCTAAATATAAGCTGCATTTCAGTGTTGTGGCAGGTAAAAGCAGTGCTGCAGCACCAACACAAACTAATACCGCTAAACAATTTAAAGTTATTTCAGTGCAGCATTGCATCATCATATCTGAGTTTATTATATTGTGAGCAAATAAAAATGGAAACAGTAAAGGCAGACGAGAAAAGAAGACACGCACACCCCCGGGGAGCTTATTTTGATGGCCGTTCAGCCATGTTTACTACAGTATTGTTCCCATCTACAGTTATCAGCACAGCTTGTTGAGTTCTTTTTTTTTTTTTTAACATCGTCATAGATATTTTCACCACTGGTTTTATTTTCTGCTCGTTCACTCAGAGGATGTTTAAGCAGCATTATCAAAAAGAAAAACAAAACAAAAACTAAGAGCACATCCTTACAGACATACTGTACATACGACACATACAAACCAAACCGCACATACTCATACACACACGTCTTAGAATAGCATCACTCTGATATATACAGATATAGAGATGAGTTAAAAAAAACAAACTATTTTCAGTTTTTACATCTCAATATAAGAGTCATACCAAAGACATGGCCACCGAGTGAGTAAACAATAGATAAATAGATATAAAACAAATACAAAAATAAATAAACATAAATACTTGCATTAATTAATAAAAGATGGTTTAGAGTTTTTAAACTCACTGTTTACTTTTAAACATGTTTTTGTTCAAGTCTAATATATAATCAGCGCACCACTATTAACTGATATTTTACCTCAACAACAAAGTACTGGTTCATTACCCAATCAGAGAGAGCGACAGCTCGCCCCCGGCCCCCGTGACTGGGTGGTTGACACATGTATCATCTGTACATTAGCCATTACATCATGTTCGACATGACATGATCACGTGTGACACAGAGTCATTGTTTTCAGCACCATTAACATTGCCGTGACTGTCACCATTGTACCAACATCCACATCCACGAGTTCAGGCAGGACACCGCGCTGTCCACATAAGAAAACTGTATTATTAGCAAGTAATTATCAATAGTTGTTTGCTTTTTTGTTTTTTTTTTACATTTGCATTCCTGAATTTTTCGGACCACTAACGGCCGCGGTGTTAAAACAGTTTCCAAGCGGAGGAGACACATTTACATCCACGAACCGTTAGCATCAGAACACTGTAAACTGGCTGCTCCACATATCCTGTGACCCACTTCAAGGACTGACGTTTTGCAATGGGATTGGGGGTGGTGGGGGTGGGGGTGGGGGGGCAATTTACAGAGCCACTCATGTCCTTGCATTGCTATCTCAATCATTTGCTTCAGATGCACACAGCTGCCACAATATAAAGGAAGGAACTCAGCGCTGTCTTATTCTGAATTACTGTGGAGCCCCTAACCTGTGCAGGAATGGGAAGCAAGAAAGTTTATTCATATGGCACATCAGCAAACTATAAGGTAGCTCTGCACACGTGACTTCAGGGGCTCTGGAGGAGTCGTCACAACCACAGACTGCGTATGAAAGATGGACGTAGCTCGTGCGTCTGAAAAGCTTAGGCTAAGCAGAAATGCTTTAAGCCTGCCTTTGCTCTAATGGACTACAGTCCAGCTGAAGCAGACAGACAAATCCTTCAGCCAATGTGTCATCGACTTCACAGTCAGAGCTACGGTGGCTCGCGACCTCAGGTTTCAAAAGGCAAAGATGGAGACAGCCAAAACACTCAGCTGGCAGCTTCAAAAGTGAGATTTCACAAACCTATGGGGGACATCCATTTTTTATACACAGTCTTATGGTCACAACACATCCACAAGATGCAAACAAACACACTGTGGTAGTGAAGTACAAGCAGCATCAGATCAAACAGACTGCAGCAAAAGCTTAATAAAGAAATCGGGTGTGCTAGAAGATCATATTCAGCTACCGGCCAGAGATGATTCAGCTCTTAAGTCTCTACTAGAGCATGAGCAGACACAAAGTACACAGACATGTAGGATGTTTATCTGTGAGTGCACTTTTAAAAAGCAAGTATATAAGCTGCTCTTATTGACTTGCTCCATCAACTGACCCAAAAGTATACAAGACACTGGAATCTTACCTGTGCTTGTCCCTTTGACACCGCAGAATAAACGTGTACCATCAGCATATGATTGAACTGATACCACACCGGATACAGCAGCAGGAGGAAACTGTTCCAAAAGTAAGACGCACACTGCTCCAGTCTGCTTTAATCTAAATTACATTTTATGTTTTATTCATATTGTCTGTCAGGTGAGAGTTTCAAAGAACTACAATCTAAATGTTGACACAAGTTCAGAGATGTGTTTTTACTATGCCATTATAGGTCGGCTTTTGTGCTTGTGGCAGTTAACCATGAATACATATCCCCTGAAGACTGCATCTGCTTGCTGAGCTACTGTATAACACAAAAATCTTGCGCACTTACACTCATGCGACTCATCTGTGGAGCTTATGTTGCTTTTATTTCTTCTGCAGGTTTTGCACTTTGGCTCACGCGTTTGGTGTGCAATCGACTAATCGCGTGTTTGTCGGACCCTGATGCAAAATTAAAGTCAGCACACACTCTGTCTGTTTTTGCTTAAAGAATAAATAATCATTTTACTTGGAAGCAGAGTTCCTCGTTTTTGTGTTTGTGGTTTTTTATGGTTGTATCGTCACCACTTAATATCTAGCAGCACTTAAAGAAATTCATTTTTTCTAAAGATCTTGCAATTAAAAGTATTAAGGTTAACAAATCAGTTAAACTGGCATCACGAGCAGCGAGTCTTCATCAGTGTATGTTATACTAAATGCATTTTGAAAAGCGATTCAATCAGCATACTTTTTAAGATGCGTCTGGATCACATAATGTGAAGTTTTAAATGCTTTTCTACATTGGCTGTGCTTAAAAATAAAAACCACAGCACTGGTTGAAAGGCGTCTAGGATGGACATAAAGATCTGATCACCTTAAACGCACACGCTAACCCTAAAGGCTTTCAAGTGAAAAAAAAGGTCTTTGAAAAGAACTTCAAAGAAAGGCTGCTGGAGAGAAATCAGCTGTGTGAAATGCGAGCGGACAAATGCTAGCTTTGATGCGAGTGGGTTTTTTTTTTTTTCTTATTTGTTCTTCCTTTGGGTGGTGTTGCTGACCCTGCTTGATTCTTTCAGCATCCAGCAGCTTCTAATTAATAGTAACACTCATCCACACCAGGGAGCAGCCGCATTTAAACTTGGACCTCTGAAGCTGCTTAGCTGATCAGCTCTGCTGGATGTGTTCAAGGTGCACCTCGTTGCTTCAGGGCATCACATCAACAGTTTAAAGGCGCAGAGAGGATTTCTCTTTATTTCCTCCCAATCTGTTTTTTTGTTTTTGTTCAAGTGACAGACTGCGGATCTATCAGCCTTTGGGGGCAATGGTAGCCAAGGATATCCAGAATAGCAGTTAATGGATATCTGAGGCAGGATTTCCTGCATATTAAATTAATAACTGATTGTTTTGAAACAGACAGACTGTTTACCTGCATTCTTCTTATTCATGTTCAGATATCACCCTAAATTCAAATCTTCGGAGATCTAGTTTAAATCAAAGGCCTGCTTGTGGATTCATTTTGTAAACAGCACCACCTTTCACTCAACCCCTGCCAACATCCTGTTTGTAACAAGAAACAGCACCGATTGCTAACAAGCTAGCCTGCTAAAACATGATGATACTTTGCATCTTTAACAGTTTGTAATTAGGTTGCTTTGAGCAAATGTCGCTTATTCACTGCCTATCAAATTTATTCAGAAAATTCTTCCTAAAATCTTCGAGTTCTGTTGATATCGTAAAGAGTCGTTTCTCCTCAGCCACAGAAAATGCTGCTCATGGAAACCTTCATAATCTACATGAGTTCTGAAATAACTTTGGATGACATTTAGAATTTTTACGAGAAAATGAAGCTTGTTCACTCAAACGTCATTCATCTAACTACAGCTTATTATAACAGCTTATATCTGACATCTGTATTTATTCAACTGTACATCACAGGCCTGTTTGTGGTGACTTACAGCATGCCATATGGTGGGAGCCATGGCAGAAGTTGCCCACCTTTACATCCTCACATTTTAGTCCTGATTTATTTTTCCAGACAAGTCCATTCTTGTGTCGGGGATGACAGTGCAGCTGGGATGTAAACAGGGAGACTTTTGCTGTGGCTGCTATCGTAACACCTATGGATGGGTGAGTATATCACATGTAGATGTCAGGCCTACATTTCATAATTCATCTGGACCCACATCTGGATCTTTGTGGTCGTATGAGATTGGAGCCAAGTGTATACGGTTACATTTCTCTTTGGACACAACTGACAGGATGCTTAGAGGACAGCTGAATGGTTGTGAGGGACATGCAACCTTTTGGCATCATGATTGGACGCAAATAAGCAACAACTGTTGTGTCTTATTCCTACTTTATATGTTCTTCAGTGCTTCTCACAGTATGACACATTACAAGGTAGCAATGAATTGGTGACTGTGAGGTTAAAGTTGGGCTAAATTTGGATGCAAAGTAAGACATCTTTGTTACAGCATTTTACCGAATGCTATAAAATCTAGATTGGCAAATGACTTAAGCAATTTGATAATGAGTCCCCACCTTACCAAACCAAACCAAATCGATTGCATGTCCCATGCATTTTCTAGTTTCAAAAACATTCCTTGGATAGTCTCTGTTGTGTTTCTTGGATCAAAGGCTCAAGTTCATGCAGCCGACTGCTTCCCAATTATCTCAAACTCCACAACTTAATTTCTCACAAATTCTTTTACTTCTCGTACTGACCGTGCAGGATGAAACAAAATCTAACACTCCTTGGTCCCAGGATGAGAGATATATTTTCCTCACCTCAAAACATTTAGAAAAAAATCGAAGACTATCCCAGTTCAGAATTACTCCACTGACTTCCCATGGCTCATTCATGCTACTTACTCCCGGACTGCTTTGGTCCCAGATTGCGCTTCACATTTTACAATCAAGTTTTGACAACCTTGCAAAGAGCTGCCCGACATATAGCAACTTCTTTTCATGCTTCTCTTGGCGTAGATAGTCCTGGGATGAGAACTGATCTCAGGCCGAGCCTTGGTCCCAGACTGCATTTATAAGTTTAAAAGCCCCCGTTGGCTTAAACAGTTGTCTCATATTCTAATACCTCTTTGCTGCCCATCATGCTGCTCCTGTACTGTATCCGGGGGCTCACGCCTGATGTGGTCTCCAGAAGCAGGATGGTCTTGCGGAGACGCCGATCGATAAAGTGCGCGTCCCAGGCCGGGTATCGCTTTCTTGGGAGGTCGATCCGGATCACGGGTCCCT
This sequence comes from Archocentrus centrarchus, assembly GCF_007364275.1. Lineage (NCBI taxonomy): Eukaryota > Metazoa > Chordata > Actinopteri > Cichliformes > Cichlidae > Archocentrus > Archocentrus centrarchus. The sequence continues at coordinate 5,650,753 of NC_044352.1, read as the reverse complement.
CCTGTGCACGAGATGAGGAGGAGGTCCTGTGAAGGAGCGCAGGAGAGGAGGATGGGGAGGGACGTACCTGGAAGACAGGCAGACAACTGTCTCTGTCTCTATCCCTGTCCCTTTCTCGCTCCCCGGGAACCGGCTCCCCTGTGTCTTTAGTCCTGGGCAGAGTCCTTGGAGGACTGGTAATGACTATGTCCGTTTGGGACCCTTGGGATGGGGTAAGGCAAGCATCAATCACTCCTGCCACACCTCCTGCCCCTACCACACCCTCATCAACACATCCTCCCCACTGTGAACCTAGAACAGGCCCATCTGGGTGCAGCCAGCAGTAGTACACCAACATGAAGAAGGTTCCCAGGGCGAAGCTGCAGGCCACCAGGCATACAACCACCAGGGCAGAGGAATCGGTGGTTTGTGGGCCACGGTAGGTGTACCAGGCGGCGGTTAGTGCCACGTTCTCAGCCAGCGTCACAGAGTAGTAGACAGTCATACGGAAACGGCTGGGGCCCTCCTTGACATTGAACCAACAGAATATGTAGATAATGCCCACCACCATGTTGTAGATGATCTCCTCCCACTTGGACATACAGAAGTCAGTCTCTCCTTGGATAATCCAGAAGGTCATGACACACCTGAAAGACAACAAAACCATACAGCTTGTCACAATAATGCCTCTTATGTTAACACTTTGATAATCATTACTATGAATAGCAATCCAAAAGCCACATGGGCCTTATGTTATGATATTTTGGAAAATATCAACCAGGCAGGAAACATTAGTTATAGTATCAACAGAGACTAATCATCATACGTTATACTTTGTGTTCTGGTACATATTCTGGGTTAACTTACAGCATAGAACTGAAATTTGCCATCAGTCTTAGGGTGACAAAATGTTTGCAGCGCATGTAGGCATTGAGTATTAGTTTTTTGTCTTTGTCTCTATTGTCCAAGTTTTGAAATTGAAGACATTCATGATTCCGAGAGGAAGACTGCTAAAGATACATGTGATCCCTCATGTTTCCTTTAGCTTCTCCAGCAGTGCTAATTATCCACTGTTACACAATGAATGTCAAACTCTAGAAATTACTAGACTGACACAAGACTCTGTGTACAGTCATGTTCTCCAGATAAGTCAAAGAGTCCTAGAGACCAGTTGGCGGTCATCTGGCAACCAAAATCAAAGTAAAAGTTGCTTCTTTTGAAATGTGTTGATCGAATACTAATTTTTCTCTAGCAACTTGAGGTTGTCATGTAGTCACTGACCAGACCTTAGGCTTGTGCAACTGAGGCCCAAGCAACCTGGACACGTCTGCTTCTTTATGCAGTTGCTTATGACAAAGTAAAGTTTTGCATGTTTACATGCTTACAAGTGGCAAATTTTCTTAATTCTCCTGAACTTGTAACCTTCCCTTTAGCACCACTGTTAGGATACACTATGATTTTTACAACCAGTACTGGAAAGGTTCAAAATGACCAAAATGGTCAAAAATGTTAATGAGGCATTAACTGCTTTTAACTGTAAATTTTGTTCATGAGGCCAATGAAGTTAAATGAACTCAGCTCTTGATGTTACTCTGCAGAACTCCACAGAAAGTTGTTTTTGCTTTAGAACTGCCAAATTACTGCATCCCGGTGATACAAGCAAACACCCTGCCAGATTTATTTAAACCTCCAACAACTCATTTTACGGACAAACCTGCGGCTCTTACTCGCCACTTCATTTGGAGTGATGTCCAAAACCAATGGCTGACATCACAGGAGCTATGTTCATCTATTATATAAAGTCTAAAAACTCCACTCGTTTCTGAGGCAAGTAAAAGGTCTCTTCAAAAGCTCACTGCTCCTCAGCGCACACCAGCTAATTGCAAACTCTGACTGCCTGCTGTTTGGTGCTGAGCAGGATGTTAACGGAGGATATTTAAAGCTTTGTTACTGAAAAAAGCTGTGAGAAAAATCACAGTAAGAGAGCAGTAAAAATGAAGTTGTGGGCTGAACAGCCAAACAATGTGATGCAGCTTGCTACAAAGCTTTGTTAAACTGAGGAGAGTTGCACGCTCTGGTGGTAGTGCTCTGTAGGGTCTTCACTACAACTAGCACCTTTCACATTGTGCCATTGTTTTCACATTTGATTTATATTAATAATATAAAAATATCGATTACAGCTGCCTTGAGTACAGGAAGTCACAAATGGACCCTAAGGCAAGAGGGCAATACAAGACAGATAAGATGAATCTCTCTGTTGTGCCGTGAAGTACATCCCCAAACACAAAGCAATAATATCAAGCAATCCATTTCTAGTGATTTTAATGAATGCTCTGGGTATACATTATCACATCTAAACCGTTAAAAATAGAGTCAACACATGCAGAAGTACCTAAATGCAAATCATCACTTGGCACAAGATAAGACATTAGCACTGACTTTCTGCCTATAGACGGCTGCATTCTGTCAGCATCAATTTGCTAAACCTGCTGTATGAATAATCACAAGTAACACTGGAGGTATTTCATAAATTAGCCACTGCTAAGTGTCCTTGCTTGGGGGGAAGAACCTGCACAGTGTGTATGAAGCTGTATGTGGTTATTTAATGAGGAAGAATGAGCAGATTAAAAGGTTTATGTTAAACAAGGATATAAAAACTTGCTCTTTATATATTGTATTACATGACTTTTTTTTTTTTTTTTTGGTTTGCTTTTGGTGTACCTGCTGCTGAGATACAAGGTGACTAATCTTACTGGAACAGAGCATATAGCTTTCTCCATAAACCCTATTTAAAAACATGCAGGTGCCAACTGCTTCTCATTTGGGACCTAGACTCTTTACATCAGGTCACATATGGCGCACCAGTGGCTGACGATGAATATGCCAAAGTAGAGCTGGAAGACGGAGGCAAAGAGAGCAAAGGCCACGGTCCTCGCCCCAATCGTGAAGAAGTGCCACAGCATCTGGGCGATCACGGCCTTGTAGGACATGGGCAGCTTGTCGTCGCGGGAGTCACGGAGGACCTTCTGGTAGGAGGCGATCATCCAGGCCAGTGAGACCAGGGAGGCTGAGGCAGAGAGACCTGGACAGGCAAATGAAAAATAAGAGAGTAAGAGAGAAGCGGAAAACAGATAAGAAGACTGGATGGACTTAAACAGTAATAACAGTAATAACAACAATAAAGCATAAAAACAAATATAACATCAATACAGCTGTATTTCTGTCACATTAACTGTGATACTGTGATGAAATTATAGTGGACAAATTGTCTTAGTTGTTAAGCTCATAATAAACATAGTGATATTGTGAATAAAATTATAACGCTACCCTAGCGGAGTGATTGCATATATATCAGTATATCAGTACTACATGCTGCATACTGGTAGAAAAGAAAAATACAGATTAATAGTAATGGCACTTCAATTTTGACCTTGGAAACAGTAAAAAACTAAAAGCTCTAAACTGCATCTCAAATTGACCAAAATTCAATGTCACAATCTGCAGATTCTCTGGCTGAGGACCAAAGGTGAGCCGTTTATTAGGCTGACTGCAGAATCCAAGCAAAATTCAAAATGTGGGCAAACCAAACTCCAGTAGTCACAGGAGCATTCAGGGAATGACACCAGGAAACTCAACAGACAGGCAAAGTAGGCTGACTAAACAGATGACATGATGAAGACTGAGGCTATACACACACACACGGAGGGCTGAGTGGGGATTGAACACAGGAGGGCTGATTGTCTTGAACATAATCAAGACAATCAACAGACAGGAAGTACCACTCACAACAAGATGCAACTGATAAAGTAACCAAAGGAGAATAATACCAATGAAAATGACAGCAAACACAAAGAACTAAACTCATCTCACACTAAAACACGATACAGAAGGAGCACAGGGGAGGCTCGAATAATGAACTCAGAACAGAAAATGAAACACAAGGAAGTAGACAACTAAAACTTTTCATTAGATTGGAATAAAATACGCAGAGACCTAAAGTTCAACTTATAACAAAGGATCAAACTCACTAAGGAATATCAGGAAAACAAGGCAGGAATCAGGAATTGCATAAATACTAAAAGCGTAACTGAACTAAACAGTTTGCAAATACAAGAACTCAAAAGAACATGAGAAAACACGAGGAACTAAAGTCACTGCTAGAGAATCAAAAAGAAAACAGAAGCCACAGTTTCAGTCACAATAAAAATGATAATCAAAACTCTAAATACTGGATCTCCCCAGTGGGTCAAAAATAACATTAAATAACTTTTAACTTGAATTTAAATTTGACGAAGAAGACAAAGTCTCAGTGATCCAAATCTGGCAAACGTGGTAGGTGTTGACCCAAGACTGCGTTTGTGTGGCTAAACACTCAGCTGGCTCAGGAATTTATAGCAGAGCTACGCGAGGGAATGAATTAATGATGCACACCCTCGTGAATGTAAATTGAAGATGGTCCTGGGTGCACTCCGGACCTGATGATAAAAATGTTATTTGGTCTCCGGGTCGTAGTGAGAACTGAATGTCTCGTCACCGTAATGATCACTAACATCTTTGGAGAAATCAGAAATTTGCAACATGCATGTGGTCTGTGCTTTAAAAACAGACACATTGCTGGAAGTGATCCAGAGAAGCACAACCGGAAGAGCTTGAAGGAGAGATTGCCCAGTTTAAATTAGGGTTTATGGTTTTTGCCTTTTTGGTTGGTGTTGAATGTGAAGTACGTGAGAATCATGGACTATGGCCTTCTTTTCTAAAACACATGCTCCTACGTTTTTCTCTTTCAAGTACAAGTGATTATTCCACCCTTGCTCCCTTAACTTAGTGTTTTGTCTCTCCCTCCCCTTTAAATGTCTGCTAAAGTTGATTTTTCTTCTTCATTTTGATTTAAGCAAAGATGAAATGGCTACTTTTTTATTTTATAACTCTTGTAAAGTCAAGATTTAGAAGTCTACGTCTTCACATTAAACTCTTGGCAGTGGATCTTCATCAGCCAATTATGCTGACGGATTAAATGCCCAGTGGGATTCCTGTAATCCCAGAGGACCTATGAAGGAACTCCCTGAATCCGGGGCTCTCCTCTTGAATGTACTGGATGATGAAGCGGGATGCTCTCCGGTTGCCAGCAGGGAATCTGAAAAAGACTATGAAGGAAGTCCTGGGATTACTCCAGGGTTTCAGAGCTGGAGATGGAGCAGTCATCATGGGGAATTTGAGAGGTTTGGTTAATAATATGGACAAGATCAGTGAGCCATTAAGACTCACAGGGAATACCGTGGGTGTAGTTTGAAGCATTGGAGCGCTGGGAGTGTTGGAGCGTTGGAGAGTTGGCGTGAGACGTTACCATGTTAAGCTGAGCACTAAGAAGACATGTGGAAGGAATCATCAGCTGTAATCGAGTCCTGTTGTGTCCATATTGCTCACCAATGGAATTCGCCATTGCTGTTGCAGTTTGAATCCAGTTTGAATCACTACAATGTTTGGATTCCTCCATCATCTGATACAGAGGTCATCCAAATGATCATCTATGGTCACTGGATGTGGATAATTAATGGATCCTGAACACTCTTTGCTAGACTTAATGGGCATGCGACTGAAAACTTTCTCTAACATCTGGCTAAACTCCACGCACACAAGAACAGATAAAGAAAATTTTTATCACTTCATGCCACAATACCTTCATTCATTTTATGCCTCTTATTGCATAATATTTCGATTTTTATTTATTTAGACTTTTCTCATTTTTTGGGTTGCTGTAACAGTAATTTCCCACCTTTCAGGATTTCTTCTTATTCTCCTTCTAATAAAGAAAGACCTTGAACACACTGAACCATTTCACTGTTAATCCAAAAGCTACAAATTTAGATTAATAACACAGGATGTTACAGGTTGTGTTCTGTTTCTCCATCGCATTTAGCTGGACTTGAACCAGTTTCTACTCAAGTCAAATGATCATTAGCCCGCACGTGTAACGTTCAGGCCTGCCATGAACCGCCCAGAGCACAGTTTAGCACATTAAATATTCATGTGCGTTAATCATGCAATCTTGTCTCAAATTAGCCGTGCATCACACTGAGAAGGCATTAAAATTTGAGCAGAGAAAGACATGTGCCGACTTTGCATTTGATTAATCTGCAGGTTTTTTTCTAAAATATTTCTCTAAAAAGTAAGATCAGCCCTCTGCTTTGTAGGGACGATCCTGAAGCGGTCTGAGTTTGAATTGGGCCTCAGCTGGATACTGACTGCCTTCTTCATTCTTTTCCTGAGTCAGAAAACTGTTTTTGTCTTTGAAATCTCCTCTTACATTTTCACTTTTATTTAATTTAAATTGTCAGTCCTCCATTTTTGCTTACATGTTACATGTTTCCTAAGTATTTCGTATATCTTTCCTTTCCTATATCATGCTAATAAGCATTCTGCAGCTTTTGTACTTCTTCCTAAAGTCAGCTTTCTTTATGCACCAACCTGTTCTGTCTTACATAAAGGGAAACGGTGGAAATGGCTGTTAAAACTATTAAGACTCCATTAAGTGTTGCGAACATGAAATGAAATATGCCTGCATGTCTGCGTGATTTGGTGGAAAATGGAAAATATCAGGATAAAACAGCAACAGTTTTGTTCTATATTTGAACAAAAATAATCTGACACAGACCAGTGACAGCCCAGAGAACACAGAGAGTGTTCCCTTAATGAGGTCTGATTAAAAGAGAGAGCTGTCAGTCCTTTACTGTACAGCCTGCTGGAAACAATATCTGTCTCCAGAGGATTCATCCGCATTAAGAACAGAGAAAATTGTGGGCTGCCTTCACCAAATGCTATATATGTATTAATAAAGAAAAAGGAGTTCTTTAAACCTCAAACCTCTGTCTGCTTTGATTTGATGAATGAGTCATACCTCTTAAGCAGCTTTCATTTTGGAAAGAAATGATCTCATTGCACAGAAATTGGAACATCTGGTATTGATGTTCCAATTTCAAATAAAAAACCCATATACTCTGAACTGAACTCAGAGTATATGGGTTTCTGTGCTCACTATTTAACAAAATGCATGGCTTCCCAACAGTCACCGGGGAAGATTAGCAGCAGTTAAGTGTTAAGCAACTTTTTTTTGTTAGCTATCTGAGAGAACAACTGCCACCACCCTCTTCTCTTATTTTGAAAGTTCAGTTATTGGCTTGCTGCCCTGGTTCCTGTCCTTAATATCATCCAGCTGCTTCTCCAGAGAGGATCTCATCCCACATTTATACATACTTCCACTTGACCGTCTTGGACCACGGCTGGCAATAGTAGTCCTTGTATTTCTGACCACTTTAATCAACTCCAGTATAATTGCTTCATTTGAAGCTGCTCCAAGCTCACCAAGTTTGCAGAAGAAGGGCTACTGTCCTGTGGAGCTCGAATCCAGCCACAGGATGAGAGACTCAGTGGAGAGGCAGCAGATTACATTGTCTGTGTAGATTCTCAGTCATCCAGGTCATAGTAGTCTCTGGAGCTTGAAAAAGGCGACTGGACTTCTTTTTGTTTCTTGAAGACGTTTCACCTCTCATCCGAAAGGCTTCTTCAGTTCTCAACCAAATGGTGGAGAGACCCAGGTATTTAAACCCCTGTGGGCGTAGTCCCCTGGAGGTGGTTATGACCCTCTATTGATCATGTGCGTGAACACATGTGCCCAGGTGTGAAGGGGGCGTGGGTCATATTTAATCAGTGGTTTCAGTTGAAACCAATTTAGGACTCCGCTCCATTGTTTCCTGTGGCCTATTGAGGTCACTGGAACAAAGGTGTGAATGGGGGTTGAGACGTCTGGGAAGGGAGCTCAGGACAGCACTGTAAGCGGGGGAAAGTTGGTGACGTAATCCACCTCCTCTGTTCAATGATGGTTGTTCACAGTGGACATAGATGGCTTCTTTCACTCCTCTTTCAAACCATCTGTTTTCCCTGTCCAAAATGTGAACATTGGCATCCTCAAAAGAGTGCCCTTTTTCCTTCAGATGCAGATGTACTGCTGAATCTTGTCCTGTCGAGGTGGCTCTTCTATGTTGTGCCATTCGTTTGTGAAGAGGCTGTTTGGTTTCACCAATGTAGAGGTCCGAGCACTCTTCACTGCACTGAACAGCATACACTACATCGCTGATCTTGTGTTTGGCGGGTTTGTCCTTGGGATGAACCAGTTTTTGTCTTAGGGTGTGACTTGGTTTGAAGTATACTGAGATGTCATGCTTGGAGAAAATTCTTCTGAGTTTCTCTGATCAATAGAGGGTCATAACCACCTCCAGGGGACTACGCCCACAGGGGTTTAAATACCTGGGTCTCTCCACCATTTGGTTGAGAACTGAAGAAGCCTTTCGGATGAGAGGTGAAACGTCTTCAAGAAACAAAAAGAAGTCCAGTCGCCTTTTTCAAGCTCCAGAGCAGATTACATTGTTCAGTTATTTTTACTTTATGTTGTCAACATGCACTTGGCAAATCAAACAGATGTTTTGGGCATTTCCTGCTTGGAGGAGACCATGGGGCACACTGCAGAGAAGACTTTTCTCAGCTGGCTGGGGAACATCTTGATATCCCCCTGAAAGAGCTGGAAGTTTGTGCATATCCTCTCAGACTTCTTCCCCCACCACCCAGACCTGGATGAGTGTCAGAGAACTGATGAAAGGATTAATTGACTTACACCGCACCCACAACAACATACAGAACATGCTGAGGTTTGAGAAGTATTTAAGCATTCTTTATTCTATTTGTTTTTTTTAGTGTCACTATTACAGCCTGTGATGAACCTAACTCGACCGCAGCCAGTTACCCCAATCAACAATTACATCCGATACTGGAGCAGATAAATCCCACCCACATTTACAAATCAGGCGAACAACGTGACAACTTTCCTGGAACGTAGCTTGAGAATACAAACCAAAACAGAGCCGCAATAAATAAACCCAAAACAAAAGGGATTATGGCTAAATAGTGACAGATGCAGTTTGTTATGCTTGGAAAGCTCGGCATTTGGAGAAACTGGGACCAGCCAATGTTTGGGATTTGTCCTTAACAGATGACTTGAATGATTAATTGGCTACACTGATGCTTGTTTCATTTGACAGATAAAATGATAATGGATAATGATAATGCACTGATCGTGAGTCTTCTAAACACTTAAGTAAAATTCTCTACTGTATGTATGTATGAGTGCTCACATTAAAAAACATGAATGCTTTTTAACAGATGGTGGGCAGGAATATTAGTGTGTGACACTTTTATCTTTGTGAGGACTTTGGTTTTTAGGCCATGAGATAAAGAATGTTTGGTAAGAAGGGACATTTATTCAAAGGACCGTTTGAGGTTAAATAGGATCCATTATACATTTCCTTATTTTTTTGTCATATACATAATGTTAAAAATGGTAAGATTGCATAATAAACATAGGAAACCTGGAACATAAAGCAGGCAGTCTATGTATGAATAATCCTGGTTAGCCAAGAGATGTTTTTCTACAGTTTTTGTCTACTCTTGGTTATTGTGGTTATACCTAATATGGTCATCTCAGTGAGCATATTATAGCTTATCTTAGTGGCTGAGCGCACAGAAGCCCCGCCCACTCATCTGCTTTAACAGATGCACCTGTTACCTGCCCTTAATTGCCGTGAACAGCTGGTTAACGTCGAGCGTATCACCGCTGAGACGTCTGATCAAACGCACTTTGAATCACCGTATTTACGCGACCGTTTGTCCTATTGGAAAAATTAAAACCGTTTCTGAAAGCTGAGAAATTGTGCTTCACACCCAACATAGGGTTATTACGGTAATTATTGCAGGAAATCTGCAAGTGGCGGCACTTTTGAAGTTCAGAGGCCCGCCGGCCCGTTGTAAATAGAGGGTTAACGAGAGGAGGCAGGAGCTACTGCAGCTTGTTTATTGAGAGGATGAACTAAAGAACTGCACCAAAGCCCAGTATAAGTTTAAAAAAAGAACTGTTTGTACTGTGACTCATGCAAAGCTACTCTGATAGTCCCCAAGAAAAAGAAAATATGGTGCTGGAAATGCTGGAAATGGTTTGAAGGTTAAACTAGACTAATCAAACTTTCTCCTTTTGCTGCACATTTCGTTGTGTCTGTAGTCTGGTTAGCTCCAGTGCTTCTTATTGTTTTGCTCGAGTTGTGATTTTTCCTGCCATCGCTGTGCAGCACTTTTCATTGTTTTCATGTATTATTAAAGTATTTTTTCTCATCGCATTAACTACCATTCTGCTTCAGTTCTTGGTCTCCACTTTTTTTAACTTTATGGAAGAAATCACAATATTTTTTATATATATCGTTTCATATGAACTGGTGACTTCATTGTGATTTCATAGTGGAATGTAACACCAACCATGAGCTCACAAGTCAAGCACCAAAGTCTGCAACACAATCCAGTACTATCTAAACTGTAATATTTACACAGCCTGCATCTGGATATTAAATCATATGAATCGGTTTTGGTTGTATGGGTATTTGGTTTAAATATTATTATTTTTTAACATGAAAATCTTAAATGACACAATGTAACACTCTCAAAAAACGGACGTAACCAGTCTTCTGGTGAATGTCAAAGCAGATGTAGTCTTTCCTGCAGAGACAAAGACTACGCACTCTCACTGCAGCCACGCACGTCGATATCCCTGCTACACTGAGCACAGTCGGCGTGCCCCGTCTCCAACGCAGCCACAGAGCTGTGCCTCACACAGATGTTTGCCCTCCACTTGTCTGTAACTGAAGAGCGAGTCCCAGCCGAGCAGCAAAGGTGAACTTTAAAGACACTCAAATGTGGCAGATTAGTTTTGAATTCTGTCGGCTGCATGTGTGTGTTGTGGGTTTTATGAGTCAGCTGTGTGTGTTTTGTACTATTCAAATATGTTTCTGACACTTGTCTGCTGCTGCTGCCATCCGCCAGGTGTGTGTGAACAGTGAGTGTGAAAAGTACTGAGTGAACGCACACACATACAGAGAGAGAGACTGTTTTGTTTTATTCATCAAAGGCCAATCTGCTTCTTGTAAGAGGTGCATGAATAAAGCATAGACTCTCCTAGTGATATCACATACTCACACACATACAAACACACACACACTCACACACTTCATTCAGGATCTCCTCTTCTCTCACTTTCTATGAGGAGGACTTTGTAAAAAAGAGGACCTCATTTCATTGGCTCTTATATGTAACTTCTGACAAGCATCTTAAAGGTTAACTTTGCTTTTTTTTTTTATTTCATCAATAAAATTTCACTAAGAAAAAGAAACCCTTCTTACACTATATTACCAAAAGTATTCCCTCATCTGTCTTCATACACATATGAACTTGAGTGACATCCACAGGGTTTAATATGATGTAGGCTTTGCAGTTATTACAGCTTCAACTCCTCTGGGAAGGCTTTCCACAAGGTTTAGGAGTGTTTATGGGACTTTTTGACCATTCTTCCAGAAGTGCATCTGTGAGGTCAGACACTGAAGTAGGACGAGAAGGCCTGGCTCACAGTCTCCCAAAGGTGTTCTGTCAGATTGAGGTCAGGACTGTCAGGTTCTTCCACACCAAACTGGCTCATCCATGTCTTTATGGAGCTGCTTTGTGCACTGGTGTGCAGTCACGTTGGAACAGGAAGGGTCCATCCCCAAACTGTTCCCAGAAAGTTGGGAGCATGAAATTGTCCCAAATGTCTTGGTACGTTGAAGCATTAAGAGTTCCTTTCACTGGAACTAAGGGGCCGAGCCCAACTCCTGAAAAACAACCCCACACCATAACCCCCCCCCCCCCCTCCACCAATCCTTACACTTGTTACAATGCAGTCAGACAAGTACCGTTCCCCTGGCAACCACCAAACCCGACCATCAGACTGCCAGATGGAGAAGTGTGATTTATCACTCCAGAGAACACGTCTCCACTGCTCTAGAGTCCAGTGGCGGCGTGCTTTACACAACTGCATCCAACACTTTGCATTGAACTTGGTGATGTAAGGCTTGGATGCAGCTGCTCAGCCATGGAAACCCATTCCATGAAGCTCTCTACACACTGTTCTTGAGCTGATCTGAAGGTCAAATGAAGTTTGGAGGTCTGTAGCAGATGACTCTGCAGGAAGTTGGTGACTGCTGCATCCGCTGTCATTCCCAGTCGCTTCCACTTTGTTATAATACCACTAATTATTACTTATTATATTTAGTATCTTGGAAATTTCATGACAGGTGGCATCCTATCACGGTACCACGCTGGAATTCACTGAGCTCCTGAGAGCGACCCATTCTTTCACTAATGTTTGTAGAGGCAGTCTGCATGTCTCGGTGCTTTGTTTAAACACCTGTGGCCACGGAAGTGACTGGAACACCTGAATTCGAGGATTTGGACGGGAGACGGGAGACGGGAATACTTTTGGAAATATAGTGTATATGTGGCATCACCAACAATAAATCTGAAAGGTCAAAACATATGACCTGTCTCAATTTGCAGACTGATTTCCTGCTTTAACTTTGATCCTCTGCACCTTTGTTTATGAGATGTCTTTGTAGCAATAGTACTATGTACCAAATCTGAGCAGAAAACTTTGCTCAGTTTTACCATAACCAGTGGTATAGATGGCTAAAAAAGAAAAATATAAAAATAAAACCAAGTTTTATTTCTTTTCTAAGAACCAGAACTTAAACAATCTGTGACCGTGAAAAAGGAGAAGAAGTCTGTATGTGTCACCTTGCAGAGGGAGGACACCGTTTCCATGGATCATGATGCTCAGCTGCAGGACGAGCTGTGGAGCCGACTTCAGGAAGGCTTCGAGGAGGCGGAGCATGGTGATGTCAGCGCTCTCAAACATCAGCCTCCAGTGGAATTGGCGGCGGGGTCCACTGCTGTTCCAGCGACTCTTGGCGCCCAGGTAAAGAGCGTGGATATATCTGAGGGGGGTGAGAGAAAGAGGTTTCAGGACAGCGATTCTTCCCCTTAAACTCCAGGCTTTGTTTTTAATTACCACCTGAAAATCATGTCAAAATTAGGCAATCAACATTGTACAACATTGCAGTGCCAAAATTGGCTTCATCAAGCAGTGACCTCGAGCTTGAACTGGGCCATTTGCAGCTGACTGAAAAGGCAGCAGGGATGAGAATTAGAACGTCGTACTCTGAGGCTCTCAGGCAGAAAAAGGTGGACTGCCTGTCCTCAGCTGGGAATGAGTCGCTGCCTCAGCTGAAGGCGTTCAAAATCTCCTAGTCTTGTTCACAAGTGTGGAGCAAGAGACTCAGGGACAGCTTGGGGAATTTTCTGTACTGAACGCGAAGCTGTCCATTTTCTGACCCTCACCAAAAGCCATGGGAGGTGACTGAAAAGAACAAGAGTACAGAGACAAGCAGCAGAAATAAGCTTCCTCTGAAAGCTGCCTGAGCTCACTCTCAGAGACAGAGTGAGCAGGGAGAGGCTCAGAGTACAGCTGCTGCTCCTCTGCATCAAAAGGAACCGGCTGAGGTGGTTCCAGCATATGATTAGAGCGCCTTCTGAATGTACCTATAGATGAGGTGTTCCAGGCATGGGGGGAGACCCTGGAGCAGACCCAGGAGAGGATATGTCTGTTTGCCAAGTTGTGAATGCCACATAGAGACTGCTGCAATGTGACCCAGACCCAGATTAGTGGTAGAAATTGTGGCCTTGGCTGTGCTTTGGTCTGTGCTACTGAGAGTATGAAAAAGAATATGTTTCAAAAGCTCAACAGCAACGAAGCTCCAGTCAATCCACAATTCATAAAACTAACAAATCTGTAATCTGTGTGAACTATTTTCTTTTTTATTTACACTATTTAAAATAGTCCAGTTTCTCCTGCTGTGAATAAGAAATACAAATATTTCCCAATAGACTTTAGAACTTGCACATAAACATTTTATGTCCAACTCATTTTGAAGCCTCTAGCATTTCTTGCAAGTGTGCACGATCTGACTCCCGGCACTGAAGCAGTAAACACAAAGACTCTGGTATACAACAGGAATAAAAGCTAAATTACATCTTTCAGGAGAAAATGTCAAAACTTAACGCGCTGTCCTCCCGAGAGGACAAAAACACCTCTCAGGAAAACATCTTTGTCCTCAGCTGTCACCGCTCAACTCTGACATCCTAATGTTGTTTGTTTGGCATTGGCGACGGTTTTGGTTACAATGGTTCAAATGGTCTATACAGGTGAGCAGTATTATTTTCATATTTAGTGACAAGTAGTGATATGAAAAAAATATTTTTTTTCACGCTGTGGTGCAACATGAAGTCTGCATTAAAGTGATGATGCCATCAGTATGAGCCAAGAAAAACACCACAGTAACTTTATAGAAAACAGACCAGAGATAATATGATGATTTAAACTTTATGAGACAGAAGATACTTCAGACTGAAGGGGAACAACAAGTAAAACTTGATTTATTTTAGTTACAAACTATCAGATTTTTAAAAAGGCCAATTTAGTCATAATAGGATTGTAATTATAATCCAGGTGTATGGCTCTGTCCTGGGTCCTTTCTGCCCTTCCGGGGACACATGTGAAAAGCATAAAGGTGTGTAAAAGGTGTGAAAAAGATAACAAAAATGACAACTGACGTGGCACTGATTAGTCAGAAATTACAGGAATGGCATGAAGAGGTGGGTTGCAAAGTGGTTTGTAGACACACAGTAGCTGTGGCCTGTTAAAGCAGCTGAAGTGGCAGGCTCTGAGGCATCAGCTGTGGGCTGGCACTGAAAACAGCTGATGGCTGGCTGAACTTCAGTCTGTAACCAGCCACAACTAACACTGAGCTAAATTTTCAGTTTATAACAGGGCTGCTGTGGCGCCATGGGTAATGTCTCAGCTGTGGAGATTTAGGTAAGTAAGGAGGGGGAAAAAAAAAAAGCTCTCTGCAGCTTTTCAATGAGAAACTTTCACTTTAAACATCTGTTTCCACCTTTAACAGGTGAACACAGAAAGGATCTGGAACAGCAATTTGGCCCACTGTGTAAGAAATCTGCGTTCAGGGGCAACTTGATGGCTGTTTTCATAATCATCTCACCTGAAAACAAAATTATTTGTATAAAATATATTTTTCTTGAGCTGCAGTTTGTGCTTTTCACCTCATTTCTCTGATGTGAGATGCATCATCTGGTGACATATAGAAGTGAATTTTCTTTTAATGTTGTGAGTATCCATAAATCGCATCTCTTTCCCTGTGCAAGGGAAGAGGTCCTGATGCATCATGGGAGAAGAGGATGGCAGACAGTGGTAGTAGTACAACGGGACAGACGGGCTGTGGAGGAGAACTGAAGCTCACTCGGAGGAAAAGTGAGATGACACTCGCTTCCTGTGCTTCTGCATCCCCAAGCAGATTTTAAATGGAGGGGTAAAAATAACCTGGGAGTGTATGCACGCACACACATACACACACACACACACACACACACACACACACACACACACACACACACACACACACACGTCAGCATGTGATGATGTTAAAGACTGCCTGGTAGAGACAAGCACAGATGCACATGTGTATGTGGCTGACACACCTCAACACAGAAGCACACACACACACAGGCATTGCATGAGCACATGCACACACACACACACACACACACACACACACACACACACACACACACACACACACACACACACACACACACACACACACACACACACAGGGTGACAGACAGGCAGGGAGGCCAACAAGGCAGCCTGGAAATCTGTAACTCTGCAAATAATTTGCTAGCCAAGCACCGCTGGCCTTCCTCTATCCAGTCTCTCTGTCTCTCTCCGTCTGCACCGCTTTAAATCTCTGTTTGTCGATGTGTTTGTCTTTCACGCCTTTATTTATTTTATATTTAATTTTTTTCTCCTATGGTTCTTGTTTTTTTTTTGTTTTTGTTTTTTACACCACATTTGACGCATCAGTCAGTTTGTAATGCTTTATTAATTATTGTATTTTACACCCATGAGTACATCAGGAAGATGGCCACAAAGGATCATGTGCTTAGTGAATAACTCAGGCAGCAGAAACCAGAGAAAGAAGAGGAACGAGAACAGGAACCATCATGGAAGGACAAACCTCTGCACAGCATGGACCACCGGTGTGGCTGACATAGAAAAATCCTACCAATGGCTGGACAAAGCTGGACTGACAGACAGCACAGAGGCACTAATCATGGCAGCACAGGAACAAGCTCTAAGCACAAGATCAATAGAGGCTGGGGTCTACCAGACCAGGCAAGACCCCAGGTGCAGGCTGTGCAGAGATGCCCCTGAGACAATCCAGCACATGCCAGCAGGGTGCAAGATGTTAGCAGGCAGGGCATACATGGAACATCTGTGCCGAGTATGACCTGGAAGTCCCCAGGTCAGAATGGTATACACCCCCAAGGTGCGGTTGAGGATTACTGAGCTAAGATCCTGTGGGACTTCCAGATACAGACAGACTGACTGGTGATGGAAAACCAACTGGAGATAGTAGTGGTGGACACGCAGAGGAGGAAGGCCACAGTGATAGACTTAGCAATACCAAGTGACAGTAACATCAAGAAGAAGGAACACAAGAAGCTCAAGAAATACAAAGGACTGAGAGAAGAGCTAGAAAGGATGCAGAAGGCGAAGGTAACAGCGTTCCCCGTGGTAATCGGAACACTCGGGGGAAGTGACTCCTAAACTGGAAGAGGGAATCCAGGAACGACGCCCAAGGTGCAGCTAAGATACTGCGCAGGACCCTCAAGCTCCCAGGCCTCTGGTAGAGGACCCGAGCTTGGAGGACAGAGATCGTCCATGGGGCGAGTGCTGAGTTTTTAATATACTATTCTAATGTATGTTTCTGTTTATTTCTACAGGAGAAAAGCCATGCAAAATTACATTGCACCTGTGTAGCAACAATAAAGAATATTCTATTTTCTGCTGTGCTTTCTTTCTTTCCTCAGTCTACCCATTTATTTTTCTTTTTTACATTTTATCTTTCCTTCTTGGTCTCTCTCATCCTCAACCTTTTTCCCGGTTTTCCTTTTCTGTTGCTCTTTCTGCCTCCTGTCCTGTGCTTGTTATCTCTCATTTTGTTTCTCTCTCAATCCAATTTTATGCAGCTATTGTCTTTCTCTCTCATTTCTTTCCCTACATCTCTCTCTCACACTCTTTCTCTCCATCCAATTTATTTTGCTCTTCCCTCAGGTGTTCCCTCGGCCTCAAGCTTCCAATCTATCAAATCTATATGAATCCTCTTCTCCCCTTCCCCTTCATCTCCGTTACTACTCTTCTCTCCTCCCTGGCTTTTTCTCCTCTCCTCTCTACAAGGCCTCAGTGTGAAAGCATGTGTGTGTGAGTAGTCTAAGAGAATTGCTGCCAAGTGTAATGCTGAACCAAGAATGAACTCGAGGAGGGAGGCTCACACACAGAGAAATTAAACTGTTACACACATTTCATTTAAATCATTTTTAAATGAATATTACAGGTCAAGGAGTGAAGCACAGAGATCAGCAGCCCACAAGCAGACACAGGATGAGATTTGCAATTTAGCGGAGCGCTATTAACATCAGTTCAGTTTTGCATGTGGTGGAAATTATTGAGATTGTCATGTCCGCAACATGAAAGCGTTTGCAAAAGTAAGAAAAGTAGAGATTCAAAGTTTTCCTGCAGTCAGATTTGAGAGAGTGCTTTCTGTGAGGTCAGTGCATCACAAAATGAATGTTTAAAATGGTTCAGTTCACAAACCCCACAAGGAGGGTTGGAAGGAGTGTGTTGAGGTTTGTATTGGTGGAGCTGGTTGACAGTTTTTTAAAACGGAGGGTGAAACTGCAAGAATTGCAAGAAAATGGGCTTCTTGAAGTGCATGCTTGTGGCAAACAATCCAGGAATGGGTTATATTTTCTCTAATTCTTTTATTTTATATTACACAGCAAATTCCTTGCAGCTATTGGCAGTTATAAGAGAGGCGGTAATAGCAGTAGCAGATTTGGCAGTGAAAGTAGTCCAGAAGCATAGAAGAGATATAAAAGATGGACTCAGCCGCTGAGCATATCCTCCTTTTTGACTCTAATCGAGACCATCATTTACAAAATAAACCTTATGCAGTTACTTGGACCACAAAAGTGTTTACTGAGGTCACAGGGCAAGTTTCCCATTGTTAGACTAACACAGCTAGTCTTTTTGCAGTTACAGTAGCCACCCCCTGCTGGCCATTACAAGGAATGCAGGTGTGAGGCACTTCTACATTGGCCTCACTTTTCAGAACCGGAAGATGCATCCATCTTTTATGTACAGGCTATGGTCAGTGTTGCGTGGTAACATTTTACAAAGTTCTTCAACAGCTGCATAATGGACAGATGGAAGAAATATAATCAGTCAAGCCACTTCCGGCGCCGCGCGAGCAGGCAGCCAGTTTCAGCAGCTCCGCACTAATTCCGTGTTTTTTCTCATTTTGTTTAGTATTAGATGTGTTTTTGTGTTTCTGTATCTTCTGCTCTTTTTCCTCATGATGGAGCAGACTTTTTTATATATATTCTTTTCTTAATAGTGTGAATTATTATATCTTTATTTATATTTATAATAACTGCGGCTGCTGTTACACCCAAATTTCCCCTCTGTGGGACAATAAAGGCTGTTTCTTCTTCTTCTTTTTCATGCATGCATGCACAACCACTGCCTGACTTCAGTTTGTACAGAGCCGTATTTAACTTATGAGGGGTAGAGATCGCTTTCATTTTGTTACACTAAAGAACGAGCGTGACGATAAAATGCAACGACCTTGTGTATTGCCTTCTTTTTTAGGCTGTGGATGTGGATATGAATATCTAACTTTTAATCTTACACAGTTAACTGGAAATGCTGTGATCTCAGGGGATGTTGAGCAGTAATGTCAGAGAGAAATGCAACTTTCTACATCCAGCAAATAAGTAATAAATTACATTTTTTTTAACAAGAAACTGAAGTAAATTTTAGTATTTTATTTCTATATTACTTAGCCTTAATTAGCAGCTCCGTGTTTGTGTGGTGAACCCATATAGTCTATGGATGCACCTTGCAATTCATAGGCACTGATAACACTGGTCCACATGCTGTATGGTCACAAATCAAAGCTAAACCAGCGGACGATGTCATATCCATCTTTCATATACAATATCTGATTTCAGCATCAAAATCCAAAAAGAAGTTGTTTTCCAAAAATGCTGTGTTTAAACCTCCTGCAGAACCAGAACTCCATCCAACAGCTTTGGGATGAACCGGAAAACTGACTGCAAGCCAACACTTATCATCTCATATCAGCGCTGGAGCTGACTGACGCTATTTTGGCTAAATGGGTGCAAGCTTCCATAATCTGATGCAAAGTCTGAAAGCAGAAAACAGTGATGGCTGTTATGACTGCCTGTGGTTTTAATGTATAATGTGACTGACTGTGATATGATTGCATCCTCATACTGAAGCATGTATCACACTCTGAGAGTTGTGAACATTTCTGTTTCTGTAATTATAAACATTATTCTAATAACTGTCACTACATCAATTCTCATGCCACAGATTTCTCATCATTATGGCTCATTGACTTGAAATTGATCAGCAGATGCACATTCGGGACACATTTGGAAGCTATAAACAGGAAATAGATTTTAGCGTTAGTAGTAATTAATGATTTGTTTTCTTCAAAGAGCAAATTAAACTAATAATAATGACACTAGGAGGCTGTTATCTCCAATCACTCAATCATTTCCTAATGATTCGTGTTATTTTAGACTAATGACACCTGAGTATTGTTTCTGATGGCATAAGTCTACACGTCAACTTAAGTGACATAAGTGATGGTCAAGCCTTCGCTCTAAATTCTCTATAAATGAGAAAAAGGAGTGAACAGGAATGACAGAGCGGAGAGAGGAAAAGGTTTATTAATAACTCGCTTCTGCAGTCGATCAAAGACTGGACTCAACTTCTGACCCTCCCCCTCGTCAGTCTCCACGGCGATAAATTGGTAGCAGCACCAGGCTTTCAACGAGCGGCTGCTCTATTAGCTCACACACACACACACACACACACACACACACACACACACACACACACACACACTTACACACACACACACACAAACACAGCAAATTTCTGTATATCCTGGAAATCTTTCAGCTGTTAAAAGGTGGCATGGGGAGAGCGAGAGAGCTCTTTAACCTTCATCTCTTGTCTGACGAGATTCTCAACCTGTCCATTATCACGCCAGCAATCAGTGACATTTATGGCCTCTCAGCATACACATATGCATGATCAAATGTCTCTTATGAAATGCACAGTGCTGGTTCTGAAGTCTGGAGGACAAAAACTGACATTATTAAAAATAAAAGCAGAATATATATATATATATATATATATATATATATATATATATATATATATATATATATAGAGAGAGAGAGAGAGAGAGAGAGAGAGAGAGAGAGAGAGAGAGAGAGACAGAGAGAGCTACTGTGTAAATGTGAGCACATTATATTAGCTGGGGTGAAGCCTATAGCACAGATGGCAGCTACCTTAAATAATAACATATCATAACTAAAAGCCATAATAAAGTTTTAAAGGGTGATTTAAAAAACACACACACACCCCTTTACAGTTATCATTGGGGAGGGGGGGCATACTGTACCTTTAGAGAACAGAATGTTTTTTATGATTATCATTTATACAGTAATGCTGGGCATCTTAACGTTTCTGAAACGGCCTCAAATTGCAAACTGAAACTGCAGCACGCAGCCGCTTTGTTTTTATCGTATTAGAACGTATTTTTCTTCGCCACAAGATTTGATCAAATACGTTTTCTTTGTGGTGCTAGATGGAAAGGCCATGCTGCTAATGGCCAACAATGTGTAATAGATTGTGACATTTATTGACAGCACCTGTACTGTGGCCTTTTTAAGGGAAAATCGTCTTTCTTTTCCAGTCTGGGACTCAGTTGTGTTTGTTAGATGCTAATAGCTCAGAGCACAGATTTGCACCATTCTGATACGAGTATTTTCCAAATTGCATGTTGTAAGTATGTTGAGAATTTAACACAATGCTAAAAGCTATTTACTGGCCTAGATTTTTTTTTTTGGAAATTCTGGTTTGTTTTTAGTTAAAAAAAAAAAATCTAAATATGCTAGATAGGCTATGCTAATAGGCTAGAAGCTATTCAGAAGACTCCATGAATTCTATTATAAATAACCTGGAAGCCATCTTTTACATATATATCAGTTGTTGTGATCTTTGAAATGTTTAAGTCTAAGCCTTCTGGCCTTCAGGGACAGCAGTGGAGTATTAGCAGATTACAGCATGCTAAAAAAAAAAAAGCCGTGAAGCAGCAGAGCCACTGATCTAAAAGGATCCAAGGATCATGTTTTATGATTATAACACCAAAGGAATTTAACACAGACAAATTAGGCAGATTTACTGCATCTCGAGCAGTGGGACTGGGATGTGTTTGCAGCTTCAATTTGTCATTTGCAGTTTGTTTGTTTTCATAAACTGCTACACAAAGCAGTTTTGGAGTATTGAATTTTTAAAAAATGCAGTGGCGATATGGAGCCACACAGGCATACGTTACTGTGACAGCATCATGGCAGAGCACGAGCAGTTTCCCCCCCAGCAGAGATGAAAAGCCCCCTGCAGTGGGTGGATGGAGGTTAGAACAGTCAGCCTGCTGCTAGTCTGTGAATAATGCAGCTGTCAAAAAGCTCAAAATTAAACACACTGAATACGGGCAGGACAGCCCTGGGCTCTGCTCCACTCTGCAGCACACACACACTCACACAGTGATAGACATATATGTACACTGCACACACACAGGCAACACGCGGATATTGTTTACACACAGACACACACACACAGAGCTAATCATTATACCATGCAGGCACATTTATAGTGTGGACACGCTGCATCGATGCACACGCTAAAATATCCAAACTGCTACATGTAACAAATATAAATCAGCTGATTCTGAACTTACTGGTTCATGTTGTTCATAAAACTTTAAGAATCTGCACTGATCACGCAGGAAAGATCAATTTAATGTTGAATGTTTAATCAAATTTGAAATGTATTTAAAAATTTCATCCTTTGGATTTTAAAAATGGTACAGGCTAATTCACTAAAATCTGGTGCTTTAGAGAAGAACACACATGTTCATAGAGGAGGGATCTTTGAGTCAGAGCAGGTCAGAAAATGTTGACGACCTTGACCTTAGACCTTACCCATCAAGAAGCTAAAGAATTAGGTACATGAATGTGAAAAAAGACAGTTTTCAGAGGACTCCATACAATCCTGTGAAGAACTAATTACACCCCATGATTCAGTAGCTTGTAGAACCACATTTAACAGCAATAAGATAAGATAAGATAAGATAAGATAAGATAAGATAAGATAGTGTTTATTTGTCACATGCACAGTTATACACAGTACAATGCACAGTGAAATGTATTTTGTACCTGCAACCATATATACACACACATATAAATAAGAAGAATAAAAATAAAAAAGTAATTCACACTATACACTATACTCTATATACTATACACTATACACACTTTTTAAATTATAATATTTACACTGTGCAATAATGGTCCAGTTAGGGCTCAGAGTTGAGCAGACGGATGGCTTGTGGGTAAAAACTCTTCTTCAACCTTTCAGTCTTAGTCCTCAGGCAGCGGTAACGCCGGCCTGATGGGAGCAGGGAGAAGAGAGAGTGTCCGGGGTGGCTGGGCTGTTTTAGGATCTTCATGGCCCTCAGCCTGCACTGCTTGGTGTAAATGTCCTGCAGGTTGGGGAGGGTGGTTCTGATGGTCCGTTCAGCTGAACGAACCACCCTTTTTAGGGCCATGAAGTCCTGCTTGGTGCAGTTTCCCATCCAGGTGGTGATGCTCCCACGCATGATGCTCTCGATGGTGCAGGTGTAAAAGTTCCTGAGCACCTTGAGTGGGAGCTTGAAGTCTCTCAGCCGCCTGAGGAGGTAGAGACGCTGTCTGGCCTTCTTCACAGTGATGTTTATGTGATGAGTCCAGGACAGGTCCTGTGAGATGGTCACTCCCAGGTATTTGAAGGTGTCCACTCTTTCCACCTCAGCACCACTGATGACAAGTGGATGGTAGTCCCTCTGCTGCTTCCTGCTGAAGTCCACGATCAGTTCCTTTGTTTTGCTGACGTTGAGCAGGAGGTGGTTCTCCTGGCACCAGTTCTCCAGGCGGGAGACCTCTCTCCTGTAGGCTGTCTCCTCATTGTGAGAGATTAGTCCCACAACAGCAGTGTCGTCAGCAAACTTGATGATGACGTTGGACTCTGACGTGGCCTCGCAGTCATGGGTGTACAGTGAGTACAGCAGAGGGCTGAGCACACAGCCTTGGGGGGATCCAGTGTTGAGGGTGAGGGAGGATGAGGTGAGGTGACCCACTCGTACCACCTGTGGTCTGCTGGTCAGGAAGCTGTGAACCCACCTGCACAGGGATGGGCCCAGGCCCAGGTCCAGCAGCTTAGAGACCAGCCTGGAGGGAACTATGGTGTTGAATGCTGAGCTGTAATCTACAAACAGCACTCTCACATAGTTCCCCTTACCAGTGTCTATGTGTGAAAGGGTCTTGTGGAGGAGGAAGGATATGGCGTCATCTGTGGATCTGTCTGGCCGGTATGCAAACTGTAGTGGGTCGAGGGTGGTGGGCAGTGAGGAGGTGATGAATGTCTTGATGAGTCTCTCAAAACACTTCATCACCACAGAGGTGAGTGCTATGGGCCTGAAGTCATTGGGGCTGCTGGGGTGTGGTTTCTTTGGGACAGGGACTATGATGGACTTTTTAAAGCAGGTGGGAATCACACACAGTTTCAGTGAGAGGTTGAATATCACTGTAAACACAGGTGCCAGCTGGTCAGCGCAGGTCTTAAGGACACGTCCGCTAATACCGTCTGGTCCAGCCGCTTTCCTGGTGTTTACACGTCTAAACGCCCTCCTCACGTCGCGCTCCGTCACAGTGAGTGTCTCCGCCCCTCCGGCCGGGAGCGCAGCGGGCTGTCGGCTTCCCGACTCAAAGCGCGCAAAGAAGATGTTGAGTTCATCAGCCAGAGAAGCGTCGGCACTCACCGGGTGTGTGTGTGGTGCTTTGTAGTCCGTGATGGTGCGTAGTCCCTGCCACAGTCCCCTGGGGTCAGACTGTTGTAGTTGCTGTTCCAGTCTGCGGCCGTAGCGATGTTTAGCCTCTTTCACCGCTCTGCGGACGTTGTATGATGCAACCTTGTAGTCCTCCATGTTCCCAGAGGCGAGGCCGGAGTTGTAGGCAACGGTGCGGGACCTCAGGGCGTCGCGGACAGATTTATCCACCCACGGCTTCTGGTTGGGAAAAGTCCTGATGGTCCTCCTAAGTGAAGTGTCTTCAACAACTTTCCCAATAAATCCCACAACAGTTTCCGTAAACTCCTCGATGTCTCCGCCCGCGCTGCTGCGAAACATGTCCCAGTCGGTTGAATCCAACGCACCCTGCAGAGCGGCCTCTGTTTGATCAGACCACCGTGTCACTTCTCTCACAGCAGGGGGTTCCTGCCTGAGCCGTTGTTTGTATTTCGGCATGAGAAAGACAGAGGTGTGGTCAGACTTCCCAAAAGGCGGAAGAGGCTTTGCTTTGTAGCCATCTTTGAATGGAGAATAGCAGTGGTCTAGTGTCCTCTCTCCTCTGGTGGGGCAGTCGATGTGTTGAATCAATTCCGGTATCAGCTTTTTCAAGTTTGCACTGTTAAAGTCCCCGGCTACGATGAGAGCCGCATCACGCTGGTTAGCCTGATAGGTGGAAATAGCCTCATGTAGCTCGGATAGTGCAGTGTTTGTGTCCGCCTGAGGTGGAATATAGACGGCGCTGAAGATGACCGAAGTAAACTCGCGGGGCAGGTAGTGGGGACGGCATTTCAGGGTTAGGAACTTGAAGTAATTGTCTTCATCAGTGTCTCACTATATTGTGGAGGAATTTTGGCCCATTCTGCTTCACAGCACTGCTTCAGTTCATTCAGTTCAGCTCTCTTAAAGTCCTGCCACAACATTTCAGTTGGGTTGAAATGCTGTTGCAAAGGCCCGGTCCAGACTTCGACTGGGCTGCAGTAAAGCCAAGCATCTCCACTTTGGTCTTGTGGTTTTTTCACATGCAGCTTTGTAAATGAAACCATGCTGCCATGTTTTGGTTGGAGAGCAGAGGCTTTCTCCCGGCGACCTTTCCAAACAAGCCATTCTTGTTCAGTCTTTTTCTAATCGTACTGTCATGAACTTTAACCTTTTGGGGTTTTTTGTTTGTTTTGGTTTTTTTGGAGCATTGCCAGGTCTGACCTTGGGGTGAATTTATTGGGATGGGAATATTGGCAGCTGTCTTGAATAATCTTTCTCAAAATGATGGACTTCAGACTGTTTGGAAATGGCCTTTTTCAGATTGATGGGCAGCAACAAACAAGCTTCCCTGAGATCATCGCTGAGATCTTTCCTGCTCGGCACACCTGAATGCTCCAAACCAGTAAAGTGTCAGAATTTCTGCTTTAATTAAAAGTGCTCACACTTACTGATGGCCATTGAATCAAGTGCATTTGGTTAGCAGCACCTGGCTGTGCTTAGTTTTTACTTGCTATTTAGTTTTAAGTATGAATGGACGTCAAAGCTGTTTTACAGAAAGTTCTGGTTCCTGTTTAGTTTCAGTGAGTTTTGGGTGCCAGTTTAGCTCGCGGCCCCATTCTTGTATTCATTGTAAATTTGTGGTTTGTATTAAGCTACAGTTTCTATTTTGAGTTTCTTCTGTTATGTGTGTTTAGTTCCCTCAGTGTTTCCTCAGTCTGGTCCTCCCTTCTTGAGTTACTTTGAGGGTTCCTTTCGTTTATGTTCTGTTAGTTTTACTTCCTGTTTCTGTCTCACTCCGATTCCCTGATTCTTCTCACCTGCATTCAGCTGTGCCTCAGTCCTCACCTGTCTCCTGTTAGCCAATCAGCCCTCGACGTACATACAGTATAGCCTTCGCTTTGTCCATAGTCAAAGTGTCTGTAGTTATGTTTCCTCATACAAGTTACCTGTGTTTTTTGGGGGGTTTTTTTGCTTCACTTTTGGACTTTGTAGCCTAAATAATGTCTCACTCTCTGTTACTTCACTCTTCTTTCTGCTTCCTCCTTCTTGCACTCCAACATTTTCTGACATTACTTAGGCTTCAAAAACAAAACAAATCCATCAGAGAGACAGGTGAGAACATTCGGAGCTGACTAATTCAGATGTTGTTACATTCAGAGACTGATGAGCTTGATGATATTAAAGGCCTGGATGAAGAGAACAGCAGCTGATGAAGAAAAAAGCTTCCAGATAAGTGAAGAACGCTCTTCAGGAGGCAGATGTATATCATTATACACTCACTGGTCACTTTGTTAGATACACTCGTTCAACTGCTCATTAACACAAATATCTAATCAGCCACTCACACAGCCGTAACTCAATAGGCAGATATGGTAGATATGGTAAAGAGGACCTGCTAAAGTTCAAAGAATAGGGGGGAAAAAGTGATTTAAGTGAGTTTGATTGTTGGTGTCAGGCTGGCGGTCAGAGGATTTCAGGAACTGATGATCCACTAGGATTTTCCATCACAAGCACATCTAAAGTTTACTGAGAACAGTCCAAAAAAGAGAAAACATCCAGTGAGCAGCAGTTCTCTGGATGATGTCCGAGGTCTGAGAAGAATGGCCAGAACACTTTGAACTGTTAGGAAGGCAAAGTTACTTAAATAATCACTCATTACAACCAAGGCATGCAGAAAAGCACCTGGGCACACACAGCATATTGAACCTCGAAGCTGATGGGCTACAGCAGCAGAAGACCACACCAAGTGACACTCCTGTCAGCTAAGATCAGGAAACCGAGGCTACAGTTCACACGGGCTCACCAAAATAGGACGACAGAAGACTGGAAGAAGCCTGGTTTAAGTCTCTGCTGGAACATTTGGATTCGTGGAGCGTCACAAAGCTCAAATCTCTTGAATTTGACAATGAGGTCACTGCACTCAAATGGTCTCCACAGTCACCAGATCTCACACCTTTGGGATGTGGTGGAGCAGGAGCTTCACATCATGGATGTGCAGCCGACAAATCTGCAGCAACTGTGTGATGTTGTCGTGTCAACATGGACCAAAATGTCTGAGGAATGTTTCCAGCACCTTGTTGGATTTATGCAACAAAGAATTAAGGCAATACAGAAGGCAAAAAGGGGGTCCAGCATGATACTAGCAAAGTGTCCGGTGCACAGGGCTACCATAAGGAGAACTTCACAAGCACAAACACAGAAGTTTTCTTTAGGACAAATAAAGCTAACCTCTGTGTTAGTGTGTCTCATAACCCAAAGCATTTAGCATCCTCCATAAAACACAGCAAAAGCAGCCTGATGCACACCTCGCTGTTTTACTGACGAACAAGCTCAATCAGAGGTGTAGTTTCCACTCAGATTCAACCTATTTGGACCGATTTGGGAGCACTTCATGGTACAGATAAACAACAACCAACCATTAAACACAAGCATTTTTATTATGTAAATTTTTCCTGTTATATTTGAGTTTATGAAAACAGAGGAATATGTATAAAAATAATTACTACTATATTTCTGTTCAAACCTTTAAATTAAAGCTGTGAGTCTGCATCTTCAAACCACATTCATCATATAACCACACCTTCAAAAAGTTTTCTTATACAACTTAAATTAAGAACAGTGTGGCAGTGACCAACAATACATATTTGGCCCTAACTGTAAGCAACACAAATAAACTCCAAATATCATCTGACCAGCGAAAACTTACATATGTGTCGAGAGCTGTGGAGTTCACACTGATGTGGAGCCAAGGGAGACTACAAAGTGTGGACCTGTTACCCAGTTCATGTCACTCTCTGGTTTTGGTGTGACCATACAGTCGAGCTGTATTCTGAGGGATGTGAGGTTGAGCCGCAAACAGTGAGCGAGTGATTGCATGGAGGCCCACACAGAGCAGAAACAATGTCTCCTCTCTGTCTGTGTAGAGCTCAGCTGTCAACACCGACCTACTTAGGCTGCCACACTGCCACACTGAGACTGAGAAACCCAGCCCAGAGAGAGGAGGATGTGAGATTATGGGTGAGTATAAGAAGAGATGAGAAAGAGGGAAAAAAAAAGATATGCAAGAAGAGGAGGAACAACAAAGAGCAGAGGAGGAGGAGAGAGGAAGAAATAGCTGAAAAGGCGAGGATGAAGCAAAGTGAGACAAAAATGAGGGAGAAGTTCGCTCTGTGAGATTATGTGAGAGTTATGGGAGAAAAGGAAAACGAAAAGAAAGAGCTGAGAGAGGGAAAAATGCAAAAGGACGCAGAGATCACGGAGAGAATGACACAGCTTGAAAGGACATGATGTTTGCGTGTGTGTGAATGCGCGCGCCGCGTGTGTGTATTTGCATGTGCGTGTGCGTAACGGAGGTGAGCGAGCATTGATCAGCGCTGCCAAATCTGCCAAGCTGCTGATCAGATACGATCATGCCGAGCACTGAAGTGTTTAATTGGGAATTGTGTGTGTGAAGCGGATGATGTTATCATTTAACTCAAGGGCTCGAGCTTGATCTTCTATCTCTCCACTGCTCTGCCTCTCTCTCTCTCTCTCTCTCTCTCTCTCTCTCTCTCTCTCGTGTCCGTCACTCAGGAGTTACAAAATTCAAAGATGTCATTCTGCTGTGAAATGACTTCAAGGAGAAAACGAGGAGGAGGAGGGAGATATACAGGTTATAGGGGAAAGCAATAGAGAAAGGTTAATGAGGAGGAAAGAAAGGAGAACGTGAGAGAGGAAAAGACAAAAGAAATGAAACCAAGAGAGGAAGAGGAGGTGATACAGAAAGGAAGAAGAGAAGAGAAATGAGTGGAAGGTCTGAGAAAAACAGGAATGATGAATGTGTCGATGACGGCGAGAGAAGCACAGAAGAGGTGTTAAGCATGGGAAAAGAAAGAACAGGAAAAGGAAGAAGAGTGAATGGATGCTGAGAGGGAAAATATGAGTGAACAAAACAGGACGAGAGACCAATCAAGGAAAAAAGCGAAGAGACGGGAGAGAGGGAAAATCAAATCAAATGGGGAAAGAGAAGAGACAAAGAAAAGTCAAGGGGTATAAAGAAGCAAGGCTAAAAACAAAGAGGTAATGAAAGAAAATGATAACAGTGAAAGGACACCAGGAAAAAGTGCAAAAATGAGATAAGTGAAAAAGCCTGGAGAGAGAGAACAAGTAAGAAAAGGGGCAAAAAAAAAAAAAAAGGACTGGCAACGAGAGGTGAGAAGGTGAAAAAGAAAGGTGAAAAGAGGTGAAGAAGAGCAGAAGGGAGAGGAGGGGAGGACAGGTGCGGAGATTTATGACGTGAAGAAAAGGTAATGAAGGGAGAGAAGAAAAGGTAATGAAGGGAGATAGAAAAGAGGAATGGAGGAGGAGATGATCGGTGAGCTGCTGCCGCTGCTGATCAATCACTGTTTATGGAACAATCAGATAGAAAGAGAGAGAGAGGAGGATGGATGGATGGAAATATATTTATTTTCTAGAGGGAGAAATAAATAAAATGGAACAGCAAATGAGAGAGAAGGATGCTGAGAGTCAAATCCTTAATTCTTTCGGTTTTGCGTCTTTGTTCTTTTCTCTCTGCACTCAATCCTTACTTCCTCTCTGCTCCTCTCTTCTTTCCATCTGTTCGTTAGACCTCTGAATGTGACTCAAACAGGTCTGGTGTGCTGCTAATTGACAGCCACCCCCTTGATGGATAAAATAAAGGAGCCAATCAAGTGTTTGTAGGTGGGATTAAAAAGCCAAAGACGTCATCTTCCTATTTCAAGGAGACAAAAATGGCAACAAGTGTGGAAGTGGGTGACTCAGCTTTACAGCTATTACAGAAATATCACAGCCTGATATCAGACGGAATTGTCAGCTTGTTACACTCCATTTCCATCTTCAGTCTGACATTGCTTCTACTCTAATAGAGTGGATCTGTGGCAAATTAAAAGCTGCTGCGGCGAATGAGATTGTTCCCACTGGAAACGCATAACGTCAGAATGTCAAAAATCACAGATTTGCTGTCTTTGAAGGCGAGAAACAAAAACTAGGCAGTGAAAAGCAGCGACTTCTCACGTGGCATGATGTCAGCGACTCTAAACTACAGACTGTATATAAAAGGTGGACATAGCTTCCAGGTCTGAAAATGTGAAGCCAGTGCAGAAGTGCATTGAACCTGCAACCGCAGTCAGCTTCTGTGACCTGGAGCCTATCCCAGCTGTCATAGGGCGAGAGGCAGGGTGCACCCTGTACAGGTCGCCAGCCTAACACAGAGACAGACAATCATTCACATTCACATTCAGACCTATGGGCAACTTAGAATCACCAGTTAACCTAACCCCCACTAATTGCATGTCTTTGGACAGTGGGAGGAAACCACCCGGAGAAAACCCACGCAGACACGGGGAGAACATGCAAACGCCACACAGAAAGGCCTCACAGGAAGGCCTCACAGGAAGGTGGATTCAAACCCAGGACCTAGCTGTGAGGAAAAATGCCATCATTCCCAGTTTTCCACAGTTAAAATTAACGTTCACCTTGTCCAACTCAGAGCAAAGCGGCGCCGCAGCTCGAGCTGAGGGTTCACCTCCTGCTGCAGTTCACGGAGATTTTCTGTTCTTTCTGATCTCATTGATCTAAAATCTGATAATCTCACATGGGTATAAATGAAAAGGTAAAACACTCATTTGAAAGGCAGGGAGTCATATGAAGATATTACAATATTTACCTTTCAGTCTCAGGATTTAAACTGTGCTGGTAGTAACCAAAGCCTTCATGCTGAAACTCCCATCTTATTTCCTGTTTTATTTTTCTTGACTTTATCAAATTTTTCAGCTTCCCAAAGAAAAAACACACTGACATATTTTTAAGTTTCATGGAGGTATTTCACCTGAAAGCACAAAGCTGCTGATCTCTAACAGAATCAGTTCATTGTGAAGAACCTTGATTCAAAAATTCTACCAGCCAGGCCAAGTTACCCATCCAGAGGTGGGAAGCAGAATTTTCAGGTATCTGTACTTTACTTCAGTATTTATTTTTCGGACAACTTACTTCGACTCCCATATTTTAACACAAATATCTGTACTTTCTACTCCTTACAGCCTCATTACTTTAGGTTTAACACATTAGATGTAAGTTTTCACATCACTGCGCCTTCAAACATCAAACTGATCTGAGCCTAAACGGAGCAACAATCATACATTGTCGGTGCATCTATCACCGAGGCTTATCGCATACAAAGAGATAACAGAGGCAAAGACATATTTTATGCATCATTTATTGGGCAATACTCAAGGGTTAAAGTGGGCCGGAATGATCCGGAATTTGGTGAATAAGTTGTGGTCGCAGTATTTGAGCGTCTAAAGGGAGTGTGATGCGGGCAGCACTTGTTGTAGAACCATAGAAAGAGATCAGAGAATGTACCTGAATTAGTGGACTAACAAAATGAACCAAAGATCAAACCCTGCTCGTTACCGTCGGTGTTTCAGTGCTTGAATAACGTATTTTCCGAGGTCTAAGTCTTCAACCTCAATGCACAAACGTTTAAAAGAATTTACGTGTGCATAAGCAGCGGAAAAAATAAGATGTTCTCTTTAGCACTCTATTGGGAAATTCAAAAACATATGGGGCCCCTTTCTTGATGCATTCCAAATTATACAACAATATTTAAGATGAATTCATTTTTTAATACAAGCCCTGCTCCTGTTAGGGGTAAGGATGAAGTGTGTAGACCTACGGCAGTGACCTGGGTAGAACTGAATGGGGTTACTTTGTAGGGATTATTTTGCCGAATTTATTTATTTATTATTATCATCTATTTATTTATTTATTTTCTCTTATTTTTCTTTCTTTCTTGGGTTTATGTTTAAATGGTATTACTATATATTTGTACCTACTGTTTTTTTTTTCTTTTATTTGTATGTATAAAGGAAAACAAATTAATAAAAAGACTGATTTAAAAAAAAAGAATTTACATCATGATCCCACGTCCTCTCTGGCCGACTCGTCCCTTCGCTCTCTTTCTCTCCTCTTATGCTCTCTCTCTTGTTGGCATGAGTGTGTCTGTGTGGATGTGTGTGTTCTCCCATTTCAGAGGGTGGAGCATTCAAGTGGTCTCCACCTTGCCGATCACACACCTGTGCCGCATGTCTAATCATTCCCTGCAGACTGTTGACCTAATTTGCAGCTGGTTCAGCTTCCCAGTCATCGTCAGATTGTTGTACCAATTACACTAAAAGTAAGTCTGGCTGAGACATCAGTCAGAGTTTTCCCTCTGAGCACTCACCTTCATCTTCCATGTCCAGAGACCTGCACTTACGGAGGAAGAGCTGTGGGAGAGAGTTTTGGAAGGAGACGGAAGAGAGCGAGAGCCACAGAAGATGGATAAACTCACCCGTCTTCAGCACGTCGCCTTTTCTAAGAGACTGTGAATAAACTGTTTTCATTAAAACTCAACCACCGCACACCGTGACACTCTAAAGTGATTAAAACGTGGTCACTGTGAATTCTTTTTCCTAGACTACTAATCAAATCATTTTCACATTATATAATGAATCCCAGCAGTAAAAATGATTGGTTACACACTTACTCTACAATCTAAAAGAAACAGGTGAAGCAGAAGGGGAACGGCTGGAGGAGGAAGGAGCAGCAGCCAACACAGATCCAATCAGAGGTGCAATTTTGAATGTAACTGTGTGATTGTGAAGTAAATTAGAGCACAATACATTATGAATATGATCAGGTTGGACTACTTCATTACCAGAAATGGAATGAACGGCAAGTATGTTGCATAATGCACCTACTAAGTCTTTGCCTCTGTCAGGGTTGGACTGTTAATCATAAATTTAATCAACACAACAACACTTGATTCACCTGTCAGAAAGTCTAAATGATGCCTGCATAATTTTAATTTTTAACAAACACAAACGGAGTCAGACAGGGAAAGTTTTTCTCTTGTGTTCTTACGGAATTAATAAAACTAATTACAGATAATCTGAGTCAGAGGTGAAGCTAAAAAAATGGACATCAGGGTAGCCAAACACAAACAAAGCAAATTAACAAAGATTATGATTTTTGTTTTCAAATTATTTACTCATTGACACACATGAAATATCAAAGTGCCAGTCTGCCACTGAGTCAATTCTGATGAATGTTGGTGGGATTCAGAGGTATCCAGCAGCTGTAACCAAAGTTTTCATTGTCAGTAAATCTTTAAATGGTAAACAGCGAACAATTCTTTTGTCCACCTGTGAAAACGATGAAGTCCTTAGAACACTGTGCAAATGCATTTTGAAATGATTAAAAAGCTTTACAGGTTGTTGAGTCTAATGTTCTGTTCAAAGAGTGACAAACTGGCTCATTTTACTGTCAGTCCAGCTCTGACGTATAGTGTACAGCTACTTAAGAGCAACGCATTACTGCAGTGCAACAGACATTTCATCAGCCCTCGTGTCTGAGATGTCGGCTTGTTGTGTTGTTAATACTTCTTGTGCTACTTGGTATAAACAGGTTAATCGTGCAACATCTATCATGCAAACACAGTCTACGTGAGTTTTGCAGACTTGGAGGGCGCATTTAACTGCATCCCCCAGGGTGAGGAGTGCTTTGGGGTGTGGGGTAAGTGAGCCTTTTGGGTTCCTGTACAGTCACAGTAGGAGTTTGGTTTGCATTGCTAGCAATAGGCCGGACTTGTTCCTGGTGGGTGTCGGACTCTGCCAGGGCTGCCCTTCATCACCCATTCTATTCTTAACTGTTATGGGCAGAATTTTGAGGTGTAGCCAAGGGGCAGAGGGTGTAGTTTTCTGGCGTCACAATCTCATCTCCACTTTTTGCAGATGATGTGGTTCTGTTCACTTCATCTAGTGATGATGTCCAACTTAACTGCAGTTTGAAGTCTGAGGCCATGGTTCTCAACTGGAAAAGGGTGGAGTGCCCATTCTGGTCGATTGGCATTCCTACCCTATTGAGTTGATCTGACCATCTGACTTGGATGCTTTCTGGACACCTCCTAGGGTAAGGTACGTCCAACTGGGGAGCAGACCTAAGATATGGCCCCACTTCCAGGGGATAGAGAGGTCTGGGCATCGCTACTGTATTTAGACTGCTGCCTCTGCAATGACAGATGGATGGACTTTTAAATAAATATTTTATCAGTCTAGCGTGAAATTTAGACCAAGCTGTTATTTCCGTTTATTAAATCAGTCTCTCATCTTGTTCATGATATCAGGTTGATTGTAATATTTCTTTAAGACAGCCTCGGCACCTGGATGTTTCTCCCATAGACTGAGATGCTATTTGTGGTGGCTGCAATATTAATATATTTAAAAAGTGCTCATTTGAAAATATGTTAATTGCCAAGTATTCTGTGACCAAAAATAAATAAAGAAATAATCAGCATGTCGAAAGAAAAGGGATCAGCATAACAAAACTGTAAGCACCTTGGGGGTCCTGCCATTGGTCTTCATTGCTGTTTAAAAGAAGACCTTTAGTCCAAAACTGAGAGGAGCTCGTGAATCAAGAGGAAGATACCCAAGAATGTGGTAATATGTTCTTCTCTTTTCTCTAGAGGCCGTTAGAAGAACTTGAATACACTTAACAAATAAATATACCATGTAGTTGAAGTCTGTCTTAAATTGATTATGTTAAAACACAACATAACATAACAAAAAATACAAGCTGGTTGAAGCAGTTTATCTGAAGGTGACACAGAGATGCAATTCACACAGAAAAAAACCTCACACCAATCAAAATCAAAATCATCTGTGTGTGTCCATGTGTAAATGTGTGTGTGTGTGTGTGTGTGTGTGTGTGTGTGTGTGTGTGTGTGTGTGTGTGTGTGTGTGTGTGTGTATGTGCGTCGTCTCTAAGACTTGCTGTCTAAGACAGCTTTTCCCACCACACCGCTGCCATGGTTACACAGGGAGATGAGACGCTACAGAAACAAATTGGCTTTTGAGCATGCTCACTGCAGACCACCTGCCTGTTATTCTCTCTCACATATAAACACACACACACACACACACACACAGAGTCAGGTACCTTTACAAGTGACACATACAAGATTATAAAGACAGACACGTAAACACATACACCAGCATACAGCAAATTTACAGCCATTATGAAGTCAGCACCAATCACCTACTGTCTTACACACACACACACACACACACACACACACACACACACACACACACACACACACACACACACACACACACACAGAGTCAGGTACCTTTACAAGTGACACATACAAGATTATAAAGACAGACACGTAAACACATACACCAGCATACAGCAAATTTACAGCCATTATGAAGTCAGCACCAATCACCTACTGTCTTACACACACACACACACACACACACACACACACGCTATAAATATCCATGTGCCACTCAAAGTGAATCAGTTGTCTATCCCCAAGCTGCTGTCCCACATAGCCATTCAACTGAGCTGTGTGTGTCAGGAGAAATTGTGTGTGTGTGTGTGTGTGTGTGTGTGTGTGTGTGTGTGTGTGTGTGTGTGTGTGTGTGTGTGTGTGTGTGTGAGGAGAAGTGTTATTTTAAGCGTTGTGTTTGAACAGCAGAGCACGGGGTAGAAATCCAGGGAAAAGAAGAGAGAGAGTGCGTCAGAGGAAGTGTGTGTGTGTGTGTGTGTGTGTGTGTGTGTGTGTGTGTGTGTGTGTGTGTGTGTGTGTGTGTGTGTGTGAGAGAGAGAGAGAGAGAGAGAATAAACATTTTGTCCCATGCGAATGATGTAGGCAGCCCCTGAGCCAACCAGTAACGAGTAAACAAACGCACCGCACCCCTCAGGCCAATCAGAGCAGCCTTAGAAGAGCCAGAAGGAAATCAGAACGAGGCTGAAGTTTGTGATAAACTGCTAAACGTTACGGCAATGAACAGATTACTGTGGTGCCCCCTCAGGCCAATCTGTGCAATATTTGAAAACACTGGTATGGATAGAAAAAAATAGCATCATAACCTGGAGATGAAAGTCCAAACTGTCACATAATTGGGAAGAAAATAATGAAAATATTGAAGAATAAGTGAATAAAGAAGATGTTTCCCTGCTACAGAAGTTAGTTAATTTCCTACATTTCTTTTTCTGAAAGCAAATAAATCCCATCAAAAGAAAAAAACACAAGAGTGGGTGCTGAGAGACAGTTGCTCTATACTTTATATTTATATATATTTATTTTCTGTAGTCAGTTTGTTCACACTGAAGAAAAAAACATGTAAAAGAACTTGCAGATAGTTCGCATCTTTGCAAAGAAAGGCCCAGTGATTTCCTAAAACAGATGGTTGTTTGACTTTAGAAAGTGTAACTCCATCCACGAAAGTCTCTATGAAATTACATTTACATGCTGCTTACTTGCAATTTATTTTCCGATAATGTAGCTTCATTAATCAACATTTTCTGCAAGTTGCATAAACGCCAAAATTCTAATATTAAGCAAATCAGTAAAATATTCCCTGACAGTTTGTGTTTCACCTAAGGCCACAGTCACACAGGTTTGGAAACCACCGGTTGGCGAGTGGATGCAGGAGGCTGTTGGCTGTCTGAAATCGATCACAAAGAGGTAAACGGTACATTTACACTACTCAAAATGCTCCATTTCAGTCATATGTCTGTGTAGATTCTCAGTCATCCAGGTCATAGTAGTCTCTGGAGCTTGAAAAAGGCGACTGGACTTCTTTTTGTTTCTTGAAGACGTTTCACCTCTCATCCGAAAGGCTTCTTCAGTTCTCAACCAAATGGTGGAGAGACCCAGGTATTTAAACCCCTGTGGGCGTAGTCCCCTGGAGGTGGTTATGACCCTCTATTGATCATGTGCTTGAACACATGTGCCCAGGTGTGAAGGGGGCGTGGGTCATATTTAATCAGTGGTTTCAGTTGAAACCAATTTAGGACTCCGCTCCATTGTTTCCTGTGGCCTATTGAGGTCACTGGAACAAAGGTGTGAATGGGGGTTGAGACGTCTGGGAAGGGAGCTCAGGACAGCACTGTAAGCGGGGGAAAGTTGGTGACGTAATCCACCTCCTCTGTTCAATGATGGTTGTTCACAGTGGACATAGATGGCTTCTTTCACTCCTCTTTCAAACCATCTGTTTTCCCTGTCCAAAATGTGAACATTGGCATCCTCAAAAGAGTGCCCTTTTTCCTTCAGATGCAGATGTACTGTTGAATCTTGTCCTGTCGAGGTGGCTCTTCTATGTTGTGCCATTCGTTTGTGAAGAGGCTGTTTGGTTTCACCAATGTAGAGGTCCGAGCACTCTTCACTGCACTGAACAGCATACACTACATCGCTGATCTTGTGTTTGGCGGGTTTGTCCTTGGGATGAACCAGTTTTTGTCTTAGGGTGTGACTTGGTTTGAAATATACTGAGATGTCATGCTTGGAGAAAATTCTTCTGAGTTTCTCTGACAAGCCTGCCACATATGGGATGACAATGTTGTTCCTCTTGTCCTTCCTATTCTCTGTAGTTTGTGTTTGGCCTTCATTCCTGTGCATCTTAGCTGATTTGATGAAGGCCCAGTTGGGGTAACCACATGTTTTGAGGGCTTTCTTAATGTGTGTGTGTTCCTTATGCTTCCCTTCTGCCTTAGAGGGAACACTTTCCGCACGGTGTTGTAGGGTCCTGATCACCCCAAGTTTGTGTTCCAGAGGGTGGTGGGAGTCAAAGAGGAGATACTGGTCTGTGTGTGTGGGCTTCCGGTAAACTTCAATGTTGAGGCTTCCATCTTCCTCGATAAGCACCGCACAGTCCAGGAATGGTAACTTGTTATCTCTGGTGTCCTCCCTGGTAAAACGTATGTATTTATCCACTGAGTTAATGTGACGAGTGAAGGCTTCTACTTCTTGGGTTTTGATTTTGACCCAGGTGTCATCTACATATCTGTACCAGTGGCTAGGTGCCATCCCTTTGAAAGAACCAAGAGCTTTACTTTCCACTTCCTCCATGTAAAGGTTGGCTACAATGGGAGACACTGGGGAGCCCATGGCACATCCATGCTTCTGTCTGTAGAATCCATCATTGTATTTAAAATATGTTGTGGTAAGGCAGAGATCTAAAAGTGCACAAATCTGATCTGGGGTGAAGCTGGTTCTGTTCAGTAAGGAATCGTCTTCCTGTAGTCGTCTTCTGACGGTCTCCACTGCCTCAGTTGTAGGTATGCAAGTGAAAAGTGAAACCACATCAAAGGACACCATGGTTTCATCTGGATCCAGTACAAGATTCTGGACCTTGTTAGTAAAATCTGTAGAGTTTTCAATGTGGTGGGGTGTGATGCCACACCACACCACTGTGATGCCCACAGGGGTTTAAATACCTGGGTCTCTCCACCATTTGGTTGAGAACTGAAGAAGCCTTTCGGATGAGAGGTGAAACGTCTTCAAGAAACAAAAAGAAGTCCAGTCGCCTTTTTCAAGCTCCAGAGTCCATTTCAGTCAGTTTTTCTAATCTTGGCACCACTAACCTGCTGTTCAAACCTGTTGTTTACAAGGACACGAGTTAAAAACTGGTTCCAGACTTCCTTTGGACTTCTGTCTCCTTATTTGACATCATCTGGGTTTATTTCACCACCACCTTTCTCTGTGTTTGAATGTGTCAGCCTTAAGCAGGTCAGTCATGACCAACTCGGGGTTAACGGGTTAGTTAACATCTATCCCATTTTATAAAATGCTTGCCTGTTTGGAATACCCCAAAGTGAAGTCTTATAACAGCAGAACTGTAAACACATGAATAAATGCATGTATGCAGGAGTGTTAAGAGGCCAAATTGGAATAACTCATACATGTTGTCTCAGGAGGGCTTAAAACAGGTTTATAAATGTGGTGCTTACTTCATTCATTCAATAAAAGTTTCTCTGTGAACATAATTCAGGCATATTTGTCAGTGAAACATGGTTTGGGAAAGTATTTAATATTTGCAGTAATGCAGAAATGTATGAACACCATTTCCTGGAGAGACAGTTTCTTACATGTAGGGAAGCTGATACACGGGACTGACTCAAAGTAAACCGCTGGGTTTGTTCATCACAATGAAGGCGCATGTCTCACAGAGCAGAACATGACTGTAGCTTTTGGACAGCAGTGGAGTTCTGCAGTACACATTTGTCTGTCAGATCCATTCATTGTTAGGCTTGATATTCTAGTGGGATTTGATGAAAGTATGAAAAATATAGATGACAGACAACTTAATCCTTCAAAAGACATGAACA
Source organism: Archocentrus centrarchus (assembly GCF_007364275.1). Taxonomy (NCBI): domain Eukaryota; kingdom Metazoa; phylum Chordata; class Actinopteri; order Cichliformes; family Cichlidae; genus Archocentrus; species Archocentrus centrarchus. The sequence continues at coordinate 5,611,535 of NC_044352.1, read as the reverse complement.
AACAAAAACCAACCAACAGACTCCATCTAGATCAAAAGGCAGTGGCTAGAAGCTTAATTAAAAGCAGTTAAATAGATCTTTATAATCCATGTTTGGCATCTCTGCTCTGCTCGTGTGCTTGTTTTAGAATTTACTTTAAGGTTTCATTGATTACCTTTAAGTCACTAAATGCCAAGACTCAAGATCACATTTCAGGAGATGCTCTGGGCCCTGCCACTCTTTGTGCACTTCAGGTTCTAAAACATGCATGCATCCAAAGCCTGTTCAAACTTTATTGGTCAATAAAATTCAGAGTACACGTAGACTCTAAATAGAAGTGCGAAAGCTGCTAGTCTAAAAGAAACATGTCCCTTGCCTTCAAATTCTGCATATTCATGTCTAAATTCAATTCAATTTTATTTAGATAGCCCCAAATTACAACAAACAGTCACCTAAAGACGCTTTATACCGTAAGGTAAAGACCCTATAATGACAGAGAAAACCCAACAGTCAAAACGACCCCCTATGAGCAAACACTTGGTGACAGTGGGAAGGAAAAACTCTCTTTTAACAGGAAGAAACCTCCAGCAGAACCAGGCTCAGGGAGGGGCAGTCATCTGCTGTGACTGGTTGGGGCTGAGGGGAGAGAGACAGGACAAAAGACATGCTGTGGAAGAGAGACAGAGATTTATAATATATTGTGATTAAATGCAGAGTGGGGTATAAACACATAGAAAGTGAAAAGTTGGGAATGAAAAAGAAACACTTATGGGAACCCCCCCTAGCAGCCTAGGTCTATAGCAGCATGGTTCAGGGTCACCTGATCCAGCCCTAACTATAAGCTTGATCATAAAGGAAAGTTTTAAGCCTAATCTTAAAAATAGAGAGGGTGTCTGTCTCCTGAATCCAAACTGGGAGTTGGTTCCACAGAAGAGGGGCCTGAAAGCTGAAGGCTCTGCCTCCCATTCTACTCTTAAGTATCCTAGGAACCACAAGTAAGCCAGCAGTCTGAGAGCGAAGTGCTCTGTTGGGGTGATATGATACTATGAGGTCTTTGAGATAAGATGGGGCCTGATTATTCAAGACCTTGTATGTGAGGAGAAGGATTTTAATTTATATTCTAGATTTAACAGGGAGCCAATGAAGAGAAGCCAATATGGGAGAAATCTGCTCTCTCTTTCTAGTCCCTGTCAGTACTCTAGTTGCAGCATTTTGGATCAGCTGAAGGCTTTTCAAGGAGCTTTTAGGACAGCCTGATAATAATGAATTACAATAATCCAGCCTAGAACTAATAAATGCATGAATTAGCTTTTTAGCATCACTCAGAGAAAGGCTGTTTCTCATTTTAGAAATATTGCACAAATGGTCAAAAATGACTCCAAGATTTCTCACAGTGTTACTGGAGGCCAAAGTAATACCATCCAGAGTAAGTATCTGGTTTGACACCATGTTTCTAAGATTTGTGGGGCCGAGCACAAGAACTTCAGTTTGATCTGAATCTAGAAGCAGGAAATTAGAGGTCATCAAGGCCTTGATGTCTTTAAGACATTCCTGCAGTTTAACTAAGTGATGTGTGTGATCTGGCTTCATCGATAGATATCATCAGCATAACAATGAAAATGTATACAATGCTTTCTAATAATACTGCCTAAGGGAAGCATGTATGGTGTAAGTAAAACTGGTCCTAGCACAGAACCCTGTGGAATTCCATAATTAACCTTAGAGTACAAAGAAGACTCCCCATTCTCATGAACAAATTGGAGCGCAGTACCTTTAATACCTATAGTATGCTCTAATCTCTGTAATAAAATGTTGTGGTCAACAGTATCAAAGCTGCACTGAGGTCCAACAGGACAAGCACAGAGATGAGTCCACTGTCAGAGGCTGTAAGAAGATCATTTGTAACCTTCACTAATGCTGTTTCTGTACTGTGATGAATTCTGAAGCCTGACTGAAACTCTTCAAATAAACCGTTCCTCTGCAGATGATCAGTTAGCTGTTTTACAACTACTCTTTCAAGAATCTCTGAGAGAAAAGGAAGGTTGGAGATTGGCCTATAATTAGCTGGGTCAAGTGATGGCTTTTTAAGTAGTGGTTTGATTACTGCCACCTTAAAAGCCATAACCAAATAATAAAGACAGACTGATAATATTTAAGATCAAAGTATTAATCAATGGTGGGACTTTATTGAGAAATGGGGTCTAATAGACACGCTGATGGCTTGGTAGAAGTTAACTATATACAAACACATTTAAAACACACAGACTTTGAATTTCCACCTCAGCCATGACAATTCCACCACCATTCAGACATTACAACTGCAGCCAGCCAGACTTTCTTGAAGCAAGTCTCACCAGTTGGCATTTATCTTGCAATGTGTCCAGGCACTCATTTGAGCAGTTACTGTGAATCATTCTGTACATTAATGGCCATTGAAATATAAAAACTTTCAAATATGATAAGAAACTCTTTTTTTTTTAATAAGAAACTTTTAAAAGGGAAAAGGTTTGCTGACTTTTGCCAAAGAAATGTTTTAAAAAGCTTCACCACACCCGTAAGTTATACCACAATATTTACTATTGCAAAACCCTCAGATTACTTTTCATGTCTCTGAATTATAACAACTCTGTGCCAGATGACAACATGTACTGCAGTAACTGCAACCTGAGGGGTATCGCATCATCAGATCAGCTAAAACCCATATGTTTCACTTTCACTCTTAATATAAATAGCTCACTTGTGAAGAAAAGATACAACCACAGCAAACCTGCACTGGAGACACGTCTCTATGATCCATAGTTGCATTTACAGCTATGACCAAAACTATTAAATCTGTGCAGGTGTGTGTGTGTGATGCCTCTATGTGTTCTGGGAGGAATGCCCAGACATCTGTAGTTAACCCTGAAAACAAAGCATGCAACCCTGATCGTTCTGAGAGGCATTCTGTTAATGTGGTGGCCCCTGTGGATGATCCCAAGGAAGCTCTCAATAGTCCAACAGGTGTCAGTTACAATCTCACAACGAGCCTGAAGCAGATTTTCACATGATATGTAATAATAGAGATAAAACCACAAAACACTGGTGGGAGTCTAAAATGGGGTTTTAAAAGACGGAGAAGAAGGGGGAAACAGTCGATTTATCTTTCGGAAGCCGAGAGCTCAGCAGCACCGGAGGGAGGCACTTTGAAAGCAGATGGATGATGTGTTAAATATAAGTATTCTTTTAATAAGTATACACCCAGGAAGACTGTAGTATTCAAGCAGCAGTCATATTTCCTGCTTCAAAACATCCTCCGTGGCACATTTCCATTCTGTTCATCTACAGAAACATAAATCTCCTTTGCAGAGATAAGTCACTGAGGCAATGACATACAACTGATCATATCCATGCAGGATACACACACACACACACACACACACACACACCCTGGTATTTAGAAGGGCCAGAAACATTCACACTGAGGACTCAACTTCCACCCAGCATTCAGCATGAAATGCTTTAAGCGTCGCGAAATGTCGGTTACGTTTCCTCAAACAGTCACTATGGATACTGACCCACATTTCAGTCATCATGGAGCTGTGCTTCTCATTTACATTCACCTCAAATAAATCCTGAAGCCCCAAACGTGCGTCGTCAGGCCTTTAGAATAAAGCTAAAGTCTGAAATGTCAGAAAAGATGTTAACAGATAATCAGATTCTCATCTTCCTTTTTTAATCTTGAGTTAAAGTGACCTTGATTCAGTTCGTTCTCTTTTCCACATTCCACTTATTGCAGCTTTGTTGCTGTTGTGCAGACTTGTTGCTGACAATGCAGACTCTGCGCTTCAGAGATTATTTTAACTGACTTCATAAAGTCTCATGTATTGCCTTGAATTTTTTAATTAAGAAGGATTTGTGTGTGTCTGTGCTTAGTGCACACACAGATGTTAATTCAGGATGAAGGCCTGTGTGGCTTCACTGTAAAGCTTGTGGGTCACAGATTCATATTAATGCAGACAGTCAAACATATCGAAAATGAAGAGCATAACAAGAATGCATGAAGTGTGCAGGGACAGCAGCTCTGTGGAGCTTTGAGCACATCAGTATGCTTTCAGTGACCTGATTTAGCAGGTAGCACCGTGTCTGCCATGGTGAAAACCTTAACCTGGTGCCATGCTAATATCTGCTGAGCACCATCAAGCAGCAACCTTAAAAAAAAAAAATGAACCCAACAAGTCCATCTTCCCACATCCCCATGGCAAAGTGCCCAACCTCAGGGGAGCAACACATGTTCAGTGTCTGGTGCAGAAATATCTTGGGGTCTGTAGCTTCTCCCTTCATAGCAATGTGCATTTATTTTTTTTAAAAGTGCTCAGTTTTATTAAGGTCTACAATTCTGCCTAATGATCAAGGACTGAGGGAGGTAGTGATTGGTAGGTGTCTTTTGGAGCATTTTAACTGCATTATTAACTGGTTATTAATTGAGTTATTGCTGAGTTATTACAGTGTACTAACAGACGATAGAAGAGGTCTCCAGTTTTGGTGAGTCAAATGTTCATGTTTTATTTGTATTTTTACTCGACACTAAAGAGCAGGTATCTATGTGTGCACAAATCGCCCATACATGTCAGCGGATAATTTAGCTAAATATAATCACTTCTGGCTCCACAGACCTGAGATAGTCAAGGCAATGTGCCAAACTCAAGGCTTCCAAACTGCGGTTAACAAAATGGGGCTATGACCTGCACTCAGTTTTGGTGATGATGATGATCTGGGGGATGATGGCCTGCAGGTTAGCCATCATATATCTGGGCCATGACTTCCTGTTCCATCCATTCATCATAATTTATTAATTTAAAAATAGCTAAATCTCCTGTTCATGTGGACCTAGTGCTGAGCTCCTAACAGTGTGGGATTACTGGTTGAATGCCACTCAGCAGCGGTGTGTTTTGGCCTTAAATCACTCAGATGTGTTATTTTGTTTAAAAGGTCAACTGTAGACTTTTTTGGTCAAAACACAAAAGAAACATTCAGCATTACTCACCAGCTTATTGTGTGAAGCTCTAGCAAATGTCCAAATGCGCCTGCTTATTCAAAAAATTCACATAACAGGTTTTTAAATGCAGCATTGTTTACATCATTGTTTCTCTGTGTTCGTGTGTTTTCCTCAAAACGTGAGAAAAAACATGTAAAAATATAATCATAGCACTAAAGGTCACACACACTCCCCTTTAATTATCTCACAAAACTGAGGAAAACAATAACCTGTTCTTATTGCATAATTCCTAAAAACTGAGCATCGCCTGGCAACAGTGTTGCTGGTATGCAAAGATCAAAATGTGTTCACCCCCACTGATGATTTTAACTTTCTCTCATTTTTACGAGACAGAATCAAAGTAGGTTTAAAAACGTTTTTTCTGACTCGGTTCATAAAAACAAAAATGTCAAAAATGAAAAGAAATCTGAGTGATGCTAAAAGATAAATCAGCTGCACCACATAGTTTTTGTTGTGTTTAGGTGGTTTGAAGTGTGTGTTTACTTTGTTGTGCTTAGTTTGCACTGTTGTAATTTTGTATTTTGTGGATCCTTAGTTTTTTTGTTTTTTGTTTTTATATCTTTGACTAGAAGTTTATGAAGTTTACACTTATTTGCCTCTGCTTGTTATTTCCAGAGTCTCGAGACTAGAGGATAAATGAACCTTAAACAGGTTACATTTGTATCATCTGTGAAATCCCTTCTTAATCAACTGATTTTAAAAAAGCTTTAATATTTGCTTACTTAATCCGCCCTGTGTTTTTTTCATCTTCTCCTTTTGATCTTTGTTTCCATTTGCCCTGATTATTACATTTTAAAACGCTTCTAAGAAAAGTGCTAAACAAATAAAGTTTCTTGTATTAATTTCTTTTACATGAAAGTGAATTTGGTGTTACAGTGTTTTTTTTTTTTAATGTTTTAGCAGGTGTTCCTTTTATTCAAAAAGTGTGGATTTCATTTTGGAAACAAACTTGTGAAATGTTCAGCCAGGATTCGTGGAGGCGTCGTGGTGCCTTTGCAGACTGGTTTGTGTGTTAAAAAAGAAAAATAAGCTCCACCAGTGGCTGAAGGGACACTGAACTGGAGGCAAACTGAGATGAAACAAGAAGCCGTGTATTTGGGAAATGTGTGATGGAAATGACACCTGTGTATTCCACTTCACTGAAAACTCCTTAATCTATCCATTTTATTTTTTTAACTTCTTATCCAATTCAGGGTCACAAGTGGGCTGTAGACTATCCCAGCCGGGCAATAGGGAGGCTACACCCCACACAGCAGCAGTTTATATTATAAGCTTTATATTACAAAGTAAAGCAGACTGGAAGAGACCTCCGGGAGCACCAGGCTCGGTGAGGAGAAGCATGAGCTGTGATCAGTTGGGGGGGTGAGTGAAAAGAGAAGGAAGAGCAAAGAGAGACCACAAACAGCAAACAGGACAAAACACAAACTTACAGGGGTTGGACAATGAATCTGAAACTCCTGTCATTTTAGTGTGGGAGGTTTCATGGCTAAATTGGACCAGTCTGGTGGCCAATCTTCATTAATTGCACATTGCACCAGTAAGAGCAGAGTGTGAAGGTCCAATTAGCAGGGTAAGAGCACAGTTTTGCTCAAAATATTGCAATGCACACAACATTATGGGTGACATACCAGCGTTCAAAAGAGGACAAATTGTTGGTGTATGTCCTGCTGGCGCATCTGTGACCAAGACAGCAAGTCTTTGTGATGTATCAAGAGCCACGGTATCCAGGGTAATGTCAGCATACCACCAAGAAGGACGAACCACATCCAACAGGATTAACTGTGGACACAAGAGGAAGCTGTCTGAAAGGGATGTTCGGGTGCTAACCCGGATTGTATCCAAAAAACATAAAACCACGGCTGCCCAAATCACGGCAGAATTAAATGTGCACCTCAACTCTCCTGTTTCCACCAAAACTGTCCGTCGGGAGCTCCACAGGGTCAATATACACAGCCGGGCTGCTATAGCCAAACCTTTGGTCACTTGTGCCAATGCCAAACGTCGGTTTCAATGGTGCAAGGAGCGCAAATCTTGGGCTGTGGACAATGTGAAAAATGTATTGCTCTCTGATGAGTCCACCTTTACTGTTTTCCCCACATCCGGGAGAGTTACGGTGTGGAGAAGCCCCACAGAAGCGTACCACCCAGACTGTTGCATGCCCAGAGTGAAGCATGGGGGTGGATCAGTGATGGTTTGGGCTGCCATATCATGGCATTCCCTTGGCCCAATACTTGTGCTAGATGGGCGCGTCACTGCCAAGGACTACCGAACCATTCTGGAGGACCATGTGCATCCAATGGTTCAAACATTGTATCCTGAAGGCGGTGCCATGTATCAGGATCACAACGCACCAATACACACAGCAAGACTGGTGAAAGATTGGTTTGATGAACATGAAAGTGAAGTTGAACATCTCCCATGGCCTGCACAGTCACCAGATCTAAGTATTACTGAGCCACTTTGGGGTGTTTTGGAGGAGCGAGTCAGGAAACGTTTTCCTCCACCAGCATCACGTCGTGACCTGGCCACTATCCTGCGAGAAGAATGGCTTAAAATCCCTCTGACCACTGTGCAGGACTTGTATATGTCATTCCCAAGACAAATTGACGCTGTATTGGCCGCAAAAGGAGGCCCTACACCATACTAATAAATTATTGTGGTCTAAAACCAGGTGTTTCAGTTTCATTGTCCAACCCCTGTACAGGACAGAGTATACAAAAGGTTAACAACATACAAATCTCTGCAGTAACACACACACATGCACACACACATGCATGCACATTATAATAAGCTGGCTTGGCTTCAGCGCTAAACACAGTCCAGAGAGATAGGATGTCATTAAACCATTAATAGAGTGCTGATTATCTGCGCTCATCCTCTCTCTCTGTTGTCTTGTTTGTGTTCACTGTGTCAGTGTTTTTCCTGTGAGGGTTGGAAATTCTGCATATTCTGCTTCACCAGTGTTGGGTACCAGCAACTGATCAAACCACCTTTCAGGCCTGTAGCGCTTTCTTTACACCGCTGATCTACATCCATCAGAAAAAACAGTCATGTGCAAATAAGGGGTTAATCAAAAAGTTCCACAACTCACTTCCACTTCAAGATCTTCTTCTCGTGCCCCTCCGAGAGATTTTTGGCCACGCAAAGCACAATTTTCACTCACCACCTGCCCTGCGACTACATCCTCTCCTCCAAAATAAATGTCAAGTTGAAGCAGTGGAGGCAGTTCATTGCGTATCACAGGCACAAGCGCAGCGGGAGCGATCGGGGCTTCTGGGGAGCGATTTATAAATAGCAGATGCGCCGAAAGCGGTAAAGATAATCTGCCAAATTTAAATCAAGTAAGGTTTTTGATTTTTATGGGTCAGTTCCCAGAACTCTTTAATCATGTTGCGTCTTCTTGTGCACATCTGGAATGCTTCTAGTGCTGCTGCTATTTTTAGACCGGCTTTAACCTGCTTTCATGCTTAAAATGCAGGCGTAGAGGAGGCGGATCTTCGAAATGAATTTTAAGATCAAGGTTTGCCATTTTCACAAAGTGGAGGAGATCCAGCATGCACTGCAGACACCTGAGAATCTAAAAAGCAACATAAAAAAGCAGTCCAGATGTGCCGCAGGAGATGACCTTGAAGGGGAAAAGAGACAAATGAAACCAGCTGATGAATGCAGTGTTGGTGTGCCTTATGGTATTTATAGGCAGAGACACAGAACTGTGTGGTTTGTGGCTTTCATGATGCCTCAGATGTAGCCATCGCTTTCTTCTTACCCATTATTGACTAGTTTGCATCATCTTTGAATTATGAATCTAAATTGAGTTTGCTTCAACTGAAATCAAATCATGGGATCAGCATTTCTACCAATAATCAATGTTTTTTAATCTCCACTATAAAGAAAGAGAACATTTTTAAAGACAAAAACCCACTGGATGACAGGTAGAACATAATTAAAGTTGTGTTGCTAGGCAACCCCCTCAAAAAATCCTGACAAAACACAAATTCATGTGTGTTTCTGCAGCTTACACGCAACCATGAGGCTGCCTGTGCCACAGCCCAAATCTGGCCAGATCGCAGCTGGAGGTAAACGCCGTCTCTCCCTCCAAAAGAAGACAGAATCAGATTTTTACAAGGAGAAATAAAAGGACGGATGAGACGAGGATGGAAGCGAGGAAGGGAGAGGAAGGGAGGGGAGATGGGGGAATGAGGCACGTGTCTGAAGGAAGGAGGGAAGCGTTGGAGTGAGGCGATTGGAGGAGGTGAAGGAGGTGGGGGTTTCTAATTTGGGAGGTGAAATGAACGGGAAATGATCGTGCAGAGAAACAGGTGAAGAAAATGTAATGAGAAGATGACTCGGTGGGGAAAAAAAAAAAAGAGAGGCAACAGATGCAGAGGAATGCGAGAGGAAGTGCGAATGAAGCATATGTATGAAGCACCATCCTCGCTCCGCTTTCTCCTCCTTTTTACACACAGCCTCCATTTTCCTCACACACCTTTTTTTCTCTTTTTCTATCCATGCAGCCACTTGGGCACAAAAAATACCCTTAAATGCATCCATCCACAACAACAACAAAAAAAGCATCCACAAACACACACACACACACACACACACAAATCCATGCACAAAAAACACACTCACACGGGTGAGTGAATGAGCTGAAAAGAGTCCTTATCACCGCAGCAGCTGCCAGTCCATTCATATCATTATAATAACTCTGAATGACACTAATGAGGAATACACAGCGTGAATAGACCAGGATGAGACTCACTGTGTGTGTGTGTGTGTGTGTGTGTGTGTGTGTGTGTGTGTGTGTGTGTGTGTGTGTGTGTGTGTGTGTGTGTGTGTGTGTGTGTGTGTGTGTGTGTGTGTGTTTTTAAGTATGTATAATAACTAGTACACATAATAAATGGGCCAGAATAAAAATGCTTTAAATATATGTTTGTGCAAGTGTGTGTTTTCCTGAACAAACAAACACAATAACTAATCAGAGGAAGAGAGAAAGGGGATGACTAAGACAAAAATGGGCAAGAGAAAGGGAAAGATGCCAAAATTAACTTCATAGGAAATCCATTTTACCTCCGGAAAAAAAAAAAAAAAAGTGAACACCAGAAGCACTCATTGATTCAAAACTCAAAAAATTAATTGACCTCTTATGTAAGAGACCAATTTAAAACTATGAATTCAAAGATGAATAATAAAAAAGTGACAAAATAAGCCATCGGTGGGGGAAAGCCTCATTATCCAACTCCTGCTGAAGTTCTAGGGTTACAGACTTTCATTCTTTCTAATGGTAAGCAGAGGGCAACTCTTCTGCTTTCAAGAAGAAGTCAAGATGCATACAAGCCTATGAGAAACAGCTCTAGCACTTACTCAATTTATGACCTCAGTAAACAGTTTCCTGATGAGTTTATGGTCACATGTGCTAGTTTCAAGCCTTACTGAATACAAAATTATGCTTATTCCATAAATAATGATCCCCGTTAGAGTCTAAAGGGGTGATGAAGCAGGGTATGTTCTACAGAGCTGTGCAATAGTCTGGAGCCACCACTCATTTCTTAATGATTTTCCTTCCAATGCCAGACTTTGTGTCATTTTTGAAAGTGGTTTTGAGCAATAGTTCTCCAGGCTTTCTGGAGGGCTTTCAGTTTTTCTTTGGAGATCGACCGCTTTCAGTCCCGTTCTTGTACCTGATGAATCGTTTTTGGTTTTTTGTTTCTTAAACCACTTAACACTGACCTACAGTCTGATTCATTCAAGCACAAAAAAGATGCCTAACCCCAGGAATGTACTGAAGTTGTATCTATTCTTTAGGTACTTTGCAATTAGCAGCCTGTCACAAAAACACATCATTTGTTCCCATTTCTTTTGCTGACTCTACAAAAAAAAAAAAAAATGTCAAAGGTAACACAGTTTGACAGGCATGAAAGAGTACTTTTGTACCAACAAAGTAATTCCCAGAGAAAAATCCAGAAAAGAACTGATACAGGGCCTGAGAGGCTGGCCCTTCAGTTGATCCTTCTACTTTTTACCCAAGCCTCATCAGAAAAGGTTTTAATAGAAAGGTGGCTCTCAAGCAGCCATTCTTTAAGGAAAGAAGAAAGGCCTGAGATGGAGCTCGAACCAACAGCCATTTTGCTGATAACTACTGCACCACTGTGCCGCCCTTGTGGATGTGCTAAATCTGGGAAATTGCTAGTGAAATCGTGGTTTTCTGTAGGTTTGTTCTCAATATTCACCTGTCTGTGGTGTGCAATCGCCTCATATTGAAAAACACAATACCCTGGCCCTTACTGAATTAATACAAGATACAATTGTTTAACATTTTCATGCAATTATCTATCAATATAAAGATGGTGTCATAGGCAGTGACGTGCAGGCAGGTGAGGCAGTGCCTCCCCGTCATCATGATAAGGAAAATACCAACAATGACAAGAGAAAATACATTTGACCACTTGACTGTTCTGTAAAACTGTTTTATAAAACTGTTTTATGAATTATTTCAACACTTTAATGGTCAAAATCGCGGAATTTACGCATCGCACGTTGAAACACATGGAAGAAATACGGGGTGAGGCAGTGCAGTGCTGTGGCTCACCTCTGGTGGCGCTGTGTGACATACAATAAATGAAGCAGGCGGTTGGTTGCCGTCTCTCTTTATATCGCCAATATACATGTTTGATTACACATGTGCTACACATGCTGATGTTCCACAGTCTGTCTAATATATTGAATGAATGTGTGTGACATGTTTATTCTTTGTGATCGGTCATAAATGCACGGTGAAAATACACAGGGTGAGGCAGAAAGTACCGTACCGCACCGACAGGGGGCAGTGCTGCCCCATCTTCAAATAAAGGTAAGATAATAATTTTTTTTTTTTTAATTTATTTAAAAAGAGAGAACACCCCAAAAAATTGTTTGACCTTACATTAAAAATTTGGTTTTTCTTGCCATCATTGTTGAACAGTATGGAATTGATTAAAGCATAATTAATCATTAGTATAATTAAAATTGAAATCTAAGCTTCTATTTTGGGTTCATATATGGGAACATCTGACTCCAGACGAGTCAGATGCCTCACCCGTCACAAACCTCACTCCACGTCACTGGTCATAGGATGTGGAGTGTAGCAGAGATGAGGAAGCAAATGCAAAGACGCAGAGAGGCAGAGTGCAAACTGAAGGCGAAACGTTTATTTTAGTCCATAAATACAAAAGTCCAAAGCAGGGAAGAAACAGAAATCCAATAACACACAGAGTAAACTAGGAACCCTCTGAGTAATCTAGGAATTTAACTAAGGCACACGAGAGCAGACAGGACAACCGAGCAATCTGGGGGAGCAGGAAACACCTGGGTAACAAGAAACAGCTGAAACTAATCAAAACCAGACACAAGACACAGAAGCCAAACAGCTACCAAAGTAAAACATTAGGTGACTGAATAAACAGAGACAAGACCCTAATGCAGTTTAAACTTGACACAGAAAGACACAAGGGTGAAGGCTAGGAAAATAAGCCACTGTACAAAAACCCTGAATAGAATCCTAATGTAAAGAAATGGGAACTAAAACAGAGAACTAAAGACTTGAGATACAAAGGAATGTGAAAATCAAATATAAACAATAAAAAACTAAGAGCCAAATAGAACATCCAATAATAAACAAGAATTGAAATTTCTAAATCTCAAGACTCTGGGTCCAGGACGTAGTACTGTGACAGATGGTGTCTTCCTCACTTAGCCTACTTTGTACATCTAGTGGACAGAAGCAGCTACAGCTTCATACAGTAGCAGGAAACAGCAAAGATAATCCTATTAGAAAAATGAGGCCGGGAAGGTGGGATTCTGTACAGCAGTTCAGTATCAAGCTGTATATGGAAGAGACACAATTTGACTGCATCTGTAGATGATCTTAGCAAACACCTTTATAAACAGGGCAAAACAAAAGGTTTAACTCTGATAGTTTATATTAAAAGAATAAGATAAAATCATTAGACCTGTAAGGATTCCTCCATCACTCGGTCATTCTTCGTCATGGTGTGGTGGCTTGTGTCTTTCAATGATCTGAAGAGCTATGCTTGCAGGAACATAAGCTCCTGGTAGGGACCTATGCTGGAGAGGTTAAAGGGTAGAGGCCAGACAAATTTGGACCACGCCGTCCCGAGACTAAGAGGCTGGGAAGACGAAACAGATAAAGAAACATGATGGCAAACTCAGAGCAAGTAAGACTTGGGTGAGGAAGGGCTTTCCCTGTGAAGGAGTGTGATGTGTTGCAGTGAAAGCCTGACACATGGTGCAAGATTTCACTGATATTCCCAAAGGGATTTGGAGAAGATTGCCCAGAGCTCAGTGCACCAGAGTTGTCAGCGGCCTATGCTCCTCATGGGGTGAAGGGTTCTAGAATGAAAAAAAAATCCTTACTCTCAGGCCCTGTTACAATGGTGGATACTCATATTAAATATGGATAAGTTCCAACTAATGAGGTCAGCATCCAGCAGTTCAAATCACTGCATTTATCTGAGTTATGAGTGTGTAAAATTGATGTGACTCTTTCTATTAGCAAGTGATGGAAGCTGTCAAGCTGCCCCTGTTCTAATGTTGGCTCATGAGGTACTTAATGAGTGCAAATACATTATTCTTATGTTTTAAACAGAGCCTGTGCAATCTGACTGTGTTCATACAGACAGCTGGAGGGCATCGGGGCAAAAAGCAAAATAAACAAATACATAAACAAATGTTACAGTAGATTGAAATTAAATTGAAATATAAATTCCCCATAAATATAGTTTTTATACAGTAAATTTATCCTAGAAATCTTGGATAAACTACTTCCAAAACAGTTCCAAACACTTTCTTTTCCCTTCATCATATAAAAAGCAGCAGTGTATGTCAGTACTTTTTTGGCCTTGAGCTGGTGGGTAGTTTTCACTTTTCCTCCCAAAGGCCTTTCCTTTTTCTGTAGTCAGACTGAAACACACTGTCTGTAAACAGCTAGACACACACACACATAAATCCTTAACACCACGAATCAAAGCTGACCACAGCTGATCTCCACCTGTGGACGTGGTGGCTCGGGAAAGTTTGCTTCCTGCCTTTTCACAAAGGACAGCAAGAACCTGAATTCAAAGCAGCAACAATGCACAGCATTGGCACCCAAGAATCAAGGCAAACACAGGCATGAAAACCTCAAGCTGAACCTGCAGAGTCATCTGAATACCCACTGTTGATTCACTGTTGGTTGATGAAGTGTGTATTTCTTGGTAAAGCAAGGATTGTAGGGGTAAATTTTTTGGGTTTCTTTTATGCATGTTTTTGTTCTTTTGTTGGAATTTGTTGATACACAGAAAGTACTTTACATCTGGCATATTGCCTCCTTACTACTCGTCTTCCTTGGCAAGATGAATTCCCTGCAGAAATCTCAACCAGGCTTCTGACAGCTGCTGTCCATGAAAAGTTCTGCTGCGGACAACTTTTCTGAGCCTCCTTCCTCTCCATCCTCACACTCATTCCTCAGCCTTTAAGGCAACAAACAGACTCACACCAGACTGGTAATCGGGTTGTTCTCGATGTTAATGTGGGTTTTGACTTTCACCTGGCTGAGAACATCCCACAGAATCTCAGGGAGGAAGACTGATACCTATGTGCCACTCAGGGTGATGCAAAGTAAGAGAACACACAGGAGAGCTGACATAAGAAGTCAGCGGTTAAACAGACAAAAAAGAATGACGGAAAAAATTTAAAGAACACGCAGAAAACTTTGCAGTTGATACATTAATAAGAACTACTTTCATCAGCTTGAATCAGTGCAAATTCATCCAAACAACAAACGTTGAATTCCTCTTTGTGTGTGCATGCATCTATGTGTGTATGCGTGTGTTAAGCGTTTTTCTGGCCGTGTTCCCGGGAAACAAACTGTGGTCAAACGAAGGTAATTAAAAAGAAAAACTCATTAAGAGCGAGACACGCCCACCGCATTTCAGCCTCTCCGTCTCACACACACACACTCACAAACACACGCACATTTCTGCCTCACGTTGCAGTTCTCCATCTGTCATACGCACTTGTACCGATGCAACGTCTCTCTTGCACACACACACACACACACACACACATACACACACACATGCACAGTTCATTGATTTTCATTGTTTCATCCATCCATCTTTCTGACAGTCACTCCTCCCATCCTATGACTCAACTCCCTGATGGTGTGTGTGTGTGTGTGTGTGTGTGTGTGTGTGTGTGTGTGTGTGTGTGTGTGTGTGTGTGTGTGTGTGTGTGTGTGTGTGTGTGTGTGTGTGTACATTTGTATATCTGAGGCGTCCTGTTTGTTCAGAGTTCTCTGCAGACATTTTTAACACAGTGAAGTGGGATGAATTTCTTTGTGATAACTGACAGTTTGATGGGCGGTTGGTGTGTGAAGAGCAGCATTTTGACTAAAGCTACACTTGAATTTAAATAAACTTGTTTATAATTTGATGAAATGGAACAATGTTGATCATACAGAAAAGAACATAGTGGTTCATAGCTCAAACAAATCAATAAGTTTGTTTTTTTTTAATTCTAGCCGCTGGATTAGATGCCGGTCTGTAATGCCAAACTCAACGGCGGGGAAAAGATGTTGAAGCAGATTTCAGGTCATAGTATTTGATGTTTGGCACTTTTGTTCAGTCTCTTTGGCCACATTTCCAATCCAAAGGGCTGATAAACTAATGATACAAACATACATGGGATGACCATGTGCAATAAATTTGCAATCTTGAAATGGTTGCTTCTAAGATGGGGATCAGGTAGGCAACCACTTGCAGTCAGTTGCTGTCTTCAAAGCAGTTTGATGCATCAAGATGGCGATAAAATGACAATGAGACAAATTAGGCCTGCTTTCAGCTTGCAATTGAACGGGCTCACCTGGGCAATTACATGCAATCTGTTTATGATCATATAGCTATTAACTGTGATAAACCAGCATAAATCGCATCTCTGCCCCCCTTTGTTGCAAATCTGTTGCTGTCTACACAGAAATTGAGAATAACCCTTAGATTCAGTCCAGTCAAAGAGATGCATCACAGACTCATTTCACAGACTGACTCAAAAAGACTGCAATGTGTTGGCATTCTGTCTCTGTTTATATATTAGACAGCAATTATTTGAAAACCTTTCCTAATCTGTCTGAGATTGACTGCAGTCAGCCCACGCCAAACTGTTAGGAGACAGGCTGCCTCCCACCACGCAAACAAAAGCAGTCGCCCACAGGTTGAAGGTGTTGCAAATTCAACCTGTAAATTGACAGCAACTCAGAGGTTGAGCATGCAAATGCTTGCAAGAAGCTGGCCACAACTACTTGCAATCAGTTGCCGAATGCAAAATCATTCAATGCAATCACCAGGCAACCACCAATTTCTCCTACTCACATCCTGTTTTTACCTGTTTTAGTGTGACTGAGCCATAACTCAGTGCAGACAAAAGAGATGATAAAGAAAACTGACAATTTAAGCGCTAAAGAAACACATAACTACAGTGCATTTCTAAGAATTTGGTCTTATCCAAACCGGAGCAAATAGGAATGTGAATATTGATTTACATTGTATCAAGTATTCACAAACATAACTCCAAATAGCTTTCACTGCATCAAATCATTATTAGAGTAAAGGTTTCAAAGTGTGCATTTTACGCTAAAATGCTTTGCAGAAACTGGAACAGCTGTATCCAAAGCACTATAGGTGAAACTGAAGTGACCCCACGAAGATCAATACAATATAGCAGATTTTCTCTTACTGAGAGAAAGAAAAATAAATTAATCACACAAAAAGGAAGGGGGAAAAAAAGGGGGAAAAACAGAGTACAAGACTCAATTCAGAAAAGTCCTGCCAAAAGAAAGCTGTGTAGTAGCAGTCTCAGAGGATGAGAAGTGCATCTAAACCACTTCTCAGGAGGGGAATAAGGCCAAACACTTGAGTTGGGCTAAAACACACGACCATGATGGAAACTGGCATTTTTACTGATACATCCAAGTTAGAGATTTGTGGCTGTAACAGAAAGAGAATCAAACCCACTGTGAAGTGTGGCAGTGGGAATATTCAAGTCAAGTGGGACACATGAACCAAATATTGCACTGAGGAGAAGCAGTGCTGCATTTTACATTTTCTGTTTGTTTGTTTTTGTTTTGTGGATATGGATTCATACCGCAGCAGGATAATGACCCCAAACCCACATCAAGCTGACTGTCATGGTGTCATTCTTCCACCTGACCTGAACCCTCTCATTTGCAGAGCACTTGGAGAGTTGGAATTCCTGACGGCATGACAAGAAACTCTTTGGGACTGTTTGTGTTTATATTCAGATCGTTCTGATTATTATTCTAACAGAATAAAAATCCTCCATATAAACACCTCCTGATTGAATCAATCAGGAAAAAAAAAAACAAGCAGAACCTATTTAAAATTTCAGTCTCAGATGAGAGGAACAAATGATTTCATAAACTAATCAGAAGGAATATTATAGCATGTAAATGATTTAACCTGATTACATTCTGGCTGCATATTTCCTGCACATGTTCTCCATCTTGACCTGAATGTGTGGAGATGCACACTTGCTCTTCTTTCAAAGCTGGCTGTTTCCAAGCTGAATGGGTCTGTTGGGCAAATTTGTTTCTAACAACACTCTTGAAGACTGAGCAATGCAATACACCACATGCTAAACAGGTGATAGATACTGATATTCAGTGAGCTGATGCAAGTTGTGCCAAAGAGATAAGATAGCTGTTCAGGAGGGCGATGCATCACTTTTCTGCATGACACACTATTCTGATTATGTTCTTGTGCATCCACGCAAGTAAACAGACTATATTAAACAAACTGTAAACAGTTGATACAAAAATCTGAATGAAATGTGATCATGAAACTGCAGCCAGTGTCTGATCATGCTGGGATAATGTGTTAGTCAGACTTCAGAATCTCAATTCATAAACTGATATTGTTTGTTAGGAAAAATGTATTATAACAAATCAAGAGGACTTGAATTCAGTAGTGGTCTCAGACTTTTATACTTCACTGTATTCAAAATGTGAATTATATATTTATTTCTCTTACAAAGGGAAGCAGATGAATGTTGACACATTTCATTAAGACAGACAGAAAGTTGGCCATTGTAACAGTCTTGCAACCAACGATAGCCCCTGACAAATCTGACAAATTCAAACAGTGTCAGAAATCTCACACTGGGCAACATCCTCTAATACGAGTAGAAATATTAGTATCCTGCACAAAATATATGCAATGAAAAATTAGCCAGATGCACAAAATATGCACACCGACCAGTTTTGTTCTCGCCACTGTGTGCATGTTGGTGAATCAGAATCAGTGTCAATCAGAATACTACCTGCATACTGCCATGACCCCGTTTCTCTATATAAGGAAATAAGTTAGCCTCAGGGTAAAGTGGAGAAAGAAGCCTGCACCTCTGAGGCAAAAAAGCAGGACAAGGCCCGACCGAAGAAACTGAAACAATAGTGTCTGAGAAAGAAACCAGAAAAGGCAGAGAAAAGGTGAGAAGTAGTCGAAATCACATATTTGGAGGAATGCAAACATGGAACACCAGAGGCAAGGAGAAAAACAGTGAGACCCCACCACAGCATTAGAGAAGGAAGTGGGGTTGAAGTGGGTTGCAAAGTGGAGTGTAGATGGTACTCCCTGTATGACATTTGATTATTGGGTGTGTAAGGGTATCACAAGGCACTGAGATCAGATGCTGATCTGCTGGGACTACAGCTCAGCTTGACTTTGCGGCTGGCCTGAAGTAATGTTATGCTTGATTAAACAGAAGTGACTGATAAAGTTTAAAGGGTAGCAGCAAAACAAGACTATCGGCATAAAGGGACCAATTCAGTTAAATCTTTTCCAAATCTTTTCACCTCAGAAAAGATATGAAGAAATCTGGCTCTTTAGCTGCTAAATACTTCCCTTTTTCCCCAGCTACAGTAGTTACTAACTTTGTGTGGGCAGGCAGTGTGCAGTGGGCTTTTAGAGCCTTTTAACTAAACTTACAGCTGCTGCTGCTGCTCGAAATGAAAACGAAACCAGTGATCCAAAAAAATTTAAAAGGCTGTCTAGAGCTGCGGGGAATTACTGTCGGGTGATAATTCTCTGCAAGTTTATCATTTACAAGTGACACCTTTTAAATTACTCTTAGTCTTTCAATCAGTTGTTAATATAAAAATAATGGCTCCAAGTACAAATTACCTGCACTTCGTCACTGCTGGTCACTTTACACTGATTAGCTTTGCTTTCATGTACAAAAACAGTTTGCGGGTACTCACATTGTCCATCAGCATTCACTCACATTGAGTTTTGAGGTTGAAAATTATGCCATAAATTAAATTTTAGTTTTTAAATAATGCATTTAATATCAAATAGTTGCAAAATATAGGAAACTCCTTCCAGTATAATGCAATCCAAAAGAGCAGGTGTGTGTGTGTGTGTGTGTGTGTGTGTGTGTGTGTGTAATACTGCTGGCAGCAGTGTATCTGTACCCAGGAGTCACACACTGTCTGAAAATGTCACTGTTTGACTCTGAAAAACGTGCACGCACAAGGAACACACGCCACACAAAGTCACATACAGTATAGAGATGAACACACACACACACACACACACACACACACACACACACACACACACACACAACCTCAACAGCTCTCCTATTAACCATATACTTTTTACCTTTTTTATATACTCACACTCTTCTGTACACTCATCTTTTCTTTATAGCCAATCTTCCTATTTACCGTTTCCGTACTCCATCCCTCCATCTCTCGTCACTCATCGATCTCTTCACTTCCTTTTTTTATGTCAGTCGGCGAATCACGTACACTCTCTTCCCATCTCTCTCTCTCTTTTTATTCATCTTCCCGTTTGATCTTCTGCTTTGTATTCCAGCTGTATCTCCTCTTCAATCTCTCTGTCTCTCTTTCACTATGTTCTCTCCATCCCCCACCCTCTCATGCTCTTCTCACTTCTTCCTCCTTTTTTCCACTGTTATTTTATTCTTCGTCTTCATCATCTTGTCCTCCCTGCCTCTCCTTTCTTCTCATCAGCAAGCAGACGGCTGGGTTTGATGAGGGAAATGTAAATGTCAGGTCGTGTTTCTGCCGGGGAAAATGGGCTTCAGAGCGAACATGACAATACTGGCTTTAATAAAGCCTCAGGTCAGGATCAAAGGGGTTTCCCTCAGCTCCTCATATTTCCACTGCATCTTTAGAACAGTGAGATGATATGATTGCAGAACCCTTACTTCAAAAGAAATTCAAAAATAACAATTTTTTAATGTGACAACCTTGCAAAAAGCCTACCTAACAAAAAGCAGTCATCAGATAAAGTGTCTTTGTAATTTACTGTTGTTCCACTGTGATGTTTAAGTACATAAATAACAGCAGGCATTTATGTTTCCTTCATGCAAGTACCAGTACCGTGCAAAAGACTTGGGCCTTCACACACAGCAGTACTGTGCAACAGATGAAGCCACTTTAGATTGTCATCAAACAACAGTGGCCCTGTGATAGGTTCAGATCAGTTCTTTAGTTTGAAAAGTGCCCCAAGCAGACAGAATCACAAGGAATTATCAGACGTCTTTATAGACAGACTTCTTCAGGACTTCTTTGTCTTCTTTTAAGAAGAACAAGAAGTCCTGAGACAGATTGTACAGCTGTCACAGAGCTCAGATCTCAGCATTATGGAGACCATGAAGAGGCAGAGAAGACTGAGACAGCCTGAATCCACAAACCAACTGCAGCACGTCAAGTTCTCCAGTGTTTGAAACAACTAATATTACCAAAACAAAAGCTTAGACTGTTCTTTTTCTTTCTTTCTTTTTTTTTTTTTACAGAGAGCTTTGTTGTTGTTTTTTTGTTTCTGTTTTCATAGGTGGGTTTTGGTCTTAGCTGCGGGCTTATTTGTTCTCCACACAGACTGTTTGCCTACACATCCTGTGTCTTGCATATTGATTTATAAAGATTACTCCTGAACTTACCTGGATTGTTATTACCTTTCCCAAAGCAGTGAGAGTTGGTGACTTGGTATGTTTGTTGATCCGTTTGTTTCTCAGCAGGATTAAAGTTATGAACGAATGAACAACCAACCAGATACGGAGCTTCAGTGAACTTTGGAGTGATGAAGTCAATCCAGATCTGAGTTTTTGGATTCTTCACAGTTGTGAGATATCTTCACAAGCACATAACAGATTGAAACAAAACAAACTGGGAGAAATTGTATTGATGTTCTCAAGAAAATACCAAAAACCTATTTGGATTTAGAGATCCTTGTGTTTTCAGGAACTGAATCCATGCATAGTGCAAAGGGGATGTTCTGCCTTGATACCAGTATTTAGTCTCAAACGGCTCATTTGTTTGGAGTTAATTTCCTGTAAATGGTCAAAACAGCTGTCAAAATTTTCTCTGATTTTTTAAAAAAAACTGTTAATAACCCAAAAATCATTTCCATGGATGAAATGGTTAATTTCTAATTATCCTCCATCATGTTTTGGAGTCACTTTATTTTTCACTCAAAACTGAGTTTTACAGCCATTCTTTTATTTTTACTGGTTTCAGGGTTGAGTTTTACTGACAAGTCATCTCAGATTTAATCTCAAAGTTTCACTGGGGTTTCATAAATCTGCCACAAAGAATGGAAGGTGAATCTCCATAAAAGCCATCATATAAAAGTGATCTGATTTACAGCTTTACACTGATTCAGTACTGTGGGGTGCACTGTAAACCAATCCTAAAATCTCAGCTTAGTCATTTTAGTACAAACTATCAACAGACTCAATTCATACTGTTCAAACCGACAGTTTCAATAAAAGGCACCTCGTTTGAGGTGGATCAGCAAAAAGAAGTGCGATCCTCCACCAGTGCTGGTGCATGTGTGTGTGTTAGTGAAATGCCAATTACACAAGAAGAAGAGGAAAAAGCTGAGACAAATCCAGAGAAAGAGAAAGAACTTTTAGGTGTTTTTACCCTGAGAGTCCAAAGAGAGAAAGATGATGAAAAAGAGAAAAGAGGCTTAAAACGGAGTGAAAGAGACGCTTCCTGAATCACTGATCGTGTGTCTGTGTTGCATCAGGACAGGTGAACCTGAAGCTAAGTGCTATGTCGAAACCAAGTGCGTGTGTGCGCATGTGTGCACGTGTGTGTGTGTGTGTGTGTGTGTGTGTGTGTGTGTGTGTGTGCATGCATTTGTGAGTGTGTGTGTGTGTGCACGTGTGTGTGTGTGTGTGTGTGTGTGTGTGTGTATGGATGCCTGTGCGTGTATGCATTTGTGAGTGCGTGTGTGTGTGTGCGTGCGTGCGGGCATGGAAGCGTGTGCGTGCATGCATTTGTGTGTGTGTGTGTGTGTGTGTGTGTGTGTGTGTGTGTGTGTGTGTGTGTGTGTGTGTGTGCGTGTGCGTGCATGTAGAACAGCAAACAGTAGAGGTAGATTGTGACGTCGCCAACAGCAACCATCCTTCTGTGAGTGTTTCTGTTAAATTTTTGTGTTTGAATAAAGATTAAAACACTAAACCCACCTTAAGTGCCCCCATAAAGCTGTGATAGTGATGACAGTGCACAAAGCAACCAAACTGGAAGGATGAAAATTAAAAGCGACAGGTCTGCTAGTCTTGAATCACTAAAGTTTGTCTTCAGGTTGACGTCAGCTGAAAAGCATATTTGAACAGGATTATAATTACATTTGTAGGACATCCAGAACTCTGCCAGGCTGAACTTAGGCTCAGCTGTTCTAACATCAGCTTGCTGGATAGAAATGTCCACATGTTCAGAGCAAGCAAAAACCTCAAGGGCTGAAAAATTAAGCCGAAACAAAAGTGCCAAAAATTGCGGTTCTGGGTGTGGGCCACCTCGAAGCTGGCTCCAAAAGTGAGCCGATCAGACCCTCCTGTTTAAATGCCCGACTAAACTACAGCCAACAAAAAGTCACTCCTTCAAATAAAATCCTGACTCAGCTTGTATAGGTACAGTGTCACAGGTTTGCCACAACTGTTTATCTGAAGGTTTATAGATGCAGCTTGCACTCCAACCTCTTGTCCAAATATGGTAACTTTTGGCTCCAAAACACCTGAGAAGACGGGCCCCAAAACACGAACTCTGAGGCTTCAAAATACAAATACAAAACCACAGGGTGGCATCATGGTGACTATGCCCATCTTTTATACACAGTTTGTGATTTACAGGGCAAATAAAGTTTGCATTACACAAGCATTTGTTTAACCCTTTAACAGCAGGTGATCACGCCGATGCACCTGTTACCTGCCCTTACTTGTCGTGAGCAGCTGGTTAACACTGAGCCGATCACCGCTGAGACGTCTGATCAAATGCATTTTAAATTACTGTAACTGTGCGACCGTTTGTCCTATCGGAAAAATTTGGTTTCTGAAAGCTGGGAAATTGCACTTCACACCCAACATAGGGTTATTATGGTTATTGCTGAAGTCTGTGAATGGCGGCACTTTTGAGGTTAACGGGCAGTGGGCCCATGGTAAATAAAGGGTTAAACACATTTAAATAAGGCTCCTGTCTGATTCTGTTATTTAAAAAATATCGTGCTGTAGTTTTAAGGTTTAAGGTAAACACAAGTAAGACCCAAAAGTTGAATGTCTACTTTGGCCTTGACAGCTGAGCAAAATCCATCTGCTAAGAAAGGGCATGCTGTCTATATGCTTTCAATTTCAAGAATAAATACTAAATAGACCTTCAGTTTAACAAGGTTATGCTCCACGTCTTGCTTTTCAAAATGCTGCCACTGACTCAGCAAGTTTATGTCTTAATAAAGTCTAACTTTATCATTTCATAACACAGTAAATCCATTGAATTGTAGGTGAAATGACTAAATTTCATAAATGGTGAAATTTAACCATTTCACCATTTATTTTAGTGCCTTCTATTTGGGCTTAAAAACAGTAGATTTATAAATGTGATATTTCAAGAACAAATTTCAGTGGCTAACACAAGATGATCTGATTCACTTCACCTTACCAAAAAAAACCGGGGGACACATTTTTATATATGTATACTGGGAGAAGCCACTTGCTCTCCTTGTGCTCAGACAGTGTGATTTAATGACCCATTTCCCTGAACAGTGGGAGGATTTCTCACCAAAGCTGCACAACTGAAAAAAACAACTGACAATATTTTGTCTGATCTCATGTCTGTGAAACTGAATAACCCAAAATCCAACATCACTTTAATTGTCTTTCTCTGGGGCTGTTATCCTGTGTTAGTCATTGTTCTTCTCAGCGCTGCTCTGAGGATTTGAACCTTTGACCTTGACCTTTGGGCTGCTGTCACCCTCAGTTCCCGGCTGCAGGCTCAGCCTGCCCACTGCTCTGTTATCTCTGCTCTGAGTGAACAGAGGAAAAAGAAGAAATGGGAACAATGTGACCAGCAGCACTGCGACCAAAGTCTTATTGGCTCATATTGCTCTGTGGGCACTCACAACTGCAAGGGATTATGGGAAATTGGGACATTTTATTGTTTCAGCTCAAATCACCTCCTTATCTGTCTGCCTTCCTCAGCCTCCTGTCCTCACACTCGTTTTTCGCTTCATCTTTAATCCCTCTCATCTTCCATCTTTTCTTCATTGCCAATCCATCCTTCAACACCAATTTTAATTATTTCCCATTTACACCTCTCTCTGCCATCGTCTCTTCCCTTCATCTGCCTCATTCGCCTCCTCATCCTCACCCCTTGCCTTCTATCTTAATTGCTCTGCCTACAGGAGGACACAGTCAGACTGGACTCCCTGACGGCTATATTGTCTGCACCAGTTTTATTGAAAGGAGTATATATATAACAAAAGAACAGAGCAGAAAGGGGAAAAAAGAGAGGAAATTGTACAGACCTTTGTTTCTTTGTCAGTGCACCCTCCCAGCAGGCTTCAGTAATACCAACAGCTACTGCAGTGAGGAAATCAAAGACAATCTGCTTAATGCCTCCCATTTTGGATGCTGTCATTTAAAGGATGTGACACATTCAACACATAAAAGCAGCAGGTGTTAGAAGGTCGGGGACATGTGGTGACACTTTGATTGTGAAGCAAAAATTGCAATGAATTTTGTTTTTATGACAAAGCGTGTCAGAAGCTGGGATGTAAATAAAAAAAGGCAATCTCAATCTTTTGGTGCAGACAAAGTAAGAGGCTTGTGTCAGTTTCAGCGGTGTGTCCGGCTCAGGATTCTCACTAAAGATGCAAATCAACCTGTTGACATAGAATGTGCGTCAGGAAAACCCAGCCCTTTTGTTTTCATGCGCTCCTCGACCACACCGGTGTCAAGTCGCATGTGATAACAGATTGATGCTCAGGACGTGCCACTGCCCTGCTTCCGAGGCTTGATGCAGGTTGACAGTCTAGAAAAGAAGAAATATTAGCACTTCTCGTTATGGTGTGTATAATGGATCACGTGCACAGTGTCAAATCAGGTGTGTAGCTGGTGTAATCTTCCTGAAAAGTGCAACAACAGCTGCTACAGATACCATGTGATGACTGTACGGGGTGGTCTTATTTAACATCATGAAAACTTTTTTATTAAAAGATATAAAGAGGCTAAAACATGGCAGATGGCCTGACGGGAGGTCGCTATTGCTGCTATGCCACGATCCATCCACCCAGGGTCAAGTTCACGGGGTAAACAATCTAAGCAGATGGCCTGGCCTTCCTCTCCCCAGCCACCATCTCTAACTTTAACCTCTAGCTCTGCGGGGACACTGAGGCATTCCCAGGCCAGCCAAGAGACATAATCTCTCCAGCGTGTCCTAGTTCTGCCCAGAGGCTTCCTCCCAGCTGGACATGGCCAAAACATCTCACCTAGAATGCGACTAGAGGTAACCCAGTCAGATACCTGAACCACCTCAACTGGCTCCTGTAGATGTTGAGGAGTGGCAGCTCTCTCAAATGACTGAGCTCCTCCTATCTCTGAGGCTGAGCCCAGACATCCTTAAGTGAAAGCTCATCTCCACTGCTTGTATCTCAGATGTCGTTCTATTGGTCATTACCCGCAGCGCATGGCTATAGGTGTGAGCCAGAGAGTTTACTGACTAGTTACTCTACAGCTCTGCCTTGACACTCAGCTGTACCTTTACCACAGCAGAGTGGCACCATATTAGCGGTACTGCATCCATATTAGCACAGATGCTGCACCAATCTGTCAATTTCCTGCTTCACTCTCCCATTAAAAACCCCTAAAATACTTGAACTCCTCCACTTGAGGCAGAAATTAATTCCCAGCCCAAAGTGGACACTTCAGCCTATTCCATTGACATCATCCATCCATCCATCCATCCATCCATCCATCCATCCATCATTTATCCAACTGAGGGTTGGATAAACTGGCCAGGTCGCCAGCAGGGCTAACAAAGAGAGACAGACGACCATTCACGCTCACATTCATACCCACAGGCAATTTGGAATCACCAGTTAACTTAACTTAACATTAACCGCCAGTCTCTGGACTGTGGGAGGAAGCAGGAATACCCGGAGAGAACCCACGCAGACACGTGGAAGAACGTGCGAGCTTCACACAGAAAGGCCCAGCCAGATGATGGATTCAAACCTTGTGGTCAGTGTCATCATGAAGCGCAGTTAAATTTGTGGTGATGTCCCGGCTAATTTGACTGGCACACAATCTAATATACATCCAAGACTGATTCTAATCACTGACCAAGTGATCGGTGTAAAAGTACACATTTTCTCATATTTTCTGAAATACTCTTCTGTGTTTTCCACTTTAATTACGCCTGATTTCTTTTTCCCAATCGAGGGATTTGTGCTCTGCTGTTAATTAATATGTTGCTTTTTAGTTTCTTTCAGTTGATTATTCTTTATGGCTTTAGCTGTAATTGTTCACAGCACTTTGAGATAGGTGCAGAGCTCCATTAAGTTTTCCCGTGTTGAAAGTGTTGATATACTGTAATATTCTGACTTGTTAATCTTGCTTTCTTTTCGCCCCTTTTAATTGTTTTTATCTAATTGCTTTTTCTTTGTTTTCACTGTACTTACTTTAATTGTAGTTGCATACAGAGGAGTTTTCAGGTTTATAGAGCACCCAAAGCCTTGTTTGTTTGTTTGAATGAAGAATTGAGCCCATAATTCATTAAGCACCTGTCTCTGTTGGTGTTATAATTGGATTTGGAGGATTACAGGATTGTGTGTTTGTTGGCCTGTATTCATGAAACTTGCAGTGTTACAGGTCACCAGGTTTGCATTAACCTGTGTGTGTGTGTGTGTGTGTGTGTGTGTGTGTGTGTGTGTGTGTGTGTGTGTGTGTGTGTGTGTGTGTGTGTGTGTGTGTGAGAGAGAGAGAGAGAGAGACAGGGAGAGATTTGCATGGATCAGTGAGCATATGCATTCATGTGTACTTTAATGTAATTGGCTTCTTTCTTGTGTGTATAGAGAACTGACCACTACATCTAATGTAGCCCCCCCCAACCCCAATTTACTTTGAATAGTTAAGTGAGTAACTAAGTGAGTTATTATAACAAACGGAAAATTTGGGGTGACCCAAAAACATTTGATGAACTATCTGATTAATAGACTTGTGCTCTTTCCCCCTTTTTTTTTTTTTTCTCTCCTTTTTTTGCTCCCTTTCTCTCTCCCTTTTTCTTTTCTTTATTTTCCTTTTCTTCAGCCTGTCAGCTCTGGCTGTTACATTGTATGTGAAAAAATAACTCAGATAAATAAAATAAAGGGTTAAAACATCAACAAGAAGAGCCTATTGAGAACCTATAGAGCTCATCTTGAAATAGCAAATATGTTTGGCACAACAACGCATTCAGATCACAGTTCTGCTTGCAAGATCTACCAGACATGACAGGCTTTAAAAAAAACAAAAAAAAAAAAAAACATTTGAGCTGCCTCAGGCCTCGTTTAGCTTGTTCAGGTTGTGACTCGTTAGGAAAAACCAGATGATACAAATTTCAAAGATTCATAAATTCTCCGAATCTTCAAATTTCACCCCAACAATCGGCAGCAGCTTGGTGCTCTAAAATAAGTAGCAATGTGATTTTGAGGTAGTTAAGAAGGATCACTGGAGATGAAGTTGGGGTCTGAAAAACCATGAAAACTTTCTGAAATCTGCGCGCAGAATTTCCATAAAGGCAAATCAAAACTCCGGCTTCACTGCAAAACTCATCCAGGAAGATTCAGGGGAAAACTCCTCCTGGCCTGATGGAAACATGTCCTGCTGACTGATGAATGTAAAATATAATTGTCACAGGGGAGAGTGTAGATCATTCAATCCCGGGGCTCATGTTGCAGCCAGTGGCACAGAGAAACAGCTCACAGGCAGATTGATACCTGGAACTGATTTGATTCAGCAAATTTTAGAAGCAGATGAAAAGAGTCTTCTGAAAGTGGGCCTCAAGAGAAGAAAGCAGAAGAATTTGCCACGCTCCTCCATCTCCTGACCTAAACGCCACTAAAAGCAGTGCAAGTTTGGGCCAAAATACCAAAAGCAAGACTTGAAAGACTCTTAGCTGCTCGCAGCGCCTTCACAAGCTGTGATACTGCCAGGGTTTTACCAAGTACAGCGTGGAAATGTGCCTAAATACTAAATTTTTGTTGTTTGGAAACTGTAAAAGCTGTAAAAACATAACCTTGCTCTATAGAGAAATGTGTAATCTGTGACTTAATATTTTTAGGAAATCTGGTCATCTTTCACTCCTCTGCTTACAGTCACAGACTTTTGCATGCCACTGTACTACCACACTCAGAACGACATTTCTTCTAAAATACAGTATGTTTCTGTGTGAACAGCCCTGCGGACAGGAGGAAAAACAAGGAGACCCAACAAGACCAAAACAAATAAACCAAAAAGAGCAGATATGAAATATTGATGTAACAGGAGGAGCAGAAGAGGCGAGGAGCGCAGGAGAGAGCAAACCTCTTTCTTTCTGTGTTTCTGTCGCTGAAGAAAGTGGAGGTGTAAGGAGAGAGAGGACAAAAATGAAAAGAGAGAAATTAATGGAAAAGGCCACAAAATATTGAAGCTGTCTGAGCAGAGAGACACAAATGGAGAGGAGAGGAGAAAATGGAGGAAGGAAGGAAAAAGTGACAATAAGCTGCAATGTGTGAATGAATGCGTAGATCATTATTATACTGCTAAATCTCACTGATTTGGAACGAGAGAATGTACATAGACAATAATCAGTAACCTGCCAGAATTTATAATCCAACAGTCTGGTAATTAATATGTCTGTCAAACTGTAACATTGAATGTTTCTGTAAAATGCTGTATCTGCTTTTGTAATATAATATCCTTTAGTACCAGCTGCAGCATGTTAAACCTTTCATAGCTGTGTAACATAAAGTGAGAAAAGGTTTAAAATGAAGGTAAACGTACAAACACCGCTGCAGGTGTATAAACTCATCACCACCATGAGACTCAGACAGCCTTCTCTCAACTTCAGTGCCTTTTCTTTTTAAACCTCATCTATCTTCTATTAAATCCCTATAGAGAGGAGACATATGAATATGCACTGGGATGAGTCAGAAAGAGGTTAAGCTCTCAGTTAAGGCATGCTGTCCTCTTTCTTTTACCCCTTTGTCTTCTCTTTCAGACCCTCAGTTGTTTCTCTTTCCTTACTCCTGGCACACTGACCATTGACTGGTGAAGTGGATAACACTGATTATCTCTTCATCATGGCACCTGTTAGTGAGTGGGATATATCAGGGAGCAAGTAAACATTTTATCCTCAAAATTGATGCGTTAGAAGCAGGAAAAATGGGCAGCGTAAGGATTTGAGTGAGTTTGACGAGGGTCACATTTAGATGCCAGGACGACTGCGTCAGAGCATCTCCAAAATGGCAGCTCTTATGGGGTGTTCCCAGCCTGCGGTGGTCAGTATCTATCATAAGTGGGCCAAGGAAGGAACGGTGGTGAACCAGCAACAGGGTCATAGGTGGCCAAGGCTCACTGTGCATGTGGGGAGTGACGGCTGGCCTGTGTGGTCTGATCCAACAGAGAAGCTACTGTAGCTCAAATTGCCCAAAAAGTTCATATTAGGTCTGATAGAAAGGTATCAGAATACATATGAATTGCAATTTGTTGTGTATGGGGCTGCATAGCTGCAGATCAGTCAGATCACCCACTGAAAGCACGAGCAACGGGCACGTGAGCATCAGAACTAGATAACGGAGCAATGGAAGAAGGTGGCCTGGTCTGAGGAATCACGTTTTCCTTTACATCTGTTGTAATATTCATGGTATATGCCACATATATATCTTACATACATTTACTTCCCTGAGAAATTTGTCTGGAAAATAACATAACGATTAAAAATACAGAAGCTTATAATGTTCCGTGTCATCATGAACTTTGTGTTCTGACTGTACAATGAATCACACTGATGAAGACTACACAATGATAGAAATGGAGACTTCGAGGTCACCCTGTTGTTGAAATTCTCTGTTTTCCACATTGTTTTGTAAATGATGTAATCAAGACTGATACGCTGTGACTATATGAAACTGTAAGTTGAATTAGAAAGTGCCAGCACTTCGTGCCATCTCATGGCATGAAGTCTGACCCAGATATCTGTGAACTGTTTGAAATGGCTTTATTAAATTTAATAATTGGACTCCTTATTCTGTTTGTTTTGTGTCATTCCTGTCGATAAACAAACACGCAAAAACCTAAAGGCTTAAACAGCAACACACACTTATTATTTAAATTCCTTCACATCACATGGATGGCCGGATACGTGTGCATCACTTACCTGGGGAACACCTGGCACCAGAATGCACTGTGGACCAACATGTACACCTTTTTTTTTTATAGGTATATATTGTACGGTAATATTCATTTTCTGATATCTCCTACCTAAAAAGACCAAAATGCCTGTATGGTGACTGAAGGGGGTACAGTATGCTCACACACTGTGCAGATTAGACACAGTTGAGAGGAAATGAGATACGGGTGCACACATTCAACACAATCACAGGGGAGGAAGAAAAACTGAATGCAAGACACAGACGACAACTAACTAGCAAAGTAAAACAGGAAGTCAGTAACAATAACTAACCAGGGAAACTCAAACATAAAAGTAAACTTAACAGGAAAAGTCAGAAGGAGGGAAACACACAGAGAACCCTCTATGCCCCTCTGCAACCCTTTGCCTCTGCAGCGGCAGTGCAAAAGTCTCTGGCTGTTGCCAACGCTTAATTGCCAATTGTCTACACCTGACAAGGTGTGGCTAAAGGCACGCCTGAGGGTGGGTTCAGGGAGATCTTGCCGTCATGCTCACTGGGCTGTCATTTTTTGCTGAGGTTATTAAGTAAGTTAAAATAAAACCAATGTTTCTATAAACTCTGGTGTTGCCATAAACTCCAAATATAAACTGAAACTAGAGCTAAAGACTAAAAGTTCAAAACCTGGATCTAAGACCCAGGACCGCGACAACATCCACCTTCAATAATGAGCACCATATTGTAAGAAAAAAAAAAAAAATCAACCACGAGCTCTTTCTCCCTTCTCCCTTTTTTCTTCTTTTCATACTTTATTACACTCTTTTTATTTCTCTTACAGTCATCTGCATTGGTGATTATGGGTATTTTCTCTTTTTGTTCACTCTAATCTACAAAGCCTTTGCACAAGTCTTCATTAGTGATGCATTCACACACTGTTGCTTCTTTCTCTCCTGTAAATGAAGGGACACACACATATACACACTCCCTCGAGAGGACATCTCAGAAGAAGTATTTTGTCTGTCAGTTGCAGACACGTCTCATCTCTCTCTCTCAGCCAGAGAAGTACAGAACAGAAGGGAACAAAGAGAAAAGTTGAGAGGGAGGAGAGAGGGAGGAAGAGGTGAAAGAGAGGGAGAGGCAGATGGACATGTAGAGAGGCAGAGGAAAACATGGCAGATTGAAAATGTCAGATTTGATGTTATTGTCTGCACGTCAGGAATTCCAATCTACAGTCAGTTTGACTGACAGGAGGGGAGGGCAAAACGTGTTGTTTAAGAGTCGAAACTGTAGCAGCTCCAAAGCAGAGAGCTCAACCTCCCCAGAGACCGCACAGTCCTCAAAAGAATCTTTTAAATTAGCAAATATTGTTAATCTGCATCTAAATCTGCACAATGCATCTTTAAATGTACAATGTAGGACCGTCCGTGTTATCATGAGGACACCTGAACATAACAGTCTTGTGTGGACTTAACTTTTCGGCTCTAACAGTCTTGTGGTACCAAGTCTTTTAGATTTTGGAAACTGTCAGAAGAGATTTGTTTGCATTGAGCCTCAAGAGCATCACTGAGGTCCAACACATGCTGGGTGATATGTTCTGGCTCTCAGTCTCCATTCCACTTCCACTTTTATGGGGTTTAAAGCAGAGGTTCGCTTGAGGAGAGACAGAACAGACAAAGGTTTGCAGCCTCATGGACCTATAAAGTAAGCACAGCACACTGTTGGTGCTTCAAATACCCCCCAAGTGGGGCCCCTTCTACATACCTACTCAAAGGGGTCTCACTTACAGGGGATTTCTCTCTGGAGCTTGAAAAAAGGCGACTGGACTTCTTCTTGTTTCTTGAAGACGTTTCGCCTCTCATCCAAAAGCTGTAAAACCAAAAAGTGGAGAGACCCAGGAACTTAAACCCCAGCAGGCGTAGTCCCTGCAGGTGGTTGTGACCCACTATTGTTCGTGTGCATAATCATATGCGCCAAGGTGTGAAAGCAGGTGTGGGTCACCACAATCAGTGGTTTCAGGTGAAACCAATGCGGGAGACTGTATTGTAGACGGGGGACACTTGGTGACGTAATCCACCTCCTAAAGTCGTTCACAGTGGACGTAGATGCTTCTTTAACTCCTCTTTCAAACCATCTGTCTTCCCAGTCCAAAATGTGAACTCTCCACCATTTGGTTTGAGAACTGAAGAAGCCTCTCGGATGAGTGAAACGTCTTCAAGAAACTTAAAGAAGTTCAGTTGTTTTTTTCAAGCTCCACAGACTACTATGACCTGGATGACTGAAAACCTACAGGGAATTTATACTTATGTGTTATATCTATGCCACAGGTATTTTGTAACCCTTCTGAAACCCTAATGTGCACCTCACTAGAAATGTAACTACAGATCTCTGTTGATGCCACCCAGGTATAAATGCCAGCAACAGCACTGGCCAATTGCGAAGGCTAAATTGTAGGATTTAGATTCTCTGCAGAAATATAAATCAAGCATCAACACATCAGCAACACAGACAGGCCCGCTGTACCACATACTTTGGACACTGCCTCCATCTGGCAACAGATGCTCTCTGCAGGTAGACGGGCCGTCTGAAGCTCCCTACAGTCTGCTAACATGCCGCCAATGGAGAACCATGTTGAGCCCATAAGGGGAGGGCTCGTAGCACAGTGAAGTCCTTTCACACCAAACTGAGATAATTATACATCTATGCACCTGGCTTATCAAGACTGATGTAAGAAAGTTATAGCAGGTCCCTGATTAGCCATGATCTGACAGAGTTTAGACACTTGCTCATCAGTACTTATTAGCGCAAGGACTCTAGATGATGAAAGCTGAACAAGAAAAAATAATTTTATGTTTCCATTTGAGCAGACAAAAGATGTGGAAAAAAAGAGCTGACTAAACCTTCAATCCAAATACTAGAGGGAAACGTCAGAGGAACATCAGGACAGAGTAATATATAAAAGCCTCTAAAAAATATACTTTTTTCTTATAGTTGAGCTAAAGGCAAACAGCAAAACAGGCTGAAGGCTGGCAAGTGGAGTCCATAGAGGATGGAACAACAGCAGAACAGAGCAGAGGCTCCAAACTGTGGGTAGGCTGCTGATTGATTTATCATACTTGTTCCCTCAGTTCCCCATTTCTCACTGCAAACAGGAGAGGGCTGATCAGACACGTAAATCACCAGCACAAACTCAACAATGTACAGTTCACATGGCTGAGGACTGAAAAAGACTGTTCTTAAAACACTGTTTATTTTCAGTAGCTCCTTTATTTTGTTATACGCGTTGTCACAATCGGTATTTCTGACTTGTTCATGAGTTTGTATGAGTGAGTCTGATGTTGCTGTTCCCCCGATTAGACGGGCCGCTAATGCAGTCTTTGCAGGAGGACAGAGAGCAGAACGCTTTTCATGCTCTGGTTTATTCTTGAGCCACAGCAAGAAAAACAAGCCAGCAAAAAACAGTGAAAACAGCAAGCCTGGATGATGACTGATGCAGCTGTATGGGCTGATGTATGCCAATTTACAAAAAAATGCCTTTTTTTGACTGCACGATAAATGTTACGTTAACTGCTCCCAGCAACTCCCGCCACATCATCCAGGCCAAGTGAAAATAATGCAGCAAGACAGAAATGTCACTCCAGCTGATTGTTACCTATTTTTACTGGACCAAACAGAAATAAATCAAAGATTATGACGGCTACACACTAAAAAACAGGGAGAAAATCTAATTGCACTGATAAACCACAACATTAAAACAGCTGAAAAGTGAAGAGAAAACACTTTTTTTAACGATGCGTGTTCTACTGGGGAACGCTGGCATGGTCGAAGCCCGAGCACACCTTTCCATTTCAGCAGTGATTCCCAACTGCGGTGGCCTCCCCCAGCAGGGTGATGCGCTTCACCACACTACAAAAATTATTCAGGAAGAATGCGGAGAACATGACAAGTTCAGTGATCACCTGAAGGAGTGCTTAGCACTGGCAGAGGATATGGGCAGCCACAGCGGTCGCACCATAACGCTATCACTAAGTTTTGCAGAGAATCAGCAAAATATTAGTTGCTTGTAGCCGTTCACCTTCTGTGACCTCCTGCTGCTTATTTGCTTGATGACACAAAAGACAAATCCAACATTGCCAAGGTGAGTTTGGGAATGTTGATAATGGGGTGACACATAGCCAGTGATGGTAGCACCAATTATTGCTAACATAACTATTATTATATTATTGACCTTCATATCTATTTGTATCATAACATTATTGAGAAGATGCAGGTAAAAGGCCAAAAATATATATCATGCATATCAATAAAGGATCTGTTCCTGTTAAAATTCTGTTTTTTAAGATAGCTTAAAAAATGTACATACAGTGGATACAGTATTACAGCTGCTGGCACCACTTCTGGAGTCCAAGGTGCTAACCCGGTGTGACTGAACATCTGCACCATGTGCCATAAAAGTAAACGGTAAATGGACCGGTACTTACATGCTATTTTTCTGCTATTACAGAGCACTCAATGCTTTTTCTCACTACAGTCCACATTCACACAGTGCTTCCTTCTATACCTTTAAATGCTTTTCATCTGTCACACATACTCACATGCTGATGGATTCATCAACGGCAGTTTGGAGTTTAATATTGTCACCGAGGACACTTCAGGATGCAGACTGGAGGATCGAACCACTGAGCGTCGGATTAGTAGAAGACCCACTCTACCT
Source organism: Archocentrus centrarchus (assembly GCF_007364275.1). Classification (NCBI taxonomy): domain Eukaryota; kingdom Metazoa; phylum Chordata; class Actinopteri; order Cichliformes; family Cichlidae; genus Archocentrus; species Archocentrus centrarchus. Next base: position 5,576,092 of record NC_044352.1, on the reverse strand, counting down.
CCTGAGTCCCAACCAAACAACACAGGATACCCAGAGAGGTCTCACAGCCACATCATGACTGAACAGCTGTTTTGGTGCTGTTTGTAGTGTTTCTGTTCCTCTATCTAAGTGCCACTAAATATACTGCTGATTAATTTTTTTATTTTCCCATCCATCCAAGGGAAAGACCATTCGGGATCAATCTCCTGTTGTGTCACTCCTTAATATCAGTTAGCTTGGTCCTCAGTGACATTGTGGAGAACATACGCTCACCTCCGCTGTCTTGGACTGCAGCTGGTGGTTGTAGCTGTTCTGCTAAACCAGCAGCAGTTGGAGGAGGAGTTTCTGCCCTGCTACACCAAACTCACTGAGGCCGCAAAGCAGAACAACTTCTCTCTGAGACAGAAGATTTGGATGTCATCTGGAGGATTAAAGACTCACTGCTCAGTTAATCTACTTCTCATTGTGTACTTGGTAAATAAAATATTTCAATTTAATAAAGGGTAATATTTATATATATATTTCAAAGCCTGTGCAGCAAGAAATGAACCACACTTGCATCCTAATGTCCCTCCCCTGCCACAAGCAGTATCTAAACCCTCATGGCACACTGTCGTACCCTCCTGTGCAGTAGTTATTGAGGTATTTCAGTCAAAAATCAACTGACTGATCAGCATTGCTCTTCCTAGATCCAAACTATAAATGTATCTAAATATTTAAATTCATCCTTATAGTCTGCCTCTGTCAAAGATAATCACCACTTTACTCTCTTACTTTGTGTTTGTAGCAGGAAGCCTTGAAGTCATTCATTCAGTCCATTACATTCAGATCCGAACACATTACCTCCAATAAAACCGAGAAACGTCTGTGAATATCTGCAGCGCGATACAACAGCTGATTCATTATCTCAGGAGACTGAGGTCAGTTACAGCAGATATACTCTGCTTCCTTTCTTCTCCACTATAATACAGTTGATATGTAATATTAGATCAACACTTCATACGACTCTGTGATGCAAGGCTGTCTGGACTGTTAAGAATGTGCTCAAAGACTCGGGGCCACGCACAGCAGTTGCTGGTATCATTACATCAGATCTCTCTCATGTTTTATTTGAGTAACATGAGCTTATGAGTTCTAATAGATGGTTCAGGGTTGCACAGGTTAGGCTTAACAGCATTATTATAACTATTATTTCTCAGTCTACTCCTCTGTTAAACAAAAAGAAGGTCGCAGTGGGCCGAGAGCAACGGGCAATTAGCCAGAAAACGCAACACGGTGGATCAAAATGTGATAGAAGTGCTTTGATTAAGGTTAGCATGTGTGGAGATGCTTCAGCTGTGTATATACCATATGTACATACGTGCATATGCCTCCCTGCGTTGTGCCTATTCATCCAACTTAATGATTAATCAGTTAAAATGATTTAATCATATGACAATCGTCCATTGCATTGCTGCATGAGGACAGACTAACAAAGCAGCAGGCTTTAACTTGAATAGGTTATAACTAATGATGCTGCTAAAGCCTTATTGCACAGACTAACAACAGACAGCAAGCTTGTGTACTCTACAAGAGTTATTTTCCAGTTAACACAGACTTGAGTCGAACTCTTTTGCTCGACTCTACCCTACAGTCATGTTGCACCAAGTCCCACTGCCTCATTCAGCAAACAATCGATGAAAAGAAATCAAAAGCTAGGTATGAAATATTGTAGCAACCTGGGGATTACGGACGGTCCACATGGTTCATTTAGAAGTGCTGTGATGTGTCTTTTTTTATGTTTGGTTACTGTGGATGTGTGATGTGGTTTCCAGTGTTTGTGTGGCAAAGAACAGTATTTAGCTACCAATAAGCCTGTGGTGATTAATGACTTCTGGCCAGCGTTTGTTTTTAGGTTGGTTGTTAATGTTGAATACGATCCATTTACTGGGCGCGCAGTAGTTGGGGGTGGGGGGGTGGGTGTGGGCGGCTTGTCATAGCATTGATGGAGAAAGAAGAAGCTAACCTCAGGTTACATGGCTCAGTACCCTATTCAGTATGAGTAATGGTGTTTTCTATAGTATGTTAAAATATTTTAGAGCCAAACACTGTTTATGGAGATTACAGTTGTAACCCTTAAAGTTACATTAAGTAATTTTTTGAGGTTATTTCAAAGAAATAAAGAATGCTGTACTCATAAATATACATTGATTGGTGTATAATCACGTCTTCCAACAAACCGATGCACTCTCATAAATTAATCCATTAAAAACACACAGAAGCAGAGGCCAGTTTGTGGAAGCTACCATGCTGCCCCGCCATCTTGGTGGTCGAGATGAACATCCTTCCGCCTAATCGCTTTTTATGGGCGTGGCTAGAGACGGCTTATAAGTTACTTTTAAATTAAAGATCACAAATAACTCTTTCAAACTACATGTGACCATTTAACATTTGTAAATGCATATTTTCATCATCTCGTTCTGTCTTTCTCCTCCTCCTCTACACCACTGCTCTCTCCTCCTCACCTCACCTCCAGCCTCATTTCCTTGTCATCGGTTGGCTATTTTGGACAAACTAATGAGAATTAAAATCCATTGAGAACGACAAATGTGACCTTAAGGTGTACACCCATCAGGTGATCATTGTGTGCGCACTTCACAGAAATCTGACCAATACTGTGAGAGGAGAAGTCCATAAAATGACCAAAAGGAGGAGGAGAAGCACCTAAAAATGATTTGAGATTCCAATAAATACACTGTAAAGTAACTTTGCACAACTTTACTGGAGGAACTATTTTTCAAATGTGAAGTGCTGCCTTTAATCGGTGTAACCATCAATCTAAATGTTTGATGGGCAGTGTTACTGAAGTTGATTACATCTTGTTACTGTAAGTGCAATAAAAACTCCTTAAAAAGGATTCGACTACCTGAAACCAAAGGTGGACAAAATATCTGCACAAAATGTATCCAACCTGAATCTGGCAGCAGTGCCGAAGCACCGGGAGACTCTTCCGCCAATCAAAGGAAAGCGTTCACAAGAACAAAGTGCATCATGTGCTAGACTTTCTAAAGATGACATCAAAACACCAAATGCAGCACTTTTTGGAAGAAAATGGTTACTAACCTGGGAACACAGCAGCATCAAATGCACATACAAAAGGAATTATTATTGTCATTTTAGTACTGAGTGAGAAACAAAACACAAATTTGAGCAAATGTCAAAAATTTAATTCTGAACTGATTTTTGTCTGAAAAGACAAAGGGTCCTCACATTTGGAGGACTTTCCTCTCGAACACACACACACACACACACACACACACACACACACACACATACAGCCATACAGAGGAAAATCCGGAGAGACAGATCAGAGAGTGTGTGAGTTCAGAGAGCTCAGAGAGAGAAAACTAGAATCCACAGCGATACAACTGTTCCTCTGGGCTTTGAACATAAAGTTCACACACTCGAGGAGAACGTGTCTGAATGTGTTTGTATGAACGAAGGAAAGAGAGAGACCGAAAGTGAAAGAAAAATCTGTGTGTTTATGTGTGTGTCCGCGTGCGTGTGCACCTGCAGGGTCCACGCTAATAACATGCACCACTGAAGCGCACACAGAGAAGAACTAACAAACCCTGTGCAGGCCCGAGTCCATGTACTGTCCCAGATTACACAATCTATCTGCATATATAGATACACGCCCATCTATCTGTATCCATCCCTCCATCTGTCCATGCACCTATCACCAGTTTTAGGTAAGCAGATCCCAAAACCAGGCAACAAAATAAGGAGAGGAGAATGTTTATCTTAAATACTGTTATAATATTGCTGTAATCATCTTTATATCTTAAATGAAAACCATCCAGTAGCTGTAGGTAATATGACTCATGTCTGTTTGATGTAAATTTAAAAAAAAAGGGTTTGATGCAGTTAGAAAGGTGCAAAATCTGAAAAATATGAGATCAAAGTGGGTCAACTAAATGCTGAAATGTTAATTAAGTTCTCCATTTTTTAGCTTTTCACAGGAATTTCCAGCATATCATTGTCATATATTTTATTTTATATTTTTCACTCGTTAACATAAAACATATTTTTTTAAAAAGTGAAGGTAACACGGACCTGAGTTTATTTTAGTGGCCAAAAGGGGACAGCACAAAAAGCCCTCATCACAGTTTATTTCAAACAGTGACACTGCTGAACTTGATGCTTCATAACGGGACTTTACTAACAAATGGGTGATGTCACTGTTGATTAAGTAATGTCTATGCTTTTTAATCACATTTCATTATAGTCTGTATGTGATGAGATTGATGGTGACAGCACCTTTCTGTACTCTGAGTTTTAGTATTTTGGTTGTCATCAGCTTGGTTTTTGGACCGTATATGGGAGGTAATTTAGTAACACGCAAATAAAATACTTTCACTCAGCAAAACTGGAAGACAGACTTATTCGATGGGCTGTCAGTACAATTAATATCATTAGCCTGATATTTGCATTAAAAATGCTCCACAAGGTGCCGACACCACAAACATGAATGAGAGGTCCGGCTCAGTGACTCAGATTAATGGAAGTGAAGTCAGTCTGAAACATCAGTTTTGAAATGTCTGCATTCTTAACTTCCAGTCATAAAAATTCACCCACCTCATTTGTCACAAAGGGGAAATTGGCCACAGAGACTGAAGACTTTTTTGTGTGTGTGTATGCTGGCCTATAAATTATTCTGCTCTAATGGACGATATTTTTAACATGGGAGTCTATAGGGGAACAGTTTTTGGCACTTCTACGTTGGCTTCATTTTTGAGCCCCGGAGGTTTCCACTTTCATAGATTAAATTAAGCCCTAATGCCAAGTTTTTTCTTTCTGGCTCTAAATGTTGACACTAAATGTAAATCATTACTGGGCAAAATATCACTGGGCATGTATATATCCATGTATATACCCTAAAAACTTTAATCTACTGTGAAGGAGATTAAAGAAATTGCTTTTAAGATCTGTTGCTTTAAGGGTCCACCGGCAGATTCCAAACATTGGTTACAAAGATTTAAATACCACTAAGCATCGTGAACAGTCTAACTTAAACTGTAAAACTATAAAACCCTCCAGTTTCTGCCTTTCCCAATCTATCAGCAGATAAAGATCTTATCCAAACACTACAGTGAAGATATTCTGACTGAGCCGTTAATTTACAGCAAACGGCTATAAAACTAGATGAACCTTTTTGATCCCTGAGGAGAAGCTGGGTCATTACAGCAGCTCTGAGGCTCAGAGCAAGCAGTGAGATGGTTCACTGTTCAGTAAGCTGAAAACTCTGCCCTGAATGTTATTACACTGAACACTGCGGTTGATTCAAAGAGTTGCAATAATGTGAAATTGACATCTGTTGTGCCAATATATCTTTTTTTTTTATGTTCCAGCCAAAAATGTCAATATGTCCTACAGTGAAATGATCATAGCTGTGGTTTGCTCCCACCATCTGAAATAACCCACGTACGTGTTCCTGAATCACATGTGGGAATGTTTGCACCAAGCGGCAAACTGCAGTTCCTTGAATCACCACTTGAGGCTGACTCCAAAAATGGGAAATTTTTCAGGGACTTCCATGTTAAAATGTGGATTATTGCAGCAGAAATAAACATATTTACAGCCTGCTTACAAAAAAAAAAAAAATCTATAGCTTAGCTTCTGGGGGTTGAACATCTTCATAATTCACAAATTTAATTAAGCCTCATCGTAATTAAAACTAAAGGCGTGACCGCTCTGAATGACGGGGGGACGCTTAAACAGGCTGCTGTAGCTGGGATCTGTCTCCATTGGCCTCACCTCAGCCAATTCCAGTCACTGAACCAGAGTGCTTAATTGTGCTTATGGTCAATAATATGCAATTATCTGACAAAACATGGCTTGCTGTGTGTGGTTAATTAACAGCCTGTCCAGGAAATATGTGCTCCAGTTTTGCTGAGTTCAATTTTATTTGTGTTTCACTTAGCACTAATTAGCATGTGTCTGTGTGATGCACTCATACAGTTTATGGATGCAGTTTGCTAAATAAGCTGACCCACATTAGCTGCCACCCTTTTGTCTAAATATGGCCACTTCTGGCTTAAAGAATATCCTAAAATAAAGGCTTCAGTTTATGGTGTTCGGCTGAAAGACCAACAAATTGCATGGAATTAAGCAGGTCAGGTGGTCGTGATGGTGTTCAACCAAGAGACTGACATTCAGAGTCTCATCCTGATCTTTTTCTAAGACTGTTCACTTTCAACATTCTGGTTTTAATTAAGGCACAAAAACTAATTTGTTAGAGTTATTAAAACATCATGACTGGGGTTCAAATACAACATTTACAATACAGTTTTTAATACATGTTAGAAAATTTCTTTCTCCAGGTTTCCAGGTTGTAGAGTTCCAACCTGTTTAAAGGTGGTGACGGCGGTGCACATTTCACACGCAGCTTTAGATTAAGTGGTTGTTTTAAAATGGAAATGACGACAGGCAGATGTGGATGTTCTAAAGCCAATGACTCTGCAAAGGTAAGACTTAAAAAATTGGTCATATATGTTTAAAATGCCACAATTCAGAGTCCAAGAAAGAAAAAAAAAACACTTTATGTCCCTGCACGTCTGTGCTGTCTGAAACGTGAATGTCTTAAGCTCGAAATTATAGCCAAAATAAAGCTTTTATTCATTAAAGAAGGTACACAACCGGCCCGAATGTTCAGTTTGCTTTGGACACGAGTCCGGGTTTGCTTGGTTTAAAATGGATTTAAAACATTTTTGGCTGTTTTCACCAATCATTTCCCTTCATTATAATTCTACCCGATTCTGCTCCTTCTGCAGCTTTAATGTGGCATCTCCTTTCATCTGGTCAATGCTTTTTGTGGCTTTAAATGGTTATAGATCACATGATATATGTTGTGTGTCACGATTACTCACCGAACAAAACCAAAATAGTCAATCATTTCACAACGAATTAATTAAGCGCTATGTGCAGGCTGCTGTTTATAATTCCTTCTATATTTCCTCGCTGCTGCCTGGATGTCAAATTCTGTCAATATGTGTGTGCGCGTTTGGTTTTGAAAGCAAGGAAATGTTAGCTGGTGTGCAGCGTGTTTGTGAGCAAGCTTTCATTTTGCATCAAAATTCATCAGATATACATAGTCACATTCTTCATGTGTCCATACCTGCAGGGCACACGCTAATGGCATGCATCACTGCAGTGCACGCTAACAGAGCATGCGCTACCCCTACATGTGCTATCCCAGATATATCGCACAAACAAACAAACACAATCAGAGGACAATCAAGGAGGGGCGAAAACAAAACTTTAAATGCAGCCATTCATCCAGCTTCTCCCCACATCTGTGTCCATTTTAGGGAAACAATTAAAAGTAAAAGCAGAAAGATTGTAAACAGAGGGAGAGAGACTGCAAGTGACAGAGGGAGATCGGGTGACAGGGGCATCTATCAGGAAATGCGAGATCTCTTGACACATACATACACAGACACTGGAAATGTGATTGACAGCTCCCTCAAGGGCTGCAGTGAATTATTCAGCACAGTGTGACGGACCGACAGACAGGAAGGCACACAGAGAGACAGAACATCATTCAGACAAACCGAGAGGGAGACAGACGGGTGGAGAGACAGGCTCATGGACGGCTGTGGACCATCAAAACTTCCCTCCAGGCGCATTTTTATTCATAATCAATAACTCTATTAAATTTTACATCAACCTACGTGCATTTATAGTCCTGGGACTCTAAATTCTTAAAGAGACATGTTTTGAAATTCGGTGCCTTCCTTCGGCTGCTGCTGCTGCTGACCAACACGAAGGAAACCAGTTTCTGCATGCAAACTTTAGAAACAGCCTGCGGTTAACACATCACAATCAATACCAAAGCCCAGCCAATCAGCACGCAGTTTGTAGAGCATGTTAGCCTAAGACAACGTGTCTCATGCTCATAAAGTCTTCTAGCTAGACTGCTAAAGTCTGATTACTTATATCTGGTATTGAACTGTTTGCAGAAACAGAAAGAAATGACGATACATGTCATACAAACAGGAAAACTAAGTAATAAATGCACCATCAGACTGTATGTCAAAGAGTGACGTTACCACCCCAATGAGATCCCAAAATGTTTTACTTATGAAATCTTTCTAGAGCAATCTTACAACCATTAACAAATTATTTTAATTTAAACTGTTTCTGTTGTGAGATCAAAATCTCAAATTGGAATATCCTCCTTTTAAAATTACTGAAACTGTCACTCGGAAAGTGCAAAATCTTCATATATTCATGTTTGGTTCAATGGCAAACATAAAACTATATTTTCTATGGATATTTTACCATATACATGGTGCCTGAGAGTATACAGAAACCCTTAGTTTGTCTGCAGCTTGAAGTGGCACACTGAAAAATAAGGAAATTCATTTAATCAAGAGTTTTGATGGCATTTAGAGGCCATCATTTCAGTGGAGAAACAGCCACTTGAGTCGAGTCACAGATCTGAGATCAAAATAATATTTTCAAATGTCTTTTTTGTAACTCTGAAAATTTCTAAAATATTCCTGTGAAGGTTTTGACTGCAGAGACAAACAAGCGCTTCAAAGGAGCCACTTGACGTTTTTTTTTACAATTCTATCATAGCGTCCATCTGTTTGCCTGCATTTCTGCACCACTTTCACGGTTCTCTAATCCTTTTCCCTGCAGGCCGCTGGATGCTGCAGGATCACGCCCCGAGGGTGCGAGAAAATCCAGAGAAGTTGTGAAAAAATAACCATCCCAGCACTGTCAGAGTAAATGACTATACAGAGGGAACCCTGAGCGACCAAAGTAGAAAGCTGAAAGATTACAACAGGAACTCCAGCTGTCTACTCCGCATGTATTTATGGTAGCACACACTTAAATTTACATGACAGCACATTGTCTTAAATTGCCTCGTCACTCTCCCAGCAGAAATGAAAGAAACAGCTGCTATTTCATGTTTACCATCCAATCAGCTCATCAAAACCTGCAGACAACAAAGGAGCTCTCGTTTCATTTCGTTCTTTTACTGGGTCAAAGAGTAGAAAGAGACCTGGAAAATTCTTTTAAATTACCAATCAAAGAAAAAAAGAAACCTCAAAGACTTCCATATGCAGTGAATCCTAAGAAGCTTCAGGTTTTCTTGAAGTTAAATAAAGGATATGCTTTACAGTGGAGACAGAAACGTATTGGTCTGAACGTGGCTTCAAAACAGGCTGCGATAAAAACAGAAACAGAAGGACAGAGAAAAAAAAATGAAACAGAAGCGCGCACTTTACGATCATCTCAGAGGTACAAAATGCTTTCTGGGTGCAGCTAATCAGCTACTAATGATTAGCCAGACTTCAGAGCTACTGCTGGCCATGCACACACAATACAGTGTCCCAACATTTCTTTGTCTCTTTAAAGTGCGTAACATTACTTCATGCAGGCCACAAAGTCAAACTCAGCCCGCAATCCCAGCTGACAGCAGCCGATCTTAATGCCAGCTCACATCAGCTGATGGCTCAGCGGATTATCTTCTACACATCCAGCTATACTGCTCCAGCCTGTCCATCCCTACAGCTTCTCGTGTAAGCCGCTTTGCAACCCCCCTACACAACAGCCTTTCATGTCAGATATGTCATGTAATTTTTTATTGTTTGGTTTAAATGCTCTTTACTGTTTCATGAGCAGACGAAAATCACACACAGCCAGTCTCATCTCTTTAGCACATGTTCCATGAGCTCCATGAAGGTCTACCGTCTTTGAGCCACAGTTTCTGTTCTCTTTAATTCTTCTGAGGGTTCTGTTAAAAACAAATCCTCCACAGAGGACCAGTTTAGCTTGAAAACTCCCATTTTTGGAAAGAGGAGTAGTGTAGGTTCCCACGCATTTATGCCAAGACAGATTGCATGTGGGGGAAGAACACAGAGCAGAAAAGAATCAGATTAAATCTTTTACGTCGTATATATTTTTTGTTGAGGCAGTCCTCCCAATTATTATTAAAGATATTTGGTGATTCATTTTAGCATTTTTTTTATTTTTATTATCCTTTTACCAGAGAGAAAAAAAAAACCATCTGTAATTGATTTACTGGCTCTTATTTCACTCTTATTTTTATAATTCAGTTACTGCTGACCAGCTAACACCCGCCCTCCCCGTCTTGTGTTTCCTGTCGGTCGGCTGACCAGGTCACTGATGCTGGTCCAGAGAGTCTCTCATCCTCCATCCTCCATCCTCCACTATCTTTGTTCTGCAAACTGGAGATGCAGCAGATTATAGTTCTGTTATCTGCTGTCACAAAATCTATTTATAAAGGATCAGAAAGCGTGGGTGTGCCACCTTTCACATACACATATGTGCACGTGCTATCAGCACCTCAGCTATCACCACAAAAAGAGTCTATTTCTGGAGAAAACGCTGATCATTTAGTAAAAGCTGTAAATCACCCGTGTGTTTTGAAAAACTTAAAAGTTTCTTAAAGATTAAACTGCTTCTGAGATCTCACCACCACCCACAGCAATATTTAAATATTTCTAGCTATGAGCCATAAAAGAAATGAGGCGCTTCTTCTGTAGCACAACTATGGCCATTTACAGCCCATTTAAAAGTAGCTGATTTCCTATACATACTGACACTTCTTATTATAGTTTGTCTGGGAACTGCTGGACTCTGAACACAGAACAAAACCTATTTAGAACTGCAGTTTGCAGGAGGAATTGTTACAATACTGCGTCTCAACTGTGAATCAAACTGTAAAAGCAATGATTAGAAGAGCAGCTCAAAGAGGTGCACCAGCACAAGAGGGTCTGCACTGTTCAGTTCAACAACAGGTCGAGTTTGCACTGAGCAGCAGTAAAGGGCTCCTTTAAATAAGCCGATGTTAGGATACACACACAGAAAAATAAGCAGGAGGACCCAAAGCCCGGGTTTGGCTTGGACAACCGAAACACTTCATCTGCTCCCATTTCTGTGAATGAAAGGTTGGAAAACAGCTTCGGGGTCTGAAAAATGTCAACTCATTTTTCACAAGTACACAGAAGGCCACAGATTACAAAGCAGAAGACCTGACAGCTGGACCTGCTAACATCTTTCATTGACACTCTTCTCATCTCATTAGCGTCTCCAACCAATGGGGAGTCCCTGAGTGACAGGCCCTGAAATTAAACTGAAAAGTAAGAGCAATAATCACTGTGAGTCACTTCATTTGTGAATGAACAGCGAGGCAGCCCCTCCTTGAACACTCACACACACGCAGATAGATTTGAATGATTCAGCGTATTGAGCTACATCGCGGCTGCCAGTTAGCCACTCGGGCTGATTATTAGCTGTGTTGATCCAGCCATGGCCAGCAGTCACCTGAGCTGAGTGTCCATTTGGAACTGATTCAGTCACTTCTCTCTAGGACTGATTGATCCAGTCTGGCACAGACAGGAACCGATTGGATCGTGTTAAAAAAAAAAATGCAAGGCTTGCTGACCACTGAACTCAAAGCTGGACTGAAAATGATGCTTCCTCAGTCTGTCCACAGTTGTCGCCACTCTTTGGGTCTGATGGTACATTTTGAAACCGTCAACGCTTAAAATGTGTCCTGCACTTTTCTTGGTGACAGGTGCATGAGATCAGTAAGAAAATCTCCAGCATGCCACACGTGTACACGAAATCCCAGTTCCCAGTGAGACCTCAGACATTCACAGTTCATTTAAACAAACGGCAAACAACATCTGCATCTGCAGTTTCCCAGCTAAATCAATCAAATCAGAAGATGCTAGAAACACCTCTTAATATACATAAAATTTCATAGGGACACTGAGTTCCTACAGTGCAGGAGGAGTCAGTACAGTTATCGCTGAGACGATGATAACTTTTAAACTAAAATATCAGTTAATCTCTTATGTTGTTCATCAATCCAAAACATACAAAATCTGCATAAAGTTTAACAATCCCTTCTTGAACAAGTGTTTCATCTCTTTCCAGCTTCAGTGGGAGATTCCCTGCACTTCACAGGAAGCTTTTTTAACAGCTCCAGATAACGAAATGTGACCTTGCTGCTTTCATCTGGATTTTAAATGTAGATGAGGTGGAAAAAAGATAAACAGATGAGTCTCCGCTTGCAAAAAGGTGAGTCGACCTTGATTCCAAACGCCGACGAGCCTTCATACTGAAAGGCATTGTGGGTTCTGTCCAGCACTTGTAGCTGTCAATACCGGTCTGTGTCTCATAGGAAGGATTCCCCCCCGACACACACACACACAGTTGTTGAACACTGTGGGTAAATGACAGCCTGACCTACACCTCATGTTTTAGGTCAATAAAAAGCCTCTGCTTTCACAGTGCTGCTGCAAAGATCTGCACGGTGATATCAGGAATGTTCAGAAAGACACACGTAAAATGGACTTCTGTTTTTCTCTCAGTATTTACACCAGCTTACAGGAACTGACAGCCAACGACAACATGACACCAAGAGATAAAAGTCAGCAAAGCTGGAGACTGTTCTTTAATTAGGTGCTATAAAATAACTGGCTTGGATGTTTGCTCATACCTACCAACAGAAATGAATGTAATTAAAGGGCAGTTTAAGGAAATTAAACAAAACGACTCGTGCAAAGAGTCCATGTGTTGCTCATCATCAACAGGCAGAATCAAAAACTGCACACAGAAGCACACCTTAAAGTGTTAAAGGTTAAATAGAGATTAGTGATGCATTTGATACCTCTGACCGTCTGTCATCTTTACTAAAACTAATTTACACAGCAGGGACTGGGAAAGGCTTTGGCACCAAGATAATGAATAACTTTTACGTAGCTGTGATTGTTACAGCAGCTTTTCCTAAAGACACGGAGCAGGTTGTCCACTAATTGGGATGTCGGCTGTTCGATTTGCAGCTCCTGCGGGCAAAGTGTCTTTGGGGAAGACACTGAACCCCAAAAACTGTCCCTGATGTGTTGAGTGTGTGCGAAATTTAAAGTGCTAGTACAAAACGCGCTGCACAGATGTGTGTATAAGAAGTCTCTTCTTGTGTAAAATGCATATAGTACTTATGTAATGACATAAATGCACTTCATTTACCATTTTTTATCAATGACTAATTCATTTAGCCTTTAAAGGGAACCTGTTATGCTTTTCTTGATATTCTGGTATATACTGTACTGACTATGATGTTCACAGAGAACATTGTGATCTGTAGCGAGAGAAGGAAGCAGGTAGAAGAGTTTAGAGACGGAGGGCAGAGCTGAAGATTATAAGAGTGACCAGAAGGGACAGGACCACAGATGATTACGTCAGAGGGAGGAGTCTGCAAGAATCAAAACTGAGATGTTTGCACATGTGCAGACGAGGGATAGATGATATATTGGGTAAAGGTTGTTGAATATGGAGCCACAGACCACAGAGATGAGGATGCTAGAGATAGGGCGAGCCCTAAAGGGAGCAACCACCCTTTGGCAACATAATCATACATGTACCTACTGGTTTGGACTATGCCCCTTAAACTCTTAATGTTACAGGATATATTAATACGTCAGACTGCAATGCACTTTCAGATTATTTTGGAACCTCACTAACCTGCCAGAGATCTGTAGACGTGGTCTAAAATGGGCTAATGTAAAGACTGTGATCAGTGTTTTTGACTGTAGCTAGCAGGATGTGGTCTCTGGTGTCAGTGTCAGGTTCTTTGTACATTCAATCATCCACCCAAATCTACCCTTTAACATTTTTCTGCTACAATAATATCATAATATATCGAATTTGACCACGGACTATTAGTCGCATGGCCAAATGAGTATGTTTGTCATGAAAACAAACACAAATATTTTCCATTATGTTTTAAGCTCTCGTGGTCACATAAAGAGATAATAGCTACATTTCCGTGGTGAAGAAAATCTCTACAAATCATATCGGGCAGTGAAAAGCAGAAAAAAATGGAAAACCATAACTAAATATCCCAAATATCTGAGCTCTCCGGTGTATTATCCACTGCCAAAAACAAACTCCCGTTTGCCTCTGTAATTTCATCAATTTTCCCCCAGACTGTCAGTCAGTGTTCACTTTCATTTTTTCTACTACACAAAAACAGGTAATAAATGAGATTAAAATGCATTTTGCAGACATACATTAGGTTTCATAAAACAACCAGAAACTAATAATCACACTGGAGGAAAAATATCTCAAATGGCAACGTTCAGCTCACTTCTGCCTCGGCTGAAAACATCTCAGCTGCTCAAACCTGCAGACTCAAGTCATCGACACTCTGAGCACAGCCCAACTCTCCCGGCAGCAACTATCCCATTAAAACCAACTCATTCTCATTCTTCAGCTCTCAGCATCTTATTGTTGTTCATTAATGCAGTTCATTACTGAGTCTGCATGTAATTATACTCGTATGAATTCCCGCATGCTCTTTTTTTTTTTCCCGAATTAGTTGATTGTTATGTGAATCTTCATTTAATCTCCTGTGTTTGTCTACAGAGGTTCAGAGGTGAGCTGCAGCCCTGTAGGACTGTCTCAGTGAGCAGCCCTTTCTGCTCAGCAAGTCATTTTGAATCTTTCGGGAAACGATACAATCACAATAAACTGTGTCTTTCTGTGACTGCTCTGGTTCTTCTCTGTGTCTGAGCTTCACATTAAATTTCCCCGTTACATGGCAAGAAGTCAAAGGCACAGACTGCTCGTCATGTACAAATTTTGGTTTGTTTTCCTAAAAGCTGGAATAAATTATACAACAAGAACAAGCAAAAAAAAAAAAAAAATTGCTCTGTTGAACTGGCAGCCTTATTGTTGCTGGAAAATATCATTTTTCATTGTTGCACAACTGAGACATTTTTCTGTGGAACAATGCAGCCAGTGTGTGTGTGTGTGCTTCTTTTAAAATCTTTCTTTGTTACAGACAAATTTTTCTTTTTTTTTAACAGCACTATTCAAGTCTTGGGTCTGACTTTAGGATATTTCTTCTATTATTTCAGTCATGTCTTGATCCAACTGATGTTTTGACTGTAGCTCGCTTCACCCTCAGGTCTCCGCTTTTCCTTCAGTCTCTCTTCTTTGCTTTGGTTTTTGGCTTTTGGGGGTTTTCTGGCTTGATTTATCTGGCCGGCACTACTTACAGCTCTTGGAACAGATGACACGAGTTGCTCTGCAATCAGTAAACAGGTGCCGCCATATAAAAGGATCCCATCAGTAACTGGTTAAGCGGGTTATTATGACCCATAATTACTTCATAGTGTGACAGGGGTCTCTAGTGGCTGTAGTAATTATGATGGATGTGTATGGGGTATTTTAAGTCCATTTTTTGTGGGGTTTTTGTTTCATTTTGGAAATTTAGTGCACTGTCTTCTTGAGAATCCAGCTTGGTGAATAATTAAGTTATGAAGGTGATGCCGCCTTCATTTTGCTGTGTTGAGCAGGAGCTGAGAGTTGTACACCAATATAGGCTTACTGCTCTCATGGATTCTCATTGCACTGACAGTAATTGTGCTGCACACTCACATAGCTCTGGGCTTGTTGGTCTGGCAGTGGATGGCTGGAAACATATTTAAAAAAAATAAAACCCTAATAGGAGGATATGACATGATGCAGTTAAAGAGCTATGTGCACATAAGAAGGAGGTCAGGGTGTATGGATGGATCAGTTTAAACATGGAACACTGTTCCGCCTTGAAACTAATTGTTAATGTGTGTTTTAACCCCGACCATGCCTTTACTTTTTTATTACTGTAGCAGTGATATGAAGGACTGCTGTTTAATACCAGCTTTAAAGGACAGTTAACACTTGACTAAACTTTTACTGCTCCATAAGCCTAACTTTATATTAATTATTATAACAATGACAAGGTCCCAATCTAGTCTGAGCCTGAGATCTATTTTTAACCAAACACAGCCCCATGTGCCTAAAGCTAACCCAATGGCACCTTTCTTGCATCTTTATTTGTGTTTGATGTGCTTCAATCTTGTTATGTTCTCTCTGTATTTTTTTGGGTCCATCAATCCATTGATCCATCCATTTCTGCTGCTTACCCAGGCCCACATTACAGGGGCAGCAGTCTCTGTAGAGTTGCCCAGACCTTCTTTTCCGAAGCCACCTCCACCAGCTCTTCTGTAGGTCTCGTGTCAACTAAAAGATGTACAGTAATCTCTTCAGCGCATCCTGGCTCCATCCCAGAGCCTCGTTTGAGTAGGACATGCCCTAAACACCTCACCTAGGAGGCGTCTTAATCAGATGCCTAAAACGCCTCAGTTGGTTGACTAGAATAGGACTAAAGCCCTTCCCAGATGACCAAGCTACTTGATCTCTAAGGAACAGCCAGAATGAGCCCTCTGTGCATGGTGGAGGTTGGTGTATCCAAATGGTCTCAGGAGCTTCTGTTGTTGGGTGCAATTTGCCGCTGGTAGACTCTGTCTCCCTGGCTGAGGGGCCAGATGGAGATCAAATTAGAAAGCCCCCATGATGACTAAAGACACAAAGGGACCAAGTCTCTCTGCCACGAGAGGGTTACCGAAGCCCCACCCTGTATCCAGGCCCAGGAGAGGTGCTCAAGGGAGAGTGCCTGGTAGCCGGGGCTCAGCTTAACACAGGCCAAAAAAGCAACATGAGCTTGCCCTCCTATGGGCACACCACCTGCAGGAGCCACCGTAGAGTTTCAGTGCCATATGGATTGGGCGGCGGTCAGGGGCAGATGCCCTGGCAGTCCAGTCACTGGTTGCCAAGACTGGCTTTAGGGAGATTAGATTTCTTTGGATTCTGAATTTTATACTTTGTTGTATGTTTATACTGTCATGTTTTGTGCCTGCGCTTATTTAGTTGCAGATATTGTCTCTGTGAATGTCCCTATAAAAGTAAACACACAATTAAAATAAAAAATGAGTTGTATTTTAAACATAAAAGTGGAACAAAAGGGAAAGAAATGTGTGCAGTGATGGAAATAGTCAGATCCTTTTGCCTGAGTGAAAGTGGCACGAATACCATAAAGTAAAAGTCTTCTTTTCAAAGTCTTATCATTAAATGTCACAGTAAAGCAGTTTCTTCTACTTTGTTGACTGATACCTGGTTGTGGTGAAGCTATTTTCTTTTTAAGTACAGGAAGGTACTTTAGTTCACTTGTTGCCAGCTTAGAGGTTCAAAGGCTCAAAAGTTAAATCTGTAAGGTTTTAAGAAGATCAGCGTAACAGGAGAAAAAAGTTTTGCTTTATAAATTTACTTCTGAATTTCGTTTTCAGGCTGTTTTTCTGCAGTTTTGTCCTTTTTTCATTGTATTGTTGCTCATTTGACACATACATATTTGTAAACATTTAAATGCATTGTGTTGTAATTAGAATTTCTTTTATTTATTTAAAATCTCATTTTGAGATATTTCATTGTGACTCTGACAGAGTTAATAAAACCTGTTTCATAATGGGGTCTTTTTCCAGATATGTAATAAATGCACAACTTGATGTGTGAGCCGGATGTATTATAAGTAACGTATGCAATGTGCGTCACACTGTCTGACAAAAAAAAAAAAAAAACATTTATTTCTAGAGACTCGGGTTATGTGAGACTTCCATCTTCAAGTCAACCCACTTGCACCTGGCAAAAACTTCTTGAAAACACGTTGAAAAGACGGCTTCGTCAGATGTTGAGAGAACGTCGAGATTTAAAGAGTGAAAAGGCGAAAAGCCATCTTTTCAGGTCACTGAAAAGACATTCCTTCACATCTAAATTTAGTTAGAAGCGAAAAGACATCTCTTCCTCCTCAACATGTCTGCAAACTCCTCAGACAACCAGCAGATTCTAACCCAGACCCTCCGATGAGGCAGTGTGGCTTACCACTGCATGCAGGATTGTGGCACCCTCCCATTAGGGGCACATTTTGACTGTCCACAGGCCTGTGCAAATACACTTACCATGCAACATTCAAAGAGACACAAACCCATAAGATACACGATTTGCTTTTATATATATATATTTCATATAAATATTGTCTACTGGTCTGCATATCCACAGTGAACACTCTGTGGCTGTCTGATCAGTGAAATAAAATGCCAATCAAGATTGTATTTAAAATATAGAAATGTTAAAACAAGACTAGACATGATTTGTTGTCAATGTCCACTTTTCAAAGAAATTTTGTAAATTTTAGACTTCTTTTCAACATTCTAAAAATATATCGTTTCACCTTTTATTTTTACTTTGAGGCTAAATTAGACATAAAGGGGTTTCTTTTGACTGGTTAACCACATTTAGCCCAGACAACAATGTCCATGGACGTCTGGTGCTTGATGTTTCTCATAAAGGCTAGCACAGTTAAAGTAACAGGAAAGGAAATGGCTTTGAATGTGTTGGGGGAATGCTCCTTTAAAGATTTTTCCATGCATCCTCTCATTTTACATTTCATCCAAAGCTACACTGCTTGTAGAAAAAGAGGAAAAAGAAGAAGAGCCAGGTTTGAAATCACTAACATGACAAGCAGCCAGAGGAGAGGAGCAGCAAGGTCTAAACCGCGGTGCCTTGATAATGTTCCTGTCAACATATCAGGACCAT
The DNA here is from genome assembly GCF_007364275.1 of Archocentrus centrarchus. Classification (NCBI taxonomy): domain Eukaryota; kingdom Metazoa; phylum Chordata; class Actinopteri; order Cichliformes; family Cichlidae; genus Archocentrus; species Archocentrus centrarchus. The sequence continues at coordinate 5,557,618 of NC_044352.1, read as the reverse complement.
GACAGACGGAGGCATCGGGGGGGCAGAAACTACATGTTAGAGCTGTATGCAACCGTGCAGCTTCTGTCACAATCAAGACAAGAGTGGCAGGTGGACAAAAAGGTTCAGTTCAGGGGGGAGCTATTCACATTTTGACGACTGTTTAAAGTTCGGTGTGAAAGTGGACACTACAAAGAGGCTTTAGGGGAAAGAGTCGCGCTCTTTCTTCGTTGATTGCTGCATAATTCTGTTAATGTAAGAGAAAGGTAACATTTCGGAAGATAAGCCGCACACATGCACATGCGATGACGCGCGCACAGATACATACAGCCTGTACGAAACCTAAACACACTCTCTCTCTCACTCACTCACTCTCTCTCTCTCTCTCTCTCTCTCTCGCACACACACATGGAGGTCTCAGTGCAGGATAGCGTTGAGAATGCAATGCTTGCATGTGCACAGCGCACATATTACGCACACAGAAGCACGTTATGCACACACGCGCACATGCACGCAAGCACACCCCTCTCGCTCCCCACACCACTCCAGTGGTCCTACCTCCAGACTTGCCCCAGCTGCAGGACGTGAAGCACGGTTTGAAAGACCCACATGCAGATGGTGCAGCACCTCCGGGGGCCCCCGACTGTCCCAGTCGTCGCTGGCGGGGCAGAGGACGTGTACACCGGGGTAACATTCGCAGCGTTCACTGCCACCGCGCTCCCACCGCGCTGGTCGCTGTCCTTGGTGCTTAAAGTGCTGTCTCCCGCCGTGGCTGCTCCGCCTGCTGCTGATCCGCTGCCGCTGCAGCTCGCTGTTCCTTCCCGGCCGCTCAGTTCCGTGTAGTCATACACGAACCACCTGAAACTCAGCACCTGGACGACAGCGGAGGGCACCACGACAAAGACGAGCGTCAAGCCGAACCACCAGTAGTCGCCTCTCAGGTAGTAGTCGGCAGCCAGCCACAGGTCGGTCGCGCCGTCGGAGAAAAAGACGAGCAGGGCGCAAAGCACCCAGCAGCAGTCCAGCAGGGTGTAGGGCTTCCCGCCGGCGGCGGTGCAGCGGGGCCGGGCGGCGGGGTTCCCCGGCTCCGAGAGACTCCTGGGCGTGTTGTCATCTTCCACAGGCACCGCTGCTCCATCCGACTTAGCGGCCATGTTGGTTAGGATAGGAGAGAAAGACAGAGAAAGAGGTGGGGAAACGGGAGAGAGAGTGAGAGAATGAGAGGGAGAAGGGAGGGGGCTGGCTGTGTGCAGGAGAGAGTGTGAGAGATTACATCATAACTAGCCTCATCATCAGCCAATTAATTGCGAGGCATCATTACTAACAGCGCTTTTAACACCATGACACCAGCATGATGTTTTCAGGACATCCAGCGTGAAGGTAGACAATTCTGCAAATAATTATGACCTGCAGGGTTGTGGTTTTCAATCCGGTTATTAAATCTTTCCCTGTTTTACTATCCTACCTCTGCAGCAGCAGCAGCGCACATGTTACATTCATATTAAGGTAATTTAGCATGCACCATATGAGTTAATGACTTAACTGGCTACAGTCAGTGTAAGGACTCAGCATTTTTATGCACAATGAATCTGCCTCCAGGCAATTAATGTTAAATCTCCTGTGCATTCACTCAAAAACCATGACCCTTTAATCATTAAGAGATTGGGTGACTATGAACTCAGCAGACTTTATAGCAGTACCTCACACTGACATAATTTGGGTTTATCATCAAGAGAAAGCAATGGCTTTTTTTTTCCTTGCTTCACTTTCAGACAGATGTATAGGAGCTCTTAAGTAAAACCACAGTCTTTGTACAGTCTGGGATGGAAAGGTTAAAAGGTTGCAACACCGTTTTATAAATAATTTTTGTCTGGGTTCTTCTCTGCATGCCCTCAGCAGCAGTTTCACAGGTTACATTTTATCCTTTCAGAATAAAAAGCCATAGTCTGCATGTTGATGTTTGCTTAGTATGAGGAACACAGCGAGAGATGTGATCATATGGACTATTTATATAAATAGCAATAGCAAAGCCCTGTTTTTAATTACCTTAAATCACTTTGAAAATAGGTAACATTCAAAGTTATTGTGCATCCGTGAGGTGTTGGAATAATCAGAAAATCAAAAAATTCACCCAAGACAAAAAAAAGAAAAGTCAGATTTAAATTAGATCTGACATCTGATCTGTAATATGATTTTAGGCTGTAATTACTAGTTGCTGTCAACACAGAGTATATATAAAAGATACACTCACTGCCCATGTTGTTAGTTACAGCTATTCAGCTGGCAGTAACTCCGTGCATTCAGGCATGTAGAAATGGCCGATTTGATGAAGTTCAAACTGAGCATCAGAATGAGGAAGAAAGGTAATTGAAGTGACTTTGAACATGTCGTGGTTTTTGGTGCCAGACGGGGTGGTCTGAGTATTTCAGATACTGTCTGTTTCCCAGACAACCATCTATTGGGTTTCCAGAGAATGGTCCGAAAATATACAGCGAGCAGCCGTGCTCTTGGTAAAAAAGCCTTATTGATGTCAGAAGTCAGAATGGCCAGGCTGCTTCAAGCTTTTAAGAAAGCAACAGTAATGCAAATAACCACTCATTACAACCAAGTAATGCAGAAGAGCATCTCTAAACATGGAACACATTGAAGCCCATTGAAGCAGATGGACCACAGCGACAGAAGACCACATCAGGTGCCGCTCCTGTCAGCTAAGAACAGGAAACTAGGGCTACAATTTGCATGGCTTCACCAAAACTAGAAGAAGACAAGAAGATTGGGAAAATGTTTCTTGGCACCCTTTGGGTCCCTTGAGCATCATTTAAACACCACAGCATACCTGAGTATCCCTTTATGACCACAGTGCACTCAAATGGCCTCTACAGTCACCGGATCTCAATCCAGTTGATCACCTTTGGGATGTGGTGGAACAGAAGATTCAAATCTCCACTAACTCGATGATGCTCTCATGTCAACATGGACCAAAATGTTTCCAGCATCTTGTTGAATCTGTGTAAGAATTTAGGCAGTTCTGAGGGAAAAAGAGGGTCCAACCAGTTACCTGCAAGCAAGCTGTATCAAGCAAAGTGGCTGATGAGTGTTGATGTAGCCACTGTGACATTACTCAGTGAAATCCCATCCTCCAGTTGATCATTTCAGCCATGGCAATCTTGGTGCTGTAAATTAATGTGACAGCGGCCCAGAGGATCTCTGCACCTCCACACAGCACTGACTTCTCAATCACAGGATAGGCCCACCCCACAGCCTGTGCTGTTTTGTCCTCCTTTTACCATAATTTGCAAAATTAGCATTGTGTTGAATTCAGTAAAGCATAACACAGTTTGACAGGCATAAAATAATGTTTTTGCACCAAGAAATTGAGTCCCAAAGAGCAATTAGCTGAAAACTTGGCATATCTCAGTATGGTGTGCAATGTGTCCTTAATCAAAATTGAGGAAACTGGAGAAAAAGAAGAAGCGGATGAGCAGTATCTGAAAGTCATGTCCTTCAGAAACAGGGGGAAAAAAAAATCCAGCAAAGATCTGAGACAGGACCTGAGGGATACATCTGGACCTTCTGTTGATCCAGCTACTGTTCACTGAAGCCTGATCAGAAATGATCTCAGTGGAAGGGTGGCTGTCAAGAAGCCGTATTTCCATGTATGTTTGCACATGTTTCAGTAATTCACTGCACCGCTTTCCCATTTTCCTTGCAAACTATAAAGAAATGAGGAATGGCTGAAAACTTGCACAGTGTTATAAAGCATGTGAGTATTCATACTGATGAATTTTTATTGATTGCAAGTTTCAGGCCTTATTGAATACAGCATGGTGTTTATTTTGTAAATTACGGTCCTAGTTAGAGTCAAAAAGGAGGATAAATCTGGTATGCTGTAGGGAGGACCTACAGCAGTCATATGAATGTGCAATCAGTCCCAGCCCTTGTTTGCAATGTCCAGCTTTGAAACACCAAGATGAGAATGGCGAAAAAGCTCAGCTTGAGGCTTCAGAAGGGAGCAGTGCCAATGATCTACACCAGTTTTTTGTTTATAGATTATGGAATAAAAGACAAGACTCGGGCACCAGAGTACAACCTTCCTCAGCTAAGTCAGAAATAGCTGCTAAGTCCAATCACAGTTTTAAATTGTACACAGCAACCACAAGGTTACCGATTCATAGCCAGAAAGTGCATAATAATTTCCATGTCTATGTGCACAACAAATGGAGCTTCTTCACCTTTTCTGTAACAGCAAGCCCGCTGTTCCTACTAATGAGGCCGAAGCCAGTCACTGTAGTTTTGTAGCAGTTAAATGTATATTAAATTGGAGAAACTGTGCGTGTTTCAGAAGTGCGTTAACACCGATTTTGCGCGCTTGTGGCAAGTCTCAGTAAAAAGATGGTGTGTGTGATCTGTTAATGAAGGAACATCTCACCTGCTGCAACAACATCTCTGTGATGTGTGATGATGATGAGTTTTTGGACAACAGTGGAGCTCTAGGGCACAATGCAATGAGACATATCAGGATCTGGATATGCTGACAGTTTGAGTCGGTAGGATTAACTCGTTTTTGGTTTTTAATTGGATTTTTTGGCAACAAGAAAAGAAATCAAAACTACCAGACTCATCCCAGGATATTTCATTAGTATCAGCTCTTGAAGGATGTGTATTTTTTTGGCAGCAATTCAGCCTTACCCATTTCCTAATATCCTCAGCTGGTCCCGGACCAGCAACTCTCTCACCTCACAGGCAGCCTCTGTTTTAGTATCAGGGTCTTTAAAGTGCATTTGTCTGATTGTAATGAGGCAGTGATGCATAGAGCTGACAAGACACAGAGCAACTGGTCTGTTTACAGCAGTGACCATACTAATTGAAAAGAACCCATAAACTCTGAGCAGAATAGGCAATAAAACTCTTTGGTGAATTACTTCTCTGCACTTCACTGCCCTCAATAAACTAATCAGCTGCCATGTTTCCACATCAGGGCAGAGGAGGGCTTAAAGAGCCAAATTCAATCCAAAATGTCTGCGGATCCAGGGAAGTTCATTTGTAGCTTTCTTTCCACAAATTAGCTGCCTTTTTTTTTTAAATTGGTTTGCAGTTTTTTTTTTTGTTTGTTTGTTTGTTTTTAATAAAAAGTCATTGTGGATTCAAGCAACACATTGAAACTCTCAAACAAAATCTCTGACATTTTCATACTCGATGACCCACTTTCACTGCGGGACTTTCATCCAGAAGCCTGAGGTTTTTATTCCCTTGTGAGAATAATTTTTCATGTAGCTGAATTATTCAGGGATTTTGTGTATTTAATATTTTATTTCCAGTTAATGTGTTTAGTTCTAGGAAACTAAACTAGTTGAACAGGTTTAGGCTTAACTGTTTTTGTTCAGGTTTAGGAAAAGGTTGTGATTTAGGCTAAAACACACGCCTTTATCTTCCTCTGGAAACTGAAGATGTGACCAGCAACTTGGTCTTGAGCACCTGAAAAGAAAGCAACTGGACTTCTTTTTAGTTCGTGAAGATGTTTCACCTCTCGCCTTCTTCAGTTCTAAAAACTGATGGGGAGTCCAGGGTATTTAAACCATAGTGGGAACATCCCTTTGGAGGTGGTCCTGAGAGTCACTGACCCACCCACATTCCCATCTCAGGAGCCAAAGTGTGAATCCTTTTTGAGACACTGTACCACCCCACCGTCATGAGTCATTAAAGTCACGTGGAGCAAGGTCTGAGTTGGGGTTGAATCACCTTGGAAGGGATCTCAAGACTGTGTTACAGGTGGTTGAAGGCAGGTGCTGTGGGCCACTTGGTGTTTTTCCTTGAAGTTTCTACAATTGTCTATCACATGTACTCCAGTTACTGTAACATGACACACACACCTGTTGATTGAACAAGGAGGTACAAGAAGAGCACACAAACTCCTCACAGGAAGGCCCCCAGCTGACTCTGCACCACTGTGCCACCTTAGTCATCCTAATCTTAATAATTTCATGATTTGCTCATAAAATCCCAGATCCACCACAAGTTATTTGGCACAGCAATGAAAAGAACAAAAATAGATGTTAGATGTTAGATTCAACTCGTTGTCATTGTGCGCACTAGGCACACAACGAAATGATCGGTCCGGATCACTCATCCAGAGACGAGCATATGCAGCCAGAGACCGGCGCTAGTAGCTCCACAAACTAAGACACTCAGTGGGGAAGTAAAGAAAATGAACGTGTTTTGTTTGGAGATCTCAGTTTGGAATCAGAAAATGAAAAAAAAAAAAATCCTGAAGAGGAATACTGGGATGGAGACGATCGGCACTGTAATTTCAGAGAAAAGCAAAATAGTTTAGTTTTATTCATATAGTGCCAAATCACAACAACAGTTGCCTCAAGGCGCACGCATCAGTTCACACAAGGAAACCAGACCATTTGGCAGTGCTGCAGCTTTTTATAGCACAGAAGAAGAAGATCATCTCCACTTCACAGTATCAAGTTTAACGTGGTCATGTGGGCGCAGAATCAAAACTAGATTTACTAAGTAGGGAACCTCAGAAAATATTCTTACCTGACAGGGCCATAAAAATCTGTAATATGTCACACACTGAAATCCTCTGATCAACCGGGAATAAAAAGGTTTCCTCGACGAAGTTTCACAATCCCAAATGTGTGTCTAAATCAAAGCTTGAAGTGTTTTGGTTTTTGTTTCACAGCATATTAGACATAAACAGATTTGTCTGAGTATTTTTGTTGTTGTTGTTGTTGATAAATGATGCCCATTATGAGTTTGAGACTAAGGGGAGCTAATTAGGGTTCCCAAATCATCACAACTCCGTCTCTGACAGACTTTTAAAAAAAGACAAAAAAATATACAGCCGAGTTTCTGCAGTGAGGACAAAACTCTCATCATACTGGTTTTTTGTTTTTTGCTTGTTTTTTTCACAGTTAATATAAATAATTTTGTGCAGTTTTCCACAAAATTCAAAAACCCATAAATTTAATATTTTTGTCTGGTCTGACTTTTAAAAAAGAATAAAAGGAATGTGGACACCCACACACATTTTTAACCTTTAGTAGTCTAAAAATAGAGCTATAATTAAAGGTCAGAATTTAATTCAGATATCTCAAACAGGCCTGACTGAGAGGTAACTGAAATGCTAAAACATAACCTGCCCTATTTTTTTTTTTAAACTAACTGTATATAAAAGATGGGGGCAGCAAGTGGTTTCACCCATTGGTTAGTCAAGTTAGATTGTAAAGCCTCAAGCTGAGCATTTTTGATGTCACCTTCATTTGAAAACCAGTAAGTTCCCTAAAACATGCCCTTCTTTATCATAATGTTTCCCATTCAACCATGATTTACAAAATGAATATCGTGTTGAATAAGACTTGAAATTTGCAACTGAAAAAAAAAAAAAAAAAACGCATCAGGAAATTGAGATCATAGATTAACGGAGCCAAATGGGACATATAAGAGCAGGAGCTTGCCTCTTTGCTGATGCTGGTTAGAGGGACTTCTGCACTGCACTTTCACACCTAGAAGCTCCATTCATCTTTTATATCTTGTGACCTTTACTGTAGTTCTAGGGTGGCACATGATGCGAGCAAAGGTCCTAGAAAACCGCAAACCTTAAATCAGAGCTGCTGAACACGCTTCAGCTCAGCGGTAAATCATCTGATTACAAAATTAAAGCAGGAAAAGGAAAAACAAACAAAAGGAAGCAAATAGTCTCCGGGGACGAAACAACCACCACTCAGCTTCCTACAGGCACGTTTAGGCAACACAACAAGGACCGACGACAAGTCTGCCAGAACTCACTTTCTGAAAACACATTTTGAGTAGTACTGATCAACACTCATCCTAGCAACTGCACAACACAGCGGTCAGTGGTCAAATGGCAAGAAGCACTTATTTAACTGAGGTCATTCAGGTCTGGCAGACGTGGAGCACAAACAGGAAGCGGAGCCGTCATTGGTTGTAACACACCGTCTAAAGGATAGAGATCTTTGAGCGGAAAAAAAAAACAGCTTGCGAGTGAGAGCAGGTCAGATTTGTTAACAAAGGTGCCGTAATTAAACTGGGAAAAACCACATGACAGTAAATCTTCTGTGATCATGATGGTTCCGGGACCCCGGGAGCCCCTTTTTATCCTGATTAAAATCCAGCTTTGATGGACATGGTCAATAATAGATAGTGTGCAGCCTTCAATCCATGATTCATTGTTATTAGAGGATCAAAGTTTGCCAAGAAAACATTTCCACATCATACATTATCAGCTGCAGCCTCAGCTGTTGATACAAGACAGTTTGGGACCATTAATTTGTGCTTTAGTCACCAAATTCTGAGACTACCATCTGCAGCCTCCGCAGAAATTGGAAATGATCAAACCAGGATACAATATTCAGTTTGGTGGGTGTGTGCCGACCGCAGCTGCAGGTCTCTGCTCCTGGCTGACAGGAGTGGAACCAAAGGTGGTCTTATACTGTAGCTCTTCTGCTTCAAGGTTGGACATGTTGTGAATCCTGAGAAGCTTTTCTTATCACTTTTAAAGAGTGTTTGCCTGAGTTATCACAGGCTTTCTGACAGTTATAACCTCCATAGTCTCTTCCATAGTCAACTTCATTTCCATCTTGAGAGCTGCTGTTCACTGGATATTTATTTTTAATGCACCTGTGTGTGTGTGTGTGTGTGTAAGCTGAACAGACTGTTGTGGTGAAAAGTCCAACTGGTCTGGCACCAACAGTCACACTATTGTCAAAGTCACCGATGGTTCCAAAATGAGGGGGAAAACCCCCCCAAAAAAATTCCTCTAAATTGTTAAAGTGTCTCTTTGTGTATCACCATTAATAAAGCTGGTGTGAGTACTCCAAACAGCTGCAAATGATGCAGAATGAATTGTAATTAAAAACAAAAAAATTATCACAAATAATCACCAATGCATGCGTGAATCAGGAGGCAAAGCAGATGGTCTATTAGTCACAGGTGGTTTGATGCCCTGCTTCTTTTGTACGCATGACAAAGTGTCCATGAGCAGGACCTCCAAACTGATGGATTGATGGATTGCATCCTGTATGGCAGGTGTCATTTAGCTGCTCATGAATCGGTGAATGAGAGCATGCTTTGGATACAAATGCACACATTTGCCATTGACCCCCCAACACAGACCATTTATGGACAGGAAGCATTAACCAAACATCTCATATGGAAAATGTATGCATCATACCATAATTTACTCTCTCATACAAAATAATATTCACTTGATTTATAATGTTTATGTCATGAGAAGGCCATTTTTTTTACACAGCACAGAGCTTTTATCCTTTCAGTTCCATCTTTGATAATTTGGCAATTTCTGTGCATTTTTTAAAGGAATATGGCAGCTCCACCAGCCACTTTTCAGTGTTAGTATTTCAATAGTTTAGTGAGGGATACATATATGTTTACTCTTTATTTATATTCTTTCCTTATCAACATTGGTTCATACATTTTAGTTAAGAATGGGCTCTCATGTTTTCTTGATTTGCAAACAATACTTAACTTTTCTTTTTTTTTCTGCTAAGCACCAAACAAAGAACTGTTTAGCTGAATGAGACGGCGTCTTTTTCAAATGATACAGGAAATGAAAGAAATCATCAGTGGAGTAAAACGAGGGGGCCGTGGCATGGGGAATTTGCAAAAACAAACATTCTGTTCTTCAAAATATGATAACAAGTTAATCTTTACTTGCAACAATTGTTGGTTTTTTTTCCTTTGGACTGTGGGAGGAAGCTGAAGTACCCAGAGAGAACCCACGCAGACGCAGGGAGAACATTCAAACACAGAAAAGCCCCAGCCAACCGATGGATCCAAACCCAGAATCTACTTGTTAAATTGGCATTAGATGTGAATGTGAGCACAAATGTTGGTCTGTGTTATCCCCACCATAGACTGGTGACTTGTCCAGGGTGTACCCCATGACCCTGAAGTGGATAAGAAGATGGATGGATGGATGGATGGATGGATCGTCTATAACAAGATGATAGTACTCAACACTGACATCTGATGCTAAACATCAATTAGTTGTTAAACTGGAACCAAAAGGCCAACTTTGGCATCTTGCTCATATCTTAAAGTAAAACCTTCACACGGTCATTTCCAGGTCATGTTTGTAAATAAGAACTGGTTCTCAAACATCTTACTTGGTAAAATAAAAGGTTTAAAAAAATCCAGTAAGGAAATACTTTTTTAGAAAATTAGAAAATCTTAAAATCAAAAAAGTCAAACTTGGTGATTAAGAGTACTTTGTTGGTGAAAAAAAGTACAAATTTGAAAACAACAACAACAGCGCTGTCTCATATTTAAGAACAGTAATGTTTTACGAAACTTCAGCAAAGGGCTTTAAACCCACATTCTCCCTAACGGCCAGCAGGGGGCGACTGTTCTGCCTGCAAAAAGAAGTCTGGTCATACAGACATGGTGTGTTTGCAGCAAATTTCACCTTGTGTTATATTAATAGTCACTCCGCAAATATTCCCCTAACAGGGAAATGAGTACAACCAATAGCTGCAATCAAATCTCAGCTGAGCATCACAGTTTCACCTCTACTCATGTCACCGGCTTGAATTCACATCAATTTGCTCCTTTACTTAAACTGCACAAAAGGAAAAATAAGCTTTCAGCTCCATTGACTCTGATCTCAGTAAATACTTTTCTAACTTTCACTGAATTTTACATGATGTTCATTTTATACATTATGGTCCCCTTCAGAGTCAAAAGATGCTAAACGAGGGCATGCTTTAGGTTGTGCCTACCATGAGCCTGTTATGTTACTCTATGATCATGCATTTGGTTTCTCACTCAGTCACCCCTCATTTGTCACAGCTATTTTTAAAAGACCAAAATAGTGACAGTGAAAACTTCACTAACGAGCGGGTGGCTCCATCCATCTTTTATATACAGGCCACTTTTAAAACATCTGGTGGCTTCTCAGTCAGACCCATCTGAGATATCATATCTGAGTAAAATTTTGATCTTTTTATAGCCTTTCCAGTGTAACATAGACAATGCGGGCATCAAAATGCTCCCTTTTGGAGTCTGCGTCGCCTTAACTCACAGTCTGTCTGTGCATCACTCACAAGCTGCACATTTCCTGACAAATGAGGGTCATTATGAGTTTGAGCGCACAGGGAGCTAATTAGAGGTCTCAGATCAGTGGTGCCACTGCTGTGATACACTTTGGTGAATGCACACAGACTTCAAGCTTCAGAGGGACTTTTAAAACATCTGTGCCAGTCCACAGTTTTTAAGATAATGATTTTTTACTTTTCACATTGCTTGTCAGTGAAGAGTGAAAGAAAGGATGGAAGAGAGATAATGAAGGCGAGCAAACAACCCGACTCTTCCACTGTGCCTTTAGCAGACATGTGTTGGACCCAGAGTTTGGTGAAGATTATTTTAACAATAAAAGTGAGAGACATTATCTCTCAGGTTTTACTATTCAAAGTAGTTTGCTCATGTAAAGTGAACATTACCTGAAGCTGCTGTGCTCTTAACATCCACCAAGTCACTGGAAACCTGTGAAGGGTAGGAGTAGAGCTTAGTTAACCTCCACCCTCTTCATGGAAGCCCTAACCTTCAAAGGATCACCGGGGCCTGCAGAAGGTAAGATTTGTAACAAGAACTGGCAACCTTAACACAGAAAATGCAAAACACAGACCAGGCTCAAGGGTTTTTGACAGAGTGTAAGAATGCTAGATGTTTCCCAAAGAGTCACGAGTAAGGAAAGGCAGAGAGGAAGCAGCTGGTGGAGAGCTTTTTTTTTTGAGTGACTGAAGAAGGAGGTTGTGTTTGGCTGGAGAATCTGGAGTGCAGAGCCCGAATGCTGCTACTACAACTGTTGCTGTAACAATCTGTCAGAGAGTTTGTTGAAAAAAGCCATTCTTAGTGCAGGTGCCTGATTAAAAGATGATGGAGTGTGCCAGCCTAGAGTCTAGTAGGAAGGCACGTTTATGCGCTTACATGGAAACACAGAAATATAAACACACGGGGAGGAAGGAAGAGAGAAAGTGAGAAAAGATGGAGAAAAGGGGCAAACCTGCAGGTTGGTGCTGAAGGCTATGCCCTGCACTGGTCCCATATGATTAGTCGATTGGATAATCACATAAATAAGCAGGTGTGTAGGTGTGCAGGTGTTCCAAAGAAAGCTCGGCAAAAAAAGGCTCGTGCTCATTTAGCACAGAAGCTGAACTGCCAACAGATGAGTTTCTGAGGTCAGATAAGCGTGCCGAAGAGCGTGCTGCGTTCACTTTCAACATCAGTCAGAGGATTAAGACAAAATAGAAAGTGCCTCAGAGTCATTAAAGGAAAAGATGTCCACAAAACTGAGTTCTTCAAAGTGATTTATTACATGGAGAATTACACGGAGCCTGCAGAGCATTCACTGATCTGAGAAATCCTCCAAATACCCCAAAATGTCAGGCTTTTCACAAAAATCACTTCTTTTTATATTTTTAACCATGGATGTTAGAAATCCCATCATCAATTTAGTGTTTAATGCCTGTAAGGTCTGTGGGAACCATTTCAAACCGATCGCATCAGATCAAATCGTGCTTTAAAGGAAGGGGAGAGAGAGCATCGCTGAATTGTCTGGAGGCGCAGGCAGATTTTCCTGATTAGCAGTGACGGTAAAGTTACTCACATGTCCCTTTTGACTTCACGGTTCTAAAGTGATGGTGGGAGATTAGTATTAACAGCCTTTTTTTAAGTATATAAAAAGTTGTTTCTCGCCACTTCTAAGATAAAAATTAAATAAAAATCAGGATTCTCCCACTAATAATCATCTTCAGCTTAAGGAGGCATAAGTGTTAGGTGAGTAGATGATGCAGACCCTGGTTGGCTTGTTTGGGCAGATTTATTATTATTACTATTTTTGATTATTATTATCTTTAATTAGTGACTCCAGTGCAGACCTGGCATTGTGTGCTCAGCCTTGGCCCCCATGAGGAAGTCTCCATTCCTGTGTCTCACTGCTGACAACAAAACCCACCTCACATTAGACGTTATACACCCTGATCTACAGTTTGCATATAGATCAAACTGAGTGGATGATGCAGCCATCTACATGCTGCAGAGAGTTTACTCACATCTACATACTAAAGCTGCACGGTGAGGATCACCTTCCACTGGAAACACTGGCCACAGAGAGATAATGGCCACCTATTTGAAGGCATAAGGTGTACTCACATCAGCCACAGCTGCCTCATACTGTCCTCTAGTATGATTGTCCTCGCTCACCTGTGCTTACACTGCCAAACCAGCATGAGTCTCAGCAGGTATCAGTTTGTCTCAAAATCTCATCTCCACTCTGGTGTTTACTCCCTCTCTTTAATGCAGCGTGGATTTTGTTGTTTGGAGTCTTTAGGTTATAACTTTCAGGTTGGGGTTTTCTTTACTTTTGTAATATTAAAGAAATTTTCTGGTTAGTTTAACTCTATGTTCTTAGTTTATTCTTTTATTATTTATTCTTTTATTCTTTAAGGATCTCCAATCTCATTGTACATCCTGTATAATGACAATAAAGGCATTCTATTCTATTCTATTTAGTCTCGAGCTGTTAGTGTTCAGAGTTTATTTATATCTGATTCCTTGTATTTTGGTTTGTTCTCCGAGCCTCGTGGGGTTTGTTAACCCTGAGTGGTGGGAAACTCCAGGTGGTTTCAGAAAGAGAGTTAGCTTAAAGTCTGAGCTGGTTACTGGGGTAACAGACTAACTAAACTAAACCTGATCTCTGACTCTTCATTCATAAAGTTGCTGTCAAAGCTCAGAGCAGAGCTAATTAATCTGTATAAGTTCATCTTTTTACACACACTGAAATCCCAGGTAGATGTTGAGTGCATCTACCGCTCGTCCCTACGTAAGGATGGAGACAGCCATTACGATGTGGGCTAGAGATTAAAATCTATATAATCTCTTATCTTTCTCTGTGACTCTGTGGAGATTATTGTTCCTCTGAACATTTACTGCATGTTACTGTAGGAATCAGTGTTTACATAAACAATATCTGTATAAAGCTTTGGACACAAAGCTCACTGATCAATGATCAATCATTGGTCATGTTGTAATCGGTCACACTGATGGAAAAATGTGTCACAGTTGGATCTTGGAGATGATGTGAACATTTGAAGAGTTCTGACTGTATTTCATGTTAAAACTTGCTCACAGACTGAGATTCAGTCATTAAATTCAAAACATTTTGAAAGCTGCAGTGTCTGAAATTCAGAGTCTGAGCCTCAATATATTTTACACTGAAAATCACTTAAGTCAGTCTCAGTGGGTCGACTCGAAGGAATCGTGGGCTCCGTGATGGATCAGTAACTCGTATCCGAGTCCACTTGCACAGCACAGCAGGACGGATCTAAATCAGATAAAGATCACAGATACAGATCAGACCTGGATCCAGTTTGACTCTGGTAACTTGCCAGCTCATCCCATCTGGATCCATTTTGGATCCACTCATAGTGGCTTATTTTGTCCCAGCATGATTTTTATTCCTTATTTAAAATGTCTCATCTTTCCAAAACTATACTGAAATATCAAAACTCTTGCTGACCAGCATGTCTGAGCTCTATAAAATCTTAGACATTTGAAATAATTTTGGCTTTTCTGATAAAACTTTACATTCATTAAAGACTTGAAAAGCTGCCCTGCATTTTTTTTTTTTCAGTTAAACATGAAACTGTTACTTCCTGACAGCCACATCAGAGATGTTTTACTAACTTGTTCAAGTCTGAGTCCGGCATTTGGGTCCACTCTCCGCTGAACATTGACATGCACAGTTGAAAAATCACTCTCGCAGAGCACAAGTTTCATGATTTTATGTATTTTGCAGCTTAACTCCTTCCCTCTTGGATGTCTGTTGAGTTGCTGTCAAATGTCTTTATGGGGGAAAGAGTTAACTGGAGAAGTGGTGACGCATTGTCATCTTACATATTTAATTAAAGAAGCTTCTCCTGAGTTGGATGATTGAAGATGCACTGGACATCCATGCTGGGGGAGAGGGTCACACTAACTGGGTAATTTGACCGGGTCCAACTGAACCACACCCAGAGCCACCTTTTCAAGCAGGCCAGGATGCAGTTCACTTAGCAGTGCATAGAAACCGCATGCAGTAATCACACTAGACAAATGAACTTTGGGAGTCAAAATCCACTGTAGCACAGTGGACAGCCTAATGTGCGTCCATCCTTAAAGAATTGCAGGTTTCTCAGTTAGGAGATGGTGGCTCGTGTCACATTTGGACTTCACTATTTTTCCTCTAAAAAAAAAAAAAAGAGCTAAGCTGTCACTTTCTTTTCCCTTCTGCTTTTTAAATGGACTAGTTACAGTGCTTTTCTACCTAACTAAGCACTCAAAGTGCTTATACAGCACGTTTGCATTCACCCATTCATACAAGCACTTCCTTCTGTAGTTAAGTGCTTACAATCTACCATTCACACATTCACACTCTGACAGTTGCAACGGAGAGCAATTTGGGGTTCAGTGTCTTGCCCAAGGATACTTTGGTGTGCAGCCTGGAGCAGCCAGGAATCGAACAGCCGACCTACTATATACTAACGAAATGTAAGTCTATGCCTTCAACAAGAGCTATTAAAAATAACTGGTCAAAATAAAGAAACACAAAATAATTTACATTTGCATTTACAGAATCATGTTAATACTGTCGGGTTGCTCATGGCTATTTTTTTTTATTTTGCTTGAACTGCCCTTTAGATCACTGACTAAACCAACAGACAGTCTACTGATGTCAGTTCTTTTAAGTCAGTGGTAATCAATCTGTACATATTAAACCTAAGTGTATTTTCTTTTATTAATTCTCTGTTTTTTTCCATTTTGTGTGAATGGACTGCAGAGGTTTGGACTCAAACACAGGACACTGGAGGCAACAAAAAGCAAGTCTTTTATTCATGCTGAACACAAAGTCCGAAAGCAAAAAATCCAAAGTGTTTAACAGAATTCCAAAAGAAAGACTGGAAACCACAGCTGAACGCAATTCTAACAATTCTAACTCACTGAACATGAAAAAAGAGACACGGGAACACCGGAGGACAAAGTCACAAACAGAAAGGACAGAGGAAGGACCAGAATAAGCAAACACTGAGGGAACCAAACACACCATAAATTAGAACCTCGATTAGGAACTGAGGCTAAAAACAAACCAAGAATTCTAAACTAACACAAGAATAGTTTTGGGTACCAGTTGAGATCAGCTAAACAAACAGGGACAAGAACTCAGATCATACAGCAAGAACTAATGTTCAACACTAGCAGACTGAGTTAACAAATTAGTAAAATGAAACCAAAGCAGGAGTTTTAAAAACTCAAATGTATCACTGAAAAATACAAACTCCAAACCCCCCCAGAAAGTAAACCTAGTCCCATGGCAGCAGATAAGTTCTGGACACTGCTGTGATAATTACACAATGTGTTTGAGTCAACATGAGGTTCAGACTGAATTATAAACTAAACCACATCCATAGTTTATTCTAAACTTTGAAATGCATGTGCAGATTGATGATGTACAAATCTGCCAGTTCAGTCTGTTTACTAAAAACAGATTGTGAAACATAAGTCTTCTCCATCAGCTCGTGTGACATAACTTGATTAATTTTTGCAAAATATGATTTAATCTTCAATGAAGTAGTAAGTAAGTAACAGTTTGTTATTTCATGCACAGCCAGCAACAACAACCAGTTTCAGAGTCGCATGGCGTCCAGCCAACAGCAGTCTGTGAATGGTGTATAAACTGCTGAGTGGAGAGCTGTCCATTAACTCGGCCCCATCAGCTCTTTGCTGCCCCTTTACCTTCATAAATCCTTCCCTCTGACTTTTCTGCCTCCGTATCAGTGAGCATCCAGTCTGAGCAAACTGAAGGCTTCGGGCTCCTCAGCTTAAACACAGTTCACTATTTATTCTTTCCATGATATTAGCTCAGGCCTAACAAACACAACAGGTAGGTTTTAGCTGTAGAAATCTTATTGCTATGAATGGTGCCTTGGTGCCTGTTAGCTTCATTCATGTATTAAAACACAGCATGTTAATAAAAAATAAAGACAATTATTAATAAATACATATTTTATTTTTCCATTACTTTGCAAGCTACAGTCATTGTATAAGACAACGTAATCAGTTCCTGCCACTGTTAGCGTCACTGTTTGATGAACACTTATTTACCAATAACGCTGCTGATTTTATAGGGTATTTGCCAGCACCTGTTTGAAGGGAAATTTATAGAATTACTTACCATGGATTAAAAATTGGACCCTCAGCCAGTTGACAGCTGCCTGTTGTCATAATCTGTCACTGGTGTGTGTGTGTATGTGTGTCTAACTTCTGAATCCAGGAGGAGCTGAGCAGGTTCTCCATCCCTGGGGTGGAACCTGGAGCTTTTCTACTCCCCAGCCAGGCACCTGTGCTCTATCAAGCCTCATATCACCTATCACATATTTATTGGCCAGCTCAATCATTGGTCTCCATCAGATTATCTGCCTCCTCAGAGCGGTAACGGCCTCAGTTTGTTGCTCGTCGTAATCGTTGTCTCCCACGTGAATCAACTTTGAATTTCCTTGTGCTTTCCAGTGGATTCTGTCCCCTCATTGTCCTCCGTTCCCTCCAGAGCTGGACCCTTCACTCTCAAGGCAAAGATCAAAATCACTCACCTGCCTGCTAACCTCGGTTACAAACAGTGTTCATTTTGACAGCAAATTTTTATTTCGTTTTAGTCATAGTCTTTTGACGAAAATGTAATTTAGTTTTAGTCATAATTTAGTCATCTGAATAGTTTTAGTTTTGTTGATGAAATTATCGTAAGAATATAGTCGACTAAATCTACAATCGACTAAATCGACTGTAGATTTAGTCGATTAAAATATAAAGGGTGTAAAATGTAAATGCTTTTTCTTCAGTTCCTTTGAAATAGTCATTATACACACTTACACAAACACTTAAATATTTATGAAATATTAATAATATTAACGTTTCACCTGCTTCCCACACACCTGATCATTAACACCACCTTACCGAGATAATACGAGTGTTTTACAGCAGGACACGCTCTGAAATGGTAAATGGACTAGTTCTTATATAGCGCTTTTCTACTCTGAGCACTCAAAGCGCTTATACAACATGTTTACATTTACCCCATTCACACCCATTTATGCAAGCACTTCCATGGTTAACTGAGCTAAGTGCTTTTATTATCTAACATTCACACACATTCACACTCCAACGCTTGTGTCGGAGAGCGACTTAGGGTTCAGTATATACTTTGGCATGCAGCCTGGAGAAGCCAGGAATCGAACGGCCGACCTTCTGATCAGCAGGTGACCTGCTCTACCTCCTGAGCTACAGCCACCCCAGTGATGTGTAAACCATGTAGGTACAGAGCAGTGTTCAGGACTAAGATTAGGAAAGGCTAAATCCACCGCAGTGTGGAGATTTTCTCTAAACACAAACTGGGAAAAACACTTTACCCTGCATGACATTAAAATCTTACCTTTGCATGGAGATCTGGGTGACTGGTTTGCAGATGTCGTTTAAGATTTGTCGTATTTTTACCCAAGATAGTCGCCCCACATGGTTTACACATCGTTTTGTTTGTCACAACATCAAAGGACAAATGTGTCCATACATCGGCTCTTCTCTTTCTCCCTGCTGACATTGTTTACATCACTTAGTTCTACTGGAAATAAAGACAAGTCACAGGCTGGTTTGGTCTTCCTGGGTTTAGAGCAAATTTGTGCAACTGTGCATTTGATTGGATGTTTTCCTAACTTGTTCTGCCCTGTCACAAAATTAAATAAGTTCTGACTGGATGTCGTCCCCCCCAAGCATTTTTGTCTCGTTTTCATTCGTTGACGAAAGCGTCAGTTAATTTCGTCATCGTTTTTATCCTTTTAGGTAGTTTTTATTTAGTTATTGTCATGAAAAAAGGGATCGTTGACGAAAACTATGACAAAAACATTTTGTCAACGAAATTAACGCTGGTCTTGAATAGTCAGGCCCCATCTTAAAGACCTCATCACCCCAACAGAGCACTTCACTCTCAGACTGCTGGCTTACTTGTGGTTCCTAGGACACTTAAGAGTAGAATGGGAGGCAGAGCCTTCAGCTTTCAGGGCCCTCTTTCACTCTGTTTATACTTCACTCTGCATTTAATCATTAGTCATTAATCTCTGTCTCTCTCCCCTCAGCCCCAACCCGTCGTGGCCGATGACTGCCCCTCCCTGAGCCTGGTTCTGCTGGAGGTTTCTTCCTGTTAAAGGGAGTTTTTTTCCCTTCCCACTGTCACCAAGTGCTTGCTCATGGGGGGGTGTCGTTTTGACTGTTGGCTTTTCTCTGTAATTATTGTAGGGTCTTTACCCACAATACAAAGCACCTTGAGCCTTGATGTGATTTGGCGCTATATAAATAAATTGCTGGTTGTTTCCTGTCACCTTTTTATATCAGGAATACTTTCCAATTAGTTTTCGACATAATAAAAATGCAGAGGGCCTGTCAGTATTGCTACAGCTGCTTTTTTTTGCACAATCACACCTCAGCAGACTGGCACTTTAAAAAAGTTTGCTTTAAAATTTTAACTCCCTCAGTGGTGAATTGGAAGTATTTTCTGACTTCCTAACAAGAAAACACTAGACTGCTGGCATATGTATTCATAACATAAGGTGGACCAATCAGCCACATTAAAACTATTGAAAGGTGAAGTGAAACACTGATAATTTTGATCATCTTTTTATGTTCTGCTGGTGAAACCTTAGGTTAGGCTTTTTTATCTGTATGTTACTTTGACACATACCACACATCTTAACATCATTGCAGACCAAGCACACCCACCTTGGCACTCCCCAGCAGCAGGATACTTCTCCCAGAAGTTCCAAGAGCATTACAAAGAACCCAAGGTGCTGATCTGAGTTCCCAACTTCCCAGACCCCAATATGATCAAGCATGTAAGGAATGCACTGCAAGCCTGATTTATGATGGTTCACCTTCAGTCCATAAGACCCAAAGGGCTACTGCCAACGCGCCGATGCCAGACACAGCAGGAAATCCCAAGATGCTCCGTGTCTGTGCTTGTATAGCTTATTAGACAGGTGGTTTTAATGTTGTTGCTAATGGTGCTTTCTGATCTATGGAGAAAATCCTGCTGCTGTGCTGATGAGGTGACATGGACTGATGCAGGGAAACAGGATGCTGATATATCACATATCCCAAATGTGCGTTTCCCTTAAGTTTTTTACCATTTTGTGAAGGTTTTGCTGATTTTGACAGATGTCTAAAAATTATTGTCATTTGTTTTATTTTACCAAAAAGTGTGTGGGGGGGGAAACCAAATGCACAAATTAAACTGAAATAGTCAAAGATGACAGCAATAAATCTGTATCAAAAATCAGAGAGAAAATGATGGAAACATTTAGCTTAATATTTAACACAACATTTTGAGTGCACATATTGACATACACTGTTAGATCGCTCTGGGAAAATTTTACACCACATTCATGCATGTATAAACAGCATTTTAAATGCTGCAATTATTATGTTGTATATGATGCACAATTTAAATTAATCCTACATACTCATGTACACTGAGACTCACACTGAGGGTTAACCTCTGTGACTTAATGTGACTGGAAAAACAATCACTATAGTACTTGACTCGACTATCAAAGAGGCAATACTGTTTGAATTTTTAACACATTTAGAAATATGATTTCTCACAGCAGCGGGCCGTAGGTGGATGAAACAACACAGGAAGACCGCAAAAACCAGTGTGAAGACTGAGGATGGATGGATGGATGGATGGATGGATGGATGGATGGATGGATGGATGGATGGATGGATGGATGGATGGATCTGTGTAAACTCCTCACAGATAAAGGTTCTTTCCCTCCTGTCACTGGTAAACACACAATTCCAGCAGAACAGAATCCATTCTGCAAAATGAAAACTGAAGTCCTGCTGCTTACTGTTTTTTTGTTTGTTTGTTTTTTTAAATATAAGTAATGCTGTCTCTTTAATATACTATTTTAAGAGATCAGGTGGTAAAAATGGGAATAGATCCTTTGGCTCAGCTATCACTGTTAAACATAATTCATACAATATTTATGCAGCAAGAAGGTGTTTACTCAAAACTTTTACAAATCACTGTGGGAAACAAAAGTTTTCTAAGCTGACTTGTTATCTTGAACAGGTAAGTTTTGAGTGGTGATTTGAAGACAGGAAGAGAGTCAATATTGTAAATGTCTGGTGGAAGAGTTCCACAGCTTGGAGTGGGAGAAAGCTCTGTTCCCCATTGTAATTAGTGGTAATTGGAGATAATTTATCTGAAGTTCAGGAGGACCACATCTCTTATATCCCCAAACCACAGTCTAAGGCTTAGCTCATTCTTTACCATCCATCCGTTCTCCTCTACCAACAAACCTTATCTAATCATGTTTGAGGCTGTTGTGCGTGCTGCTGAACATCACCCACCAAAGGAAAAAAAAAAACCACTTGAGCCCAGACTTCCTTGACTTTCTATTAGTCCACTTATACTATATTACCAGAAGTATTCAATTGTCTGTCTTTACACCCATATGAACTTGATTGACATCCCATTCTTCATCCACAGGGTTTAATATGACGTCGGCCCACCCTTTGCAGCTATAACAGCTTCAAGTCTTCTGGGAAGGCTTTCCACAAGGTTTAGGAGTATTTATGAGAATTTTTGACCATCTGTGAGGTCAGACACTGACGTTGGACGAGAAGGCCTGGCTCACAGTCTCCACTCTAATTCATCCCAAAGGTGTTCTATCAGGCTGAGGTCAGGACTCTGTGCAGGCCAGTCAGGTTCTTCCACGCTAAACTCGCTCATCCATGTCTTTATGGAGCTGCTTTGTGCTCTGGTGTGCAGTCATGTTGGAACAGGAAGGGGCCATCCCCAAACTGTTCCCACAAAGTTGGGAGCATGAAATTGTCCAAAATGTCTTGGTATGCTGAAACATTAAGACTTCCTTTCACTGGAACCAAGGGGCCAAGCCCAACTCCTGAAAAACACCCCCACACCATAATCCCCCCTCCACCAAACTTTACACTTGGCACAATGCAGTCAGACACGTACTGTTCCCCTGTCAACAGCCAAACTCCCACTCAGTGATTTTACGTGGCCTACCACTTTGTGGTTGAGTTGCTGTAGTTCTCAATTGCTTCCACTTTGTTAAAATCCCACTAACAGCTGATTATGGATTATTTGGTATCGAGGAAATTTCACAACTGGACTTGTTGCACAGGTATCATCCTATCACGGTACCACGCTGGAATTGACTGAGCTCCTGAGAGCGACCCATTCTTTCACTAATGTTTGTAGAAGCAGTCTGCATGCCTCAGTGCTTGCTTTATACACCTGTGGCCATGGAAGTGACTGGAACATCTGAATTCAATGACTTGGATGGGTGACTGAATACTTTTGACAATATAGTGTAAGCACAACAAAAGGCTAACTATTCCAATAAAAATGCTCAAAAAGGCACCAACACTACAAAAACTCAATACTGTGGTGTGAAACGGCCGAGGAGTAAACTAGTGGACAGCGTCCACTAGTGGACAATAAAAGCTAACTTTAGGTCTTTGGGTTAAAAAGCCTTTTGTGTTTTATTGACCCATTCATTCACTCCATGCTCTTCACTGCATATTCCTTAGCTCCCATTTTTTTGCCACTAAAATATAAATATATATATTTCATGCTGTTTGTTACATCTAGAAATGGCAAAAATATCCTTTTATAGAAAAATCAATCCACTGAAAATAATCTGTGTTTGTTCACTGTTTAGCTCAGATGGGAAGATAACAGTCACCTTAACAGGGAGGGTACCCGCTGCAGTCCAGTGCTCGTTATAATCAGCTGGTGATGAGAGGAGAACTGAAACCCCGGTAACAGTGTTTATGTTAAGGTTAGACATGCTGAATCTACACGCCTACTAAAGCTTTAATAGCTGTGTTGACCTGACTGGTTGATTCAGCTCCAGTTACAGTGAATGTCTGAAACAACCATTAACACATTAGTGAAAGTATGACAGGAGAATAAAAGAACTACCCATGAATACATTTTAGAATAACTGTCATACACACCCATCTTCATGCACTAGATTTGGTCAGTTGGATGAATAGATCAGCTTTCAGCAACTGGTCGAGTCCAAGAATTGTTGCACAGATTTAGTTGCTTATTTTGCTAATGTGATAGTCTGCCTCATTCAGAATTTAACCTGGTCAACTGCAACTGCTAAAACAGACAGAGCCAGCCTCATGTGGCCAAACACTGTATGTATGCAGAGTGTTGACTGTCAGTGGCTGTTTTTAGCATATAGAAGAGGTGTGGTGTGATAGCAATGGTCTGCTGAAGGTACAAATTTGTGTGATTTGAAAATCTAAATAGGAGTACCTCAGTGCATTGACAAAGCTGTTAAAATACAGGATTGGGTAAAGCCTGCATTTATTATTTTGTCCAATCATTCAAGGGCTTCGGAGGTTAAGATTAAGGTCAGGGATGCAAGCAAATCTTATTTTCATTATCAGTTAATCTCCTGCTTGTTCTGTATGATGACATGAATAATCAAAAACTAATCAAAGTAGTGCTTTACTGTAATCACATGACACAATAATACTAATGTAACGCATTACTGTACTAAATTCAGAAAGAAATTTAAAACAGAACAAGCCTCCTTCTTCCTGCTCACTCGCTACAATCAGCTGAACAATTCATGGGCAGAAAGGAGGAAAATGGTGGAGTGGTCTACAACCTTTGAGGAGTGGAGATCCATCCATCCATCCATCCATCCACTTCCGCTTATCCTGTTCAGGGTCGCGGGGGCTCTGGAGCCTATCCCAGCTGACACAGGGCAAGAGGCAGGGTACACCCTGGACAGGTCACCAGCCTGTCGCAGGGCCAGGAGTGAAGATATGGACATTATGTTTATTGCACAAAAAGGCCAAGAGTATGATGATAAAGTGCAAATTGTATCCAGGACAGAAACACCTTTATTATACTGCTAACACAACACAGACTGCATGCAAACATAAAGCTAGCCAAGAACCCAGAGTGATGCTAATGTTTCTTTGTGTTTTGGCTTTGTGTTTAGACTTAAACACTAAAAGAGAGATCATACATATATGTTCTCATTAGGACAGGGATTTGGGTCAGTGTATGGGACTGGATCCTCAGGTTAATATTCGAAATTGGTAATTTATGTGACAGTCTATTTGAGGACATGTTATAGAGTAACACAAAAGTCATGTGATGAGTAGTGTAACAAATGACTTTCTCCAGTGGGTAATTACGCAACATACTGCATAAGAAAAGTAACTAGTAATGTGTAATACATTATTTTTACTGAGTAACAACCCCAACGCTGACTGGAAACCTTTAATTTCCTTGTCCAAGTTCTACAATCACTTAAAAAAAAAATACCTCAGCATTCAGTTTAGTATGTGTCATGGTACAGCTGTGTGGCAGGCAGGATGGGGACCCATATGTAGACATGGGAGACGGACATGAATTCAGAAGAGGCAGCTTTATTGCTGAGCTCACTCAGCAGGTGCATAAACAGGGTGAAGCTTTACTGGCAAATTATCCAGAGAGCAAGGAAACTCAGGGAAACATGAAACAGGGAAGGACACTACCGGGAGAACAAGAGGAAAGACAACTCAAAGGGTAAGGAGAAACACACACACACACACACACACACACACACACACACACACACATGGTAATGAGGCACAGCTGACACAAATCACCGGTAACGAGACAAGGGAAGTAAACTAAATGCAAAACCTGAGAGACATGAGACGACAAAGTAAAACAGGAAACAGCTGAACATGGAGACAGATTTGAGATGATACAGGAAGGCAGGCACACACAAGGAATCCAATCGACACAGACACAAGAAAAAACATGAGGGGTGAGTACACACAAGTAAGAAACACAGACAGAAACCAGGACTAAATATACTTAACAGGAAAATATGCAAGAAATGATAAAATACCAAACAGAGACAGAGACTTGACACAGGAAACACAGGAGCCTGAGAACTGACACAAAGGATTAAATACAAAGTAAACAACAGAACTAATTAAAGTGAGAAGCCCGGAGATCGAAATAAAGAAACCAACCAGGAATTATTAGAAAAAGGTACAAAACTGCAAAAGCACAATAAACTAAGAATCAAACAGACACTAAACGATGCTGGGTTATAGACCCGGGATTGTGACAAAGATAAGAATTAAACATGAGCAAATAGCTGTAGATTATTTTTCTGTTCATCAGCTAATCTGATAAATAGAACTAAGCAGCTGCTAACATGTGTTTTTACTCAAATAATCAAATAAAGATTTAATAAACTATCACAATATTTCATAAAAATATCCAAGAATCTAGAGACGCTAAATTTATAGTCAGTCATAGAGCTGTGTGTCTGAGACGACCCTATTAGGGATAGCTGCTCTATATGACATCATACAGAGCCAAGAGTAGAAAAAAATGTATTAACAGAGCATTAAGAGCAGTATGAGCTTTTGGGTCACAGGGATTATTTGTACATACACTGACCTCATTATTTCAATATGAACATCCACCACTGTAGCTAAGTTTATGTGAGAGAAAATAAGAAAAAGCATAGCAGGTCCACTTCGAGGCTATTAAACAGTTTTGCATCATGCATGTCCTAAACAGTTAATTATAAAATCCCCCGTGATCATTTCACTATCAGTCAACTCACTGATTATTTTTGCTGTCATTCGAGAACTTGAAATAGTTCCATTCATCTTAAGGGTAACGGGGCCGGGGCTGTATTATGCCAACGACGGTCCTCACAATAATAGCATTGAAAGCGTGTGAGAGTGAGGGAGCGTATGTGTATGGTTCATCTAAGGAGTGGGAGTTTGTGCAGCATGGCAGCTGCCATGTTCACTTTCTGTTGTTTAGTTGCATGCTGCTCCGAGTGCACACACACACACACACACACACACACAAAAAGCAAGCTTCTCTGTGCACACAGTGAACGCAGATAAAAATTTTCAAATACAATCACCTACTGTACAAACTATATGTACTGTCTGGTAGAGGCGCACACGGACCTCGAGAGCTCAATGTCTCAGCAACTGATTTGCAAAGAAATAAGCAACAAAAACAAGAGATAAAGTGAGAGAGAGACACGCAAGGAGAGAGTGCGAGACAGAGACAGTAGTAGCCTGTCCTCGAAGTCCAGAGGGGGAGAAATGAGGGGAGGATGTGGGATCATTTTAATCTCATTATAACGTTTATATTAAGAGGAGTAATTACTCAGCCCTTCATTGGGATTTTTTTTCCTTCCTGAAACACGCTGGAGGGCTGAGAGGACTAAAGAGCACAGCCACCGAGAGCCACTGAGAGGCTGCAGCTATCCACTCAGACGAAACAACGACTGTGTTTACACACTCGGGGAATTATAGATTTCTAAGCCTGGGTTTGTTTTACATTTTGCAGCACGGGCTCAGTGGTATTAATTCAAATGCTATACATTGTGCATGAAAACAAGTAATTCCACAGCAAAGAGGGGATTAGGAGGAAGAGACAAAGAAACTGGCAGGCTCTTTACAATATAATTAATCATGTTTTTCCTCATTAACTCACACTACATGCCCCTGTACGATCAGAGCACGTTTCTAAGGTCACACTGTATGGTTGGATTGATCATTCACACTGTTGTTGCTCACATTGACCATAAACACAGACCAACAATCATTTTCATCTGCTGAAAGTTGCATTAAAATATATTTGGATATTCTGGATCTTATGAGCACTGAAGTTAAAGTTCATTTAGATAACACTTCAAAATATTCCATGTCACCTAGAAAGGCGACATGGAAGGTCATGGTACTAGTGGGGCAGGAGTGCGTGAAGTTGAGCAATTGTCATATGAAATTTTTAGGGTTTTTTTTTTTTCACAGTGGCTTTTATTAGCAGTAGAGATACAGGGGAAGAAATGCGGGAAATATTCAAGAGGTCAGGACTCAGTTCACAGAATCAATTTTCAGAGTCTGTATGTCAAATGACCTAAATTATATAATGGAAGGAATGAAGTTTTAATTTATGACTTACAAGCTGACTAAATCCAACCATTCAAACAGTTTTCTGTCACTTCAAAATTGAAGAACACATTAAAGTTGAAACTGAGTTTTAATAATAGTAAATTCAATTACACTTATATTACACGATATATATATATCATGTACTCTAAAATTTTGAATGTCTCATTGTTTCTGCTGCCTCCAAATCGCTCTTCTCAAAAAAAAAAAAATAATAATAATTCGACTGTAAAGTCACACCTGAGCAGTGTTCGAAGTCTCGGCTCCGTTCTGGGACCGTGCAGAAAACAAATCTATTTTATAAACATGACATTGCACTAATGAGATGAAACACAACGGCCACATTTATTCAGAGTAATTATGTGAGTTATCTGTGGCTTCTGATCTGCTTTACTGGTGATGAGTGCTTGAAAGAATGAGGAATGTGATGCCAGAGAATGATTTCATTGCAGTGCTCCAAGACTTCAACCTAAACTCATATTTGTCTTTGCAAACTATGCCACTCTCTTTACCATGTGTGGGAAGGCACACAGTGCACCATTCAGGGTGAATCTGCACATCAACATTCAGAGGATTGATGGGAAAAGTCTTCTTTCCTCTTGAGATGAGGGAAAAATCAGTGGGGGGGAGATTCAGCTGGGAAATGGTGGTGTGTAGCCGTTAAAGACGACATTAACTTGCACTGTTCGTGATGTTTTCATCTAAAACAAAAGGTAATCAAACATAGTGTTTTCCTCCAGCAACACCTCACCACCTTACATTTATACTCTCGGAACAATGCTTGATATCACACCTGACTTGCCAAAATATCAGTAGGTATGCTGTGTATGTAGGTGTAAATACAAGATAATATTAGATAAAACCAGAACACACTGCTTTTCGGTTCATAGCAAGAATGCAAGCAATGAAAGCTTCAAGCTTTTTTTGATCCACCTGAATCATTGATCCACCTGTTCAAAATGCCACTCACTGCCCACAAACCACTGAGTGGCATCATGGCGGCTATGTCTACTTCTTTTATACTGTCTGCGACCAAGAGCAATATTCTGCGTGATACCTTCATTCAACTGAAATGAAATGAGAGATTTGGGTATATATATATATTCCCCAAACCTTTTGTCATAGCATCAATAAATCAAGGCCTGACTTGTCTGTCTAAACAGTCTAAGCTCTGAGTAAATCCATCATTCACTGTCTAAAGGTTGATTGATGTTTCCACCGTGGAACAATGTGATGGAGAGCCACCACTGGCTCACAGGACTGATCCCATATTAAGCTCTGCAGACTAGTTGTACTGCACCATAAATAATTTAAGTCCTGCTCCTTTATCAGCAGCGCTTTGTTACTCCTTAGGATGAAATGAGATGTATGAAAAGATAGAGAATGATGAGACAGGCCAAAACATAACACTGACAAACACAAGAGGCTTCATAGTTGAAGCCAACATGTGGGTCCTTTGTGGAACTGCCAAGCAAAAAGTAATCATCTTTTGGGCATTGTGGATAAGGCTGATACTAGTTTGTGACACTGCAATGAGCAAATGAACCACAGTGAAACAGAGAGCAGAGGAGAGCAGCAAAAATCAGGGGAGGCTCACATCATTAGGGTAGGCTCACCATCACTTTAATTGTGGTATAGTTTAGCAATTCTCAGTGTATTTTAAAATGCTAGCATCATTGTCAGAATTATCTATAGACAGACCATGGTTTGTGTCCTAGCACGTTCTGTTTGGCACTTTGGCTTTTTTATTTTTACACTGCATACAGGACTATAAATAGATAAGAGCCAACAAGACACCGGTGCAACCAATGAGACTGGGGCAGACAATCAGGATGGTGGGAAACAGATAAAAGGCAGGAAGTAAAACCAGCCAATACACACAAAAAAGTAACTATGTAAATAAAACAGCAAATGACAAAGACATGAGTAACACACCGAGACATGAACAACACACACAGACACACACACACACACACACACACACACACACACACACACACACACACAGGGAAAGGGCAGGCACACAAAACATGGAAGAATACGTCAACAATAAGAACAAGATCAGAAACCAAGACCAAAACATCAAAACTATTACACCTTAGCTAGTCACTGGTTGCCATTTTCTTGCCAGGTAGTTCATCGTGCCTGTTTAGTTTCAGTAACTGAGCACAGATGCCAGGGAGGCCAAGATTGATCTGAACCTCGTCATTCATCCTAATTCAGCCTGATTAATATCTAAATGCATTCTTTCTAAATCATTGATCTTTCTCAATAACTGAAACGTCTTCCTCTAGTCGTCTATAGTTTAAGGCTTATCTGACATCTATATTGCACTGGAAAGTAAAATTTGGTCATATCATTTCAACCTGGATATGAACAGAACCATGTTGGAGTCCGTAATTGTCATGATTAGTTTCTAATAGATTGCACCCTTCTTTATTCAGTGTAATTCCACTCCAAACTCCTCACACACAAGCCGAAAATTTAGCTACTAACAGATTGTGAGTCAAAAATAAGCATCTGTGATGAATAATAATGACTATCCTCACCAAACTTCAGCCGCCTCTATCTCCCAAAACCTTAGCTGCTTCAATTATTTAGCTTCAGCAATGAGGATGAATTACTCTTCCGATCTCGGTCTCCAAAAATGGCAACAGTCTCATTAGGATTTTAATGGGCCCGCTACAAGAAGGATGGGAGAAGAGGGGAAGTTGATCAAGAACTGAATGGGGGGGAAAGGTAATTTTTACTGACACACACACACACACACACACACACACACACACACACACGCACACACACACTTTGCTATTTTTGGTGGAAGATATTTTTACTACTTGAGGATTTCTCATCAGCCATTTTCTTTATTATTTTCTTAAAGAGCTGTGGATGTAAAGTTGTTTTTTTGAATGAACGCCATGTGTTATATTGGTCAGATGTCAGGATAAAGGAGAAATGATACTATATAATGTTGGCATAAACAACCATACAAAAGCACATTTCCAGCTGATGATTTATTCGATTTATTCTTTACTTGCTCTCAAACCATTAAACACCATTATGGCTACAGTTGAAAGAATAAAAACAAATACTGTCCTGTGCAAATATGAACATGAATTTAATGGAATACTTTATAACATCTTATATTATAATCAGATTCTTCCATGTCTTAATGATAAAGTTGTAATACTCACACAAGTGGCATTTTTGCCAGCTTTTCTTCCTTCATATGAGCTACAATTTATTACTATAGTAGCTCGTTTCCAGTCTTATTCACCTAAAAGTTTAAAGTACTTGCACATATTTATACGGTGCTTTTAAACCTAACTACTGTGCAGTGCTTTTCCTCTTACAATGCTGATTTATCTGCAGCAGCTGTGTTACTTTGATGCCCTATAATGTGTGTAACCTCTTTATATTTTTCTAATATTTCTAATATTTCTAATATTGAAGCAAACTTTTTAGGACCTTCCATCAGGACAGCAATCCAAGGTAAAAGTGTTGACCTTCCGGATCCCAATGTGCCAATCATTGGGAAGTAAATATAAACCAACTAAAGTTGAACAAAATGATACCATACCAAGAGTACCACACTGGGGTTTAAAGCAAAACAGGCGTAAGCTTCAGTCGCTCCATCGTCGTCATTGAAACCTGCAGCCCCGTTACTGACAGCACAACCAGGTCCAGCAGCCCCAACAAGAGCCACAACATTTATAATATATTTCAATTAAAAAACACACACACACACACACACACACACAGTGTACCACCAGTGACACCAGCAGCAGCCCCACAAGCTGCCTTTGCAGCACCTATATGAGGGGTGTCAAACTCAATCATAGGACGGGCCAAAACTGACAGTCTGAGTTGCGGCCCAACAAGATTAAAAATAATTTTAATCAGTAATATGAATTTGAATGGACAGACTACAGAAACTTTTTCACCAGGAAAAATGAATACATTTCAAGCTGATGAAAATTTGCAAATTTTTCCAGGTAAAAACTGTAATGTGAATTTCTGCACTTCAGTCAGAAAAACACTGTGTAAACTGCGCAGTTTGTCCAGTTTCTCAGCAAAATGCGCAGCTGCAAACACAGCAGCGGGTACACGCGTAATCACGCGGTCCCATTCCCGAAGCTGCAGGGATGCATTAAGATGCTTCATTATGTCGCAGAGAAAGGCCGACTCTCACAGCCACCTTTCACAGCCGTGCTCAGTCCTTTACTTTACTTTCAATGAACTTGACAGATTTCCTCAGGTAGCTCATCGCACCTGTGTGATAAGGCACGTCACAAAATTTAGGAGCCGTTTCCTCCAGAAAAGACTGATTTAAACTTTTGCCTCTTAAAGTTTTTTTTTAAAACAACTTTATTGTACAAAAATAGCAACAATACAATCATAAACACAAACATACATTATACAGCAACTTGCAATTAAAAAGAAAGAAAAGTGTAAAAAAAAAGTGAAACAAAAAAAATGATAAAAAAAGCAATAAATGAATAAAATAAGAGGGTTTTCAGATAAAAACATTGAGTGTATTACAGATAGAGATTGTCTTAAGAGGCTTTTTGTTTTGTATTTGGAATAATATATTTCTCAAAGTCAGATTTAAAAATGAAGAATTTAGGTTTTTTGATTTGAAAACTTGCATTTATGTAAAATTTGGCAGCAAATAAAATAAGATTTATGAGAAAGGAGGCATCAGTGTTTTCACTGTTGAAATATCCAAAAAATATTGTGATAAAATAAACAGATATTTTGATAAATGTTCTGACAAATGTGTTAACATCTTTCCAAAATTTATAAGTAAATTCACAAGACCAAAATAAGTGTGAGATGGTTTCAGGGTGTAACTCACAAAATGAACATTTTACATCTATGTCTTGTTTAAAAACACTTTCGCTGGGTAAAACCTGTGGAGCAGCTTAAAGGAAACTTCTTTGGTTTAGTTTGTTAAAAGAAACTTCTGTAACATCAGGGGCAAATTTATTCCAACAGAAGGTCGCAGAGGGGGAGGAGAGCAGATCTGCCTGAAACAGTGATCTGATTTTAGAGTTAGAGCCTTTATAAGAGGGAAAACAGATTTTGCCCAAGGGGAGCTGGGTTGGGTCTGGATGTGACAGTGTGAGCGGTGAAGAGAGAGTGTTTGTTTTAAATAGCATATGAAGACCAGAAGGGATTGCGTCAAATACTATAGCATATTCTTTTGGGCTGATGGGAATCTTGCACCTTGTAAGGAATTCGGAGTAACTGTATAGTGAACCATCTTTGTTAAAGAGCTGACTGACAAGTAAAATACCATTGTTAAACCATGTACTGTAAAATAATGACTTGTTTTTATAAATAATATTGGAATTGTTCCAAATGTAACATCTTTGCGGAGAAAAATTATGTTTATACAGCAGAGCCCACTCCAAAAAAAAAGAAAAAAAAAAAAACGCCTGTTGATGGAAGTCAGAGAGTTTGATTGGGATCTTTTGAATATTGTAATTGCACAGCAGGACAAACTTCAGTCCGCCTAACTGTGAGAAGACGTGATGAGAAATGAAGTTCCAGATGGAAGTGTCTTAAAGTTCACTGTCTGTGTTATGGTGCTTATGATGCGTTCTGTCTTCAGGACTTTGCTGCGCAGCGTTTCCTGCTGTGTGAGGCAGTGATGCACTGTCAGCTCACCTGTGCAGGTCTCCCTCTCCTTCTTCTCCCGTATCTGTCCCACCAATCTGCTCTTTTACCCGCACATCACAGACAGATGGTTTACCTCCGATGTCAGTGAACAGGTCCTCGGTCTTGCCTGTTTGGAAAATTCCCGTTTTCTACTTTTCATTTGGTCATTTTTGCCCGTCAAGCTAGCCTAAATGTCACTGTATAAAGTGCTGACCGACGTTTTTATCCGCTGATCATTGATCAATGTGTGTCATTGGCAACACGGAAAACGGGTTAGCACACAGGTCTTGGCCTGTGAATTGTGAGATTTGAGTCTGACACATGTGCCCTATACCCGCTGTACCCCCTGTACCCGCTGCTTTTTCAAGCTCCAGAGACCATGTGCCCTATAGCATCACCACTTCGTAGATATACTCAAGCTGTTGCAAAGATGTGTTTAAAAGAAAAGAAAAAAAACACCACAACAACAACGTTAACTAGCACTCCCCCCCCATAATGCTGTTTGTTACATTAATGTCTAAATTATGGCATGACGTTTTACACTCAGTTTTATTTACCGTGTATCACAAAAGACTCTTAAAATTCAGTGCACTGATACATCTTCATGCAGCAAAACATTACATGCTGGCAGTAAAAGACTGTAACT
The DNA here is from genome assembly GCF_007364275.1 of Archocentrus centrarchus. Taxonomy (NCBI): domain Eukaryota; kingdom Metazoa; phylum Chordata; class Actinopteri; order Cichliformes; family Cichlidae; genus Archocentrus; species Archocentrus centrarchus. The sequence continues at coordinate 5,524,224 of NC_044352.1, read as the reverse complement.
CAAAGTCATATCAGTGAATAAGTCATTACCTCCATCATTCTGTACTTTCTTAACGTCCTTGCCATAAATGCTTTCTGTGGCATTGAATGCCCGCTATAGCAGAATATTTTTCTAAGGATAACTGCAAGCAGTATTTTGACAAATTAAATAACAGTACCAGTAGTTAAGAGTTTGTCCTGTGCACATATGCATAAATTTTCTTTTTTCCCCACTCATAAGACAATTGATATTTTCCCCACAATGCATACATATTTAACCGCTCTATTGCTCTACAAAATAAAATGTAGAACCACATGCTCCTTCAGTCAGCATCAAGTGTACAGCATAAGTTACTATAACCATGTACCCCCCGTAGTACGGGCTCTGTTCCCCTTCCTCTTTCTGGCTTTATGTTTCTACTCACTAGCTCTACTGTTCCTTGTATCTCTCCCTCTCTGTTTATCAGTGCTCTCTAAAGGCACGGCTTTACATTGGCTTTACTGGCTAACTCGCCTGCTACTTCGCTTTTTGAGTTTTGGATAACTGCCTGTTCACTTTCCAGCTGCTCTCTCTCTCTGACCCCTTCTGAGCCCTCTCCCTCAGGCCATCGTTTAACCTTTTTGACCTTGTCTTGCTTGAAAAGAAGGCGGCTGGACTTGGTTGGTGAATGTTTCACCTCACATTCCCCCATAGTGGGGTTGTCCCCTTGGAGGTGGTCCTGAGGGTTATTGATCCACTATTGATCATGTGAGTTGTTAAGAATCACATGCACAGGCACTACTTGCCACCATGTGGGAAGCCAACTGCTTGGAGCCCAGGACCAGTGGGGGCCCCCCAAGGGCTGACAACTTTGAACAGCAAATGTGCAAAGTTTGCAATGACAGTAGGAGAGACCTGACCTCCCTAAGGGGGCCCAACCTGACTCCACTCACTCCCTTTGCAAGTGACATGTATGATTCTGCATAAACAAACCAAATGACAACAATGAAAGCTACTCACTTCTCAAAAAAGAGACGTTATTCTTCTGGGAGAGGGAAAAAGAAAATGGAGGAAGGGGGGTGGGGTAGACAGTGGCTAGTTGAGAAGATAACTGTGAGGCAGAAACATTTGAATAGTTTAACTTCCTCAACCATAACATTATTTCTTTTGTTTACTTTGATGTTTGACATTATGCCTTGATTATACTGTACTCTGTTGTGGACCTTGGAGACCAGACGTACAGGAGTACTTCTTAGCAAATTTCAGCCTGGTCCTCCTGTTCTTCTTGCTAATTAATGGTTTGCATCTTCTGGTGAAGATGTTGTACTTTTTTTTCATGAAGTCTACTGCGAACAGTAGATTGTGATACCTTCACGCCTGCCCTCTGGGGGTTGTTGCTGATTTTATTAACAGTTGTTTTAGGGCAGGGGCGCCCACACTTTTTCAGCTTGTGAACTACTAGGAAAGCTAGTTAAATGCGTGTGCGTAGGGTGGTAATGAAACACTTCTTTTAATGCCGTGCGGTCTACATTTTTTCCCAACTCCACTGGGGGTTCCGTGTGATCTACCTGCACTCCTCTTGCGATCGACCAGTAGATCGCGATCGACGTATTGGGCACCCCTGTTTTAGGGTCTTTCTTTACAGCCATTACAATGTTTCGGCCATCAGCTGTTGTTGTTTTCCTTGGTCTACCTGTTCCAAATCTGTTACTTAGAACACCAGGGACGACTTTCTTTTTCAGGACGTTCCAAACGGATGTTACTGGCTATGTACAATGTTTGTGCGATGGCTCTAACTTTCCATCTTCTCTCAGCTTCACAATTGTTCTTTTTTCACCCACAGACAGCTCTCTGATTTTCATGCTGGTTACTCCTCTAACTATAAATGCACATTCTGCACAGGCAAAATCCAAATCTCAGGAGTTTCACCAACACCTGTAAAACAACACTAAACTTTACAGTTGGAGACACCTCCATCTGACCTGCTCTACACCAACCAACTCACCACTCGAGAACTATCCAGCCTGCCTTCCAGCAGTCCCTCCTTGTTCCCAGCTTGAAGAAATTACAAGGATTCACACTCCCCTCTCATAACCAACAGAGGCTTACGTGCACACTGTGGCCATTTTTGACCTTTCCTCCCTTCTCTTTGGCAGAGACCACAGTTTCCCTCCCATAAATTACAGTTAAACATGACAGTATTTCTGCATGATTGGTGCTCATGATGACACCAAAGTTCCTGAGGAAGAAATTTAAGGACATTGTAGCTTGTTTTTAATAACACACTGTGGGATTTTTTTTATACTTCCCTGATTTTTAGGGTTCTAGATATTAACAACATCATTTGAGTAGTATTAAACAAAAAACTAGTTTAAAAGAGTCCTGTGGTACAATTTAAAAGTCTTTGTATCAAGACTTGATCGTCATTGACTATAAAAAAGATTTTGTATTACTGTTATTTTCTCAGTTTGTGGGAAGTCAGAAGTGTTGTTCAGCCACTGTTCTTTTAAAAACTCCTGACGATGTGTTTCCTCCTGCCAATGCTCTGCCTGATAGTTTAATATCACTTACAGTTGTTTATTTACGACCCAGATCCCCATCTGTGTTCTTAGCTTAATTACTTCAGGGTTATGTGTAATCACTGATGGAAGGTCTGGAGCAGAGGAGAGAGATGAAGTGAGAGAAAATTAAGGTGAGGGAATAAAAATGAAAGGGGGGAGTCTGGGTGGGTGATAAGAAAATCAAAGCCATTTCTTTCACCGTCATGTACATTTGTTACCACTTTAAGAGGGAAAAAATGAATAGCAGAAGAAAATGAAGAGGTATTAAAAAGCTTTTTTTAAGTACAGCCTAATCACACAGTCAGTGGATGATGATTATAATCACACAATCATAATTGACACAATGATTTAAAAATAGTGGTGGGTTTGAGACAGTACAGCTTGTACACAAGTATGATACTAACACTCTGGTGTTTGATTAGGTTTCTTTGTGATACAGTACTGTGCAAGCTGTTTGTCTCCTTCAGATGGCCTGGGAAGGATTCATCGTAATATATTTAAGATGATGTCTTCAACACCCAATTCTCCCATTTGAAATGAACAGGAATGTGATGTAATGCTAACCTTGCAGCAGTCTATAAAGTTTGTCACTTATTTCAGGTCCAGGTTGCAAGAGTTGTAGTCCAAGCAGAGACATCCTGACCTCTCTTTCCCCAGCCACTCCCTCCAGCTCTTCCAGGGGGACATCTACGCTTTCCCAAGCCAGGCAAGAGAAATAATCTCTCCAGTGAATCCTGGGTCTGCCTTCTTGTGATTGAACATGCCCAAAGACCTCATTCTTCTGGACAGAGATCTCAGATGTTGTCAGCTGATCAGCTGCTTCTGGGTGTGCTGAGGACACAACTAAAGCTCAGAGGGGACAGAGCTTTTGCTGTGGCAGCACCTAAGCTATGGAATCAGCTGCCACTGCATATCAGACAGGCTTCCTCACAGTCCAATTCTTCAAACCCACCTCTTTTCATTGGCCACAGTCTGAGAGTTGACTTTTTATTTCATTTTTTTATTCATCAATTTATTTATGCTTTAAATGTTTTTTTGTATTTTATTGTATTCTTAGCATTAAGCACTTTGGTCAGCACCTGCTGTGAAGTGCTACATAAATAAAGTTGGCTTGGCTTGTTCCTGGAACCTGCTGGAGCCAAGCTCCCAGTTTGGGGGTCACTGCCGCGAGTGTTCTGATTACCACGGGGACCACTGTTACCTTCACCTTCCACATCTTCTCCAGCTCTTCTCTCAGCCCTTGGTATTTCTCGAGCTTCTCGAGTTCCTTTTCCTTGATCTATCACTACAACTTTTTTCTTCTGCATGTCCACCACTACTATGTCCGGTTGATTGGCCATCACCAGTTTGTTCGTCTGGTTCGTCGTGGGGTGTGTCCCATTTTGACCTCATGACTTCCAGGCCATACTCAGCACAGATGTTCCTTTATGTTATGGCGTTCCATGCCTGCTAGCATCTTGCACCCATGTGGTGGATTGTCTCAGGGGCATCTGTGAACAGCCTGCACCTGGGGTCTTGCCTTGTGTGGTACACCCCAGCCTCTATCAATATTGTGCTCAGAGCTTGTTCCTGTGCTGCCATGATTAGTGTCTCTGTGCTGTCTCAGTCCAGCTTTGTCTAACTAGGATTTTTCGATACCAGCCACTTCTATCTGCCGGTGGTACGATGCTGTGGAAGAGGCCTGTCCTTCCATGATGGTTCCTGTTCTTTCTCCTCTTCTTTCTCAGGTTTCTGTTGCCTCAGGTACTCACTAAGCACATGACCCTTTATTACCATTTTCCTGATGTATTCATGGATCTTTGTTGTTTCATCCAGGATAGTGGTTCTAACACTCACTAGTCCTCAGCCTCCTTCCTTCTGCTTAGTGTACAGTCTCAGGGCGTTGTATTTGACTGCTCTATCTACCAGTAGTTGGTGTTTTGCCCCATTGGTTTTTCAGCCAATTTATTTCTGTGCCTCGTTCATGTATTGAGCCATGTGCCTGTTCATCTTAGCTGCTATGATGCCTGACAGGAGTTTCCATGTTGTACTGAGGCAGGTTATTGGCCAGTATTTGGATGGGACTGGTCCCTTCTGGGGATCCTTGGGGATCAGGACCCTCCGGCCCTCAGTCAGTCTTAGCCTTTAGCATTTGGTTCATTTGTGCTGCCAGGTGCTCGTGGCGTGCAGTTAGCTTCTTTAGCCAGTAGGTGTGGATCATGTCGGGGCCTGGTGCTGTCCAGCTCTTCATATTTGAGACTCTTTCCTAGATGTCTGCTACTGTGATGGTTACCAGATCCTGTTCAGGGAGGTTGCTGTGGTCTGCTCTTAGATCCATTAGCCACTGAGCATTGTTATTATGTGTTGCATCTCTCTCCCATATGTTCTTCCAGTTTTGCTCCTTCTCCAGCCTTGGTGGGGGTGCTGTTCTCATATTGTTCCCCTGCCAATGAGAGTACACCTTGGATCATCCAGTGGAGAACATCTGGTTTATTCTCCTGTCTTCTAACTCTTCAAGTGGTTAGCCAAGCTCCTTGTGGCTGTTTATCCTATAGCCAAGCATCTCAAGGATCACTGTTGCTGTGGTATAGATCAGCTGGTTTGTTTCAGTGATGACTGCAGTTGGAAATGTCTGTAATGCTGCAGTCACATCTTCTAGTAGACTTTCAGAGGGTACTTTACATAGTCTGGCCACAGAGGGTCCAGGTTTCCACCTTAGCCATGATCTTATCTTTCAGGCCAGCTGCTCTGGCATTCAACATACCAGTTGTGCTTGGGGCTTGGTACAAAATCTCGGGGTGTGGGGGTGATGATATCTTCCCCCTGACCTGTTTTCCTGGCTCCCATTGCTGTAGCATTTGTGGTGTACCTCATCAATTTCTAGATGCGATAGCAGTTGCTTCTTGTGGGTGTTGGAACACTGAGCTACAAGTTCTTTTCTTCTAATATCTGTGTATTTGTTTCCACTTATGCCATGCATCTGTTCTCCATGCACAATTCCCAGGAATCACCACTACTCCTGCTGTATTACTCAGAATTGAATCAAACATACACCAAATGATCACCCAGTGGGTCTTCACCCAAACTCTGCTCAAGGTTGAGGGCATCTTTGTCATTTTACAGATGTTAAACTGAATTGTGATGGTTTGTGAGCAGGATGAACTGCTACATCTTTGACATTCTGGTTTTCATGACTCACCTGTTTGGGTTTCGTTAAGGCTCCACTTTGATTGACAGGTGTGCTCTGCAACATCTCTACCAGTTCTATAATCAAGCTATGATGGCTGCCTCCATCTTTTATATACAGTAAAATTCAGACAACCTCCCACTTTGCTAAAAAAAAAAAAAAAAAGTTTTCCTTTGTTTAGACCCCTTAAAGAGTCTGTGCCTACAACTGACAGCAGCCGTTCAGAGTAAGAGGACTGAGGGTTATGGGTTTCCTGTTCAAGTGTTTTCTGCTTTCACCTAAACTGGGTTCACTGGTGTCTTACAAAAATACAGATGGCTGTGTACTTCTGGTGCAGAAGCAGCTTGGACCTCCAGACTCCAGCAATAAGCAGGTGCTGCTTCATCCCGCCAAAGCAATAAGCTAAACGCGTCTCCCCTCGGAGCCTCATGCCTTAAAACCAATAAACCAAAAGCAAAGCATAATGAAATGGGTGATTCAGGGACAGCATAAGCCAAAGTCCACAATCAATAAAGAGGGGAGATGCTTTTTCTCCTGACTTAAGTATTTGCAGTCAGGGACTCTAAACTTTGGAAAACCCTTTAAGATGAAAAGTGATTGGTAAGAAGTTCACCTTCTTTTATAACAGCACCTTTTTTATTTGCATTTAAAGTGGTACTGTCACTTCATGGTGATGTTTTTCATTTTGTTTCCAGTTTGGCCACAGTGAGCGGGGGGTGGGGTGCTTCTTCTGCACTGAACTCTCTGAGGATCATTTGCCTGTCATATGCTGTGACCTCTTCTCATGTCTCTTTGGTCTTTTCAGTAGTTGTAGTTTTTGGTTGAGTCATTTGAAGTTTACCTTCTTTTTTTCTACAGTATTTTTGTTAAGTGTCTGACATTGAGAGCTTGCGCTGTCATAGAATTTAACCCTCTGAGGTGTATTTCATCATTTGTGAGAACTCTAACCTTACGCCTATCAGAATGTATAATTTCTGCTCTTTTTACAAATTCTCTCCCAAGTCTTTTTCTGATTGGCACACGTCAAAATCTGGTTACAGTTCTTGCTCGTCTCCAAAACAAAAGGTTAGAGGTTGAAGCTACAGTTGGCGTGGCAATGATAACTCAGACCTCAGAGGATTAATAATTAAAAAAAGTCTAACAAATAATACAGTACAATCTGAAACACAACAACAAAAAGTAAAATACTGAATTATAAAAAAGTGTGAAATGTATGTGAACAGAGCTGGCACAAGACACAAATGTTATTGTTGTAACTTTAAGTCTGTCTCAAACAGATGGTCTGTGCTGTCATTTCTTTTTTCAAACAGGAGGAAATGCTATTTATCAGCAGCAGAAATAATCCATATTTAGTCCTGTAGTGCATTTTTCTCACAACACTTTATATAGGATTTCAAATTATCTACAGTGACTGTGATGGATAACATCACCCACTGCAGCAGATCCCACAATTATAAAATAAAGATGGGTCACCAAGTTGGCAGCACGGTGGCGCAGTGGTTAGCACTGCTGCCTCACAGATGGAATACCATCTGGAAGGCCTGGGTTCGATTCCACCTTGGTCCAGGCCTCTCCCTCTCTCTGTGTGGAGTTTGCATGTTCTCCCCGTGCTTGCGTGGGTTTCCTCCGGGCACTCCGGTTTCCTCCCACATTCCAAAGACATGCACTTACTGGGGTTAGGTTAATTGGCTAATCTAAATTGCCCATAGGTGTGAATGTGAGTGTGAAAGGTTGTTCGTCTTTCTGTGTTGGCCCTGTGACAGGCTGGCAACCTGTTCAGGGTGTACCCTGCCTCTCGCCCTATGACAGCTGGGATAGGCTCCAGCCCCCCCCGCGACCCTTAACAGGATAAGCGGAAGCGAATGGATGGATAGATGGATGGGTCACCAAGTTAAAGTCAGCTGGTTGAGTTAATTCACTCCTCAGGGCCCTGTAGCTCCTATAGAGCCAGAGTCTGAGCCCATTAATGATAGCTGGCTAAGCTGTGTTGACCCAGCTGACATTACCTGTCTCAATGCAAATGTTATTTTTACGACTGCTCAAGCCCGACAGAAAAAATAGCTTGTATTTGCATGGGGTTAAAAAAGGCCACTGTGAGCACAAGGGTCTGTACAAACATCCGCCTGGTTTTTGTGACTGCGTGGACTCGTCCACGGAGAATTTACATTACAATACACCAGCTACACATGCGCCCCAGTGGCGGACTTCAAACAAGTCTAACAGGAATAACTACTCAGCTTTCCATGTCTGTGTCTGCAACGGAGTGTAATGAAGGTCTTACTCCCCTCAGACCCGCTGCCCTTTCAGTCCTAATGTGACCATTAGTCATGTAATCATGTGACGCTTAATGACTCGCATGAGTACAGGGTTGGTCAACGTCTCTCTGGACCAGCTCCAAGTGGACACCCCCACTAGGGTTTAAATACCTGGGACTCTCCATTGGTTTTAAGCCTCGATTATACTTTCCACAACCTCCACAGGCATACGGAGTAGGAATTCACCAAGATAAAAACAGTGGGAAATGCAGGAGACACAAGAGGAAAATAAAATACTTAGCAAAATAAGAACTTTTTGTTCTGTAAAGTTTGTGGTTCTTTGAGTTTTTGTATTTTAGGTTTTCTTTTGGGTTTTTAGTTGTGGTTACTTTTGTATTTTGGGTTTTGGTTGTAACTTAAGTAGTGGTTCATATTTACTTCTTTGTGTTCCACTTTGGTACAGGCTCCCCAATGCCATTGTGTTTGCTGTTAATTCATCCGTTCCTCGTTGTTACTTCGTTGTTTTATTTTGGCACCCTGTTGTCTCTCCTGCGTCGCATTTAGCTTTACTTTCCTTGTCTCGGTTTCCATGATGAGTCTCAGCTGTGTTCCCCTGGCCCTCAGTCTGCTTGTGTTCTTTGTCATCTCGTACTGTTTGGTATTCTGTTGCCTCCTCTCATCATGCTCCTGTTGAATTTCCTGGCATATTTTCTGTTCGGATACTTGGACTTTGCAATCTGCAGTTGTTTCAGCAACTACTGCGCCTAAATAAAGATTCGCTTTTTGTTTATTAATCCTGTTCTGGGAGTCTGCATTTGAGTCCGCATCCACACACATCGTGACAAAAAAGTATCTGGGATTTTCAGGAGGAAGGTCAGGAGGGAGCAGGAGCCAAGGCAGGACTGCTCAGAGAGAGGCAGCAGTTTGAATTTAGAACGTTGTATTGCATTATATTGTCCAGGTGTCCATAAGAAAGTGATTTGTAATTGAAGATTTTATTGATGTGATAACATACATTATTGAAGAGCAACTTCTGCATGCTAACGCACCAGCCATAGTAAAATGACAGAATGTACAGGAGAACAGTAATAATACAACTGAAACTGGTGTTTCTGTACATTAATAATTAAAAATGGGGATGAAAATGAGAAACATTCACTTGTTTTTTGTTTTGTGCTAAAGATAAAGTTACTTCAGTTAATAACCTTAATCCACAGCTGATGCCAAATTAAATTTAGCCCAATAAAACAGCCAGGCAGGTTATGTTTTCGGCTAAATATTTTCTTTTATTACACTAAAAACTGAAAGCTGTTGGGTGAATTATAGAACAGAAACATCAGACATTACACGGACATTAAAATGTGCAAATAAAATACAATGAGCCAGAGGCACGAAACCTTCAGGTGGCTCGACAGTCCTCCAGCATCGTGTAGCCCCTTTTTTATCCAACGATCTGAATGTCAGCAAACACACAGGTGGGCATATAAACAGGCACACAGCTGAACTGCATGAGCATGACACACACTGACATTCAGCTGTGTAAAACCAGCCGTACAGACAGACGATGAAAGTGTAATGATGCTGAAAGAGGCATCTGTAATTCCCAAAGGCAGGTTTCTCTGTTATCTGCTGTTTAGAAAAGATTTTTTTTTTTTTAAATACCATCAGGGCGCCCCCACTCCCAAGCACGTATCCACAATTGTGGATACTTATTTTCAATAAATTAAATAAAAGCGACACGCCGGTCACAACTGCTGGTGTCGTGATTGTTGACACCACTGCTCCTGTAGCCACTTAATGTGGACTTTGTGGGTCTCTAAAAGTAGAACGTTACATCCAGGCGGCTGCTCTGTCAGGGCACTGATGCCACAGCGGGCAGGCGCAGAAACATCTGACAAAGCAGCAGATTTGATGCCCTGGGAAAGGAATGAGTTGTGTTGTTTTGAATAGTGGGCTATCCATTCAAGATGACACCACTGTCAGAGGTGAAGACCATTAGTTCCACTGTCTCTCCCAGCTTCCATCACAGACCACTGAGTTGAAATGAAAAGAGATTTTTCTTGTCCATGTGCGTATGTTTGCATGTGTATGAATGCTGTATTTGTCTAAATATAAACAGGATTTGAAGCACAGATTTGGAAATATATCAGAGTCTCTGCTGCAGCACTGTAACCACTGAAAGAGGCAAACGGATAGAAGACGACAGGCAGAGGAGGGAGATGTGGAGGGGAGTACAGAGAGCGAGCACGGAGGGAAAAGACGACAGAGTCTGAGTGAGAGGGAGAGGGAAGGCGTCAGGGAGAGAGAGCGATGCAGTGACATCACAGCAGAACAGTGAGGTAATGTCTGTGACACAGAAGCTGAACCCACAGAGCCGGCAGCCATTTCTCACATCGATTAGAGCTGTCGATGCTGCAGCTCGTGAATGCATAAAATGTTTTTATAAATGCATGTTTAAAATCTGACACTGTAATAAATTTTTTAAAAAGAACTGCGCACCAACTGTGAGTACTAGACTGCAGTTTCACAAGTCTGAGATTTTCAAGGTCGATGCAATTTAGGCTGCAGCAAGTAGAAGGAAAGAAGAGGAGGAGGAGGAGGAGGAGTAAGTCAAATATTAGGACATTCTTTCAAACATCAAAGTACCAAGTAAGAAGGTTAGAAATGTTGCTCCTAGTCTGCTAACTAATTTTAAGACTGTGTTGCCTGACCGAGATTTTCAGTCAGCCTCAGTGACACAGCTGAGATTTGCATGATTCCTAAAAATAGTGTGCAGGAAATTTTGAACAGACATCTTCCTGATGCATTTCTGAGTCCAGGAATTTATTTATTATTATTATAATAACTTTTTTGTTTTTCTTTCAGCTGTAATTTTTTGTTTGCTTGTTTGGTTGGTTGGTTGGTTGGTTGGGGTTTTTTGCATCTAGTTTTAGTTAACTAGAATAACCTTGCACAAGCCTCACTTTGTGAAACCCATTCAGCTTCAGTTTTCTCTCTCAGATACCTTTGTGCGCTCCTGTTGTCTCTAAAGGTGTCTCACAAACACAGCGGTTCAAATGGCTTCAAAGTCCCTGCATCACTTTTTAACCCATGCTCAGCCTTCCTCCTCTGGTACCATGTTTCTGGCACAGTCTTTGTCTCTGTCACTCCATCAGACGAGAAAAGCCTCTTAACAGCTTTGACACAGAAGCTACGTTCACAACCAGCATTTGGAAGAAACCATCTGAAACCACAGAGGGCTGTGCTGACAGATATAGCATTAAAGTAATGTTGCCCCGTGCTTCATCGTGGTGTGTCTGATCTATCGTCTTTACTTCTGTGTTCAGGCTGCCTGCGTTGGCTTGTTGGGAGACTGATGCTGTCTTGCTGCCATCTGCTGATTACAGTCTGTAATGACATCCAATTAATTAGAGAAGATGATCTATAAATCTAAATAAACTGATCAAACTGATACCTCACCATTGGTTAAATGTTTATTTTCTCAGATGTTTGAAGTAAAAATGTAATAATTCTGTGCAATAAAACCAGATATTTCCCATGAGCTTCCACTATTGTAACAGCATACATGTATGAAAGAAAATAAAGGAAAGCATAATAAGTCCGCTCTAGCTCTGATCCTGTCTGCCTGTGACCTGTCACCTCTGAATATAACAGGGACGCCAACCAACAGTCTGAAAATGTCTTAGTCAAGAACCAATTTATAATCAATCCATCTGCTTCTCCTTATCCGATTTAGAGAGCCTATCCCTGCAGTCACAGGGCAAAAGGTGGGAAACTCCCTGGACGCGGGTCTGTCTCAGGACTAAGAGAGACAACCATTCAGTGATGATGATGACAAGAAGAATATTTTTATTCTTCTTCTTTGTTACAATAATTTATATTTTTTCTATTCCCCTATTGTTGGATTAGTAATGCATGGATAAGTAACACAATGATAACTTTCTGCATATGAGTTTAAAAGAAAATACACATTTTCACATTTAATGAGATTATCTTCTTCTTTCTATATTGGCCAGGATTTGAACAACAAATGCTTTGTTTTTCTTTTCATTTTTAGTTTTTCCTTTTTTCCTTTCTTTTTTAGCACATTGTTCTCTTCGTGTTGCGTGAGGTCTTTCATATTTTTTCTTTACCACGCCAAAACACCCGGCCATGCACCCCCGAACCAGGGAAGCAGCCAACTCAGCCCCCACCCCGGGCAGAGAGCTGGAAACACAGGTGTGGAAAGACCCCCCCTACCCTCTACGCCCACTCGAAGTGTTTGGGGTGATGTGTTGGGTGTATGTGCTGGTGTATGCAAGTGTATGATGTAGAAAAGATGTATGGATCTATCTATCTGAGCTCTCATAGAGAAAATGACTACAGGACAACTGGAAAACTTTGTGAATTAAATACACACACTCACACACACACACACACAGACAGACACACACTAAAAAACAACTCTGAGATGATTTAAAAGATTGTAAACAAAAACCTCAGTGGTCCAAAAAAAAAACCTGAAAAAACAGAACATCAGTGTTCAAAAAGAACACAAACATTAAAAAACACCAACACACACACAACTTTATAAAAGAGGGGAAACAAATATAAAACCACAGTGTTCAAATGAAGGTGTGTGCATTAAATCAGTAAGCCTCGTGTTTTTGTTTGACCTCAAAGCAGCTTCATCACAAACACCTAAAGACAGAAAAGAAGAAGAAAAGAAGCACCCAGCAACTTTTTAAAAAATCACTTTAGAAAACTTCAATGTTCACTCTGCCCAGAAAAATAAGACTGTCTTCAAAAAGATAACATTGGCTGTTCAGACCCAAGTGAACAATGCACTCTTATACTTTTAACTTTTATGGGGAGAGAGAGAAATCTCAGGCAGCTTTTAGGCTCCATTCTGCCAGAAAGTACCGATATCTTCATTTGTCTCAGCACAAAACCAATTCTGACTTATCAGCGCACTGAAAGCATTTATCAGTTATCACTCTCACAAAATGTTGCCTGTAGGAAGCCTCTGCCAGCAACTTGCAGATTCAGCAGGCTCAGGAGGAGAGAAAAAAAGTGGAAAATTCAAGATTCAAGATTCAAGAAGTTTATTGTCATGTACACCGCAAAACACTGTGGTTATGCTGAGCAATGAAATTCTTACTAGCGACTGCTTTACAAACAATTGAAATAAGCAACTAAGTTAAAATAAAATTTAAGAACTAGTATATTAGGAAAGTAAAAGTAGAAAATAAAAATAAATAAATAATAAAGCAAGTGCAATATATACAGATATATACAGATGAAAGAAAGGCAGGTAATCACAGTTTGGTAATCAGTCAGTGGTTCAGTAGCCTGATGGCCTGTGGATAGAAACTGTTTTTTAGTCTGGTTGTTCTTGCTTTTACACTCCTGTAACGTCTGCCAGACGGCAGGAGTGTGAACAGTGTGTGCTGTGGGTGGGTACGGTCCTTGATGATGTTGTGTGCCCTCTTTATTACCCGGGTATGAAGATGAAAATGAAGAGGAAGAGGAGATAAAGAGGAGCAGTGGGAGGAGAAAAATGATAACAATTATATAACTTGTAAATTCTGCAGTCAGATGTATTGCGTGAGGTCCTGGTTTCCCTGGGTTAGTAGCCAAGAACTCCAAACATCAGCTGGTGAAAAGGTTTGAAATCATTCCCTGATGACATTCAGATTACAGCTTATTTAACTGTCCACAGGATTTATGCATCAGCGTTTTTGCCTTTAGCAAACGGTTCTGCATTTTTGCTGTGCTGAAGTACATTTGAAGTTTCCAGAGTCGCTTCATTTATTTCAGCATGTCCACTAATCTATCATATTCTGAACCACTTTCCCAACTGAGAGGCGCCAGGCAGCTGACCAGCCCGGCCAGGTCAGACAGGTACAGCGAAAGTCAATATTAGGTGCGACCACCTTTATTCTTCAGTTTCATCTGGTTTGTTTGATTCACTTTAGTTTTTACTGGTTAAACATGCTGATGTTCATTGAACACATCTGTTAAAGCCTCCTCGTGCTGCTTTTGGAGACAAATTTCACCAATACTGTCTCTCTATTCCAAATTTTGTAGTTCACTATAATAACCTGTCACTTTCCCTTTCAGGTTGTCATGCAGCCAAACCCCTCTCCCATCAGCCACTTGGAGCAAAATTCCAAATTCTGCTCCGGAATCTGGGATTCTGCACCACCGTGCCACAAAATACTTACGTTTACGTTTTGCTCAGTCCGGGAACCAAAGCGGCTTTTAGCAGTTCCTCTAATGTGCCGCTAACAAACAAACAGCCAACACTGATGATAAATAAAGAATTTTAATATTTATGTACTTTAAATATATCCAGTATACATGAAGTAAACATAATTGTACACAATAACAGGATATACTTTCTTTTTCATACTTGGACTCATATTTCAAGTATGCAGATCCGTTATAGCATCAGATACGTTGCAGTGCTTTCTTGGCAAATGGAAGATTATTCAAATGAACAGCATAGACGTTATCTGGAAGAATCCCATCATGCAGTGCAGTATATTGCAGATAACTTTGGTATGGTGTTGACCAAAACAAAGCATGTTAGTTCATTTACAAAAGCAGAGAAGACAGCATTTGCATCCATGTGGGCTCGAAACAAATCTATTTCTCCACAGGTCACTAAACATGACAAATATGCCATCAATTAACCCCGTTTTTGCCTCATTTTAAACACAAACTTACCGAATGATTCTTGATTTTTTTCTCAAGCTGTTTAATAACTCACTTAATATTTTATAGCTTCCATCTTAAATCCCTTTTATGGAGTATCTACATAATCGTAGAGAGGCCAACTTTCAGCAACTGTCAGTGCAAGTTTATCTCCAAGTCTGATCATAATACAACTGAAAATTCTTAAAGCATTTTAAAATTAGCGTCTGGACCTTCAGCTTTCCATTTTAATGACATTAATTTCCTTCTGAAACATAACGAGTGTTTTTGCTGTGAGAAATGGAGGCTATTTAAAGAAGAGAAACTGTCATTTCATACTGCAGGATGTATTACTGCCATCACAGAGCAATGGAAAAGAGGAGCACAGGGGTATGGTGTCCCTGGTTCGAGAAACCAACTACTTCCACAAACCAGTGCGATATGGGCACCGTTCAATGAAGCTGTCGGTTCAGGACCTGTTTTGTGGTGGGAATTCTGCTCCAGGGAATCAATTAACAAAATGCATTAATTCTTTAGTCAGAACTGTTTTTAACTGTGATAATATGATTGGAAAAGGGATTCTCTGACGATCAGTTAGCCGTTTAATGTGTTCACTTTGCATTAGGCAACACGACGTATGTGTTGGAAAACTCAAGTGATGGATGCTGAAAACGGGCCTCTGAACCCCCCCCCCGCAGAGATCAAAGGGTTTCTCATCATTTTTGCTTTAATAAGAAAAAAACACCACAGCTCAGAAACTTGGAGCTGTAGCATTCTGTTCAAGCAGATTATCTTTGCTAACCGAACTGTTTTCTATCGGTTCATGTTCCTAAAAACAAAAATGCAGATCAGTCAGTGACCTCTGAAGAAACATCTGCTCCCAAGTTTCACATCTGTATACTGTTTCCTGTGCAGTTGAAGAGCAGCTGAGGAACAACAACACTGCAGCGTGCAGATTAAAACCTGTGATTATCTCTAATAATCAGTAACTCTGTACACATTATTACTGTAAACCCAGTCAACATTAAACTACTGACCACATCAACAGTTTGGAGTTACATTCAACAGTCATTTGTTTTAACCCAGCATTAGCACAACTGACAGAAGCTTCACTTTGAGTCCGCCCCCCCCTCGTTGCATCACTTTTTTGAACACATTTAATTCCTAAGAAGCACACAGGCTGCAGTCAAATAGTCAATTTTGCTGAAGAAGGTTTCTCACTGAGTGACGTGACCAGAAGCATTTGTGTGGCAGCCACAATAAGAGCTGGCTGAATGCTCGAAATACTAAGAAAAGGTTCTGCTGTTACTCCCTTTAGCTTATGATACACTGGACCATCCTTTATAAAAAAGAAAGGAGCTAATCCCCATCCCACAATCTGTACACAATCTGTGCATTGCTGTGTTGCACGTTTTTACGATTATTGTTACTTCAGTCGCAGAGCCTGAAAGTGTTAAAGTGGGGAAAGATGCGAAAACAGCAGCACTGACAACATTTCATAGAAAAGGTTAAAATGACACAGGTGATCATTTCTTGACTGTTTGACTGCAGCCACAGCGTCCAGTCATATTCACAGAAACACGACCTGCGGCGACACAACCTCGCCTCAGCCATGTTTTACTGTTTCACCGCTCGTCTGAACGTCTCGTGGGGAGCAACAGGAAAAAAATATTTTCAAGTCTGATTTCTTCCTCTGGTATTTTAAAATTTTACACCTCTGGAACCGATTCTACTTTTTGAAACTGAACACTTCTGTTGCCGTTCGATGAAACAATGAAACATAAAGCAGGTGTTTTCATTTATGGGCGCTGTGTGTTTCTAACCTCCCACAAACACACAACTGTACGTGACATTTTTACAGCAGATTGAAGAGTCAGCTTCCTCTGAGTCAAACACTTTGATCGATGGTTATTATTGTCTTATTATTTCTCTATTGCTAAGATTTCTTCACAGCTAAAAAATAAAAGATTCACATCAAGAACAGCTAATCTCTGAAAAATATGAACACTCTTAAAACTGATAATAAAAAAAAATACAAATACAAAATAAAAATTAAACTTTTTGAAATGACTACATCCGTTTGAAGGGATGAAATCTGAAAACTACCTGAAAGCCACGAAGCCCGTCCAGCGACACCTGGACTCCGGGCAGGGGGAGGATCAGCTCTTAACGAGGATGTGAACCTCTTGGTGTTTTTGCAGTTTGTTTCCACACAGGCTAAAACCTCCACGAGCTGCAAAAACTTCTGTATGAAAAAAAGAGTGAACTGTCGCACATAGTAATTTCCCTTCAACCATCTGGAATTTCCTACCACAGGTGTGCCACAGGTGATGGTCAGCTGGCAGTCAGCTGACTGCTGATTGAGTCTGTGCAGAAACCAACTTGTTGTTTAAACAGAATTAGCCAATCAGAGCCCTGTATTTTCCTCTGGCATGTCATGGGGTTTAATGAGGCGCAGGCATGGCACCGTTCCAACAGTCTCAATGACAAAAACTACATATTGATCTCCAATAAAACACAAAAGCAATAAATAAAACTGTTGAAATAAATCCTCTGTGATAAGCTATATACGGCAGATTTATGGTGTCACTGTCTTAGTATTAATATATATATTAACAGTATTACAGCATAAAGTTCGAGTGTACGACACACACATGCAGAACAGCAGAAATCAGGTTCACACTTTCAAAATTAAAAACAGTTTCATTTTCCACAGACGTGTTTGGCTTCTCCTGCAGGCTGTTTGATGGGAACACTGAAGTGTAACTGGAATACTGTAAACCGAAACACAATCAGCAGCTCTGAACAGATATGGAGGCCTTTGAGGCCCGAAGAGCTGCAGTTTGAAAACAGAGAACATCCGTATTGAGCCTTCAGTGTGAAACGGCACCTGCTCCGTCCTCGTCCTGCAGGTTCACCGTTAGCTGCGCGCTTTCATCTCCTTGTGAACGGATTAAAAATAAATAAATAAATAAAAAAACAGATTGAAATTCAGGGAAAAATTTGGACTCCAAATTACTGAAGGTTCGTTTTATATTTAACAAACTGAATTTTTATTTTGCGTTTCATCGGGTGCTGAAGTTCAACATGATGGGACTCGGATCACGTTTTCAAGTTTAACGCTGACTTTGCTGCCGCAGATGTTCACACAGGTGATCTGACAAATACAGCTGTTTCCAGGTGTTTCCATTACAGCAGAGCTGAATTCCAGGTTTTCCAGGACTTTTATAAACTTGATATTTATGCGTTTAATCTGTGCAGTGAAAATGGAAGACAGAACCTCTTAGAGAAGCTTTTACTTTATTCACCTGTTCATCGCTCCGTGTACCGAGGTGAAGCTCTGAAGCCTGTTTCCGTTAGTCACAGTTTCCTGTGCTCTGATTGGTCAGGTAGCTGCTGTGATTCATTATTGTGTCTGTCTGTGTAAACAACAGGCTTCACCTTCACTTGATAAACAAAAGTAACTTTTGTTTTCTTCTGCTTTTGTTGCACTTGCTGTTCGTCAGTGATTAACTTGCAGAAAAAGCAATATCGTCATCACCACTTCCTGTCCTGGCAGTTTCCCTTTGTTTGTCCTGCAAGCAGACTCCGCCTCTCCACGATGTCAGAAGAGCATACTCCGCCTCCTGGTCGGACTGTTTGCTGGACAGAATGAAAAACAAAACAAATCAAAAAACTAGAACATCAGGCTCAGACAGCAGGGAGCCACACTGCCCCCCCACCCCCCGACAGGTGACATCTGGAAACACGTCGGTGTGTGTTTGTTACCTGGATCAGGTGCTGCTGCTGCCGTTGGTCTCATCGCTTCCTTTTCCAGTTGAATTTCTGGCAGGGTGAAGATGGACGTGGCTGAAACAGAAATAATCACAGTGCCTCTGTGACATCACAGTGACATCACAGACTAAGGGTGCGAGTGGTGTTAAAGTTGATGTTTAAGCTTACTGTCAGGAAGTAACTTCACTCTGTTTCCAAGGTTACTGAAGTAAGAGTGACTCATCGACTCATCTGCAGAAATCCTCTTCTTCCCTTCAAACTAAAGTTTAAATAAATGTAAAATTTGAAGTTTCTTCATGTCAATGTACGCAAAAAAAAGACCTATTATTCATATTAAAAGTCATGTAATTAGACTTTGTTTTATAACTAAGAAGAAAAGGAGACACTGAGACATTAACTGACCTGTAGAAATTTTGACAACAGCTCCACTCCTTCGGTGCTGAGCCTGAACAACACACACAAACACTTTATCTGGTGCACTGACCCTTTAACGTCAATATACGTAGATCTGTGTGCAGCCACAGACAGCAGATCTCTTCATTTAAACTGAAGAGGGACTCTTTGGAGGCCCAGATTCAAAGAATCCCATGGATCCTTGTGGGTTAGCTGCTGCAGGCTGCACACATCGGTGAGGGGTTAGTGTGTTAACCCCTGGCTACAAAAACTGGGTGTAGTTACAGTGTATCTCTGTACCTGGGAGTGTGGTTACTCAGTCTCTCTGCTCTGTACTGAGGGTAGTTAAACGCCACAAACTCCTCATTAGAAGTGATCCCAGGCCAGGTCTGCTCTGTGGGAGTTCCTGCATGCAAAATACACACAAAGTTTATTTTAAATATAAATTCAATTTCAATTCATTACGTATACAGCTTAAAAGCTGTGCAACATAAAATGGGTACTGACAAATGATTTTTTTTTTTTGAAACATGAATTTAAATTACTGGCTGTTCTCAGCTAAAAACAACATCATGATGAGGTCTTGTGAGAAGTGATGTCCCTCCCACGTCTAACCCAAAGCATGCCTTTACTGACACTTTGCAGCACAGGCAGACTCCTGCACTGCCACTGCAAGGCCAGTATGGGGTGCAGAAGGGCATGACACTATCAGTTCACAACAAACACACCAAGCTGCTTTACATACCAAACAATAATAAAGAGAACCCCAGTGATCTATGACCGAGCAATTGGCAACAGTGGGGAGGAAGAACTTCCCTTTAAAAGAAGAAACCTCCATTTAAAAACAGGCTCAGGGAGGGGCAGCTATCTGCCATGACCAGTCAGGGAGGTTAGAAGAGCACAGAGCTCTGTGGTCTCAACAGATGATGAAATGGAAGCTGATTGGTTCTCACCCAGCAATTTAAAGATAAAGTGAAGCTCCTCCTCGACTGTGGAGCCAGGAAACAGAGGTCGACCCGTCACCATCTCGTAGAAAATACAACCAACACCCCTACAGACAAGTAGAAATACACACACACAGTTTGTCTCAGCAGATGGTTTAACATTGGTTAGATATCAGAGACTCAGGTTATTTTCACCACAGAACATTCATCTAAAATTTTTAGAATCAAAAGTTTCAAATTTCATAGTAGTAATACTACAATATACAACAGTAGTAATACAGTACACTACAGCACTGACCACATGTCGATGTGAGTGGAGTAGTCAGTGCTGCCCAGCAGGATGTCAGGCGGTCGGTACCACAGCGTCACCACCTCGTTGGAGTACGTCTTTGTTGGGATTGACTTTGCTCGAGCCAAACCTGAAACACACACACACACACACACACACACACACACACACACACACACACACACACACACACACTATATGGGTCATGATGCCAGAGGTCATCCAGAACCAAAGTGCAACTCTTAAAAGCAGTTTCTGGGTGTAGCAGTACAGAGAGTTACGATAAGCACAGAAAGTGCATTTAAAAGGGGGAAAAGGTGGATTTAAGTCTTCAGCGGATGATGTGCAGTGACTCTGCTGTCCTGAATTCATCGAGGAGGTCATTCTGTCTGTGGAGGTTAGACGTCTGTAATCCTTCTCTGCCAAACAGCACAGAGCAAATCCATGTCTCTGGCTCATCGTCAGTGTCCAAGCATAAAAAGGAATCAGTCTCCCTCTGAGTCTTTGGAAACTGCACGGCTTGCAGCTAAAGTGAAGCAGTTTTAATAATCAATTCTCACTTTAACCAAAATCTACCCTCCCCATAAAACACCTCCAGAGGTAATCTAAGAACAGCGGTTCTCTCTGATGCTGATGTGGTGGCTGCAGGTTATAAAATGAGATCATGTGAGTGTCCAGAGCTGCTTTTGGACGACAGAATCCCTGAGGGAGTTCCCCGAAGAACTTCATACCTTCATCACTTTGTTCTGTTTACACCAGGACGCTGACATGATGTAACTGCCGCCTGATGGTTATTACCAACAACAAGACAAAGAGCATTGTGATGCTTCATGATAGCCAGGCAGGGTTTCACCAGGGTGGCTGCAACTGGCCAAGGAGGGGGTTAGCAATTTCACAAGTAGCACTGCCCACCCACTACAATGTATGAGTGTGTGTGTGTGTGTGTCTGTGTCACAGATGGAACAGCTGGGCAGCTCGTCACACACAGTTGATTTGGTCTTTTACTTTCTTGTAATCCTCTTCCCGTTTCTTAATTCTCTGTCTACACTGCTTCACTGTGTGGATAACCAAAGTAAGAAGATGAGAATAAATGTAAAGGAAAATGTAATATGTTGCTTGGACAAGTAAAATGTTCCATTTCCTCCAATAAAGGCTGGACTCGCCTGTCGGTCCATTTCTTCATGTTTTTTTCCGGTTTTAGAGCCAAAAGGGCTTCTAATGAGATTTTTAATGTGACGGGTGCCGGTAGACATAAGCAGCTTATGCTTACATCTACACTGATCATTATACATTTACATCACTCAAAGATGCCTTTTGGGCAAGAGATACCTGCCCTAAAGTTGGACCTAAAAATGGAAATAGCTTCTAATTCCACAAAGAAAAGAAAAAAAAAAAAAAAAAAAGTAGGTATTATGAAAAAGTTCCTCCAATCCAAAACACCTCATGACTGTAACAGTGTCTGCAGACACCCTCACAGACACGAGACAACACGAGGCCAGGACACTCACCGAAGTCTGCCAGCTTGAGCTCTCCTCGCTCATTGATGAGCAGATTTTGTGGCTTTAGGTCTCGATGGAGAACTTTCCTCCGATGGCAGTATGACAAACCTCGCAGCAGCTGGAACAGGAAGAGCTGAGGACAGAAACACCAGTATAGTCACAGGAAAAAAAAAATAAGTGTGGAGTTCAAGTTAAATCGGCAGCAGGCGAGTGACCCGTGATGCTGACCATCACAGCTGTGAGCGGCAGTTTTACTCATCAATCTGTTGCACGTGATAGTCACACATGTTAAAATTTCATTTCAGTGAATTTTATTGTACTAAGACATAAAAACTCACTTTGACATTGTGAACATGGATGACATTTCCACAGTCGTCCAGATACTGTTTCAGATCTTTGTCCTGAAACAAACACACACACACACACACACACACACATTAATACAGACCAAAGAAGAACAGGAGTTTGTGTATTAATGTGCGCCTTTCTTACCAGATACTCAAACACCAGCGTGAGGGATTTCTGTGTGTGGATGATGTCATGAAGCGTGACGATGTTGGCATGTTTCAAATCCTTTAACAGAGACACTGAGGAGCAAAATGCAAACATGCTGTCATTGGTACTTCTACTGCTGCAGTACTAATAATACTTCTGTTGGTTCAGTTTCAGTAATCTGACTCAGCACAGCCGCACTCCTGTCACACAGTATCAGTACTGCAGTACCTTCTCTGATTGCAGTACACGGAGCTCCTTCTTCATGTTCCAGTCTAATTTCCTTCAGAGCCACGAGGTTTTCAGTCAGTTTACTTCGACCTTTATACACTGTGGCATAGGTCCCCTGTGGACAGGTGAGAGACGGACAGGTGAGAGACGGACAGGTGAGAGACGGACAGGTGAGAGACGGACAGGTGAGAGACGGACAGGTGAGAGACAGTTTGTTTTTTTGGAGCCAGAAGCAACCATATTTCAGCAAAAGCGTGGACTGCTGCTGGCTTCTAGCCGGGAAGTTTGCTTAGCAAAGTGCACCCGCAGACTGTGGGGGTGCATCATACAGAACAGGTAAAATGCTAATTAGTACCAACATATAAATCAAATCATACAAATTTTACTTTAACAAAAAATGAGCATAGACTTGTGTCAGCAAGAGAGTTTATGGAAGGACTGCTCAGCAAGTGTGTTTCTAATTCATGCTAATATTGTTTTATTACTCAGATATAGCGGAGCTGGACATGAAGTGTTGCTGAAATTATCTGGTTTTATTTCATATTGTGGAGCGGCTTTATAAACAAACAGTTATCCAAAGGTTACACTGGACAGTAAGAGCAGGGAACACTGGGTGGTTTGCAGCGCTCTGGTGCAGCTGACAGTTATCCATGCATAGGTCACACAGTCTGCTGTAGCAGCAGAGACGTCATTACAGAGAAAGATGTCAGTTAACTTATTATAAATTTAAATATTTAGGAAAACTGTGTAACAGTAAAGATGGTGGTAGAAGTATAACTTTGAGGGGTAAAGTTTTTAAAATCTTATTTGTGGACAAAGTCAGAAAACTACATGCAGTTGTTGTAGTTTGATCATTGAAATCAAAGTTAATTTAGATTATTTTCAAAATAACTGCCAAAAAAAAAAAAAGTGCCCAGTGGTTAGGGTTTGTAAAGCAGCCATGATGGCTCATGTAACATCAGAATGGAGCGCTTAGATGCCATTTGTGTAAACAGATAGTGGGAAACAATGTGACCTCACCTCTCCCAGTTTGTCCAGCTTGATGTAGGTCTCCAGTTTCCCAAATCCAATTTCTGACTGCATGCAAAGAGGTGGACAGGAGAGGGTTAATATAACGTGGGGAACATCAAATACAACAAACACTAAACATCCTGTAGTTTTCACACATGCCCCGCAGCCCTGAACTTTTGATGTCACCCAACAGATATGCAGCCTGCAGCACGGGGTATTTCCAGCAGTGTGAACCTGCTGTGTGCTACATGAGAGACGAGGACAATCATGGAAAACACACAAATGGATTCTCCCAAAACTGTCCGAAGCACGTGTGTGAAAACTGACAGTAGGTGCAGGTACACGTACCAGAGACACTCTACGCAGCCGCCTGCTGATTGGCTGCTCAAACAGAGCTGGACCAATCACATTGAACTTCTCCAGGTAATCGTCTGGAAGACGGATGTCAGCTGGTAATGACAGACGTTTGTTGATGTCCTGAAACAGAAGAAGAAGAAACCCGGAGGTCATTCACGTTCGTCCTCCACAGTATCTGAGTTTATTTTAGTCGACAAAGGCCTTTAAGCTTTTTAATACTGAGGGAGAAAAAAAGGCTGATGACTGAATACAGTCCACACTTTTCACCACCAGTAAATGTTCAGTCATCTTGAAAATAACTATTAATTTAAGATGAAATGTCTGCATTTGATCTGAAGTACCACTAAAAACAAAAAGGACAGACAGCACTGGAAATCCAGGCCCTGGTGACCGCTGCAGCAACAGTGATAACACCCGATTCCTGTGAAAGCTGCTTGCATGAGCGAGATTATAAGAGAACCCATAAACTCCACAGCTGTTTGTTTTGCTCTGGGCCCAAAGGCCCAACATGGTGAGAAAGCTGCCTGAACC
This sequence comes from Archocentrus centrarchus, assembly GCF_007364275.1. Classification (NCBI taxonomy): domain Eukaryota; kingdom Metazoa; phylum Chordata; class Actinopteri; order Cichliformes; family Cichlidae; genus Archocentrus; species Archocentrus centrarchus. The sequence continues at coordinate 5,500,085 of NC_044352.1, read as the reverse complement.
TGAGCGTTAACGCAGCAGCAGAGGTTAGGATCGAAGAGAAGAGCAGAGATCACGTTTCTGTCTCCCACTGACAGACATGGATTAACTGAATTTGGTGCATCGGTGACAAACACTGAAATATGTTACATAAAGCTGACAAAAACGGCACAATGGAGCTTCAAAGCTGCTTAATTTTTTGATCAGATAAAATAAGACTCTAGCATGTTTGATTGACCTGATCAGAACCAGCAGTGACTGCAGAGCCAGAAACGTGGAGGCGAAGTGTGCTGAGCCTCAGGCGAAAAGGCATTTACGGAAACTCTCGATTGTTTTGAAGAACAATCTGAAATTATGAGCCGGATGAAGTCTGTCCCCTGACCTAAATCCATCAGGACACCTCTGGAGGATTTTAAAACAGAAGGTAAAGACACAAAACCTCTGGCAAGGATTTAGAACATCTGTCCACAGATGTGTGACAGACTGGCATCACCCATTAGCCGGGGGGGGGTGTCACATCTGTCTGCAAAAACAAAAGCCCACATAGAAAATAAAAGGATCTCCCTGATGAAGGTGGACTCCTGTAGCTGCACTCTAACCTGTGTGATTTTAATGAGACCAGCTCAAATAGCTTATACTTCATTTACTGCAGCCTATTGAGTTACTGTTACTGTTTTACCGGCACTGCGCAGACGTAAAGCCAGCTTTGCTGGAAGCATCAAGTCTGGCACTGAAACACAGGCAGTTTGGTCAGTTCATTCCTTAAAAGCAGGACCTGGACCAGCCTCCATTACCACTGTGCATCTGAACCCACAGGCAAGCTGAGTCCTTCTGAATCTGGAGACACACTTATCCAGAAAACTCCACCAGTGACTGCAGCACTACAACAAATCTGATGTAATTCAACATGTAAAAGATGCACTCAAACTTGATGACATATTTGGGAAGCTGCAGGCTAGACGTGTTCATTGACTACTTTACAGCCAATGAATATCGATGGTAAACAAACACAAGGCACCATCTCAGTCAGAGAACTGGATGCTGTGTGAAGGGTCTGTGTCAGAGAAGACATGCAACACTCTGGTTGATAATGATGGGTTTGATATGCACTGAAGAAGCCACCACAACTCTCAAACTAGATTTAGTCCTAAATATAATGCAGCCTGCAGAGGACACAAGCTGAAACACCTACATCCAAACAACTAAACAGCCAGAAAACAACCAAGCAGCAGCAGCTGGGGAAAAAATTACAAACAACAACAAAAATATATGCAAAAAGCTAAAACACACATCAGGGACCAAAGGCTTTGCAGAAAGGATGCTGATAGAGTCTAATGGGGGCTCTTTAAGGACAGGGAAATATCTCACCCTCTCTGCTTTACTCTAGTAAGCTGTGTGTGTGTGTGTGTGTGTGTGTGTGTGTGTGTGTGTGTGTGTGTGTGTGTGTGTGTGTGTGTGTGTGTGTGTGTGTGTACCTCAGTAGAGATCTTCTTGTTCCTCATTCTCACTTTAACTGGACTCTGAACATCATCTGAAGAAGAAGCTGGATCACTTTCTCCATCTGAGCTCATTTTCACATCTTCATGGACGATCTCTGAAATTACACACATAAACACAGTCACACACACACATACACACAAAGGGTCGGGCAGGCCTTAATTTCCCCATATCACAATCTGATCACAGGATGCACCAAAACAAACCCAATCTACAGAGGCCCCACCCCACATCCCAGAAGTCCCATGTCCAAGCATGACAGGTCAGAGCTGGTATGACTCACAACTAACCCCCCCCCCTCTGTAAATCTGTCAAAAACAGGACTATCCTCTCTCAGAGTGACACTGAAAACACACTCCACTGCACTTCTCACCTCCACACTGAACTACTGTGATTCATTATAATCAGGTTGTTCCAATAGCTCTCTGAAAAGCCTCCAGCTGATCCAAAATGCTGCAGTAAGAGTACTAACGGGGACTAGAAAACGATCTTCCTCCCATATTAATTTCTCTTCATTGCCCTCTTGTGAACTCTAGCATGGAAAATCATTTTCTTCACATACAAAGTCCTGAGTGGTCAGAATCCATCATATCTTAAAGACCTAATAGTATCATATTACTCCAGCAGGGCACTTCACTCTCAGTGCAGGCTTACTTGTGGTTCCTGGAGACAGAGCCACATCGTTCTATACTGCAACACCCCCCAGAATGGGAGGCAGAGCCTTCAGGTTCCTCTCCTGTGGAACCAGCTCTTTTTATATGCTGCTATTACATTTTGCTATTAATTTTGTGTCATCTGTCTTCCACAGTGCATCCTCTCCTCTGGTCTGTTTCTGCATGCACCCTTCTGCAGGCATCTCCACCAGCTCAGCACCACCAACATGCTCAGTGTTTAATGTTATACTGTTTGTCATCTGTGCGTGCGCTCGTCTCTCTCCGTTTTCCCGTCACTGCTGCCGGTTGCAGCAGATGGTTGCCTAAGCCTGGTTCTGCTGGAGGCAAGTTCTTATTTCTCAGTTCAGAGAGCAGATACGCAGCAGACTGCAGCTTCCTAGTGGTTACACCTGCAGCACATGTTCTGCGTTGTCACAAGTAAAACAAGTCTACAAAAATTTTGGAAAGAAATCTGTGCTCTGTCTTCAGTTTATGGACAAAGCAAAGTGCTGTAAAAAAAAAAAAAAAAAAATGTAGGAGGCAACAGGGAGCTGGCACTGGAAAAAAAATTCCCTGTATATCAGCAGTTTAAAAAAAATACCAACAGTATTTCTTTGTAAAATGTCCGTGCACACATCACGTGTAAAACAAACTATTTTTGACTGCTCTGTTTTTATGTTCATGGAGTGGATCTCTGCAGCACACACACACACACACACACACACACACACACACACACACACACACACACTGCGCTCAAACCCGTTGCAGCCACTTTCATTGATTACAGCAGAAGTGTACTGTTGCAGCATTCACTCTGCCAATGGCCTGCATGCCTAACACGTTCAGTGAAGCCACAGGGTTGGTTTGACTGTTGGTGCTGTACTGAATTTAAAATGAAGGAGGGGATGCCTCAGTTACTTTTACAGCATTCAGACTGAAACTAACCAATTATGACTTAATTTGTGTTTCACAGACAAAAACTGATCTGTTTTCACTTGGAGAAATTAATGTTAGTTTGCTCCTTAAAAAAAAAAAAAAAAAACTCTTTAAATTTTCATGCATACAGCAAAGAGCCAATTCCACTACTATTTTTATGTGGATAGATATGATTATACTGTATATATTCAGTACATGTATGTGTGTGTAGTAGTACTACAGTACTTGTACATGTAAATGTACTTGCAGTATTAGTACCCAGTCTGGTGGTGTGGTTCAGGTAGGAGCTCAGGCTGCGTCCGAGGCCTCTGGGTTTCCTCAGTGAGGTGCTGTACGACTGAAGTAAAGACTGAACTGAAGAGGATGAAGCTCGAACCTTCAAACCTCCAGAGGAACGAAGAGACACCACCTCTGAGGGGAGAGATGAAGGGGCGAAGGGAAGGCAGGGAACAGGGAGGATGATGGAGGTGATGGAGGAATGAGAGAGGTGTAGGAGGAGATGAGGGGTGGAGGTGGGTAATGGTTGGTTGATTTAGAAGAAAAAAAGAAAATGGGGTTAAAGGAAAAAAAACAAACAAAATTGAATTAAACAAGTATTTGATTAATTGATTGATTGACAGGTCCAGGAGTCAACCAATCAAAATCACAGATCCAACCAACCAATCAAATCAGAGGGAGAAATCAGGCAGGCTCGTCAGGAATTAAACCAGCAACCTTCCAATTACCAGTCTGCTGTGTGAGCTGCAGACCAGTTTACAAAGCTGGTTAGCAGCTGGTTAGTTCTTGACTGTTTTAATTGGGACTCATTTCAATTAATTACTTACATTTAAAAAAAAAGTTTAAAAAAGGGGTTAAAATAAAATGAATAAATAGATTTTATTCATGTTATTTATGTATTGAAGCCTTCAGCCAATCAAGGCAAAGTTCTGTCATCGCAGAGGTGGTTCCCTACTGGGGGAGCCGGAGGAGAGCGACTGCAGCACCAGACTCATAACTGCAGCCGCCAAGCTCCCGCCAGGTTATGGTCATGTGACATAGGGGCATCCTGCAGCAGCAGCGAATGTGCGAGATCTGTAACCAGCATGCATCACATTGAGTCAGCGCTGCACAGCTGGTGGCCTGTACGACAACATAAGATAAACATACCCAGAATACCTTTGCCTTATCTGGCTGCACTTTCTGTAATATCCACAATCAGACTAAGCAGTCACACAAAGGTGGTCATCAACTCGATAAGCTTTCCAATCTAGTTATGAGTGAGGTCACGTGAGGCCGTGACAATCCGCTGGGAGCATGTGACCGATCACAAACACGGACGGGTCGACCGGCAGCAGAGTGGCATATTTAACAGAAGAGATGAAAATATTAGAAAAATACAAAAATATAACAAACACTATACAGCTGCTGCGAGCCAAGCAACAGTGTTTGATAGGGAAGGCACTGAATAAACCCCATTTAAACCCAGAAATGAAAACTGGCAACAACAAAAAAAAAAAAAGAGTGGCGGTTGCTGATATTAAACATGGTACAGTTTCAAAAAAATGAGGTGAGTACATGTACAATTTATCCAGTGATCCAAAGGTTCAGGCTTCAGACTAATCTAAACACTCTGTTTCTTTCCACTCTTGGTTCTGTGTGATGTCAGAGAGCGCGGATATCCTTTATATGGTCACCCTTGGCTACAATCACAAAAGCCCCACCCACCTGCAGTTTGTTTGCAGTGCGGTAGCCATTCAGAAAGCTTGTTTACAGCTGTGATAAACTGGGGGACTGCAAGTAGCAGTAAAGGATAAACACTGGTTATTTTAACTGTCACTCACTCTAAGCTACTGTAGTAGAATCTGAGATAAAAAAAAAAATAAAGGAGTGTGAAATAGGCGTAATATGTCTCCTTTAATAGACTTATCATTGTGGCACTGGTAGCTCTGGCTGTAATTATAACTGTGTATTGCATTAAATTATGTTGCTTCGCTGTATTCTTATGATGTGTAAAACATTAGCATTATTTTTTTCCCTGGGGCTTGTTGAACTGTGAGAATGAATGAAAACATAATTCTAAATGTAAGTAGGCTGGCTTGCAAAATTCATAAAAGATTTAAAACATTTAAAAGGCTTTGTTCTCCGTTTTAAGATTATGCTGCCATAAAACTACAGAACAATGAAATGCTTTAAAACTCTGTGCAGCCAGCTGGAAAGAAGAGGAAGGAGGGAACCGATTTCCCTCTACTCATCAGACCTCATCACTGTGCAACAATGGGCTTAATGGTCTCTAAAAATCACAGACCCTCTGCCCACCAAGGTTCAGGAGATCTTCTAGGAATTTCCCTCTGATTGGTCTGTATTAGTTTGTTTACGTGCTCTGGTCTCAAACACAATGTGCACCTGAGCAGGTCAGGAGTGAGTGGCATAAGTTAAAACCACCTTCATAAAACTTAATACCCAGGGTTAAACCTGACGCTAAGCCCCAAATCCGGCATCATCCTACAGGCCTCTGATTCACACCTGACAGGATTACCTGAGTCACTGTGTGAAGTTGCTTCCTGAGTGATGGTGTCACTCAGCGTCCTGTCCCCTCCCCCTGACCCACCCCTCCCCAGAGTGAGTGACAGCTGCCGTTTGATCTTCCTCATCCTCTCCATTAGCGGGGGCCGGGGGGGCAGAGGGGGACGTGACGCCGAGGGGGGCAGGGCAGCCAGCCCGGAGACCACACCTGGACAGGTAAATAAAGGAGAGAACATTAAAAAAAAATTAAAAAAGAGGACCAAAATGTAATTAGGGCCAGAAGTAGGAAATGCCTAAACACCTCAGCATCTGACTCATTACACCTAAACTAGGAAACCTCTAAACATCATCAACTAGTCAGTTTACCTGACAAATCCTCACCTGTAAACTTAGTTTACCTGACAAATCCTCACCTGTAGACTCAGTTTACCTGACACATCCTCACCTGTAAACTTAGTTTACCTGACACATCCTCACCTGTAAACTTAGTTTACCTGACACATCCTCACCTGTAAACTTAGTTTACCTGACACATCCTCACCTGTAAACTTAGTTTACCTGACACATCCTCACCTGTAAACTTAGTTTATCTGACAAATCCTCACCTGTAGACTCAGTTTACCTGACACATCCTCACCTGTAGACTCAGTTTACCTGACACATCCTCACCTGTAGACTCAGTTTACCTGACACATCCTCACCTGTAAACTTAGTTTACCTGACAAATCCTCACCTGTAGACTCAGTTTACCTGACACAACCTCACCTGTTGACTCAGTTTATCCGCCACATCCTCACCTGTGGACTCAGTTTACCCGCCACATCCTCGCCTGTGAACTCAGTTTACCTGCCACATTCTCACCTGTGGACTCAGTTTACCTGACACATCCTCACCTGTGAACTCAGTTTACCTGACACATTCTCACCTGTAGTCAGTTTACCTGCCACACCCTCACCTGTAGAGTCAGTTTACTTGCCACACCCTCACCTGTTGAGTCAGTTTATCTGACACATCATCACTTGTAGATTCAGCTCAGGTGAACATCACCTTTATTCAAGCCACCTGTGTATTCAGCTCACCTCAACATTAACTGTATTCACGTCGCCTGCAGACTCACCTCACCTAAGCATCATCACCTCACCTGCGGATTCAGCTTGGGTGAACATCTTCACCTGTGTTCATACTCCCTGCGGATTCAGCTCACCTCAATATCTTTACCTATAGATTCCATCTTACCTTGACATCATTACCTAAAGACTACTCTTTACATCGCCACCTTTAGGTTCACCTTACATGAGCATCACTACCTGCACATCATCACCTGACACAAACAGATCATCCTGGATATGCTGAAAATGCAGACAGACATAAGCCAAAGACGAAATGTGATCAGCGTCATATCCACAGGTGAACTTGATGTACACAGGTGAGTGTGATGTTACCCAGTGCTAATGAAAAGATTCGGGGCCTCGCATTTATGTAGCAGAAACAACCTCAACTAACAAATGAAACTAAACAGCTTCTTCGAGCTACCTCGCAGCACGTTCACACCTGACAGCTAACATGCTAACACCTGTCTGACAGGACAGCTACCTGACAGATGCGTTACGTCATTGCCTGTGGCTGTGACGGTACAGGACGGGAATTAAAGCTACGTGTCCGTCACCGTGGCAGCTGCTGTTCCTGTTCTGCTGCTTCGGGTGTCGTATCTCCGTGGACCTGCCTACGCCTGTGTGTTTCTGCGCTGGAGTGCTGAGGACGGGAGCCGTGTATTTCCTGCAGTAAAACGTCCTCCTCACTGTTATAAATAGCAGCGGAGGCGGAGCGGCTGCTGCTCCCTTAACGATTCAGTCGCTATTTGATAAAAGCAGTTTTCCGGTTACACGCGAGGCCCGGAGGTGACCGTTACTCACCGGGAGGGTTTGTCCCGGTCTGTCCCGGGTTATCCGTGGCTCGGTTCAGTCTGACGGCTTCTCGGATCTTCCTGGCTCCCAGTAATCTGCAGCCATGTTTCTGCTCCGCTCAGCTCCGCTCCTCCGGTGCGTCCTGACGGAGACGCTCACGGCACCGTCAGTGACGTCACAATCTGACACGTGTCCCCGCCCCTTTTCGTTTCTTAATATTTTTAATAAATTATACTTAAACATGTTGGTTACACAAACTTATATCAAACAGAGCAGGCCATAAAAAACAAAGAAGAATCAAAATAAGCAATTCAGCAAAAAACAACAAATAAAAGCATTTTATATTCTATACATATTCTGTATGTTAGAGACATAAAGGGGAATTTAACAAAATAATAAGAATATTCATAGAACCCGGGCCCTATTTCAGGAAGCAGGTTTAGCTAACAACTCTGGGTTTGTCAAATTGTCAACCCCAAAATGAGGGAAACTCGGGTTTTCAGTTTCAGAAAGCGAGTTAACTTCAACTCTGGGTCAGTCAACCGGGGCAACAGACTGTGAGCCTAAACTGCCAGCTGGCAGGTTTTATTTAACAAACTTTGTCTCTGACTCCTCCCCTCCTGCTGCACCTGAACACCTGGCTGGCACTCCGATCAGAGGCGCGAATTCACGTGCAAACGTTTACGTTTTAATAAGCACCGAAATCTCAGTTAGACGTTAGTTCGTTATTTTATTTTATTTTGTTTGTACTTAACATTAACATTTTGTACGTAACATGAGCGCTTTTACAGTCCTTCACTTGACAACAGGCTGTAAGGACGGAGACAGCGATGACATCACGGATTTATAATCAGCGCAGCTGCAGCTGTCAGACTGTCAGTCAGTGTCTGAAACATTTACTGTAGTTACTGTAGCATCACTGTTTACATCACACTGATCTGTATGAAGCTTTAGACACAGAACACACTGATCAATGATCAATGATCGATCATTTGTCGTGTTTTAAATGGTCACTGATGGAAAAAGTCTGGATCTTGGAGATGGTGTGAATATTTGAGTGAATATGAGGCTGAAATAAATTTAAGACCTGAAAACTGAGCTAAATTTGTTTAGTGACTTAAATGCTGACAGCATTTGGAAACTTATGGTGTCTCAATTTCAGAGTAATAATCTCAACATGCTGAAAATCACTGGATCCACCTGATGGGACCATCGGCTCCGTAACAGATCAGCAAAACCAGTCCGTGTCCACTTGCACAGCAGGAGGGATCCAAATTCGGACCAGGATCACAGATTCAGACCGGATCAGGTCCAGAACCAGTTCAGGTTCCAGTCTTTTTCCAGCTCCGGGTCCGTTCACACTGGCTTAATTCTTCCAGACACGATCTACATTCTTTAATGGCTCATTTTCCCAAACCCACTGTGAAATATTTAAAAGCTATAAAGTTGAGATTTCTTATGTTTGGCTTTGATTGATTTTTTTTTTTTAACCTTTACATTCTGTGCACTGTATAAAACCTTGAATACTCAGGTAGCACCAGTTAATTTACCATCACAGACGTGGAAAGCTGCCCTGCATGTTTTCAGTGAAATATAAAATTATGACTGAACTCTGACCTTTAACAGTAACTCTGCTGTGGCTGTTAGAGCAGTTGAAGCTGATCTTAGATCAGATTAGAAACGCTTAAACTGGGAACATTAAAGCAGTTTTTCTGTCAGTCTCGGTAAGCAGGTCTGCCCCTGGGGTCTGCTACTGTCTGGGTCACTAATATCACAGGTAACTGGGTCTGATTTCTCCATATTTTTATCTTCAGTTAAGGTTAGAGCTGAATAATTACATGGAAAAATAAATCAAATATAAAATTAAGCTTCAGCTTCATCTGGTGAAAATTCAAGTTAGGTAAATGATGACAGCAGACATTATAAAACATTATATACCTTATATCAAATTTTTATTGTGTCTATGACGATGACAGAGTGGACCAAGCTGATTAAAATGACTCGTCATCTACTGGGTTAAACTGCTCTTTATTTGCCCGTTGCCACAGTGAGCTCCACTGATGACGCTAACTCAGGGTGAACATACTCAGAGTTCATTTTAAACTCAGTTTGTTGAGCCTGCTTCCTGGAATATGATGGATGTTTCTTTATACTTTTACTGAACAGAAAGCTGAATGATCACTTTGTTACCAGCAGCCTGTTGCAACAACACAAAATTTGTTCCCATTTCGTTATTTGAATCTATGAAAAATGCCAAAGATAGCAGTTGAAATTGTATTTTTTGCACCAATAAGGTGATTCCCAAAGAGTTATTTGTCAAAAACTTGGCGTATCTCGGTATGCTGTGTGCAGTGTGTCCTCAAAAAATTTGAGGAAACTGACAAGTGGAGGACAGAAGAAGAAGTCATGTCCTTAAAAAACAGGAAAAAGTCCAGCAAATACTTGACACAGCAGCTGAGATCCATCCAGCCCTTCAGTTGATCTACTGTTCACTGCAGCCTCATCAGAAACGTCTCAGTGGAAGGGTGGCTGACAAGAAGCCATTCTCAAGGAAGAGAAACGCCAAATTATACAAGACCCGGACTGAAAATCAGTGGCAGCAGGTTTTACGGAGTTTGGTTCAAATTGCCATCAATGTGTATGGAGGAGGTCGGGAGAGCGGGGCGACGTCTACAGCATCTGTAAAACACGGCGGAGGCTCTGTCATGGTTTAGGGCTGCATTTCAGCCAGTGGTGGAGATTTTGGTCAAAACTGATGGAATTATGAAATGCAGAAAAGCACCTACAGACTTTGAACACCATGCAATACAATCTGGAAAACATGTCTTCATTTCTCAGCATGACAATGATCCCAAACACACTGCCAATGCAGTAGAAGCATACCTGGATAGAAAACCACACAGTGGGACAGCATCAGTCATGGACTGTCTTCCTCAGAGCCTGGACCGCGACATTATTGATGGAGAATGGAATAAATGCACCCGTGTCCCATTTTCCTAACAAAATATGAAGAAAGGAGTGACTTGAGAGTTTTGCACTGTATATGTGTACAGACTCAGCAGAAAAAGGTTTGCCTGAGATCCTACTTTCTGTATTCTAGTATGTTGAACTGCTAGTTGGTAACATTTATGTGTGCACTCCTTTAGAGACCTTTACATCATATACTGATACAGAAAACTCTCCACAAAAAATGGAAAATATAGTGTCTGATGGTCAAAATTTCCAGAACTCTTATTTAATGAAACCTATGTCCATGTACTCGGCGTGCTGCATGTATCCATGTCAGCATATTTATCATGTATTTATCCACATCAGTGGACGCTTATATCAACCTCTTCATTTTGCAGCAGGTGGAGACACCATTACCTCTTTATCACCACTGCTGTGTATGTACTCAATCTGGGAACACTTCCATACCAAAGAAAGACGAGCACCGGTGCCGGCACAACACCACAAAACTGCCGGGCTTAAAGCTCGAGCTTTCACCGGTGTTGAAAGTAATGATTGTCAGATGCAGCTGACAGAATTTATCCCCAGTAATTTTCTCCTCTCAGTAATGATCCCAACATCTGTTCTCAAACCTGAAGAAATGTGAGACGATTCTCAAAAGGTACCAAAGAAAAACCATCTGCTCCCCTGCATCGCTGGAAGAGAGCCACATGTGACACAGAGGTAAAAAAGGTGTGACAGGTGGACTTCTGAAGACCCCCAAACAGACCACCAGGTTCCTGTGGACATGTGTGATTTAATGTTGTATTATAAAATGGGGGTGGGGGGGTTGACTGCTGAGGAGCCATCATGAGACTAATCAGAGACAAAAGGGTCACAGGTCAGGCCAATCCAGGTAAATTATCTTTATTAACATAAAAGCATAAGCAAAGAAAAAAAAGAAGACAAGCTCATCGTGTCTCTCCAGAAATCTTTTAATATAATCCACGGGTCACACTCCAGTTTCAGAGGGGGGGGCACTCATAGGGCTGTCTGGAATATATGGGGCCCTGTGAAGCTCTGACTGCAGGTAGAGACGGCACCACGAGCCACTTCACAGAACCTGCCACTTTGATTTCATCATGGCGTGAGTATCAGAGAACGGGTCAGATGAGGACCCAGGCCGCCTGTATCACAGCCACACAGCGCTCACAGTCGCCTGCTCACCCACTGAGCTGCCCTGACACCCAATTCAACTTCACGTTATGAAAAACTGAAGAGTGAGGGCTCTTTTTTTTTTTTTTTTACTAAATTCAGACGTGTTTGTGATACTGTATTTACAACAAAATAAATGTTTCTGTTTAGAAGCAGGTGTAATTAAACATTTTAGCCATTTGGCTCCATTTCCTCTTGTTCATTGGGCGCTCTCTTCTGTACCTGCAACTTAATTATAGCAAACTTCTATACAATGAGCTGCAAAGGAAGTGCAATGGCTCCTCCATATTGGCTCTGATCCACCTCCCTTTGCTGTTGCCTCATTCTTACAGAAGTCTTGATTGCTCCGCCCCCCTCCCTTGTCCAAACTGGCGATTGGCTGGGGAAAGGAATCTACCATTTCTATGGAAACAGTGTCATTAAACAGTTACTGAAGTGTCATTGTGATGGGTTGGAGTTGAAAATCTTGGCCAGAAGCGAGACGTTTGATTGGCTCTGCTGCTCCATGAGGCGGGCCTTGTCCAGGTGTTTCCGGGAAACGGAGTCTTTCTTCTTCTTCTTCATCTGGATCTCCTCCTCTGTCTGATGCTGAGTGAAGTCCCACGTCTTTTCGTCCGCCTGATGATGACAGATAAAGTTTTACAGCAAACACTTGTATCCACCTGAACGAGACTTAAATTTATCGTTTCAGAGCGTCATCGTTTACCTGCTCTCCGTCTCTCTGCCTCTTCTTTCTGAGCTTGTCCAGGTGAGCGCTCTTCTCCACGTTGTTCAGGTAAAAGTTTGTTTCTCTCTTCGCCTGAGAAACTTCAGTCCTGAGTCTCTGGTTTAGGACCGTCTGCTCGTAGGCCAGTCGCTCACTCAGGTGAATCCACTGGAACCTGTGCAGGTACTGCGGACATACAGGTTGGCAGTAAGGACAAATTATTTGTCACCATAATGGCATTAAACAACTCCGTGTGATCTGATATCAGCTGCAGCCCTTTGATGGAAAGCATTTGCCATCATTTATTGGGAGAAGAGATGTACCTTCATGCACCACAGGTCGGAGGAAAAGCGCTGGCGTTTCCTGGTTCCCATCGGGGTGTTGTGAAGAGACGCCGCCACCTTCTTCGCCACTCGTTTATCTCTGAACTCCACCCATCCTTCTGTGAAATCACACCTCCGCAGCCCGGCCTTCTTCTTGCGTTTCCTCACTTGTCTGTCTGTAAGATCAGCGCATCAAAACACTGTGACTGTATCACTCAGGCTGTGGGAGCAATAATTAAACAAGTCAGCAGTGAAAAGTGAACTTTTCCACAGTTAGCATTTTGTCAGTGGTGCTGATGAGCACTGTCCAACATGTGAGTCCAAAATCTCTCATAAGAGTTTAAACAGGGCTGAGATTTGGTTACAGTGAAGACCACATTACGCACCATCATCCTGGAAGATGCCACTTCCAGCAGGATAGAAATGTGCCATCATAGCAAAACAGACTATTTCCCCCAAAAAGAACAGGTGGACCCACAAAAATGGCAGCCAAATGCCCCCGACAGCACGTCAGAGCCACTGAGCGAGCCTCCAAGTATTCAGGGTGTTTTCACTCGTCTAATCTTTCACTGTATATTTTCCAGAGAAGGATTACCTCCCTTAAACTTTTTTAAAGTAAAAGTTATAATATTCTTTGTAAACACATTATGTTACACCATCATTTTAATGCTTGTTCTGTAAAGTAGTACTTCTTCCACAATCTAAAAAGGGCAACGCACAATTTGTTTTGTAGCCAGTGAATATCCAGGCCAAGATTTGCCTTCTGTCTCCTGGTCACTGATTCAAAAGGCACATAAATGTTTTTAAAACCTAATAAATCCTCAGATGATAACTAACGGCTCTGCATGTCAGCAAATACCATCCCTCGTTTGAGCTCCACCTGGCCTGCTGTACCTCAGTGTAACCAAAGCCTGCTCAAATGTGATTGGTCAGTAGGATTTAGACTGCCTGCAGGAACCTGAGGGCTTCCTAAGCCAAAAGTCTTAGCCTACAGATTGTGTATGCTTATAGGTGGAATATGTTTATGAACATTATTCTTACACTAAAATAAAGCACAAGAAACATGAAATATGAATAAATATCCTTTAAAACGGAAACACAAATGTCATTGTCAGCATTTGTTGAAAATATCTAAAGTTGGCAAAACCCTGGGGTTAGGTTAATTGGTGATTCTAAATTGCCCATAGGTGTGAATGTGTCTCTCTCTCTCTGTTTGTTAGCCCTGTGACCCGTCCAGGGTGTACCCCGCCTCTCACCCTGGCAGCTGGGATAGGCTTCAGCTTCCCCCCCACAACCCTGAAAAGGATAAGCTGAAGAAGATGGATGGATGGATGGATGGATGGATGGATGGATGGATGGATTCACACGACTGTTTACTGGTTAAATTGACTGGAGGATCAACCTTTCCTCTAGTGTTTAATCTAATACATTTTGAATGATTTACACTTAATTTAATGATGAAAATGTCTTTAATGAAAAAGAAGTTAAAAAAAAAATCAGGCACCAGATGACATTTTCAATTCTGGAATATAATGGAGTTGGACTGTTGGGCAGCTGTATAATTTTCACAGGTTCTGTCTGCTTTTGTGTATTTATTTTTTTGGTAACGTGCATGTATCATCTATACGTTTGTTTAAACTTTCTGCACACTCAGAACATGTCACACATCCCTTTGTTTTGGGATGACTTTTGCTTCATATGCACAACTGCACAACTCAGTGATCAAACACAATGCTGGAACTGAATTATGCAGCAGTGAAGACTCGCTGCGGTCATACACTTCAGCATATCTTAATGCTTCCTCTTATTGATTGTTTTTTTTTTTCCTGGAGGACTTGTTCTGTTTTCCTTTCAGGATGTTGTGGGCTGAAGTGAGATGACTCCTGCCCACGTGTGACCTAAAATCATTGACTGTAAAACTGCAGCTAAAGTGTGTTTTATGGAGAATTAAATAACCCTTCCACCCACTGAGTGGCATTTTTAATATTTGGTGTCGCTCCACAACAAATATGAAGAGGAAAACTGATCAGTGAGCGCTCCTGAGTCAAGACTGAGAACACTGATAGCTCAGAGCTCTGCAGGTTTGTAAAATGTCCTGCGATGATACCTTACGGCAGGTTTTTTGGATTTATTGCGGTTTACTCTGTGGTTAGATATGATGAAACTACAATAATAAAACATTTCCACTGTAAGATTGAGGAAACTAGAAATTAAATGTTTGAAAAGTGACGATTCTTCAGTTGGGGCCTGATTTCATCATATAAACTCCAGAAACTTCTGGAAACAACTGGAATGAACAGAGTCCATGAACTGATCCTGGTGCAGTTTGTGTTGTCATTCATTCATTAATGTTTGTGTGTACTGTGGTCATATATCTGTATCACATACTATCTGTGGTCCGCACTGCAACAGTAACATCTGTGTATTCTGGTAGTATTTGTACCTTCAGGCTGCAGAAATATGCGTCCGATCTCTCCGTACACGGACAGCAGGTTCCTCAGGTGTTTGGGGCGGAACCTCGGGGGAATGTGACCCAGGTAGATGATCCCTGGGACGTACTTCCTATCCTGAGAGGTAATCTTTGTCTTCTTCTTCTCTTTAATCCCAGTAGCATCTTTGTCGCCAGCATCCTCATCCTCATCCTCTCTTCTGTCTGCAGCAGCTCCCTCCTCCTCTTCCTCATCGCCATCCTCTCGCTTTTCCTCGTCGTCTTCATCATCTTCTCTCTGAGCAATCGCCTTCTCCTCCTCCTCGTCCTCTCTTCTCTCCATCTCTAGAAACAAAACAAAACGTGTCCGCATGAGATTTAGACTGATGCAATAATCACAAGATCCGCTAAACTGGACCCAGAATAACTTCCGTATGCAGATTCTTTCACATTAAAATAGTCTAAAGTAAAAATAAACGCTTACTTTGAGACTTTCGATGAACGTCTGTTACAGTTACGCCTCACGTGTGCAAACTGTCGCGTATGAATGACGAAACAGTGCGGCTCACTGATCAGCTGATACACAACTTCCGGTTATGCCTTTAAAAATAAAACACTAGGCGCTTTGTATAATCTTCACCGTTGTCCTGTTTCTTTTCAGCTTTGTCCAGCCTTATCCTTGACAATATTAAAGTGATACACACATTAATGAATCAAAATTATGAACCAGTAATAACATGGATATGATTCTGCATAATGACTTACTTTTATTTCAAGTATATTTAGATGCTAAACTTTGTGTTATTGCTTCAGTAGGGTTAGTGACTTTCTGAATGAGGACACAGGCCAACCCAAAAATCATGGCCAATGTTTCTTTATACTAATATTCTCAGCTGTATTTCTTTCACCTTGTTTTCGGTCCATCCTGGCACTCAGCTTTACAAATCCCAGGAACACAGTTGGACACGCAGTCATCAAAACTTAAGGAAGCTTGGAAGGATTGGAGGGAAGTGCTGTAAAAAGAAAAAAAAAGGCGGGGGGGCAGGATCAGGATCAACATTAGAAGTGCTTTTTGAAGAAACTTGGGGGAAAGAGAGCATTCACAGCTGAAGGAAGTCGAACAGCTCTTACTTTGAAATATCAAACCGGATGTAAGTTTGTTTTGCGTGTAAATCGCTCGCCGGGATGCCGGTGACGGCGGTTTGGTTCGAAGTTGTTGGTCTTTAGCAACGGGGATGCAGAGGCCGGTGTCCAGTCTGCCTCTGAGCCAGGCTGTGAGGCTGAAACTGGGCAGCGCTGGTTTTCAGGTCACCGCGGACCTGCTGGACTGCAGACCGGAACAACTCAGCAAAGGTACCGCTCCATTTCACCAGAAGCTCCCACCAAGCCCCAACGCAAAATCACACCAGCTTTACTCTCCTTTAAACCCCTGCAGCTGTAAAAACAACGGTGAAAACAAAGTATGAGAGATTTAACGAGGCTATTCATTACAGAGACCGGCCTGACCGAGGAGGAGGCTCTAGAGGTGCTGAAGACTGTGAGAAGTGAAGGAGGAGGAGGAGGTGGTTTCTCAACATCTCTGACGGCTCTGGAGCTCCTCCAGAAGGAAGAGGAGTTGAGGAGCATCGTGACATTCTCATCTCAGCTGGACGAATCTCTCGGTGGGGGAATTCCTATCGGGAAAACAACGGAAATTTGTGGCGTTCCGGGAATTGGAAAAACGCAGCTGTGGTCAGAAACACACACACACACAGCATCACTTATAACCTTACAGATGTTTGGGGGTTATGAGAATAGATGATGGAGTAAAGAAAGCAATCCAAACTTCAGATTCTTGGTGACATCATTATCTCTGAGGGGTCATGACCTCAATAAAGTTAGTGATGATGTCACCCTTTCAGTCTGCAGCTGGCGGTGGATGTTCAGGTGCCTCAGTGCTTCGGGGGGGTCGAAGGTCAGGGGATTTTCATCGACACAGAGGGCAGCTTCCTGCTTCAGAGGGTCAACGACATCGCCACGGCTGCAGTCAGACACTGCTCCTTACTGGCCGAGGACGATGAGCAACGAGCCGCCATGGCGACCTTCACCGTGGAGACCATCCTGTCCAACATCTTTGTGGTAATGGTGCACTAGACTAGACGACATCTGCAGTGATGTCACCATGCAGCGGTAAGCTTCAAGAATTCTGATTGGCTCTCTGTCTCGCTTCACTCAGGTCCGTTGCCATGACTACGTGGAGCTGCTGGCCGAGCTGCATCTACTTTCTGACTTCCTGTCGGAGCATCCAAAGGTCCGCCTCCTGGTGATTGACAGCGTGGCCTTTCCTTTCCGCCTGATGTTTGACGAGCTGTCACAGAGGACGCGCATCCTCAATGGTGTCGGCCAGCAGCTAATAACCATGGCAAAAAATTATAACATTGCCGTGGTAATCACCAACCAGATGACCACACGAGTGCGGGACTCACAATCACAGCTTGTCCCTGCCCTTGGGGAGTGTTGGGGCCACGCCCCTACCATCAGGCTCCTCCTACACTGGAAAGGGTCACAGCGGCTGGCCACCATTTTTAAATCTCCAGGTCATATGGAAACCACGGTGCAATACCAGCTCACCTCTGATGGCTTCAGAGATGCTGACCAGTCAGAACAGCCGCAGAGCAAACGGCCTCGAATGGACACCGACCAATCAGCTGCTGAGCCAAGAGACACAAGCAGCTGATTGGTCAGAAACTGTCAGCTAAACAGAAGCTGTGTGGAATTGGTGTCACTGCTGGTGTTTGTATGGGAGGTGTCTGTTTAAATAAAGTTCAGATTGAGTCCAGCAGATGGAGACACAGAACAGGTCAGCAGCCAGTGGCTCATCGTCTCTGAGGCTGCTCATCCCTCACTTTTCCAACCAGATGCTGAACACTGCCTGACTCGAGGAACTTCAGCATTTAGAGAGATGCTGCTGAATAGCAGAGCAGGGGTCAGAGGTCAGCGGTATCTGAGAAAGCAGAAAGCTTCCCATACCAAAGGCCTTCCCTCCTGCTTGCAGTCCTCATATTCTCATATTTATATGCAGATATCTATTTACAGATGGAGATTAGCACCACAAACACAAAGCTGGATTCATTTTGTTTGTTAATAAAGATTGTTTCTATTATTTCTACTGAGCTGATCTTCCCTTCAGGTGGAGCATGCAGTTTATTACAGGTGTGTTATGGCTTTGTTTTAGGAGTGTTTCTGCTGGTTCATCCTCCCAGTTCATCATGAGTGTAACTGTTTGGAGTGCTGAAGGGTCTCTTAATTAAGGGATGGGGAAAAAATAAAGTTCCCACCTTTTGCCGATGGAAAGAGGAACTTCTGAACAGCAGCTGTACGGCGATCAGATCGATGTATTAAAATCATGTCCATAATTTACACCTATTGAGTTTCAATTTCTTTTAGGTTTTAAAGACAGTACTTCACAAGTGCTCCCAATTCATTCTTTATAACTATAAAAATAATGAACGTCATTCATGAAACACTTGTCAGAAGCAGAATGCAGTCAGTTCTGCCCATATTTGAGCAAGAGGGCTGGAAATGTAAACGCTGAGGCTTTAAGAGCCACGTTCCAAAACCAATGGCTGGTGTCCATTTTTTATATACAGTCTGTGTGGACTCTCCCAGGAGGGGACATGTCAGGAAACACAAAAAAAAATCAGCCAAATCAAACAAATCTCCTGTGGCGACCCCGGCTCTCCGTACAGAAGGAATGAGTGAGAGAAAGGGGGTGGGGCCAGATTGGAATTGGGACACTAATGATAAATAAACACCATCTCCCATGATGCACTTCTGCTGACCTGATTGGCAGAGGCAGACTAAACTGAAATAATGTCACTGAAGTTTTTGCCATTATGAACTTTTTTTTTATTGTTTTTGACAGTGAATATTTACATGCAGATGTTCCCTAGCAACAGATGTTGTTACCAGTACACACAGGAAGATCAAAGTGAGTTTAAACATCAGGAGGTAAACACTGAACACCTGCCTGACACCTGAGCAGGTAAACACACTCAGAAGAGACAGAAACCAGCAGTGGCGGCTGTCAGTAAACAAAAGGTCATCTTAGTGCAGTTTGAGCACTTTTAAGGACATTTCTTATCGCTGCTATGCAGATGATATTTGGTTATGCATCATTTTTAAGCCCCAGGACTTATCTGCTTTCACTCTGGATGCCCATGTTTAATAAATCTCTGATTCAAAATATTGCCCAGTTGAGTTCAATTGTGTCACACTGGGAAATGGAAATTGTTATTTATGCATTTATTTCATCACATCTGGATTGTTGTAATTTATTGCTCATTTGTCCTAAAACCTATGGAGAATGTGCCGTTTGTTCAGATTCCCGCTGCGAGGCTTCTAAGCACTCACATGTTCAGACGCACTGGCTCTCCATCAGCTTCAGTCCACTTTTAAGCTTCTGGTTTTGATTTTTAGAGCTCTGCACGGACAAACACCAGCATACATTACTGAGCTTTTATATCCATACCTCCCCAGTAGATCTCTGAGGTCATGTGATCAGGGCCTGCAGGCTGTGCTTCCTTTGAGGCTGAAAACTAAAGGAGAGCAGTCTCCCTGTGAGCCTGAGACCTGTGGGCTCTGTGGGCTCTTTTAACTAAAAGCTCATATTTTTGAACTTGCTTTTGGATAACGTTTTGTTTTTTTGTGCTAGAATTTATGTCTGTGTAGGTTCTCAGTCATCCAGGTCATTTTAGTCTAGACTCGAATTTTTGTTGTGACGCAATTTGCGATTTTTACCTTGAAATCCGCTATATAAATAAAGTTTTTACTTTTACTTTAGATTTGTGAGCCAGACCAGAGATCCTCTCCGAGAAAGATGATCCACTCTGACAGGAGTCACTGGGCTAAATTAAAAAAATAAGAACATCGTCATTGAACACACACGCTTTGTCTCTGTGTGCTTGGGAAGACCCTAATTAACATAATTAAATCTGATTTGTAGAAACCGTCAAACAGCAGCGGCCAAAAACGGCGTCCTCACAGAGCAGAAAAGTCCTCAGCACGGCGGTCAGCAAACTGAGCGTTAA
This sequence comes from Archocentrus centrarchus, assembly GCF_007364275.1. Lineage (NCBI taxonomy): Eukaryota > Metazoa > Chordata > Actinopteri > Cichliformes > Cichlidae > Archocentrus > Archocentrus centrarchus. Next base: position 5,479,945 of record NC_044352.1, on the reverse strand, counting down.
TGTGCATGTTTTAATTAGACAGACAGGCTGAGAGACAGACAGGATATTCAGTCCGCTGATTGGAGGAGCAGCGGGAGCTGAACCGGAGTTTTGACTCACTCACCGGGACCAGCGGAGAGTTTACCGGAGCAGAACGACGGCTGTCTGCGGACCTGCAGGCGGAGCGGGTTCAGGACCGCGAGGAGAGGGATCCCGCTGCGGTAAGTTCCGAACCAGGTGAATGAAAACCAGTTTAAAGAGCAAGTGATTCCAACTGAACCAGTGAATGAAACCAGTTCAGCTGCTCTCCAGAGAAAACGTAACTGACGAATCCAGCAGGATTACCGGGCGTGCGCGGTGATGTAGATCGAGCTGCTTTTATCAACTGAGTTTTTATATTATTATTATTATTATTTTGACCAGATAAGTATTTATAAAGCATGACTGACGTCACGGTGTGTGTGTGTGGGTGGGGGGGCAAATGTGGTGAACAGCATACATTTGGCTGTCAGTAACCTCAGGTCATTGATTAGAATTTAATAATGTGTATGTGTGTCAATAATCCATCCTGTAATGTGTGTGTGAACATTCAGTGAGTTCAGCTCCTCTGATCTATACATTTATTACTTAATTATTAATAGTTGTTAATGATATTGTTAATCTTTGCATCGTTTTTCCCTAATATTGAATGTATTGTGGAGGATGTTAAGCTATGGGGAGATGTTCCGTGTTTCCCTCACACACTGCAGATGGTTTTTTCAGGACTTCCATCCTCCTCTTTGAAGACTCGGTCTGTTCAAAGACCCTCTGGCTCACTGATAACAGGCTCCAGCTGCTCTTCAGCAACCACCAGGCTCGCTGTCGATGATCCCGTTAATAAAATCTTAATTTAAGATTAAAATATGACACGGATCAAACTGAGCTGCTGACTGATCCAACTTCATTAATTAAAGTTCAACACATGTAATTCTCTGACTTTCACTCTGAGCTATTAAAGGTTAATAAGAAAAAAAAAAGGCTAAATCTGCATTTGTTTTTTCAGCACCAGGGAACGAAAAGTTTTCATGAACTTAATGTTTTAACACTGTGTTTGATCAGAATACATCATCTGATGATTAATAGACTACTAATCTAATCAGTAAGTGTCCCTCTGGGACATTTTAGAAGGAAAGAGGATGAAAAGCTGGAGAGCAGTCTTGTTAACACGGCTTTCACTTTGTTTAATTTATGTAAAACACTGAGTTTTTCTGTGGTGAGTATGAAACATGCAATTAAGCTTATCTTTGGTCTTCTCTGGTTCTGTCATCTGTCACGTCAGATGTGTCAAACTGTGACCTCTTTAACTCTGCACAAACTGCTGAAGAAGCAAAATATGAAGGAAGATTCCCGTTTTTAAAAGAAAAGCATTTTATCTGATTCAAATGTAATTTGATTAGAAATGTTTAAAATGGACTCATTCATCATAGATCATTTATCATTTTTAACAGAGGTTTGGAGATGCTGGCACTGACAAAAAGACAGGAGTCAGAGCTGGATGTTGCAGAGGTTAAATTGTGAAGATTTTGCTAATAAATGACTATATTAGAAGGACAGCTCAGGTTGAGCGGTTTGGAAACAGAGTTTCAGAGGGAAGGCTGAGATGGTTTGGACACGTGCAGAGGAGGGATAGTGGCTCTGCTGGGCAAAGTGTGCTGAATGTGGAGCTGCCAGGCAGGAGGAAAAGAGGAAGACCACAGAGAGGATTCATGGGTGTAGTGAAGGAGGACATGCAGAGGGTTGGTGTGACAGAGGAGGATGCTAGAGAGGGTGAGATGGGAGCAGACGAGCCGCTGTGATGAGCCCTAAAGAAGAAGAATGCAATAACTGCAGAGGCAGATTTTCCTACATTCCAATGAAATATTATAATGCCTAATAAAGTTTATCATAGTATAACATTAGCACAGCTGAAAGCTGTTTGATTGTAGCCTTAAAATGCCTCTAAAAGCCAACGTTTTCTCATAATAATGTGTACGACCGCTTTCACAAACTGGCACAGTTTGGCTGTAATGGGAACCATTTAATGAAGCAGCCTTTTGAGTACCTGCGAGTTTTTCCTTAAGCTAAGATTCTGATGTATTTGTTTTTTTTTACTTAATTGTGCACCTGTTTCTCTTTTTATTTTGGTTATGGCCAGTTTGTGCTGATATGTGATGGGAAGTGTACACACCATTCTTTGTTATTTTGGCAATTTCTGACATGGAAAAGGAAGAAAGTTCGCTCCATGCTTTTGGCCATTATCAAACCCCTCTGACTCTCAACTAGACAAATTTCTTTTTACTGTAGTGAAATGCTGTGCAGAGATGCCAGTGTAATCATTAATACATTATTATTATACAACAGTTTTGATCATTTCCACGTTATATGAGATCAAACACACTTTTGAATCATAGTGTACTTATTGATACAACTGATTGTTTATTGATGTCTCCTTAGGGTTCCACAGCAGGATGAAAGCTGAGTACTGAACATCACCTCAGTATGACATCATCAGGCCCTGCTCCATCCTCTCTCCCCCTCCACCATCATCATCATCATCATTACCTTCATGTCTTCTTCTGCACTGTCTGCCAATCCCAACTGTGGCCCCGCCTCCTACTCTCTCTCTGGCTCTGGACTGGTGGACAGGTGGTCCAGGTGAGCGCCTCTCACCAGCACTTCCACCCCCACTCCATAAAGATACCTGGTGACATCACTCTGGGCGGGCTGTTCCCCATACATGCCCGTGGACCCCACGGAGTGAACTGCGGAGAGCTGAAAAAGGAAAAGGGGATCCACCGCATGGAGGCAATGTTGTACGCTCTGGACCAGATCAATAGCGACCCCGAGCTGTTGCCAAACATCACACTTGGGGCCCGGATCCTGGACACCTGTTCCAGAGACACCTACGCTCTGGAACAGTCACTCACCTTTGTTCAGGCGCTCATCCAGAAAGACACATCTGACATCCGCTGTTCCAATGGAGAGCCGCCCATCATCCGCAAACCAGAGAGGGTGGTGGGAGTGATCGGAGCATCAGCCAGCTCAGTGTCAATCATGGTGGCCAACATCCTGCGACTTTTTGAGGTACGTTTGCACACAGGAGACATATAGGCAGAGGTCCCAGGTTCAAATCCTGCAGGAGTCCCCAGTTTATGATTATGGTTAACCTGGACATAACATGAGGTGTGACTACCCACTCCAACCACTCACAAGAAAAGGCCCGCAACACAGAACAACTGAAGATGCAGCATCTTCAAATGTCAGCAATGCCAAAACAACAAATAAAGCCTTCCAATGTTCCCTACTCTAACCTCTCCAACCTCAGCACCACCCTAAGTTTATTGGTATAAATGAGAAAAAGGGCTTCAACAAAAATGGCTTCTCACTCCTACTCCTGCTGCAGTGCTCAGTATATACAGTATATAAATATTTACAATTTTTTATTGACAAAATGCTCTTGGCAAACAACAAAGGAATTGGGAACACAAAGTAGCTCCCACTATTCACTAACCGACTGCAGTTCAGAATTCACACACAAACACTTCAGAATCAGAATCAGGATCAATTTATTGTCGTTACATGTCAGACGTGTAACGAAAAGAAGTGGAAATTAAAACTGTGAGCAGCTGACGGGCTGTTTGTTGGGTGTAGAGGAGACGAGGGATGAGGTGGCTGTCAGCTGGAGGCTGCTGGCCATCCAGTCATACAGGCTGAACTCAGGAATGTATTCAAACTGGACAATCGGCAGTCCACACACACACACACACACACACCTTGGAAGGAGGGGAGAACAATACACACACCTGCACATACTATAGTGGGAGGAGCCAAACATGTAAACAACAGGATAATGGATCATAGCAACGGGGAGGCAGGCAGACAGGTAAAAATAGCTGCAGGTGGTGGTTTAATTAAAATACTTAGAGATATTGTTTGCTCCACACAGAGCAAAATATATCAAATGTGTATGTCTTGGTTTAGATTACATGGGGTTGCAAAAAGATTTCAGAAATATACAGCTGTGTTGGAGGCTGGTAGAGATATGGAGATGCCTTTGAAACAAGGTCAAGAACAAGAAATAGAGTGGCTATTGAAATACATATCACTGACATCTGCTGCAGGTGAAAGGGTTTCTAAAACTTCATGGATTTGCCAGAACAGTTTGGATTTGTAGAAAATCATTTTTGAAAAGCAACTGTGGAGGTGAATGAGTTTAAACAGCAAGGCCGGGCAAAATCCCAGCATTGTTGGGCAGATTAAACCTGGTAAATCTAAAAATGGAGACCTTATTGTTTGTTCAAGAAAGATTACAATCACAAAAAAATAGGTAAGTATAATTTGCCAGTCAGATTAGACTCACGGTTAACAATGGGATACTGTCATTGTATACTGGAATAAGAAGACGCAGTGGTGTGACTGAAAAAGACAGAATATGTATATTTTTTGAGCTGAGGTTGAAGTTCAGTTCATTTTAATATTGTCCTTTATATCCTAATTTACAAGAAACATTGTTTAGAAAGTTGAGAATTTGGGGGTTATTTTATTTTTATTTTACTTTATTTCTTGTATTTTTGCATGGCATCAATTCTTCATGCAAAGGTCCCAACATGGAAATAAAACATTTGTTCATCCCTTGATTCATATGGTGGTCAGACAAATTTAGATTTTGGTTCTATTAAGTTCAGGTTCACTTATTATTTATATGGCAACGATTCATTCGAGGCAATTTCTATTTCAAGATAAAGACCCCAGAACAATATAGAGAGAAAGCAACATGAGGGAGGAAAAACAACTCCCTTTTAACAGGAAAAAGCCTCCAGCAAATATAGAGAGGAGCATAGAGAGAACACAAACAACAAACAATATAACAATAATGCACAGTGTTGTTGTAGCCCAGGAACCAGAAGTACCAGTACAAGGGAGAGTGAGGACGGAAAGGACAAAGCACAAACTACAGGAGATGAAATGCACAAAGTTTATGACATATAATAGTTAATAATTATACATAAATGCAGGGAGAGCAAAAGAGAGTAGATCTGAGGTGAAGTAGTCAGTGTATTATAAGAAATCCCCCAGCAGTAAACAGTTCCCTTGGTGACTCTTGTGGGGGGGGCGCTGCTGACTTCAACTGGGACTATAGTCAAGTGGTGGAAGGAATACTTTGAGGACCTCCTGAATCCCACTGACATGCCTTCTGTAGTGGAAGCAGAGTCTGGGGATGAGGGGGATGACTCGCCCATCACTGGGGGTGAGGTCACTGACGTGGTTAAACAACTCCTTGGTGGCAGGGCCCCTGTGGTGGATGAGATTCGCCCTGCGCTCCTGAAGGATGCTGTAGGGCTGTCTTGGTTGACGCACCTCTGCAACATCACGTGGAGACCTGGGGCGGTGGGGGTCCTCATCTTTAAGAAGGGAGACCTGTCGGGTCTGTCGGGACTATCGGGGGAACACACTCCTCAGCCTCCCTGGTAAGGTGTGTGCCAGGGTGCTGGAAGGTAGGGTCTGTCTGTTAGTCGAACCTCGGATTCAAGAGGAACAGTGCGGTTTTCGTCCTGGTCGCGGAACGCTGGACCAGTGACATCTGTGGGTATTTTTTCTCCACTGCTTAAAACTTTATTTATAAAGAAGTTCACAGAGTAATTAATTCTTAGTGCTAAAGGAATACAAGGCTCAACAGAGCTGTGGCTCTTGCTTGTGCTAAAAAGAAACCTCAAATTGTTCTTGATTTCTCTAATGATGAATAATATGTCACTGGCATTACCACCAGCAGCAGCAGCACTACTTCCTTTCTAGCTTTTGCTAAAATTTGCATTTGTGACCTGTACGAAGGAGCAGGTTCCAAGCTGCTGCTTTCTCTTTCAAAGGGACCTCATCCCAGACTGTCGTACACAGTGAGGCTGCAGCACTTTGAGGATAATCGACCTGTGTGGGAGTAGATTTTTAATAGTTCTTCTCCATCGTATATGATTAAACAGTCAGTGCATTAGTTACATTTTGAGAGAATTGAATTTAATAATTAATCTAATAATTAATTAAATGCAGTGCCAGGCTTTCATTTCAGAGTAGTCAAGTATAGTTTGACTATACATGTGTGCTGTTATGGTGGTTCTTGCAGAGAAGAAGAAGACAAATTCCCCCCATGGACTGGATATACAATATATCCTCTGGGTCTGAAAAGTGAAGCCAGCGCTACGTGTCTTAGAGCTGTCTTGTTTCTAATGGCCAGCAGGGGGTGAGTCCCCTTGTTAGCAAAACAAATCTAACCACATAGAAGCCTACAGTATGTGAAGATGTCTGACTACTGGTCTCTTGATTTATGACTTCAGTAAATACTTCATTGGTGCATTTAGGGTCTCAGTAGCTAGTTTAAAGTTTTATTTAGCTACAGCATGTGTGAATATTTGCAAATTATGGTCTCATGTAGAGTAAAAGAGACCATAAAGCAGGGTGTAATGTGTGTTTGAAGAGCTGCTTCCGTCCAGTGTCCTTCGGCTTCTAAGTCACATCCACTCCCCTCTCATAATGACTTTTAAAAAAAAAATTGACTTCACAACCGAGAAGGTGATGTCACAATGACTATGCCCATCTTTTATATGTAATCGATGATTTCTTCTAAGGATGGCTAATCCAATCTAATATACAGTCATAGAGACAGACAGGTACAGTAGGGCAGACAGTGAGTGGATGAAGCAGTCTGGTTGGTGGATTAATGTTTTAAACAGACACTTTGTGTCTGGATGACTGAATGACTCTAATGAAAGCTTTTAATGACTTTGTTGCAGTTACCCTTTGTGTGTGTGTGTGTGTGTGTGTGTGTGTGTGTGTGTGTGTGTGTGTGTGTGTGTGTGTGTGTGTGTGTGTGTGTGTGTGTGTGTGTGTGTGTGTGTGCCCTCAAATTAGGTCAGATTTTTAAAGGGCTTATAGAGAGTTCAGAGCTGGGTCTGAAGGTTCAGGTTAGAACCAGGTTTACGCTCAGGACTGGGATCTAGGAATGTGTTGTGTGACTGCGTGTCCTCACAAAAATAAATAAAAGAAACACAATCATGTTACTGAATACTGAACCGTGTGCATGTGATATGGGTATATTTTCAAAAGCTGAATTGTAAAACAAACTCCAGATGTTTACAAGAAACTTTGTTCCAGAGACGCTTCTGGCACATAACCTGTATCGAGCCACATCTTTATTGAATCATGTCTGTTGCCACTGCTGAGAGGACCGATCGCCTGCTGAGTGCAAACACACACCTGTTAGGTGATGTTATAGAGTTGGTGGGGGGGTTGTGGTGTCACCGAGTGTTCTTGGGTGCTCAGTTTTTTGACATAATTTAAGTTTAGAGTTAAAAGTGAGACACAGTCCATGCTTGTTTCGCTCCACTGAGGATTCTCACTGATGATGATGATGATGGCTGTCATAACGAGGTCTGTTCTCATTAATGTGGAGACCTTCATTATTCTGTACACACACGCACAGAGTTGTGCGTTAATGTGATTGTTATTCAGTTTATTGAGGCTCTGACACACATTCTGGTCAGCTGTTACACAACATTAATCCGTTGTGTGTGTGTGTGTCCCTGCTCTGTTAAACTCCAACAGTGTCTCCAGTCTGACCAGTGTGTTTAATTTCACCTGGGCTCTGACTGTCAGGATGAATGATGTGTCCGTGGTCAGATTCTAGTTAAACCTCTCACCTGTTGGATGGTTGTTTCTCAGATCCCTCAGGTAAGCTACGCGTCCACAGCTCCGGAGCTCAGTGATAACAACCGGTACGACTACTTCTCCAGGGTGGTTCCTCCGGACTCGTACCAGGCTCAGGCCATGTTGGACATCGTCAAAGCCCTGGGCTGGAACTACGTCTCCACACTGGCCTCAGAGGGCAACTATGGAGAGAGCGGAGTCGACGCCTTCATGCAGATCTCCAGAGAGGCCGGTACACAGAGTCCTCTTCTAAACTGTCTGTGTCCCTGCCCTGTCCATCTCTTGGTAACCGCTCTCTCTGTATGTCAGGTGGGGTGTGTATTGCTCAGTCGGTGAAGATTCCTCGCGAGCCAACAGCTGGAGAGTTTGACAAGATCATCAAACGTCTGATGGAGACGAGTAACGCCAGAGGAGTGATCATCTTTGCCAACGAGGACGACATCAAGTAAACAGACAAACATCCCTTAATATAATTTATATAGCACCAGTTCACAACAACATGCTGTATGGTAAAGACCCTACAATATTAAAGAGAGAACAACAACACTTGCACAATCCTCAGTGAGCAAGCACTTGGCAATGGTGGGGAGAAAGAAATCCCCTGTAACAGGAAAAGACCTCCAACATAACCAGGGGCATCATCTCATCATAGGACGTCCTCCAGCAATCTGAGCTTATAGCAGCATAACTAAGCAATGCGTCAGGGCCACCTGATCCAGCCCTAATTATAAGCTTTATCAAAAAGGAAAGTTTGAAGCCTGATCTTAGAAATGAACCCAAACTGGGAGCTGGTTCCACAGGAGAGGGGCCTGATAGCCTCCCATTCTCCTTATTGAAACCCTAAGGAACTGTAAGTAAATCTGTGATCTGAGAGCAAAGTGCTCTATTGGGATAATCTGATACTATGTCTTTGAGATATGATGGGGCCCAATCATACTTGAAGAGAAGAATTCCCAGTAAAATTTTGGGAATTCACAGTGAACAGAAGCTAATATGGGACACAAATGATCTCTCTTTCTAGTTCCTGTCAGTATTCTCACTGCAGCATTTTTGGATCCACTGAAGGCTTTTCAGGGAGCTTTTAGAGCAATCGGATAATAAGGAATTACAATAGTACAGCTTAGAAGTAACAAATGCATGAACTAGTTTTTCAGCATCGCTCTGAGACAGGCTGTTTCTCAATTTGGCAATATTGCACAGATGAAAGAAGCCCATCCTAGAAATTTGTTTAATGTGTTAGTTAAAGGACAAATTCTGGCTGAAAAACATTCCAAGATTCCTTGAGAGAACCTGGAACAAACCGCCCGAATATAATCTCTGTCACAAACTGTAACCAAATCAATTGTACACTCACTCCAAGTGTCACAACTAAAGCCAGAATCACATTTTTATTGAACATGATCTTCTCTGTAACCAACACTGAGCATTGATATTATGGGATATATCTGAGTTTTAATTGCAAAACTGCTCCAATGTAATGTGACATACAGAAACAGGAACAAAATTTACATGCCTAGGTGGGGGCTAGATGAGAATTTTCTGTAGATGTGACAAATTTTTATATGGATTAATCCTCACACCACTTTCAGTTTGATTCCTTCTATCTCTTTCTGGTAGGCGTGTCCTTGAGGCAGCAAAACGTGCTAACCTGACAGGCCACTTCCTGTTTGTTGGGTCAGACAGCTGGGGCGCCAAGAGTTCACCAGTCACAGAGCTGGAGGATGTTGCTGAGGGCGCAGTCACCATCCTGCCAAAACGGGCTTCGATTGATGGTAAAACCAGGAAAACAAAAATGCCGCAGTGTTACCGTTTGTGTGTTTCATGTGTGTTATCCTTGTGTTGTGCAGGGTTTGATCAGTACTTCGTGTCTCGCTCTCTGGAGAACAACCGCAGGAACATCTGGTTTGCTGAGTTCTGGGAGGACGATTTCAGGTGTAAACTGACCCGGCCTGGAATCAAACTGGACCCGGACAAAAAGAAGTGCACAGGTGCGGCTACACCTGAAGGGTCCCGGACCAGCTGTGAGTCAAGTTAGTCGAATACTTGCCTGTTATGTGACGTTGTGTGTATTCCTGCAGGTGACGAGAGGATTGGCCGGGACTCGCTTTACGAGCAGGAGGGAAAGGTTCAGTTTGTGATCGATGCGGTCTACGCCATGGCTCATGCTCTACACAACATGCACCAGGATTTGTGTGCCGGCAGCTCCGGAGTCTGCAACAACATGGACCCCGTGGAGGGACAAGTGCTGCTCAACTACATCAGAGCTGTCAACTTTAACGGTAAGTAAATGCACTGAAAAATATACTTTGCTTCAGAGCAACAGTACTTTACCTGAACCAAGGATACCACTGTGTCCCCATACTCTGACATGGCCATGACCTTTGACTCATGTCTTTAAGCCTATTTAAAAAGCATTAGAGTTTCTGGAGGAATGGGGAGGGAGCTTGGTGTGATTGCTATTGTAAAACTGGCTCCAGGGTCATCACCTCTCTGGGGAAAAAGTGATACCAACTTGGTGCAATTCCTCTGTTCTCTGAAAACAAACTCCTGGAGACCTAGACACTGGAGATTCTATCTTTCTGGAAATTTTGAGATTAGGAGTTGCATCAGATTGCTAGGCAGGTTGAGATCTGCTTAGCTGGCATTTTTGTAAGAAAATGAGGCCTGAGGGGTAGATGCTGTCGTAAGTGTTACCTTCCCTGCACCGAAACACCTGAGGATCAGGATGTGGTCACGTCTACAAGCAGAACTTCAGGGGAGGATCAGCCCTGCCTGATTTCACTGGGAGGGTAACCTGCATACACTGACCGGGGAAAAATTGAGGGCCACTGGAAGGAACGCTTTGAGAAAGTGACCGGAATGTAGTGAAGGTTAAGCTGGAAGACTTAAGGAAAACCTCACCCATATCCATGTAAGAGTTCACTGATGTGAGTCAAAAGGTCTGCAGTAGAAAAAATTCTCAGGACCTGACTCTGAATCATCACAGAAGAGAGGGAGATGCAGGGAGGAGGCAAATGAATTATTTATTTTAACTAAGAGCTTAATGTTAACAACACAATTGGATGATGCAATAGAATGTGGCAGACCAGGGTGGGCCATAAACAGCGTGGTGGTGAAACGATGCTGGAGTTCATAAATCAAACATATGCAGGAGAGACGGACTGAGGAGCAGTGAGAATGTATAGCACTGAATGGTGTTTTCCTCCACCTGTACAATTAGTTTAAAAAGTAAGTAGCTGACTGTTGGGTCTCTAAAGAACTCTTTTAAAGAAATTGTATTTTAGTAACAAAGTGTCTAAAGATACAATTTAAAATTTTTTTAATGCTTTAATTATTTATAGGTCAAGAATTGATTTTTTTTTTTTTTTTGGCTGAACAAAACTAAAAATCAATTCCTCTGAAAATTGTGAGCAAAGCGTTTCTACTGTGTGACTGTGCAGTGTGTCCCATTTTCTCTGTTAGATCATACACGAACATGTTTAATCCAGCTGAATGAGCATTTTCATGTTTCTTCCCAGCAAACATTTTGACTCTGAACAACCATCGTCTTTTTAATGGCGTCCAGTCAAGTTGAACCAGCGCCGCAGAGGTTACCATGATGTTGGTTAGAATTGTGTCTTCAGCATCACCTGGATGCCGTTGTTAGACTTCCTAATAAGAGAAAGTTTGTGCTCAGGAATTATTTTCCACTATCTAATCTCCTATCGATTAGAATAAAATGAAATAAGCATTTTTAAAAAGTTCCTCAAAAGAAAGAATGAGACGTTTGTTGCACCACGACCAGTTCTGATCAGCTAGACGACGTCGGGATTTCAATCGTGTTTGCTGGGTTACTGCAGGGCTCAACAGTTACACAACAATTTTCTATTAAAATACTGCAGAAATGCTTTGAAGACAGCTTTAGTTACATTTTCAAAAGGAATTGCACATAATTTGCTGTTAATGTTTTATAGATATCAGGGACAGAACCTTTAATGGGATGGTGGTTCACATTTTTGGAAAGGGGACTAAAGACCTGAAGGTCTGGAGGGCTTCACTGTCCTCTGTCTACACCCACGTGTTTTTCAAACAGTTTAACATCTCCCTACACCTACAGAGACTGTTCACCACCAGGTTTTCAAAGTTTTTTTAGAGCAACTGAACAAACTGTTCCTGTTAGACATTAAATCCATATTTTATAAAGATGTGAGGCTGCAGCAGCTGGAAGACCGAGAGGATTTAATCTGTAACGCCGGAGCTGCATGCCACATAGCACGCCGGTCTCTCTCTCTCTCTCTCCCAAACCTTCATTTGCCTCTACATAAACCTCATTTTCTCCGAGGTCTCAATATTTAATCATTTTGGTCGGAGTGTGCTCTCATTTCAGATCTTGGCGATTTTTAGGAGGTTGAACTTTAAGGAACTCAGTGAGATCAAACACAGACCTGTACAGCCACATGAGGACCAAAGGCAGACAGACACCTGGTGGTCAGGTGACCTCTGGGCCCTTTCCTACCAATCACCGGATTTCTCTCTATAATAAAAGGTCTCCTCAGACAGACTCGTATCTCCCCTTTAACAGGAAGACAGGCACATCTGGCAGAGAAGTCCTCTGAGGTACGTCTGTAGCCTGATAGGTATACCTGCAGACGTGGCTCACTGCGTTTATCATTTTTTACAATGAATATAACATAGCTGTAAAATTTAATATAACATAGTCATGAAGGGAAAGGATGGTCACAGCAAATGTTGATTGGATTGGTAGCACCTTTTATTACTGCTCAATAATAATAATATTGTAATAATAGTGTAAAAAACATCAACAGTGTTTATAGTTGAGTACTATTAAACTGAAGTTTAGGTAACTGGGTAATAACAGGCCAGAAACTGGAGGTGATAATGTGGAAACAAATGTATGCCTGAGAGGCCAAACAAATTTGTAATAGTAATTTGTAATATAGTAATATATTGGTATTAATATGGCAACCTGCGAAGCAGCAGAATTATAGCGCAATAGTTGTGACACAGCATAAATCAAATGTAAGCACTGAAGTTGCCTCGGCAGTTTTTTCCCTGGAAATTTTAAGCAAAAGCATAAATTAACTGTTTAACACTTTAGTTTAACAATAACTGAAGTAACTTTACCAATCCTGGTATTCTATGGCAAATGCCAGTCAGGCTCCACGGTGCCGGGGAGTGAGCACAGAACCCACCAGAGGATGTCGGGCCCTCAGGCCACCTTATGAAGTCTGAGGTTCTGATTGTTTGGTCAGAGACATTCACACCAGCGGCTGCTGGAGGTCATTTTGTGGCCCTGCAGTGCTCATCCTGTTCCTCCTGCACAAAGGAGCAGATACCGGTCCTGCTGATGGGTTAAGGACCTTCTACGGCCCTGTTCAGCTCTCCTAGAGTAACTGCCTGTCTCCTGGAATCTCCTCCGTGCTCTGAGACTGTGCTGGGAGACACAGCAAACCTGCTGGCAATGGCACGTATTGATGTGCCATCCTGGAGGAGTTGGACTACCTGTGCAACCTCTGCAGGGTCCAGGTATCACCTCATGCTACCAGCAGTGACACTGACCCTAGCAAACTGGTAACAGTAAGAAAAATAAATAAGGATACGATATTTACAGTGAGAAAAGGCAGCATGAACAGCAAATAAACCATCTATTTACAACTGTATGTGATGTACTAAAGTGGTGCAGTGGATGTGAAAAGACATTGTCCATTTGGTTTGATATGGTTAGAGCTGTTAGTAATGTAACAGCTCTGTGATAGAAGCTGTTTTTCAGTCTTGTGGTTCAGGCGTACGGTGTCGTGTAGCATCTCCCAGAAGACAGGGGGGTGAAGAGGAAAGTGTCTGGGATCTGTGCTGTCCCTGACTATGGCTGTGACCCGCCTGGTGCAGCTGGTCCTGTAAATGTCCTCTAGACTGGGGAGCTGGGTGCCGATGATCCGCTCAGCAGAGCTTTCCTGTTGTGTGCAGTGCAGCCAGAGTACCACACTGAGGTGCGGTATGTGAGGACGGACTCGATGGCCCACCTGCAGAAGCTCACCGGCAGCTGTTGTGGGAGTCGCGCTCTCATCAAGCACCTCAGGAAGTGAAGCTTCTGGAGACCTTTTTTAAACGTTGCTGTGGCGTTGACGGTCCAGGTCATGAGTGATGTTGAGTTAATTGATGCTCTGCATGACCTCCACTGATGGTGATGGACGAGGGGCCTTAGAATCAATATGTTATATAAAATAGCCACAACACCTGTTTGATTGATGATTTCAACATTTACATTTAGCAAATACAGACATGATTTTCTGGTCTTAGGTTTGTGGCAAATATTACTGTGAGATTTGTAGCTTTGCATTTTGAAGACCTAATTCTAGTTAATTACACATAAACTACCACCTCAATCCAGTAATTGTCAGCCTTCCTGAGGGTTGCTTTAATAGGTTATTAATATGGTATTAGATGGAAACATGTAAATTAAAAATAATATTAACACTGTTACTGCATTGACTTGACTGCCACAAGTAAATATATACAAATTCTCATGCATAGCTATTTGATACATAGATACTTTATTGCTAGCAGGTTATCATATTGTTACTACTCAGCTATAACCACCATTGATCAAGTTAATTACTTGCATATTATTTGGCTATTAGTTTGATAATTAAGGGGTAGTAACGTTTTTGTTACCAACTTGTTACCAGTTACCACATTATTACCAAGTGCTGCCAGTGTTTTAAATAGTTCATGACATTGTGGAAACATCCTTACTTACCTTTTAGAGCCAAAAACTCTCTCACACGTTTGATGATGAACTGTGGTTCAGTTTGTGAAACCCTGCCTGCAAACAAAGCGATTCCCTTATTGTCAGTTACTTCGTAGCTGAAAGACATTCCCAGCTCTGATTGCAGAGATACCACTGTTGTATATTTCCCATCAGGCCACATAACTATGCTTTTACCCTCAGGGTAAAAGCATAGTTGTGGAGCCCAGATACCGGCTCCTAGCCAAAACAGTTCGCTGATAGTGATGGAAGTTCATCAGCGGCCGTGGTACACCAGATCCAGCTTCACAAATCACAGAGAGGGCTGAGGGCGGCCGTCACGCATAGCTCTGGAGAGATATGATTGCCAGCCAAGGCCGGCTAGGGAGCCGAATTCTGATAATGCAGATGTTGTTTTGGAACAGGCTGCTTGTTTTTTCAACAGCCTTCAGTCTCACTGGGAAACCATTCAATAAATCCAATAATCCAAATTCATTAGTTACCGTCCTCACTGTGCAGAACCGTACCTTATCTCCAGATCGAACCCCTCTCACCTGCTACTCCCCAAGTCTACGGCTCAGGTTCATCAGGCTTTGAGTCTGAGTCTGTACGGTTCTAGTCAGCCCATCCACCTGGGTCGGCAGCCTCTGCAGATGTCGAACTGCCGTCCAGGTTTTCTTGATTTCTCGGTAAATCAGGTATCCTCCGAGCCCAAACAGAAAAGATACCGCTACCAGATAGCCAAATATGTAAGCGTCTTCCACGTCTTCCACCTCGAGGGCCGAGAAGCACACAGGTCTCCACGAGCTCCAAGAATCGATGACGTATCCAACCGGGTCTGTTCCACTCGGACACGCAGGCTCCCCTTTCCCAGATCTCATAGTGGAAAAAATTCGATCAATGGTCGTGAAGGCCCAGTTTGCCAAATCCATATTGCTCTCAATCTTATTCTTATTCGAGCAGTGTGCAAGAGACGCTCTCACAGCAAGCAGCAAGCAGGAAAGATAGGGAGGGCAGGGAGAGAGATAAAATGCGACCGTCCCCGTCAGAGGCTGGAGCAAGAAGGTCAGTGACCTTCTTCAGATCGTTATTTTTTCTAAATGTTTTATTTCTTTCTTTGGTTTGGTCCTCGTAGGTCAAACCGTTTGGTTCTCAAAGAGGTTCTGTATTCTTCTGAGTTCTCTGAGCTCGGGATCATCTTGAGTTCTGCATCTTCTGAGCTCTGCGTGGTTCAGGTGTTGTTTGATTTCCACAGTTGTCTTTTGTTTTTACTCAGAGTCACGGAGAGATAATCAGTTAATGCACTTTGCAAGTTTCCCCTGCAGACTCAGTCTTTCTGTGTGTGTGTGTGTGTGTGTGTGTGTGTGTGTGTGTGTGTGTGTGTGTGTGTGTGTGTGTTAATAATTAAATGTGCAGCTGCTGAAAACTCTGAAGAAGTTATCTGCTTAAAGGCCTTGTGAAAGAGTTGTGTGAATGTGCAGCAGTTACCGGCAGTAAAAGCAGCTCTGCCCTCTGTGATCTGCTGAAGTATGTTGGATAAAATCAGATTTAACACAAACATGAATTTCTGAGGGTGGCGCCTGTCCGTCTCGTCTGCCTGCAAGAATGTAGGAAAATCAGCAGGTTGTTTTTGTTTGGCTCAACCTCACGAGGAGCTGCAAAGTTGAACCGACTCAGACGTCGTCTGAAGTCTCTGAGGTAATCCCAGCAGGAAGTCCAGCTCTGTCACACTGATCCATTAAATCCCTCTCTTGAAGCTTCAGTGTTCCCTTTGGGTTTGTTAATGTGTCCTACTGTCAGCCTGAATTCAGCCTCTGCTGTTTCTTTCAGCTCAGGTTCACGTTCATATCGATTTTGTGAAAATAAGAATGACCAGTGTCCTAACGAACGTCACTCTAAGTTGTTCACTCTGTGACTGATTTGTCCAGCTTCCTATCAGCCAAATAATGTAGTTGCTGTGCAGCTGTTGTGGCCTCACTCACTTAAAAGCTGCTGTGACCTGTCTGCCTCACAGGAAGTGCAGGTACAAGTGTTTTGTTCAATGAGAACGGAGACGCTCCCGGACGCTACGACATCTTCCAATTTCAGATGACCAATCACAGCCATCCTGGTTACCATGTCATCGGCCAGTGGACCAATAATTTGAGACTCAACGTAAGAAGCTGAGCGGATTAGACATATTAATGCACCTGCTGGATTTTAGTGTTCTGTCTCACTGTGTGTACCTGTGTGTCTGCAGCTGGAGGAGATGCAGTGGTCCGGAGGGGACAGATCGGTTCCAGAGTCCATCTGCAGTTTTCCTTGTAAACCGGGAGAGAGGAAGAAGATGGTGAAGGGGGTTCCCTGCTGCTGGCACTGTGAGGTAAACGTACAACGTGCATACAAAATACCCAAACAGATTCTCTCTCTGAGTGCATTGCTGAGTGTGGAGAGCCGGTGAGCCTCTAAGTCTTTCATGCTGTATTTAATTGTTGCACTGTGTTTTGTGTGACTCAGTTGTTGTGTGTTTAGTGTTGCGCCTTTTAGTTTGTCCCAGAAACAGGCTGTATATAAAAGAAGGACGTGCATTGATTTGTGAGGTCATTTCCTGAATCCTCGAATTCAGCATTTTAACTATATAACAGACACACCTGCTAAATCACAGACAAAATACAAAATACTAGACTTTCAGTCACTAAAACTGAAGCAAAATATTTTGGATCAAGAATCTCTTTCCGACAGGCAGCTTTAACCTTGCATGTTCTTCAGCGGCGCAAGAAACTGGAACTCACAAAGATCCAACCTGCTGCCCAAATATAGTTAGATTGTATTTAAATCTGTAGGGATGATGGCCAGTTACAACAGTCTCAGGTCACAAAGATTAATGTTGAATCGCCACGGAAATTTGGCAGAATCCCTGACATGTCTGATGTTCTTCCACCTCTGGCTGCCGAGGTGGTGTCTGTCAAACGATGTGCCAAATCTATGGCTGAATTTATTAGAAAAACATGAAAATCCAGAGCTGACACGAGAAGGCAGAGTTCCTCTGCAGCTTCCCTTCAGCTGTCACCTTCCCCTAAAGGCAAAACCCACTGAGACTTCGGCTTTTTGTGAATGATTTGATAACTGATCAACATCTCTTTTAACAGGAACCTGGTTGCCGCAGGATGAACGTGTCAGTGTAAACTGAATCAATTAACCCAAGATGGAAACTGGATCATAGCTCATTTAAAAGCTTTTACTTTCAACCTTTCAAAAAACTTTATTTGTTGCTGTTTAGTTTTTATCTGAATTTAATTTTTAAACTGCCTTTTTCATCAGTGCACTGTTAGGAACAAAATTAGCAACATCCTGTCTTGGAAAAAGCCTGCAGTGAATGGAAAATGCTGCAGCAAGAGTATTAACAGGACCTTGAATTTCTCCCATATTAGCTTCGCTTCATATGGTCACACCAGAGTCCAGAGTACAAAATCCTTCTACTGACATTTAAAGCCCTAAAGCACCAACCTTCATCATATCTTAATCCTTTATTGAGTTTCAGAAGTGTCGGCATTCGCGGGCTTCCTGCAACAGCGTGAGTGAGATTACTGTAATAACCACATGTCGGCTGTGAAGCGCAGCTTCTCAGCTTTCAGAAACCATTTGGATTTTTCCAACGGGACAAATTGTCATGGAATTACGGTAATGCAAAGTGCGCTTGCGGTGTCGGCAGCGATACGCTGGGAGTGAAAGGCTGTTAAAGGGCATGTCGGCCACGACAGCCGGACAGCACTTGTGGTTCTAAAAGTAGAACTGGAGGCAGAACCTTGAGCCATCAGACCCCTCCTCTGTGGAACCAGCTCACAGTTTATGTTTTGGAGTCAGACATCCCCCTTTAATTTTAAAATTAGGGTTTTCTTTTTAATATTAATAATAATGCATTAGACTTATATGGAGCTTTTCAAGGTACTCAAAGACACTTTACAATTTCATGCACTATTCATTCACACCTCAATCATACTTGGTGGTGGTAAGCTACTAATGTAGCCACAGATAGATGCTAGCTGACAGTGAGCAGTCCCCTGCTTATGATGCTCAAGGTTCAGCCTGCTGGGAAACCCCCCCATGATGTACTTAGCAACTGATTTTTCTCAGTATTCCTTAAACCCCTGAGAGTCTAAAAGGTTTCTCTCTCCTGTGTGCAGCTGTGTGATGGGTATCAGTACCAGCTGGATGAGTTTGCCTGTGAGACCTGTCCGTCAGACATGCGCCCCGTCCCCAACAGAACCGCCTGCCGTCCCACTCCGATCATCAAACTGGAGTGGAACTCTCCGTGGGCCCTCGTGCCTGCCTCTCTCGCCATGCTCGGTATCCTAGCAACCAGCGGTGTGGTTGTCACCTTCATCCGCTTCAACGACACGCCCATCGTCAGGGCATCAGGGAGGGAGCTCAGCTATGTACTGCTGACAGGTATGTATTGGTAAATCCATCAGCTGTGATGATGGTTTCATCAGCTTTGAGGGTCACCTGTCTATTTCTCTCTCTCTCTTTGCAGGTATCTTCCTGATCTACCTGATCACCTTCCTAATGATTGCAGAGCCAGGTGTGGTAGTTTGTGCATTCCGGCGCCTCCTGCTGGGCCTCGGCATGGCCATCGCCTACTCTGCCATGCTCACCAAAACCAACCGCATCTACCGCATCTTTGAACAGGGCAAGAGGTCCGTGACCCCGCCCAAATTCATCAGCCCCACCTCCCAGCTCATCATCACCTTCATCCTCATCTCTGTCCAGGTGAGTCTACAGGCGTCACATGACCTCTTGTTGCTGCCTGCAGCATCTCCTCACAATTCACATTTTTTGTTTCTGTGTGTGTGCATCAGGTCATCGGTGTGTTCGTGTGGTTCGCCGTCGTCCCGCCTCACACCATTATTGACTATGATGAGCTCCGCCCTCCGAACCCTGACTTGGCGCGGGGTATCCTGAAGTGTGATATGTCAGACCTGTCAATCATCTGCTGCCTCAGCTACAGCATCATTCTCATGGTGACACACTGACCTTTAACAGATCTCTTACTATTTGATAGAGCACAGAGTCATCAGTGTTGCTAGGCAACTTTTGTCATCCTCCTTGCTTCTTTTGTCGTTAGGTAACGTGTACGGTGTACGCTGTGAAGAGTCGTGGTGTCCCGGAGACGTTCAATGAAGCAAAACCAATAGGCTTCACCATGTACACGACCTGCATCGTCTGGCTCGCATTCGTACCTATCTTCTTTGGTACGGCACAGTCCACGGAGAAGGTAAGAACCAGGCAGAACCAGGCCAAGCTACAACCAGGACAGGCTGAATCAGGTGTATATTAAAAGGTGTGCATAAAAACATGGATATAATCATGTGATAGCACCTGTTGGTTTGTATAAACCTGTTCTGAAGCCTTGATTTTAGTATTGTGGTGGCATGTACGATACAAACACACTTAGACACCCAGATGAGTGGCAGAAGATGTATGGATGGTTTTGAACCAGGCTGTGAATGTGTTTATTTCTGATCTAATTTCCTGTTTGTAGTCTTTAGAAAATAACTAACTTCTGAAGGCAACCTCAAGTGGACATTTAAGGAACTGCAGTCTTTGGCACTTTGGCTCAATTTTTTATCCCTCGAGCTTGCCCCTTGGTTAGAACAGGCTGAACCAGGCTGATTGTGTTCAGGGTTACAGAGTATCCTGTTTTCAGAAACCAGAATCTCTTTGCTGTAGTGCTCAATAAACTCCTCAACAGTTTTTCACCTCCCAGTTCGTTAGTGAAATTTTCTCTGCGTTTCTTTACTCTCATCAGCAAATGATCTGAAATGGTGACTCACCAGTTGATTACCAGCCGTGCAGTTCTGCTTCTTTTAGTACCTCTTTACGCTTTGAGGAAGGAAACCAGGAGAGACCAAACATTTCCAAAAGGTGAACTGAACTGAACTCATACTTCCTGCAGCTCCACAGCAGCACCATCATCATCAGCTGAGGAAGGTCATGTGATATAATCAAAAGCTGGCCCTAAACGCTCGGCTTGTTTATTCACGGCCACAGGGAAACACAAATGCACCCTCACCTGCAGAGCGACGCGCTCCTGCTTTTGTTTCCTGTGAGGAGAAAAATTAACACTGCGCATTGACCCAGAAATGTGGTGAAAGCAGGTTTTAGTGTTTGTGGTTTAGTCTGAGCTGAGGGAGGGACGAGTCTTTAATGCTGCAGATAAACCGGAGCAGAATTAGACACAAAGTGGAGGCATTTCCAGGCTGAGAGGGGAACAGCTGGATTATACAGATTATGGACCAACACAGGACGTAATTATAGAATAACTTTTTTAAAACCAAAGTTGCAAAGAGCCCCAACAAACAGATGAAAGAGACAATGAAAGACCGAAATAACATGAAAGAAACAGCAGCGTCAAGAGAAACAGCAGATTTATCTCAGAGCAGAGAGGAAATGACGGGGACGAGGAAAAGAGGCCTCTGGGAAAAATAGATTCAACACGAGTGAAAATATAAACATACGGAGCAGATCATCTTCACGTTTCTGTTTCTCCTCTTTGCGCTTTAATAGCAGGGACTGAAATCTGAGAAACCAGGTTCTGCTTTGATGCCCACATAAAAAATCCAAATCTACATTCAGAAAATATGTAAATGATATTTTGAGAGACGGCGGTCACCACTCAGGCCAAACTTTCATGGTAACAGCTCAGTTTGAGGTCCGGCTGTTTGATTTGATGATTTTCTGTCCACATTGAAGACAAGTGTGAACCTGTGCAGCTGATCTCAGCAGCCAGTCTGGCAGGTGTTTCATTAGACCTGCACCGAGAACCCCTCCTCCTACCTGAAAACCAGCCAGAGTTCCCAGAAACAGCGCAGAGGTGAAGCGTGAGCCAGATTTCCTCTGTGACGGATTCAGTCAGCTCACACAGGCTCAGAGTTTCTACCATCAGCCTGAACAGAAACAGCTGCTCCGACCACAGAAAGCAACAAACATCAAAAACCACATTAAGTCTGGTTGTTCTGGTTTCTGTTTGTTTGTGTTTTTTAACCAGTTATGTGTTAAAAATGCAGGAAAGAGGGTGAGATCTTGTGGAGGAGCAATCGCCAAAATTAGAATTAAAATCCTTCCACCTCCTCTTTTGTTCCTCCTCTGCTCCTCCTGCTTCTCTCTGATAACATTCAGTCCTCTTTGCTCCTCGGCTCTCCTCCTCCCGCCTCAGAGTCGAGGAGTGACGGATGCTGGACAGAGGAGAAAATAAAAGAAGCTGTTTTTTTTTTGTCGTCTTTTTTTAATCTGAGAACGAAAGAACAAACACACACGGAGCTGCGGGAGGATTAACAGAGAGAGGGAGCGCGTGTGTGTGTGTGGTTTTATTCACACTGTGGGGACATAAATCTGTATACACACTGCGGGCACTCGCCTCTCCTCTGGAGACAGAAACAGGTTCCCATAAATCACTGCAGGTCAGCAGTAACACTTCAGGTGAAGGTCAGACCCCAGAAGGAGAGAGTAACTTTAGTGTGATATCTACTGAGGTGATGGAAACAGCTCTGTGTGTGTGTGTGTGTGTGTGTGTGTGTGTGTGTGTGTGTGTGTGTGTGTGTGTGTGTGTGTGTGTGTGTGTGTGTGTGTGTGTGTGTGTAAATTAACACGTCTGCTTAACACTAGACATGCGCACACAAATCTGTATAATAAAGGAACACAATGGAAACTGGCGGCATTGTGTTTGTGTGTTCCTGCATGTTGCAGTGTGTGTTGTGTGTGTTGTGTGTGTGTTGGACAGATGGACATCTGCAGTCAGCCGCAGTGTTAATTTTGACAGCAAATTTTTATTTAGTCATTATTTAGTCATCTGAATAGTTTTAGTTTAGTTTTAGTCGATGAAATTATCTTAAGAATATAGTCGACTAAATCAACAGTTGATTCAGTCGACTAAAATATAAAGAGTGTAAAATGTAAATGCTTTTTCTTCAGTTCCCTTGAATTAGTCATTATACACACACAAAATTAAACATTTATTAAAAGTTATGGAATATTATTAATAATATTAACATCAGCGTTTCACCTGCTTCCCACACACCTGATCATTAACACCACCTTACTGAGATAATATGAGTGTTTTACAGCAGGACGCTCTGAAAGGTACAGAGCAGTGTTCAGGACTAAGATTAGGAAAGGCTAATCCACCGCGGTGTGGAGATTTTCTCTAAACACAAACTGGGAAAAACACTTTACCCTGCATGACATTAAAATCTTACCTTTGCATGGAGATCTGGGTGACTGGTTTGCAGATGTCATTTAAGATTTGTCGTGTTTTTACCCGAGATAGTCGCCCCACATGGTTTACACATCGTTTTGTTTGTCACAACATCAAAGGACAAATGTGTCCATACATCGGCTCTTCTCTTTCTCCCTGCTGACATTGTTTACATAACTTAGTTCTATCGGAAGTAACGACCAATCACAGGCTAGTTTGGTCTTCCCGGGTTTAGAGCAAATTTGTGCATCTGTGCGTTTGATTGGATGTTTTCCTAACCTGTCCTGCCCTGTCACAAAATTAAATCAGTTCTGATTGGATTTCGTCCCCGCCAAGCATTTTCATCTCGTTTTCATTCGTTGACAAAAGTGTCAATTAATTTCGTCATCGTTTTTATCCTTTTAGGTAGTTTTTATTTAGTTATCATCTCGTTATCATCGTGAAAAAAGGGTCGTCGACGAAAACTATGACGAAAATATTTCGTCAACGAAATTAACACTGGTCAGCCGTGTTGGGGATCTTATCAAAATTGATGGAATTATAAACACAGGACAGTACTGCCAGATTTTGATCCACCACGCAAAACCTTGTGGAACGTGTCTGATTGGGAGCAGCTTCATTTTTCCCAAACACACTGCCAATGCAGTAAAACATACCTAGCCTAGAACGCACAGTGGAACACTATCAGTCTTGGACTGGCCTTATTAAAGCAGTGTGGGCTCGTCATGACAGAGAACAGAACAAAAGGCAGCCAACATCCAAAGAAGAGCTTTGAATGTTCTTCAAGAAACCTGGAGAACAATTCCTGAAAACTATTTAAGGAAACTAGAAGAAAGCTGCCTCAGAGAGTTCAGGCTGTGTAGAAGAGTAACAAATATTGACTTTCAGTCTCGTTAGAATTATATACTGTGTTTCCATCTATCTTTGCACTTGTTTCAATGAATTTCCTGGTTCACCTATTTCCAATTTTTCCAGCAAAATATATAGAAAAGAGGGGTGGCTCAAGAGTTTTGCACAGTATTGTATTTCATGTCTGTGTTACAGAATGTGTGTGTGTGTGTGTTTAGTTATTTATTTTTTGCATGTTTCTTATTTGCACAGGTGAAACATCATCAGCTTTTAAAAATATTTCCCTTCATTTCTATATTTGGTCAAAAAGTGAAAGTCCTCTTTTCAGGCTGTTACAAAGGCTTAAATTCAAGCTAATTTCAAGCATTCACAAATGTTCCACTGAGCAATGTCCTGCTGATTTCTGCCCTGGCCATAAAAAGTATAAAAACCATGGCTTTAGCTGAATCTGCCGGTCCTCAGGATGTGCTAGAAGTCAAAGTAAATGAGGGGTTCTGCAGCTGTTGTCTTTATGCTTTCCTCAGCAACACTCTCTTTCCACAGATGTTCATCCAGACGGCCACTCTGACCGTGTCCATGTCTCTCAGTGCGTCCGTCTCTCTCGGGATGCTCTACATGCCCAAAGTTTACGTCATTATTTTCCATCCTGAGCAGAATGTTCAGAAGAGGAAGAGAAGCTTCAAGGTCTGAACACAACTTGACTTACAGTCACTCTCACTGCAACTGTGTTGCTGTGTTGCCTGACAGTTGCTCTGTTGCTGTGTTGCAGGCCGTCGCCCAGGCCGCCAGATTGTCTCAAAAATCTTTAAGTGACAAACAGAACGGAGAGACAAAGATCGAGCCTGACAGAACGCAATAATGCTGCAGTAATACTACAAACTAAAGGTACTGAAACTACAAACAGCATTACACACTGACACACGGTTCAGCGGTTTTATATATATATATATATATATATATATATATATATATATATATATATATATATATATATATATATATATATATATCAATCGTTAATGGCCTTCAATATACCAAAAATGTAAGATGTATAGCAAAAACTGTTAATTTACACTTTACAGTAAACAAAGGTGCAACTAAACAAACACAAATACAGACAGAAATAAGTTAAAGGTGGTCACAGACGTGATTTGCTGTCAGCCATTCTTTGAGATGAGCCTTAAATGTGGGATAAGTAGAGCACTCAGCACTCCTTTACTGGTAAACTATCCTAATATTTAGTCCCCTGTACACCTACGATGCATCGCACTGTCCCCTCTAGTGGTGGCCCTTGTGTTAACCCCACAGTCTGTCTTCTGATTAATAAATAAAAAAAATAATAAATAATAACAAAGGAAGTGGGGGAAGTCCATGTAGAACAGGCGTACTTGAATTTTTTTAAATAAAAAATAAAATACTAGAATATCTTTTATTAAACTAAAGCACAAACGTCTCGGGCAGTCTGTAATGTTCCCAAAGACACCATGAGCACAAACATGGAGAGGTCCTGTTTAGCGACTCACTTAGCAGTGTTGAGGCGCAGTGTGTACCGGTCGGCTGCAGCTGCCAGTGTTGGGACACCTGTCAATCAAAGCCCCTCTAACTGCGGTACTGGATGAGCAGATGATGGAGGAGTTACAAACTTTATGGTTGTTGAGAAGGAGGAAACTATCCATCAAGGCCAAATGTGTTTTTTTGTAGCAGGTTGTAAACATGCTTTGTTAAAGGGCATTGTTATAGGCAGGTCTTGACTCATTTTTAGAACCAGCCTCAAGTGACCATTAAAGGGATTTTCAGCCCCAGAGATTTCCCCCGGTGTTATTTTATCTACACGACCTTTGCCGGGGTTAGAGTTAGGGTTACATTGGCCTTGCTGTGATGTCACAGTTAGATGTGGGTACAGAGCCAGTTTATCTTAAAAAGCATCATGTGAATATTTATCTTGTACTGATAAGAGATCAGCAGAATGTGAGGAAACGGAAACCTGCAGCTGAGATGACGCCAACACTCGTGTGAATTTATTCTGCTCGCATGCTTATCATCCACGAGATCGACTGGGACCAGAAATACTGCTAAGAGATGTGAAAGAGCTTGTGCGATAAAAACGGTATAATAAAAAGAAGGGTTTCTGCCCTTAAATGGTCAGTGGGTGGGGTTTCTTTCTTGCACGCATGGTGGGCGGAGGTTACATGTGTCTAATGAACAGAAGGCAGATGACTCCTGGCGTGTGGAAGCCGCTGCAGATATTTCTGGAGCGT
Organism: Archocentrus centrarchus; assembly: GCF_007364275.1. Lineage (NCBI taxonomy): Eukaryota > Metazoa > Chordata > Actinopteri > Cichliformes > Cichlidae > Archocentrus > Archocentrus centrarchus. The sequence continues at coordinate 5,454,168 of NC_044352.1, read as the reverse complement.
CTGATGAATATTTCAGCTGCCGGTTAAAGATTCATGTTGATGTTAACAGCTGAGGTTCTTTGTCCTCAGGAGCAAGGCAGTAACACTGATGGGTGACGGTTCTATTCCCTGTGGAACACTTCGCTGAGCATAGCGTCTTACTCCTCTTCTGTATTCTCTGCTGGCTGCTGCAACTGCTACCTTGCTCCTCTGGGAGAAGCACCAGCCTTTCGGCCACAGTGTAAACCTAAGAGAGCAGCGGGACAGCGATTTCATATTCATTCTCAGCTGTTTATTTAACATCAAAATCAGCAGTAATTGAAGGTGTAGCTGTTATGGTGCACTAGCTAAAATAAAAATAAAAACTAGACTCTTAAAAGAAATTAAACTCAACTGAAACCATTTTGCAAACTAACTAAAAAAAACATACAGACAGTTTTAGTATTTGTTAGTTTGGTGGGATTTTATTACAACTTCCCTGATGATGCTTTGATGGACGTGTTCATTGAGGCTCTGGATGTCTACGAGACTGTGAGTCAGCTGTTTTTATTGTAATACCTGTACTGAGTTTCACATGCCCTCCATACAATAATTAAAAAGACTAAAACCAATCAAAACTGAACTGAAACAAGCAAACCTGCGCCGGAAACTAACTGAAACTAAACTGACTTAAAAACAAAAAGTCAAAGCAAAAAAAATAAAAATAAGAATGAATTAGACAATTCAAAGCTGTAATAATAACCCTGTGTAACACAAAGGCACTGAGGGCTGCGATGAGCTTTCTGCTCTATGATTTTCACGGATGGCTGCGTCACGTTTAGCTGCCTTAGTTTCACCGTCACTGAGAGATTTCCGTGTTGTTATTCTGTATCTAATTCTACTTTCTAAAACAGAAGCATCGTTCTCTGCTGTACACGAGACCAGTCAAGTAAAAGTTACTGAACCTGCACAATAGACTGACCACGGATGCTCACGGGACTGTGATCGGCCTCCAGCTTTGGATTAAAAACAGTCTCTTGGGTTTTCTTTGGAACAAAAACGCCCGTATTTCAGAGGAGCAACTGGTTACATCCTCTTTCTTTGGCATCATCATCTGAGCATTTAAAAATATTGTTCTGTGAATGCTTTTCTGAGCATTCGTTTGTATAAAGTGTAAAAAGGACCGATGAACTGACACAACCTCGAGGAGCACCAGTGCTCATTGCTTTCAGCTGGGACAGAGTGTTATTGACTCTAACCCACTGAGGGCTTTTTTTTTTTTTAAAGAATGACACATTTAATAATTGAGGAGTGTACGTACAGTTGTTTTAGCTTCAAAGTGCTGCACAGTATTAAACACAGAGCTAAAATCAGTAAAAACAAAAAGCAGCCAAGCACAAGCTGTGGGGTCTTCAAGGTGTTTTAAAGCCAAGTGCTTCATGCTGTTTATAGCATCAGCTGTACCTCTTCCTTGTCTGTAGGCGAACTGTCGTGGATCTAGCCTACTCTGTTCTACTGTTTACATTTTCCTTTTAGATACCCATAACACATTTTTTTAAAAACCACAACTGAAAGATAAACCGCGGCTGAGCTCGCATTCACTTCAACACAAGCTTCACATTCTCCATGTCCTCAGCCTCTGTGCTATACTACTGAAAACAGCTCATCTAATGGTGCAACATTCCCTGCATGGACAGAAAGGGCTGCCAACACAGGAAAAACCCCCACCCATGGATGGGTGGGTGGGGTGGAGCAGGCAGGATTAAAGGTGAGGTGGTCTGACCTCAGGTTCCCTGTCTGTCCTCAGTTCGTTGCATTTTTCTGGATTAACAGTAAACAGAAGAATCTGCACCTTCTCGATCTTCATGGTCTTTGTGTCTTATTTTCTTTTCTTCGATATATATTCAAGTTTTTATTAAGTTAAAGTGTTGTGGAGAGTCTGAAGACTATTGGATTCATCCAAAGCAACTTTTCTGTGACACTTAAATGTAAAACAGAAATTCCACTCAGTTCAATTCTGATTCAACTGTTGCAGCAGAAATCGAGACTCATCAGAACAGGCAACATTTTTCCAGTCTTCTGTAGTTCCTGTTTGGTGAGCCTCTGTTAATTCTAGTTTCCTGATCTTAGCTGACAGAAGTGGAACCCGGTGGGGTCTTCTGCTGCTGTAGCCCATCTGTAGCCCATTCAGAGATGCTCTTCTGCACACTTTGGTTGTTATTTAAGTTACTGTTGCCTTTCTGTCAGCTTGAAGCAGTCATTCTTTCTGACATCAAAAGACAGCATTTTCACCCAGAAAACTTCCAGTCACTGAATATTTTCTCTTTTTCAGAACATTCTCTGTAAACCCCGGAAGTGTTTGTGTGGGAAAATTCAAGTAGATCAGCAGTTTCTGAAATACTCAGACTGCACCAACAATCGTGCCATGTTTAAAGTGAATTAAAATCACCTTACTTCCTCATTCTGATGCTCGGTTTGAACTTCAGCAGGTTGTCTTTATCGTGTCTACATGCGTAAATGCACTGAGCTGCTGATTAGATGCTTGGATTAACAAGCAGTTGAGTGCAAGTAAATCTCTAACCAAACATTTCAAACTCACAGATAAAGTGAGCAAACTCAAAAATTTATGATGCTTTACGAATCACAAAAACAGAGTCGGAGCAGGCGGCTGCTGCCAGATGTAATACTGAACGCATACCTGCGTGTCAGATTGGTAGCTAGGTTTGCTCTGCAGAGTAAAGCCTTTTAAGACATTCAATCTGTTAAAGTGGCAGCTTTCTGTCAGTCAGGTGCAGGTCACTCTTTAGTCAGACACGAGTGAGTGTGAGAGCGAGAGAGACGTGCTATGGACAGTGCATCAACTGAGTTTTCTTTAAATCACAATAATAATTTCATTGTCATTTACAAAATGCTTCACATTTAGGGTAAAATCTGCACATAAAAGCAAGTATAGATATACCAGCATCCTGCCTGTAATAAAAATAAACATGCACAGGAAATATCACCATGAATAAAGAGCACTAAACCAGAATAAACTAAAACCAGCAGATTATTCATGAAAAGGCTGTCCTTTAAACAGCCACAGAAGGCTTTCACCTCGAAAGCAACCTGGCAACAAGGTGGCTACATGGGGGCAGTGTGTCTAATAGGTATAGAGGGCACATCTCATATGCAGTCAGTGAAAAGACATGTCAGGGATAGTTTATATTTTTGTGTAATTAAGGATCTGTTGTGCCCTGAGCCTAAATGCACAAAACATCCATGCTTTGAATGAGCTCATACCGTATGGATGTTCCTGTACCAGTTAAATCCTGTAAATCAGGAGGTTCATAATAAATTCAGAGGAAACGCTTCTCCAAACAGTAGGAGGAATCAAACACAAACTCTGTGACATTGTGGAGCAAAGTGAATGAGGGGAAACTGAATATGGGTGAAAGGCGTTTGAGGATTTCAGCTCCGGCGTGCCGACAGTGTCTTTTGTGCTGTCTGTGAAGCTTATGGTGCAGCATTGGTGCTGAAAGACGCTGATGTTCAGACTTGGTCCAGTGTGCAAAGAAAAGAAGAAGAAAAAAACCTGCAAAGAAGCAGCTCTGAGGCTTCTCTTTATATATGCAACTAGTCTGACCAGCAGCTGTTGGCCTGCTTTTGTGTTCTTTATTGTTGTTTATTTATTATGAAAAACAATCATGTTTGTAGTTAGATAGCTCAAAAATAATTAAGAGAGAGTGATCTTAATGTTGTGGGTGCCTGTATGATCATTCAGGTATTACTAGGACCAACCTAATGTCCTCGGAGGGTCACACAGACCTCCATGTGCTAGCCAAGGGTACCCTGACTGCTGTTAGGTACCAGGCTGAAATCCTCAGACCACTGTCAGACCTTAGGGTGGTGCAGTGGGCCCTCACTTCTTCCTGCTGTAGGACAACATCATACCTCATGTGGCCTGAGTGTGTAGACAGTTCCTGGATGATGAAGGCATTGGTGCCATTGACACGTCAGATCCCCATGACGTCCCTTTCATAATGGCTTGTTGCTCCTTTAAGGACATACCAACTTCTGCTGACTGTTCAGAGTGCAGCGCAGCGGCTGACAGTCAGCCCCACCTGCTGTTCAATTCAATTTTATGTGCAGTCCCAAATCCAAAGTTATGTAATCTCAAGGCACTTTACATAGTAAGGTCGGGACCCTTCGTATTAGAGAGAAAAGCACAGCGATTCTACATTGAGCGTCAGATTAGTGTCCCTGCTTCTCTGAGCATTCAGGACACGTGCTGTTATTTGTCTTGGTGAGGGAGGGTGGGCCATCAGATACCAGGTACACAAAGTTAAAGCAAACAGGAGTAAATCAAAAAGGACGTATGAATAATAATCAGAACCAAAGAAAATGTGTTAGATAACACAAATGAAGCACTCACTCTCTTTTTTTCCCCAGGTAGCTGTGGACCAATCCTAGTGCAGAGCCTGATGACATCATCGTGAAGATCACATGGTCTCTTTCTCTCTGACACACACACACAAACACACACACACACACACACACACACACACACTCAGAACAACAACAAACTCAAGTGTGCAGTGGCACGTCAAACTAAAACTATCTGCTGGGCTCATTGTGAACATCAGGAGTTCCTGTGGGTTCAAACAGGAAGTCCTCATCACTCGTTTGTGAAACTTGGATTTGAGCAGGAAATGTTAAGCTGGAGTGTGCTCATTGGCTGAAATGATTGGCTGCAACATCAAATTTGTCATTATCTCAGTGACGCTCTGTTTTTACTAAAGAGATCTCAGTGAGGACAAACGAGTCATGGTGGATTCTCTACCATCTCAGAGAACGTTTGTTTCCACAGACAAACATCAGTTTGATTGAAACACCTGAACGCTTTGATTAAAGCCACACAGTGACTTTAAACCTTTATAACCTCTCTGCAGCTCTCAGATAAGAAGGCAAACCTGAGGACTTCCTGTCTGGACAAAACCTATGACTTCACAGTAAAACCAGAAGATGACTGATTTTTATCCGATAAAAGAGCAAACCCATTTATGTAACCTGAATGGGTTAAACTGGTCTACACATCCTGTGGACAGTCGGGCTCATCCCAAGGTTCACCATCACCCCCAACTTCAGATAAACCAACACCTGGAGCCTCATTCATAACCACTGCATACATACAAAGTTAGGCCTGAAACAGGACGGCACACACAAATTTTGTGATCTAATAAAAATATTAATAGAGAATTTGTTCACCTGTATGAAAACTCTCACTTGTGTGTGTACAAACATTTTGGGGACTAAGTAAACTGGTGACAGGAAGATGGGAACCTGGCAAAATTAAAATCAGGCCGTGATTAGATTGAAATATGAGGACTCACTCAACCCGCATGTTCAATTTCCCTCTTTCATCACTCCAACTTAATCCTAAAGTTTGAAATAAGCAGTGCTATTTGCTCTTGTATTAAACCTTTCAAATATAAATAAGCCAACTGAAACTTCAGATTAAATTCCGCTCAGCATTGTCTCACCATCACATTCACCCACCCTGGAGTACCAAAGTTAATGCTGGCTCTGATAGAAAGGTGTCAGAAAGTTTGTTGCACATGGAGCTGCATGGCTGCAGACCACCCAGGGTGCCCATGCTGACCACTGTCACCTGCCAAAAGCACCATTGATGGGCATGTGGAAATCAGAACTGGACCACGGAGCAATGGAAGAAGGAGAACTTGGCTAATGAATCACATTTATACATCACATGGATGGCCAGGTGTGTGTGTGTGTGTCATTTACCTGGGGAGCATCTGGCACCAGGATGCACTATGGGAAGAAAGTAAGCTGGCAGAGGCAGTGTGATGCTATGGACAATGGGTCCTGCCATCCATGTGGATGTTACTTTGACACGTACCACCTACCTAAGCATTGTTGCAGACCATGTGCACGCTTTCATGGAAACAATATTCCCTGATGCCTGTGGCCTCTTTCAGCAGGATGATGCGCCCTGCCACAAAGCAAAAAAATGATTCAGGAACGGTTTGAGGAGCACAACAAGAAGTTTGAGGTGTTGCCTTGGCCTCCAAATTCCCCACATTTCAATGCAACTGAGCATCAGCAGGATGTGCTGGACAAACAAGTCCGATCCATGGAGGCCCCACCTTGCAAATTACAGGTCTTAAAGGATGTATTGCTAACATCTTGTTGCAGATACCGCAGCACATCTTCAGGGGTCTAGTGGAGTCTATGCCTCGATGTGTCAGGGCTGATTTGGCAGCAAAAGGAGGACCAACACAATATTAAGCAGGTGGTCATAATGTTGTGCTTGATCGATGTATGCAGGATGAAGCAGCATACATAGCGCACCTTCTCTTGGCTTCGTTTCTGCTGTGGGATCCGATCCTTGGGGTGGGCCAGTTTTTGGCGTAGTGTGTTTTGGGGACATGGTGTTTTGAAAATATGCGTCTCACCTGTTGCAGTAACTCCTGTCACATTTAAGGATCATTAAAGGTTTTCGCTTGGGCAGTTTTTCTCTCCGCGGTGGCCTGGAGCATTCTTTGAGTATCTTCCCACCTTTGACAAATGACCAGCTGGGACGGCCACATTTACTCAGGGCCTCTTTGACATGATGCTCTTCAGCTTAATAGCTGCTGTGTCTGTGGGCATGGTGTTCACTCTGTGTTGTAGTGTCCCGGTGACACCCGATCTGTGTTCCACTGAGGTTTATCAAAAATGAAAGTTTTAAGCCTAATGAGTGTGACCCAGGTGTCATTCACGTATCAGGATACGATATCAGAGCCGTCGTCTCCACTTCCTCGATGTACAAGTTAGCCACCACAGGTGAATCTGGGGAACCCATGGCACACCCGTGTGTCCGCCTGTAGTGCTGCCTTCTTGAATGTGAAATATGTAAATTGAAGACACAGTCCTGAAAACTAGAAGTCTAAAACCTAAACTTCAGGTGTCGTTTCATGTGCTCAGAGCGTCTCTGTTAAATTATCAGAGGGCTGCCAGAGCAGCAAACACAAAGTATTTCTCTGAGTGTTTCTAACAGCAGTCACAGACCCAATGTTTTATTTAGCCTTATTAACTCCTCCTAGTGCTGCTCCTTTTGTAGAAAGGCAAGCAGATGATTGCACACACACATACACACACACACACACACACACACACATACAAAAACAGAAACATCTTCTTCCACTGTTTAACAGCTTACAAGGCAAATTTGTCTTTTATTCTTTTAAATATGCTGTCAGCCTCCTGCAGCTCTACGTGGACGTCTTCACCTTCCTGCACACCTGTAAAATATTATTACTTCTATAGTTGCATAAATATCTCCTATATTATCAAAAATTTGTTACTGTTAGTTGACAATAACAAGTGATGGAAGAATTTTTCAAGAAGCAATAAAGCATCATGAAAACACCCCATTATAGGTAAAACTGTATTATTGAACAGTTGCAACAACAACAACAACAAAAAAAAGTATCAAATGTAAAAAAAAAAATTATTTTTTATTTTAATTATTTAGAAGATGTTCCCCATCTGTGTTAAATTTAATTTAAGGTTGAGCACATTTTAAATATTTTATATTCTGTTCTGCATCATAGTCTATAAATCATATGTCTGCAGGGGCTGTCCTGTGAGGATCACGGGGCTCTGAAAAACAGAGAAACACAGGCCTGCATTCTGATAATATATGTTTAATATGAGTTTTTTTTAACAAAAAAAATTAGCAGAATTAAAAGCCTCGAGCAGTGTGTGACATGGTTACAGGTCAATATCTACAGGAGGGATTAAAGATATTAATGAAAAATGAAGTTTTGGCAAAACAGCTGGTTAAACTTGATACATTCATTCAACCAAATGATCTAATCTGACATTCTTTTATTTTACTTATTTAGATGCGCAGCACTTTGGTCAACAGCTGTTGTTTTCAGATGCACTTAGAACTAAACTTGACTTGACAGACGCACCTGGTCTGTGTTGAGGGGGGTCCTGTTACCAAGGGTGGGGTCATCCTGTCATTTCTTACAAACTCCTTCCACTGCTTCAGGAACTCAAACACAAGTTTCATCTGCCTCCATAATGACATCTCCCACCTGCTCCACAAAATCCAGCATGTTCTGAATGTGTCGTTTGGTGTTTGAGGACCAACGTCAGACTTCACTCGATTGAGTCCAGATGAACAGATTTAACTTTCTGGGATTTCCTTATCTGGATTATTGAGCGGACATCAAGACATCTACCATGAGATTTTAGAGCACTTCGTGCTTCCATCTGCTGAAAACTTTATGGAGATTATTACTGTGCAGACAGCCAACCCACCTGAGCTGAAGCCCACAGAGAATCTGTGGGGTATCGTCAAGAGGAAGATGAGACAAACCCGGGCTTCAGTAACACCTCAGACTGATCCCCTCCGGGCTGCATTGATGTAGTAATTCATGGTCAAGGAGCCACAAACAAGTACTCGGTGTATAAAAATACAAACTACTCAGAACTTGGACATTTCGGTATTTTAAATCCTTTTTTGATTGATCTTTGGAAATATTCTAATAATTTGAGATATTAGAGTTCTGAATTTCAATAATCAAAATTAGAACAAAAAATCTTTTGCATGTAATGAATATAAAATAAATGAGAGTTTACCTTTTTGCATGAAATTACAGATGCACCGGCAGTTTGTAGTGTAGTGTGCTCATAACCTCAAATATAAAGTTACTCTTTTATTTTGTTTTTGTATAAAATCGCTGCAATTAACAAAACTGACCCGTCAAATAAATAAATTATGTTCAATTGATAATCTTCCATTTTTGAAGGATATCCAGAGTTTATCCAGTGGTTAAATAAATGCATAATGAGGGATCAGTGCTAAATAGACTGGTACTTAAATAGCGCTTTTCTACTCTGAGCACTCAAGAGTGCGTTTTGCTATAAACCACATTCACCGCGCTTTCTAACTATCACACACACTCCGATGGAGGCATCAGGGGCAATTTGGGGTTCAGTATCGTACCCAGGAACATTTCAGCACACATGAGATCCTTTGCACTGACCCTTCAGGCTCTTGTGCCCATGTAAACCTTTAGTAAACAGTGCCATGTTTTATGAATGAGGCCCCAGGACTCCCATTAACATAACATGATGATGATGATGCTGAAGTCATGTGGACCAGCATCAGCTCGATGTTGGCACCCAGACTCAGATCAGTGTACCAGGTGGTGATGGTCAGAGGGGTTTGGGATGACTCACCTGTCTTGAAGGTAACAGTGACGTTTATCGGTTGCTCCACAAACTTGACCGAAGACATCTGAACACGATTTACTCATGTGTTTTAAACCACCTATGGAGTCATTTGAATACATGTAAAACAATTTTACAAATATACACATCACAACCAGAACACAGCAGAAATGAGCCAATGACTGCTCAGAGTGGGCGTGGTCATACACCGGAGCCAATCACAGCTCAGTATCCTGGATTCAGATCCAGAGAATCTCCTGCAGCTGCAGCTCCATCGCTGCTTTTAAGCCTCCTCATTTATTCATTCCTTCATGTCCAAGTGTTTCTTTTTCCATCTCATTCAGACGACATTTAATATTTCAGACACGGCAGGTGATGAAATATTAGTCTGGTATTCACACTCCTGCAGCTGCTGGTCCTGGATCTGGTCCAGGATCTGACAGGAAGGACTGTTTCTGCGTTTTTGTTGTTTTCTTTTAAATTTCTGATGACTGCAGCCATGAAGTGGGTTTTCTGTTTTTTTGGAGGCTTATAAATTCACATTTAGTTCATAAACATCCAGTTCTCATCCAGATCAGCCCTCATGAACTGAAGGAAACATCACATACATTTAAAGGACTCTCAGATAAATGTGTGGGTGCTGAAATCAGTAAAAGAAGAAGGAAGACGAGTGCAGGAGGAGGATTAAAATCCTGCAGTGAAACCCCGTCTGAATGAGCTTTTATTATGAAAGGAAAAAGACCAGCAGGATTTTCACAATAAAGTGGTTGTCAGAGAGTCAGAAAGTTCTATTTTTTTTTTAAAGTCATCAAATTGCTGCCTGGTTTAGAGGCACGTCAGCAGCTGGATTTGACCCTCACTTTTCTGTCTGTCTGTGAGGAGCCCCATGATTTAATACTGCACAGCCAAAAGTATGCGGACAGCACTGGTTGGGTGTAGCCAAACATTTAGCATCTTGTTGCCTATTAAAGAGGAAACTTTCAGTTTTCATCTGTTGTGTACAAAAATGGTGTGATGATGATGATGATGATGATGATGATGATGATGACGTGTTCATTATTTAGATGAAGGTGGGTTTTTTCAGGGCAAATCAAAGATTAATGACGTTTTATTTTATAAAGACTGAATGCTTTATGTTGAAATAAGTTTTTTTTTACCTTATATTGATGATGTAATGAAATGATTATTGAAATATTCTAAGGTGTTGTTGAGAGATTTGCAGTTTTAATGTCCGTCTTGATGCCGTTAGAGAAACAGAGAGGACGAGTCCTTATAAATCCCTCTTGATATGAACTTCCTGGTCAGTTAATGGGCATTTGTGGTGATTTTACAGTTAAGTTCAGAATAAACGTATTTTTAAGGGATTTGTTGTGTTTGTGTTTTTACGCTTTGCTGTTTCAGCACAACACAAACAGCTGCATGTTACACTGTCGTGTCTGTTCAGCTGTCCACATACTTTTGGTCATGAACCGTTTGAATATTTACTGTGTTTATAAAGTTGATGTGAGTCGTTGTTTCTGCACTGACAATAAAGTTTGTGTTTCTGTTAAACTGATCTGATTGACCTTCAATAAACTTTGTTATTTTCAGTTCACCTCTGTTGGGTTTGTGTTACAAGCAGAGCACATTACAAATCCTCAAGGTCGTTTTTTTTTTGTTAAATGGGGTGGCACTAGGGTGACCAGATCCTAACATATTAAATGTTGGGCGAAGAGTGTTTGTGTAGGACAGTTTGCTGAGAGCATGTGAAGGACATATTTATTTGAATGCATGTGAATTTCCACCTTAGGCGTACAAAAGATGGTGGCTGGTTCACCAGCAGGAGAACCATGATGGGAGCCTTTCTTCACCACCATTCAATAAAAGCCAGACTTTAGAAAAGTGTCTCTGAGCCAATCCAAATGTGAGACATTGTCTCAGTATGTGGGGCAGGTGATAAATAAATATGCTGTAGAGTCCACATAAAGAGGCACAGCCGGTCACCCAGGGGTGGCATGTGAAATAAATCCAGCACAGAGAATTGATGTAGAGCACAGTGGGCGTTGGTGGGCATGATTTGAGGCTCATGTGCAGCTCTGGGCCCCTCCTACATATGTAAACTGTACTGCCAAAAGGTGTGTAAACCTAGGCTTGCAGACTGCTTCTACAAACATTAGTGAAAGAATGGGTCGCTCTCAGGAGCTCAGTGAATTCCAGTGTGGTGATAGGCTGATACCTGTGCAACAAGTCCAATTGAGAAATTTCCTCACTACTAAATAGATCAGCTCAAGAACAGCGTGTAGAGAGCTTCATGGAATGGGTTCCTATGGCCGAGCAGCTCCATCCAAGCCTTACATCACCAGTCACAATCCAAAGGGTCAGCTGCTGTGGTGTGACACACGCTACCACTGGTCTCCATCTGCCAATCCGATGTATGAGTCTGGGTTTGGTGGTTGCCAGGAGAACGGTACTTGTTTGACTGCACTGTATCAGGTGTGAAGTTTGGTGGAAGGGGCGATTATGGTGTGGGGGTGTTTTTCAGGAGTTGGGCTCGGCTCAGCATACCAAGACATTTGGGGCAATTTCATGATCCCAAATTTGAGGGAACAGTTTGGGGATGGCCCCTTCCTGTTCCAACATGACTGCACACCAGAGCACAAAGCAGGACCATAAAGACATGGATGAACCAGTTTGGTGTGGAAGAACCTGACTGGCCTGCACAGAGTCCTGACCTCAACCTGATAGAACACCTTTGGGATGAATTAGAACGGAGACTGTGAGCCAGGCCTTCTCGTCCAACATCATATATTATCGATAATATGTTATAGATATATTATGTCTATATTATGGTGGGAAATGCACATCCTCCAGCAACCCCTAAAGAATCTTTTTATAAATCATATACACTTCCAATTTCCAATCAATGTCTTCTCATGGTACTTTAAACTTCAAGTATTGGAGAACAAGCCAGCAATTTCCCTCGAGCAGCACATGGAGAAAAAAAAAATTAACAGGAAGGAACTTCCAACAGAACCAAGATCAGGAAGGGCAGGTTGGAGTGAAGAAAAAAGAGAAAAAAAGATGAGCACGAGCACAGAGAGATGACAAACAACAAAAATATAATAGTAAACACCTAACAGGTTATGGATCATGAACATGCAGCTCCAGTGTCAGAGATTCCTCTCTGCTGGAATTTTATTGTTCCAGGAGAAAGGTACAGAGAGATGTGATGGAACACACACTGTCGAAGAGAGAAGACACAAAGCCAATGGCATGCAAGAGTGGCATATAAATAAATGCATAAAGAGTGAAAGAAATTAAGAGTTAAAGAAAGCTCCTCCGTGCATCAAAGGTCTTCCAGCAGCCTGGGCCTATAGCAACATCACTAATGTATGGTTCACATTTGAAAATATAATACAGACTAAAAGCAACACAGCTGCTGCTGCTGAAGGAAACCTGGGGAGAAAAATGTGACGTGTGAGTTAATATTAATAGGCCCAGTGGGGAGGTGAGAAGGCATGCATAGCATCCTTTCATTAGGTGGATATTTCAAAAATGGCTGGAAAAGTCAAACAGCTGCAGACACTCAGGTAATCAATGAACTGAAAATGCCTCTTTATGATTTGATTACTTGATTAAAGTTTAGTTATAATGCTTCTCCTTATTTTCTGTCACGTTACAATGGTGGATGCTTATTTTAAACATGGCTAAATTTGAAATAATAAGTTCAGCTATAGAAATAATCCCTGTGAGCCAAAAGTTCAGGATTCAGACTCAGTTTCCAACATTTTATTCTACTGGTTGACATCAGAAGAAGAAGAAACAGCCTTTACTGTCCCGCAAAGGGGAAATTCAGGTGTAACAGCAGCAAAAATGTAAAAACACAACAGGACAGGATCAAGAATACTAATAATAATAATAAAAAAAAAAAAAAAAAGTACTGTACAGGATACCGAAACACAAAAATACATCTACCACTACAACAAACTGAGAAAAAAAAAACAACACAGAATTGGTGCAGAGCTGCTGAAACTGGCTGCCTGCTTACACGGCGCCGGAAGCTATATTGTACTATGTATTTCTAGGGCATGTAAGACATTTTTAGTATTGTTTTTTCAAATGCAGCCCTGGTCGTGTTAAAGAGTCTTGGGAAGAGCGAATAAAGAAACAACAAGTAAAGGATTTTAGTGCTTCAATCGAGTCTGCATTTTAGGATCATATCACTGTGGAAACACTATAAAACACTCAAACTGCCGCTCAGCATCCTCCCTGAGAACTGAGCCCCTCAGGGCTTTTTTCATGCCATTTTCCTGAGAACTTATTCCTTTTATGTGAGCTGATATCTGGAACTTAACCTGGTTTCACGCTGGACGTCCATAATCTGACATTTGAGAAAACTGAAACTGAATCAAATCATTCCTCAGACAGTAGATGAAGGTGGCACAAATGTAGAAAATTACTACATAAAATAATAATAAATAATACAGGCAGAGGCCGTGTTTTTGTCAGTCTCACTGATGGTGGATTCCTGTTGAGTCGCTGCCACCTGCAGGTGGACAACAGAACAGACTGAGGCTGGACAACAGGTAGACACGTGACTCTGTTATGCTTTAAAAACTACCAGTTAATTAATTATATTTATATCTAAAAAGTCATAGATTTATTAAAGTGTATGGTGCAGTCTGTGAGGGGTTTGTATATACATCTATCTATCTATCTATCTATCTATCTATCTATCTATCTATCTATCTATCTATCTATCTATCTATCTATCTATCTATCTATCTATCTATCTATCTATATAAAAACGACAAAATAAAAACTATAGATAGATAGATAGATAATTTTATTTTTTTTTTTTTTTTGTTTTTTAAAAATAAACACATTTTTTAAATAAAAAAAAATTAACAATAAATAAATAAATAAAAAGCCTTGCCTTCTTATTAGCAGTTTCTAAGGTGTAAGTGCGGTTAAGTCAGTGGTCCTCCTAAGATAAGATAAGATAAGATAAGATAAGATAAGATAAGATAAGATAAGATAAGATAAGATAAGATAAGATAAGATAAGATAAAACTTTAATGATCCCACGACGGGGAAATTTGCGCATTACAGCAGCTCAGTACAGAGAAAAAATGAAAAGGACGAGTAAGAACAAATAACTAAACTAAAACTAAAATAGAATAATAATAAAATAGCAATAAGTGGAAGACATTTCGGGGTGGGAGGGGGGTCCAACCTTTTTTAACAGGTTTCAGAAAACTGTCCTCAGAAAGAGCCTTTTACGTGTATGTTTACTGAGTTTTGAACTTTCGGCCCGTGCTTTCTTCCAGTCAGTAACACAAACAAAAAGTTTCGGGTGAAAGGGACACTGTTTCCTGAGCGACCGGTTGCTTCTGTCTGATCTGGTCTTTGTTTCTGCACTCGACTCCTTCCGTCTGCCAGATCCAACATGGCGGCCGCCGCGGCTTCACGTGAGATCTTCACCGAAGGAGTCCGAGCGGTTCTTCACACCTGGCCGGTTCTTCAGGTGAGTACCCGGCCCAGTTCCACTTGAGGGGGCAGACGGCTCCAGACAGGACGCTATCAGCGTCGCACAGCTTCTCACATTTAGAGCTTTAACCCGGTTAAACCAACTCACGAGGTAAAAACGGTAAAACAATCATGATTAGTCTCACTTGTCTGATCAGTTAGATCATTAATTTATCTGGATGGTTATCAGGCTGATTTAGGACTTGTGGATGTAGAAGATGGAGCTGCCAGGCAGGAGGAAAAGAAGACGACCACAGAAAGGAGGACATGCAGAGGGTCGGTGTGACAGAGGAGGATGCTGGGGTTAGGCTGAGGCTGAGGAGGCAGATGATCTGCTGTGGTGACCCCCTAAGGGGAGCAGCCAAAAGAAGAACATGAACTTTTGGATATTTTATTAGATGTTTCAAAATGATTTATCACTTCAGCAGAATACAGGTGGGGTTTGGAGTTTAGTGCCTACAGGTGGTCGCTGGGGTGGCGGGGTCGCCACATACCAGAGGGAAAAGTGGGAAATTTAAGGAGACCACTAAACTGGGCAGGTGTGTTTGGTACATGACATGAGAGTGAGGTGTGTGTTGACCGCCTGAACCATCTCAGCATTCTCTCTGTTTGTTGCATTAATTAGCTCTTTTTTTTTTTAATGTCAGCATTTGAGACCCTGTGTTACGTGCTTTGTGATGTCACAGCGACCACTAAAACCTTCCACCTCTGTGTGTTGGCCAGATTGCGGTGGATAACGGGTTTGGAGGCGTCTATGGGCAGCAGAAAGCTGATTGGATCGTGGATGTGGTTCAGCAGTATTTCCATGATAACGGTGGGTATCTGTAACAGTTTCAGCGCCAATAAGATGTCAGTGAAGCCACTGAATCAGGTTTCTGCTTTAGAAGAACAGAAGACAGGACAAGACACACATATCCTGTCTCCCTCATGATTTCCTTATTTTCTGGTCAGTGTTCACATTAAACACGACTTAAGGTTCAAATAATGAGGCCATTGTATGTAAAAGTAACCCCTGTGAGCCTAAAGGTCAGGTTGCTCTAAATGCTCTGTTTCAGAGGTTTTTATTTCTTGGCTCAGTAAGAGAAAGATGATATCCTTAATATGCTCATGTGAGGCTGCGAGCACCAAAACCTCGCCCGGCTGTAGTTCAAACCCTCTGTTTACAAGACGTAGCCAATCAGAACGAGTTTGTCTTAAAGGGAGATAATCTGCAACAGCTTATTTCAGACAGAGGGTGACCCGAGGAGCAGTTTAAGATGCATAAAGATT
This sequence comes from Archocentrus centrarchus, assembly GCF_007364275.1. NCBI lineage: Eukaryota > Metazoa > Chordata > Actinopteri > Cichliformes > Cichlidae > Archocentrus > Archocentrus centrarchus. The sequence goes on along the minus strand of NC_044352.1, from coordinate 5,438,205 downwards.
ATTATTAACTGTGCATCATGCAAAGCTGTTCTAGTAGAGGCCGAGAAACCGACTGCAAGAGATGAGCAGCATGAGCAGGTCAACTTTGAATTAAAAAATATAAAGTTCAGGGTGATTTTTGTACGTTATATTAACATCTGTGTGTGTCTGTGTGTGGTCAGCTGACCTGCAGCAGTACGAAGTTGAGGACTTCATCGCTGAGCTGATGGATCAGGAGTTCAGTACAGTGGTGGATGATGGGAGTTTACCACAGGTAAATCCATTCGGATACACGGTCCGCACCAATAACGTGTGGACAGGTGTACATGTTCTGGACTTCATTTTTTTCAGTGTGAAATTAAACAAATGTTCTGATTAGGTTTACATTGAACGCTTGAACGCAACCATCAACAGCTTTTTAAATCCTGTATTAAACAAAAATATGTTCGTCTTCACTATATTTAAGTGTTCGAAGCCAATATTTCTTCCTTTAGCATAATTAAAACTTCTTTTAGGAGTTTCCTGATTGTCCACCAGACTCTGATGATTTCAGTCAGATATAATCAATAAGTTCAACCATCAAACCTAAAGGATGGCAGAACTGCACTGTCCCTTTCCATGGATGATGCTGATCTTTCAAAGACAAGAAATATTGTTCGCAGTATTTCAGTAAAAAAGGAAAAAAATATGGCCATATTTGATTGTCATCAGACAGCCACACAATCCCCACACCATATACAGCTGTTGCTGTATATGCTGTGATAATAAAATAGCAGGTTTATGCTGTTCATGTGTGTAAATTCAGTCTCACTGTGTGTTGCAAAGTGGACTTTGTTGTTCTCACCGCCACCTGCTGCCTGCCGATGTCAGCATTACACCGTATGGTGCAGCCTTATTAATGTCTTTTATATCGTTCATCTTTTCATGACTTTCTTCATTTTCTCACCAACAAGAATATGTTTTGTTTCATTTTGTTTGAATTGTGAAGGCTGCTCCGGCTCTGACGAGCGTTTAACGGTGTGTAGAGTCCAGCTGAACTGTGGGCACGCCTCGATGATCCCTGTCAAAGGAAGCTGACTCTGGGGGCCAAATGCACTCGAGCACCGAGTCATTAATCTGTTTTTTGTTTTTCTTTGCATTTGTTTTGGGGGCGTGTGCCTTTTGCAGACTGAGACTCAGTCACCTGCGAGGGGGGGGGGCAGGAATACTGTTTGATGATGAGCTCCCAGATATTTCCATTAGCCTGTGCGTCCATGCTGCTTCATCAGAGCTTTCTTGTTATCTGGTTAATGACGTTCCCTCTTTGATGTCTCCTGGTTTGTGTTCCTGGGTGTTTCGAGGTGCTGCGTTCTCTGAGGTTCACGTTTATCTCGTCCTGGAGAAGATTCACACCTGCTGCTTTTCTTCACCAGTGAAGATTCAGCACTCACAGACGCCCGCTTCTCTCTCACCTTGAAGTTTTCCTGCTTTTTCACAACAAATGCGAGCGCTGATTTTTGTTAAACCAGCTCCTTTTGATATGCTCTTTGTTTGAGCCTCATTATTTTCTTTTCTTTTGTTCTTTCCTCGCGCTCACAGACGGACTCTGCTGCTCCTGAGCTCTTTGTTCTTGTACAAACACTGAAGCAGCCACCTGTTTACTTTCAAACCTCTAAAATCTCCACACAGTTTTTTTTCCCCCCTCACTGAAGTGAACCTGTTTGAACTAAAGCTCAGAAACTAATTTAGTTCTTATTATTTTATTTCACACTGAGCAAACTGAAGGAATGAACACAGAACTGTAACTCTGGTCTGCAGGTGCAGAGATGTGAGGGTGACATGTCATCTGTGTGTGTGTGTGTGTGTGTGTGTGTAGGTGTCCATCAGTCTGCTGCAGATGTTCAGTCAGTGGCAGCAGGGGGCGCTGGAACAGCTCAAACACACTATCAACACTCTGACCCAGAACAAGAGTCAAAGGGCAAAGGTCACAGCTCAGCCCACGCAGTCTGATGAAGAGAGTGATGGTGAAACACAGGTACGGCTCACCTGACAGACACACAGATTCAGGTGGGTCATGTTATTTCTGCAGGTTGATGCTTGCGGTCAGCCAGGTACAGTTTTGACTTCATTTTAACCCAGAATCAGAACTTCATCCCTTTCACTGAGAGTCGCTGTGGGTCCTCACCTTTTACCAGTTTACTCGTCCAAAAAGCTCAAAAATGGCACAAACTGATAACAGATCAGCAGTGATTATTGCTCTCTGCTCATGCTGTGCTTGAGCGCTGGTGTGAACACTGACCTAGCAGGCCAGCGAGGTAGTTTCCTGAAGGTATGCAAAATGTTAGCTAAAATTTAAAGGCTCTTGAAGTGCATCAGAGTGGGTTGAAATTTGGCCAACACAGAAAGTCAATCTAACACGCCGGAGTACCCTGAGAGAACCCACGCACACACGGAGACTATAAGGCCCCAGCCAGGTGGCAGAGTCGAACCCGGGACCTTTTTGCTACGAGGCAACAGTGCTAACCACCATGCCACCCAAGTACAGAAGAGCTCCACATGAAATAATCTGAATCATTCAGATATGAAAAACACATTTTTTTTTTTTTTTTTTTACCGAAAAAGTATTTGATGTTTAATTAACATAAATAATTTGGAAATTATATTTTAATATACAGTAAAGGCATCAAAATGTGGACAGTTACAGCACACCAGATAGATACACACTCCTGTTACTTAAGTTTAAACAAGATATCAACATCACAGATGTTGAGACTAAAACCTCAACATATGGGCAAAGTATGCTTGTGGAACAGTGGACCTTTCTTTTTTTTTTTTTTTATATTTTTTTTATTAAACATTCATCAACAACAGGTCGTTGACCACAGGGACAAAGCAAAATGTTTTTTGTTTGTTTTTTTTTTGTTTTTTTCCCTTTCCCTTCCCCTTGTTCCCCCTACCCCTCCCCATCTATTCCCACCCTGCTGTAAACAATGAAACAACAAAATAAAACGATATAACAGGAGAGAGAAAATAAATAAATAAATAAATTACAGCTGAAAGACCACGAGCATGAAAACCCAGGAAACAACACAAAAAACGTGAACAATTTACGAACAGGCGTCCACACAAGCATGGGTACACAAACCAAGTCAGAGCATGGACGTTTAAGACTGCACAGGTTGTCAATCACTGTCAAAAGCCGGAACCACAGGGAACCGTTGAGTCCACCAGGCTGGAGGGGCAGGCACACATGCAGCAGAACCAGCTCTTGCGTGAACTTCAGGCTCGAGGGAGGACATCCAGTCTCTCAAAATAAGATAATAGAGGGGCCCAAGTTTTATAAAATTTTTGGATCGAACCTCTAACACAGAACTTGATCTTTTCTAACTTAAGGAACAGTGTCAGATCTTTCAACCAAAGAGAAGCCCTGGGTGGGTGTTCTGATCTCCATGCTAATAGTATTCTTCTTCGGGCAAGGAGAGTTGAAAAAGCCAGTACATTTTTAAAGTCATGTGTTATGAAAAACACATTTAAGCTCTGTTAAAACCTGCAACCAAATCAATTGGACACCCACTCCAAGTGCCTGAAAGTCTAATTTTTCCTCAGTAACTTTGAATGAATTTGGAGCATTTGCTGTGGACTGAAGCGTACTCCGCCCCTCGCCCTGTGACAGCTCGGATAAACTCCAGCTCTCAAAGGAATAGAATAGAATGCCTTTATTGTCATTATACACTCCTGTTCAGTGCAGTCAGAAGGAAGGAAGGAAGGAGCTTTGAGTGCTTGTTTGAGAGTTTTTCAGATTCTTCTCTGATACGGTTCTTGTTCTGCTTCTCCTGCCGTCATAATGGAAACTGATTTTGGCTTCAGATTGTGACGCGTGGAGTGGGTGTAAAATTCATTTGGCTGCTTCTTTTAAGCAGAACTCAAATGTTTTTCAGCCTTTTGAAGTTTGATGTACTTTTGAAGTTCTGAAGGCTCAAAATTGCTAGAAAAACTACGACCGCGTAAATGCCAAATTTGGTCCCACCCCTCGTACTTTGAGGGCCTCTAACTCTGAAAATATTTGTGGGATAAACGCACAGTTTTGCAAAGCTTCATTAAATACACTAAAGTACAAAAAAAGAATAAATAAATAATGAGCTCGCTCTGAGGCGTTCAGGTGGGACCTGTTTTCAGATAATGAAATCACCCAGGAGTGAGGCCAATGATGGCTGTGTTTGTGTGTTCAGGAGATGGAGTGTGAAGCATCTGGTCCATCAGTCAGCAGGACACCGCCTCCTCCCCCCCCTCCTACTCAGGATGAAGAAGACGGCTGGACGGTGGTCAGGAAGAAAAAGTGAAGATTTCAGAATGAAGGGCAGGATGAACTGTTGATCTCAGAGACTGAAGCAGCTGACCTTTGACCTATAGAAAGAGACTTAATGAAAGTTGAGCCTCAACCTCCACCTGCTCCAGACTGAAAGTGTCCCGAAGGCTCAGAAAGGTCTGATGTTTCACGGCTTCCGGCCGGGACCTTCAGTCTGGAACATGTGGAAGGAGACGAGGACGATGCCGTTAAACCAGAGTTGCTCTGGTTTCTGTGGATGAATTTTTATTATTTTTATTATTATTAAACACTTTGACCACACTCTGTGCTGTCACTATACATCGCAATGTGATTATATACTCACTGGCCCCTTAATTAAATACCCTTTGCTAGTAATGAGTCAGACTTTAGCCTTCAGGACTGCCTTCGTTCTCGGTCACAGAGGTTCCGTGAGGTGCGGGAAGATTTGAAAGTATCACAGCTGCTTCAGGTTTGTGGGCAGCATCTTCATGATTCAGTACTCTTCTGCATCCTGAAGGTGCTCTATTGGACTCAGATCTGATGATTGTGGAGGGCATCTGGAGTTCAGTGAACTCATGTTGATAATTCAGAAACAGATCCTCTGTGCTGTGCACCATCAGATGTAATAGGAATACCCAGGAATACCCCAGGTTCATGTCTGACAGTTTTGTTCAGTCTTTGCTCAGCCTCAGATCATCAGGAGTATTTCAGAGGCTGAAATGGACGACTTCCCCGTGCTGCCCAGTGGGCTCGACTTCGTGCCCTCCTCATCTGCTCCGTTACATTTTTTTCTTTATATAAGCTATTTTTAGCAACGTTGAGCAGAGAGCCACTTCTGAATTGCATATGCATCTGGTGGAAATGCAAACATTGTTTTGGGTGGGCATGAATATCTGAACTACTCGCAGAGCGGGAGTGAAACTTGGAAAAAGTTTTGGCAAACCAAAAATGGAGAGTAAATTTGCACCTTCTGTAGCGTATACCTCTTTACAGCCAGAAACCTCCAGCAACCACTAACCAACCACCCGGGGAATGCACATTTTTCCCTCGCAACCGGTGATTGCCAGGGGGTCACTGACCGGTCACTAGGCCTGTGTGACCGAGGGCCTAGGCAGGCAGCTGGAGTTGGAATGTAATGCAGCTGCAAATGGTGTATTCCCAGGATCAGTTTCTGCCACAGGCCCATCAGCAGCTAAATCCGGCTCTGGCACAGACTCGAGCTGAGCCGGCCTCTCGGTGCATTGATTTATGGGTTTTCTTACATTTAAGTCGATACAGTCAAATAACTTTCTCCCAAGGGCTGCAGCAAATGTTTCTCATGTAACGAGGTTATAAAGCAGTGAAAATACCTTCGACAGTCCAAACGAATGTCTTCATTTAAAGGTCAAAGAGACAGGAGGCAGTTTTAGTTAATCGGCCATCAGATGGTTGCTGATAATTGATTGGAGTCCCTCAAAAACTAAACGGGGCTCATAAAGAACAGCAGTAACCAGCATATATTTAATGCCTTTAAACTGATCAATAAAGCTATAAGTCAGGTCAGGTGAGCTTTCATTCATCTTTATTTTCACAGAATAAACATTCCACACTGACATGTAGAAAAAAAACCCCTTATTATATCACTGGGGGGGGGGGGGGGGGGGGGGGTTGTAGTTATTTCAAGGCACTATTTATCATATGAACATAGAAAGAGGTGAGAGCAGGTGAACAGGGGAGGTCAGAGGTCATCAAAGGACATTTCAGTTCCACCTTCAGCTACAAAGATCAATACGGTCATTGATAATACTGTGGTCGGAGTCGGGGGGGGGGGGGGGGGTCAGCTGTTGTAGGGAAGCTACAGTGTGCTCGTCTAAACAAAACTGATCATCAGGGAGGTTCACGAGTCCTACAAGTCTCTGATCAATAACCAATAATCATCTCACAGGTTCAGCAGGAAATGACGAAGGGACGGCTAAATATAAACTCAGCAGAAATCAACAGAAATGCAGCCAAACGACAAGGACAGAAAAGTGAAGGATGTCATCTGACTCCCGCAGGAAGGAAACAAACTGCACTCGTTCAGTCGAGCCAAAGGTCAGCAGAGGTGAGAAGACTGAGGCTGAATCCAAATGTTTCCATGGCCTAATCGCCACCCTAAGGCTTCGTCAGCACTAACTATGCTTCCATTTAAACATTTCAGTTTTAGAGCAGAAAGCAGAAGGCCGAGAGCTTGCAAAAAACACTGAAGAGGAAGAACAGCAAAGGCAAAAGGTTCAGAGCAGAGATGTTTTTGCTTTACTGAAGTAACAGACGGGTATGAAGCAGTCATGGCGACAGAAAACCCGAGAATCAGGACGTCACAGAAAGGTACAACAGGATCCAGGCAGAAAGTGTCTCCATTTTATGGCTGTGAAACTCTGGAGTAAAGTAGGCAGAAGGTGTAGACATAACAAATCACACAAAACCTAATCGCTTCTTAAAGGCCTTCACCGGCATCGCCCGGTTAGCAGCTGACGAGTGCTCGGCATGGTAGTGACTCACCTCACTGTGACGCTCTTACAGCGAATGAGAGGTAACTGACAAATATTAAAATTTACATTTTAAGGAACCTCGATGTGCTCTGATTCAGTGTTTTTAAATCCTTGTTAATGTTGCATCTCCTTCTGCCACAAAGCAGCACAATAAATATCTTTCCATGCTTATTTTTTTTTACCTTATTTTTAAAATAAAAACTATATTTAATGTCACAACACTACACTAATATCCTCAAGCGAAGCCTGCAAAAATGCAGACTTCTGCGAGGTGTGCATAAAGAGATAAAAACGTCTGCGAGCAGCTGATAAAGTTAAGAGTGGCGCAGCCCCGATCGCTCACAGCAGTGAGACCCCACAAAGTCCAGAGGCACACTCTGGATTTCACATCAACACTTCTGATGTTTGACCACGAGGAGGGTCCAAACTCACCTCCACGCAGTCAACTTTTTCAACAAAGGAAGCTCAACAGAGGAAGAAGAGTACAGCCTTTCATTTCAGCCTCAGTGGCCACGTTAATAAAGACGGCAATCTTTAGAACCAGGACGTGTTTAGTGCTGCGTCACTTGTTTGGACCCCAGTCTAAAAACAGAGGAAGTCACACAACAGGTCAGCGAGAGAGACGTTAAGTCCGATATAAAAGAGAGAAACCTGGAAGAACTTATTCCAATACTTACAGATGAGCTGTGAGGACTCAGATTCAGTTTGGATCCAGCCTCAGCCAATCATTCAATCATCCGGTTATTTCAGGAATCGGCGCAGACACGCAATCAAGATAATAGTTTCCCCACATTATGTGAAATCAACAGACACTTCCAACACGCCCCAACCACCGACTGTCTCTGCGTGCAGCCCCACAGGCTGCGCGTGTGTCTGTGTGTGTGTGTTTATGTCTGCAGCCACGGGTGCTGCAGACACTCTGCCGCAGTCGCTCTCCGTTCAGGCTGCAGCTCCAACATGGTCAACAGGAAGTCGCTGAACTGAGCCGCCTGGTCCAGCGGCCACTCGTACTTCTCCAACAGAACCTCGAACAGACCCCACGGCTTCAGGTTAGAGATGTGACGCAGCTCACCTGAGACGGGACGAGAGAGAGAGTAAGGCACCAAAGCTTAACGACTGTTTTACAAACCAAGAATTTTGACTCCCACGCTTTACTGTCTACAGCTTAATTTTAGTAATAAGCACTCTGACCTTCCACCTTTCTCCACAGTTTAGGATCATGGGTACTGAAACTGTCTCACCTCTCCTGTTGAAGTACTCTCTGGAGTACCTGCCAGACAAAGCGAAGGGCAGAGGAATCGGCCCAAGCAGCTCGATGATGTGAGCGATGTGATCTGAACACACAAAGTAAATATTCACAATGAAGGTTCTGAACAGGAAAAATATACTCTGAGCTACGGTATACAGTCACAGTACAGTACTGTGTACAATAGTACCTTCATCTCTGGTGTAATCTTCTCCTGAATGGGGCTCAAACAGGTAATCTCCTGTCGCCAGCTCAAATGCCTGAAACATCAAAATGATGATGCAGTCATAATACACAATTTTTTTTATTTATTGTATTTTTTTTTTTTTTTAATATATATATATATATATAAAATATAATATATATCAGATGGAGTGGCGTAGTGGTAACATTACAGTCTTTGGAGCAGGAGCTCAGGGGTTCAAATCCTGACCGGAGTTTGACGAGCTACAACACAAATGCTACGGCAAGGGGGAGCCAGGACGACAGGTCAGGGGACATTTCATCATCCCCACAGACAGGAGGCAGTTTTAGTTAATTATAGTTACTCAGTGGTGGGTGTGTGGTGTATGTATAATATAATGTATATCTGGGCTCAGATATGTCAGATACAGCTGGGATAATAAGCTGGCCATACGAGGAAATAGAAGTCAAGACAAATCCAGCACCCTGAGACCGTACGCTACGGGTGGAACGTGGCTGAGGACTAGTGAGAGTCACAAGTCAGCAACCAAGAGACCATTTAAAGGACACTAAGTTTAGCTACTGAACTTTTTCTGAGATACTTTTTTTTTTTTCCATTAATTCATTAATAATCATTAAAAATTAAAATGTGGAATATATCAGTCTGTGTGCAATGAATGAATGAATGAATATAATATACAAATTTGAACTTTTTCATGATATTCTAATTTTATGACCAGCACCTGTATGTGTGTATACAGGTGTGTGTGTGTGTGTGTGTGTATGTATATATATATATATATATATATATATATATATATATATATATATAAACTGTTACACTCTTACTCTGTTACACTGTAACACTCTAAACAACTTCACACAGCAATGGTCTGATGGATATGCTTTAACAGTAAGACTGGGGTCCCATCATTTCATATACACACACACACACACACACACACACACACTGCATCAGTGAGTATGTGTACCATGCAGGCAGTGCTCCAGATGTCAGCTGGGGGTCCGTACTCCGCTCCAATCAGAACCTCCAGAGCTCTGTACTGTCTGGTCTGAATGTCCTCTGTGAAGTGTTTGTGCTGGACAAGAGACATAAGACAGGAAAAGAGAGAGGAGCCGTGTGATTGGTCTGATGGGAAGATAAGCAGTACGAAGAGAAAGAGATAGATGATAAAGTCTTCTCACCACCCAGCATGCATTTCCCAGATCAGCAATCTTCACTCTGAACTTGTCTGCGTTCTGAGGATCCAGAGGACTGAGGACAAAGTCGGAGGCACTAAATGCTGAAATTAAAAAAACAAAAAAAAAAACAATTGGTCACCTAAAATCTCTTATGGCACCCAATTCAACAAGATGAAGCCCCCTGAGTATACAACATTTATACCGCTTTATGTGTGGGACAGGTTTGCGTGTGAGATTTGAGCTCTAACTGCTGTTTGTGTTTATGTGCCATTTAGGAGGATCTGACTGATATACGGACAGTGGGTAAGATGCTGGAAGGTGCTCCAGCTGAGAACTAACAGTGGGAGTGAACCCTGGAGGGGTGTGGAAGAAAGTACCAAAGTGGTGTTCTGGTGTTCTATTATTGGACTTGTGCTAATCACAGTTTGTCCATAACACCATGTTTGAGCATTGAGTGCTCATAAGTCCAGTTGGCAACAGGACATCGTTAGCTGCCACTCAATTATGGATTTTCTGGCTATATCACCAGACCCGTGGCTATTTGGGTGAAGAGAGGAGCCAAGCTGTCAGCTGACCACCACCCAGCAGTGAGTTTGATCAGGAGGTGAGGGAGGATGTCTGGCACACTGAAACATATAGTAAGGGTGTAGTGGGAGCGTCTGGCTGAGGTCCCAGTCCTGGAGATTTAAACTGCCATCTGACAGAGATTCCACAGCACTCCGAGAGTCCAAATGGGCCACGTTCCACCTCCAGTTCAGATTTCCCTAACTAACCACTGAGCTGAAGGAGGAGTCCTGTCAAGTTTGGCTATGATGGTGGACTCCACCTGGGCTTCTACTGTACGTAACATTTTTGGACAGAATTTCTAAGACAGTTTTTTTTGCAAATGATGCAGTCCCAGCTTGAACTGGGAACAAGTTGTTCCTTAAGAGTTCAAACACCTCATGAGGCAGATCAGTGAAACATCTGCAGTGATGCTGACGCTCTACAGGTCTGTTGTGGCTGAGAGAGGTTAGAATGAAGGCGAAGCTATCAATTTACCGTCTGATCGACATTCTTTCCATCACTGGCTACGAGCTGTGCGTAGAATTCGAAAGAATAAGGTTGTGGATACAACCAGGATGTCTGGGAGGCAAGATGAGGAGCTCAGTCATTCGGGAGGCTCTGTTTTCTATCACTGTATAGGATACCTCCTAGGGTTTGGCCTTTGGAGGATTTAGCATTCAGAAAGATAACCCTGGATTATCCCAGAACTTGAAGACCTTTTGCAGGAAGAATGGGCCAAAATCTCTCAGTTGCTACAAAAAGACTGCAAACTATGAGTCAAGCCAAAGTAGTAAGTACTGACCATGAACGGTGCCCAAATTTCCTTTTGTATTACACTGAAACAGTAAAAGATGGAAATAAAGCTCAGTTCTTCACTATCACAGAAACGTATGCATGCATGCACGTGTGTGTTTGTATGCGTGCGTGCACGTGTGTGTTTGTATGCGTGCGTGCACGTGTGTGTTTCCAACCTTCTCGTCCACTCGAGTATCCCGACTGAGTAGAAAGTGCTGATTCAGATGTTGCTGACATCACTGAGCTGGAGAAACCTGATAGGCCAGAAGCAGGACTGGAGAACCGTCCGGGGGCGTGGCCGTTACACCCATCCTCAAACCAAGAGCAGTTGGACTCTGGGCTGGCTTTGCTGTTGGCTATAGAGCAGGAAGTGTTGCCATTGACAACCACAGAGCCTGAGAACAAAGAGAAACAGTATTTATACTGCGTTAGACAGTAAATTCTACTTCACCCTTTACCAACAATCACATTCACACTTGGTGTACTCCGTGTACTCACCGATACTGTCTACATCGTCAGCTTGCAGCACACCGTCCTCTTCCTCCATCCTCTGAACACACAAACAGAAAAAGACCCTGCAGTACTGCTGATGGCAGGAAACATACTATACACTACTGCAGGATTAGTGCAGTATGTTTCACAGTATTATTACCAGTGTACTACTGTACCTGTATATCAACCAGCCTCTCCTCTAACAGCCTCTGCTGTCGTTTGGCTTTTCTTTTCAACTTCTTCTTCTTGTTTTTAGACAGTTTTCCAACCTGGGTGCACACAGGGTGAGAGAGGCGGCGGGACGGTGAAGTTTCAACAACAGCAGCGTCATATTTCTGCAATTAAGATGCTCAAACACACACACCTGGTGTTACTGACAACACACACCCATGCACACGCAGTTTCTTTTCTTGACTTTCATCCAATCAGCTTGCGGTATTTTACTGCAGGTATAAAGCATCTGACACCCCCCAGGATCTGAGGCTTAGCAAGATAACTTCAGGTTTAACCCCAGGTTTTCAGGGTCACAGACGTGCTTCACTTCTTACTGGCGTACAAACCTGATGTTGCAGACACAGCCTGTATGAAATACTGTCACGTGTATGCAGTGTGCCAACAGTCTCTAAACCATTTGTTATTACCAGATTAGCATCAGTGAGAGATACAGATTCTCAGCAGAGGTAAAACAATTTCTGCCTAGATTTTGGCCCTACAGGCTGAAAGTAATTTTAAAGCCATTTTGCTCAGTTTGTGTGTGTAAAACAGCAAACCCTTGTACTTGACCTTATAGGAAGTCTGCACATCAGCTGATTTTTATACTTCATTATAATATTTTTACCTATACTTGTAGCTCCATAGTGCAGTGGTTTATACATTCACCTAACACATGAAAGGGCCCTGATTTGAGACCAGGATGAGGAGCTACCCGCTGTGGTGGCCTTTCATGAGTAAGGGAGGAGTCGAAAGTAGCTTCTATTTTTATTACCTTTTCTTTTTTATTCACATGCTCTCCAATCTACACCACCTGTGTTGCAGCTGAAACAAATCTTTAAAAATGATCTATCTCACAACAGATTTAAGCAACACATTAATGTAATAGAGCACAACATTTGAATTACAGTCAGATCTTGCTGTGCCTCAGTGAGTAGCAGCAGTGATACTGATAATGATTCCTTCCTGGGTTTTCCAGTTTTACTGCCCAATCAAACTGCTTTACACTACAAGCCACATTCACACATTAATACAGTGCTTTTGTGTACTATGGCTATGCCTGCAGACCTGTCCATGTTTGCAATCGGCAAAATGCTGCCGAACAACTGAATCTGTGGTGATTCTGTGGTGATTCTGGGTAACGTATCGAGTGGATAACCTCCGTGTGACTGCTTAGCCTGATTGCTGATGTTACAGTAAGGGACGTTAGATAAGGAAAAGATATCCTAGGTGCTTTGAACTTGCACTTGAACACAGCAGGCATCACATCTGGACACTTACCTCTAGATCCCTGGGAGCCGTGCTAACTAGAGAGAGAGAGAGAGAGAGAGAGACACAGGGACAGACAAACAGGGAGAAAATGGCAGAAACACAGGAAGAAAAGAAGGAAAACAGAGAGAAAGGAGAAACAGTGCAGTTAGAACTGTGTAAGAAAGGAAGAGACAGCTCAGAAAGCAGACAGGCAGGCAGGTAGATGTCTCTGTGGATGGAGTGGAAACCACAGCTCCCAGTAACTGTGCGGTCAGACTCTAGTGGAAACTCACCACTTAGGATTAAACATTTCTGATACATTTACTGATCTATTTCACGCTCTGACTGGAAAACATGTCACGAAAGCTTCTTTTCAAACATCTAAAAACTATTAATCCACACTAACGCCTTCTAGTTCTGACCAATCACATGGCGGCTGATCACCTGATGACCCGGAAGGGGGCGGGGCTCCGGCTCTCTGCCAAATAGTAGCTTCAGCTGCCAATCTCCTGATGTAAACCTCATCAACCTCCAACAGGATGTTCTCTGGTTTGATGTCGGTGTGAATGATCTTACACTTGGTGTGGAGGTAATCCAGACCCTGCAGCACCTGCAAGCAGACAGCCGAGCTCATGCCGGTCAGTGAGTCCGGGTCACTGTACGTATACTTTATAGATCAGTATTTGTGTAACCTGTTTGATGATGGTCTTGACACAGGCCATAGGAAGTCCCATATAGTTTGACTTGATGATCCATTTTAACAGCTGGTGGCCCAAAACTTCCAGAACCATACAGACATCTGAGAAAGGCTGAGGAAACTGACAGACACCAACTGACGCACCAACAGTGACACCGACAACCAGAGCAGCACCAAAATTTACAAGTACTAAACAAACAATCCAACTCGACATCTTTTCTAAGCTTTAGAAACAAAGGGAAGCTGACTTACAAACACCAAAAATGTCAAACGACTATTTCATTCTGTAATCGTCAGCACACTAAAACATTTCTGGATCTTTAACATATCTCACTAAATATAAATATTCTTCAGTCATAATAATCAGGACAGTACAGAAGAGGGTGTAATTATTCTCAGCTTTTCCTCCTCAATATTTTTAAAATCTGCAAACTTCAACGGCAAGAGGAAGGACTCCTGTTCACAACTGTGCTATCGGTGACCTTTGACGTCTTCTCAGTTTTGCAGTAACAGGACTCAAGACTGTAGTTTATGCTTGAAATTTGCATTTCTATAAGGGACACATGCATGTTTAATGCAGTGCAGTCTGAAAGTATAACCCGAGTGTTCGAATCCGTCCAGCTGCAGGACGAGACTCCGGAGAAGCAGCAAAGTGATCTCAAAGACGGCCACAACAGCGACTGGTCTTCTTTCCAGTAAGAACACAGGAAGGTGCTGGAGCCACAGAAATGTTCACTGCTTATACTATTCACTAATAAACTGAATGATCATAGTGTCATTCTCTCAGATGGGAAAAAAATATCTTTAAAAAAGGCAAAACAAATTTCCAAATACATGCAATACACCGTGTCAACCCATCCACCAGACAGGCAGTGGTTAAAGGATACGCACTCCATTGACTCCAGAGATCTTGAAGTCATCAATGAGCTGGACGATGGTTTCCCTGTAGGGGTCAGAGGGGTCACTGTCTCTCACCTGGAGAGACAGGCAGACAGGTTACCTGAGCCACAGGCTGGGGTGTTTCTGAGAGAAAGAGTAAGATCAAACACTTACACATCGGAGCAGTTTGATCTCGTCCAGAGCCGTCTCGGTGTAATGGGGGGCGCTCTTCACCACTTTCAGCGCCACAAAACGCTTCTTCCTGAATCACAAACACATTCAGAGCGTTTGACAACAGAAACTGTGCAGAAAGCCAATGAACTGCCTTCAAAACATTCAGTGTGTCGTACTGCAGATCCCAGCAGAGCCAGACGGTAGAAAAATGTCCCCAGCCCAGTTTTCTGACCACATGGTACCTCCCGTTAAACAGATCACCAATCTCCACTGGGTAGTAACCGCCTGGAACACACAGAAAGATGAGAAATGAGATGAGTATCACTTAATGTTTAGTTCAATTCAGGCTGGTTATTAAATGGCACCAAGGATTAATGGGACCATTCATTTCCATGTCACTGGAAAGGGGGCTTCCCCATTAAGCTTCTGCCAGGCTGGGATTCGAATCAAAGATTCAGGAGGACTGATGTAGTCTCCATTTTGGCCATTTCGCTGATAAACTCTCACCTTTGCAGTAATCTGACGGGTCCTCCTGCTCCTCATCATCAGAGCCCAGCAGCTGAGCAGGGGGCGGAGTTAACTCTGGAGGTGGCGGGGTCACAGCCGGAGGGGGTGAGGTCAGCTGTTGACTTGCTGTTGGCATCACGGGAGGTCGGCCAATGGGAGGGCCCAGAGAGTCGAGAGAGCGGAGGAAGGAGGGGGAGGATGAGCAGAGGGGGGAGTACAGGTGGGAGGACACACTGGAAGTAAAGGTCACTGAGGTAAGCAGGAAGGGGTCGGGCTGGGAGGGGCTTAATGGAGGAGTGGGAGGAGCTTTGGCAGGGTGCGTGGCAGACACTGATGGGGATTCAGAGGCATTGTGGGTAACTGTGTGTGGTGAGGTAGGAGGTGATTTGTAGAGCTCTGTTTGACCATCTGCTGTGACAGTCTGAAGAGTTCTGTGAGGCAATCTGGAGGAATCCTGGGTGTTATTATTATTCTGGTTAACAGTTGGCAGTGATTGGCTGGGACTGCGAGGGGACTCTGGAGATGCTGCAGGAGGTGACTGGTTGCAAAGCTGAGGCCTTTGGAGGGTAGCTTCAGGAGGCTCCTTGGGGGTATTTATTGTGCCTAGAAACGGTGATGAGGTCTGGGGGGAAAGTGGTGACGGAGTACGGGGAGCATTCTCGGGGGGCATCAGTGTGATTTCAGTGTTTGACGAGGATGTTTGTGGGGGCTCTTCTTGGAGTTCTTGGAGGGCTGTCGTGATGGTTTCATAGGGATCTTCTGAACATGCTGACGTGTTTTTGTGTGGTGTGGTTGTATCTGAAGTGCTTCTGGGACTTTCTGGACATGCTAACGTGTTTGCATGTGATACGGTTGTTTCTCGAGTGCTTTCATGGGGTGGCAAAGTGATCAGAGAGCAAGTCTGCAGGGGTGCTGTGGGTACGCTGCTGTCAGCATCCAGACTCTGTAGGTTACAGAGGTCATCGGGCCTAAGGGGTTAAAAAAAAAAAAAAGAAAAAAAGTAGAGAACATTTGATTTTAAGCTACAGCTGGAAACATAATTGCTTAAATTGCACCAGCAACATCAGTTGGCCTTAACAGTGACATTCTTTTCTCATCTCTTAGTTAGCTAGCCAAAGAATAATACAGACACTTCATCTGTGAATTTCAGAGACAGGCTCATGGGGAAAGGGAGAAAATACATTTTTGTTTTTGTTTAAAAATAATAAATGCATAGACTTCAGTTAAGTAAAGACTCTTTGCCTTAACATCATGGGGCCTTTATGGCCTATGGGACCAGTTGTGCTTATGTGCATAGCCAAAAGCACATTTTTAGCCAGGAAAAAACACAGTCGATACAATAAAAACAAATAATACCAGACATATGCGTAGAGACTAAATGAACACTTTGACTGTGTTCAGCAGTGTGGAAAGATTAAAACGTTTTGAGAAAAGGAGAAAGAGACGTGACAAGACTGTCAGAGGAAATATGAAAAGTCTCTGAAATGTCAAAAAGCTGATGGAGTTGTTTCAGGAAAATGAAGTCTGAGACCAAACGTAACACCCTGAAGAAGACGAATCGTGTAAAACCATCTACTCAAAAAAATAACATATGTAGTAAAATACAAAGATTGAGAGACCCTTTTTTAAATTTATGTGAAGATTTGGAAAAGCTGTTCAGTGTGCTGGTTATTTCGTGCTTGCTGAATCGATGAGCAGATGTTTTTTCTTATGTGTTTGTGCATTTTGTTTGCAGGGGTATGGACTGCCGTGGGCGGCGTGAGAGATGCAGTTTGTTTAGCTCAGTTTGTTTCTTCTTAATTTTATGTTTATGCAAAAATAATTAAAAAAAAAAAAAGCTGTTGAAGACAAAAACACTCAACCCTAAACTCTGTGGACTGTTACAAGTCTGGTGATCACTTCATCTGAACACAGATAATGTGCATAGATCAAATAACACGCACAGACGCACAAACACACACAGCTGCTTTCCATCACATCTCTGAGTCATGGACATTGTTGAAGTTTGCCTGAGCTACACTGAAATAGACTGAAGTGTAAGAGTGTGTGTGTGTGTGTGTGTGTGTGTGTGTGTGTGTGTGTGTGTGTGTGTGTGTGTGTGTGTGTGTGTGTGTGTGTGTGTGTGTTGTGGGATCATAATTCAGTCTCTGGTTCTATTATTGGATATGAGTGTCTTCAGGCTGAGCACCAAACTTGTTTCTGTCAGCAGGACACCAGCTAGCCTAGCAGGAAGTCTGCAGCGGGATAGCTGTTTCACTGACATGCTGTGTCTCGTTATGTGACTAGTTGTGTATCACCAAGCCTCAGACTCAAATCTGGAAATCTGCTGTTTAAAACCATCATTGCTGAGCAGTTGAACTCAGTAAATACGGAGTCTGATTAACTTTCACAGGTGCTGATGCCCTCACTTCGGCCTGGCAGACAACTCTCCTGTCATGGAAAATTAAAGGTTGTTACTCAGCCAGTAAGACACCGACCATGAACCATGAAAGGAGACCGCTGCTTCAGCTTAACTTCTTTCTCCAAATAGCTGAAAAAACAAGAAAAAAAAGGTCCTTCTGTTCTCCATTGCTCTAAATATTGTACATGGAAAGTGGCACCGAATATTAAAATTGTTTTCAGTCAGAAGCAGCCTGGGTGGCTGCACAGTCCAGAGAAAGTTGTCACTTTATTGCACAAATCGAGAATATTAAAAACTTTTGAGGTGGTGCCTGGGGTTGGGGGTTGGAGCACATTTGTCTAATGTTAAATGCAAGCGGCTGCAAGGCGATGGGGACGAGGTTCAATGCAGGCACCAAAACAGCCAGCGAGTCGATGGCCTCAGAGTCTGAAAAGTGCCTGCATCCTTTCTAATGACCAGCAGGGGCGACTCATCTGGTTTCCCAGGGAAGTCTTACTAAGTTATAACCTGATGTCCAGTTTGTAAATTATGGCTCCATGTGTAGTAAAAAGCTACCATATGAGCATGCAGTGTCAGTCAGCAGTCTAAGCCACAGTTCACTGGGTACTGCCTCTTAGCAGGCTTCCTGATGATGGCCAATCAGAAGAAGGAGCTAGGACAGGAGCTAAAAGACCATGTTTAGCAAGAGCACTGAGGGGCTGCATGAACTCCCAGAATAAAACATTATTTTACTGACTTGTGAATAATGCAAAGCTACTTTAGTGAAGTCCCCCAAACACAGATTTTGTTGGAGGTGCCCGCTTAACTCATTTTCAGAGCGCTTGTTGTTGCTAAGTTACAAAAACCATCTTCTTCAAAATTGTCTTCTCTATGATTATTGATGCCGATATCGTTAAGTCACAAGCTTTCTTGAATTTAAGTGGTCATGAGAGAGAAGTGGCGGTGAAGAGCGCAGCGGCGTTCCCAAAGATGACCTGAGAGCACCGTGACTGCAGCTGGGAAAAAACCAAATCTGTGCGCGGCGGCTGTTTTTGTGACGGATTTCGAGCGCCATCAACAATGAAGCTGAACGTGCAAAAACACTGTCTGTGCACAGAGACGCTTACTGTGGGGCAACTGAGGGAAACAGTTTGTGAAATCTGTGGAATTTTCTACATTTCTGCATAAATATGTCCTAAAAGTAGGAATTGAGAACCTTAATAAACAAATAAAATATAAATATTGGTCTTAGTTGTTGATTTATTTAGAGATCCATAAAAAGGAAATCATGCAACCCTTTGCTTCAGTACCTGGTGCAAACCCACCAATACAGCAGCAACTTCAACTAAACGTAACTCTTGACCAGTCCTGCACACTTTGAGGACTCGAGCCCAATTTTTAGCTCATGCAACTGGGATGTTGGGTGGAGTGGGTATCCACACATGAACTGCTCACTTCAGACCATACCAGGACTTGACCCACTTTCTCATGAGGTTTACTCCTCCAGTTTCAGATTTCATTGCTCCATCAATGAAGAGGAAGCATCCGGGCCCATATGCAACAAAACAAGCCCAAACCATAACACCACCACCAGGTTTCACAAATGGGATTAGGCTCTCATGCTGGAATGCAGTGTTTTCCTATATCCAAAGCTCCGAATTTAAACCCAGAAGTTCTATTATTGTCTCCTCCATCTACAAAATACTGTTCAAACAGCCTTCTGTTTTCTCTGCATAATCTTTAGCTAACAGCAAACAGGCAGTAATGCACAGCCCTGGAATGCACTGATGATGCTCCTGATGTCAGACTCATCATTAGAGGTTTCTGCAATATGTAAGCACGAATAGGACATGAAACAATCTTGAATTTTAAAGAGAGGAATATTGGAAGATCATTAAGACATTAGAGATGTTTTTCAGAAATCCTGCTTATAACACCACCAATAAATCAGATTTAGGTGCAAATCAATGCTCTAAATGAATGGGGGTGACATACAGGAAGTTAAAAGGGGATTTTCTTGGAGTGCATGTCACCCACATACACACACATTAAGACACTCCTCTAAATTTAGCCTCTGAGTGTGTGTATGGGGTAAGCAGTTTATCCAGTCTACAGCCTCTGCTGGTTTCTTACCGGTTCTCTTCGGCTCGGACTCTCCGGTGTTTCTTGCCTCTGCGCCGGTGTTTCTTACCGGTTGCAGCAGGGTTTCCAGTTCCAGCACCGACTGCTGCTGAGAGGAGAACATCATCTTTAAAATAGGTCACACGGTTCAATCTCAAAGTCCATGAAAAATGTGAAAACCCTGTGATGTGATCCTTGCTGTTAAGAATGGAACTCCTGATAAATGAGTCCCTCTTTACTGAGTAAATCATCAAATACTTTAATACTATTGTAACTTACATCAGGCTCAAAGTATTATGTTGTCTTGTCTTTTGTATATAGTTTCATGTGACCTGCCAAAACATTATTGGTAGTTTTACATCTTACATTTTATACTGATGTACCTGTTAAATAAGAAAATATAAGAAAACAATACTTAGTAAACACACATACACAACTACTACAAATGTCCAACACATCATAATCAGTTATTCGCTAGATTTATTTAAACACAACAGAACAACTGTAGAACTTGAACCAAACACCATTCATAAAATTCCAGATGTTGGGTTTCCTCCACTGTTGAACACCAGTAGTAAACAAAAATACAGCACAACCCTACAATACGGCATGAAAACATACACGAGGCTGCACGTTATTGACCAAAAAAACCCATAAATTTAACGATGCTGTTCTCCATTATGGAGGGATAGAGGCGACAATCAAGTAAACATTTCAGATTTGAGTTAATCGGGTGTCGCCTGGAGGTTCAATCATGTGCCGATTTTATTAGCAGACGTTTTTCTTTAGATTAAGACTTAAGTGAGCTCGGTGCATTTGACAGATCTATTACAAAAGTGAAACCCGCTAAATGCAATATTTTTCGAATAGAGTCTGGCGACGAAGTTGGCTGAACCCGAAACCCCCGTCGGTGTGTGTCACAGCCTGGTACCCTTTAGCTGATGCGAGCTAGCTTAGCATATTACCCCCGACTCCAGCTGTATCGATCGGGACACCGAACCAAATCCAGCCTACTTTACCTATCAGCATCTCGGCTCCCGGTCCTCCGTCCGAACCGGTCAGAGAGCGTCTATCCCGTCCGGGCTGACGTGCTCTGACGGCTCTTGAGCTTCCTCAACCCGGTCGAGCGTCACAAAAAAAAACAGCCGCTGGAAGCCGTAAATGATGCGGCTGCAGGAGGTTCCGAGGGTCCAAAAACTAAATGGGTCTCGGTGGATCAGCGCGGCGCAGCGTGGTCGCCACGAGCCGCTGGCCTGTCCGTTAGCCCGTTAGATAACAGCTGTCGGTCCGCTGTCAGTTAGCCTGTTAGCTCCAGCTGCAGAACATCGCCCGGACCTGCTGAATCCCGCCCGATCTGTTCGTCTCTGCGCCGGTTCAGAACCTGGTCCGCACGCTTTATTTGGGTGTGTTTAATTTGCTGTCTCGGTCTTGCTGTTCATGGACTCAACAGCTGCTGACAGCCTGACACCGGACACCGGGCTTTGCGCACGCGCAGTGACCGGCCACGAGCTAAACTGGGAGCAGTGGCGCATCTAGGAGGTAATGTGGGGTGTCTGCGATAACAGAACAACCACCACCCAGTGGAGCTCTCCCCAGGGAGGCTTCGGATTGCTGATGTGCAAAGATTAGTTCAGAGGAATCAGAAGAAGTGGACAGAATTTGCTAATGATGCTGATACTGGTTAATAAATCGGAGACCGGGGTTAGTGCATAACACATACAATAGTTTGTCTATTTTATTTTGTTTTTTAAGTGCCCTTGGGCAAGAGACTGAACCTCAAGTCTCATGGCATGTCTGCACCTTGTATGGCTGCATCCACCTTTGTTGTGTGTGAACAAATTAATTCATAACACATTGTTAAACACTTTGCAGGACTGCTGGGATTAAAGGGTGTCATATGCACAGCATTCACCATTTAGGTTCAAGCAAAAAAAAAACTACTTAGCTGAGGTTTTTGTTCAAATAGACCCTGTCGCAGTGTTAGCCCATCTGAAAGAGAATATCTGCCAGTAAGCTTTTCTTCTTCTTCCTGACATAAAGTGCCAAAGGCAAACTTGTCCCTTGTGTGCCAGGCTGTGGTTAATTCCCTATCTGTAATCACAGCAGGATAGCAAACTTCATTTTCCTGCAGCATCTGCTGCCGCAGAGCTGATATCAAGATATCAAAACTGTTTTGCTTCCAGTTGCCTTCAACTCGAGAACTTAAAGCTGGTGGGTGTCGTGCAGACAGGACAGAAAATGTTCACATTCAACGAAGGGCTTTTGTCATTTCCCTAATTTGTGTCTCATCTCTGCCTGTGACCCAGAAACTGATCTCAGTAAGCCACGCTGAAGGTTATCTCAGGTCCTAAAGTGCATCTGGAGGACAGAGGAGAGCTGCCAAGGGAGCTGTAAACCAGGACGCACAAGTTTATCCTTTGCCAAAGTATATTTAACCTCACATATAAGAGGCACCACATGCAGCTGGGATATTAGAATTTCTCTGTATTTACAAGTTGTTTCAATTATTTATGATCAACTGTGTGATGCTGCTTGCTGCCCTTTGTGTTTTTTTATGTGCTTAAAAAAAATGATCTCTTTGTCACATTGCTCCTTATTATGAATTTAAATAAAGGTAGCCTGAAACGTGATCATAATCACGGTTACATTTGAGAAAATAAAAACAGCTGTAGTTAGGATGTAACAACAAATGATGCATATGCAGTTGTGCCAGATGTGTTCAGATGCTGTCCTGACTGTTCTCTCCTTGTCCTCAGAGCAGAGGGAGACCAAGGACACGATTCATAGAAGATCTCAACCTATTGTCTCACCTCTTTTTCCAAAAACATGATAAAAATTTCCAGAAGAAAATGTTTACAAGAAACTGACATTTTTTGTGCTACACGTGGCTCCGTTCATTCTACTACCCCACAAACCAGAGAGCGAGTGTTAGAAGTTCTTTTGGTACAGTCATGAGAAGTGACATCATCATGACATCAGAACTGGAACTCATGATGACACAGCACAACAGAGAACTGTTAAAATTATACCTTTATTTTTACATGATACAAATTGTGTTTGGCCACCTGCCTTTTCACAATAAAAGCACATTTCCATTGCAGACTGATTCATCATCATCATCCTCAGACAGGTATTTACAGGCACATTTACACACTGTTAGCAAACTGTACACAGTCAGTAGAAACAACTGATCCTGGAGTTCTTTTATACAAACCCTTAAAGTTTTTTATTCCCTTATAGTAAAAAAAAACAAACAAAAAAAAAAAAAAACAATTCAGTAACAAACAGAGCTCAACCAATCAGAGCTGAGGATCAAACTGTACAGAGATCAGGTGACATGCGCATCATCAGTGATAAGGCAGGTTTTAAGCCACGCCCCTCACCTCTAAAAAGAAAAAAAGAAAATTATACTGAAGAAGCACCATAAATCTTCATCATCATCATCGTCGTCGTCATCACACGCATGCAGAAATCTACTGTGACCAAAGAACTACAACCACGGGTCAAACACAGGCTCAAAAAGCACACAAGCAAAACACAGAGTCAGAAATAGAAGAAGAAGAAGAAGAAGAAAAGTCCAGCAGGAAGAACTGGTTCAGCAAAATCTGGTTCAAGCCTCTGATTTGGTTCAGTTCAGCTCAGCAGCAGGGACCACATCAGAGTCCACCTGCTAGGTTCAGTCCAGCCAGAGTCCATTTACAACGGGGACACGCAGCACGAGTCCAGGACAGGCCGGGCTGGTCCAGGACACACAAGCGGCGCCGTCCACAAGGACAGCTCAAACAACATGGCTGCCTCGGAGACACGGCCGTAATGTCAGGCTGAATCCAAACGTCCTGACAGATGCCACCATGCCAACTCTTTAAACTGGGACCCAGAATTTACATGACCCTTCAATCCTGGTATGTGCAGTGAATCCGGATCCTCGCAGGGTCCGACTGTTTTTGTGCTATAAACATTACAATACTGATGAAAACAAGAAAGCATCCATAGTAGGACCCTTAAAATCTGGTACTGGATGTGCACAGCCCAAGACCAGAAGGCTCTGCGGTGGGTGATTAAAACCACGCGGGGCATCGGCAGCATCCATCTACCCAGTAGAAGTGATACTGGTGAGGTACATGCACAGATAAAACCCACCCCATCCACAGCCTGTTGACCTGGCTGCCATCAGGCAAGCAATACACAAACATCCAGTGGTGCACCACCAGAACTCGGAGCAGGTTCTCTCTTTTCTTCAGGCTGTATTCATTGTCCATCCTGTTTTTATTAGTAGCATGCAGGGACTACATCTTCAAATTAATTTTAAAACTTTGTATTAGGTAACGGTCATTTAAATGAGTTCCCTTAAATTTCACTTGTTTAGATTCAGCCTGTCAGGCAGGTCATCAGCTAATGCCGGCTGATATCAGAGCTGAAGACGTGTAGCTCTGCAGATGTGAAGTGGATGAACGTGTCTACCATAACGATGGATGTGGTAGCAGCCAGTTATAACCGTGGCGCAACACCCAAACCGGTGTTTCAAGCTACTTGTAGCTGCATTCTCAAAAGTACACTGTGTCCACTGAATGATAAAGAACATTTTTAACAGTTGCAATTCGATGGAAATGCTGAGGGACGCACATGGCAGAGAAAAACAGGAAGCTACAATCTCTACAATCTGTGACCTGAAACAGCAGCTGAGCACGGTGTGTGCTGTTCGTGCTCAGGCTTTCTGGGCTTACTCGGTTTGGTTTGTTGGGGGTGGGTTCTTCTGGCACATCGTCAGGGTTTGTGTATGTTGTATTTTTTTTTGTTCCTTCCCTGGTTCAATAAAAGTGAAACATGAAAATTGATTTATCTTCCCAATTTGCAGGGGGGGGGGGCCCATGATCAATAAGGCTGCTGTGAGAACAGACAGCGCCACCTAGCTGCAAGAGTGAAGGCACAGCTGGGATTAAATAAGTATAAATAGGACTTACAGTATGTACACGCAATAAGTTAGTAACTAGCTAGCACACACGCTTTCTCTCTCTCTCACACACACACTCACACACACACACACACACACACACACACACACACTCTTTAACTCCTCCCACAGATTTCAGATTGTTTTTTCAGCAGGTTTGACTTTAATGTTTCAGTTCAATGCTCAGTGTGACTCCAGTCTCTGTTCATCATTTCTGTGCACATGAAACGAGTCCCCACCGCTGCCTTCTTAGACCTGCACAATACTGTCTACATTAGAGACATCCAAGGACTCGTCATTGGTAGGCTTCACTACTGTACGCAATTCATTCCTTCCCAGGAAGCTCCAGCTGCACTCTGAGAAGCCTTCATTGATGCAAAACGCTGCAGTAAGAGTACTAACAGGGACAAGAAACAGTATTAGTATACAGCAGCTTCTCCTCATCGGCTCCCCATTAAATCCTGAACAGAGTTAAAGATCCTGCTCCTCACATACCGCAGCCATAATGACCAACCTTCATCACAGAGTTGGAAGAAAAAGTGTATAAATTCTGAATTCTCTATATTTCTACATTAAAATGATGCGAGAACTTTAACAATTAGGGGAAAAAAAGTTGATACCAGACCGGTCTATCAGCACATACATGGAGGGCAACATGATGACCCAGCACAGGACACAGCAGGCATCAGTGAAGATGCACCATGAAAGATGGAGCTGGATTGCGGCTGAAGCTGGTTTTGTGGCCTGCATGAACTGACATTCTGCTTGATTCATTTATTGAAAACATTAAATTTTCATGACTAAGTGGTAAAAATATATGAGAGATGCTGTTTAAGTGAACTTTAACACATCTGGTGGAATCCAAAGGATTGTTTAGATCGTTTCAGCTCCCACTTTGGCTCTGGGAGGCAGCCATCTTTGCTACGTTTAAAATTAGGCTTCAAACTTTGACTTTTCCTAAAGCTTACAGTTAGGACTGGCTCAGCTGTCGCTGAACCATCTGCCAGTTGTGCTGCATCATACATTAGTCTGGGACAATCAACCCTAACCCAAATGGGAACCAGGGATCTTAAAAAGATCCTCTCGTCATCAGCACTAAATCACTAAACTAAATCTAACCCTGCATTCATACAGAACTGACTGATGAATCCATCTGGACCCCGCCTGGAACTGAGGAAGACTGGAAGGACTGGGACCAGCAGGTCAGGTCCTGCTACTAGGAGAAACTGGAGTCACACTGATACATGGTTTAAACGCTCCCTGATTCTGGTTCTTTTATTGCGCTTTTTAAAACTGCCCAGATCATCAACATCAGAGCTGCTGGTTTCAGTGGAAAAGGCGAAACATACAAATAGCATGTCTGAGATCAGCAGATCAATAATTAATAAATGAGAATCGGAGTAGAAAGTATTTCATTTGTGCTTTTTGACTCACAGACAGTAGAACAGCAGGGAACTCTGGGAAACATAGTGCAAGGCAGCAGGTGATGGCGATATTCCCTGATCTAATTGGTAAGATTGTCGTTCTCCACCATAGGCTGGTGTCAGTCGGCGTGACGCGGCTTCAGGTTTGGTTTAGGTTAGTTTAATATTAGTTTCACTGCTGCTGTGTGAGGAAATCTAAAGACCTGGGATCTCCTGAGTCTGACTATAAAAACCTCATATATCCTGACACACACATGCACACAGCCACAGACACACACACACACACACACACACACACACGCACACACGCACACAGCAGGAAGACACAGTGCCACAGCAGTCCAGTCATTTTCACTGCTTCAGTCTTTGTCAAGATGTTCCTTCATCCCCATCCTCTTCCTCCTTTCTGCTCACTGAAGGTAAAAGGTCATCAGAGGTCTGTGACTTTGTTCTCAACCAAGGCGGCGACCTGCTGCAACCGATATGCCAGCTGCATCTTCTGACCTGAACTGTCCTCCTCCAGAGACATGATGATCTGACAGAACGAGTACAGCGAGAGAGGCGGGTACAGAAATGGAAGATTGGTCAGTCGCTAATAACAAACTACATGTTTCTTGCTTGTTTATTTGTTTTTGTGATCAGTAAATGTATCCAGATTACAAAAATGGATGCAGCTACAAAACTTTAAACATCTAAAACATTTGTAGTGCAAATAAAGTGCTAAGTGATCATTACAGGTGTTCAGATTAAATTAGCCTGATAGAAACCACGCAGGCACAAAATTACAGAAAACATTTGTTGTTGCTAGTTTTTAATCAAAGGACACGGGGAGGATGTAGTTCTTCTAATATCAGATGAGCCTTCCCTCAAAACTACTTTTATATTTAACAATCAAAAAAACAATGAAACTAATCTAGTTACAAATGCTTTAAATAAAATGAGGGCTAAAAATAGTTTCTTTATTGCACTTTAATTTGTCCTAATTACATGTAATCCATTACCATCCCAATTACGTGTGTGTGTGTGTCCGTGTGTCTGTGTGTGTCTGTGTGTGTGTATTACCTGGTCATAATATTTGTTGATGTACTTGTAGAGCTCATGGAGAGCAACAAGGTTGTTCATCTCCGATGCAAAACTCTGCAGACAGACAGACAGTTTTAACTTCAGGTTGGATTTTTTCCTACAGTGGAAAATCAGTATTTCAGCTTCTGTTCAGTCTGCATTTACTGACCCCAGAAAGTTCAGTTAGAGTGGAGTTCATCTCTTGATAACAACCTGATGCAGCACTGTGGATGTCACTGTAATACCTGAGCACATAAACAGTATCAGTACTGCAGTTGTCAGGCTATAGAAACATCAGTTGGATTATAAATTTTCTTCTTCACATCATAAAACAGTAACCATTTGTCAGTCTTTTTATAGTGTAGTATGAGCCATACAATGGGGACAGGAAGCTGTCTCACCTTTCCACCAGCTGTTTGTACCGGGGGATCTCTCTGGCGTACAACAGCTTGTTTACAGGCGAGTCCTGATTGGACAGAAAGTAACCATAATGTCAGGTGACTAGAAAGCAAAACAAGCTGCACAGACAGGCCGAAAGTGAGAAAGACTTCGTACCCGTCCCACTTTGTGCTCAGAGGTGGTGCAAGAGTCTATGAAGGTCTGAGCGATGACAGACAGAACGGCGTCAATGCTGTCGGTCACCTGAACGTCCAGAACGAACTGAGGATTCTTCAGGATGTTGACCCAGAACCTGAGAGGGAGACTGGAGAAAGGCGTGGATGGGTCAGAGAGAGGAAAAGGGGTTAGAGGTGTGCATCACCTGAAATCTCGATCTGGTAACCAAACGTGTGCCTCACCTGTTGGTCTTCCAGATGTGGACAGTCTCTGGGTCGTCAATTCCATGTTTCTCGGCCATGTCGTCCAGAAAGTCAAAGAAAAATCTCACAGCGATTGGAGGAGGACGCTTTGTACTGAGTATCGCCACAAAGACGTCATCTACAAACTTTTGCAATGTCCCCTAATGAGAAACAGAAAAGTACAGCAGACAGACAGACGGCCGGGTGGTCCATTAGTTCTCATTAGTGTGCGTTTGGTTGTATTTATCAGCTACCTGATGGCATGGGGCCAAATAAACGGGTCGCCACAAAGATAACCTTAAATTCAAGGGGGATGCCCTGTGAAGATTTTATTGTTTACCCCACAAAACCCAAAGACCAAAAGTTTCTGTGTGGAGGTGTGTGGTGGAGCATTAACTCAGTACCTGCCCCTATTGGTAGGAGACGGTATAGCAACAACACAGACTGATATCAGAACACAAACATCTCTTATGCACATGTTTCCACTGTTTGAAATTAATTTCCTGGTGTTTAAACCTTCAGAACTGATGGTCCTCACAATGCCTGCTCCTGTCTGGCGTCCTCACAGTGGCTTTAAGACGAGAATATGTGTGTTACCTTCATGGACAGCAGCCTGGTCAGGTAAATCTCTGGGATTGCCTTGGCTCTCTCCCTCTCCCTCATGCTGCTCTTCCTGTGTTTTGGGATTTCAGGATCTTCACTGCTCTTCACCAGGTGCCATAGACGCAGACCCTCCTCCTCCTCACCCTCCAGCATCGGCGTTTCTATAGCAACAAAAAGACGTTCAGTTACCACAAAAACCAGAACAAAAGACATTGTAATTTCCAAGCTGTCTCAGGGCTCACAGTGTTTTGGGTTCATAATTTTCCACAGATTTTATATTTTTTCTCTCTTTTGTGCTACTTTAGATTCTCGTTCCCAGCTCATTTTCATCTTTGGGAGTTCTAGATGGTTCTTTTTGTGGTGATCTCACTTCTAGGTTTTCCAGGCGTTATAAATGCTTCACAGTTTCAGGAGATATTCTGTGTGATCTCAAGGTTATGCTTCAGGGTTTTACATTATATTTTACATTATATTTTCCTGGGTTGTAGATGCTATGATGATTTGTTTCTTACTCTCTCCAGTTTGGAAAACCTGGTTGACTCCGACTCCTCCTGAACTTTGAGAACGAGGGATCAGAGCGACAGTGGCTCCGTCGGGAACCTGAAGAACCATAGAGAAGAGATGGATGTAAACGAGGAGGTGGAGAGCTGGAAGGAGGTGGAGGCTCCCACGATTGGTCAGTTGTTTTTACCTTATAGTGCTGCAGCGTGTTGAGTCTTTTCCAGCGACCGTGAACCACTGCTGTGACATCATCATCTGACAAGGTCAGGTGACCTGCTTGACCTGAACGCCACTCTGTTCACACAAAGAAACAGGTATGTAAGAGCTGGACGGATATGTTGGCACCATGAATTCTCAGAGCTGCTAACTGAACATTTAAAACACCCACTAACGCTTCGACCAATTTTACCTCTCACGATCAGACATCTCAAACAACAGATAGGTGAGACAGGTGTTTACCCAGGTCGAGACTGTCAGCCAGTGGTCTCTGAGAGAACGGAGCTCCTCTGTAGACCTGATCCAGGATCTTATCTTTCACCTGAACATAAGCAGACAGCAATGTGAGTGGTAAATAAAAAGGTGAGGATCACACAGACAGACAAAGGTATTTAGAAATCCCAGTGGAATTAATAATATAGACTACTCAAATGAGATACTATAATGAGATTTTGTATTGAGGGCAGTTTCTACTGGTGGAACAAATAACTGAGCTCAGTGAGCTGTGAAAGATGGCAAGATGTATGCATCAAGGAAGCTGAGACTAAAGATGGCAACACTAAACACTGCAAGTGTCACCGGATCTTCCAGCAACAGAAAAGAAGAAGGTAGGAGGTGTTCCTAATGACTCATTCCTTTGTCAGTTAAATAGAAATTCTAATTTAGAGTACTCATCTGTCTGATGGTGGCTAAGTTTAGCAGTGCTATCACCTGCAGGTGCTTTCATTGCAAAAGAACACACAGCCCTCTAAAAATGTGGTTTCCACCATCAGGACTTGAGCACAGGGAGAGTACAGCTGCCGTCTGTTGCAGCTGTAGCCACTAATATTGATAGCTGCCTGCAAGACCCAACAGTTAACAGGTGTCATAGAGGACCTTAATTAAACATTACTAATTAAGAAGAATAGTGTAATCAGCTATTATTTCCAGTGCCAGCTAGCAGGGACAGCAAGGTTTAATCAGCTGATCACTTATATCCCTCACTACAATGCCTTAGATCACCAGCAGCTTAACTTCTGTTATTTATTGTCATACCCATATACCTTGGTGAAATGTCTGAAAGGTGTGAATACATTCAAAAATAAACAGCGCCCAACCAAACAAACATGTGCACACCTGCGTGATCGTGTCAGTGTCGAGCACTTTAACAGGACATGGCTGAACCTCAACGCCATTTTTCACCAGCACTGTCAGAGTCTGAGAGAAAGAGACACAGAAAACGGCCTGTCATAAATGGCTGAATGATGCAGCTGCAGACAGGTGTGATGTCTGTTGCTCTGGTTACCACTGAGCAATATTCAATGTCCTCTCGCAGCAGATGACTGTCGTTGAGCGTTCGCTTGGCTTTTCCCGTCACAGCATCCACCGGCCCTTTGTCCACCTGATACTTTATGGCTCTGTAGAGCATGTAGAGAGGCTCCCCCGCCACCTCCTGACAGACAGAAAGAACAGTGACCACATTATATGGGACTGCATGGCAGTTTTATACCCTGTCCCTCACCCCGGATATTGACACAATCTCCCACGTTTTGATTGGCTCTAGTTTACAAAACTCAAAAAGACATGTATCGATCTCTGGATACACCCTGCTGAAACCCAAAGATGATTAGACTAGAGCAGCTGAGATGCGAATACCCGGGTATAGGAAGACTACCAAAGAAGACTATTGAAAAGTAAAGTAAAAGTGTACTTTACCTTACATTTATGTTTACTGTAATTACTTAGCAAAGTAGTAGCGAATACTGTATTTGAAATAAAATACAATATATTTGCCCTTCACGTGATAAAATACTGTATGTAACTGGCATAAATTATATTGCCCACATTGTCCTGTGCAAACATCCACTTTGCCCATTACCGATTTTACTGGTATGTGGTCTGGGATCAGATCGGGTCAGATGGGACAGAGGCTGAGAGGACAGGCAGGCAGTTACCTTCAGGAAGGAATAGAGGCAGATCGACATCCAGTTGGTCAACATCTTCTCAACAACCGTCTCTGTCCTGAAACACAAACACAAGCACAAGCAAAGGCATCAGCAGGGCAAAAAGCTCCTCCCAGCTGAAAGTACATATCTGACCCATAAATCAGGCTGTAAAGTAGTGAAACTTCTGACTCCATACATATGTTTCCTAAGTCTCAGTGACCACTGAAATGACCGTTATGGCTATCTTGCCAGTCATTTAGGGACTTGGCCGTGTTAACCCAAAACAACTGCCTACAAGTATTATTAAGGTGGAGGCCAATGGCCAGGCTTGCTTCTAGAAAGGCTTTGCCTAAATGCGATTAAAAAATATTTTGGGTTCTTTTTAAGGATCTGCAGCAAATTTCAGACATCTTCATGTAGAATTCTGAAATCTGATGATCTTCAGTTTAGAAAGAATTTTAAAACCTGAAACTACCTGTTGAGTTGCTATATTGTGTCTGAAGTTGCGTTTGTTTTACGTACCGGCGCAGCATGAGTTTGGGGTTTTTGGCGACATACTGCTGCACCAGGTCCTGCAGCAGACTCTTCATGACCTCCGTGAAGTACTCCAGTTTGTCGTGAAGAGCCATCGTGAGCAGGCTGGCCACGTAGCCCCGGTCTCGCTGGGAGAAACCCTGCTGGGCCTCCAAAGTGTGGATGAACTAAGACACACAGAGGGACATAGAGTAAATATCACCCGTGAGTCCCGGGCCACCTAATCTTAGACATCATGACCCTTCCCACCACCAGCACTCACCCTGGTGAGGAAGAGTCTGTTGTTGAGCAGGTTGTTGAGCTGCTGCAGGCCCTGCTCCACCGTCTGCCTCCTGGAGTCAGGCAGATCTAGCTGGCGGCTCAGTGGCGCAGTCTGCTGGCCAGGAAAGAAAACTCTCTCTGCGTATGTCCTGTAGTCCAGCAGGGGGACTCCTGGTCCTCCCACATCACTGCTCAGATCCATCATCTCTGTCATCAGGTCTAAAGAACAAGAGGTAGAAGAAGACCAAATGACTGCAGATTGCAAAGATTTAAAGAGTTTAAATGGATTCAAACAACCACAGACAGCTCATTAAATCTTTAAGCTTTAACATCTTTGTTTAGCTCTAGCATTAGGAAATTCAGATGAAGTCCAAGGAAATATCTACAGCTACCATCTGAATGAGGAAGGTTTGGTGCACTTATTTGAGATGTGTTTGCATACCAGTGAACTCTTTGCGGCACTGATCTCCCACATTGATCTCCAGAGTTTCCAACTGCAGCAAAACCTTTTTATAATCTCGGAGAGCCTGTTTACTCTTCCTCCTGCACAGAGCAAACACAAAAAAACCCAACAAGATTTTACAGTTATTAAAATATCTGCAGTCACTTTTTTCTCCCTTATCACAACAGCAGAGAAAAAAATCAACTAAAACACTCTCGGTTTCAGAGACAGATGCGTACTTACCTGTACATGAGGATGATCACCAACACTGAGAGGATGATAACAGCTGCTCCCGCCCCCAAACCAATCTGAGCAGCCAATGGGACGGGAGACAGCAGAGAGTCACTGTCATACTGAACCAATCCCAGGTCCACTTTCAGGTTTCCCATAAAAACCTGAAAGACAGACATGCAGACAGAGGGGGAATATCGAGTAAACTACTGGACTTTCATTAGCTCCGTGCCCCCAAACAAATGGGATCACTGGGTGGAAAGTCAGAGCCAGAAAGTTCCTGAAAAGAGTCTCAGCCTCGGATATGAATCCTGGTCGAAGTCTGTTTGGATTTAAAGAAGCTCAAAAAACACAGTTCACCACCAGCAATGAAGATTACCTTGAGGCTAGGAAGTTCACTGCTGTCATCCACACTCAGAGGTTGGACCTCTGGAGGTTCACAGTACAGGTGAGTATTGTCCAGAGTTTTCACCTCACACTCCTGATCTCCAAGCCGAGCCTTCACTTCCTGTCTGGACATGGCTCTGGTCAGGTCCTGACCCTGACGGACCAGAAGAAACAGAGAGAGAGAGAAAGAGGACATTAAATTTTCTCCTTCACGTGGCTCAGGCTTCATGTACGACAGTTACTGTACCTCCACAGCGATCACTCCTCCGGGTTTGAAACGGAACGGAATATCTGGATTTTCTCGATTGATAGGAAACAAAAGCGGGTTCGGATAATACGTGAAGCTTTTACCCTGGGAGACAGACAGGTAGAGAGTCAGAACAGTTTTTGCATCAAGCATTAAAAGTGGAAAATTCTTCAGTTAAGCCTCATTCAGACTGGATTTCTGTCTATCAGGGAAAATGGAAGGTTTTAAGCATGTGTGGCTCATTTTTCAGCCTCGGCAATAATTCCAGTTGAAATCAGCTTATTTTTTATCTCCTTTTATTTAAAACCCTTTCAGTCACTTCCTTTTATTTTAAGTAAATTGCTATTTAAATCCCTTTAGAACCTCATCCTTTATTTTTAATCATCCTCATTCTTTTTTATCCTTTTATTTTTGACTACAGTGTGAAAATTAAGGGAGTAGAAAATGTTTGCGCTGCTCTGCAGGATGGGAACATGCTACAGACGAGCGTTTTTAGGGAAGCAACATGAAAACATTAAAAAATAGACTGAAATGGGGCGTCGGTTTGGTTCAGTGGGCGAGTAGGTGACCATACCTTGATGCTCTCATAGTGGACTCTAACGTTATCAAGCTGAAACCAGACGCCTTTAACTTTGACCTCTGGGGTCACTCTGGGGGTCGGACAAGTCATCTGAGAAGACGACAGGACGGAACAGCGCTCTGGTATCTGTGTGGTAGACAGGTGGAGAGACAGGTAGGGAAGTAAAACAAGAGTGAGACACATGCTCATGCCTAACTCAGACTTGTCTCTGATTGGTCGGTTTGGCCCACCGTTGTCATGGTGCTGTTAAAGACCAGCTGCTGCTTGGCGGTGAGAAGAGCCAGTCGTTTTTTCCGTTTCACCCTCTGGACCTCTAGAGGCTCCACCCACACAGATATGATTGGCTGCTGCACGACATCCAGGTTCCTGCCCTCCACCATTATGACACGCCCGCCCCTGAAGGTTGGAATTCAATAAATATTAGTGGGTGTGGTCATAAGATGATAGAGCACTGGTGCACTGTGATTGGCGCTTACTCGTAGAAGCTCTCAGCGGGCGTGGCGTCGGTGATGACGGGGTCGTCAAGGTAACGGAAGGTAACGTTTGGAATGATTCGCTCAGCTTTGCCAAAAAGAACCCGGACTGGGACTCCACCAGTCCGATTACTGGAACCAGTCTGACAAACCAACTGGGTGTCGCTCACCTCTTCCACACTGAGAAGGCACAGCAGACAAGGAGACAGAAAGTAAGGCATGTAGCAGTATTAGTACCGCAGTAACAGAAGCAGTGGTGTTGTACTCACATGTAGCAGGGCTGGGTGCCCAGGAAGGCTCTCAGGTCAGACGCCTGACCGGTCAGCAGCTGTCGTCCTTTGATGGTCAGTCTGGTTCCTCCAGAGACGGGACCTTTATTAGGAACGAGATCCTCGAGCCGAGGATCCTGAACACACGGCAGATAAGATCTGAAAACATCCGTCCACTCCAAACGCCTTTATCACGGTGAACAGACGCTACACGTTACAACGCCGGGCCACTCGGTCTTACCTGATAGGTGAACATCTTTATTGACCTCCCGGGTGGAGTTGTTCCCACGGTAACCAAGACAGGCCCCGTTTTTTGCTTCCCACTAGGCTGCAGCTCACACACAACCCTAATGCACACACACACAAACACACACAGCAGTGATAACTCGAGCTCATGTGTTTGCTGTAGTCTGCTGGGGATTCATAAAACGTGTGATGCTCCAGTCTTTATGCAGCAGAGGAGGAGGACTGCGGTGGCTTGCTGACTATGACAGAAGATTCCTATTGGTAGAACAACGCTAGAAAAGAGGAACTGTTTCTTGGTTGACCCTGCGAGGTCTCGACTAGGAATAGAAGAAGTCAAACCAGGAAACAAAGCGATCGTCCTCAGAACGTCTCTTTGCTACTGTATTGATATGTCCTTGAAATGCATGTAGAGACCAGTGCAGCAGCACACGTGACTCCACAACAAGCAAAAGAAAACAAAAAAAGACACAATTTTGGCAAGTGTTGCCATTCACAAGGACGACAACGGCGAGACTGCAGTGCCTGTTGGACTCAGGTCCCTGATGAAGGCTTGTAAATATAATCGTGCCATGAGGATAAAGAGGCTCAGAGTTTTTGCCCTTTGAGTCTATATTTTATATTTTTTTAATTGTTGGTTTGTTTAACATTCATTTTGTTTCATGTGTTTTCCTTTTAGTGTATTTAGTTTGTTCCTCCTCACAGTCTTAGAGTTATTCTTCCCTCATGTCAAGCCCTTTGAATACATCTTCCCCGTTTAGTTTTCACTCTTTCCGTTTTCTTTTGGGAGTTTGTGTTTCTTGTGCATTGCCTTGAGTTTTCCTTCCTGTGTCTCGTCTGTTGTGATTCTGTTCACTTGAGTATCGTCCTCCCCAGCTGTCTCCACTTCCCTGAGTCACCCTCCTGTGTAGATATTATCTCGGGCCTCCCTTCGTCCCGTGTCAGAGCATTTGCCTGTGTTCCTGCCTATGTTCCTGTTTTTGTCCCTGTGCCTTCCCAGTGTTCCCTAGCTCCAGTGTGTTTTTAGGTTTCAGTAGTTTATATTTTTCGGTTCCCAGTTGTGTTCTTTGCTTCATGTTCTATGTACAGTACCTGCTATCAGCCCAGAATAAACTGTCATCTCAGTTTGCCTTCTGCGTGTCTGCACTTGGGTCTTCACTCCCTGCACTCCACCTTATGACCTGGAAGTGTCGGTGTGGCAGTCATAATATGATGTGGTCAAACTCTTTAAACCCTAAGGAAAGGTGCTTTGGTGTTTTCTCTCTTTTAAACCTTAGCAGAGGCTGCAGAGGAGCATCCTTTATGAAGGTAAAGGAGCTAATGATAGCCTACAGTGTCCTCTTAGACTATTAATGAAAGCAAAGAGCAACATAGCTTAGAAAATGATGGAGAGCATCATGGAAATTACAGCTGTCTTCCATCTTATGCAACAACTTTAATATGTGCATATCCTTTGAACTTTCAACACCATCCCTTTATTAAGATCTGCTTGTTATCTGTAACGTAGATTGTGAAGCATAATAAGCTATATTAAAATGATCAAAGTGAAGCAAGGGTTACAGTGTTACACTGGCAATGTTCTCATTTTGGGTATTTTGGGATTAGCATCAATTAATTCTATTTCAGAGATGCTGAAAGGCTTAATACGGGTAGGAGTTGTTAGATTGAGCCTCATTTCTTAATACAACCATTTTATTTCACCATCGCCCATGTTTATAAAACGTCCATAAAACAAGCATGGTAAGAACACAGACGGAAACGTGTCCAAAATGTGGTTTCTGAAGTCCATCTGCAAAAAATGTAGTTTCAACATTGCAGAACGATGTCAACGACATTCACCGTCACAGGCTGGATTCCAAAAGCACTGCAGTTCTCTTTAATAACTCCTAAACGGTCCTTTTTTCCATCAAGGTCAAAGACACGATTAGGAAAAGACACAGGAGGTCATTTTTTTTGACTCTTCAACCACAACCCAGCTCTTTTTTTTTTTCTTCCCAACCATGAAGAGGCTTTAAGATGTTTGTCTTTACTTTGTAACATCAAGCTGAAGTTGAGACAACAATACAAAAGTAAACTGAAAAGTTTGAAACTTTGGAGCAGGTCCCAAAGTTCCTAAAGATGAGAAATCCCTGAGGCTGAGTTGGTGAAAATATTCTAAAATTAAACAAAAGGCATGTGGAAGATTTCAATAAGAGGCTAAATCTAAATGGAGATTTTCCTCCTGAGGGAGCGAGTTCAAATAGAATCAGTTCTAAAGAAAAAAGGTTTTGCTCCATAAAAGCTTGTGTTGGAATTTTTCTCTCTGAGTGAGCATCAGATAGTCTCCCGTTAAAGGTTCTCCCTGATCTAAATCGAGGCTCTGAGGATCGGAGGCGTTATGAGCTGTACAGGTTGTAGAGCTCCTTGGGGCAATAAAGAAAAGTGACTCAACAGTTTAACAGAGAGCAGGAACAGGCTTCTGGTGCCATATAATAAGAATATTTGACTACTTTAAAGCTGCTGAAGGGAAGTGAGTGAGGACGTGTTAAAGCGGCGTCCTTGGAGGATTTCACTGGAGTCTAAGCTTTTCCTATTGCAAGGTGCATCACCAGTTTAATATCAGACCAAATGTGAGATATGGGCACAGTCGAGCACTGAAGTACATTATTGATTTAACATTATGATGTTACAAAGTTGACCTTTTATACCTTGGATATAATACACCATCATGTCCCGTGTCAGAAGTCAGTCCACAACCATTTGATCGCACCCACAGACAGTATAAAAGATCGATGCAGCCTCCAAGCCTGAAAAACTGGGCCAGTGTGGAAGTGTTTTAAACCTGCGAGGTTTCTAGTGGCCAGCAGGGGGCGACTTGTCTGCTGCCAAAAGGCTCTAGATAGTGTTGACGTCTATGTGAATTCAGTCAACACTTTCCTGATGATTTTGTGGGCTCACTCGCTAGTTTCAGGTAATACTGAGTAAAACATCAGGTAAATTTTTTTAAATCATCATCATTGCTAGGGTCAGAAAGAAGGACTATCCAGGGTATGCTGACTGGATAATGACTTGTGAGTTGTTAGCCAATGAGCCTGTGGAGTTCTTCAAGATGGCGAAGGCTTCTTTAAATCAGATCACTGGATGATGTCAGGGTTGCTGCGTCAGTCTTTTACACTGTCTATGATTACTCCACATATTTGAACAGAGCTTTTTGGAGTGTTTTTTTACTCTGGAGTGCTTCACGTTTGACAAGAATTCTAGTGGAGGGAAAATTTCTGGATTATCACTACTGAGATATCAAGAATCCCAAAACATGGATACGTTGTAGTGCTGGACACCAGCTGGTGACTGGCAGGTTTATTAGAAAGGGAGCGCTTGTCATATCTCCCCTGTAACAGATTCATTTATGTGCTGAGTGGCTGCATGACTGCAAACACCATCATTAGATTTATAAAACAGATTTGAATGAGTGTTACCTGGTGGAGATCTTGTAACCTTCAGCCTGAGGCAGACACTGAATACCTGCCACAGTAACTCCGCCCACCACATCCTGGTACCTCATGCCCAGGTTCGACCCCGTGATCGTCACCAGGATGCCGCCCTCCAGAGGACCAGAGGCAGGTTCCACCTGCAGAGAGACAGGTGGAAATATCCTCCATGTTCATGTAGGCAGGGCTTCAAAATAACTTCCTGGACTGGATCCAAGATGGCGCCGAGTTGCGAGATTTCCTTAAAAAACAGATTTTGCTTCGACCCACCTTTGTGATCTGAGGAGGCGGGCAGGTGTCTGCAGGTTCACTGGAGCACGTTTGGTTGTACACGCAGCTCGGGGCTGGACTTCCAGGACACCACACACAGCCGTACTCCTTAGGCACCGCCCTGCACTGTGAGCAATCCGATTGGCCAGCTGAGCAGTCATACAGCTGAACTGTACATTGAAAGGAGACAAAATACCATTAAAGCTATAACATAGCATCAAAAATTTAAATAGAGTCAAATAAATAAATAAAAGGTGAAGGCTGACACTTTAGTTTATTATACCTGCTCTTTTTACATAACTTATTCTAATAAGCAACGGTTCCGCTACAGTTTCACCAAACAAAACCAAAATACAAAAAAAAGTTCCAAACATTTAACACTGACCATATCTGAGTTTTAAATGTTTCAACTGAAGTTATTAAAGTACTTTAAGATTTAAAACCATTCATTTTCTAATACATTAGATTATGAAACAACCATGAAATTGATGTCCTTTCATCCTTCCTGCTGAACATTCATTTCTTGCCAATATTCCACACATGGCTTCAATAACTGCAGCGTGTCTGTTGTATTAGGTTGGAGCTTTTCCTCTACCTGCTTCCTTTTCGTCTGGTTTGTTTTTCCTTTTATCCACCTCATCTGTAATGCCAAACTACTGAACCGGATTCAGGGGACACAACATTCCCCACCCGAGTAACTGCAGCCTGAGCCTCTTAGGACAGCTTTCCCACCTTCTCCATGATACACCTCAAGACAAACCTTTGACCTTATATAGAGAATTGGGAATATTCTGATTGGAAATAACAGGAAAACACCTGCTGGAATGATTGTGATTCACTAACATACTCATGGTATAAACATGTCATGAATCCAACTGTAATTTTGTGTGCACTTATTTAATTTTCTAACTAATTATTAGTGAATGAGGCCCAGTGTCCTCAGTGTACACTGCACACACACACACACACACACACACACACACACACACACACACACACACACACACACAGAGATAAGGATCTTACGTCGGAGTCCAGGTGAGGCATCAATGCGTCTTTCCCCTCTCCGCAGGTAGACCGGAGCTGAATACTGAAGGTGACTGACTGGATACTGAAACTACAGACAGTGAGACAGGAGGACAGACAGAATTTTTAACATCAGCTATATGGTTACTGCCACTGACTGGAAGTGTGTGTGTGTGCGTGTGTGTGTGTTACCGGATGTTGCCTGCAGGTGAAAGTGTGCGTGTTGTCATGCGTTTTCTCCACAGAAGCTGTCAGATTAATCTGGGATCCTTCGATCTCAACAACACACACATATGGAGCTTCATCCTGCAGAGAGAACACACACACACACACACACACACATTCAGCTGCTTGTTTTTAGTGATTCAGGTCCAAAGAAACAGATCAACAGCTACTGCGAAAGCAGTTCAACATATTCAGGATCTTATCTGGTTACATTTTCTCTAAGTGGCCGATCTCACTCATCAACTTGAAAACTTTGAAACGTGGTTAAAAAAATAAATAAATTATCAGCAGCACTGTCCCATCAGTAAGACATGAGAAGAATGCTCTATAATTATCAGGGCCTGAACCAGTTTAAAATTATTTACAGGAAAAAGTAAGGAATAAAATTGCTCCAACATTTTTTACTGGTGCTCATCAAGGAAAAACAAGTATTTTAAACGGTCTCTAAACACTGCAGACCCTCTCATTATCTGCATGCAGAGGTCCACGGGATTTTCCAAACTTGCTTCGTGACTTAACATAGAAGTATGTTTATATAAGGAAGAAATGTATTTATGTTCCCATCCAGCAGCAACAATCTGATTATTAGCTCAGACACTGAAAAAGTACAAATACATTTATGATTGCCTCCGCTGCCTCGAACCCACTGCTATAAACTAACGAGCAGATACAGGTACAGTACAGGTTTCCATCCTGTGAAACCAGAAGATCTGATGCTCTCCTGGAAAACGTCCGCCTGCAGCTGCTGCAGACACAGATGTGGAGGAAGAATGAGGAGCCAAGGCTTCCTGAAATGAATAGAGGCTCCTAAATAGTTAAGTTTGTCCAGCATCAGACGGAAAACTCATCTGTTTATGCACACACCACACTCAGGAGAACGCTGTAGCAGTGCAACTGAGTGCAGTCACCAGGCTCCAATAAACAAAAGCACTAATTTGGTTCTTCGAAGTGTCACTAACAGCATGACACTAAAGGGTTAATGAGATCATTAGATTAGAGTCATTCCATTTAGATCCCATCAGACTGAAATAAGGTCAGAGACTCAGACTTACAGTGTAGACATCCAGGTTTCGTCCCTGCAGTACCACGGTGGTGCTCAGGCCCATGGGAACTAAAGCAGAGCTCTGGAGAGCATAGACTAGGGGGCAGGAAGTGGGACCGGGAGAGTCCTGGAGACAGAGAGGAGGCAGGGTTAGGCACAGGCTGACAGACAAAATGATGCAGAGACAGACAGGCAGGCAGCGGGCTGTCTTACTCTCTGGTTGAGGATGATGTGTTGGTTTGGACAGCTGTGGTTGTGAGTGCAGAGTTGATCCAGAGGACACCAGTTACAGCGCCACACACTGCTGACACATGCCAGACACCTGAAACACACACCATTGTCATCAGCATTGTCTTCTTCATCACTGATTTAGATTCAGATAAACAAGTTACTGTCTGGGTTCCTGCGCGGCTTACTGGGAGCTCTGGTTCAGCTGGCTTACGGCCGTGCAGTCGTAGAAGGTCATATTACCCGTTGTGACAGTCACGTGACCAAACATGAGTGACACGGCCACGATCATGTGATCTGCGGGTGAGAAGTGACAAAGTTACACAGCAGCACACCCAAAACATGACTGAATCCTGCAGAGATGTGCTACACTCGGACTTTATCGCTGTGGCTTGAACTTTGACCCTCTCGCTGTACGTTCAGATAATTGTGGGTCAGAGCGGGCGCAGAAGTCTGCGGCTGCATGTTATAAAATGCTTCACATGCAGTTAAACCTCCTGATTCTGAAACGCTGTGTTCTGGGACACACTAAATCTGTTTCTGGCACAGTAAGTAGGATGGTATTATGGGGGATTGGAACGCGCCCACAGTTTCTACTCACCGCTTCCTGTGGGCAGCGGTGGGAGGCTCTCCGGCGCAGGGGATTGACAGGTGATGCTGCTTCCCATGACAATGGCAGGCTGAGGCGGGAGGAGCCCGAAGATGCAGGACAGAGACTCTGCCTCCGTGAGGGCGGGAAGCTGGGTGACGGACAGCGTCACCTGTGAGACGAATGCAGAAACACGGTAACAGCTGTGTGACCTTAACAACAGTTTTTGTATCATTTTTTAAAAAAAAGTATTCACAGGAAGAAGCAGCCTGTGGCTTTTAGCTTCTAACTTCAGTGTGAAGATAAAATAATCAGATTCAGTGATCCTTCCATTGTTTTTACTTTCAAGACAGAAACACTGACTGACAGTGTTTCACAGCTGGAGGTCCTGGTATTGTTTTTTCTTTACTTATGTATATATTTTAGGTTTACAGACTAGAATAAAACCAATATGTGCTCAGTGTGGGTAACAGCAGAAACTGTCATATTTACTGCTAGCGTCACGCCTTCAGTGGGATGAATATGGTCACTTTTCTGAGTCTCTTTTTTTTTTAATTTACTTCACAACCACAAAAACCGTCAAAGCCCCCAAAGGTTCAAAACTATTGTCTGAATCGCTTCTACTCAGCCAACAATAACTCCTGTGTTTGCTCTGGTCCTTATAAACCCTATGAAGATCCTCAGTAAGGAAACAAATAGAGATGTTTCATTCATCCCGTCAGTACTGCAGCAGTAAACAGCTGCTGCAGATGTTCATCTGCTGCAGATGTTCATCTGCTGCTGCGAATCTGTCTGAAGGATTGGAACTGGCTGAACCTGCAGTGCCGCTGTAATAACGCTCAGCCAACGCAACCACACGACCGCTCCATGTTGAAACAGAATCAGAAATCTGAAGGCAGCGATCAGTCAACGAGAGAGCTTCTGAACCAGCACCTCAACCTGGACTGACACAGACGCCTGTCAGCAACAACTCAGGGCGTCATAACGCTGCCAGAGAGTCGCAAGGCAAATACAGAACAATATCAGGTCAAAGCAACAGCAGCCTACCTGTGTCTGCTCTTCTTTGCTGTGATTGGCTGGCTGCAGGCTCTGCACCGTCACGCACTGGCTGCTTGGCTCAAAGCTCCAGAGCCAGTGGTTGGGCTGCAGGTGGCGCTGGCACCGATGTTTCCGGGAACACCTTCGCAAGATACAAAGAAACATTCACAGATTAGTAACGAA
The DNA here is from genome assembly GCF_007364275.1 of Archocentrus centrarchus. Lineage (NCBI taxonomy): Eukaryota > Metazoa > Chordata > Actinopteri > Cichliformes > Cichlidae > Archocentrus > Archocentrus centrarchus. The sequence continues at coordinate 5,395,512 of NC_044352.1, read as the reverse complement.
GGCAACACGTAAACCAAACCGCATCAGCAGTACTTCTCGTGTCCACCAGAGGCTGCTGTGATCAAACCGAGTCTACTAGCATTTCTTTTTCTACTGTTGGTCAGGCTTTTACAGTGAAAGTTCTGTTCAGCAAGAAATTAACTTTAAAAAGTTTACAAAAAGAAATTAACAATTAAAATGTATTTTAAAAAGTTAAACAACAAACCGACAGATAGCCTTACCTGCCCTCCAGGACACACCAGCCACAGTACGGGTCTCGGACAGCGAGACAGGACTGACAGTCTGTCTGTCTCTCACAGGAGGACACAGGAACCTTCGACAGCTGAGAGAAAGACAGGAAACAGTTTGTTTTCACTTTTTTTTGGCTTAAATGGAGCTTCTGATTGGATATTAAGAACAAAAGCAGGAGAAGGAAAGCTGAAGAAAAGAAAGTGAGACGGGAACTGAAGAAAGAGGTCGGCTGTCTCTCACCCTGCTGTTGGTTAAAACATAGACATGCTCCTGGCTCTCATCCAACAGGAGGTCAGCGCTGACGGCACTGCCGCTGTCCACCAGCTCACTGCCATACAGATGACCTGACTGATTGGAGATCACCAACACCTGAAAAACAGCAACACAGGTGAGTCTGCAGATTCTAAAACTATTTAATTGGTTTGGTTCCTTTCCTCTTCTCCTTCCTTCTGTCTCTCATACCAAAGATGGCTGACTCCATCCCAGTTTCACTAATCGTCTGATATACCCACACCCTGAGATGTTCTGCAACTGCACTAACGCCACAAAAACACACACACACACACATCTCAGTGTATTGTGCATTGTTTATTTGCTTTCAGCACAACAAAAGAATGCATTTTTCTCTACTACACAGCATTTGTCACTGAATGAGTTTCCTACTAGAGCGATGAGAAGGGCTCCTTTCATGTGGACTCCTGCTGTGCCGGCTGTGTGAAGTATTTTCAAAGAGTTAACTCAAGATGGAGAAACTCGTGTCAGCAAATATAAAATATCTAGGAGCTGAAATGTTGTGACAAGTAAAAATGATGATCATCAACATTTAATTTCAGTCAAGTGACAACATGAAAGAGGCAGTGTCTGCTGCTGCTGCTGCTGCTGCTGCAGCAACAGTCGCCTGCCAGCAGGTGGAGCTGCTTCACCCTGACAACACCCCGAAGGCGCCTCCAGCATCAGCAGCATGTGACAAAGAGAATAATTCAGATGGTGAAAATACAAATAATTTAAGTGTGAACAGACTTGATGGTGCTGTGCCAGATCTGGTTTACTTTTTATACCTGCTCAGATGGAACAGCAGCATCGTGACAAAGTGGTCTAACTCTGTGACATCTCAGCCACTTCACTCAGTGAGTGGGCAATTAATTGTGTGCAAGTAAAGAGGCAGGGCAGGGTGTCGGTGTCTCTCTTAGCTCTGTGTTTCAACCTTCACTCAAACACTTCTGTCACTTTTCATGTGTACAGCTGCGTTAGACACTGAGTTTTTCAGGAGACCTACGGTGCATTACAGGCTGTTGCTGCAGAATGGCTAACGACGTGTGATTAACAGGTTGTTGAGACAATGAGCATGCTCCTCTTTGATTCTTAGAATAACCATATTTAACAAAATAACTGTGTTTTTATTATTATGACCTGAAAGTAGCCCCGGTAGCCCAGAGCTATCAGGAGAGGGTGCACTCAGTTTGCACAGCAAAGGAGCCAAGGGCTGTTTTTACATCCATTTAAGTATAACTGGGAGTCTTTTTGCAGCCAGAGGAGTCACTCCCAGACTGGCATGAAAACAGAAAGCAGGTTTAAGAAGGTTTGGAAGATATGTCAATGAGCAAATTTACCACGAACGACCGTGTCTTTGGTTTCTGCATAGGATGACATGCTGAGCAACTCTGATACGTTGTCTCTTGGTACATTAAACTGCAGGAACTTTCACCCCGGTAACATGTGTGCATGTGTGTTTCTCTAGTTTATGTAACCTTTGGCGCCACACCCACAGAAACACTGAGGGTGCGTCACATGACGGAGAAAATGGTGCTTGAGCATCTCTCTGACAGCTTCACTGTCTCAGACTCCCAACAGAAACACAACAGTTAACATGCACCAGAGTTCGACGCTGAAAACGTGTTACACTCGCACATGCCTCTTGTTGTTGATTGGTTATTGGTCCCTCAGGTGCACTCTGGGTAAGGATCCAGCAGGAGCCCCTGAAACATTTACAGTGTGTGTGATTAAATATTAACGGGGAGAATCAAAGCTCTGCTGTTTACCTCACTGAGGCTCCGAGGCAAGATTAGAGCTCATTAACGCACACACGCGCACAAGTTTGTCCTTCTAACTTTGTGAGGACTATTAGCCACATGGTGCATTCCCAGGACCCGTACCCTAAACTTCAACTTCCCTCAAACATCAAACTGTCCCACAGTGAGAACGTTTGGTGCTGAATCTCCTCACTTTCCAAACATCCTCCCTAACAGTGAGTATGACCGTGTCCTCACAAAGACATGTACACACACACACACACACACACACACACACTGTAAAAGCTTCAGGGGTGTCCTGCTGGATTCTTACCCAGATTGCACCTGGGAGACCAATAACCAATCAACAACAAAAGCCTGAGCATGCTCCCATGTGACCCTCCCACCACCACCCACTCTTGCCAAACACGCCACACCCTGGAGCTAAACGCCTGTTAGTCACACACACACACATACATAAAGTGTATCATTGTGTTGTTTATAAAGAGCTGCAGGCTACAGGCTGCTCTATTCAGAATGTGTGTGTGTGTGTGTGTGTGAGTGTGTGATCATTTTCCTGGTGCAGCTCTTCAGACCTTCCAGTTACAAAACAGGAAACAGCTGATTCCTCCCTGTAGCTGGAACTGGAGACACAAACGCCTGAACAGGACTTTTCACCGCCAAGTAAAAAACCAGTCTCACCAACTGGTCTCTTAGCAGTGTCGTTAAGAGTGGAGCGGTTTAGAGCCTGATTCAGTTACGAGTTTTTCGTATATGTGTTGCTGCCCTAAACTTTTTAGACATTATCCAACAAAAAGTTCACATGAGAGTGCAAAAAAATTTGCCTCGCCTGAATCATCTTATAGTACATGTAACTGGTAAATTCACAGCAGGGGATTGAGTGTCATGGGTCCTGCCTCCTGCACAATCAGCACCATCGTCTAAACCAAACTCAGCTTTTCAAGCAGTGCAAACGCTCTCAGCTGTTGCATTGTACATGTCAGAAAGGGCAACTGAGGTCAGTGACCCGACCAGCACTGCCTACTTCGTGTGTGAAAACGGCTGTATTGTATGTTTGCGGCGTCACCTTTTGCAGCTGTCCCTTTCTGTCTCCCAGGAATGCGATGGTGTGTCCTGCCTCAGTTGCTGTGGTGACAGCAGTCAGCTGGATGGTGGAGTTGACAATGGGCGTGGCTTTGAGGGGCACTGCGCTAGCAATGGGGCTGGGGGTATGTTCCCCTCCACAGGGGTACTCTGAGAGAGAGTCCTGGTGTAAACAGAGAGAGAGAAGCCAGTGAACAGAGTTACGTGCTCAGTCCTGTTTGTTTATATCTGCAAAACACACAAACACTGTTGCCTCCGTTCACCTTTAAAAATCCTGCTTTTATCCACTCAGCCTGGCTCTCTCACACACACAGACACACACACACAGACACACACACACAGTTTAATCTGTGTGCTTCTATTCATGTGTTTTTGTTATATGTGGGTCAGCGCTGTGCGACAAGCTGTGTTTGAGTGGCAGCTGTCTGATGATAAGTCCAGATGCTGAAGATAACCGCTCTAATCCACACACTCACTCACACATACACACACACACACACACACACACACACAGTATTAAGGTCAGCAGGGAGGCAGATGACAACCATCGACAGCTTCTTCCCTAAAGCAGCTGCTAATCTGTGATGTCATCGCGTGCAACCTGTGATGTCATAAGATGTCCCACTTGGCTGACCAGGAGCTCAGTGATCAGTGCGATCATCTTTGGACTCTCATTGGAATTTGTTTACTGTCCCATCCTTCTCAGCTCTCACCTGCCCCTCCATACCTGTACTCTCCATTAGCAGTAGTACCTCTTAATTTAGTAACAATCATTTTAGTAATCTGCAGTATTTATTATTTATATTTGGCCACATGGCTCTTTTCTAATACCTCCTTCTGAAAGCAGCAGCAATGCCCCAGAAGGCACTAATGACAACAGATTGATTAACTTGATTATACAGCATGAAATTAAGGACCAAGGGTGGAGGTGGGTTGCAAAGTGACTTGTAGGTAAAAGCAACCGTTGGAAGGATAAAGCAGCTTAAATAGCATGCCCTATATGAGATTTAGTAATTGGGCATGTAGAAGGGTATAAAGCTCATCATCAGCTGATGTGAACTGGCAGTAAAATCAGCTGATTTGTTGGGATTACAGCTGATCTTGACTTTGTGTTCTGCCCAAATTGAAGCTACAACTGTTGGGTTTTTTTTTTCTTTTTTATCAACGAAATATATTAAATGTCTCTGTAAAGCACTTCTTTCAATGTGGTTCCAGCTATTTTGTTAGGTACACCTGTTCAAACGCTCATTAGTTAAAAAGCAGACAAACCAGACAGTCACATGACAGCGACTCAGTGCTGCCATGTGACTGGAAAATATTTGAAAAATGTTACCAGGGGTCTGATGAGTCTCAATTTCTGCTGCAACATTTGGAGGGTAGGATCAGAATTTGGCATGAACAACACAAAAGCATTAATCCATCCTGCCTGGTATCAATGGCTCGGGCTGGTGGTGGTGTAATGGTGAGGGATATTTTCTTGACATACTTTGAGTCCCTGTGGTGTTTAAATTGTGCATTATTTAAACTCCACAGCCAACCTGAGTTTTTGTGCTGACCGTGTCCATTCCTTTATGCCCACAGTGTATCATCTTCCGATGGCTGCTTCCAGCAGGATAATGCACCATGTCATAAAGCTCGAATCACCTCAAACTGCTTTCTTGAACGTGACCATGAGTTCATTTTGCTAAAATGGTCTCAAACAATCACCAGATCTCAATCCAATAGAGCATCTTTGGGATTTGGCGGAATGGGAGAGTCACATCATGGATGTGCAGTAATAGAAAGGTATAACTAATAAAGTGGTCAGTGAGTGTACACAAATTCAATTCAATTCAATGCAATTTTATTTATATAGCACCAAATCACAGCACTTAAATAGTTAAATATACTTAAATAGTTCTTTGCTGGTTTTTGGTTGGTATTTTGGTGGTCTGGGAGCAGGCACCGTCTCTATGGGGATGGGGTTTTTGGGGGATGGCAGGACGAGAGAAGCTGCAGAGAGGCGTGTAAGACTGCTACTCTGCTTCCTGGTCTCAACCCTGGGCAGTCACGTTTTGGGAGGGTTAATAAATTTGGCCAGATTTCTAGAAATGAGAGCTGCTCCATCCAAAGTGGGATGAATGCTGTCTCTCCTAACAAGACCATGTTTTTCCCCCAGGAAGTTTTCCAATTATCTATAAACCCCACATCATTTTTTTTGGACACCACTCAGACAGCCAGAAATTCAAGGAAGACACGCAGCTAAACATGTCACTCCTGGTCTGACTGGGGAGGGGCCCAGAGAAAACTACAGATTGTTTTGGCAAAGTTACACACTAATTCAATTTAGTGACCAACTGATATATCCAGCTGTCATTACCGACAATATGAATTATTAAAAGACAAGGAAATGTTGGCGAGACAGACCTTTAACAAACTGCACCCAAAGTTTCAAAAGTAAGAGGACAGATACACAGACCTGTATCTGTTCTTAGTATACTGTTTTAAACCTGCTCTGACTGAAGTACACACATTAATGTAGAATTCTAATCAGATTTCACACTGAATTTGCTAAAACACAAACTGTCCACATACTTTTCATGAGGCTGGTTTAGTGTTCTAAAAACAAAAGTTTTTTTTTTTTCCCCCAAAAAAATAGAATTTGCATGGTCCAGCCACAGGGATCCAAAGCTGGAACCATAGTTCCAACTCTGGATCCACTGGCTACTGTAAAAATAATGTGTAGATGCAAAATAAAGGCTGTGTCTGCTTTGATGTTCGATGATCTTGAACGTTCAATGAACCTTTCAGAATGTAGGCTGGTTCTCATGGGGCACAAGACAGCACTGGCTCTACACCAGCCTATGTTGGGTATAATGTGTTCCAAAGTAACGTGTTACTGTAATCACATTACATTATTCAGTAATGTTGTAAATTCAGTAATCATTATTACAGTTACAGTTATGTCGATACTTGCATTAAAAGGTTCTTCAGTTCTCTGCAGACTGCAGTTCTCTGTTTTCATTGCAGGAAAGGATAAGCGCACGATGATAAAGTGCAAACTGTGTCCAGGACTGAAACAACTGCATTGTAACTGCTAACAAAAGTTTGGCATTTTGAAAGCACAGACAGTGTGGTAACACAAAGCTAATGATGAACCCAGAGTGATGCCAAAGCTGAGAGTGTGCAGAGCCCAGCCCAGTAGTCAGACCCTGAACTTCAACAGTGATGAAGTGATGCAGCCTCCATTTCTGTTCGTGTTTCTACAGTAGAATCACTGCTTTGAAGTGTGTGCTGGTTTTCAGGTTTGCTGTGTGTTGTTGGTTTTGTGTACATACGTATCTGGATAGGAATTAGGATGATGGCGTGTGCAACTGTAGCCTAAGGTCTATAATGTTAACTGGTAATAATGTGACCATGCATTTCAGGTCATGTTACAGAGTAACAAGAATATAATCTAACAAGTAGTGTAACAAATGACTTTCTCTGGGGAGTGTTTTAGTAACATACTGCATTACTTTTAGGAAAAGTAACGAGTAATGTGCAATAGATTAGTTTTTTGAGTAATGACCCCAACAGTACTCGCAGCAGAGAACAGGTGTTTGTGAGTTTACCTTTGGCAGTTTGAGACATTTTGATGACACGCCGTACTCGATGTAGGCCTCCTCCTTTCCACTTTTGCCTTGTCCTCCCTCTGTGTAGCACACTTCCTGCGCTCTCCGCAACATAGTGTCCAGCTCCACCATTCCATAAACGCACAGTGCTGAACGATTTGTTGCTACAGGTGTGGACGCCTGCCCCGCTGCCATGACAACAAACAGGTGAGGTTCACCCGAGTGGTTGCCTAACCATGCACCCTGTGCCAGGTTATACCCACCCTGGCACAGCAGTGGTACCTCAACATATGAGTAGAAGCTGCGGTCAGAGATGCAGAGGCGGGAGGCATAAGTCCGGTACTCCTTCTTGTGCCGCCGTGAGAACAGGAAGTAGACGTGGTTGCCGTGGACAACAGCTTTCACAAAGTGGTTGTTATAATCAGAGTAACTTCCAACAACAAGTTTTCCAAGCTCCTCCTCCTGAGAGAACGCCCTGCGGGGTGGAACCACTGGAAACAGTCGCCGTGTCGTGATTGGTGGGATGTCACCAGGGCCTTTGCTAGTGTAGCTTCGGCCAACCAGCATCAGGCGCAGCACATCGCCATCCCCGCCCCCTTCCTGCTTGTTTTTGGTGGTTATTACCACAGCAACAGTAGAGACACCTGGAGCGTTGGCAGCGACGTACTGAGTGTCAACGGGGTTGGAGGTCTGATAGATGAGCTGAGAAATGTTGGAGAGACTCCTGCAGAGACAGAAAAATCATTCTTCATACATGGTTTGGCTAATCCAATAATATCAGGATTAAAATACTCCACCAATCCCCTTAAATACTAGGAAAGAGCCGGGTAGTGTCAGATAAACTTTGGCAATGCCAATAGTAATAACCAAACCAAGAAAACTACCACAGTAAACATGAAGAAACGTGTTCGAGCACAGCTAACTGACGTACCTCTTTTCACAGATTCCCTGGAAGAGTGAACCACAGACAATCAGACTTCCAGGCTCCGCCCCCTGCCCTGTCTCCATCAGCAGTAGTTTGTTGTAGTTGTCGGTGTCCTTGGCTGATGGGCATTCCTGGAGCACAATTGGGGGGAGGCACTCTGGAGAGTCCCGGTGAGGGCCGGTCTTTACGTGTGACATCACCTCGAGGTTAGTGGTCAGCTGGTACAGACTGTTGACCCCGCCCACATAGATACGTCCCGCCCCAGGGTCCAGCAGCAGGTGCGACAGGGGGGCACCCCTTAGCTCCACCATCTGTATTGAGGCATCCACTGGTTGTGCGAGAGGGGAAAGGAGGTGGAGGAGGAGAAGGAGTGACGGGGGGATGGAGGAGGCCAACATGGCAACTCCTCTTTACCTGAAACAGATTTAAAGTTCAGCAGAGTTACAGCTTGTGAAAGGAAGCTGCTTATCATCAGAGCCACTGGTCCGCAGGTCTAAACATCCACCAAGAGCCTCCTGAATCACTGCTCACTGGTCAAAAACAGACAAAAACTTAATTATCTGAGGAATTTCTTGTTTTATCTGTCCAACAGATCAAACCCTGAAGATATGCCTTTTTCTGGAGTATCTGGTTAAATAAATAAATAAAACCTGAGAAAAAAATCTGATAAATGGAAACAACATAATGTAGATTTTTTTAATTCGACAGAAACTGACCTGAGATCTGAACTGTAAAATTTTAAATCCACTAAAGAATGTCTTCTTGGCTTCACTGTCCGCCCACAGAGAGGCAGCGGTCTGTCTGAATACAAAACTCCGAGCTGTGATTGCATCTTATTTCCACTTTCTCCCCTGCAGCAGGAAACCTCGCCCGTGTTTTAGAGCAGAACTGAACGGTGACTGTCTCAGTTTAAGGATGAGAAACACAGATCTGTTTCATACCAAAAAGTGTTGAATATGTAAAATACACCTGAGCAGGTGAGGCTCAGCCCTGCAGACTCTCTGCGCTGTTTCCCTTTCTCTCTCTCTCTGAAGTTATTAATAAAATATTTTTGCTGCTTCACACTTTTCATCTGGCGGTCAAACTGTAGTTGCCTGTAGTAACATCACCATGGCAACAAACCCGTAGCCACGGCAACGCAGTGAAACGACTCAAACCTCTGGTGGGTTGTTTGGTTTTTATGACAGAGTGGAGTTTTAAACTGGTGTCAAACTGGTTTCAATCTTGAGGGCTGTTTTCTGTCTTCAGGTTGCATCACTCTGTCAAAGTGTAAAATATTCTTGTAAAACAATCACGGCTCAGACCTCATTCCTGTTCTCCGGAGGATAAATCAACGATCTTTCCTCAAGCTCTCCCACTGCTGCTACAAACAGCCTCCACCTTCTCAGGTCTAGCGAGGCGTCACTTCACCTGAAACAAGCTGATTTACTCTACAGCAGAAACAAGGAGAAATGTTCAGAGTTTTCTTCCACTGCTGAACACTCTAATTGTGTTGCCTACAAAAGAGACACATTATGATGGTCAATAGTTAGCATTTTGACCTGTTAGTGCTTAAGATACTTTTATTCGGACCACTTTAGTCAAAATAGGATCGTTATTCCATCTGTTGTAATCTCTAATTGGCTGGCAGCTTTGGGACATACATTGAGGGCTAGAAGGCAGGTAGAGCAGCAGTACCTCCTCACAGAGCGGAGCATGCACCAGTACAACGGATATGTCGTTGATTAAGTCAAAGAAAGCATGAACAGCCTGAAATGGAAGGGCTGGGGTGGAGGTGGGTTGCAAAGCGGCGTGCAGAGGTCGCAACAACCCTATGTTGGTGGAAGCAGCGCAAATAACATTTGCTAATAAGATGTACAGAGGGGTATCCGCTGATGTCGGCTGGCACTGAATTATGCATATCTGCCAGGAATTGCTGGTGGAGCTTGAGTCAGTGGGTACGCTCAATTAATAATTTCACTAAACCTTTTTAGATTAGTCAGATAATTACATTTACATTACAAACATGGTCGACAGGTCCAGCTCAGTGACGTCAAATAGTGCAGGTGATGCCCAGCACACAGATACATTTCAGCTAAAGTGTGTGTGTGTGTATATATGTATATATATCATTATGAAGGAATAAATTAGCCACAGAACCAGAACCCTTTTTTACACCAGGCTGCAAGCATGTTTATTTCTACTGTAAAGTTTGGCATTTTTACACGGATGTCTGTGGGGGCTGACTCGTTTTTTGAGCCAGCCTCAAGTGGCCATTTGCACTACAGTTTTTGGCACTTCCACTTGGACTTCATATCTCTGTCCCAAGTGGTTGCCGCTCGGTTCCATCCAGTATGTCTTGGAAAACATTCCTGTTTAGATGCTCAAAATGTGGAGAGAATGCACACAAACAGCTCATCTTGCCCATCGGTGTAATAATGTCTAAACCTTTTCACTTTTGATATAATCTGTTTTGATGTTTAAGGCTTCACATTATAAAGAGAAACCCAACAGGAGCACGGGCAGAGGGAGCCACCATCTGTTTTGGGGTCATTTGCAAATCACTGCATGCAGTTCTTATTTACATTAAGCATCACAACTGTTTTGGAAATATTGTTGCAAGTTGTTATACTTTTGCTTAAAGACAGCATCAAACAATCCTGTCAAACATCCCGTGGACCAGAAAGTCTTGTAAACATGTATCAGGTATGATCACCAACTATAGATCGCAAAACAAAAGAGGCATCAGTTAGAAAACCACAATTCCATCCATGAGATAAACTCAGGATCATTATGACATATGATTATCATACCCTCATCATGCCAAATTGGTGTAAAAAACCAAAATCTTTCTTTTTCTTTTAAGATTGATCTGTTTTCGACATTACTGTGGTCAAAGGTTTTACCGCGAGCCTCGTATTTTCCTCTGAACCCTTTTTTCATTGGTCTTTTTCTCGAGAGCAAAAGGATCTTTAACTCACATTTCCTCACAAACAGCCTCAGCGTCTCCTCTTTTTAGCAATATTCACAGTTCGGCAACAAAGAGGACTTTCTTTTGCTTTCCCGACACGTCAAAACAGCCACACATCACATCTGATTCAGCTTCATGCAAATCAGAGCGAGGGAAACTCATTTACATCTGTAGACTCAGAAAACACCACAAACTGTGGGTTTTACTGTGCTGTGGCGTTCCTCTGATTGGAGCTTGAGACCACCAAATCAACAGATAAATCATCAGGATCTTTCCTCTTAATCCATCCAGAGCCTGATGGAGGGGATGCACTGGGTCAATACTGTTAGAGATTTCTGAAATAACAATTTGGCAGCTATTTTATTTATATATATGATAGATAGATATATAGATAGATAGATATTTGTTTGCTTTATTTATTCTTCTTTTTCTTTTGATTGCATTCAATTATCCCAATTTTGTAAAAAAAAAAAATCTTACCTATAAAAATAACTATTGTTGGACATTTAGCCTCACAAAATATCTGTCACGGATAATGGAAAATGCCATATTTTATGCAAATACAAGAAGAAGAAGAAACTTCAAAAGCAGAGTTTACAAAGTGCTTTATCAAGCAAGCTGAATACTCGAAGGGTAAATTCAAACAGAAAGTCCAAACAAAACAGATTAACATTAATCAACAGATTGTTAATACATCACATGTAATGAAATCACACAAAAGAGAGACTATAAAACTGTGCATTAAGAAGTTATGAAGAGGAGGAGGTTACTGATTTTGTCAGCCTGAAGCAGCCTGAACCTGAAGGCTCCTGAAGCAGGTTGTTCTAAAGTCGAGGGCCCTGATGGCAAAAACAGAGTCCCCCAGCCAGGAGGATCAACATTTCTGGTATCTATCTCAGGCTCAGACTCAGACATATTTTTAAAGGGAATTCACTCTAAAAACTTACAGGAAGTCAAAGTACATAAGCCAGGATTGGGGTGAAGCTCTGCCAACTACTGAAACCAATAAAGAGCCTTGCTGCTGCATGCTGAATTAGTTGGAGGTGAGAGAGAGTAACTTTTTGTTTATGCCAGTGAGGAGGGAGTTGCAGCAGCCAAGCCTGGAGAAAACAAACATGTGGATGATTTTTTTCCAGGTATGACTGTGAAAGCTTCAGTTTGAAGGAAAAAAATACTGGGTAACTTTTTAATGTGTGCCTCCAAGCTAAGAGCTGAATCAGATTGTGCTCCCAAAGTCCTGGCAATGGGACTGAAAACACCTGAATTACAAAAATTAAGAGGTCTGGCCCAATACTTTTGTCCATATATCTGTAAGTAATTTGTCTCTAGCAATGAAAGCTGGCACTGTAAGATTTAGCCAAGTGGAAGCCTATAAATGAAGAATAAAATAGGACCTAGAATTCAGCCTTGTGGTACACCATAGGTAGTGTGAACTGCAGTTTTAAAATAGAAGTTTTCAGTTTTTGTGCCAAGGGTACACCAAAGGACAAACCGCAGTCTGAAGGGACACTTCAAGACACTTGACCACATCCATCTTCTTATCAGATACCTTAAGTTTCTATCAGTGACACTGGGTTCAACTTGCTTGGCACCATGTCAGTATAAACCAACTTGTTTACTCAGGGTAAGTGATAAAAGAGGTGGCTTTCACAGTTTTCACACTGACACCTTTTTTCTCTCTCTCTCTTTCATTTGGTTGTGCATCATGGGCAAAGGTGGTTAGTTGTGGTTGTGGCCTGTGTTCCTGTTTATGAACCACCTCAATGTTAAATAGGACCTCTGATGTACCAACTGCAACAACTCCAACAACTGCATGGGCTTTTTTTTTTTTAAAGGATTTTTGTTTATTAAGAGAAAAGGACTATGGCACCGCAGTGCTGTGGTGGTGAGCACTGTTGCCTCACAGCAAGAAGGTCCTAGGTTCAAATCCACCATCTGGCCAGGGCCTTTCTCTGTGGAGTTTGCATGTTCCCCCTGTATTTGTGTGGGTTCTCTCCGTGTACTCCGGCTTCCTCCCCCAGTCCAAAGACATGCAGTTAGTGGGAATAGGTTAATTGGTGATTCTAAATTGGTTGTAGGTGTGAATGTGAGTGTGAATGGCTGTCTGTGCTGAGGGTGTAGGGTGTACCCTGCCTTTCACCCTATGGCAGCTGCGATAGGCTCCAGCACCCCCCGCGATCCTGAAAAGGGTAAGTGGAAGAAATTGGATGGATGGGAAAAGGAGTACATTCAAAATTCTGGTATAGGAAACTGACTAATTAATTCCAGTTCAGTAGTAACATATGATAATCTCAAACTCCCAAGGTACACCTGCACTTGCCTCAAGGCACACCATCTGGAGACCACTGCTCTAAAAGATAAGAATTAAAACCAGCTGAGTGCAATGTCCTTGATGCCAATTCTATTTTTGACCGTGGACAGTCACTTAAAATGGCACGATCTACCGTGTGTGTGACAGCCAGATATCAGTCAACAAGGCTGATATCTGGCTGATATGTGCATCCCTGAGACACACATCCCAGTGTCGTCCCGCCGTGAGGAGTAGGGCGTGGTGGCAGGCTTGGGTCTGGGTCAGCTGGTCAGATAAAAGCAGAAGTTGCAGTAGATAAATAAAAGAAGACTATTGAGTGGAACAGTTTATAAAAAAATGAAACATAGGGGAAAAACTACACACAGCTGGACTGTTGAAGAAAGAAGGGCAGGCTTCCCACCAACGAGAACACAAGAGGCTAATCTAAGTTAGGCTAGTCGGTGTAGCTTCAGCTCGGTCCAGAGCTTCAAGAGGACTTTACACGGTCACTTTGGCTTCATATCTCTCAGGAAAACAAGATTTTCCGCCCCAGTAAAATTAATAAGAGATTCTGACATGTTTTACACTGTGTGTTCCCCTGACTGAAAACACTATTCATCTCTCTCTCTCCTGGTTAACTCGTGCTCGCTCTGCCCTCCCTCCCGCTGCGTGTTGGTACAGACTGAAACTCGCTGTTTAACTTCCCCCCAGTGCATGCTGGGAAACAGCCAGTGAGGCCTCGGGACACACAAACACACGGTCCTGAGCACACACAGTAAGAGGCACACATGCTTCAACATTTCCATGGTAATACTGATCATCCTCACACACAGTCAGTCTGTATGCTAATCACTTCCTCCTTCAGCCTGATGGGTGGAGGGGTGGGGGGTTCATCTATAATTCATGCCGCTGAGCAGAGAGAGAGTTGTAGGCTGTCAGAAAGTAAAATGAGAGGGAGAGTTAAAGTTGGAAGAAAGAAAAAGAGAGAGAGGTTATAAGAAGGACAGAAGAAGGGGAGAGAGAGAGCGCTGGAGGCGACGGAGCGTTAAAGTAAAAAATGAGGGAAAAGACTCGGAGAGAAAATAAATTCATGTTTGATCTGCTGAATTCAGATCAGCTTTCTGTCAGCCTGTCTATCTGTCTCTCTGTTGACCCTGAGAGCTCAGCACACTGCAGCTTAAGAAAGCTCAGACACGGGAAGCACCACGGACACGTCCATGACACCTTTTTAAAATGAAACCAATCTCCGTCCATACCAACACGCCTAAAAATGTATCACAGGACCGGTCACATACGCCGGGGCACGCCTCCTGAGCATGGCGGCAGAAGCGGCATGATAAAATGCAGAACTGAAAGGCAACAGCTGCTAGCAGACATCAAGGTCAGCAACGCCTGTTATTCATCCTCCATGTTAGTCAAGGCTGATGTCTTTGTTATCTTCTGAGAAAGCATCAGACAATAGGCGTAGGAAAGGCCGCTCAGCACCCCAATCAACCAGCAAACTTGCGTGAATGCATCATCATTTCCAAAAGTCAAAGTTTCTGTCCATCCAGAGGAAAACATCTGTTTTCAGTCTAAACTCAGCTGCATCTACACAGAAGCGTGGATGCTGTGTCGAAGTTACACAAAAATAAAAAATAAAACAGGCACAGTTAATGACAGTCAAACTGGGATACTAGTAGGCTACCACAGTTAATTTTTAATGCTAATTTTCATATTGCTCTTTTTATATAGTGTTTTGGGGATTATTTAAATAGGATGGCAGTGAGGGTCCAAGAACAAGGCAGGGTTAACCGCAGGAAATCAGAATAGTTAAATAAATACTGCAGAAAAAAACTAAGCAGCTCCTGTGCAGCTCTGTGCTGGATTGGGATGGATTGGGATTACACAAACTGGGAAAAAAGGGATTTAAACACTTTTTTTGTATTGAATAACCTTTTTTAATGGGTGACGATCACTCTGCGACCCCCGGCAACCTGGAGGGCAACATGTTTCAAAACACTTTTACTTTGAAGATAAACACTCTCTGTTTCTGGTTTCGTTGCACTCGTCACAGCAAGTAGTTGTTGAGTGTTTGCAGAGAAAAGTCGGCATCTTCCACGCAAACTTCTGGCAACCCCGGCAATCTGTTAGTCAGTGGTAAACAGACTGGTTCCTGTACTTTTACATAACAGTCACCCATTCATACAAACACCTTTTTCCACGCCTAAGTGCTCTCTATCTAACATTCACTCACATTCACACTCCAATGAACGCATCAGAGAACAACTTGCCCAAGGACACTGTTGCATACAGACTGGAGCAACCAAACCACCAACCTTCCGATCAGCAGGTGACCTGCTCCACCTCCTGAGCTATAGCCACATCTGTTTTATGTACAGGCTTTCTGTACATCACCTCTTTGAAACACTTTTCACCTAGCGACAGCAAGCACTGTCCTGCAACCACTCGCCAACCAGCATGATCTCTAGGCCGGCTAGGCTGGTGATGATTTTAATTATTTATATAATGTTACACAGATTTATCTATAGTTATACGGCATAATTTATTAGTAGATTTTTCTAAAATCTGCAAAATAATAATCACACTTTAAAATCAGCAGTGTGGAGTACAGTATTTACATCCAAAATTCAATGGAATAGCAGTAGAGTACATTGAAACTATACTTCAGTAAAGTACTTCAGTAAATGCACCATGTTGCATTCCACCACTGGGCCCATCTGTCATCCAGTGACAAACTAACAGTAATTCTAGTCTAGTGGCATTTTATAGAGGGTGACCGACGTGCCCATTGTCATAATTATTGCTAAAATAATTAGACTATAATTAAACAAAAAAAAAATAGTTTGATAGACCACATTTTAGCTTCCATACTTCTCTTTTCAATGCAATCATTAGCTGTCATAACCTGTCAGCTGCTGTAAAAGTTCACAGACGGAGAAAGCAACAAACGCCTTCGTGTTCACTGCGAGCGGAAATCCAGTTTCTGAGTTTAATGACAGCCAAAAACTCCAAAAATGTGCTCACGGTTTAAATCAAGCAGCTGAAGAGAAAGATACGATTTACATATTTGTGTGATGCCTCAGTTTCCTAATGACTCTGATCAAAACAAAGGCAGGAAACAGTCTGTGCCTGGAAAAAGAGTTTGATCAAGGCAGTTGCTCCCAGCCATCAGGAAAGACAGAGATCCACAGTGAAGCACACACCCGAGTTTCTCACTAAACTTAAAGGCAACTTTCAGAAAGACTCAAATAAATGTCCCGAAAATCCCAGTGTCACTGCATCATTACTTTAAATCTTATTTTGTCAGGTAAAAGTTTGTTGTTTAACAATGTTTGGTAACACTTTATAGTAATATTTATTTAAATTTAAGTAAAATGTTTAATTATGTATTAAAGATGTTAAAAGACTATAGTTTTACACTGTAATAAAAATCAGAAATCAGCATACACAACGTTTTATATATGCTGATTATACATGCTATATTACTTATTTGTTAACGATTACCAAATGTTGCTGTAATTTTATTTAAAAAGGTTTCATTACCAATCATCATTGTAGTCTCAGTCCCAGGTCACAAACACTGCTGCTTTAAAGAAGCTGGAGTCCTTTAGCACGGGGCTCCCTACTGTCCCACTTCAGCCTCCTACATAGGCCTAAGCATCTAAACCCAACAAAGTAGTTCTGGAGCTGAAACCTGATCATTTTGTGAGTGGAAGTGATATAAAAGGGCACGGGCAGTCCGCTCCAGGCTCACAGTTTTGTGATTTATGCTTGTATCAGTATCAGTTACCATCCAGAAATGTTTTACAAACCAATTATTAACCACTTATTGTGAATTATTAATTATCCTTCCACTGTAAAATGCCTATTAACTAAAGTTTAATTAAGTGCCAATTTACCCTTTATTAATGATGGTTGTTAGAAAAGCGCACTGCTCCGGGGACACTTGTCTGAAAATTAACTTCAAAGGTGTGAACGTTACTGAAAAAGGTTTGAGAAGCTCAGATCTGGGAGAAACATGCTGGCGAAACACAAAAGCTGAAACATGACCGAGGAAAATCCTTTTCCCTTGCAGGACTACCAAAAACCCCTTGAAGGAGCCCCAGAAACTATTCCAGCAACCTTCACGCCTTCTCAGGGGCTCGAGGAACATTTTTACAGGCTTATCTAACCTCCTTAAAAGGCCTGACAATTTCTTCAACAACCTCTGGAAACTTTTCATGCTCCTTTAGAATAACCCCAGGGGCCATTTTCACTTCCTCGGGGTCCCCGGAAACTTTCTTTGTGACCTGAGATTTTTCAAGGACCTCTGGAATTCTCTGACAGACCCGAGGAATGGACTGCACTAAAAGGCACCTGAAAGATCTTCCATTACTTCTGAACCCTACGCCCATTTCCTCACGGACCACCATCACATCTCCAAGCAGCCCTTTAAAAAGCCTCAAAACCTCTTTTAGGACCTCCAGAACTTCCTGTGAGACCCAGAACTCTGTCGAGGGCTCGGAATTAAACCATCACAAAGTCCAAGTCCTGCTCTCTGATTGGCCGCCAGGTGAACAGGTCAACCTCTGTTTCTGCAACATAGCTCCAGGTGTTTTATTGTGCCAGTAACCGTGGCAACAGGGACGATGCTGCAGGTGTGTCTGCAGTGAAACATGCAGCAGTTTACTTTGCTAATCGCAGCAGTTTGTACTTCACTCGTCTTTTGTTCCTGCCCTCCCTCCCCTTTCTCCCTTCTCTCTTTCTCTGTTTTTTAATTTTCTCATGGGTCCTCGCCTCGCCCCCCCCCTCCCCAATGTTCTCTTCTCTTCCCTCTCTCTCTCTCTGTATGTAAATGAAGGACAGGCTGCTTTCAACACAGTGAGGTGATGATTACAGGCTGCCTTACCTCAGGCGCGCACACACACACACACACAGAGCTGTAACACACACACACACACACACACACACCTCCACCCCCATATTATCTCTGTGGTTTGGTGCTGACTCTCACACTCACTCTTCAAAGAGACGACAGAATCAGACGCACACACAGCTGTGAGTGTGTGTTACTGTGTGCAGTTAAATTTCTTGTCTTTGTTCATTTCCTGTCCTTCCCTCTTGGCGACTCCCCTCCCTCGGTGTTTGTACTCGTCCTAGTTTCGGTCTGCTGAGGAGCCTCAGAGCCAGGCAGCTGCACAATATCCTCAGCACATCGGGGTCCACGCTGAACCTGGTCTTAGCACGACGTGGGCTACTGGTTTCTACCTGGAGTGGCCTCATAAAGAAGCAGTAATGAGGCAACCACGCCTTCCCCTTAGATTCCAGCAGAGGAGATTCGGTCCGTCGTCTTCCTCCCTCTTTACCTCCAGGCAACATTCCAGAGAGGGAAAAATTTCATGCTGATGCAGAACTGAATCAACAGCTCCACAGAGCATCACACATTCAGCGTCATGTACAGCAAAGACTCATCACATGATCTGTAGTGCCGGAATCCATATAATATTTCTACAGCACTGACAGATCCATGCAAATACTCAGTAAAAGCATGTGTAGTGTGGAAGTAACACAAAGTAAGATACTGCTCAGTGGGAGAAATATATACCGTTATGAGCACAGTAATATCTTAGTGTCTGAAGTCCTGCATCAAACAGCTTCATCCTTCAACCTCCACACCAGCTTGGAGCACACTGCGCTAAACACATGTAGTCCGATGGCATCATTATGACTCCACTGTGACACGTCACATCACCCAGCTGTTTTCACCACGCCGAGGATCAACCAGGTCAGGAGAACGGCACACCTGCTCGTGGATTCGGGTCTTTGCACAGCATCTCAATCAGGACACACCTGCAGACCTCCAGGCACTCTGGAAGTTCCTCTAATGACCACATGAGGCTGGCTCTGGAAGCGAGCCAATCCCCATCAACTCCCATCTTTAAATACCCGATCTTACAGCAAATATTAGCCTTCTTACAGCTCCCCCTAACAGTTTTGATCTGTGCCTAGTTTAACTATCAGCAACTGTACAGGAAGTGTATTTTATTGTCATTCCCCCATTAAAGCTAAACAGAGGCTTTAAGTTAGCGATGTAGCTGGTCTGGCTGACAGGTGGATGCCAACACAGGTGGCTGTAATTGGCAGCTTCTCAGCTTCTCCTCAGCTAATTCGAGTCACTGAGCTGGACCTTTCAACAGCATTTGGTGCATTTTAATATAATTACTGAACAAATAATATGGCTTCATGTGCAGATAATGGTACTAAGAGCCAATCTAAAAGGTCTGCGCTCCAGTTGTTTCAGTAAGTAAAATTCTATCCCTTTATTTGACCTTTACTTAGCCTGCATTAGCATTTTAAGTACACCCAGCTGATCCTAACTGATACTATAGAGTTTTATATGCTCACGTATAGCTCCAAAAACTAATGGTTGTGATCAAAATGCTAATATCAACGTTTCAAAACAGAACATCACAACAGAATGACAGGACACTGGAGAGAAGACAGGAACGAGCAGAGACAAGCATACGGGTCGCCTGTTCAACCCAGTGATGTGTTGTTACAAGAAGACGTTCCTCATACAGACAGAATTATTTAGTAAAACATTTCATAATAACACAAAGACTATTGTTTCGGCTTCAGCTACTGCCAGACTGAAAGGATACAGTAACAATTCTGTTGTGGTAAAAACATGAGAAGTTTTTTGTTATGAGGAGAAAGCAGGTCAGAGCTGCTGTGGGACTGAGAACAGGAACAACAGCCGATTTGACTCCGAACAGTGCTGGAGGTCTGGGGACAGGTACACTACAGGGTACAGATACTCAGCAGTACTACCTGAAATACTAAAGAACACACACACGCACACACACACAGGACTACCTTCTTTCCTTTGTTTTTCTTTTCCTTCTTTGTCTTCTTCTTCTGCTTCAGGATTATTTTGTTGTGTGTTTGGCTTTGTTATCATTCACACACACGTACACACACACACACACACACACTAAAAAAACACTCCCCTGGTGAGCTCATGAATATTTTTTGGTGCTCGTGGAGACGAGGACGGTTTTGATATCATCAAGGGTGTGTGACAACTGTGACACACAGACACACTCCGTGACACACACACTTTAAATCCCAGTGGGATTTAAAATGTGTGCGTTTCCCTGTGTGTCTTTGTGTGCGTGTTATGCATGTTGTCAGCTACTGTCACAAAAAGTCATTTCCCAAAAAGGCATTTTTTTATACATCTGTGTGAATCATAGAGCTGACTGTACACAGACCTTCATCATCGTCCCCACAGGAAGTCAATTTGTTGCCGTGGTGATGCAGCTCATTGATGTAGAAACATGATGAGATGTTTAAAAACAAACAGCCCATGCTCCGTTGCTATTATTATGGCAGTTACTGTACAGCAAGCTCGTACGGGAGGTTTGAACTCAGAGGTCTTTTAGTGTTTGTTAGTAAATGTTTTGCATTTTAATTTAAATAGTTTGTCTCCGTGTCATTTCTTCTTTCTGCTGCTGAGTGCAACAGATACACAAGTTGGTAAACTAACAGCAGATTCAGGCCCAGACTCTTCTTGTGTAGCTCTCCAATAACAAAGAGTTCACAAGTGTCTCTACAAATGACCTAAACAGCTACTAAACTTAAACCTTTGAGACAAATTTAGCAGACTTTCCCCTTGAGATGGTGATGGTCCACCTGATGTCTTTTGAACATCTCTAACCAACAGAAAATTTCCCCGCGGACAAACATGAGTTGGTGAATGGCTGAATTCAAGTCTCTGTAATAACCCAAAAATATGATTTTTTTTTTTTTTAACTTTCACTTCTAAATTCGGACCTAAAGTGTTTTTAAAGGCCATGGATGAGTGGTGCTAAGGTACTGCTCAATCTCTACTGGATACCTGCACATTATGTCATGGTGATTTGATACACATCGTAGTACAGTGGTTACAAATGTGACATATCACAGTAAATTGTCATACTATGAGAATAATTTTTTTCCAGAAAATCTAAACCATTTGCCGGGGGGGGGGTAATGGGACCCTTAGAGAGTGGTCATCAGTGACAAATACTGTACTGATCAGGTCAGGGAAAGCATGAAAAGGAGAAGCTGAGGTGGAGGTGGGTTACAAAGTGGCTTGCAGAAGCTCAAGAAGTGTGGGAAGGCCAAAGCAGTTTAGATGGCCGACCACATTGAGACTTGCTAATTGGATGTGTAGAAGAATATCAGTTGAGCTATCAGGCAGTGTGGACTGGCACTGAGATCTGCTGTGACTTCATGGCCTGAACTAACACTAAAACCCAGGAATGAGTCAGCAACAGTTTCCTCTCAAAGCTTTGTTTGCTAACAAGTGACTAAATAAGACGTAAGTTGCCACAGACACTCAACATCACTGAGCTGAACATGGGAGCTTAGTGATAATGACACTACAGTCACGCAGACCTTGTGTGATACCTAAGAAGCCTCAGGGAAAATCCTCCTGTCGAAGGAAGGGCGATGCTAACATCGAGGGTGGCCTACCCAAACAAGCATTCATGCACAACTGTTTTGATACAATAACTCGAGTGTGTTGATAATTTCTCACCACTAATCATGTTAGCGTGACGTGGACACTGAACATAACTGTAGCGCAGACTTTAGTTTATCTGCAGCAGATTTCTTTGTCTTTGTCTGAACTGTTTTCGGGAGCAGCGGGACTCACTTTGATTCTGGGCTGTTGTGTTCTGATCCGATCCGAGCTGAATGGAGCTAATTCCTCCTTTTTTGCTCAGACAGAAGAATGGTCCATTGGGCTTTAAACTGTAACTGTGTGCTTTCACATAATCATCAGCTCACGCTGGGTCTTTTTATTGATGACAAGGATGCTGAGCTGCTATTCCTGCCTCTCTGTCTTTAATCTGGATTAAATTCCGTTTGTATTGACAACACATGTAAACACACTCGGAGCCGAGTGCTTGACAGCGGGATCAGATCAGAATAAGAAGAATTAGAGATTCTCCTCAGCTTAATCCCAGACACTAGATCAGAATAATATGTGAATAACAGCAGATTAACAGCAGACTCAGCTCTCCTGCAGGGAAACAACAACCATCTAAAAATATCTGAAACTCGAAGGAATTAAAGGGGTCGTTCTGTTTCTGTGAACCAAATGCAGCTGAAGTTTGGAATTCATATTTCTGTTCAGTTTTCTGTCGCACATTACATCTCATTCATACAAGCAACAGTCTGAGAGTCAGTAAATATCTCTGCTCTCAGTGCTTTTGGAACCTTTTAAGGACCCGTCAGGACTGGGCTGCAGATTCTGACTGCTTTTCAATGTGCTTTCAAACCAGAAGCTTTTAGATGTCAGTGAAGGCCACGCTGAGCCCGAGGTGTTTAAAAGGCAAATATTGACACCAAATATTTGATTCAGGCTTTTTAGATACACAACGTGGATACTTTATTGTCATTCAGTGCACTCCTGTCACAGTGTTTGAGCACGCTGTGAACCGAAATGCTCAAAAGATTTTTTTTGAATAAATTTAAATGCCTTCAAAAATTCTATTTACTTAAATATTTTGACATATCTGTGAGTTTCTTCCTTTTATTACCTTTAATTATTAAGCAGAATATGCAACTCCGACTTCAATATGATGATTTTACTGTATTTATTTCTATTGTGTGCATCTGTTTTCCTCTGCACTTGTCCATTAATAATGTAGGATCTGGAGTGGGTGTGGCAGGAAAGCTCCAGGTCTGCAGGAGCAAATTATGGACATTAGCTAAAAATCCTGTGTGCATTTTTTCATACTGAGTTGTTCTATGTTTGCTCATCGTGTTTACAGTTCGATTTCACGGGTTGTGTTTGATTTACCTTCATGGTGGAAAAGCAAAGCTCTGACAGCATGGGTAAAGTAGGCTGCTGGGTTTATCGCTGTGTTAGCGCTGACAGAAGTGTACAGAGGGATTTGCCTTTCTCCAAAATTTAGGGTTAAGGCAGGGTTAGGGTTCCCACCTATCATTCTTAGTGGTCTTAGTGGTCTTTCTTGGCCTAGCATTCCTTCAGGCCAAGAAAGGTAAGCAGTGCTTGTTAAGTGGAATCTAAAAATTAGACATCAATTAAAACCAAAGTGAAAGAGATCCTCCTTCTCTCTCCTGATAAACCTTCTTGCATGTTTGCATACATCCTTTAAATTATTGCCATCTTGTGGCTGCCGCTGGCTACTGTCTCTGGAAGCAGTCATAACTCTGCCGACTATGAGCCACTGAAATCTGTATGGGGGTCAGCATTTTGATGGGCGTGTCCGGGTGCTGTTAACTCGAGCTTGTCAAGCCGAGGGGGTCGGCAGCTTCTTCTGGTTGTCTGCACATGTGCATTGTGGATGAACCTCTCAGTCTCTGGAAGCCCAGCATGCTAGACAAGCTGCCAATGGCTCTGCTTTTTTACTGCTCTGAGATCAGTTGTCATTTGTGCAGTGTGGAAACAGAGATAGCATTCGCAAGTAAATGAGCATTCTGCGATTAATCAAACCGCAGAACGGTGAAGACACGCAGAACGACTGCAGCAAATTGTGCAAGCTAATCAGCGTATAAAAAAAGAATGAAAGACAGGAAGCACAAAATGACATCATTTAACACATTCCTGTTAAACAGCAGAGGACGATTTATTTATTTAGTTTTAGTGTGGGGGTGGACGGATGCATTATTAATATATCTCTTCTTGCTCTTCTGTAGAAGTGAAACTGTCACCTTCTGATGTCTTAGATATCAGAGGGTTAACTGAATCCCTTGGGCAAGGTAAATGTAAACTAAGTCAAAGTAACTGAATAAAGAAACTAATCTAAATATTTATATTCTAAGCATATTTTGCATCATAAACTCACTTAGATGTAGGGTTAGGGTTAGGTTCATCACCATTTACGTGAAATTTTCACCTATATACTCAAAGGTATATCATATAACAGAATTTTCAATTTAATTTAAATTAATTTAATTTATATAGCGCCAAATTACAGCAAACAATTGCCTCAAGGTGCTGTACATTGTAAGGTAAAGACCCTACAATAATTACAGAGATGATCAAGCACTTGGCGACAGCGGGAAGGAAAAACTCCCTTTGAACAGGAAGAAACCTCGGGCAGAACCAGGCTCAGGGAGGGGCAGACATCTGCCATGACTTGCTGGGGCGACAGAAGACAGCATGCATGTAAAAGACTTGATCTGAAAGGGAACATCAGCTTGCTTAGCCTGTGGCTAAAATGCAACCTAACCCTAACTCTGGTGACATAATGGATATTAAAGGGTGCAGCACTGGACCTCAGTTTTTTAAATTTACTGCCAGCTTATTGGGTTTTACAGTGAGTCAGAGGTCATCTGTGCTGAGCAGCAATGTGCCAAATGGTTTTTCAACAAAGCAGCTTAAACTTGAGTTAATGCAACAACTGTGCTTGAGCTGTCCATAGATTTATGTAATCGGATACTTGCTTTTTTTTTTTTTTTTTTATCTGCTGAACATAAATATTTCAAAAAGTGGCCATGCAGCAAAACGTGAACTGCAGGTCAAAGATCACAGTTACAGTGACAGGAGGGCAAAAGGAAAAAGAGGATCGCTTCGTCCAAAACTCAGAAAGATCAACAGAAGCGTTTCTTCTTCTGGGCACACAGAATAAATCTACTCAGTCTGAGACAGACATCAAATGCTTTCTATTCTGCACTGATGTTAGCGGGTCGCTACTCAGTTTTCCACCTCAACATAAAAGCTCCACTGTGTTCATTTCACAGTTTTCCTCTCATATTGTACTCTGCTGCACTGTACAGTACTCTATTGTACTCTACTGTAAGTGTTTCTACTGTATTTCAGTGCAGTCCTCTGCAGCCACAGCAGCAGCAGCCTGCTCTCCTCCACAAACTGAATACTGATCACTGCGAACATTAAATATTAATAACCACAAGACTTTGATACTCAAACTATAACACACACACACGCACAGACACACAGATGTGTGTATGTGTTTGAGGGTAAATGTGTGAACAAGTGCAAGGAGGTGATGGGCGTTAATGATATTGATGCTAATTCCATCACTCTGAGTGCAAGTATGTGTGTTTCTGCATTTGTGTGTGTGCGTGTGCGTGGGTATCTGTGTGAATATATTATCGCTACAGCCTCCTCTCCAATTAGCAGAGTATGTAAGTGGTTTTGATCAGCAGGAGGTCACATGACAAGATTTACCTACACCTCCTCGGCTGGCAGGCCCATCACAGCTACACTGAGAGGCTGTTAACACACCTCAGCGAGCCAGAGTAGCACTTCCAGTCCCTGTCGGCACCCCTGACAGGATGCAGCCTTCAGAACAGAAATGATGAGCACAAATGATGAAAACAAATAATCATTCTCTGAGGAGCGCCTTTTTATGCCGTCATATTCCTCCACCAACCTGTACCACATAAGACCATCCTGTAAACTGTATATGAAGTCCCACGGTGTGATCCTTTGGAGTGTGAAGTCCCATTTTAAGCCTCAATGTTACCACGTTAATGAATTCCAGTACCATTTTGAAGCAAACCCTAGCACCCATGTGAGTACTTGTAAAATCTATAATGTGCTCTGGTATCACCGCTTTCAAATGGGGTGGCAGAGAGGCAAGGCTGAGATGGTTTGGACATGTGCAGAGGAGGGATAGTGGATATATTGGACAAAGGATGTTGAATATGGAGCTGCCAGGCAGGAGGAAAAGAGGAAGGCCTCAGAGGAGGTTCATGGATGTAGTGAAGGAGCACATGCAGAATATTGGTGTGACAGAGGGGGATGCTGGGAATAGAGTGACATGGAGGCAGATAACCCCTAAAGTGGTGACGCCCTAAAGGGAGAAGCCAAAAGAAGAGGAGGTACTCAACACCTTGCAAAAAAAATAACAGTGAAAATTATACTTATAATGGGTCCACGATGAAACTCACAACTCCAGCCTAGTAAAGTCATGTTTATGCAACAAAGCGTGCAGCTTCTCGGTCCTCTAACTGGAAACCATGCAATGAACCTCTATGGTTGGAGGTTTCTGAGGAAAGAAGGAGCATATTTAATGCTAAAAACAGCTGCAGAAACAGGCTTCTTCATTTCTGGACTATTAGCACAATTAACCACACAGTAAGCCATATTATCAGTCAGATAATTGCACTGGAAATGCTCCAAACGACATCAACAGCACAAACGCAGCTGAGACGGTCAGTTCAGTGAACTGATGGAGCTAAGATAAGTCAGCTACAGCTGCCTGTCACTCAAAGTGACCACTCCCCTATCGTTAAGTCTTAATCAAATTTATTTTTATAATTTATAAAACCAATCTGGACAGTTGCTTTGAAAGGCAAACTTAGCCAAAGAGGCCCGAACCATTTTTTGTGCCAGGCTGTAAACATGTTTTGTTTATCTGCTGTTAACTGGCCCCTGTAAGCATCGGCGTTTATGGGGATTAAATCATTTTTTAGCCTCGAGTGGCTGTTAGAGGAACTGCAGTTTTGGGCACGTCTGTTTTTCAGCCCTAGAGGCTGTTTGGTTGGACCATCCTCTGCTCTGCTGGCTGGAGTCCACCGGGACCATCCCCTCCATCAGATCTAATTCTGGCCCCCAGGCTATTAGACTCCCTCCTGGACTTGATCTCAGCTAAGGACCAGGTGTTTGCCTTTAGACCAGAATGCTGAAAAATCCCCAAATATGTTCAGTATCAGTGGATTAAATGCTAATTGTTTAAGGTAGTCCTAACCCCTTCCACAATCTGATCCCAGCTGAGTATCAGGGGGTCTTTTTGAGATTCAGTGATTCAGTGTTTGGTGAAACTGCCTTTTTCTGAACCTTGACCTGAGTTCACCATGAGAGCCTCACCTGGACCTGGAGCATCGTCTCAACAAGTCATCTTTTCAAGCCTCATAGCTGCTGCCGGTAATAATAACTCCTCAGCTGCAGCACTGAGACCCTCTATTAAATCGCATGTTGGTCCAGATTCAGTTGTCATGACAACAAACACAAAGACGAGCAGAAGAAGACAACAGCTGGACGGAGAACTGGTTAAAACGGTACTCGAACAGGAAGTCGCCCTCATAGCGTCGCCGCTGACACCGATAATCCAGTGTGAGCGTGAAGGTGAAGCATCAGCAGATTCAAACTACTGAGGCGCAAACAGGGGGGGGAAAAAAAAAAAAAGAGGGCTACATTTTCCTGCATCAGGGTGGAGACGTGTGGAGGAGAAAGAGGAGGAGGTGCAGTTATATTAAACCAAAACCCTGACTGTGTTTTACAGCTGCTGTCTCCGCTGCCTGCCGCCCCTCCCTCTGTAGCTAACAGGCATGAACCAGCTCCATTATGTGTTTATGAGAGGAGAATTTTACAAGATTAAAACAAGGCTTTGAGAGGGGGGGGGGGGGGGAGTAAACGAGAGAAATACTGTAATAACAGAGAGGAGGAGGAGAAAGAGGAGGGGGGAGATCTGAACTCTAATCAACAGAGAAAAAAAAAAGCGAAGGGAGGAGATTCCTTTATTTAACAATCTGTTTCATTCACTACAGAAAGGAGAAGAAGAAGACGAGAGGAGACAACTGGACTTCCATCATCTCCTCCTGCACCGGAGGACCACTGAAGCCTCCTGGAGCAGAGATTTCCTCTAAAAACATAATTGAATTTCCAAATGCATGAATGACTCCAGTGTTGAAGTCATGCAATATAAAAAAAAAAAAAAAGGCAGGAATATGAAAATAAAATGAAGATAAAACACATTAATGGCTGCAAGTTCACTGGCTTTATGATTTTTATGGTCATATTCTATTCTTTAACATCTCCATAACCATTACATCAGACCTCGTCTTGTCTGAGCTGCTCATTAGATACATTTTTATTGCTTTTCATGTCACACTGTTTCCCCTTTTCTTTCTGCTCCGATGGCAGCTTTATTTTTAATATATCATCGTTTCAGTTCCTCTTATATAACCCCCGACTGTGGTATCTGCAGCGTTGGGGAGTAGTCAGCGAAATGTAATTAAACCAGTAGTTGAACTACATTTTGCTGCATCTTGCTGGCCTATCAACTACAATCACAATCATCACTCAGTATTTACATTATTTACATGCGATTTTTATTAAGTTATCTGAAGAAGAAAAGAAAGGAATGCTTTATTAATTGATTTTACCAATGCATCTCTATTGTAACTGAAGGTTGTCGTAAAGAAGCTCGCTCCCTCTTCCTTTCATCGTGACCACTGTAAAGGTACGCAGTCATTCATCAGTCAGCCGCCACCACAGGCTTTAACTTCACTGTAGTCCATGTGAAAAAGAGTGGGTGTTACCCAGCGCTCACGCAGCAACAATGCCATACATCTCCTCAATCTAAACCTAAAAAAAGAATCGCCACAAAAGTCACCAACAAATCCTTTGTTCATCTGCGAGCCACGAAAGCCGAGAGCAAACACACTCTGTGCTGGAGAGACTGATCATTTCTTTACAGGCTAGTTTGGCTTTAGTTAACCAGGCTAGAGGTCTTTCTCAGGTGGCTTTCATGTAGGTAGGTGGGTCTGCTTTCAGAGAAGGTTCCCCACCAGTGGAGATCTGAAACAGGAGTTTAAAAAACTCTCACACAGCAGAGCAGATAGTTTTATATAGATATTCTAGGAGTGTTGATTATAAGTTTGTGATGCGCCTGATTCAATGTCGAGATGAGAGCGTGGCTAATGCACTTGGTAACCAAGGTGCCTTCCACTGTCTGCATGAGGTGCATCACACAGATGCCTGCTAATTAGAGCTAAATGGCATCTAAATCAAATACCAGAGTTTCAGTGGAAAAAAACAAAACAGCCTTAGCACAGACTGTTTGTAATTAACCGCACATCGTGCCATGTTCTTTGACAGATAACTGTATTAAAACTGTTCCAAAAGGCTTGAAGACCACAAACACACTGAACACTGGTTGAGTTCAGTGTGAATTAGCGGAGGTGAAGCCAGGGAGACAGGCAGTGGTTGGCACTAAGATCAGCCAAACTTTAGACCTTAATTCAATCTAAATAGTTGGGTTACAGAACAGTTGTTATCATGTTGGGACTGACTCGCTTTTGGAACCAGCCTCAAATGGTGATTAGAGGAACTGCAGCTTTATTAACACACCGGTTCAGTGAAGAGAATCGGATTTTGTTCTTCAACGAGACTCAAAGACTTGAACATTAAATCTGTATTAGCTTTGACAAGCAGGCGTGTTTTTGCCTGCCGCAAACTCAAAGTTTTGCTCCAAGTTATCACTCGATGTGCTTCAAACGCAGAGTTCCATCAAAAACTGGGTCTTTGCTGGTGCCAGAACACAGATGAATCCAGCTGCTCCAGGCTGTTTTTCTCTTTGCTTCATTCATAATAGAAAAAAAACTGTCATAGATGACACAGTGAGGTCCCTCTGTCACCGTCTCTGCTGCACCCATCAGAGCACGAATGCAAAGATTTCAGGTATAAACATGTAACCAGAGGCCCAGCTGCAGCACCAATCCGATTGGCCGAGCCGTCTCTTTTCAGATGATGGATTCAAGTCATTAACGTGTGAGCTGGATGTGTTCGCCCACAGAAACACAAGCCACAACCTTCAGGCCGACACATCACGTGGTTACACGGAGCTCGTTCGGCCTTCCATCTAAAAATCAGCTCAGATTTAATCAAACTTCCAGAAAATGTTCAAAAGAAAAATTTGAGTCAACGCTCGTTTCCATCCGGCGCGGCTGATGGCTGGTCAGACGAACAGCAGGCGGAGGAAATTCGCCACAAAGTTTCTGAAGAGCACACGTGCTCGAGATCATCAAAACGACTCCAATCGCAGCTCAAACAGAGAAAAGGAAATCAGAACGCGTGACGGGAACATGGCGGGTGTTTCTGCTGCTTTACAATCAGACTGACAGCAGATTTCCCTTCATGATTTTCATGGTCAAAAGAATTCATAAAAGTGGAATTAGTGCAATATGTGTCTATCAGAAGTAATAATAATAATAATAATAATAGCAGCAAGACTTTCAGTCAAATTCATATTGTATTATACTGTCTGTGGTAAGATAATTAAAGTCATCAAACAAGTGCATGGAGGAAGCAAGAAAGCCTGTGATCCAAACTGTAAAGTGTCCAAAAAGAACAAATATTATCATGTGTACACAACTAACATGATGCATCACTTTTATCATCAGTAAACAGTCATAGTGGCACCGCTAGTTAAAAATTCAGGCTAGAGCGTACCATCATCGGCCTTGCTGTGTCACGCCCCTCACTCAACAGGAGGCACAAACTTTGGTATTTACAGAGACATCATCATCATTTAAATACATGCTGGCAGCAGAGAAATCTAAACTCACCGTTTTCAAGCACGCGCAACAGCTCTAAACGTCTCTAGACCAACAAAGAACATACTGTAAATGCAAGCTGCCAGCTCCCGGGCACAAAGACATGCAAATAGTGCAATTAATTCCAGCATGTTCCTCACTAAAGGCTGGCATCGTGGGTTCTACAAGCTATAACCTCCATCCAGGCTGCTGCTTCACCTGAACCACGACTGTCTTTAACCTGCAAATTCTCTGAAGTCCGAGTCACGGGTGAGTGCACCAGTGTGAGAATAACACAGGTAAATGAGTGCAATATGACCTGCGCACTCCAAGCAAGCAGCTCCAGGTTCTAAACCAGAGTATTCTCAGTGATGAGAATGCATCTGAGGTGGACTATATCCTGCTGTGTGCTGCATGTGAGAAGCTTCATGTGTAAAAAAAAAAAAATGGCTCAAGTTAAAAATTCTTTCTGCAAAGCTACTTGGATGATTTCACTGACAAAACCGCCCTTCAGCAAAAAAAAAACCATATTGTTTGTGTAGCAGCTTATTACAACCTAAAATTATATTTCAAAGTCAAGCAACCTCGAGCCGTATAAGTGCATGTAATGGCTGGTTTGATTTCATCACCTTTAGATGGGGCAGAATTTGCCCCGCAGCTCTCAAAACCTTTCCGGTTCCACTCCGAAAGCCGATAATAGTTCAGACACCACACCCAACAATTTAGGTCATTTTATCAGTCAGACAAAAGGATCAAAGTTGAGCTTTAGTTAAATAAATATATGGGGGGGGGGGGATAATTTTTGGATGCTATTGGTCTCTTTCCCCACTAAAAAAAAAATGACATTTACTTTATTTTCACTTCATGTTATTAACCTACATGTCTGCACACGACCTGCAGTGTCTTCACACTCCATTTTAAAAACCTCCTGCTCTATTCCGACCCTGGCCCCCTGACCTCAGAGAAAATAAACACACGTTTAACCTTTTAAAGGTGCAAATGATGTTTTTCTAACCTACTCAAGAAACAGCGAGTGAAGGCCAAACTGAGAAACGGTCCCACAGCAGACTCGAACCTCGGTCTCCTGGCTGAAAGTCGTGGGTTTGTTTCTTTCTGTAAGACCTGATTCGTCAGGCAGACTGAGTGTTTCAGGAGCTGAAGACAGTTGAGCTCACTGGAAATGGAAAACGGGCTGGCATTTATATATAAAACACTTTTGTAATTCTTACTAATAAAAGCCCTTTAGAGACTTCAGGTGTGTTTAAATGAACGGTAAGCGGTCAAGTGCTGTCCTGACTGTCTAGCAGAGAAGCTGCAGAGAACATAGCTGGTGTGAGATCACCAAACCACAAAGGCTCTTTACTGAGAATCGTTGCTGTGTTTACACAGGAAGTCTGATTGCCTCTGATGTGACACATTTCTGTTGCTGCAGATTTTCTGCAACAGCAGCATCACACCTTCAGAGTGTTTGAGCCTGTTTCCTGGCGGAGCTCAAAGTTTCCTCAGTGACTCACTGCAATGTCCTGATGGTTCAGTCTCTGTCTGAACTGACAGACAATATAAACGCTGCAGACAGTCACGCATGTTTGCCGCAGACAGCGGAGCAAACTGAACCCCGGCGAGCTCAGTTCAGCATCTGCAAACGATCTGCAAGATTATTTTCCCATTCAATCAATTAATTAATTGACTGTTGCCGCTTCCAGTCTGCATCACCAGCTGCAACGCATTCAGGCACCATGAAAACTCATTAAGCGCATTAAAACGCCGTGCTTCCTTCAAGGAGCACCCTTTATATTTATCACAGCACATTTCTTTCAGTTATTGCTGTGCAAAATAATAGTTTACAAACAATAACTACGAGGAGTTAATAAAATATGAAGATTTATTAGACTAAACTGCAGTTTCTATGTTATATTACACCCTGCAGGGCAATTAAAATCTGCCCCTCCTGCTACTTTATGATTATTATCAATAATAATGAAATATATAAATACTGGAGAGTCTGGTTTCACACTGCATAACACACAAAAATGTGTGTTATGCAGTTAAAAATAAGAGGTTAAAAATAAGTATTCTAATTTCACAGGTCATTTAAGAGATAAGAAATAAAAATGAGCATAGATTATTTTTAACACCCAACTCAGCCAATATTATGGTTATTTATAATTTGATTTATTGCTTCTGCAGTTGTTGTCACATTGGGTGGGGCTGTTATTGTCTAACGAGCCCTTAAAGCTGCTTTAACTGACCTTCATTTATAAAGAATCGGGGAGGAAACAGACAGTTTTATTCAGTTATTAATTCACGCTTTTATTGTCCAGCTTTGTGTGGACTGTTGAGTCCACATCGTGAGTCGGTGCAGGTTCATTAAAGCGCTTCATAAGCTGCTGTGAGGAGCTGCTTCACTCAAGCGTTCTCATCCCAGTGCGTCCAATGCTGCTGTTCTATCAGAGACCCGTGATGTCTCAAGATAACACACACGGTGTCCTCAGCATCTGCGCCTCGCTGCTCCGGCTGCAGCAATAATAGTAAAAATCTGTGCAGTGTTCACATTAGGAATTTAAAGGGGTGATTGTGGTGTGAGTCAAACATTTGTCAGCCAGGAGAGAGCGGTTTGCATCCTGCTGGGGAACTTTGAGTTTTTTCACCTTGTTTTTAACCACTAAAGTGTTTCATTTTTTACTCTGTGCTGAGAATCGAGCCCTGAAAACTTTCTGAAGCTTTGGAAAATTAGGTTAAAATATGTTTTCCTTTGGACACTCCCCACCGACGCTCGGTGTTTGCCGGGGCTTCGTTTGCAGAGATCTATGAAGATGTTGCTTTTTGTTTTATCTACTCTATAACCTCACTATTAAAATGTTTTCTGCGGTATGTTTTATGATGACTCAGATGAAGACCACGAGCCAAAACATGGCTGTCAAAAAAAAATACTGTATATCACAAATATTGCTGGAGCTTCACCGTCCTGGGTTAAATTATGCCCCTTCACAGCATTTCCCACGTGCATTAAACAGAGCATTTCAGGTGATGCTGAGAGGGCTTAAGAAGTGTCGACAGTGATGAGTTGTGAGTGGCAGTCCTGTCGCACTGAACCTAAAATAAGTGCTTCGGGGGCAAAAGGACACGTGCAGAATTTGGACAGCGGCGGTATTTGATGCTGTGGGGATAAGAACAGGCCGGCTGTAAGGCTCTTAGACGAGTGCAGGTAAAACTGTGTTTTTAAATCACTGGTGGGGCTGTGAAGCTTATATTAAGAGGTTTGGGGCAGGTCCATGTTGGACTTGGAGATAATTTTAGGTAACCGGATGGTTCTGGTGTGCTGGGCCATCCTGCTTAGTAAGTACTTTTACTTTTGATGTTTTTTATTCACATTTTTATGCTGAAGTAAGATTCTGAATGCAGGTCATTTTATTGCATATTATTGTACTTGTGGAGCATTTTCAGCATATTGCTGCTGCAGTTCTGCCTTGTGATCGACTGGTGACCTGTCCAGGGTGAACCCCACCTCTCGCTTAATGTCAGCTGCAAAAGGCTGCAGCCCCCCTGCCACTCTCCAAAGGATAAAGCAGATAGAGCTAACAGATGGATGAATGGATGGATAGATCGAGACCAGCAGCACTTCTTCTTTGGTCTGCACTGTCAAACAGCTTTCAAAGGAAACAACACAACTCAGACACAATAATGAAGGTTTCAGTTACTTTTCATGACAAACAGGGATGCATTTCTGCTTGATTTCACTGAGTTTGTATTTGTGTTTCAAGCCAAACATTTTGTCCATCCAAAACGAGACTTCACCCACAGAACACGACAAGAGTCTGCAGAAAAGAAACGCACAGACTCCAAAATTAAATGGACTCGTTCATCTTCAGGTTCGCACATTTTCAGGGGATTTCTGGTGGGAAATTCTTCTACATCCTAATTGAATAAACCGCTCAAACAGCAGCAGCTTTGTCACAGAGCCTGACTCAGCCGCTGCACCTTTATGTGCACAGTGCTGAACAAACTGCCAACAGCAGGAGAAAGAAACAAAAAGGTGTTTACAAGGAGCCGCTTCACGTTTGCACCTTCTTTTCTTTCTTGTCTGACACGAGTGAAGTTCATCACTCTGAACACTTTAGGAGCTTTACTGAAGCCGTTACTACTCTGCCACAGACCTGCCAGAATAAAACCTGCATGAAAACAGAATTCAACAGTCAGCGACACATTTCAGAGGGAGCGGAAAAAAAAACAGCTGCAGGAAACTTCTGCGCACAGTGACAGAAAGCGACGGTCAGAGTCCAGTCTCTGATTCCTGCCCCACTAATTAAATAACAGCGCAATTAACGAGAGTCAGCTGTCAATCAAAGCCTCCTCACCGAGCGAGGGGCACGCACACCACATGAGAGCCCGAGAAAGAGGGACAGAGTGAGAGGGGGGGAGAGAAACAGACACTTACTTCTTTCAGGAAACAGTCCGTTTTTCTTTCATTCCTCCAAAAAAGAGAGAGACAGACGACAAGAACTGAAAGAGCCTAAACACCGGCCGAGAAAGAGAGAGAGAGGGAGGACGGAGGACTACCAGCAGACAGATGGAGGGAGAGAGGGGATGACAGGAGAGAGAGAGGGAGGGCGGGTGAGCAGCCGGCTAGATGGCTGTAATCCCATTATTGTGAACGACACATTGTTCTGGGAGAGAGAGGGCGAGAGACATTCAGAGAAAGCAGGGGGAGAGAGAGAGAGAGAGGGGGGAGACTCAGAAAGGAAAACCCAGAAGGAAATTGAAGGGGCGGGGCTTATGTTCCACGCTTCTGTGGGTGGAGTTGGAGGGGGCGTGGCCAAATAATTAATATTTAATAGGTAGGTTGAGGCGTGAAGTTGGAGTCAGAGAGGGTGAGGGAGGTAGTAAATCAGAGAGCGTTACCACACCCCGCTGACTGTTTGAGCTGCTGCGGATTGAAGGAGTCTAACCACGAATCCAGCCACAAAATACTGCAGCAGCAGGAAAGGCACCAAATTCTCCCAATACAGCAGTAAAACTACTATTATTACTATTTAAATCACTGCCTCACCTGAGAGGAAAGTGATGCTAGCGTCAGGTTCCATCAGCAGAACTCATAAAAACAAGATGTTGCTCACATAAATGAACGCTCGGAGTATTTTAAAAGTGCATTATTTGTATGCAGATATCCACACGGATGTGGCTCAGGTGCTCGAGCGGCCCAGCGGGTCGATCCCCGGCTCCTCCAGTCCACATGGTGAAGTACCCCCTGGTAAGATACTGAACCCAGTGCACGTGAGGAGAAAGGCGCTGTATGAGTACCAGTCCATCTTTGTGAGAGAGTACAGGAGGCAAATCGGAGACAGGAGGGTGAAGTTCTCAGCTAATACTAGTAAAATACTTGAATTTTACCACCAAAAACCGAGCACAGACTTCTTGGATGGTCTGTTAGTACAATAAACTGCACACATATCTGCATTTGTCACCAACAGCACCAATGCGCTTGAAAGGTCCAGTCCAGTTCAGGTGGAGGTGGGGCCTAGCAGACAGGTACCTGTGCTGGCACACCTGCCAAAGCAGGTTTTGGAAACAGCCTCAAGTGGCCACTAGAGGAACTGCAGCCTTTTGCACATTGGCTTCATTTTTCAGCCTGGAGGTCGCTGCTTGATATGGTTCTCTGACCCACCCTTTTAGCCCTTCTTTTTCCACCGTTGTAGGATCCATTGGATCAAGCCGATGAGGGAATGATTTTGCAACGGCTCTGACTGTGAAGTGATACAGTTGCAGTAAATGTAAACCTGTTCCAACAGCAGGTACAAACTGAATACCTGCAGTGGAAAATGTTTATTCAAAATGTGGTCAGTTTGAATAAAATTAAGGTGAGACTGTGAACAATGGACTGAGTACTAAATAAACTGTGTTATTAAGTGACATGCTGTTTCCACACATTGATTCTTAATGAGAAAAATGCAAATGGGGGAGGACTGGGGACAATCTGCAGTGATCTGTCAGGTAAATCAATTTAAACTAATTTCAGTCAAATCCAGAGAAGCTAAGCATCTTTAGGAGAATCACACACTTTAAAATCAATAAATGTTCAAGATATTTGACTCAGTATTGATGAGCAATCTCAGTCAAACAGTCAAGAGTTGCATTAAAACTTGCAGCAGGAGGGTGGAGGGAACGGAGCAGGTCCAAGATTAAGACCATCCAGCTCCCTATGTGTGGTTCAGGTTGAGGAAAGACTGTTCTTTTAGTTTAGTTGTGTTCATTCTGTGTCTCGTGTAGATGTTTTCTCATGAATTTCTTTTAATTAAACCGAAGTGACTTTTTCTGTCTGAAGTACATCGTGGTTCTTCAGACATCCATCGCTGTTTACGCCAACGCTGAAGAAAACTTAAACACGAGATTCTCAAGCAGATTACGAACTTTTTGTGGGTTTGTGGTGGTTTATTTTGGACAGAGATCAGAGACAGTGACATCCTCAGGAAGTGGAAGTAACACGGCATCGAAACATGCTGTGCGCGTGCCTGAATGTGAGGTTTAAGTTTCTCATTTCTAACACTAATGACTGCCTCATGCCAAACCTTTCGAGCTATTTCAGTGTCTCAGACAAATATCTAGTGTAGCAATAAAATCCTGAGAGTTTTGTTAAAGCTCATTTTGATGGTTAGGTGTACAGTGAGCCTAAAAGTATTTCTCTTGTCTTGAGATTCTGATAAAATAAGATATGTTTAATATTAATGTATATTTTCCCTCTCTGACTGAAATCTCTGACTCATTGTCTTTAGATGTGATAATGTGGCAGACTTTAGTCTTTTCAAAGTCTTCCTGAGTGCGGTAGGCATAAACTTCCTGTTCTGTTTAGATAACCTGCAGTCGTTTGACTGAGGATGTTGGCCTCGTGTCTCCCTGACGGTCTGAAAACTGCATTTTCACAGCTGGAAACAAATCAAAACCAGTTTACCTGCCGGATTACAGGAAACAGCTGCCAAAATCTGACAACACTGCAGCCACTTCCTGTCAAAGCGGACAGCTGGACATTATCTATCTGTGTTACACATGTTATGAGATATCTGAGTCATAATTAACAAGCTCGGGGCTCAGATTTCTCGTGTTCGGGGACGCCGTGTTCTTCAGTAAAACCTCCTCTGCAGATAAAATGAACCCTCTCACAGAGAAAGTGGAATCCCTCTGAGGACGTCTCTCTGAGGATGTCCCACAGCCGACGCGTCTCTTTGATTCTCCTCCATCAGCTGCTGCTGTGGGCGGCCCAGCAATCCCACTGTGAGCCACGGTGCATGATGGGAACCAGCTGCTTAGTCTTCTACATGTTCTCACAGTCGTCAGATTGCAGCAGGTGCGAGTCTTTTCCCTGCCCTGGACCGGGGTTGGGTCTTACTCGTGTCTTCTTGATGTTGTTTTCTTTTCTTTGTTCTTCTTTTTTTTTTTGTCCCACACAGAAAGAAAATCCAGCAGCAGAACGACGAGCAGAACCACATGGGATCGATAGTGATCAGCACTGACCAGCGCTGATCAGTCACAGCAGAGGAAGACTCCGTCCAAACTAAACATCTCTGCTAAGGTGAGTGAAAGTTTCTGTTTTCTGCCGCCTGATTGGTTCACAGCTGACAGGTCACAGCAGGTGAGAATCACAAAGTGTTCGGGTCGTCATGGTAACCACCGACTGTTTAATGCGATGTGAAGACAGCGTGAAGAGTAAGTGTGTGTGTGTGTGTGTGTGTGTGTGTTATCGCCATCATCTTATCTGTGACACACACTCTGCTGGTAAAACACGCGTGTGCGACCTCATTTGATTGAGTGTGTGTGTGACAATAAACTCATGCATTCATTCATGTGTGCATGCATGTGTGTGTGTGTGTGTGTGTGTGTGTTAGAGCTCAGCTGGGAGTGTTTGTCCACCTCTCATCAGGAGCCCTCATGTAATATTAATCGCGCACACATACTTAGGGTCACACGCACTACTGAACACACACACACACACACACACACCGATCACATCAATCAAACACACAAAGAGAAAAACACACAGGATTAACTGCAGCCGTCTTTGTGAGGACATTTTGCTCGGGCCTCAGACCTCCAAACGGCCGTCTGAGGGTTCAGATCTGGTTTTCTGTTGTGGATGAGAACCAGGTTTATGTTCAGGGTTACACAAGTGTTACACTTTCTGCACGTGTGGGTTAAATTAAGTCATCAGACTCTTTGTGTGGATGCCTGTGCACTTCCCTTTGTTGCTTTTGTCGTGTGGACTTGTCTGGATTGGCACTACCTAACTCTGCGTGTCAGTAATGCTTTCTTCGAGCAGACCAGAATATGTATATAACAAGAACAGC
The DNA here is from genome assembly GCF_007364275.1 of Archocentrus centrarchus. Taxonomy (NCBI): domain Eukaryota; kingdom Metazoa; phylum Chordata; class Actinopteri; order Cichliformes; family Cichlidae; genus Archocentrus; species Archocentrus centrarchus. The sequence continues at coordinate 5,356,794 of NC_044352.1, read as the reverse complement.
TACCCGTCCGCTGTGCCTGCAGCTGTCAGCGTGTGCATCCGCAACCCAGTATAATCCGGGCCTGAGTGTCCCAGGAGTGCAGTATGTGCCTGAGGGTCCTCACAAAGATAGGAGAACGGCCGTGTGTGTGGCCAGCTGGTGCAGCAGCGTCCATGATGTGATTTTATATTTCTGCATTAACGTCTCAAACAAACACTCGTTATTTAAAGTCCATTTAAAATCAGTCCACTCGACAATTTACAGCCAATCAGACAAAGGAAATAAAACGTGACCAATTAAAGTCTGCTTCATTCCACTTTAGGACTGTGTCCTCACTGAGCCACAAATTCATATTCTCAGCTTTTCCATTAGTTTCAGCATCCATTCAGCAGCTGTTCAGCAAACAGCAACAAAAATAACAAGCGCACTCTTGGACTGCATACCTACACCAAGGCTGAAAATTCTCTCCACACCGTGCATGAACTGGCCCTGGACTCAGAAGGATGATTGGATCTGGATTAGTTTGCAATATTTCCTTCAGAACATTAAAATCATTTTGAAGGCATGACATTGAAAACCTGCTTCTTACCCTATGACAGCTGGGATAGGCTCCAGCGCCCGCACAGCCCAGAACTGGATACGTGGAAGAAAGTGGATGGATGGATGGATGGATGGATGGATGGATGGATGGACGAGCCAATCATAATGAGGGACCACCCATGAAAACAACAAAGATCCCCAAACACCACCAACAAAAACAGCAACTCTTTGCTGACATTATATTTGCCTGAAACGCTTCTTTGCTAGTTTCTGCTGCCTGCTCTGGAGGAGCCCCTCAGTTGATCTTCTCTCTCCCAACAGCAGGAAAAAAGGCTTTAAACAGAGGGTTTACAGCAGTCTGCAGCCTGAGCCTTTGGCTCACAGGGATTACTTTTACATATGCTGACATCATCTTTGAAATCATGTTTAGTACAAGCATCAACAACTGTAACAGTAAATATATGACAGAAAATAAATAAAATGGTTATAGATCCTTTTAAAGTTACCTGGAACTGCTGTCTATTTGCAAACCTTTTGCTAATCTGTCTGCGAGTGACTGCTTGTCTGAGTCGGATCGTTTGGAGACAGGTTGCCTCCCATCAGCCGACCTGTGCAGAAAGCGGTCGTTAAGAGGTTGAGGCTGCTGCACGCTCCACTTCTTGGTGACCAACTACTCGCAGTTGGTTACAGAATGCAACATAATTTTGTGCAGTCACCGGGCAAACACTGATTTTTCCTACTCACAAGGAGGCTGGCATCTTTTTTGTTTTTTTTTTTACTCTAGTGTAACTGAGCCATAAACCTATAGTAATGTATATCAGTCATTAAAGATTTCCACTTTTACTTCATTATAAGAGTGTCAGACCTAAATGCACTCCTTGTGATCATGTTTAAATAAATCTAGTTTGAAAGTTTAGAGCTCTAACGTGTCCTTTAACTGCTGGGAAACGGTGAAGTCTGCGGGCCTTAAAATCAGTTTTTCGTGCAGTGCCACCTCAGAAATGATCAGCAGCACTAAATGCAATAAATGGTAGAAAAAATATGTTTATGTATGAATTTACAGAGTTAACTATTTTCTGCCAGCACTTGGCTTTTCTCAGCAACAGTGTAGACATTTGCTGAGCGAAGAGTCAGCTGAGGCGTCAAAAGCCCTCTTTTATGTGAGCCTGAGAAAGAAAGCCTGGGTTAACAAAGAAAGTTGATAACCAGTGATGTGATACCCATTATCTCTGATTGGAGTCTTAGGTTTTGTGGAGGCAGCTAGCACAAAAGAAGCCTGGCTGTGTTGAACTTCACGGTACGGCCCTCCTCTAGACTTCGGCATGAGATAAGATATGATATTTCAGGGAGCGTGTGGTATTTTTTTTTTTTTCCAGGTATGCAAGGCTGTGTGGTAGAAACAAAAGATGAAGGACAAGTGAAGAGGCTTTAAAGGGGGGCGGAGGGTGGAGAGAGGAGGAACGGGAGGAGGGGAGAGGTACGTGATGAAGGGGGAGGTGGGGGTGAGAGGAGGGGGCAGGTTTAGAGAGCGTGAAAAGCGGCTTGTACAGAGACGAACCAACCAGGCGGAGTAATGAATGAGGGGGAGGGGGGGGGTGAAAGGTGACATGCAGTAATTGGGGGGAAATGCGTGTGTGATGCAGCGAGGCGATGTGTCCCAGATAAAAATCAAAAAAATCAAATTCGGCTTTATTTATCTTCAGGGTCGTTTCGTTTAAAAATCGGTGAAATAAATTAAGTTAATGCAAACTAGCACATGAAGGGAAATGAGTCTGTTTATAGATACAGATACAGATATATGAGAGACAGGGGACAGAAATGACACAGCTGAATGGGGAATTTCATTTGGGGTGAATTTATGGCTGTAGAAATTTTTCTTTTATTAAAGTCATTTGTCTGAATTTTCCTGTCTGCAGAAACTCATTTCAACAGCAAGGCGGCTGAAACCTGATCACACAAAAGTTTGATTAATCACACGATTGACTATCTTAGGAGAGAGAGCGAGAGGAAAACAGACAGAGAGAGGCACACTGGTAACAATGGCTCTTCTGTCGCAGTAACTCCCTCTGATGATCTTTGGGTCACCGATCCTGAATCTGCAGATTCTCTGTAACAACTAATTAAATCCCTGCATCCTCCATCTATCACCGCACTCCCCAGCAACTTCCACCAGCAATTCTAATAATCTGTTTTCACATGTGATCTTCATCGTCAGAAGAATCAGGTCAGGACTTATTCCACAGATGTCCTTTCTAACGTGCAGCACACAGCAGGAAATAGTCCACTTCAGGCTCGCTCTTATTTCTAATCTGTTTGGTTTAGGCGAAGAGTGCAGGAGGCAGCACGCATGACGCCCACTCACTTGCTGTGAATTAACTGAACAATTAGCTGCGGTATTCTCACATGGGCACAATCAAGCATCACATGGACTTTGTGGCGGGGAACTGGCAGGTTAAAGACTGTTTAATGTCCAACTCAACCATCACACATTTGCATATTTATGTGCAGCTCCATTAGGTAATGTCTAGAAAGGTTCGGGGCTGCAGTGCAGATGTAAAAATGCGATGCAATAGAGACAGGAGAACCAGCAACACTAACAGCAGAATATCATCTAAAGGCAACTCTGCTGGTCAATACTGTCTATCCAGTTAATCTCGGTGATGTTCAAGAATGATGACATCATCAGGCGCCATGTGGCAGCTGCCTGTGAGGTCACTGTTTGTCACAGTAGACAGCCGGACATCCAGACTTATTAGCAGGCAGAGATTAGAGGTGCACCAACCTGTTGAGACAACCTGCTGCTGTGATGTAGAAACTGAGCCGTGAGGAGGAGGAACCTTCTTCATCAGGAGGACGTTTCCTGGAGGTACACAAACACAGATGTACATCAGCTCCCATTCTGTTCGGTCCTAACACAGACTGTATATTAACGATGGACACAACTGAAACGTGAAGCGCTGTAATTCTGAATTCTTTCTAATGGCCAGCAGGGGGCGACCCCTCTGGCTGCTAAATCGATCTGTTTGTATAGAAGTCTATGGGCTCAAAAAACAATTCACTGATGAGCTTATGGAGTCAATCACTACTTTAAAGTCTTACTCAATACAACAGGATGTTAATTTTTTCAAGTTTTCGGCCCCAAGCAGAGAAAACTACGGAACCCTACAAGGGACATGGGAGGAAAAAAAAAAGATGCAATTTTGCATGATCCCACACATCCCCCACATAAACTTTTAATTTAAGACCATTTGCTTCCGTGGTAATCTAAAGTTTGTTAGACCAGCGGGGGGGCAACTCCTCTGGTTGTAAGAAGACTTCCAGTTGTATGGAAGACTGTGGGAAACTGGCCCTCAGCTCCCCCGCTCTATGACCTCAGTAAACTTGAGTTTATGGGTGCAATCACCAGTTTCAAGTCATACTAAATAAAACATGAAATTCATGTTTGAAAATTATGGTTATATTAGAGTCAGAAAGGAAGATAAGCCAGGGAGCTCATTGACTCATGAGCTGTCAATCCCAAGTCGCCCCTCTTGGGACTCTCTCGGTTTCACAGTCAGATCCTCGTTCATGGCGTCTGGTTTAAAAAAAAAATCTATATTTGAAGCTTTAAGACATAACTTCAGAACGCAGTTGGTGATGTCGCAATGGTGGCATCCATCTTTTATATACAGTCTATGAGTGTCTGTTAGTGAAATCAGGTTTTATGGTTAAGACTTTTTCTCTCGGTCAACATGTTGATAAACTCCCACTCTCAGATACAGCAGGTCTATCTGACCCTCGGGGTTCAGGTGTTAATCAAAACCAACTGCCAGCACTGCTGATGAATTACTGATCAACTCACTGATAAATCAATGGTTTCTGCATTATTTTCATGTGTAATCACAGGCATTTCCCCATCCACAGTCTGGGATGTCAGAATTGTCATCAGGGCGAAGCAGGCAGCGGCTCAGGGCCCCGGAGGGTCTAAAGTCCCTCAAGGTTTGTGTCATCACTTGATTTGGGAAAGCGTGGAAACAGGCGTGTTCACCTCTGTCAAACTGTCTCCTGCGCCTCCTGGCTCTGCGCCCACGGTCTTGTGTTTTGGGTGGATTACGCCTTTATTGGCTCTTCATCAGCCATCTGCCATCAAGGCCAACTGTGAGGTCAAGCAATGAATCACTTCCTGTTTGCCTGCCGGAGCCTATAATGAGTTAATGAGCTACGTGGAGTGTACAGCTAATCAATCACCGCAGCTATTGATTGATGATCTATAGACCGAGCAGCTCCTGCTCATCTGTCCTCGTCAATACAGCTGCTTCCCGCTTATTAACCTGCACACACCCGAGACCTGACATCAGCACATTTAAAGAGGGTTCGGCCTGAACTGCATTCAGAACTTCTCTTTAAAACCGGACATTTTCTCCAGTTTAATAACCAACAGGGAAAGAGGAGTTCCTCTGACAGCTGTGATAATCCTCCTGCTCATCAACACATCCCCTCTTTCTCAAAGAATCATCAGTGTAAGTACTTCGGCATCTTCAGCTGAGGTTACTATGTTCACATGATGACTGGGGGTTGGAAACATCTGTTAAAGTGTGAACAGGCCGAGCGATCGCAGCAAAACCTACTTTTTTTTATTTTCTCTCTGACAGTCAGTCTAAGGCAGACTTTAAAATCTGAACCTGTCGTTTAATGAACACAGCCTGCGGCTCCGCCCCCTGTTAATCAAACACAGTCATCAGGCCACAAACACTGAAACACTAAAAGGCGTCTGAGGGCAGCTTCTGTCAGGCTGTTTAAAAGAAATGAAGGACGGCCAACGGCGCAGAGCCAGCTGAGGCGTTAGGCGACCTTGAAGACAAAAACCTGGAATTACGACCCTGCTGTGTGTCGGTGTGTTTGTGTTATTGTCTTCACTCTCTCACACAGCAATAAAACATGATCCTAAGAATCTGTTTGTATCATATTTTAACAGGAGGGCGCTAACATTAAATTAATCTTTGGCCAGTTTGTGTCTTATTCATGTTTTCACGTTTTTCTTTGAAGCTGAGCTGAAGTCAGTTGCAGATGTTGTAGATTTGTTCTATTTTAAGACTCAGCAGCTTGTAAAGTCACGCTTTAAGGATTACTGTCGACAATGTGGAGAATTTTCCTTGTTTTGTGATATAAACTCCTGAACGAAGGCGACTCTAAAGACAAATAACCGCGCCTGGAGCGTCATTAACTTTCAGTTCACACAGTTTATTGCTTAAATGAAGCTGCAGATTCAGTCTTTATGCTGATTGTTTGTTTTGATTCTATTTTTTTTGCACAGATTTTTAACCTTTATGCCCCTTTATGCTAATTTTTATACTTCACAGAAACTCACATTTATATTTGTTTAATGCAGAGCTCCGTTATGTTCAGCAGCTCGTCTCTGTCTGTTAGTCGTTTGCTGCATGTGGCTTTTTATAGCCGTTTCTCCATTAAACAACGCCAAGAGTGAGGCAGAACTGTACAGTTGTGGCTGGACAGCTGAACAAAAGGATGACCCGCTATAAAGCTGAGCAGAGCTGCAGAATCAGCTCATAATTGTCTGCAGCTTTGCCACTATAACAATTAAATCTGTTTTCACACTGTCATTAAATGCAGTGGGATAATAAACACAGTTTATAGTCCGTTTAATTAAATGTGGTGCAATTAAAGCTGAAATATCTCTCTGAAAGCAACATTATTAATGTTTTAAATGTGGGATTCTCCAGTTGATGCAGGCTAAACAGGTTTTTAAAGCTCGTTTCTGTGTTGTAATAGTAAACAAAGAACCAGGAGCTGGAAGAGCAGAAGATGCTGACTGATGTGTTTAAACATACAGTTGTTGCTTCTGGGTTCAGGCTCTTCAGGAGGTCTGCGTCCTACCCCGCACATCCGGCCGGTTTACAGTCAGTCTGATGGTGACATCTAACAGTGCGAGTGCCAGAGGAAGTGATCCCGTAGTGAGGTCAGGGGGTCTCAGACAAACACACAGAGGCTATTCACCCATGCGTTCATTCATCCATCAGAGTAAATATCAGTTCTGTCGTCACTCGGCTCAGCGTTCTCATTCAGCCCAGTGTTCGGCAGCAGGAGGTTTGTGGATGTCAAAATCCTGAGTTTCCCTACCACCTAAACTATTTTATGCAGCACCGAAACCAAAAAACTAAAAAAATCTATAATGAGAGTTTTGCATCATTCTTTCGAGAAACAATACCACACTGGCCTGAATAAAAATGGAGACTGGTATATATTAGGGAACTAGACAATAACTTGTTCAGCTGACGTTCATTAATGGAGGCTTTGCCCTGTTGCTAGGGTACTGAATGTTTACAGGAATCATTTCAGTGTTTGGTTACCTGAGATTTGTCTGCTGACTCCTGATAAATGTTTTATTTTCACAAAAGAAAAAAAACCTCAGCCATCACAGATGATAGTGCCACTGCATTTCTTCACACACTGCGTAAGCCCTCCAGAAACCACTGAAAAGCCTAAACTCAGGCATCATGTTACTCATTAACCAATAACAAGCCCTCCAACCTCATGCACCACATGCACTTTATTGCCAAAAGTATGCACTCACCATCCAAATCACTGAATTCAGGTGTTCCAGTCACTTCCATGTCCACAGGTGTATAAACCAAGCAGCTAGGCATGCAGACTGCTTCTATTATCATTAGTGAATGAATGGGTTGCTCTCAGGAGCTCAGTGAATTCCAGCGTGGTACCCTGATCAGATGCCACCTGTGCAACAAGTCCAGTCCTAAAGTTTCCTCACTACTAAATATTCCACTGTGGACTGTTAGTGGGATTATAACAAAGTGGAAGCGATTGGGAACTACAGCAACTTGGCCAGGAAGTGGTAGGCCACATAAAATCACAGTGTGGGGTCAGTGGATGCTGAGGTGCGTAGCGTGCAGAGATCGCCAACTTTCGCTGCAGACCTCCAAGCTTCACGTGGCCTTCAGATTAGCTCAAGAACAGTGTGTAGAAAGATTCATGGGATGGGTTTCCATGGCTGAGCAGCTGCATCCAAGCCTCACATCACCAAGTGCAATGCAAAGCATCAGATGCAGAGGTGTAAACTTTACACCACTACATCTGCCACTGTTGAGGTTAGAGGACCTTTGTCATTACATCTACAATGACGGAAATGCGCTAAAGGTGAAACTGTTAAAAAACACAAAAGTACAGCTGAGTGTCATCTGCATTAAAACAGAGATCTGAGATTTTCTACAAATAGGAACCAAAGAAAGCACAACCAGTACAAGGAAACTGGACCCAGTAAGGTGCCTTGTGGTGCTCCACCAAATGTGGCACATAAGAAGATGACATGTTACTTGCAATAACAGAGTCAGATGTGTTGATATTGGAGGAAAGTCATTGAAGGTCCTTGAATGACAACAACGTGATTAACTTAGTCCACGAGATTCAGCCGACAGCAGCAGGAAGATCTAAACAGTTCAAACAGCGTAACATCCTGAGTCTGAAGTACAAAGAGCAGACTCTTAAAAGCTTCTTGAGATCTGTCAGGATTCTGATTTGTCAGGAGGCAATTAAGTTGAAGGAAAATATGTTTTTCTACAATCTTTAATTCTTTTACATCTTTCTTTAAACAGATCAAAGTGTGCTAAAGTGAACCCATCTATCCACCCCAACCTCCTCGCTCACACCTTTGTGGCTCTGAAGTACACAGATGTCGTCCACACGAACTCCAGAGTGCACTAACCAATAAAAAAAATGTGTTGGTTGTAACAAGTTATTACGTAAAACACTGCAGCCTGTCCAGCTGAGGCTCAACTGCGATACACTGGTATTGATCAGTATTGAACAGCACGTCGTCACAGTGGGAAACTATTATTATAGTTTCAGGTTGACCTCATGAGGTCGTGTCGTGCTGTCAAAATCCATTAGACGAGTCCTGATCTGATCAAAGTGTTGTTGCATGTTTCCTGCTGGTGGCTGCTGATGCAGAAACTTATGCCTGCAGACACTGCTCAGGGCTGAAAGATCCATCCTGGTAAGGCACTCATTGCACCAAGTTTGTGTCCTAATAATTTCCTGATTTATTTAATCCTGGACACTTTGCAATTCTGTCACCACCACCTCTTTAGCATTACCCAGTGGCCAGATTGTTTTATACTCGTAGTAATCAGAAATTCCTGCTGTTCATAATGTACCTGTATATATTTTTAATTGATTTTTTGCCCCTTGCCTGAAAATTTTGCTCCTGCCTCTAAATGTATGACGTCTGCTTTGATTTTAAAAAGAATGCATCTTGAATTTTCTTTTTTATCTCTTCCCTGTGGTTGTTGAAAGACGTCACTGGTATGTGTATGTATTTATGTCACAATACCCATCTCGTGACTCCCAGATCTCTAAACCTACAGCTTTAAGTCTGTTGCTACTTATATGACACTTGTTTTATATTTGAATATGAAGACAGTGGCAGAGGGTCACTCATGAAACTCTCACAATCCAGCAGTCACATTTTCTCTTCAGGTTTAAACTTGTGATGGTTGAAAACTGTCACCTCACTCTGACCACAGTCACCTCGGAGGAAACCAAAAGGCCTCATTGCTGTGAAAAATCACACATTTCTCAACAATCTCTGCCTTTCGGAAACTGACAAACATCCTCATTCACACCTCTACACCTTCTAAACAAGCTGAGGAGGAGAGAGCAGTTGATGAACCTCATCCTGGATAAGAGAGACCAACCTGGCTCTTCACCAGAACCAGACTGTCATCTCATAGATTTCATTCTGTGTCGGCGCCTTTGGTTTATTTAGATCTTCCACCGCGCTGTGATTTTTATTCTACTGTTTAATCTCTCCATTTTTATCTCCTCATCTTTTATCTCTCTGCGTCTCCGTGTTTTCCAATCCTCTCATGTTCCTTATATCTCGTCTCGAGGCCTCGTGTGTTTCATGTGCAGCCCTCTGTAGCAGGCAGCAGATCTCAGATAAAGCAGCAGCCTGTCTGTAAACTGTCGGATGTTTCATCAGGAACACTTCTCTAAATAAACTGGACAAACTGGACAAACCAGTTTATCTGACTCTGGGCTAAAGGTTTCACCACTTTGGATTAAACGCCTTGATATGAAGCTCATATCGCTAAAGCTGTTGAGATGCAGTCGTGTAAATCTGCAGGGATGTGAGGAACCAGACCCACAGCACGTTAGGAAGGGGTGCCGCGGGAGCCACGACCCTGACTGACAGTGTTTCTGAGCGTTGCATCATCAGCTAACACAGACTCATCTGCAAATATTTTCATAACTAACAGCTCAGATGTGCTTTAATGTCTGAACAACAGGCTCGTCACTGACACTCTGGTATTCAGTGACAAAGGTGCCTCTGTCTCTGAGATGCAGCTGCGAACACATTTTGAGGAAAATGCGATTCTGTGCGGTTAATTAGCATGCAAACATGAACTTTACACACATATCAGACCATGCTTGAGCACATTTTCTAGGCTAAATCTACACATGAGTGTGTTTTCATTTAAAAATCTGGAATTTCATTTTTACCACATTTACCACAGCCCTAAACTTCTTTAATGACTCAGTTTGGTCAAATTCAGCTTTTTCTTCTCTGCTGTGGGCGCGCTCAGTTCTGCAAAGGCTTCAGTAAAGACTGAGATCTATAAAAGAGGAAATGAACCACTTAATAAATGTGACAAAATGAATGCGGATTTCTGCCTTTGCGTGTACACAGTTTTAGAGATTTCTCCATTTGTACCTCCATCCACCCTGACCTCCTCCAGAAGACTCCGGGGCAGCTAAGAAATGCTTAATTAATTAACGAGAGAGAAAATGATGCACTGATACCACAGCTTAAAGTGTGTGTGTGTGCAGCTTGATATGCCTACTCTTCCCCATCATGAAAATTTTTGAGCATCACCCACCTCATTTCCTGCACTCTGGTGAATGTTTGTGCACCAGTTTGTGTGTCGTCTGCATGATTTTTTTTTTTTTGTTAAATGCTCACATCAGTGAGGAATTCATTCATTTTAATTAAAACAACTCCTCCTCCTCCTTTGCTCTTCTCACTCCTTGAAAGTTATCTGCCTCACTGCCTGTGCAGGGCCCCAGATGAGAGGAGGAGATGCTGTGCTGCTGCTGATTGAGATCACAACACTGTGCATCTGCATGTGTGCGCGTGTGTGTGTGTGTGTATGGGAGGGTTAAATACATTTTGCATCAAACAATTCAAAATTCAAATTCTTCTTTTCTTTATTGAACCTTCTGCGTGAGCGTCCTGGAACAACACAGGCAGCAGTACGTTGGCGTGTTTTCTCGGTGGTGGGAGGAACCAGAGCTCTGTGAGAAAATCCACACAGGCACAGGAAGAACATGCAAACTCCAGTCAGAAGAGCCCTGCCCAGTGACTGAACCTTGGACCCACTTGGTGCGAGGCAACATTTCAAAGCACTGAAGGACCGAGCTGCCAGCTCATTAGTTTACTCACAAATTCCTATTTATGAATGCTCGTGCTGCACATACAGCCACGTTCTTGCAACACAACAGTGAAAGAGCGAGAATATTTTTCTAGAAATTGAATTATTTTCATAATTAAAATCACTTTAAATCACAGTTTGTTTCAGATTTTTATATTTTCTCTATCTGAAATACCATCAGGGGAGAATCTTTTGTTCTTACAGGTCTTCTCAGGTTCAGTTTTGTTTTTGTTTCTCTCTCAGCAGGATTACTGACAATCAGGCAGAATTTCATGAAGATTTTGCAGAGAGGTGAAGTATGGGTGAAGCTGTAATCCATTAAATTTGGGTGCAGATCAAGATTGCTTTCTTTAAAACTGTGAAATGGGGGTGCTTACTGTGGAGGAGCACGCTCCTCTGCTTTCTGCTGCTTCTATCTGATCTGTGAAACTGAACCGAACTCAGCATTCAATTTTTTATTTTTGGTGCCGAAAAAATTAAACGGAAGCTTCCAAATAGGCCACCAGTCCTTTAAATCCCCATTAAACCTGCCCCTGACACACACACACACACACACACACACACACACACACACACTGAAACACACACACAGTAGATTAGGCAGCCTGCCTTCAAACACTAATCTGTGGAGTTAATCTGATGGTTGTAACTCTGCAAACTGAGACATTATAGAGCTGTAATCTGCATATATGGAACACACACACACACACATACATACATGCACACACACACACACACACACACAAACAGTCAGGCTCATGTACAGTGTCTTTTTGATGCAGATTTTTTTTGTGCAGAAACTGATTGTAGCAGAGTCAGCAGAGTCAGCGAGCTGCCGCTGAACTCTCCGTTTCAGGTCGGAAACTGATGAAAGGTCAGTTTCAAGCTATGTTTAAACCTGGAGATGACATGTGATCTATTCCTGCACTCTCATACCTCAGGTCTGTATTCACACCTTCCACTGCATTCTGCTTTTTGTTTACATTTCAAAACACACACCTGCGATACCGCTGCACGTGCGCTACTACTCCTGCTCATTCAGTACCGCCTTTGTCTGCTTGTGTCGTCTGCAGCTCTGAGCGTGTGCAGTCAAACTGAAGGAATGATTTAATGTCCCTACGTGTGTGTGTGTGTGTGTGTGTGTGTGTGTGTGTGTGTGTGTGTGTGTGTGTGTGTGTGTGTGTGTGTGTGTGTGTGTGTGTGAGTGAGTGTTTCTAAGTTGGGGGTGTAACAGATGCTGGTGAATGAAGACAGCTGCACTCCAAGATACCAATTATACACTAACACACACACACACACACAAACAGACTGTATAATCTTCAGTGTGAGGCAGTGACACCACATTATTTCAGTCTGTAAACTGAACACTGGCAGGGGCCATTTAAAGGAGCAGTCCAACACTGAAAGGAAGAGTCCAACATCCAGCATGTAAAGGAGCAGCGCGACCAGGAAAGTCCAACAGCCTAACTTTAAAAATAGCAACACGTAAAGGAACAGTCCGACATTCAATGCAACACGTAAAGGAACAGTCCGACATTCAATGCAACACGTAAAGGAACAGTCCGACATTCAATGCAACACGTAAAGGAACAGTCCGACATTCAATGCAACACGTAAAGGAACAGTCCGACATTCAATGCAACACATAAAGGAACAGTCCGACATTCAATGCAACACGTAAAGGAACAGTCCGACATTCAATGCAACACGTAAAGGAACAGTCCAAAATTCAATGCAACACGTAAAGGAACAGTCCGACATTCAAGACATCAAAACTGCACCTGCCTGTCAGAGAAAAAAAAAATGCTTCTGGGACACCCAGAGGTGCAAACTACTGCATCTAAAAGGGAAATTAAGAACCTGTAACAGTCCCAAAGACACTTCTTCTTTAATACAGCAAACAGAATAAGCTGAGGACGGCTAGAGAACCAAACTGAGAAAGAGCGCCCTGTTAAACGAGGACTAGAAACAGATCGATAAATCAATACCTTCGGTGGACAGATGCGTAAATCTAACCACTGAGATGAGTTTGACTTTATTAAAGGGTAATTCTCTGGAGTTTTATTTTTCTGAAAATAAAAAATCAAAGGCCTAAAGCTGAAGGATATTGTTATCTGCACAGGTTACACTTCCTCGAATTTATGATTTTGGTGTTTTTAATGGAAAAGAGCCCCAGACAGACAGACGGAGAGATACAGACAGATGGACAGACCCACAGAAAGAGCCGAGAATAGAGGAGGGAAAAGGAAGGAAGAGCAGCACAAGGGGAGGAAATGGAAACACAGAGACAGTAAAAACAGCTCATTGTACCACAGAACAGGAACTTCCTCCTTCATTAAACACAGCAGGATACAGTCACAGCGAGCACACACATACACACAGTAACACAAACACGGTGTGTACTCTGACAGTATCAGAGTGAAGCAGCGTCTCATCAGGACAAACTATCCTGTTAGTCACTGTCTCATCCTGAAGCTCAGCCTGTCCCTCTAAATATATGCTGTAACAGTTGAATGCCTTGTTACAGGCTGATCCAGGATCAGTGTCTTCTTTCATGCAGTATTCAGACTGTATGATGAAAACAGACCGGTGCCAACCTTAAAACTCAAAATCCAGTCATGCAAACACAAACTTATTGTTCTGCTGTTTTTATTGATTGTGTACTGATTACCTCTGTGCAGCCCGCTGCCCTGGTGCAGCACATTCACACAGTGATAAGACTGTAAACACTGCGTGCTGTCAATAAAGCTTTCTGAAAGAGCTCCATCATTTTGTTTCTCATTGTTCACAGACTTTGTTTAAATAAAGGCTCCCCGTTGAAGCCTGACTGTTCATTAACACTGTTCACCCCGAGCCTTTCGATAAAGTTCATTTAAATTCACATCTTTTTGTTCGGGCAGTCTTTGTCTGCAGAGCTCATTTAAATAAAGACACAGTGTCGAAGCCTGGAGTTTCAATAAAAACTATTTAGTGTGCTGCTCTGAAGATCCTGTTTTCAGGAAAGTTCACTTCAGCGGAATACCCAGCATGCCGTGGGGGTTCCTCCTGTCATTGTCCAGAGATGGTTTGACATACAGAGATGTCCAACAACAACAACAAAAACGACTCTTTCTGTATAGCAGGACCCGCTTAAAGCCCCGAGGGGCCCCAAACTCCCCGGGGGGGCCAGATTAAAGTGCCAGGGAGCTACAGGGGCCTCCATCACACAACCGCCAGAAAGTTTGCGAACCCTTTGAAATTACCGTAATTTTTATAAAATGTGGTCTGATCGGTGCCAATAACGGATCCTCTAAATTCAGTTACATAATCCAGTGTAAGGAAAAATCTACTGACAGCTGCAAAGTTTAATTCCCACCAGAGACGCTGTTGGACGCAGAGCTGCTGGATATGTGAGACGTCTTTATGCAGAAACATTTTAGTAAGCCATTTTTAGGCTTTTTTTTATTTTTGCTTTAGGGATAAAAGCGGGGCTGGTTTCAGATCTGGTTTTTTTTCCGAGAGGCCATTTTAAAATTCCATTATCTAGAAAAGTACCTGAACTAGGTCCTTGAAATGTTTTAGGGTAAATATCTGCCACCGTGGATGTGGACTCTCTGGAGTGGAGCTCAAGTGAACATAGAATGATGGATGCTCGAAATCCCTCAAATATTTGGATGTCCGATCACAGGCAGCAGATTTGGAGGCCTGTAGAAGCCACAGCGTTGCAGGTAGGGGGCTGATGTTTTATTTACAGCTTCTCAAAGCTCATGAAATTCTTTAAAACAGGCCAAACACTCGTGAACGACAGCCGAATACATTCTAATATTTCTAAAATTTACTGGTTTCTTTTCTTTACCCTGGATTTTTTTTTAAAAATATGATGAATTGAGATGGAATGACGCTTTATTGAATCTACTGAGACATTTTACTCTGTAAAGCCACTTTATTATATTTAACTTTTAACAATGTATGTCATTTTACTTCCATTTTTACTCACCTTTATTTTGTGTGATTGTTTTAACCTTACTGAGCTATTTTCCTTTGTCGTGTTGTGTTTTCTTGTGGGTTTTGTTTTGAAAGGTTTAGCTGCTGTAACAGGAATTTCCCAACTTTTGGGGGAAGTCAGATATATCCTGTTGCATCTTATTTGAACAGTTTGAATCGGCAGACTGTGTGCAATGTGGTGCAAATAGGACCCAAGTGCATGACACAGGAGAAAAACTTATTAACAAAAAGACCTAAAAAGTCCTAAATGTAAAGTAATATTATGCAGTAACCAAGAGGGAACACTCATAAAGCCTGAGACAAAGACAGAGGGGAAGGACTGGACTATTAATCCACACAGGGGTAATCAGGGTAGTCACGCAGGTGCGCACAATCGATGGCAATGAGACAAAAGAGGAAGTAAAATCATACATAAGACGCAAAAGAGACAGAAAAAAACCTACAAAATAAAACAGGAAGTTGGTAACAATAGCTGAAAATGGGGAAATGTCGATATATGAATAAATCTAACACGGCAGCAAATGACAGAAACAGAGGGAAACACAGAGGGCTCAGACATCATAAACACAAATTACAACTAAGATGTAACCAGAAATGAAGAATCACAACACTAACGAATAACAGGAAATCCAAATTAACAATAAAGACGACAAAGAACCAAACTCAGAACGGCCAATAATGGAAAAGACGTCCAGCTCAAATGTATTTTTGGACACACTGAGTCCTCAGTGCAGTGCAGGCTGGAAAAAAAATAAGTGAACCTCTGAGTTAAAAGCTTCTCCAACAGCTCATTGGAGTCAGTTTTTTTTTTAAGTTAAGGAGTGAGACTGAATTGGCTGAGACTGCTTTTTTTCCAGAGGTGAGCTGGCCTACAAATAAAGGCATTCAAAGACTGCTTAAAGGCAAAGATCGACTGGTGTGAACTTTCACAGGATGTCAGAAGAAGCATTGCAGAGATGCACAAAGATAGAAAATGCTACACAGGCTTTTCTAAAGACTGCGGCAGTCATCACTCCACAACGAGACAAACCGTATACAAAAGGAAGAAGAAATTCAGGACGGCTGCTGCTGCTCTCCCTAAGAGTGAAAGTCCTACAAATATCACACAAAGAGCACAACGAGTCATTCTGGAAGAGATGAAAAGAGCTCAAGGTTAAGAGGAACGCACCTACAGAAATCTCTCCAGTTCCTAAAAGCTTTGTTCTCGTGTCTCAGTGGAGGATGGAGATCCTCGGACACACACGCTGTTTGTCGCTGGTGTTTGTGTCAGAGTTTAAGTTTATGTGCACTCGTACTTTACACGTACATCATAAATGAAACGGCTGGTTCTGGGTGACTGGTTCTTTGCTTACTGGTTCTGGCTTCACTTCAACATCAAAGAGAATATTTTATCACAGCCAATTATAAACACACACACACACACACACACACACTCGTGTTGGTATTCCTATCATTCTGAGGTCCCTCACTGCTCGCCGTCAGCCATACTCCCCATCACCATGGTAACCTCATCCGTCTCCATGGAAACTCGCCTGACTTTAACCACGGAGTGAGTTTCTTCCTGTCTGTGCGGGGATCCTGAAACTAAACCCCATCTGATTTCGGTCTCGGTCCGGATCCCGGTCCTTCCCCCCGAAGCTGCGAGTCCCAACTTTAAACTGTCTCCACTGAGAAGGAGAGTGATGCGACACCTCACTCAGCTGTCTGTCAACGCCGTGGACATCGTGGAAGCTGTCACAGGAAGCAGGATAGGGTGAAACATCCTGACAGGTTCGTCTTTTAGTTTGGAAGTTTGGCTGCGGTCCACTGGGACCTGCTAAACGTGATGAAACACTCCCGCTAATGCCCAGTTTCATTCCAGACACCTCTGGGCTGTCAGTGAGCTGATATCAGGGAGGCTGAAACGCTCATTGCAGCACCAAGTTCAGTTCCAGACCTGCGAGGGATTCACATT
Organism: Archocentrus centrarchus; assembly: GCF_007364275.1. Classification (NCBI taxonomy): domain Eukaryota; kingdom Metazoa; phylum Chordata; class Actinopteri; order Cichliformes; family Cichlidae; genus Archocentrus; species Archocentrus centrarchus. The sequence continues at coordinate 5,339,892 of NC_044352.1, read as the reverse complement.
GTAGCAGCTGTAACCACATTTGTTTCTTATACTTTTTGCCTCAAGACTTTTGTTGTGAAAGATTGAATATTTGTTGGGATGCTGATAAATGAGCAGACTTAAAAAAAAAAAAAAAAAAAAAAGAAGTCTGCATTTGCAGTTTTTTTTTTTATAATGCCTCTTAAATTTCAGTAGGAGCCTCTGAGCAGGAGCTGTTTGGATGTAAAACAACCTGCTCGTTCAGACCTAAATGTCTCTGCTGCTTCCCAGGAAAAGCTCCCACACTGGAAAGTGTTAATGATTCTTATTTAGTTTTGCTTCAGGTGAAAAACAAATCTGCAAATTCAGTTACATTTCTCATCTACTCTCTTTATTTGTCAGACATGTTGCAAAATCAACCTAAAATCCACCTAGAAGCAGTCTCACCCCTCTGCAACCATCCTGCAAAGCCTCCACTGGCTTCTCTGGGCAGTTATTTTGAAGCAGAATCTAAATCATTTTTTATTTTATGACATACAGGGATATAAAAGCTGCATGCATTGAATAACCAGCCAAATCCGATGAAAACTGCTTAAAAGCGTAGCTGACCATGCCCCAGTTAAGGTTTTAACAAGCTTCTTCCCATTTGAAGTTATGTCTCTACCACGCCCTTTGCTCAGAAATGGTAAACAGACTTGATTTATGGAGCTTATTTTAGATCTTTTCATAAAGACAATGATGAGATGGTACATAATTTATTCCAGCGACTGCGGCTGCCGGTCAAACATGTGTGGCATCACGCATCCGTCTTCATACAGCTGATCAGACGAGCAGCTAGAGCCAGTAACTCTTTATACACCTCACTCTGCAACCACCGAGGATCCCGAGTGAATTCTTACTCACGCAAAAAGAAAACTGCATCCACCTGAATGAAGCTGTACAGGAAGCTGTGTTATGAGGATGTTATAACTCTTGGTGCTGGCAGTTTGTGTCTGTGCTGCTGTACAGCACATGCAGTACCCACTCAACACTGACTAGCAGTGTGCTGGAAAGCAGTCGAAGAAGCAGTGGCACTCTTTTAATACATTACTGTCAGCACAGACTGTATATAAAAGATGGACTTACTCCTGACAGTTGAGACACTTGAGGCCTTAAAAACTGGACCACGCAAACCAGTGGGTGATGTCATAGCAGCTACACCCATCCTTTAAAATATACATTGACTCTAATTAGCAGTAGTGATGCATCCAGTTGGTGCATCACTGTCACCTGCAGCTCCGGAGTTTGGAGTAGGCTTGTTTTTAACCTCACAAAAGTATAGAAACACAAATGACTCAAAGTTTCTCAGTGATGAGTGAAGATACAGATTCAGGGTCATCTCTACCAAAATGAAGATGCTGCATCAAAATCTTTTCATACAGCAGGATTGCATCCACGTGACACACTACAACGCAAAGTCTGGTGATGAAAACAGTCCGGTGGCATTTAATTTCCGGATCATTTCCTATAAACGTTCCTCATAATTTCATAAAAACCCAGTTTCCACAGCAGCTGAAGACTGCAGTTATGTCTGCAGCTCAACCAGCGTGCAGCAGATACGTCACTCAAACTGAAGATTCACTAAAGCAGAGCTGTAACGTGAGGCAGCTCACAGATGTTCTGCTGAAATCTGCAGGTAAACAGCAGGGAGTGCTCGAAAAAGTTCATCTCTGCATTAAAAATCTACACAGTCACGCTGACGTGTTGTCATCGTTTCGTTTGTCCCGTGTGTACGTCCTCCTGAACATGTAACTGATGAGAGACCGGAGTCGGTGAAGACTCGGCTCAAGTTTCCAGGAAGTTGGCTGGAAAATATGTGACTGTAAACTAATGTGTTACAGTGTGAAGGCAGAAAGTGACTCCACCATCCTGTCTGTCTGACAGGCAGTGAGACAGCTGGTTAGCACTGTGTGTTTCAGCGTGTGCGTGTGTGCGTGTGTGCGTGCGCGCTCCACAGGGAGCGATTGAGAGAAACCAGCTTCTTTATGGATTATTAATATCACCTCCAGCTACACACACAGTCGATGTGTGTGTGATCTGAGACACACGCACACACACACACACACACACACACACACACACACACACACACACACACACACACACACACACAGGCAGGGGAGGAAGGGTGTGTGGGGGAGGGTTGGGTGAGTTTGAGGAATGGGATGGGGGGTGGGGGGATGGCTCAGCAGTTGGTGCGATCAAGGACACTTCATTCACACTCCACTCTGTAGCACGTGTGTGTGTGTGTGTGTGTGTGTGTGTGTGTGTGTGTGTGTGTGTGTGTGTGTGTGTGTGTGTGTGTGTGTGTCTGTATAATCGGTTTGGAGGCCCCACCCTAATCTGGGATCAACAATAGATCCCCAAACACCCACCCAGAACCCCCCCCCCTTTACTCGTCTTTGTGAGTTCTTGTTTGTTTCAGCTTGTCCTCCGGTCACCCTCCAACCCCCAAACACCACAATGCAGCCCCCTCCTCTTCCTCCATCCGATCAGTTCTGTCAGTTCAGGTTGAAGATGCCACAGAACCATCAAACACAGCAGACTGCTGCGTTAATGAACCACTGCAGAAAACTTCATTCTGCAATATTTCATCACAAAATTAAGTATTTTTATCATTTCTGACTTATTTGGAGATTCTTTGCAGGATTAATCGATTGATCATTTCATCAATGCAACATCAGAAAATGGTAAAGAATCCGAGGGGAAATCCTCCTAATGTCTTTTATATGTCTGAAACTTCAAAATATTAAATTAACATAAAGCAACAAATCCCCCCATCCGAAACAAATATAAAAACAATTTGTTTGATTAACTTCTTCTAAACAGAGCAATATTTGCAGCTCTGTTCTGGTCGGTTATTAAGAACTTAACTGAGCTGTCGTACATTAGTAGGTCTTTGTCCAAATATAGAACAAAGTGCAACCAATTTTTCATGAAAACCAACAGCAAACACATGAATTAAAGCCTGTTTTTTTTTTTCCACCACCTTGGTGTGAATTTGACTTCACTGATCAGACAAACAGCAGGTAGCACTGACCTTCAGTCGGTCCATTAAGTATGGACCGAGTGAAGGAGCAAAGTGTAGTAGTTTAAAACACCAGTCTAAGCCAGAGAATCTCTAATATAACCAATAACTCGCACTCGCCTGACTTCTGGTTTCTTAGCGAGTGCTCACGAGATAACCCCGAATGAATGGCTGTGGAGCTGTCAACCCCCAAAAAACTGAAAAATCTACATCATGTTTTTAATAGAAGAGCTGGAGACACTAATTTAGGCTTTGATAGTAGTAAAATACCAGGTGAGGGCATTTTCCCTGCAGGCCTGGAAAGATGCAACACCAACATAAAGATGCTCTTCTTTAACTATAGCTCGGTGTTAATATAGTCACCGTGCAGAGGAAGCTGTTCGGCATGCTCCACTCCCTCATCAGCTGCCTCTAGACTCTCCAACTGGGCGAGTGCACATCCTCCACCCTGAGCACTGGGATCCCCCATGGGTTGTGTGATGAGCCCCCACCTTCATACACTCTTCACGCATGGCTGCCAGCCCATCCACACTCCAAAGCTATTGTTAGGTTTGTGGGTGATATGACAGTCATCAGGCTCATCAGACTACAATGAAGCTGCATGCACGGAAAAAAAAAAATCCAAACCTTACAACATTATGCACCAACATTAAACTGGTTCTAAAATACCACTAAGGTTAAGGAGATCTTTGTGGAAAGCCCCCCACCTTCAAGCTCCTGGAAATCACCATTACAGAGGGCTGCTGTCTGACAGCATGTCTGCAGTGCTGGGGAAAGACGTGCCTTCATTAGAGCCCAATCAGTGGAGCCAATTTGGCTCTAATAAAGAGCTCTGTGTCAGTGCTCTGTTGGGCCGAGTATTCCTTTAACCTTAACTAGTAATGACTTCTTGAATTTCTTCACAAATAAAATTTTAACCATTAGAGAAAAAAATAATCATGAATATCTCATCAATGTAGTATTATGTACAGCTACTTTAAATACTACTGATATTTATTTAGACTCTTTCTCTCCGGTTGATCTTTCTGAGTTAACTTCAGTAATTGCTTCCTCCAAACCATCAACATGTCTGTTAGACCCCAAGACTGCTCAAAGAAGTCCTACCATTAATTAATGCTTCGATCTTAAATATGATCAATCTACCTCTATTAATGGGCTACATACCCGTTAGTAGAGAGAGGTAAAAGTACCACAGGCCTTTAAGGTGGTAGTAATTAACCCATTACTTAAAAAGCCATAATTTGACCTATCTTAGCTAAATATAGGTGAATCTCTGCAGGGGATTCCACAGGGTTCAGTGCCAGGACCAGTTCTATTAACACTATACATTTCCTTAGGCAATATTATTAGAAGGCATAGCATACATATTAATTGCTATGCAGATGATACCTAGCTGTATATATCCATGAAGCCAGATGACATAAACCAATTAGTTAAACTGCAGGAATGTCTTAAAGACATAAAGGCCTGGACGACCTCTAATTTCCTTTCTCTAAATTCAGATAAAACTGAAGTTATTGTACTCGGCCCCACAAATCTCATAAACATGGTGTCAAACCAGACACTTACTCTGGATAGCATTACCTTGGCCTCCAGTAACACTGTGAGAAATCTTGGAGTCAATTTTAACCAGGATATGTCCTTCAATGTACATATTAAACTAATAAGTAGGACTGTCCATCCATCCATCCATCCATCCATCCATCCATCTTCCGCTTATCCAGGGAGAGAAACCAAGGACTCAAGCAAGCTTTACTTTCTTAAGAGGTTACACCTTCTGGACATCAGCTGTTTAAGCTCCTCCCATCATGCATAGACATTAGTTCAATCCCAAGTAGTGGCCCTTTAAGTTACTTTTTTGACATTTCGCCTTCCCCTCCAATTAAGAGGTTTAAGCGAAATGTCAAAAAAGTAACTTAAAGGGCCAAATTATTTAAGTTATTTTTGACATCAATTCGCAGACCGGAAGTGGGCGGGGCCGGAAGCGGCCTGTGGGCCGCAAGTTTGGACACCCCTGAAATAGTCAGTCCCCATAAACGCACCCAAAGTGTTAACACTGAGGTTTCAAAATGCAAACTCCAGGAACCAGTTTTTGATGTCATGTAGCCTATGTCCATCTTTTATGTACAGTGTTTGGTCAATACAAACAAACACACTGCGCTGCTGTCACACCACTCAGTACCTGTCACATCGCTCTCTCGAGGTTAGGTGTATTTACAGAGAATCAGCCCATTGTGATTGATTTACTGGATTGATCTGATTAATCCTCAGTGTAAAAGTTCACAGACTCTGGATTCAGCTCTGCAGCTGCTGGAGTCTTCACTGATTGACCAGTAATCCCTGGAGGGAAAAAAGAAGCACCTCCATTCAGCCGGCGGGGGAGTGTGAAATGCATTCTGGGATAGTTGGCTAACACAGTGTCCTAAAAAAACACTAGGAATGAGACAACATCAGCCAAGAAATCTCACATACTTAAAGTGAAGCTGCTCAGAAGAATGCACACAAAAAACAAAAGAAAAACATGATGGGACCTGATTCAGGAGCAGATGCACACACACAGCTCACAACCACGGTAACACACACACACACACACACACCCTCCTGAGGATTGGTGTGAGCATTGTTGTGGTTCAAATCAGCAGCAGCCGGCCGCTGGCTGAGAGTCCCCAAGGAATCAAACCAGCAACTCTTTCATCTGCAGGAACACATGAAACACACACACACAACCACAAAGATCCTCTGATGTTCTGCAGCCTCTGATTCACCTACAGGATTAATGACATTAAAGGGTCACTTCACCCAAACCAGCAGCAGTGCTTTCTGCTCGGAGGGTCTGATTCTGGTTCCAGGTGGACTCTCAGGTTCGTTTTGGGGGGTTTTATGTTTGCAGATCTGATTTTATCAAGAATTCAAAAGATAAACTGACAGAACGCAAAGTTAGATTTTCTCAGTGTTTAATGTTTTTATGAACCAAACCGTGGTGTGATCTTAGACTTTCTGCATGAAAACATTATTTACATTATAGATCGATTAATCGTTTGGTGCATCAAACATCAGAGAACGGCTCGGCACAGTTTCACAGAACAGCGGGTGATGTCGGTAAAGTCCAAAAACCATGAAAACACTTCACTGTCAGCATGTTTAAGAAGTACTTGACTCGAGTATTGAAACTGATCTATTCTCCTTTGATCAGCTGATCAATCTGTGGCCTGATACAAGCAGCTCTGCTGGTTCTGCTCAGCACTGAAGGAGTTCTGAAGGAGAATCCTTTTTCAGTTTTAATATTATGAGTGCTGAAATTCCTCTCGGGTTATTTCACCGTTGCTGCATCTGGTGCTGATGCTGCTACGTTATATTCTAAGTTAACAGACTCTACAACAGTATAAACACACAGGAGGTCTGTGTGGAGATCACGAGGAGCTGCTGCAGACAGGAGGGAGGACGGTGCTTTCCGTGAGATATAAGCAACTCCGGGAGGGCGATTTCAGTTGGTTCACCGCTGCTCCTTGTAAGGAGGAAGATGTGCTGAGCAACATTACAGCTGACACAGCAGAGATGTTACACAGGTGAGTCACCACTCAAGAGAATCTTCAATAGGAATTTGTGGAAAAATTGTGCAACACCCATGAAGGTGGTTTCCCTGCTGCACCCCCTCAAAAAGTCCTATGACGGCGCACACAGCTGAGCTTCGTGACAGTTTCATGTGTGTGTTGGTGAGCATATCATCTCCTTAACATGGCAACAGTGTAGCCAAGTGTATATTTTCACTGCATCCCTAATGTGAATTAGCAGGTAATTTGTTCAGTGAAGGAGCCAGGAGCACTGACTGAGCCACTGAAAGCTGTCCTGATGTGAAACTTGTGTAGCAGAAGTTTTGTGAACCTTACTGTCAGGGCAAAAATGACCAAACTTTTCCACGAGTTTTAAAATCAGATTTAACCGGTGACTTTGTTCTGTAGATATTAGATCTTAAATTAATTCAAATTATCTTTAACAGAACCTGTAGATGCACAGCGGCACCTGTGCAGGCGTGTGCACATACATGGAACATGTGATAACAGTTCCCAGGAGTACACGCGCACACGCACACACACACACACGCACACACACACACACACACACACACACACACATGCACAATGTGTAAAGTGGCGTAAAACAGATGGTCACACAGATTGTATTAGAAACTGATGGCTAATCAGACACACACACTGTTGCTGTTTCCATCGCTTCCCACTGACTTCAATTCAGCTCCTCCAGACTGACACCAGACGAACACATTTATTTGTCAGTTTATGAAACGGGGCACTTAAAAATCACAGACAAACTAAAATGCATTTCAAATTACTTTTTTCTTGATTGCATTTGTGATGTTTCTCAAACTGTCATTTATCTTTCTTTGCCATTTATCGTTAAGAGACAGTTATATAAATCATTAAAAAAAAAAGGTCTTTTTTCACATTATCTGCAGAGCTGAAGATAATAACTCCCCTCCTGAGGGGAAGGAGTTATTAGTGGGGCCCCCATTGGCCCCCATCACACATGTCAGTAACATTATTTCCCCAGAAACCAGCCGGCACTCCAAACCTGACCTGATTACTCAATTCGCTGATAGACAGGAAATTAACTGGAAGCAGTTTCATTACTGATAAATATTATGAGTCATTTTTAAACACAAAAGCCAAAAGAAAATAAAAAGTTTGCTGTCGTTGATGTGATTTTATTTTTTCTGAACAAGAAAAATATGACCTGCTTGGATATCTCCTGTGTCCATGTGGCTTCAATCAATCAGAATGTATTAATTGTAACAAAGATTATTTAAAATAACTGGAGTAATTTAACAAGCATTTTGCAAATATTGAACTATTAAAAAATGTTTCTTTCTACATTAAATTTCCATCCCAGCTGTCATAGGGCGTGAGGCAGGGTGTGGAATATCCACAGAAAACCCACACAGACACAGGGAGAACATGCAAACTCCACACGGAAAGGCCCAGGCCAAGGTGGATTCGAACCCAGGACCTTCTTGCTATGAGGCAACAACGCTCACCATCGCACCACCAAATCCAAATAAATAAAAATAAATAGGTGGATGTAGGGGGAGTTGGGCCATGACTAACAGTCGCTTTGTTGGACCATAAAGTATCTCATGACCAGGTAAAAGAGCCTGTGAGATAAAGGCAGCTGAGGATCCTTCCACACGCTCATTCAGAGAATTTTACCTCCTCCTGTGAGTCTGTGTGGGCTTTTATGAAGGGTTAGGGGGTTAAAATGCACCAATGAAGAAGCTATTCAGCAAGACATTTCATCAAATTAGCAACATCAGCGAATAATACTCAAAAATGAGGTAAGCAAGACAGCTGGTACTCTGCCTGGGAAGGGGGAGTCCTTACTTGCTGGGAACACTTAACAGTCCCCCCCCTTATTAGGATTTTTCTCTCTCTCTACCATCTCCTCTTTGTTTCCTAAATATTAGGACTAATAGTGGTTTACATATTCACCTAACAAGCAAAAGATCCCCGGTTCGATCCCGAGAGGAGACATAAATCCCACTGGGGCTGTGTCAGGAAGGGCATGCAGTGTAAAAACTGCCAAATCAAGCATGCAGAGCTGCCCGCTGTGGCGACCCCTCGTGTGTAAGAGAGCAGCTCAAAGTAGCTTCTTCGTTAACAATAATTTATTTAATTCCTTCCACCAGCAGCATGAGCAGTAAGACCTTTTTTCTCTCTCTCTCTCTTATGCATGCCTTTGCACCTTCACAAACACATTCAAACCCACACATAACTTCAATAGTAACGTACAGCATATGCACTCTCAGTGCGTATATATACATACACAAATGACACATTAACACCTGCAACCAAAATGGTCCCTTTTTCACACTTAGGACTAAAATGATCGCAGATTTCTCACATACAGTTTGTATATTCTGGGGCGACCCCGGGGCTTCAGAGCCTGACTCCATTTGTATTTGCTGATTAATCAATTAGCTCATCGGATCAGCTCCTCTGTTAGCGCTTTGCATCAAATCCTCTGGAGCAGGAAACGAGGAAACACAACTGTGACTTTCAGGAAACTGGAGCACTCTGTACTGGTGTTACTGGTGCAAGCCCAGTTGGACTAAAACTGCAGATTAAAGCACATTAACTGTGTGTGTGTGTGTGTGTGTGTGTGTGTGTGTGTGTGTGTGTGTGTGTGTGTGTGTGTGTGTGTGTGTGTGTTACGCGTGATTAAGCAGAAACAGTAATCTGACTCTGAAGCTGGGCTCAGACTAAATCCTTCAGATTAGTCAAATGGACATTTCAGTTAAGTAATCTTCATCTCACTGATAATAAGGAAGTAAAGGAGGAGGAGGAGGAGAATGATGTCACTGCTTCACTCCGGTCACATGTTCGGGTGGTCAGTGTCATTCGGGTTTCTGGGTTAAATCTGGGTTAAAAGTCTTCAGGCTGTCCTCTTTTCTTCAGAGTCCATTCAGAAAAACTACAAATTATCAGTTTTATCGGTGCGGCCCTGAACTCTGGCTGTCAGGCAGGAATTTCATGATTACACAAAGAAACATCAGAGCTGCAGACGATGCTTAAAAATGAGTGCTCAAATACACTCTGCAGCCACTTTATTAGGTACACTTTGCTAGTACAAAGATGGACCCCCTGCTGCCTTCAGAACTGCTTTAGTTCTTCATGGCACAGATTCAACAAAGAGCTGCAAATGTTCTGAGACTTTGGTCGATACTGACGCGAGAGCATCGCACAGTCGCTGCACTTCCACGATATAAAGCTCCCGCTCCTCCACGTCCCAAAGGTGCTCTACAGGACTGGGATCTGTAGCCTGTGGAGGCCATTTGAGTGCAGTGAACACACCGTCACGTTTCAGAAACCATTCTGAGATGATTTGAGCTCCTTTGTGGCATAGATGTGATGGACATGGTCAGCAACAATACTCAGGTAGGCTGTGGTGATTAGATGCTCAGTTGGTACTAAAATGGGGGACATATTGGCTCAAGAAAATATCCCCCACACATCACACCACCACCACCAGCAGCCTGGATGGAACCATGCATTCATGCTGTTTGTGCCAAATTCTGACCATACAGTCTGAATGCTGCCGCTCACTGGATTGTTCCTCTTTTTCGGACCATTCGGACCTCAGAGATGGTTGTGTGGGAAAGCCCCCATAGATCAGCAGTTTCTGAAATACTCAGACCAGCCCATCTGGCACCAACAACCACGCCACGTTCAAAGACACTTAAATCTGATGCTTGGTTTGAACTTCAGCAGGTCATCTTGACTATGTCTGCATGCCTAAATGCACTGATATGCTGTCATGTGATTGGCTGATTAAATATTTGCATTAACATGCACTTAAGCAGGTGTACCTAATGAAGTGGCTGGTGAGTGTAAATGCCTGGAGATGGCGAGACTTGTTCCTAGAAGGATTTTGGTTAAATTTCAGCAATTTCTTTGTTAAGTGAGGACAAGGATTCACATTTAGTCACAGCCTCAGTAAACTTTTTTTCTGTTTCTGTCTTTGAAAACATTAATTTGCAGGTTTGGGACAAATTATGTTTTCCTCTGTTCCCTGTGTATTGTGTTCAGTAACTAATCTTTAGATTAAACAAACAAAAAAACATTCAGATGTTCCTAAATCAAAAAAATGCTGCGCTTCGGTCCCACCTTATCAGCAAACCACAGACTCACACTGACAATCTCCTTCAGCATCATCATCCTCTTTGTCTCTGCAAATGTGTCACTTTTAACCAGAACAATTACATGTGAAGAACTAAAATGTTGCAGCTTTTGTCTCTGGAAACAGTCCCACCAACTTCACCGCACTATATATTCAGCAGGAGCCAACATGCTGCAACCACAGACAGGAAGTCTGATACACCAACAAAGCAGCACTTTAAGTCTGAACGGGATGTGTAGAAGGGTAGCACAGTGCAAGCTTTAAAAACTGACTCACAACCAGCAGATCTGCATCGGTCTGTAGTCATGTGGTATCCAGGAGCTTAAGGGGCCCCTGGGGGCCCACAGGGCAACTGTCAGCGGCCCTGCTCGCTTTCCCTCGAAAAACTGACCACAAAATCTGATTGTGTTTCCACGGAACAAAGAGCAGGTCGAGCAACTTTCTGTGTGCATGAGTGTAGGTGGGGGTGGGGGGTCTGTATTGTTGATAGTTTTTTGTTTTTTGTTTATGTTCTTAGAGCGTCACGTGATGCCGACTTCCCTTATGTAAGTCTGCAAAGGTGACTTCTAAATTTACTTCAGTCATAACAGCAGTGTGTGTGTGTGTGTGTGTGTGTAGGAATGCCTGCTATTCAGTGGCTGCTGCGGGGCCGTGCCGGGCCGTGCCAGGACAGGCTGGAAACAGCGGACACAGAAGCACTCACTGAGGAGGCAGACTCACAAACTGATCCCAGCACCACGTTTATCACCCCTGCCGTTAAACTGGGCTCACTCAGACCGGCGGCCAGACCCCGTTACAGAACCGTCCACTTTTAAACTCCCTGCTCTCAGCCTGCGCCGCTCCGTTTTTAACGGTTCTGTGAACTAAACCCGGGGAACACAAACTCATAGCTGTCACATAATCAGAGTTTCTGAGCTGAATCAAAGAACGTCACGTTCCGGTTCTAAAAACCGCCGGCAGCTGCCTCACTCACAGAAACCGTATAACGGAAAACCGGCAGCATCTAAAATCGCCAGATTCCCGAATGGAGTCCGGCGCGCCGCTGTCAGGCAGACACGCCTGACTCGCGCTTTCTTTCCTTCCTGCAGCAGCGGGACAACTTAGAGCCGTGAAAAGGGGGCACGATGAGACCCGGGGCTGACTCACCTGAGCTCGCCAGGCTGCTCTGCGGTCCTCCCGGTGTCCAAGTAGTCCGAGAAACTTCCAGGAGACTCCAGCAGACACCCGGACCCGCACGATCCGCGCAGAGAGACGCACAACAGGTTTGACAGAGACCCCGCCCCGCTGCGCTCCGATCCGATCCGCACCGGGAGGCTCCAAGGTCCACAGCCTGAAACCCACCGCAAGGGCTGCCTTTTAATGATTAAAAGTTATTGATTCCTTCCGTCCACAGTCAACATTCGGTGTCAGTCAGAGTTCTCGATCCGCTGAAATACTTCATGTGTGGGTTTATCATGAAAAACCGTCACATGAGCTTCCAGACAACAAACAGGTCTGTTTTACTTCTGATGCTTAAGACAGGCCCATTAAATCCACATTTAAATAACCCGAACTGTAAAGAAGTCTTATTATAATTATGATGTGGTGCTTCTACGTGCGTGCAGGATGGGAATGAGAGGAGGACGCATCCAGATACTTTTCTAAAGGAAAAAAGTTCTAATAGCAGTACTAACAAGTAAAAGTGCAGTTAGTGGAAGTACAGAAACGTCACTAACACATCCATCCATCCATCCATCCATCCATCTTCTTCCACTTACTCAATACAGGGTCAAAATAAATTAAAATGCAGTATATGATAATTTTTAATTTGAAAAGCCAGCAGGGTTAAAAACTGGGCAGAGGTGGGAGTAATTTTAAACTAATCAGGGGTTAGACTCTTACAGGCAGGTTAGTGCATATTACTGTCGAATGAGTTCATTATAATGAGCCTGGCGTTATTTCCAGTGACGACATGCAGATACTTGCTCGATAATAACAAAATAATGCCATCCTACGGCCAAGTTACACCGTAGACACGTCCCTCTGATGCGTTCACGGTGCAGCGGCAGGTAACTTCAAATGTGACTTTTCAAACAGCCCAACAAATATCAGCAAAAACACAAAAACTGTTTTTGCGCAGTTTGTCACAAAAAAGTGCGTTAATGTGCGCCACTCTCAGAGATGGAGAAAGAGATAAGAAAGAGGACAGGAGAGGAAGATGATGATATTTTACATATAGTGTCCTCATTCATTTTTAAAACCAGACATCGGATGAGTATTTGATGTGTTGCTGGATTATATTTAAGTGTTGTTCAAAGTTTACTGCACCAAACTGTACCAGGCAGTTTGGTGCAGGTCAGTTTACAATACTGTGGAGGTGTTTCCTGTAATGCCCCTTGTTGGTTATATCAAGCGTAACAGACATCAAGTCATTTTAAGGTGATGATGCTGATTTGATTGACTTACTGACTTCTACCTTTTATATCAGCTTTATAGAGTCTGGGGCTTGGACATGCTCTCAGTCAAAACACCCTCATCCATGACTTTTAAACGTCAACAAATTTCAGATTCAAGTCATCACTAATGTGCTCATATGGAGGAAATGATCGATTATGCTGTTTGTTGGTCACATGATCAGAGCCTGAAGAGCCTCTATGTGTTTATTTTTTTCTTTTCTGTGTAAATTTATTTAGAAACAAAAACACAAACTAAAGTTTTTAAATTAGTAAACATTTTATTTTTCTGTAAATAAGCATCTATACATCATCATCATAACATCATACAGCATCATCATTCGGTCTTCATCGCCCGCCTCTTCTTCATTCTGATTGCACTGTAACATGTTCATTAGATTTCTCTAAATAAAGTTTATTCAAACTGCAGCAGATTATTCTATTGTTGATCAGTTAAACTGCTGATTTATATTATTGATTGTGTATATAATATAGTTTTTGTTTCTACAATCAAGAAAAGATTAAATATGGCACAATTAAAAAATATATTGGATGCAGTTGTCACATGGCCGCTTAACAGAGTCATGTGACTCAACTGATCCTTAACCCTTTTACTACCACAGGGGTCAATCAGCTGCTCCTCTCATTGTTCTCAGTCAGCTGACAGCTGCTCTCAGATCAGTTTTAACTGTCTGCAGGGAGGCCTGTTTCCCACCAACACTGTGCCAGTTCTGCTTATAAAGAGGCAGCCCAAATTTCACAGGTTTAAGAGGTAAATGTAGCTCCGCCCACACCATCAGTGTCCCCCTCCAATTGGATCCCGTATTTTTATGGCACTTTTTTTTCTTTTTTGTAGCACCAGCACAGTGTTGATGGAAAAATGATCGATGGTATATTTTGGTCAACTGTTGCTGCTTCTCCTCATTGTCACCTTTCAAATTAAAAGTCTGTTTCTAAAAGCAGTTTTTCTTCCTCTGCCTCTGATTGGTTGGTTTACGGTACATAAAAAACGTCAGAGCATCACTCGGGGTCGGACAACCAGCACAGTGGGCAACGGGCCCTGAAGCCCAGGTTTACTCCATCTTCACCTCGAGGTTCAGGTCCAGTGAGGGACTCTAAAACCTGGATTAGCAACTACTTGCCAACCGGTCGAGGAACGCACGTTTTCCCTACTAACCGGAGGTCTCTTGGCTTGTGTAACTGAGGCTTTATAACCATTTTTCAAACTGTATAAAAACCTCCACAAGTATCTCTGAGCTGTCAGCGATAAAAACCTCCCCTCACTCGGACCAGTCCAGGCAGATGGCCAACCTCTCTGCGCCTGCTTCTGTCAGAGCTTTCTCGTTGTCTAAGGCAATCATTTGGTATCTCTCTATAGAGTCGGAAGGTCTTTACCTTACACTGTAAAGTGCTCTAATACGACTGTTGTGATTTCTTGTTGTAAATAAAGCTGAATCGAATAAACACTCAAGGTACTGATTTTTCCAGCCATCTATGGTATGTAAACGTGGTTACATAACTGTAGAAATGAGCCATTTACAAAAAGCGAGTTAATCAATCAGGACAGGAAATGCTTCATAAAAAACTGAAATTTTGTTGTGGGCATCTCCCAGAAGGAGCAGCTCCAACAGCAAACAGGCAGTGCTCACAAAATAAAATAAAATCTAAGAAAAACTCACAGTTAAAACTCAGTTTCAGTCACACGATTTACCTGCTCGTTGTTTGTATACAGCACCAGTCAAAAGTTTGGACACACCTTCTCATTCAGTGTTATTATTGTTTTCTTTTTATTCTATATTGTAAATTAATACTGAAGTCATCCAGACTATGACGGAACACATAAGGAATCACGTAGTAAATGTGAAAGTGTTAAAGAAACTAAAACATATTGTAGATTCTTCACAGTTGGCTCCCAATCAGCTTCATGAGTTAATCCCAGTTCCCAGAGGTGCTGAGCACTTGTTGGCTGCTCTGCAGTTCAACTCACCCCAAACCATCTCAGCTGGGTTTAGAGCAAGTGATTGTGGGGGCCAGGTCATGTGATGCAACCCTCCATCACCCTCTTTCTTGGTCATACAGCCCTCACATAGCCTGGAGGTGTGTTTGGGGTCATTGTCCTGTTGAAAAACAAACGATGGTCCCACTGAGAGCAAACCAGACGGGATGGCAGGATGCAGGATGCTGTGGTAGCCGTGCTGATTAAGTGCACCTTGGATTTTGAATAAATTGCCAACAGTGTCATCAGCAAAGCCCCCCCCCCCCCCCCCCCCCCCCCCACCCAAGACACCTTTTAAATAATGAAAAACCCCTGAATTAGAAGATGTGTCCAAACTTTTTTCTGGTACTGTACATGTTTGTCTACGTGTGGACCATCCACCAGGCGCACTCGGCAATATGAGGACATTTCTGCATAGCAAGGATTTTTTATGCACTATGATGGGATTTCTGTGATATGAGGACAGTTGCACATTATAGAGACAGTTCTGGATTATGAGGACATTTCAGAACATTGTGAACAATGAGGGGATTTCTACATCGTGAGGGCACTTTTGCTCCCCAGGACATTTCTGAACTTTGGCGAGACTTCTACATTTTTTGAGGACATTGTCTCACTTTGAGGACACTTCTGAACTGTAAAGACGTTTCTTCACTGTGAGGACATTTATGAATTATGAGGACATTTATGCATTTTGGGGACACTTTGGGGATATTTCTGTCTTACAAAGGCATTTGTACTTTATGAGGGTATTTCTGCTCTGTGGGGACTTCCTGTCCAGTACAGAGGGACACTTGAGGTTCAAAGATAAGGGTTTTGAAGACACATCAAGTCAATGCCAGGTCCATACAAGAAAAGGAATACAAATGTGTGTGTGTGTGTTTTTTTTTTCTCTCCATCCCAACCAGCAATTAATATCATCACTCTCCCATCACTATGTAACCTCAGGAGGGTCACTTCTCTTCTTTCTCCCCTTCGGCCTCCCCCTCCGCCTCCCCCAACAGGACACACAGCTCTGCAAGTCTTTGCTGCATCTTAGGAATTCCCAGCAGCTGGTTCTCCAAACGATGCTTCTCCTCCTGAAACACACCACATCACAGAAACCACAAAGACAGACACAGGCAAATATAATGAATGCGTTGTGTTTCATTTTCTGTGAATACTTTGTTCAGCTGTGTTTGTTACAGGTGGTGAACTTGTTTGTGTTCTGTCTGAACTTCCTGTTACTGTTAAATCCATCATCTGTTTGTCTCTGTGCCCGAAGGCGCCGGTTGTTTCGGGAGGTCCAGTCAACAGTCAACTGCTCCTGAATCAGCAGCTTTGGGCTGCCCTCTCTCTAACTCTCTGTGGAAACAGAGTCTCACACACCACCACTGCAAACAGGATCTAATACAGTTATTATCATTTTGGTTATGGCCTGAGTTTTGGGGGGTTGTTTCTTTAACGTGGTGTGCTGTAAGCCGCCTGTTTCTGCCTGATCTCTGAGGTGAATGCTGGTCAGCAATGTTGTGTTTACTCTACAGGTGAAGAAGCAACAGACTGTAAGTCCAAATGGAAGCCTGACACTGGATTGAACTGATGCCTATGCATGATGGGAGGAGCTTAAACAGCTAAGGTGTAACCTCTTAAGGAAGTAAAGCTTGCTTGAGTCATTGGTTTCTCTCCCTGGATAAGTGGAAGTGGATGGATGGATGGATGGATGGATGGATGGCTTAAAAAACTAAAACTAAATAACATGTAGGAAATGTCTGTAGTTTCAGTCAATCTGGTCACAATTGCTAAAATACATTATTGCAGTTGTTTCCTGAGGCGGGGGTGTTTCACTGACTGGGGGCCACCTAATGTGTGATTTAAGTTCTGCGCTGAATCTAGAAAACACAAGTAGCTGACACCATTGTTTATGTGTATGTGCCTGTGTTGCTCTGCAGTTTCACAGCCAAAACACTAGTTGACGGTGGGGTTTCTCTCTTCGAGCTGATTTGAAAAACGGTTGCAGAAAAAAAGCAACATAGGAGAAAAAAGTGCAGAAAAAAGTAGAAAACGCCGGTACTGAACAGGCCGGTGAGAGCTGGACTGCTGCACAAACGCGGCGCGGAGTTATATTTCTAAGAAGGTGCACATCAGGTTAAGGCGCACCTATGGCGTACATTTAACACAGAAGCATAAGTCCCACTTGACTTGGTGGAGTTTTGAGTTTATAGTGTTATAAAAGCTCAGAACTTCTTAAATCTGGCCCCTGATATAAAAACTAAATAAAACATTTATGAAAGATTGAACTGAAACGGGCAAACACACTTTTGAAAAATGAAACAAAACCAAAAACTGAACATGAAATAAAAATGCAAATAATGATAAATACAAAACTATAACAACTCTGCCGTTATGGGTGTAACCCTGACACCCAGAATGTAAACATAAGGCACAAAGCTCTCAGACAATAGATATCCTGTGTTCCCTTTTTTGGGGAAGTGATCCAATGTTTACCCTCACTTCACTCCTTCTACTGAGATGCAAAGAACTTGATTAACATTTACATCCACAGACCTTTATCAATAAATCAGGTTGGGCTGCTTAGGGTCAGCTACCAACATGCGATCAATACATTCTTGAGTGCTCTAATCACAGGGCTCTACTATTTCTGCTGAGCATCTCAGGCTGCACCAACACGGCGTGAACAAGGTGGTACAGAAACACACCAGAGGAGAGTGTATCTGATTCTCCACCTGTTATCAATAATACAGCTACACAGCAGGTATTTTCCCATAAATACTGGGATTTAATGATAGACCATCTGTTATCCTGGAAAGCCTTCATTCTCTGAGGGCGAGTACACAAATTCCTTTTATTTGGGTTTATTTCTGCATGAATGTTCAGTGTAATTTGTACACGCTGGCCCTTAATTTCCCTTTACATGTGGCTGCAAACATGATCCACAAATGCAACATATAGTATGGTTGCAAATATCAGTACTGTTAAATATTTTAGCTTCTCTAAACTAATGATTTGAGTTACTGTAGTCGGCACTTCATGAACACGCTCGTCACATAAACGAGGGTAAAGTTAAAAAAAAAAAGTTAACTTGAGCTGAAGAAGAAGAAACTGAAAGGATTGGACTGGAGTACTGTGTGCACCAGTCTAAATAATCAGAGTTTGATCACAGATCAAATGTACGATGATGTGCTTAAATCCTGCCGCTGTGTTTGTAATGTTAAATATATGTATCTTTGTTTGATTGTCCCTATTTTAGTTTTCTCCATGACGCTTCAAACTGAGCATCATCATCACTGTTAAGGTGAGGTGGTGGAGCCTGTTGGGCTCCCTGCAGTGTAAGATCCACAGCAGGCTCTGCTGCTGAAACGTGCTGCGTTCACTGTTTCAGGTGAACGAGCGCAGGTTAATAAACACTTCACGCTCTGTATTAATAAAATCTACCTTCAAATCTGAAGGCTAATGATAAACTGCAGCTGCCCTGCAGCCACTAATGATCAGTCACATGACAGCGAGCAGACAGCTGACTGGCTGCTGCCGCTCTCCTCGCTGCTTCCGCGCTTTGACCTCACTCGCTCACACATCATGTGCCGCAGGCATGTTGTTGCGGTGCTGATGGTTACCACAGTAACCGCAGCATGCGCAAAGGCAGCAGTCAGAGGGGTCGAAGTAATTTTAGCATGTTTACGAGCCGGGAAGGTTCAGTGATCGGCTCCCCTCTCTCTCCTCCACGCAGCGGGATGATCACAGCGGGAAGTGAGCATCGCTTTCACGGAGTTAAAGATGCCGAACGCCCCGTAACTGACGCCGGGGGGTCGTCCTGCGGGTACGAAGCAGTCAGATACAGACAGGACTAATCCAGCAGCTGCTAAAGGTTCACAAGCAGGATGCTGAGCTTGTTTAACTTCTGCAAGATTTTTCTTTGCCAAGTTTAAGGCTGTTTACACACAGTATTAAGCTGTGTGTGGGTGTTCCAGTGATATCTGAACAGCCATAAGTATCGCACTGAGATCCAGGTGGTCTGATCTGTATGTGCCTATTAATTAACTGATTATTGCTGTAATGAGCAGACCTACAAAAAAACATTAGGTAATGGGTAAAGAAATATATTTCTAGGCTATAAATTCCCCAGTCTGGCAGGGAGAGGGTTAAAAAAAAAAAACACTTTATTTCCTGGAGAAATCATAAATGAAAATAAACATTTAAACCCTAAATCACCTAACTGATAACAAGCCATCATTAGGCTTAGGATTTTATTTTATTTTTTATGTGAATGCCAGGAACCCAACCTTTCACCTCCAAATCTCATCATGTGACCAAAAAACAGAGTGAAGGGGGATCACGTGTGACCAGAATGAATAGAAGCATTTTAATGAAGCTCTGCCGAGGAGTTTGCAAAGCCACCGTCCACTCTGAACGCCACCCCGATAACTAGGCGCGTTCACCCAAACAAATCCTCCCCGTGTCCACCGTGCGGCACACAAACGTTTGAGATGCTTTTTGTAAATTCCTGCCTTTAAAAGTAGTGAAAAGCTTTCTAAAATTAACCAAAGTTATCAAAACATGCAGAAAGAATTCATATGACCATGTCTAAAAGTTTAAAGTCTGCAGATGATAATTAGGAAAGACCTTTAAAGAAGAAATGTCCACAGTCACAGTCCTCTGTCCCGTGACCTCTGTTAACCCTGCTGAAAGAAGGGAGAGCCCTTGTGATCCTACCTAAAAAAGGAAACTAAGAATCAGGCATCACTGATCAGCCCGGTTTTTAATATTTCTCCAGTTCCTGTCACATTAAGTTAAGCCGTTAGAGTCTAACAAGCCAATAAAGCTGCAATAAGTGACGTTAACTTAGAAATAAGTCAAAGATAACCGAGATTCAGTTTAATTAAAGGAATTCATGACCCAATGAGAGGAGCAGCATTGCCGTTCTGTATGTATTAAGCAGTGAGCTATTATTAGAATTCACTCTGCAAACGGCTAATAAAATACAACCGACAATTAGGAGTAAAAATAAAGTAACCGTTTAGCCTCTGTGATTTATCTCGGTGTTAGAGTGCTGAGCTCTGAGGGTGCAGGCAAATGTGGGTTTCTAAACGTGGGCCCGTGCAGGCCGTTACAAGTGGAACTGATGCTGATTTGCATACAGAGGTGAGAGCTGAAGTTTATGGCAGGGGCCACGTTTATAACAGGCTCTCTGTCAGATTTCTGTGTGAATGTATGAACAGGTAAGTCTAGACTTGATCCGAGTGATTTCCCTCCTGGTTACATCGGGGTGAAGCTTGGGACGTGTGGAATATAACAAAATGATATGAATGATTATGTTTTATATAAAGCATTTATTTTGCATGTCGGGCTCTTTCTGAGGGAGCTGCAGCACCGGCCGAATGATGAAGATTATTGAGACAGACTCACTGTTCAGGCCCTGTAAGCAGAAGGCAGATGCCGACCCCCTGATGTGTTTGATCCTTAGACCCCGTCACCTGTGTACGTTTTAGTCTTTGGTCCTGTCACCCACTGTTATCTTCCTGACCCTTCATGTTGTACCTCTTGTCTCTTACACCCACATGTAAATCATACCCTCCCATCCTCCTGTGTACAGGTATAAATGCTTATTCAGTGGTTCAGGGTTAGTGTACATTCCCATACCCACACTCTGGGCTGGTTAGCCTGCTGCAACACCAACAGGTCCAAAGCTCGAAGGTTCACGTTAACTATTAAAACTACGTGTGTGGCAGCAGTTGACAAAGTTTTCTCTCTTTTCAAGCCCACCAACTTCTGCTAACAAAAACATGCTTCTTACCTCACAGAGGGAAAGTGCTGCCGGTCACGTTCTGAGAGGTTTTTTTCTGAGTTTGGATCCAAATTAGCGCAGCTAACCAACTGAGTTTTTTAATCAGGTGGACTGTAATGGCTTCACCTCCTTGTGGGAGAGAGCGGTGTGACAGAGATGAATGGTGAAAAAGTCCTAAGTATAGCGCACACTTAAACAGTACTGATCAGTGCTGCTGCTGCTGGTGACCGCGTCCACTGCAGAGCACGGCTTTAGTTTCAGTGCTACTGTGATCTGCAGGTAACGCAGCAGCTGCTGCCAAAGAAACAGCGCTATCTCCAACAGAGTGAAAACTGTTTACGTGTCTGTAAAACTGCAGCACATTCAACAGCTTTCAATGTGCACTACAAAATCATATTTTTGCGCTTTATATTTTAATTAAAAACCCTTTTGACATCTCAGTGTTGCCATCCAGCATAAACACGTAGCGATATTATTTGTCGCGCAGCTCTGGTGTCCAAACGTGTGTTAATCTGGCATGAATTGAAAGTCTGACAAATTACTTCTCGAAGCAGGTGTTCTGAGCTGAAAGCAGGACGTGGTGTCACATTAGAAAGAAGTAATCACAGCTTTTCTGGCATTACTGGAAGAGACTGATGACAGTGCTTTCAGAAGAATGACTCATCTTCCAAACAATTTGAACAATTTGCCTTTCTCTTTTGTTCCATGGCCATTCCTGACTAACGCCGTATGTGCTGCATTATTCAAGGGAAATCATAGACAGGTGCCTTCATTTTAAGTGCTTCTGAGAGTTATGGCTCAATAACAAACCTGTTTAAGCCTGTTTTTTTTATGCTTAGTTTAATTATAAATCTAACAGCTTCATAAAACAAGCAAGCAAACCAGACACACCTTTCTGGGTCTGACATCACATGATCTCGCAGCAGCACATGCTCAAATAAAACACCTGCTGCCACTGACCAATCAAAGAGCCCTCATTTGAACACATACACACTGACCTGCAGAGAGAGACGTGTAGAGGCGTCCAGAGGTTCAAACCTCCATCCTCCTTCTCCATCAAACTGCAGCAGGTGAGAGTGGTACTTCCTGTCAGACAGAGGAGGAGATGATTAGTTGGAGGGTGTGGCAGCTGGCAGCAGCTCAGACCTATGCTGCCCCCTGCAGGCTGCAAATGAAACCAATCTGACTTCACTGCTCATCCTTAAACTGCTCCACAGTGTTAGACTCAAGAGCCACGCGATCATCTCTGTGTTCTGACTTCACTTAAATCGGTCTGACGGAGTTTTATCGGCACTTTTGGCGTCTGATGTTTCACCAGCTGTAAGTTTGTGGGTTTCAGGGTTGCTGCACACGGTTTAAAACCTCATTTATAAAACTTTTAAAAACTTTTTAAGACTTCAACACACAAGACTTGTGTGTGCGTACTGACCACAGAGAGGGTCTGTGTGTGATTGACAGCAGTGCGATCCCAGCATCCTTTGCGGCCTGGAAGATGTTTCCCTCCACGTCGATGCTCACGGCACTCGTGCACTCGTCCAGCAGAGCGTACCGAGGACTGGGTGAAACACACACACACACACACACACGCACGCACGCACACACACACAAAGACAGAGAAGATGATCATTACGATGAGCACACACTGAATGAATGTTAAGTGGAGTATCAATATGATTTTTATGCTTCTATGTATGAAATTATTTTGTATTGCCATCTAAAAAAAGGCAGCTTCTAACTAATTTAATGTTTCTTTGTAAATGTTTTATTCAAATGCGTACTCTCTGCTCTTCTAGCTACAAAAATATGTCGACTAACTATAAAAACAACACGATTCTCTACAAATGGAAACACAAGGCTGAATGCTGTTGGATTCAGCGGAGTTTGGATGCTACCCTGAGCAACACAACACACAGACATCGTGAACATAACATTACAGCTGTTGTTTTTTTCACATTCTGCTGACAGGTTTGGTTAACTTTCCAAGCTTTTAAAATCAGCTAAAAACCTCTGGCCTGCATGCTGTTTATCCATTTAGATTGTTCTGGTGTGAGTCACCCTGTTATTGAAATATGAGCTGCAGAGATGTCTGCCTTCTCTTGAATATAACTGAGCTAAACGGCACTCCCCCGTGATGATCAAAGGGCCCAAAAAAAAAAAAACGTCTCTTTTCAGAAATCATGACTTGCTTTCCAACTTTTTGTGTGCAGTTTCATGCAGGAACAATTTTCTTCTACTGTCTTCATCGGCTAGTAGCTAGCTAACATTACATCACAGCCAAATGGGGACAACTTTTAACCGTGTGATACAGTTTGGCAGAAAGAAAATAGTCCTTAAATGCAAACTCGACCTATCACTGCAGCACTTATTTGGGCTAAACTGTCCTTTAATATTTTCTCCATCCTGGGAAAAGATAAACACAAGAAGAGAAGTGGCAGAAAATACACCAACCACAAAACTGACAGAGTAAGAACAGAGGTGGGCTACAATCAGTCAAGCTTTGAATATATCAGGCAATAATATATTTTTCACTGCAGCTCAGAAACATGTTTTCCTGTTTTTGTCGTCAGATGTCTGAACTGGTGTTAAATCTGTTCGTGGCTCATAAACAGGCTGCTTACAGTATGTTAGTCATCGTAAAGGTGGCAACAGATGAAATCATTATTTTAATATCACAGCATAATCTGACAGAATAAACAGAAACGGGCCCCTGACGGCTGCATCTGATCCAGCTGCAGGCACGACTCAGTCTGACGGAAAAAGGAAACGTGTTGGTTTGACAAACATGGCAGTGGAACGGCACACACACACACACACTCACACACACACTCCTAACACATTTCCAGGTCATTGGAGGGGGGTGTTACCCATTTACCCCCCAGAGGTCAGCTCAAAGTATCCTTGGGCAAGATACTGAACCTCAAGTTGCTCTCTGATGCAACCATCAGAGTATGAATGTGTGTGTGTGTGTGTGACTGGGCAGCATGGCATGCAGGTTAGCACTGCTGCCTCAAAGCTAGAAATTCTGGGTTTGAATCCACCTCTCTTCAAAGTGCCAGCTCTCTCTTTTATGATGTCTGTGTCCAAAGTGCAGCCAGAGGACAGTCAGACCCTGTGAGCATCATTCAGTCAGTAAACAGTGACAGTTACCGATGGTAGAACATCCGAGCCATCCCCATCCTCTGCTTCTCTCCTCCGGACAGAACGTCTTTCCAGTCGTTGACCGACTCCCAGCCTGAGAAACACATCCACAGGTGTTACCAGTGTTACCACGGTACCACCACAGTGTTACCACGGTACCACCACAGTGTTACTACAGTACCACCACAGTGTTACCACGGTACCACCACAGTGTTACTACGGTACCACCACAATGTTACCACAATACCACCACAGTGTTACAACGGTACCACCACAGTGTTACCACGGTACCACCACAGTGTTACTACGGTACCACCACAGTGTTACCACGGTACCACCACAGTGTTACCACGGTACCACCACAGTGTTACTACGGTACCACCACAGTGTTACCACGGTACCACCACAGTGTTACTACGGTACCACCACAGTGTTACTACGGTACCACCACAGTGTTACCACGGTACCACCACAGTGTTACCACGGTACCACCACAGTGTTACTACGGTACCACCACAGTGTTACTACGGTACCACCCCAGTGTTACCACAGTACCACCCCAGTGTTACTACAGTACCACCACAGTGTTACCACAGTACCACCACAGTTATCAAACTACATTTAGGACTGTGTGTGTTTTTAGATTCAGATGCAAGCTGTTCTTGAATGGATGGCATCAGCACAGCATCTGCATCCTTATTCATAAAACGATACATAGGTGCACACTAAAACTGTGCATGCACCTGCAGGCAGTCTGACCCTTTATAAATCAGAGCCTAGAGCACAGATAAACACACACACACAGACTGACCTCCCTCTCTGTCCAGGATGTAGCGCAGGTGGACGGTGCGAAGGATCTCCTCCAGGTCTGAATCTGTGACTTCTCTCAGAACCATCTCCTCCACTGAGTCCGGATAGATCACCTGGTCTCTGAGGGTCCCCTCTGACATGTATGGCCTGTAAAGCACACAGGCCAAGAACAGACAAACCACAGTAAACTAGTAGTACTGGTAATAGTACCTCTGTGAGGTAGTCAAGGGACCTTCTACAACACTGAAGGGCTTTACTTAACTTTGTAAAACTCTCTGTAATGGCTGATGGGAACTGGAGCCATAAAAATATAATGAGTTGAACTAAATTTGGTGTAGAGTTGTGGCTCCAGATAGTACAGCAGTAGTAGTAGTAGAGATAGCAGAAGTAGCAGTAGTATTACCTCTGTGGGATGTAGAACATGTGCTGCGGCTCTGGTCGGTACAGGACTCCTCCATAAACGGGCCACAGGCCGCTGAGGATCCTGAACAGGGAACTCTTCCCACAGCCGTTTGGACCGGTGATCAACACGTTCATCCCATCATCCACCTGACACACACACACACACACACACACAGGTTTAGACTGGGTTCAGGAAAACGTGCTCTGGGGCAGCTTGTGTTTGAGAAAACAGATCAGCAGATCGATGTCTTCAGCAGATCATCTGCAGGCTGTTGAGCATGAATGAGAAACACAGGTTCTCAGTGTAGGTCTATACTCCACATCCTAATTAAAGAACTAAAACCTTGAACTTTTTTGTTCTTTTCTTGTTCCCCACACTCTTTAACACCACCAGGCTGCAGCTGAAAGAATAAGAACAAGGCTACGGCTAATAAGCCTGTTGCTAAGATTTACTCTTAGCAACAGGATATGCAGAATATGCAGTTGTAAATAAAGTCAGAGCTACTTTTATCTTAATGATGTGGCAGTTTTTGAAAGTCCTACTGTTTTCTGAGTTTTCGTTGTTTTATTTTGCAAAGTTAATGATCTGCGTTTTTGAGAACATCTCAGTAAATAATTACCTTCCACTGTGGAACCGCTGAATAGCACCAACTCCTTTTTGCTGTGCTGAGCTACAAGCTGAAAGTTGTACAAAGACACTGACAGAGATGCTCATCAGTATCATTACATGAATGCATCGGCCATCGCCGTTTTTTTCTCTGACGGTGTCCGGTTTTATTATGAGGCTCAAACACATTCACATAAACAGCATTACAGCATTCATCCCGTGCGGTCTCGATCTGTTCCCACATAAAGGCTGATAGCATCGTCCTCGTGTGTGTAATTAAGAGTGAAGCTGTAGCTTCTCTCCTCTCATGGGGATACGCAGGCAGAGGACAACAAAGAGTTGGCACTGTGAAGATAATCTTTTGTTGACAACAATTATGGTCATTACTGTAACTGCAATCAAAGCCTTTACGGGTACAAACACCAGGTGTACGGACCACCTGTACAACAAGCCTTTGCCTAATATGAGACATCCGCCAGCTCGCTGTGCTATTATCTTCAAATGTGGCCGACTCCTTCCTTCTCCGTACCTGCAGACTGCAGGGGCGTGCTGACAATTCAAAGTATGTAATAATGTTTACTCAAGCACCGAACCGACGCACAACTTTTACTTTACTTGTACAATTCTATGTTGTGCTTTTTTTTTTGTGTTGATGCATTTATTTCGAAGCTTTGGATAATTATTATTTTCCTGATTTAGATTTGTATTTTATATTAACAATCTACAAATACAGAAACTTTATTTCAGCCCAGTAAAAACATACAAAGGCCAGTTAGGGAAAAATAATATGCTGGATATTTTTTTAATAACCGTACAGTCTGGACCAGCTTTCCTTCTTGGCTCTGGCTACAGCAGCTGTCTTTCTTTTATCCTACATTATATTTTTAAATCCTCTACTTTTGTTTAGTGTTATAGCTTGTTGTTGTGTTATGCTGCTCTACGCATGTCCTTAGCTTAGTGTGATTGTGTTTGTTGGGTTAATTAAGCCAAAAATAAACAAAAATCTACCCTAAGCATGCTGAACTCTTTCTCTGTGCAGGCCCCTGTGGTGTCTGTAAACATGTGACTGGTTCTCTGAGGTCCTCCTCACAACAACACACTGATAGAAGAGACCAATCAAAGTACGGGCTGAGAGAGCCGAAGGGTCAAAGGTCGAGAACCAGACAACAGAGAGGAGTTTCTGTTTCCATCAATGTTCCTCTTCTTCTTCTCTCATCCTCTGAGTCCTGAACACAGGAACCTCATTCTGTGCCTCAAGCACGCACAAACGCACAAAGTAACACACTCTCACTGTTTCAGCAGATGCTAATGAGCGATGACCTCTGACCCCAGGCACAAATGGAAAGAATGAGCCCAATCCCAATGTCCACACTCACAGACTGACAGTCTTTGAGGCCTGTTCCTGCTAAGTCAGTGGAGACTCCGTGTCTGTCACCCACTGTCAAACAAACTGCAGGAGGACTCTCTGGTAGAGATTTTGAGTCCTTTGTGCATGCTTTTCTCTAATTGCTGCAGACTTTGCCTGAGGGAAATTACCCACAGTTCACAGCGCTGTGGCGTTAAACACGGGGGCTGCAGGGGACGCTTCAGAGAAAAAACAGTTCATTAAGCAAGCATGGGAGGAACAACCAACCTGAAAGTTACAGAACAATTACGTTAGCATGAAATTGCTTAACTGTGATGTTTTAACAAAACAGAGCAAACTAATTATTTAATAGTTTCTTCTCCTCCCATCCGTAAGGCAAGAACTAGGAAGATGCTCAAATCAGAGAATCGGTCCCTCAAGTTTCTTGGCCATGAAGAAAGTAAAAATAAACAGTTCAGCTCTGTCACGGTAGCACACACGGGCGACCTCTTTTAAATCTGTGATGGTTTTGGTGCTTACGGTGGACAGTGGAGCCGGCCCACTGAGATAAATAAGGTGATGGCAAAGAGGACGTGGAAGTGGGCTGCAGCAGTGCCATCATGTGGCCACAAATGCTATCTGCACACTAAGGTGACACTGATCACACTGAGAACTACCGTTGGCCATAATGGACATCAAACAGAAGAGAACAGCTGAAAGCTCACAGCTGCTGCGTGTTTCTGTGTGTGTGTGTGTTACCTGGATATTGAGACTAGACACCACCACATCTCCAGTAGGCGTGATGATTGGCAGGCTCTCACAGCGAATCCCCTTCTCCATACTGATCACCTGACCTGCACACAACACAACAGACAAGACAGCTACCTCAACTTCCTGTTTGGAGTTTGTGCGTGGGCGGTGTTTTGCCCTTTAGTGAGTAAAGCAACAAACATAGGTTAGAGTTCGGAGTTAAGTGGTGCAGTTGCTTTACCACGATGTAAGACTCACCTCTGATCTGCAGCGGACCACAGACTCTCTGCCCGTGTTGAACAGCTCCTCCTCCTTCAGCTGTTAACTCCTCCTCCTCCTCTCTGTCTGCAGAACGGCGGTAGATTCCCTGATTCACATCTTCAAACACATCCAACATCTCAGAGACTCGAGCAGTGTAACCTGCCAGCTCCGTCACCTGCACAGCAGTCAGTGTGGGTCATTCAAACGCCAACACGGCATGAAGGAGACCGTGAAGAAACACAAGGTGAAGATTGGAGGAACAGAGGAGCAGAGAAGAAGGGAGGTGATGGTCTCCCTCCATCAGCTGCATTCATCAAATACTCCTCAGTTACCAATCGACCAGAGACAGAGAGTCAGAGGAGGGAGCACAGTGCGCATACCTCCTTGTAGGAGCTCATGATTCTCTCCACGGCGTCGGCCGCAGCATTCAGGAGGTTCCTGGCCGTGGTGAAGGCCTGCGTCCGTTCACTCACCAGCTCCTCCTCCTTCATCACCATGGCAGCCTGCTTCACCTCCTCAGAGTCTGAGGACATCAAAGGTCAAAGGTGAAGCAGCAGGAATCTCATTAGGAGCACCAGTGCTGTGGCTGCTACACTGTACGCTGATAACAGGAGTGTGTTTACCGTGTTCAGAGTATCCAGTGGCGGTGATGATGGGTACGGCGACCATCACCAGGCCGGAGGCACTCCACACGTACTTCATGAGGAACTGTTCCAACATGACATACCAGAGGCGCTTCAGCAGGATCTGATGGATCTGAGAGGACAGAGATGTGTAGCTCCTCTGCAGCTGGGCCAGCTCCACCTACGAATCAAACACATGCAAACTCAGCATGAACATCGCAGACAGGGCGATCCTCCTACAAATTAAACAGCGATGGTGGCAACTTCCTGCCTGTGACTGAAACGGCTTTTAAACTTCAGTTGTCTGTGTTACATTCAGGATGGGGGTGGGGCTTATGTTTTTTTACCTTGTGTCCTCCATAGAAGGCGATCTCCTCTGAGTTGGTGATGATTCGTGAGTGCATGTATCGCAGGTCTCCCTTCCTCTTTGCCTCCTCGGCCACCAACTTCCCAAATCGAGGCGAACAGGAGCGCAGGACTTTAGCCGTGAGCGCTACAACCAGGCCGGCGATGACCGATGGCCACGTTGTGTTTGCTCCTGCAGGATGAAGATCAGAAAAGGGTAATGCAGACAAACAGTTAGAACAACCTCAGTCTCAGCAAGAAAGCAGGATTAATTTCATGAAACACACACAAATATGTTTATATCATGTGTTAAATCATTCAGAGCTAGCATAAGTAACCTTTGGAGCGGGCGGTGCGCAGCAGCGTGTAGCAGGTGACGATTACGTCCAGGATGGGTTTGGTCAGGTTGGAGTAGAGGTGAGCGATGGAGGCTGAAAACATGACGATGTCCTCAGTGAGAGACTGATCGGGATTGGACAGACGGCCGTCCATGTTGCTGACTCTGTAGTAAGTCTGCAGAGCGGAAGATAACACAAGTGGGCTCAGATCACAGAACATACAATCAACATGATCATCAGTGATAAATATTGAGGTCACAAACAGGCATCAGAAATCACAGACTTCAGAGCACTCCATCAGGATGGGGGCCAACAAAACTTGGTGGAAGAGTTACAACAAGACAACGAGAAAGGACACAAAGATCGTCCTCAAGTGCGATACATGAGGATAAAATAAGGGCCTGTTAAAGATAAGCCGGTAACTGACTGATAATGGATAAGGCGGGAGATAAATGGCATTCATCTGGAGATTTACTGCAGCACAAAGTTGCGCCACCACGTGAAACCTTTTAGTGTTCAGCGAAGCAGTACAGCAGCTGTCTCTGCTAACCTTCCTTAAGGGTAACATAAATAGAACTTTCTCTGCTGTCCAAGTAAGGAAACCATGGCCTGCCTGGCTCTGCTGACTGTCTTGTTCTTGAACTTGGCAACAAAAAGGTGTGAAAAATGTGTCTGGCAGCCGTCCAGTTTACTAAAAAAGCTGGGATGCTGTATAAAATGTGAATTAAAACAGAATGCAAGATTAGCAAATAATTTAAGTCGTGTATTTAATTGAAAGTAGCACAAAGACAAAAAACAAATACTGAAAAAAGGAGAATTGCTATTATTTTTATTTTATTTATTTGAAGCCAGTGACAGGCGAACATTTCTCACGGCGTCTTTTAACACTCATTGTTTGGGAACTGAGGAGTCCAGCTGCTGCAGCTTTCAAAGCCAAATGCTCCCCCAATCCTCCGTTAATACTGCAGGCTTTCAGCTGCTCAACAGTTCAGGTCTCCTTTTCATATTCATCAAAGTGACAAATGGAATAATGCTAATGGAATATGGATTGCTATTATCTTGCCTGGAAATAAAAGGCCTGGATGGAAGCACATGGTGCCCAATAATCTGTATGCATTTGCATTTACAGATGTCCAAGTTACCCATGCACTCTAACTGATATCAAGCTGGATGTCCATTTTCAGTCCAGAGGACACGATGTTCATGATTCCCATTTTTCACTTCACTTTGTCTTAATTGAGCTCGGCTGCAGAGAAGGTGGTGCTTCTAGATCTCATCTACGTTTCCTCAAAGTTTTAACTTCTATTTGTAGATTTATTACAGCTGTAATGTCGGCCGTTTTAAGATGGGACTTTATGGGGACTGACTCTCTTTTGGAGTCAGCTTCAAGTGGCCACCTGAGCAACTGCAGCTTTTGGAACTTCGTATAATAACAGCCCCAAATGTTGCTGCTTGGTCTCGACTTTGTTCTCTAAAGACTGTCCCCGCCCGTCCGTGTGCGAACCAGTAAAGTTTAAAACTCAGATATTAGTCCTGATAACACACCTGCTGTAGCTGTCTGTGTAAGCGTGTGTTACCTGATTGGTGAAGTACAGCTGGTAGGCATGGCTGACCAATCGGGTTCTGAAGCTGAGGCTCAGCTGACCCTCCAGGAATCTGATGGCGCTGTTGATGAAAGTCGCAGGAACTGCGACGAGGAGCCACTTGGAGAGCTGAAGCACGAAGGCCTGAGGATCCTTCTGAACGATACACCGCACTATCACACCTGGCAGATCAATGCTGCTGATTAGTGATGAGCACAACAGACTAAGGTTCCTGACAGAGAAATCAACTGCTTTTAAATATGATTTATGAACCGCACTTTTCTGTAATTTTCATTGATCGCTCTGCTAATAAAAGTGTTACATCTCACCTGTTGATTTCTTATAAAAAATACTGAGATGTTTATCATGATTCACACCCTTTATCCTAAAAATATCACCATAAGATTTCTTGTCCATATCACCCAGCCCTACAATGGAAAGTGTGCAATCAATAACTAATGACTTTATAGACAGACCATCCAGAGAAGCGACGTAGATGGACAGGAAGGTCCTGGACATCAGAGTGAGAGAGTGCAAGGCGAGCAGGGCGATCTCTGGACAAAGCAACCGTGGAAACAAGAGTTTCAGCAGCCGAGAAAGTCTGAGGAAAAATTCCCTGTTTACCGACGGAGACCTGAGGACAGAAACGCACATCACAAGTTCATCCTGAGGTCGACCCTGAAGGCCTACACACAAGCACAGGAGCTGCTCTACAGGTGAGCGAACACTGCCAATTAAAAACACACCTGCTGTCACTCTTCTTCTTCTTCTTCTTCTCTGCGCCATCATCAACACCGTTGACTGCACCCACAGGTGGATCAGATCCAGCCAGCGGTTTG
Source organism: Archocentrus centrarchus (assembly GCF_007364275.1). Taxonomy (NCBI): domain Eukaryota; kingdom Metazoa; phylum Chordata; class Actinopteri; order Cichliformes; family Cichlidae; genus Archocentrus; species Archocentrus centrarchus. Next base: position 5,307,930 of record NC_044352.1, on the reverse strand, counting down.
CCTGCTGCACTCCTCTGAAAAAACAAACCCACAGTTATCTGTACTGTTTGTATGGGTGTACACAGGTCTGTGCATTTTTGTTTTCAGTACAGTTTATTCTCAGTTATTGTGTTTAATTTATTTTTTAATCACATTTTTAGTTTAGTTTTCATCCTTTTCTTTTTGTTCAGTGTTTTTGTGAATGTTTAAGAAGAACAGGACAGAGACTCCAAAACAAACAGAACACTTTGTCAAGGTTGACTCACCTTCACACCGACATCCCAGCCTCAACAAACACCTGACCTAATGCATCCTTGTACTGTGTTTGTTGACCAAAGAATAAAACTAAAGGAGTCTTTTGTTAGGGCTGTCACGACATCACATCATCCACGTTTATCGCAATTAAGAGAAACTGCATTATCATTATTCTCATTACAATAATGACATGGTATCTATAATGCATAACGTGACAGGTTCCTGGCTTAAGACCAGAAGGAGAGAAAAATCCCTTTGGGGTTGCGTCAGAAAGGCATAAAAAACATGTCAAATATGTTGTTGCTGTAAGAAGCTTCTCCTATCAAGCTATTGTCACTAATATGGCAATTAGTAAATAAAATCCATTGGCTAAAGCACTATGAACAAATGTCACAGACACATGCAGCACTCAGTTTGTAAAAAACACCATGAAGCTCAAATAAAGCCAATCAGGCCATCTGCAAACTGAGGAAACACCTGTAAGTCCAGGTGCAGGGCAGAGCAGGAATGGAGGAGGTACAAGATGAAGTCAACACAGATACCAAAAACTGCAGTTCCTCTAATGGCCACTTGAGGCTGGCTCTAAAAGTGAGTCAATCCCCACAGACTCCCATGTTAAAATGCCCAAATTTACAGCAGAAATAAACATGTTTACAGCTTGGTACAAAACAAAAATTTGGCATCTATGGATAGTTTCCCCCATCATAACAACTGTACATGGGTGAAATTAGTATATCACTGTCCATTTGGATACTGGTGAGGCTTAAAGTTAGGGTTCCATTTGAATGGAATAATCAGGCAAATTATATGTCCTGCTGTGAGGTACAGACCATCCACGATGTTTCTAGTGTTTTATTGGTGTGTTACTTAGAGCTAATTAGCAGCTATCTGTGTCTGTGCATTGCACTCATTCAGTTTAACTGCTAACTGCTTACCAACATTTTTAGAGTTATGCTTAATTTATGGTACCGTGACCGTGTCTGTTTGCCTGCAGACCAGCAGTGGACACTTCCCACTGTTTCTAACACTCGGTTTCACTTCAGCTCTTTGTGTGTGTTTGTCTTCTCTGCAGCCAGCTGACGGACCAACAACAGCACAAGCAAAAACCAGTTGTAAAACATATTTTGTGACACAGAAAACAGAAAATTTAGCACTCTAAACTGTCTTCACTTCTGGCTTCAAAAAGACTGACATGGCAGAGACCAAAAAAAGCTAAGATTCAGGCTACGAGCCCAAAACCATGGGTGGTGCCACTGTGGTTACATCCATCATGATATACAGTGTTATCAGGATCTAGCCCCAGGCTTGAGAAAGCAGTGAAGAGGGGGGGAGCCTTGCTTCACCCAACAACATAACAGACTAACTGCATGAATGTGAGTGTCTGAGGCTGATTTAGAGAGTTTGCTGTGGGAAATGAATCTCTCTCAGTGTGTGAGAAAAGTTGCCAGAGGGAAAGAAAACTGAATGCTATTATTTAGTGACACCTTGATTTATAGAGCCATAAATTGTGTAGTGCTGCGATACACATCAAAGTGAATCTGTAACCTTAACTATGCTGAAGCTGGATTATTTACTTTGACGGCCACATTTACTGTAAACATTTACTTTAGCTAGTTTTTGGAGTGCACAATTATCTGAATGTTTAAAGTCTAGTTTTAATTTTTATCTGAAGTGCTTAAAATATTTTTTCACATCTAGTTTTAATATTTAGTTCAACTATGATAACCTCTGTGTGTACAGGTGTGCGTGTACCTGCAGCCTCCTCCACAGGTACGGGGACAGCTTTTTGACCGCGTACGCGGCGAGCACAATGGCCGTCAATTTCCTGAGTCTGGAGTTCCGCCTCAGCTGAGCAGGCAGTTTCTCATAGGCCAGCTGCATGCTGACAGACAGCCGACGAGCGACTAATCAGGGCACAGACACCGCAGCGTGTCACGGGAGTCCAAACCAAACCTGATCCCAGAGAGGTCCGCTGTGGACTGCGGTGCTTTGCATCAAGGAAATGTCATGATGACCTCAGAGCACGACCCACCACCTGCATGGATGTGGAAACAATGTCAACATCTGTCCATTTGTGGCACGGCTCCTGTTGTCATACTGTGACCAGTCCAACCAGTCTGAACTGGGAGATCCCTTTGATGTGTCACCCGTGTTTGCTGCATAAATAAAGTCATGAGCACTGCAATCTGATGCAGAAAGGGTACAAAAACTGGTGCATGAACCATTCAGCAGAATGCAGGAAATGCAGAAAAGTCCTTAAAAACTTGTCTTTTCAATAAACTGAACTGTTGTTCTATAAAGACATAAAATTATGTTATTGCTTAGACCCAAAATACCCCACATGAGAGGACTTTGAGCATTTAAAGAGCCCCTGGAAACAGCAAAGCAGATATTCACATTACAGAACAGAGTGGTGTCTGATCATCATATGCTATAACCTCTTTAACCAGCCACCTATTCCACGTTAAATTAGTGCACTTTTGCAGCTGAATCTATGACATATCCCCTGATATTACAGCTCAAAGTTGGTTGTAAAAAATAAAAATCCTTAAAAAAAAAGGAGATTTTGGGTGTAGACTGTCACACCTGCAGTGGTTCTAAAGTTGATTTATGTGCAGTTTCTAACAGCGCTTAGATGTGTTTTCAGACGTACTTCACTCCTACTTCAGGGCCAATAACTCAGAGGCTGGTGTGAAGGTAAAAATTCCCATTACTTCATTAGACACACTAAAGTTATTGTATCAAAACAATCAGCTGATTCTGGGGGTCACGTGGGATTTTTCCTCAGATTTTACCGCTTTGACATGGAATGACCCAGAGGGGATTATGCAATGGTTTCAGTGGGCCGGCCCACACTGAGCTGTATGACCCATCAACTAAAATGAGCTGGACCCCCCCCCCCCCGATGTAACGTGAATGCATTAATGTGACGTTTGTGTACTATAAATGTGTCGTAAACGGACCTAAGACGTTGAGCTCTGCCCTATATGTTACCAAATGACTTAATGTTGTTATATAAGGTAAACATGCTGTGGGATATTTCACACTGTTATATAACGGTAATAAACATATAGTGATTACATAACATTAATAATGAAGCTGCTCGCGCTCTCTGTCTGACTTACAGACAACCAGGACCGGCTCCAGTCGTCCCGCAGGTGTGCTGTCGGTTCTCAGGGAGCTCTGGAATAAATTCACCCGGTTTCAGCAGCAGCACCCGGTGACCTGTTGAACATCCACAGTCGGTATGTCGGTGCACGGAGTCCAGCTCCGGGTTGTTAGCTCCGGTAGCGCTAGCTCCTAACTATCCTGTATGTGCAGCAGGCGGCAGACGGCACGCTGTCGTACAAAGTCGTTTATCAAACTCCTGCCATTTGCAGAGTGTCCTACCCTCCCGCCGAGCAGCTCTCGACCCGGACTGGGACTTTACCCCGGTTTGGATGACCCGGCAGCGGACGCACGCTGCTAACTGAAGCTAACAGCTAACAGGAACTTTGTTGTTTCTCTGATGTGGACATGAAAAGCGTTCTAAGTTTCCGGGTTAAATCGCTCCTCCTGCTCCGCAGCTGTCCGGGACAAACACACGCTCGACCCGCCGTCACTCCTCCACCACAAGCTTCTTCTCCTACACTGAAGCGGTGTGGGATCGATCACACCGGCGGAGGCAGCAAAAAGTTCAGCATCTGTTTACCTGTGCAACGGGCCGCGTCCGTATACTGACACAACGTGCCCTGAAGGGCGGGCCGCGTCCCAATACTGAGGACACGCCCTCCCTCTCCTCCAATGCAAGTGGCTGGGCGATGGTGGTGGGGTTAAATTCAGAAATAAAAGCCTCTGAAGCTTGGAGATTAAAGTCGTAAAATATCAAGAAAAAAGTTGCAAATTTACAATAAAAAAAAAAACGTAAAAATTACACACATGCAAAATAATATTCAAATACCCACAACAACATCAACACCACAAACCACCACATTCAAAGTTCAGCAGTAGATATAATCATATTTGTTCGTCTACAGTTTATTCTAAAAACCAAAGATACATATTAACTACCAAATAGCAGCACTTATAAACTTCAGGTTTTACTTACCGGTAGCTTGTAATGTTCTGATAAATGATATTAGACAGATCTTAGTGTGAGTTACTGAACAACTTGTTTCAGTCAGAAACAAACAATGAACTAATTTGGTTTGTGCTTTGAATATTGTGTTACACATGCTTCATACTGCTGGAACTACTGTGCGTGTGTGTAATCTGATCATACACTCACCAGTCACTTTGTTAGGTACACCTGTTCAACTAGTTATGCTGGACTGGTTCTTATATAGTGCTTTTCTACTCTATAGGAGCACTCAAATCACTTTATATAGCATGTCTCATTCACTCATTTACACACACATTCATACAAGCACTTTCTACCTAACATTCACACACACACAATCACACTCCGATGAGCACATCAGGAGCAACTCAGTGTTTATCTTGCTCGAGGATACTTTGGCATACAGACTGGAGCAGACAGGGATCAAACCACCAGCCTTCCGATTAGTAGATGACCTGCTCTACCTTCTGACCACAGCCAACAAATACGTAATCAGTCAATCACGTGGCAGCAACTGAATGCATTCAGGCGTGCAGACATGGCCAAGACCCCTTGTGTAGGCCCACCACCTGCAGGAGGTGGCGGTTGGGTGCAGTGTGTGTCGGATGGCGGCCAAGGGTGGAGACCCTGGTGGACCAATCCCCAGCTATCAAGGCTGGGGGACGTGGAATGTCATCTCTCTGATGGGGAAGGAGCCTGAGCTAGTGCATGATGTTGAGAGATACCAGCTAGATATAGTTGGGCTCAGCTGAAGCAAAAACTCTTCAGGTGGGGGGGGGGCTGACTTCAAGTTCTACTGCCCGACTGTATGAGAATATGAGAATGAGAACAGAGTGGATGCAATTCACACTGAGTTCCTGAAGGCTCTGGATGTTGTAGGGCTGTCTTAATTGAAATGCCTCTGCAATGTTGTGTGGAGATCTGGGGTGGTGTCTCTGGATTGGCAGACTGGGGTGGTGGTTCTCATCTTTAAGAAGGGCCACTGGAGGGTGTGGTCCAACAATCAGGGAATCACACTCCTCAGCCTCCCCGGGAAGGTCTATGCCAGGGTGCTGGAAAGGAGAATTCACCCATTAGTTGAATCTCAGATTCAAGAGGAACAATGTGGTTCCTCTCAAGGATATTCGAGTGTGTGGGAGTTTTCCCATCCAGTCTACCTGTGTTTTGTGGACCTGGAGAAGGCATTCGACTGCATCCTTTGGGGCATCCTGTGACGAATGCTGCAGGAATATGAAGTGTCCCAGTACAACTGCAGAAAGCGCTTGGGCTGCATTGCCAGCAACAAGTCAGACTTGTTTCCTGTGGTTTTGGACTCCACCAGGGCTTCCCTTTGTCACCTATTCAGAATCTCATCTCTGCTTTTTGCAGATAATGCGGTCCTGTTGGCTTCATCGGGTGGTGGCCTCCAGCTCACACTGGAGTGGTTTGCAGTTGAGTATGAAGCACAATTTGGGCTTCTTAGTCCCACCAAAGCAGTGTTTAAAGATCACAGCCTACCTGAGTATTGTTACTGACCATGTCCATCCATTCACGACCACAGTGTACCCATATTCTGACGGCTGCAGGATAATGCACCACTTCACAAAGCTCAGATCAGCTTAAACTGGTTTCTTGAACATAACATTGAGTTTACTGTACTCTAACGACCTCCACAATAACCAGATCTCAATCCAGTAGAGCAACCTTTGGGATGTGGTGGAACAGGAAAGTCACATCAAGATGTGAAGACACGGGGCGCCTGGGTGGCTTAGTGGTGAAGCCGGTGACTACATACACACGTCGCGTCCCGGCCCGGCACCGATTTGCCCGCGTGTCTTCCCCTGTATCTTTCCTGTCTCTCTCCACTGTCACAAAAAGCCGCTGTGGCCAAAAATGGAAAAAAAAAAAAAAAACATGTGAAGATGACAAATCTACAACAGCTGTGTGATGCTTTAATGTCAATATGAGCCAAAATCTCTGAGGAATGTTTCAAGCACCTTGTTGAATCTATGCCATGAAGAATTAGGGCAGTTCTGAAGGTGAAAGGGGGTCTAAACTTTATTAGGTGCAATACTAAAGTTGCTGAATTCAGATCAGAGATGTGCACAACTTTCAGTGGCATTGCTTTTATTTCTCTTTTTTTTTTCCATTTATCAACGTATTCATTAATCTGCAATTATCTATTTTATTCCATATTGGATCCCAGAGAAACACTCTCTCATTTTGCTTGCATTACTGATGTATGTTCAGCTAAATGACAATAAACCTTGATGATTATTGCACAGCACACATGTAATTATGTGAATTCTGTTGCACTTTGACAGATTTTTTTGGTTTGTTTCCATTCCCTATATCCTTGCGGTTGTATTATTTTACTGTGTGCAGTAAAGTGGTTTCAGAGATGCTGTACTACAGATATGTCAGTGGATTTTCTTTCCTCTGATCATTGTTGGCACTGTGATGTTAGCAGAGTTGCATTTACTTGTATTTCAGTGTGAGAAACCTATAAAAACAGCCAGGAACCAGGAGGATCTAACACTCCTCTGTGTGACTGCATTGGTGAAAATCCAACATTAAACACACTGCAGATCTAAAGGAAGAGAAATCTTTATTTAAAAAGCACCTGCTGACAGTCTGAGGCTTTATTTACACCAAGCTTCATTTCTACCATGAAACATCAGAAAAAGTTCAGAGTGAAAAAAGTACAAATGACCAATAGAAAACATTTTTTTTTTTACAGTGTTTCCCTGTACAGCAAAACAAAAATGGACTGTACACAGTGCACCTGAATGCATCGTAGCAGAGACACAGTCCACACAGCTGACCTACAGCTGGTCCTGGACCTGAACTGGGACACAGAATGGCAGCAGGAGGCCCTCAGAGCAAAGAGCTGTACTGGAGAGCACGGCAGTATGCAGGGCTTTAAACTGAAAATCCAAATATTTAGCTGCTCAGCTGGAGGAAATTCACTCTCATACTGAGACAGAAAAAAAATACATGTCAAATCCTCAAAATACTGTACAGAGTTTGGTTGAACCTGGACGTCAGTACAGCTGCAATCCTGGTCCCTGAATACTAGCACTGCACATTACCAGTACTACAACAGGAGTACAATACCGTACTCTAAGATAATACTGGTACTGGAGAGTACAGAATGTGACATATATTCAGACTGGTACTGTTATATACTGGTACTGCAGCGATGCAGTACTGTTAGTGGCGCTGCAGTATTATGTACAGGTACAGCAGTACAGCAGCTCAAACAGTCATGAACTTGTGTGCTGTATTTACATCATATTTTCACATATTTCTGCTTTGGTGTGAGAGCGGAGTGGGGGGGGGGGCAGGCATGCTGAGTCGTTCTGAAGCCGCACGGTCACATGACCAGACTTCCAGTCAGAAAAATAAAATTATCCATATATAAAATAAAAGATTTTCACATATGTGCCTATAAAATGCAAATAAATGTTATCTGATTTAAATTTGGCCATCACTCACTCCGAGTGAATACAGCGTATTCCCTATGCAGGAATACAGCGTTCCCAGCTTCTCTGGAAGCATCTGTGATCTGCTGAATCCCTTCAGTTCAGCTGGTTTGCTCCAAATGTTCTCCCTCAACAAGAGCTTCGGGTTGATCAGATCTGAGAAAGCGAGAAGTAGGTCATTCTCCCAACCCCACGAGCTCTTCCACTAAAGACTTTTTGGTCTCTAGCTGTTTTCACACATGAACCTCAGACAATTTGGGGACCATCAGGTCAGGTGATTCATCCTTTCTAGAACCAATGAGCAAAAAAGCAGCTTCAGATTCATTCACACTGCTGGAAATCTTCCATTTGGCTTAGATGCCGACTCACTGGTGATAAATGCGCCATACTATTAGCTGCACTATTTGCCAATTCCCACAATCCATCAACTCATGACTTCTTATTAGGTACCTGGCAGGTTAAATACCAGTTAATGTCCGATTTAATTGTGTCATGAAATATCCAGAAATAAAAATGACCCAGTGAACTTCTTTTTGGGCTTCGGCTTCATAAGGCACCAGTCGTTCTGGACCGTCTCCAAAGTTCCCCCCATGACACCAGAGGTTCAGGAGTGGGTTAAAGACCAGCTGATCACCAATCTGACTGTCAGAAATTCTCACCGTTCACATCCACGAAGTCCTGGAACAGTTCAGAGCTGCAGTTCATGTGTGAAAACAGCTTCCTCGTCGTACTGGAGATCCAGCTCTCTTCATTCTCAAAATTAAAGTTGATGTTTGCTTGAGACCCACGCTGAAATCGCACGTGGAGCGCTGGAAGCAGTGTACCGCTAAACGAGAGAAGCCTGCATCGATGGGAAAACTGAAATCAGACGTGTTTATGCTTTTTATAGGCACAGTGGTTGAACATTCTGATCCCGCCTTGGATGAGATTGAATGTGACCTCTATTCACACTGAAACTGTGCTTGATGTGTCATAAACTCTCAAGTCTTCGCTCACTGATCCCCTGACGTGTTATCTGTGTGATGTCATACTGGGTCATGTGGCCGCGGCTTCGTTCTGGAGGAAGCTGGAGGTCAGACCGGTTTCAGTGAAGCTGAATTTTTCATTTTAAAAATACAAAGCAGAGGCTGAATCGGGCAAAGCTGCAACTTAGGAACACAGAGCCAACCGCACGCCAAGAGACAATCAATAAATACAGACAGTACATACGTGTGGACACAGATCAATAACTTATGGATTAATAACACTGACGTCACAGGGCTGAAAAAGCTGCATTTCATTCATGGGCATTTTTATAAAGTCATTTCACAAACAAAAAACAGAATAAATTCATCACTACTGTGTCATCATTTCCTGATTGTCGCTGCGAATGCTTCTTTTTGTTTTCCTGAAGGAGTGTTAAAAATGTTCAAACTGAAACTTGGAACAGCTCCTCTTATTGCTTCAGTCGGCCGGGACTCGGATCTCGATTTGGACCTGGAGTCCCGATCAGCTCAGCGGAACGATGGCTTCACTGTTGGCTTTGAAAGGGGCAGAAGGTCTGAGCGGTCTTCCAGCTTTCCAGCTCACGTGGGCCTCGTTTAAACCATGAACACAGAAACCTCCAAAGCGATGCCTCCTTTAACTGACTAATCAATTGAGTATCTGATAAGATGTGATTATTTTTTCTGCTTTCTGTGAGGATAAACCGTAACTAGTTCTGCTCTGTTGACGCAGTCAGAGCTGCAGCTGATGATTGTTTCATTGTCATGCTGATCCTAATCTGGATTCACTGTTTGAAAAAGAAAAAAAAAAGCGTGTTTCCGCTGCAGGAACTGTGGGCAGTCATGAGGTATTTTCCCTGAATCAGTGCCTGAGCCAATCAACAAAGAGCCTTTCCACTTCCTACTAATGCAGAGCGCTCATAAGATCCTCAGTGAACAGGAGCCAGTGAGCTAAAATAATTTTCACAAATACAGTATCAACAACTGCCTCAACTCAAATAAAACACTTTGTCCTTTTGGTTGTTTTCCAAGGAAGCTGACTTTGTCTATATAATCTGCTAATGCATGCTGATTGGTCCGTTAAGGACTTATGAAAGTATGGGAAGCAGCTGTTTGTGGTGGCCTCTCAGGAGGCTGCCGATAAAAGGCTGTTTGATGCTTGGTATCAAGTTCCTGGTGCTGTAAGAGCCCAACTACCTACAAAAGGATATTTTACTACAATCACAATAATGCAGGTCTACCCAACAGGCACTGCATTTTAGGACTACAGGTCCATAAAACATTTTCTGATTCAGAGTTTGTTCAGCCTTCTCCTTTTGTAATTTCTCACTGCAAAGCACTGCTAATGATAAAAACTGGCAATCCGCAGTCTGAGCCCAGCAAAAAACTCGTCCCGTGTTCCTGCAGCAGAAAGCAACTAACAATCCAGACCTTACAAAGATTAAACTAAACTGAAAAGTGTCAAATAGTCACATTTGAGAAGCTGGACTCATGAAATGTTTGACTCAGTTAAAAAAGTTGAGTTTTCAGAAACCAAATGAGCGTTTGAGCAGTTTTGTATCAGCTTTTCATGTGTTCTGTTTCCAAATATCATCATTTCCAAAGTATTTAAAGTTAATGCAGCACAGACGTACAGAAAATATTTCCCTTTTTCTGACAAAACACAACTACGTCAGCTTCGGTGCGTCACTTTGCAGCGGTGAGGTGGGCGGGGCACGGAGTTTGTTCTTCTTTTGAGGGTTTATTCTGTTCTGTTCACGTTTGGTTTCCACTCGAGGCCGCTGCAGCTGCTTAAAGCCACAAACAGCAGCAGCGACAGTTCAGCTGGTGTCAGGAGTAAACTCTGTGTTCGAGTTTTAGTGCAGATGTGTTGAGTCCAAACCGGGAGAACACCGGAGAATCTCATATTGATGCTCCCCTGCCCGGACTCACCTGAGGGATCGACAGGTCACCTGATCAATTCACCGATAAGTTCCTCTTTCACGCTTTGCTGGTTGGCTGCAGTTAGCTGGTGAAGTCAGCTGGTGATGTCAGCACTCTGACTGTGATCATCTGTCTTCAGAGGAGGCAGATCCTCCTCCTCGATGTTTAAAGAGTCTGATTGTCTAAGCACAGTCCGATTACAGGCTGAAGACGAGGGTGCCGTAAGTGTAGAGACAGAGCCACAAAGACTTTGTTCAGTTTCTGCTTTTAACATAAAACCTTTCAGAAAATGGCTGAATCTATGAAACAGCCTGAGACGTCCATATTTGAACTTTCCCGGGAGTAGGAACCTGTGAGGAAGCCAAACTACTGGAGGAAGGGTGGCGTCTCCGTGCTGCCTGTCAATCTATGTCTCAGTCTGTGATGTGAACGCCTCAGAGAAAGCAGAGAAACGTCTTCAACGCGCAGCTTTTTATAAATATCATAAACGTTATATGTATACAACACGTGGCTGGTGTATTCAGCATCATTTCGTGTAGTTTTCTGATGCCACTGTAAGAACTTGAACCTAATTTTCTGAATATTTACGGCTGTTTTTGGTCATTGATCGTCAGGCTGAGTTCGTTGATCTGAGAACTGAGGCTCCATTAAGCACCAAAGATTTGTTTACGTCTGCTCATTTTACATCTCAGAGACTAAAATCCCTCAGCGTGCAAGAGCCGTTTGGACAGTTTCAGATTTGCTAGATTCTCAGAAATGTCAGGGCAGCACGTGCATGTGAAAATCTCTGATTGGTCCAGTAATGTAGCATTTCCCACCTGACGCTTTTAAGCAGCTCTGCTCCTGGCTTGTGGTGGCAGTAATCAGGCTGAAGCAGACCGAGAGGGACCGCCGGCTGAATCCAGGCTTTAGTGCCTGCAGAGGAGAACTTTCAGAGGGAATCGCTGAATCTTCTTCTTTGGACCACAGTGTGCTGCAGGAACTTTTCCTGACATTAGTTCCTAGTAGAACTGATCTTCCTGGAGGTTTTGGTGGAAAAGCAGCTGTTGACTTAATGTCCATCCCTGATAGAAGGAGAAGTTCATCAGAGCAGAGCAGCAGTGACATGAGCAGCAAGGAGGATGGACCTCCAACATGGCTGTGATAAAGGAGGCAGGAGGGTTGGACCTGGTGTAGGGTTTGGTTTATTTTTACAAAGAGACGCTCCACCCTGAGGGCCGACGAGGACAGCAACATCAGCAACATTGAGACGGGCAGTGTTTTCCAACCTGAACAATTAGGAACATCCATCTACCAGGACCAAGGCCAGGAAAAGGTCCCAGGACCTCCACCGAGCCACGGCTGTCTTTGATTCAGACACCTGGACACACAATCCTTCATGTTGCTCATCCCAGGAAACCAGCCTGGAATTAGTCCGTTCGCCTGCCTCTTAGCGCCACGATTGGTCGGTGAGTCAGACCAGAGTCCCAGGAGACGGTTGGTCTGCCGGCAGATCTCTGAGAGGGACTTCCTGTTTCTGAGAAGGGAACGAGTCGTGGTAGAGCGAGCCATCCACAGACCTGTAGGAGGGAGAGAAAGAGGTATTCACCTACACACCAGTAAAGTCTTCACAATAAAGTCCTAAAACTGTGTCCTTCCTATTTATTCCAGAAATACGTTACTAAAGTCTGACCGCTGAACAAACTGCAGTTCTGCAGATGCTACATAGATGCTACACAACAGCTACTGACTGCAGACTAGGAGAGAATAAAATAATTTAAAAAATGTTCCACTGTGGTGTTTGTACAGCTGACCTTAAAGGACATTATGGTGTATTTGAAGTGAGGTTGTACTTTTCATGTATTTATCATGTCATATGACCTACAGCTGTGTAGTGCTGTGGACAGGGACAGCAGCAAAACAATTTTATTTACTACAGTTCATGACTTAACTTCCCATTAAAATGACTTTTTAGGCCATTTTGAAGCTGTTTTTGTGCTCGTTTGGGAGCCACCAGACTCACTGCACTGATTGATTATTTTACTTGCTTGTTGTTTTCACATGTTTGTTATATTTTGTTAATATCCCTTTAAAAGCTTCAAAATAAGCATTAGTGTTGAGCAGAGAGATCTTCGGGGTTCAGATCAGCCGCGGTGAGCAGCAGGTGGCAGCAGAGCGGTAACATCGAGGCTCAGAGCTGAGGAAAAGTGCTCTCTGGTGAAAAGGTTTTGACTAATTTATGCTTTGCTATCATCGAGCCTGAGGATAGTCATGTTGGAAGATCTAAGCTTCAACGGGAATAGCTTTTACTGCCGCGTTTGGAATAACGAACCTGCTGAGATCAAAGACGAATTAGAAGCTCCGGCTTTTAAAGCGAAGGCTAAAACTGAAGGAAACAAAAAAAAAATGGAGATTTTCTACTTTTAATCCAGACGTGTTTACATCTTAAACTGTGTCAAACAACCAGATTCCCCTCCTGAGTATAGAGGCGGGTGGTCAGGTGACTCCTACCTGCCGTGCAGCGGGTGACCGTGGAACGTGGCTGAATGCGGCAGCGTGTGCTTGTGATGCGGCGCAGCGTGATGATGATGATTTGTCTCCGTCTGATAGGTCGACTGCTGAATGACACCGTGTGTCGTCCGTCTGCGCTGCAGAGCTCCACCTCCCCCTGCCTGACTTTTGACCCCTCCGTTCACCTTACTGTTGGCCCCTGTGGTCACCTTCCCATTGGCCTGGTTCTGGTGGGAGGAGCCTAAGGTGTTCCTTAGGTACCAGTCTCTCAGACCTGTCAATCACACATCAACAGATCGTGGATGAGAAATGATGACCAGTTTCTGCTCTGTGCTCACGCTCCAATCATGCATCCACACCAAGGATCCTCACATCCAGGCCTCGAGAGCCCCTGTCCTGCAGGTTTTAGATGTGTCTCTGCTTCAACACACCTGAGTCAAATAATGAAGTCATTAGCAGGACTCTGGAGAACTTGACTGCATACTGAGGAGGTAATTCAGCCATTTGATTCAGGTGTGTTGGATCAGGGACACATCTAAAACCTGCAGGACACCAGCTCTCGAGGCCTGGATGTGAGGATCCCTGATCTACACCGAGAGCATGTTTCTGACTTTAATCCAGCTGGAAAGTCTTTTTATTGCACTAGAATCGTCTATCTTAGCAACTTCTGTCCTTTTTGTGAGCCTCCGACAGCCTTTAACAACAGAAGATACAGTTTAAAGACTCTTTGTAACCACAGCATGTTCTGTGTACTGAAGATTGTGCCGTTATATTGAATGCAAAAAATGGAGGAAGTTACTGTTATATGTCCCATTGGTTAGGTAGGCTCCATTAGGGGGTTGAAGCTTTAACCTGATCCTTTTGTTGATCCTCGTCTTTAAAATCATAAATCTAGCAGGTAAGCGTTTACTGAGGTCACAGATCGAGCGAGAGCGGTTTTCCCATAAAGCCGTATTTGCAACCTGGACTCAGCCCGACACAGTGTAGATAAATTACATCTTCAGCTTTTAAGTCTGAATGAAACATCAGGTGGTGGCCTCCAGCTTGCAGCTCGCAGATGAGTGTGAAGAGGCGGGAATGAGAATCAGCACCTCCAAGATCACGGTTCTCAGCCGGAAAAGGGTGGAGTACCCACTCCAATTCTGGGGTGAGTTGCCGCCCCAAGTGGAGGAGCTTAAGTATCTCAGGGTCTTGCTCACTAGTGATGGGAGAGTGAAGCGTGAGATTGACAGTGGGATTGGGACGGCTGTACGATCTGTTGTGGTGAAGAGAGAGCTGAGTGTAAAAGTGAAGCTGTCAATTTACCAGTCAGTCTACGTCCCCATCCTCACCTAAGGTCACGAGCTTTAGTTTCCTTCGAGGGGCGGCTGGTCCCCTAGAGATAGGACCTTGGTTATTTGAGAGGGACTCAGAGTAGAGCCATTGCTCCTCCACATTGAAAGCATGCCTAGGATGCCTCCTGAACACCTCCTAGGTGAGGTGGTTCAGGCATGTTCTACCGGTAAGAGACCCTGGGAAGACCCAGGACTCACTGGAGAGATTATATATTTCGGCTGGCCACCAGGAGCCTTGATGTCTCCACTGAATAAGCTGGAAGAGGCGGCCGGGGTGAGGGAAGCTTTAGACCGCTGCCCCTGTGACCCGAACCTGGATAAGCGGTAGAATAGAAAATGGATGGATGGATGGATGAATGAATCAAACATGCTTGTGTTATCCTGTCTGACTTACACCAGGTGGCATCACTTCCTCACTGCAGTTCACCAATAGACACACTTTCTGCTGCACTGACCCAGTTTTTTTTCTCCACACCATGAAACATTCAACACATTTGATCTTCACAGATTCTCATTTAAAAAACATCAGGAGGTAAGAGAAGCTGAGCTGCGAGCTAATGGGGCCCCAGATGGTCCAGGAAGAAACTGCAGAGCAGTTAAAGGGTAACAACACTCACCTTCCAGAGCGAGGGCCTTGTGGAGGCTCCTGGTGGCCTCCTCCAGTTGGGAGTCCTGATTGGGGGGCAGCTGAGGCGGTCGGGGTGGCAGCAGGTGTGGGTGTGGGTCGGGCTGAATGGCGACCAGAGGAGGATTGTGGGCATCAGGTTGGCTCTGCTGCACCGGGAGGAACGGACCGCAGGATTTGGTGCGGGTTACCGTGACCCGCCGCTGGTCACCTTGGGGTGCGCGGTAGGTGGGCGGGGCTCCCGATGGCTGCTGGGAGTAGCCATTGTAGACCAGCTGTTGCTGCGATGTGACTGGCTGCCTGTGGGGCTGTGAATGCTGTCTCTGCAGCTGCTGTTGTTTTCCCCAGACGTAGTCCAGCAGGACATCGCTGTATCCCCCTCCTCTTCCTCCTCTGTCTCCTCTTCCTCCTCTCCCTCGCCCTGCACCTCCCCCTCTCCCTCTCCCGTCACTGACTCCATTATTGGCCCGCGTCCGTCCGTCTGTCAGCATCTCGGAGTTCCAATACGCTCCGGCAGTGTTTGTTCCTCTGGACCCCGGCAGGCCGTTTACCCACAATCCCCCCTGCTGCGCCCCCACCTCATCCTCCGGGGGGGTGATGCGGTCCAGGAGGCCATCGGAGCTGTTACTACGACGAGCTGCGTTAGCCCTGACTCCTCCCTCCCCTCCTGCTCCAGGGTCAGAGGGGCCGGAGGAGGAGGAGTCCTGAGAACGAGGGGGAGGCGGCGGAGGATGGGAGGGAGGCAGAGGGAGGGGCTTCTGGGTCTCTGGGTGTTCGGTTCTGAAAGAGACAAGGAAATATTTTCAGCGTGTCGGGACGGCTGACCTCACCTGACACTGAACACAAAACATCAAGCAGTAGAAAACAGAAAGGTGAAGCGAGTCCAGCAGCATCTAAAAAACATCTGCAGACTTTGGCGTGAAAAGAGAACATTAAAGCTCCAATTATGAGCTTACAGGCAACTGAAGAAGATTCAGAAAGCTTGTTTATCATCCTTACTGTTAGCTTTATGAGTGCTAATAGATTAGCACAGTCACAGCGCTTTTAGTCAGCAAGCTGCTTCAGGGGTCCGCTGCACAGCTAACGTCACAGCAGATATTTGTCACCAAAACTTCCTGGGGGGGGGCGCGCTGGCACAATAGTTCAGACCGAATGAGACGCTATGAAGATGTAGCTCAATAAAGTAAACTAGAGTTTTTCTTTAATATGCAGTTTATCTACACTTCTAACACGTGGTTATCCTTTGGAAATAGGTGCCATCAACGGTTTTTAAAGAGTGAGATGATGATGATACTTTATTGGCTCTCCTGCAGCAAAAATTAAAAGCCAAGTTTTATTTTATGCTTGGTCACATCATCAGCACTGTACTTATGAAAACTAAAATCATTCTAAAAGCAGCTGCAAATCATTTTTTAGTCTTTAAGCTCCATTAATTTCTATTCATTGACTGTCTCACAAGACATTCTCCATTTCCTTCTCTTCTGGTACAGTGAAACACAGTGCTATAGCCACCACTTATTAAGTACGACATTTTCACCTTCATTCAGCCTGATGGAACAGCTTTAGTCTGAATAGAGGCTGAAACTAAGAACAAAAACACAGCGCTTGTGGATTTTAATGTGGACATGCTCCAAGCCGTACCTGTTGTGCAGGGAGTTCCTCCTGGTTCTGTTCTGGTAGAAGACCTCCACTGGAGACCCAGAAGAAACCAGCGGGGGGCGACACTGAGACACACCGTCGTCTGTTACACAGACACAGACAGAGACTTAGTTTTGCTGGGATGACAGCGACTGTATTTTAGTGGGTCTGATAAAATAATCATAAATTAAATCAAAATCATCAAAAAAGTGTTATAAATATAGATTTTAATTTAAATCTGTAGCTCAGTTCAAGTTATAAAAGCTCCCTAATGCCAACTGAGAACAGCAAAGTTTGTCCAGATCTGCTCTTATTTTGGTAGTTTGATCCATCACTTCCTGTAAGAGAGACATGCCTGCTTTAAGTCTGAGAAACAAATGTGGTTGACTAGATCAACTAGATAAATCAGTCTGACTGTCTGATGATTGATGATATTTCAGTCAGGATGTAGACAGCTGTAACCATGGTAACTGTACACAACAAAAATGATGTCAACTATATCCTCAAAAAGCCTGTAAAACGTAACGCACACATAAAAAAGCAGGTTTCATAATTTAAGGACATTGATTTAGTGAGAACAGTGTACGAGGGAAGTCAAAATTCACCAAACATCACATTCCTAAACAGGCATGACCTTTAAAAGATCTATAAACTGTGTATTAGAAAATAGATACAATAATTAGCTGAAGTCACACAGAATGGGCATTAAATTCCCCGAGAGAGCCCTGCTGTGAAAAACCCAGAACGACAATCTTCTCTTCCTCAACAGGAAACAGGAAACCTGTCCGGTGCTCTCCTGTCTGTCTAGTATGCAAAATATACTTTGACACAAAAATATACAGATTAGAAAGTGACAGGAAGGAAAAACGTGTTAAAAATAATCATAATGCTACATAATCAAACCAGCCTGTGCTGCCATTCATTGCCAACAGCTCTGCAGCAAATCTAGATGCTATTCCTGCTGTCAGCCAACTGGGGGCGCTGCAGCTGCAGTACCACTTTTACAGAGCATGTTTTTGTACTTCTATCTTTGCGAGGATCTCCGTGAGCTTCAGAGTGAGAGCAGGTCAAAGGTGAGCTTTATGTGATAGCTCTCATACAGAAAGAAGGCCGCGCGTGTGTTTTTGTTACCATTGTCGTGTCCTGTTGAGTCTGATGTCGAGCTGCTCTCTGACCTCACTGTGTCATCTGGAAACACACACACACACACACACACACACACAGAAACAGGGTAAGAATAAAAGCAGGAAGATGCTGGTTTCCTCATCTTCCTGAAACAATGGCCTCTCATTTTCTGCCAGCTTTGTGTTTCTGTGTGTGTCTCCATGTGTATGTATGTGTATCTATGAATGGAAAGTTTTCAGGCCACCCCATCTACTGTACGGGCTGCGCCTTCTGCGTCTTTAGTCCTTTGAAGACCCTCCAAGAGGGCGGCGTTCAGGAACCCGATTGGTTGTGCTGTGACTCGGCTGAGAGTGAAGCCTTTGAGTGGAGCTGATTGCAGGGTTTTACTCGCTGCACTAATATTACATAAGGGAGTCAAATAAAAACGTGCAAGATCTGATGATAAAGTCATTGAGTTTTTGAGGCTGTCAGAACCTCTACCATCTGCCAATCATGTCGATTTTTAAACATCAGCCAGAAACATACGTTTAAATGTGAGTTTCAGTAATGTGTTTTTCTTGTTTCTGAGATATGAGGACTATTTGCAGAGGTAATAACACTAGCTGGAGAGGTAAGAAGAGTAGTTGCAGAAATCTAAGTACACATTTTGTAGGTCTAAGAACTAATTTTAGAGGTCTAAGAACTATTTGCAGAGATCAGTAAGGTGCGCTGCAGAAATTAAAACTGCTTGCTTGATAATGTCCTGCGGTGTCTAAGGGAGGTAATTTGATGCAAACCAAATTCAGGTTCATGGCCTGCCGTCATGCGCTGCAGTTGGTGTGTGATGTGCTGACATTATGAAACTTTCAGTGAGAGTTCCCGACGTGTCAGGCGGAGCGGGCGCAGCGTATCATTGCACAAGGTGAGTACTTTGAAGGAGATAGTAGCCAAACTTTGATCAGGGTTTTGGTTTCTGGAGGTACAGTTACGGACATTTTTGATTGGACCTTTAAAACGTGACATGGCAACGACATCTGAAGACCCCTCAACTTGAGGACGACACTATTTCAATATACAGCACCAGCTCACAACAACAGTTTCCTTGTGTAACCCTCAGAAATATGGTGTTTTTTGGATGAGCTTCTCTAGTGAACAACAGGACAGATCAGGTCCCATCTGTATCATAAATGTGTGCCAGGTGAATATGGCAGCAGAAACAGGATGCTCTGTGTGTCACCTGAGTGTGTTAACTCTGTGTGTGTTACCTGTGTGGCAGCCTCTGTGGACAGTCCTCTTGCCGTGGTGTGTGTGCGTCTGGGTGTGTGCGCCGTGTTCAGAGTCGCTGTGTTTCCTCAGAGCGCCACTGAATAAAGTTTTCTTCGGCTTCGAACGCTGAGGGTCTTCCTCCTGAAGAAACACGCAAAGGTCACACAAACATACAAATACAAATGCACACACACAGATATACAAACAGACTGCCTCAGTTTGAAACTTTTTCCCCTTCAGTGAAAATTACTTGATAACCTAACACACACACAAAGGTGAAATTTGCAGATCAGCAGGCAGAAAAAGGTCAGCAACAACAAACACACACCCACTGGCAGACAGCACTTATCTGGATACATCAACACACACAGAGGCACAATAATGTGATAAAACTATTTAGAGTCAAATCACAGCTCCTCACCTCTACTCGACACTTCCTGTTTCCCTGGCGGGATGTCCCAGCTCTCCTACGAACACAGGGGGGCTTCTCCCCTGCCTCCAGGGGGAAATCACTGGGCACCGCACCTGTCAACTCCTGGCCAATGAAAACACAGGAAAACCCAACTTGCATCTATTTGACAGGTGCTTTGGTCCATAGCAACTGACGTTAAAGTAAAAACTAAGGTGCATCTTGACAGACAGAGTAGGCTGAAGTAATCAGAGGTCTGGGGACTGGATGGAGAAGACTAGTTGGAGAGGTAAGAGCAGCAGCCGCAGGGGTACAAGTACCAGCTGAAGAGGTCTGGAGACCACATGGAGAGGAATAGTTGCAGAGGTATGGGGAATAACTAGTTGGAGGGGTAAAGAAGACTAGTTGCAGAGGAAGGAGGACAAGCTGCAAAGGTTTGGGGACTTGTTGAGAATTAGTTGCAGGGGTCTGAAGACTCACTGCAGCGGGCTGGGGAATAGCAAAAGAGGACTAATTGCAGAGGTAAGAGGACTTGGGTTAGGGTTGGGGACAGACTGTCAGTTCAGTCATGTTTTCATTTCTTATTATGACATCACTTACAGCCTCCTGCAGACAGATGCGTCTCAGCTCAGCCAATCGACTGCTAAGCAGTGCCTGCAGGCTCCGCCTCCTCTCCTGCAGCTCCACCATTCGCTCCCTCTGCTTCCTGTCCGGACAGGTGAGAGGGTCTGCACATACACAGGCAACAAGCAAGTAAGAGACAGAAAACAGACACACTCTAGACTGCAGCATCACCACATGTCAGCCTTTATTCTCACCAGGTGCTGAGATGAGTTGACCTTTGACCTCCATGGCTTGTGCGTCCCATATGACCTCTCCGCCTCCTTCCTCACTACTCGACTCCTGTTCACCTCCCCACACACTCTCACTCACCTGCAACACGTTGTCATCACAAATGAAAGTTAACAGCAAACTAGTAAATTGAGGACCAGCTCCAGTCCTGATAACACTGACAAACAAGTACTGACTAATTAATGAAGACGAGGACAGCATGAAGTTTTGATTAGTTAGCCAATCAGAAGCTTCCACTGCAGGTGTTTCTCACCTTGCAGTTGGGTTCATAAGAGTTCCAGTAGTTCACTCCTGTGGCCATCCAGCAGTCAGAGCACCAACCACAGGACTGGATCACTAACTAGGAGGCCGCTCGGTTAGCTGTTAGCTGGTGGTAAAGCTGCAGTTCCAAAACGTGTCTGTAGGGGGAGGCAAATAATCTTCAGAGCTCCTGACCTGAAAGGAGAAGAAAAGCACAAGAAGAAGACAGCGGAGTGAGGACCAGTCAGGAAGTCAGATTTTCCACCCCAGATACCCTTCCTGATGCAACCCCTCTGCTGTTGTTTATTTATATATGAGACATCAACAATATGACATCATCACTTCAAATCCAAATAAATAACACGTTAAACTCAAGCAGCAGCAAACGGGGCTGAAAAGTGTAGCCAGTGCAGAAACACCAAAAACTGCAGTTCCTCTAGTGGCCACTTGATGCTGGCTGCAAAAGTGAGTCACTCCCCATAGACTCCCATGTTAAATTATCCAACTTCACAGCATTAAAAAGCATGTTAACAAGCTGGCATGAAAAATTGTTTTGGCCTCTATGGACAGTTTCACCCTTCATAATAACTGCAGAGGGAGGATTTTTATTTTTTAAAACCATCAAGAGGTTTGTGCTCCAGTTTTGGTGAGTGAAATTCTAGCGTTTTATTAACACTAATTAGCAGGTAAGTGTGCCTGTGTGTTGCACCCATAGGGACACTGTGGAAAATATCCTGACCTGGTTCTCACAAATTTGTCTGATGTTCATCTGTGAATTTGGCTCATTTGTAGATGTTTCCAAGCCTTCAGCAGCCAATAGAGAAGCACTGATCTCGCCCACCTGATTTAGTCCAAACACCAACAAAACGTTTGGATTCACATTTTAATCACAGGTTTATTTCACTTGCAAAGAAACTTTGAGCGCAGGTAAAAACAGTACAGACCCTGTTCTGTTTGACTGCAAAACACAGACAGAAAATTCACACCTCACATAAATGCAGTCTACTGTTTTATTCTTAAAAAGCTTGCTGTTTCCCTGCAGTTTTACCAAACAAACAGGAGCAAATGTTGCATTTAATGGAGACTAAAACAGTCACATTTGGTGCTTTAGTGAGAGTTTGCACAAAGGAAATCTACAAATAGTGTGAGTTCATGTTGATGATTAAATATCCCAGATACTAAAGGTGACTCATAGGTTTTAACAGCTTGGACAAAGCAGAGCTCTGAAGATCCCTCAGGTTAGAGGATTCAGTCTGTGTTGGTTGGTCTCTGATCTGGGATCAAATGCAGGATATGAGCAGAGATATAACTGAAATGGATCTGAAACAATGAAGTATTTTCTTGCAAAGCTTCTTCGTGATTAAACATGCATGTTTGTGTGCTGGAGCTGCAGAGCTGCAGACAGAGAGAGCCAGCTCCAGATTTACTGGGTTTAAAGGAAAAATGTGGAGAGAACAGCGAGTACTGACACGCCTCAGACAAAAGACAGACACACAGACAGACAGACAGACAGACACACACACACACACACACACACACACACACACACACACACACACATACACATGAGAAGGTTTATCAGTCAGTCTGTTGCCAAAACAGAGACAAATGCATAAAGTCCATTTACAGTGAAAACTTGGTCAGGTGACCACTTGAAACTCGTGTCCTCTGCATGTCTGTTTGCCAAAATATTCATATTAAATATGGACTTTTGAAAACATACAATAGAACTTAAGTAATATCCTGCCTTGTGATTGGCTGGGAGCAGATGTTAGAAACTGAGAAACATCAGTTTATGAGGTCATCAGCACATTCAGGACGTCAGCATGTCGCAGCGACGTCTAAGTCACAGCACGATGGAAACAGAAATGAACGAGGTGGAAAAACTCTTAATTATCTTGTTTTATGAACTTTTGCCTTTCTAAAATTTTTAAATTTAAAATGTAACCATCTCCAGCTGCTCCTCTGGTTTTAATCCATCATTCAGCAGCAGTTCATTATAAACTAACCACATGCTTCATCATGTGGAACACTGACTGGTGACAGTGTAACTATATTTAAAGGTAATTAGTTCAAAAGCCCAAAGAGGGTTAAACAAAGTCATTTTTAGCTGGTGTCAGTGGGAGAGTGAACATCAGCCTGAGGGGGTTCCAGAGCAACACGTACAAATCAGTTCATGGATCTCTGAGAATCCACACGACAGACGCGACCCCTCTCACGTCTCCTGAAGCGTTTACAGGACAAAAGGTGTGCACGTGCAGCATCTCTCAAGACTTGCAATGTCTACCTGCATAATTATTAATTATCTTTTCTTTTGAGCATCTGTTATAACAAGCAAATCAAGACTCAGAGCAACAGGTAGCTTCACCTGCAGCGCATACATATACATCTGTCCAAAGACTCTCATCTCATATAATTTTCCCTCCCAAAATGGATTTATTACCAAAGAAAATCTCAAGAAACCACAACACGAAGTCCCTTTCCATCCTGAAAATGTTCCAGTACAACAGAGGCCGACGGCCTTGAAGAAAACAACACAACAAGGAGTCTGAAACTTCTGAGCACCTTTACCCTCCAACTGGAGGAGAACGAGATGTCCTCCGACAACACAGCCCTGAGAACAGGAAGTGGAGCCCAACAGGAAACAGGAAGAAGGAAATGAGTGATGAAAAAGGGGGAAATTGGGGGGAGGGGGGACTGACTGACTGGGAACAGCTGAACTGGTTGGACACACTGGTGTGATTCGCTCCACTGTATCCAGCAGCAAAGGATGAAGCTTCACACTAAAGTTGGCGGTTGTTTAGAGAAGGTGAGGATCAGAGGGATGGAGCTCGTAGCACCGTCACAGGTTCCCTCACAGATGTTAAAATGGTGAAAGAAAGATCGCAGCAGATGCTCAGAAGGCCCGTTTGTCTGGGCAGCTTCCTTCAGTGGTGAGTGGTAGCATGGAGACACAAAGTTAGCGTAGGGAGAATCAGTTTCAGTGGATTTAGTCTTGATTTCTATATTTTTGGTGAAGCCAATTTTACAACTTAAAAACTTTTTTTGAGCCTCTTGGGTTAATTTTTAACTAAAAAAAAACTGTTGCGATTTAAAGTATAAGCACATTACCGATGTACTGCTTTGCATAGATGTATTGTAAATCAGCCCTAGAAACAACAACAACAACATTATCTTTGATGTTGTGGCTCATCAAAGCTGTAAACTGAGCGTTTCCACTGACTGAATCACGTGTGAAGCAAACTGGCTGAAACAGACCTTCACTGACGAGTAGTGTTTTTCCTCACAGTCGGTATTTTCACATTAAAATACCAATAAAAGCCCATCAAACAGTAAAGGAATTTTTTTCGACAATGTACGAATACTGAAGTTATTTCAGTGTCTTCAGACTGCTTCTTGGAGCCACAGGTGAGTCAGGCACGCAGTGACGAGTGCCAGCAGTCCATCAAGAGATGGAGCGGAAACAAAATTACAGCCTCTACTATTACAAAAAAGAAAAACGTTATTAGGTACATGGTCAAACATGTACAGTGTGACACTAAGATCACTGAAAACGGGCAGCTCTAGGAGACATTTTCCTGCCTGAGTTGGCAGCTATTATGAAACATGGGTGTGTGCGCCAATTTTGGTACCTGTACCCACTTGTGAAAGACTTTCATGAAACATGAAGTCATCTGCTGCTCTGACTACACCGATCTCACCGAGTGTGTCGCCAGCTGCAGAGACAAAGGTGACTGAGTTTGAACACAGGAATGGAGACTAGTGGAGAGGCAGCTGATTAGACTGCTCAGCTATTTATTTGTATGAAATTAGAGAGGAAATTGTGAAGGAGGTAAATGGTGAAAGCTGCCTCTGCAGCACAGATGCACTGATAGAAACACTGGAAAAAAGCTGCAGCATGTTGTGTCCGACTGCTCAGCGGTCAGTGGCAGGTAACAGATAAAGTACCAGGTTCCACCCACGGGGAAAACCAAACAAGTGTGGAGATGAGGCCGAGCTCACTGATGGTGTTTTCTGACACCAAATGTTCTGCCAAATGGTCTCCCCCCTCCTCTCCGTCTCCCCCCTCCTCCACCTCCTACATTCCTGAGTCCTGCTGAGTCGAGTTCAGACCCGCAGCTTCTCCCTTCATCCATCAGCGGCTCGCTCGATCGATCGGATTCAGCCTCAGCTCGTCGGCCTCCTCGCATCCTGATGCGCTGCTGCGATGGCGTGAAGGCGCAGAGACGGCTGCAGGAGCTGCAGAAGTTCTGACTGAGTGCTTTTGTCGCTCTGATTCTCCAGCATGTGTTTGTGCTGCGACACACATACACACACACGCACACACACGCGCGCACACTTTACTGTTGTCGTATTTCAGTGTTTTGTTGTGTGTCGTCACAGGAGGTTTGCTTCCAGCTGCAGCAGCTTTCACCACCAATCAGATCTGTTTTAGAGTCTCACACACACACACACACACACACACACACACACACACACACACACACAGAGCCTGGTCTTTGACCTTGTTGTCACTGTGTGTTTTGGGGGAGGGGAGGTGTCACTCTCACGCCCCTCCCCCCCCTCAGGTGATGCAGGTCTGAACAGCTGATCTGAGAACAGCCTGCTGAGGCCAATCTGTTTCCAGTCTGCCCCGATCTCTCTGAACCAGCACAGCCTCCATCAGCACTCCTTTAACGCGCCTCAGAGTAAAAACCACCAACTTTAACCCAAAACAACGAGACTTTAAGAAGTCACAAATGTTGTGTGTACACAAATGTATCAGTGAAAAACGTCATTGTAGTATATTAGATTTTAATCAGCAGTACAGAGCTATAAACTCTCTGTGCAGCACCGTTTCCAGCCCTTCTCCCTACCGTTTTTATTCTTGTATTATCGTCGTCATAATACACTAAAAATGCAAAACTACAGTCAACCCACATCAGCTGGGTGAAAATACAGAACTACAATGGAATACCATTCATCCATTTTCTTCCACTTATCCAATTCAGGGTCGTGGGAGGCCTGGAACCTATCCCATCTGCCTTAGGGTGAGAGGTAGGGTCCACCCTGGACAGGTCACCAATCTGTCGCAGGGCTAACGCAGAGAGACAGACAACATTCACACTCACACCTACAGCCAATGTAGAGTCAACAATGAAAAACAACACTGCTACATTCACAATTATAATTAATAAAAAGAATATGGCTCAGATTTGCTTTCTAACCCTGATCCTTCCTCTGAAACAGACTTAATATCTGTAATTAAACTGACTTCGGTTGGTCGAACGTCAGTTTTATGTCCAGTGAAATGTGCTTCTTCTTTGCTGCTGACCTAAATGCAATCAGTGAAATAAGAGAGTATCCGCAGCCATTCACGGCTAAAGATGAAAGTGGGAATGAGGCTCGTGAACATGCGTGACGCTCCAAAATTTACAAGAGGAGGACCAGGCAGACGGAAGCCCGGAAAAGTCTGACAAAAAATGCACAGATTTCTGCCTTTGTGCATCTTTAATCATGAATCTACACAGTTTAATGCATCTGGCCCCAGAGGAGTGTGAAGCAGGTTTAACCCTGGGTTTTCACTGTTACGAAGGTTGGTGGTTCAGTTCTCTGTAAAGTAGTGCCACGATTCCTCGAAGCTCCCACAGTTCTCGGTGCTCAAGTAGGAGGCGGTTCTAAAGAGATGGTCTACAGCTTTTGTCTTTCCAGAAACTTTCCAACTTATTCCAACTTATTATTACAGGTCTGAATTCTACTGATAAAATTCTTCACTTGCTGCAGCTGAATGAATAAAATTATAAGGATGCCTTTATTTAAGCACCATATTATGATGTAACTAACCATCCTCTCACACACTGCTCATCTTCATATTTTTCTAAGATTATAGTTTGCTCTTCATTTTTAAAATGTGTCACTCTGCAGTCAGCAGACCCGCCCATGTTTGTGATTGTGAAGATGCTGATCGTTAGACTGATAAATCCTGAGTTGACTTATCCAGCTGATAACCACGTTTCTGCAACTGCTCATTCTGATGTCAGGCTAAGTGAAGCCAGACAAGGAAAAGATATCCTGAGTATGCTGAATTTGCTCCAGGCTCCAGGATCCGTCCTCCAGATTCTGCTGCTGCTCGCAACTGTGGAGCTTCACTCACCCACAGAGTGGTTTTTGAAGAACCAGAAGAAACAGATCCGGACTTCAGGCCAAAGGATCAGGATCCCACGTTCACCGCTAACACCGTGTAAACATGATGTAAACATGATGTAAACATGATGTAAACAGAGAGCCGCTCATAAGCCAAACGAGTCAACAACAAACTGAACGTTTAAAGATGAGAGAGATTAACACATCAAATGCACAGAAGATGCTCACCATCATTTACACTGAACACACACACACACACACACACAGCATCCCTCTCTCTCTGCTGAATATTTAAATCCTGTATTTGCATCTCTTTGTCTGCAGCACAGAATATAAACCAAACCAGCTGTGGTCTGCAGCTGCAGCTTTTCATCACCAACTCTCCCCCGTGCGCGCGTGTGTGTTTGTGTGTGTGTCCTCTCTTTGCCCTCACACTAAAACACAAACGCAGAAGATCACAGCAGCTCTGATCCTGTTATCACAAACACTCTCAGTAAGAACTGAACCACGTCTCAGTCCCTCTCTGCTCCAGAACCAGATCAGTTCGGTGCTGATTTGCAGCAGAACGGCCGCGGCTTCGGCTCCATTTAAATTCAGCACATCAAACCAGGAAATCGGAGGAGCACAACGAACATACAAATCACGCTGTTCAGAGTTCAGCAACACAGAACTCACAGCAGCAACAGCGGGCTCGTATGAGTCTGTTCCTGCTATTCTGTCCACCCCACCTACACTTCAGCACCCCAGCATCAACCAGCCAAACTCTTCTGTAAACGCCACCAGCAGGCTGAGTTCAGCCCAGTTCAGGACCAGTTTAAACAGACATCATCATCCACATGTTCACCAACGTAAACACGGCCAGACTCCTGGATTTAGTGACCAAGGCCCCAAAAAACCAGGCAGAACATGGACTCCGAACTGGACCGTGCTCCTTCCTACAATCCCTGACCAACAGGTCGCACTCCTTCAGAGCTGTCTGGTCTTCACGATCAACACACCAATAAATCATCAGTTATTTTCCTTGATAAGCAATCTCTGGCTTCCCTTAACATGGCTTTTAACAGTTGCTTAAAAGCCACATGCCTCCCATTCTTGTAGTTCAGGTCTCCTTTGTTGCATTTTTTTTGTTTCACAATCCTGCAGCTGGTACAGGTGTGGACTGCTGGTGGTCGGTTTAGCAGCCGGACAGTTTTCCTACAGTGCCGTGCTGCTGTCGTGTCTTTGTCTTACTGGAATAAGCAATGCCTTCCCTAATAAAGATCTGTGGATGCCAGCGCATTGTTCAAAAAGCTGCACATATTGCTCAGCATTAATGGTGCCTTCACAGATGTTGAAGTTCCCCGCATGCTCGCAGACGCCGGCTTTGACCGTGTGCCGATAACAAGCTGGATGAGCTGTTTCTGACAGGTTTTAGATCGGACCACGGGACGGTGTTCACTCTGTGTCAGCCCATCGTTAATGAAGAGAAGGCAGCGCCGTTTCTTCAGGTCGTTTATGGCTTCTTCCTGGTTTCCACTACAGAATTGTGTCTGTGCTGCATGAACATCACAGTGAAGGTTTTCAGCTTTGCCTCTAAAAGCAGAGATTTCTCTGGACTCTCTTAAGGAAATCTAGTTTTTCTACATATTTTCTTCTGAGGGACCCCGCCTCTCTGAGCTGCTTCTTTTTATACCCAATAGATTCCCTTCCTGGTGCAACCACCAAGGGATTTGCGTCTCCTCTGGGGATCAAACTGGGGATCTTTTACTCATTAGATGAATGTATAAACCACCACACTATGAAGACACTCTTCTCTTTATACCAATCATGCTGCCAATGATCTAACTAGCTAAAACATGTTACACCAGATTTTTTATTTTTTTTTACTGCCCCTGTCCCATCTGTTTGAAACATGTAAGGAGATCGTAGTTAAAAAAAATTTATATATATATGCTTTAAAACATTCTTTTGTTTTACTAAGAGGTTTGTCTAAATCTCAACAACACAGAAGGATTCATCGATGACTAATCAATTAAATAATTAATCTGCTGAGGGGTTGAGATCTACTGGTTGTTCTGATGTGTTTAATGGGAGTCAACACCATTTTTTATAAACATAATTTTTTTCTAAAAAATATGTTGTTGTGCAACGAGATTGTTAAATGTACAGTTATTTCTTTACATTTTGTTATTTCTCTGATTTTTTTGAGCTTTTGTTCTGTTATTAAAGTTCTGTTAGTGACTGAAGAACAACTTCACAGGAATATTACAGGAACAAACCATATATATATATATATATATATATATATATATATATATATATATATATATATATATATATATATATATTCCAACTTTCCAACTTTAACCATAAACGGCTGCACTGTGACTATGAATCCATCCAGGACAGTAACGAAGGTAAACCCGAAGCGAATCAGCAGCAGTGAAATGACTGTAAATACCTGCGAGCCCGAACCATCCTGTTAGCGGACCAGCCGCGGACCAGCTCCAGCTGTTCTCAGGACGGGCACATCCGCAAAAGGGGCCGAGAAGAGTGGATTAAAAGCAGCTTTTGTCCAGCGGTTCAACTCGCCCGTCCGCTCAGTTAAACTCAGCTTTGCTCCCTTCAGCGTCTCTGAGCTCTGACTCTCTCTGACTCTCAGCTGAGTCTCACTAACCAGCACCCCGCTGAAAATAAAAAAAAAAAAAAGAAAAGAAAGAAAAGCACCCCGCTATCGCCACACCTCCACTTCCGGTCTGCGGTTTCAAAATAAAACCGAGACCGGAGAAGTTTCCCCTCACAGGAAGTCCATTCACATCTTCACGGGATAGAAGGGTCTCTACCTTTTATTTCTATCTGCAGCTGTGGACCGTGATGAAGACCTCTGGTGTTCCGTGGTAGGCTCCACTTAGCAAATACCCTTTACTCAAAGTTTTGTGTGAAAAAAATCTAAATGAAAAAAAATGAAATAAGATAATAGCTCAGGCTCATTGACAGCCATTTAAAAATATATAAAAGATTTCCAAAAGATTGTTTAGCAAAATGAAAACGAATTGATGAAACGAAATGAATTTTACGTAAGGAAAAAAATGGAAATTATACAACTAAAAAGACTTGAACACATGACAGAGGAGATGACGTTTGTTTATGTTAATTTTATTCTTATATTCTTTTCTTCCTGCTGTTCCCCATGCTCTCCTGCTGCTCTTATTTTGAAAGAGGTGACATCCTGTTAGAGTGCAGCAGCTTGAAGTTTCTTTTCTGTCATGATGAAGATTTTATGATTCTAATGTGGCTCTATTTTTATTAAAGACGGGAAGTCTGAGGCCTTTTATTTTGATACATTTTTGTTTATGTTTACATTTTTTACACATTTAGTCATATGATGCAATCTTATTTGAACGTACTGAATATCGGACATGTTTGGAACTTTTTATTTAATTAAATAAGAAATTCATTAACAAAACAAAGGGCTGGTGGTCTTCAGAAAACTTCCAGCTGTTTTGGCCCCCCCATCCCCCCACCCACACTAACATTAGCAGAACAAAAGGCACACACACACACACACACACACACATGCACATAAATCATTGGCATTCAAACAATCAAACACAGACTCCTGTAACTGTCTGTTCTCACATTCAGCAGCTCAGCAGGACAGAAGCAGGGAGCACTGGGAAATAAAAGCCTCCTGATGTGTGCTTACCAACTTTCCTCAGGTTGTTTTTTTCCCCACTTTTCCCACCAAGCGCCCGACTGGAGCCGGTGCCTCAGCACAATCCCATTCTTCATGTTCAAGCAGCCTAAGAAGCCACACAAACTGGCTTTACCGTGTTTGCTGGTTACACTGGTTAAAGTATTTATGAGCACATCTACAAACAAGGGCTGCTGACTGAAGGACTGCACGATATTTAAACTGTAAAATATTAAATCAGTGAATCAACACAGAATAACCATCGGGGCTGGTTGATTGAGGGGTGCTGTCGTGCTTTCAATCAGTCTGTCAGGATGCAAAGATCTGAAGCCACGCGTCACTTTCTCACAGTCCGTGAATGAGAAAACATATTTAACCACCTGAATCAACAACAGCATGTCTGTGCAGCAACTCGCACTCAGCCAAGAAATACATCTAACAAGATAAAAGTGGTTTATTTACCTCAAACAAAAGACGTGCGGACAGTATCAAACAATTCCCCATTTATCCCCGGAAAGGGCTGATCATGTACTCCCCACAGCTTAGAGCTGAAGTGCCGAAAACTGCAGCTCCTCTTGATCCCCACAGACTCCCATGTTAAAATGTCCAAACTGACAGATTCATAAATGGGTTTGCAGCCTGCTGCAAAAACATTCTGGCCTCTGTGGATAGTCAAATATAAGGCCTGCGGGCCGGAATCAGCCCAGCAAAGTCCCACTTGACACCTTTGGAAAATGTGTAAGAGGACATAAATTTTGTATTTTTAACTGTATTTTTACCTGCGTTTTACAGTTTTTCCTACTGATAAACTTTTTCACATCTGCTATAGAAGCTTCGGGGGTGGGGGGGTGGGGGTGTTATATCGGGACCACACACAACAGCTTTCTGTTTTATAACTACAGGACAGTCTGGAGAATGGGCTACTAGAACTTTTTTTGTAATTTTACACATTTCTTTCTCACAATTTAAGCCCAACAAGTTGTGCTGACGGGCAGAACGGTGGCTCACAGCAAGAAGGTCCTAGGTTTGAATCCACCTTGGTTCGAAGGTTCAAATCCACCTTGGCCGGGGCCTTTCTGTGTGGAGTTTGCCTGTTCTCCCCATGTTTATGTGGGTTCTCCAGTTTCCTCCCAAAGACATGCAGTCACTGAGGTTAGATTAATTGGTGATTCTAAATTGCCCATAGGTGTGGATGTTTGTGTTAGCTGTGCAACAGGCTGGCAACCTGTACAGGTGTACCCTGCCTCTCACCCTATGACAGCTGGGATAGGCTCTGTGGCCCTAAATAGGATAAGTAGAAGAAAATCGATGGACGGATGGAGCTGTGCTGACAGATTTCTTTCATTTACTGCAGCAGCATGACTTAATCATGTAGAAAAACTAAAACATAGTACTGACATTGTGCTTCTTTCTCTTATATTAAGATATCTCAGAGATTCGGTGTGTAGTTAAACCTCTTTACTCTGACAGGACGTTGAGTTTCACTTAAGCTCAAAGTGGGCTGTTTGTGGCCCACAGTGTAAAATAACTGAAATTCCTGTTTTATACCATCTCTGTTCTGGGTACAGAAGTTATGGGGATGCTGCTTTGATTGACAGGTGTTCATACACACAATGCTGAGTAAAGGAGTTAGGCAGTGGACCAAACCAGTGTGAGGTATGTGAGGGAGTGTCTGTTTTAAATTAGTCCAACAGCTGTCAGTGAATATTATTATATTATTTAACCTTAAACTGTTATTTAAAGTGATTCATTGAGGGGGACCACACTGTTTTTACCACATAAAAGTCCAGAACAGTGCCGTCTCCGTCTTTGGCTGTGCCACTGGCTGAGGGAGGCGGTAACATTCAAAGAACACCTATCATCCATCCATCCATCCATCCATCATCCTCCAAATCCATTTTTTTTATGTTGATGTTCTCAGGCCTTCTTAGTTTTAATATAGCTATCTGAATTATGGTTACAGTTTGTTCATATTTAAGTCCCTGAGTTTTCAGTTTACTTTACCTCCCCTGCGTTCCCCGTGTTAAGTCTCCATCACCTGTTTGTGTTCCCTGTTTATTATTTTGATGGCCATGTTTTCTTGTGCCTTGTATTCAGTTTTACTTCCTTGTCTCATTGAATTAGTTTCAGCTGTGTCCCTCCTGTGTCCACTTGCCACTTTGTGTGTATTTAAGCCGTCAGTTTGCCTCAGGTCTTCGTTGTGTCGTACTGTTACTGCCAGTTACTGTTTGCTCCCTATGGGTGTGTCTGCCAGTGTGTTTCCCAGCTTTTATTTTGGATTTTCTTCTGTCACCAGCATCACCAAAATAAAGGTTAGCTTTTTGTTTATTCTCCGCTGGCCAAGTCTGCATTTTGGGTCCGCACGTCCACATCTGCAACACATGACAACTGATTTGAATGACCTGACAGCTTTAATGCATCAGGGATAAAACCCCAACACACAGAGGGTGTCACTGATTCCTTCATTCATACACTTGCTTCTTCTACCTAATACATGGGGGGGTGCTGCTCCTCATTTAGCAGAGGCATCTGTGGTACACATGAAGAAAGGCAGCTCCTTTTATTCTGACCCCCCCCCCCCCCCCCAAGGTTCAAAAAAGTTTCATTAAATTTTTTTCTTGTTTTTTTGCAGCTGTTTTTATGAACTCTTTGGTTATTGTGATCTGATATTTTCTGTTCCCAAATGTATGTTAAATTCAATTCAGTTCAATTTTTATTTATATTGTGCCAAATCACAACAAACAGTCACCTCAAGGTGCTTTGTATTGTAGGTAAGGACCCTACAATAATTACAGAGAAAACCCAACAGTCAAAACGACCCCCTATAAGCAAACACTTGGTGACAGTGGAAAGGAAAAACTCCTTTTAACAGGAAGAAACCTCCAGCAGAACCAGGCTCAGGGAGGGGCAGTCATCTGCTGTGACCGGTGGGGCTGAGGGGAGAGAGGACAAAAAACATGGTGTGGAAGAGAGACAGAGATTAATAAGAACTTTAGCTGACACCCAATTCTCTTGGAATGGCCACCAGGGGGCAGAGTGTCTGCTGAGGTGAGGTGAGGGCTATGAAGAAGAAGAAATCAGGTCTTATAGTATTGATGTTCGATACCACAGATTTCCTTTCTGATCCAATACTGAGTAAAATTCAAGCTGGTATCGGCAATACAGATCTGATACCGATATTTTGTGCGAAAACACCTAATGTGTCTGGTAAATCTAAAAAAGTGGTGTAATTCAGATCTTGGCTTCATAAAGAACACAAGATGTCACTCTGATGTATTTATTTTAAACTCAGGAGTACACTGAGGTAGCAGCCTCGTTACTTATTTCCCACTAACATCACAGATTGCGTCTTGGCTGTTTTTGTGGAGCTGAAATAGCTCCACGTGTGACTTCTTTTAGATTTTGCCATTGTGTCTATGAGTGAGTGAGTGAGTTAGTGAGCAGCAGCATCAACACGCTGCACTTAGGCATTACATACTCACGCATTACACACTTACCAGGTGGAAGAAAAAGTAGTTCCCATCAACCCCGTCTCATTTAGGCAACATCTCAATAATTTAGTTTGTAACGTGTTCTTGTTAAGATACATTTCTCTAATGACTGAAGTATTGAAAGTAGTGATACTTGGATTTGAGAATCAATTTTAAAGCATAAAGGTCAGGTATCGGAAGTATCGATATTTCAGTATCAATCACATCATTATCTTATAGTCTTATAGTCAGCTGCCTTCAGTGAGCACCTCTGCCTCATTTGTTTGCTTGGTGTGGTGTGGTGTCGGGTTTCTCTCCGGCTTCTTTATTAGACGTTTTGGGTAAGAATTTATTTCTATTCTGTGTATTAGCTTGAAGGATTCTGATTTTTCACTGTTTGTTTTTAAGGAGGCGCACAGTTCCCGCAGATGACATGTTTACTTTGCGACAAAGTGTGGGATTTTTATGGTTTAGGTTTCTGAGTTCAATATTATTGAAAACAATGTTGTTTATTGTGTATTTTGTAATATTTTGTTTTGTTTGAAACTTTGAGTTTTGTTTCTTTGAGTAGTCCTTTTTTTGGTGAGATGTGTTTTGTGAGTTTTTGTGAGCTTATAAAATTAATCCCTTTTTTTCCCTTTGTATTTTTTTATCAAAGAGCACGACGAAGTTGCAAAATGAAAATAAAGAATTAAGCACCCGTCGAGACTCTCCATTTAGTGACCCAAGGGCAGCTACAATAACTAATGATTAAATGCAGAATCTGAAGGCAACTACCTGATTAAATATTAAATTTGAAACGTGTCAGGCTTTATCAAACATACTACAGCTGGGTGAGATTTAAACGTGACGGTGCAGAAAATGAACACAAGTGTTACTGTTTTATAGCAAAGACGCGAGCTTGTAAAGCAGAGTTAACGCTCTGCTCAGTGCTGGGTGGAAAAACATGCTTCAGCTGTCACAGTCCCAGACCAGCACGAGAGCCGTGGCTCCTGCTTTAATGTTTGCCAACAGGTTTAACAGCTGTTTAAAACCAGCAAGGCCTTAAGAGCCAGATTCACAGCCATCTGTGCCGGCACCAAACCTGCATATGTGCCAGCAATATGCCACGTGTTACAGACTCTTTACAGTGAACAGGGTGGTTCAGAGATCGGCCCATGACTGCAGAGTCTCTGCAACGCCATAAATCGACTCTAGTATCGGGCTAATTACATATCTGTCCAAATGCAGTTATTAATGTGACAAATACGTTAAAGTGATGTCTGAATCTTACAGGTGTTAGAAACTGTGTGTGGTCCCCGCAGGTGACTGAGAGTCAGATTCTTTCCTCTGACTTCAATAAAGCCCTCCAGCCTCACGTAGCCTGAAGAAGAAACCCAGAGCTGTGAGTTTAATTACGCGGAGCTGCATTAGTAACATAACTAACCGGCGGCTCGCTCAGAGTCCAACAGTAAAAACAGAACAAGCTGGTTCTCCTTCAGCTGCCTCTGAGTTCCTGTGTCGCTTTCAGAGATAAAATGTCTAAAAACATGTTCATACTGTTATTTTGGCCAGTGGCTGGCTTTCTCCCTCACCAATTTAAGCTGCTTGTGGTAGATTATTGTCATTAATGAAATGAACTGACTGCATCTGTGCTCATAAATCAGCATTTTATTTATAGATTATCTGCACTTTCCGCTCCACTTTGCCCCACCACATATATCTGGCCTAAGGTTATCATTTAAATCCTTGATACCAGGGTGTGACCTGAGGGTTGCTACATCCTCTGAAGCTTGTTAAAGTACTTATTATTTATGACCACTGTCATTGAAGCCTTCATAGAATAACTTTAAATTTCAACTAAAGTTCAGAACTTAAACATAGCCACAGTTTTAACATGAATATTATAACTTTTGTTTAACATGTGTAACAGACACAGGTGATCCAATCAGACATTTAACACATCACAGTTAAAGCCCCCTACCTTAATAAAAAGAGAACAACTGGACCCCCCCCCCCCCCCCCCCCCCCTGCATCTTTCCTGTTACGGGATCGAGGACGCTGAAAGCAAAAGCCTGATTTTCTGATTCACTTGTCTGTAATTGTTGCAGATTGTTTCAAGATGCAGCACTAAAAATCTGGGTTTTTTTGTCCCCACCAGCGATTAAAATAATTTAGCAGGTGCAGGGACATGTGGAGAAGAGGTGTCCACACCACCCTGGTTGATACTATTGTTGGGAGAGACTTCCAAACCTTCAGAGCTGGTTTAGCTAAACTCCACAAACATTTTACAGTGTGGCTCACAGCGCTGAGCTAGCTAATGCTGACTAGCTTGTTAACCATTTAGCCAAAAACAAACAAACAAACAAAAACAGAGGCCGACCCATCCTCAGCTTTGAAGCAGTATCCAGACTGTAAGTGATTTGCAGTGACCTGAGGGCACAGAGAGTCGAGCACCACTGAAGCGACTACAGGCGAAATGCTGGTGATGCAAAGTGGGCGGGACCTGAGAATGGCTGAAGCAACTACCAATGAGACTGAAGAACACTGCTGATTGACACACCTGGTGTTACCTGGTGTTAGGCAGCCAGAGCCCAAAATTTCTGCAGGCCATGAACTGCAAAGTGACAAACGAATCGCTTCCAGTGTGGACGCAGCATCGATTCTTATTTCTCTTGTTTTTTTTTTAAATGAAGCAAATACTTTATCGGATTTTTGTCTTTACTTTGGCCACAGTTCTTTTTTTTTTCCCACAGCCCCAGCACTATAATTGCTTTTATTCACCCGCAGCACCCTAACCCGGCACCTTTTATTGCTGTTATTGCTGTGCTCTGTAAGCAAGCAGACTTTTTCTTCCTGTAGAAGAATCTTTATCACTTACACAGAGTTGTATTATTGTTTTGATGGACTATCAAAGTTGAACCGAGCATGTTTCTAGCAGGAAAAGTCACATGACACTGTTGGATGAATGTGGTTTATGGGGACCTGTGGTTAAGTGGGTCCATTGGCGAATCAACACAGAGGAATTTGGCACCGACCAATCGGAGCGGCTGCAGAGAGCCGGCTTCTAATTCTGAAGCAGAGAGAGTATTCATTAAACACAGAGAGGGAGATAAACACAGACTTCACTGCAGAGATTTCAAATACTTTGAGAGTCTAAATAGAGAACGCGGATGAGAAACTGGATTCACACAGAGGGTACATGCATGCATGCACACATGCGGATGCTTTGGGAAGGAGGAGCCGTGACCTCGCAGGAACTGTAGAAATGCTGTAATCAGTGTCACTCTGTGGTTTCTGGCATTTCAAAGTATTTCTTATTTATAAACTGCTCGCACAGCTTTAGTGTCTCCTCCATGAAGCAGATGGACCTCAGTGGCTTTTAGACCCCAAACAACAGATCCTACATTTCCCATAATGCACCTGAGGCTGCCTGCCTGATAAACTGGGGTCAGAGGATGAAGTGAGACAGCTGCTGCTGCCCCCTGCTGAAGCTGCACACAGGGCGTACTGGTGAGAGTGCGTGAACAGGATGTGATCCTGGCCTTTTTTTCTCTCTGTTTTGTTGTGTCTGACACCACCGGAGGGAGAAAATGAGAGCAGGCGAGAGACACTGACCCAGACGGAGGGAGAGGGAACTTCCAACAGCTGATGTTTTGATTTGATGTGAAGCTGCAGAAACTCCAGCAGACCAGTGTGTTTGTGTGTCTGAGGTTTTGTTTTGTTTTTTTTTAATTGTGATGTTATAAAACTTGTTTTTTCCAAATTCACCTGGTCTGAATAACCAGGTGACCTCCGAGGGTCCGTAGCCAATACTCAAGTACCAAAAACTGCAGTTCCTCTACTGGCCACTTGAGGCTGACCAAAACCCAACCAATCCCCTCAGGCTCCCCTGTTAAAATGTCCAAAATTACAGCAGAAATAACTGTAGGATGTCATCCTTCTGCATAACTCTTTTGTTTATATCGAGTGTTGAATCTGCTTTATGCAGCAATATATTTATTGATATTTTAAAACATTCATAGCAAAACAGAAATCAAACTCTTCGTCTTATTGATACGTGCCAATCCACACTCAAATGTACGAGTACAGCAAACAAAACATTTAAAGTCACAAAATAAAATCTTTTTACAATTTCAAAAAGGTAAAATAAACCAAAAGCCTTTTCCAGCTGTCACAGGGCGAGAGCCGGGGTACACCCTGGAGAGGCCACATGCAGACAACCATTCATGCTCACGTTCACACCTACAGTCAATTTACTGTATTGCTAATTAACCTAACCCTGCACATGCCTTTGGACTGTGGGAGGAAGCCGGAGTATGCAGAGAGAACCCACTGGGAGAACAAACTCCACACAGAAAGGCCCCACCCTGGATTCAAACCCATTCTTGCTGTGAGGCACCCGTGCTAACCACCGCAGCACCGTGCTGCAAGTTTTATTCAATTAGATTAGATTTTATAGACCAACATTATAATATACGCATATACAATACATTTAATAAGCGGTATGTCCACCCATCGATGCAGTGCAGTTACCCATCTCCACTTGGAGCTGCTGTTGAAGAATTGCTCTCCTTTCCTGAATGAGTATGGTCATGGCTGCATCTGATGAACATACTAACCCAGCATGTCGTAGGCATTCATACTGGGACTAAATGCTGGCCAAAGAAGTGTCTTGATGTGCTCCCGATCCATAAAGGCCTGTACTACTGTGCCAGTGTGGGGGCAGGTACTGTCCTGCTGAAACAGCCACAGGGGGGCATGCTGCTGCAAGAATGGCACAAGTACGGCTCGGAGCGCTTCCCCTCTGCACCTCCATCGAGTCAGATTTGCACCAAGAACCATCAGATCAGAGACGGTGCCCTCACGGCCGCGCATGGCTGCAGGAACAGCTCGGACACGGGAGTTGTTTCCAGCACAGCAGCAGCCCGGCCTCAGTCACAGCGCGGTGGCACTGATGACAGTGTTGTGCATACAGTGTTTTTATGGCTGCTGGCTTGAGAATGCAGTAAACTGAAACAAATTAGCAACTTTAGCAGGAACTCCTCGATGCTTTTTTTTTTTTTTTCTGTCAGACGTGATGATAAAGCCTCAGAGAGCGGCCACCCCACACATTTGACCAAACAAATTCAGAAACTGGAAAACTGATCAAGGTTGACCTGATCAGGTCAACCTGTAACTTCACCAGCAGCTGCACAGAGACAGAGGCTGAAGCTCTCTGATTGGATGTGTGTCACACCAAGGCTCTGCGGGAGTTGTAAATTTTCTTGTGTTAGCCCATGGCTCCGCCCTCTGAGCTGCTGTATGCATGATGTCACTGTGACATCACCTGAACGCCACGCTGTATCGTTCAGTGTGTAAAACCAGGACACACGCTGAGTCTGAAACTAGGTTTAAACCTAAAAACAGCCTTTAGAAAGGTCTGACCCAGAGTCAGGCAGAGGTGTCCTCACAACGATGCTTTCAAACTAAAATTTGTCCACACAAA
The DNA here is from genome assembly GCF_007364275.1 of Archocentrus centrarchus. Classification (NCBI taxonomy): domain Eukaryota; kingdom Metazoa; phylum Chordata; class Actinopteri; order Cichliformes; family Cichlidae; genus Archocentrus; species Archocentrus centrarchus. Next base: position 5,268,536 of record NC_044352.1, on the reverse strand, counting down.
CACAGAAATTCTCTCACACACACACATACACACACACACAGAGACACAGACAGTGCCCGGGGGTTGAAAGGTTATTGGCTGCCTGGCTGGATCTCTTAGCCAATCCACTGCGAGTATTCAGAGTTGGGATTTTGTGCATTGTTGCTGTGCAGAGAATCAGCAGCGTGACCTACATTCATCCTCCACACACACACACACGCACACACACACAGTAAGAAACACACACACAGGTGCTGAGTGTGTGAATCTCTGTGTGTGTTTGGCTCAAAGGCACCGAGGCAGCAGCTTCATCAATACTACATGTGTGTATCCTCCGAAGAATGTGTGTGTTGTTGTCTCTGTGTGAGGATGAGGCTGAGCTGCAGGACGTGTCCTTCACAAAGCAGAGCTGCATCCAAACCTCTTCACTCTCTGAGATCGTCACATGGGTTTAATGCTGATATGGGGGGGGGCACGAGCGCTGTGTACACACAACTCACTGTTCAGCAGGAGAAACAAAAGAAGCACGAAGGAGAACATTTCTGTTCTTCTCCGTTTGCCAGAAATATTCCTGCGCCAAACGCTGCAGTGAGGAAAGACGCTGATCTATAAAACAAATCCAATAAAATCTGAGACATCTTCATGATGAACTGAAGCCAGCAGAGCCGTCTCAGCGCACAGTGCTGCTGCCTTTCCCTCCATCTGCCAGCACTGTCATCCAGTTTGAATAACCTTTATTGAACTGACAGAGCGAGCGTGGGCTCGGTGTTGAAACGGACAAACTCGGGGACGAGCTCCTGCCCCTCCTGACTCACACAAGCTGCTTTCACACATGCACTGCTGCCCTGAACTTCCCTCGATGTTACCTGCTCTCTAAATCACTGCAAATTAACTCTCTGAGCATTTTTGACCCCAAATATTTTGATTTCAAACCTACAATATCTGCTCCCGGGAGGAAACAGACTCCTGTTAGATGCCTGGTTTCTTCTGCCGCTTTCCAGCAGAAGCTTGAAGGCTCTTTAAAACTTGCTGAAGCTTTGGCAAAGGCTGAGGTTTGCCGGCCCTGACAGGCCTCAGGTGTGGAGTCTGTCAGCACTATAACCCGCTGTGAGTAACCTTAGTGGCACAGGACAAACCCTTCAGGCGCTGCTCGTCTCCCATCTGTCAGCACTGTCATCTAGTTTGAATAACTTTTACTGGACCATCAGAGCGAGCAGGGGGCTTGGTGCTGAAGTCTGCATCCTTCAGGACAACATAGAGGGCAAACGTCTGCTTCTCTCCTGCCTCACACGAGCTCCTTTCACAGCTGCACTTTGTGAATGACCTACAGGGCATATTTTTGTTTTTGAATCTAAAATATTGATTCCTGGGAAAAACCAGATATAATGGTGAGGTCCTCATGAGAGGGCAAATCCTAAATCCATGAACACAAGCAACTAAAAAAAAAAACGCAGAAATAGGAAGTTTGTTGCCATGAAAGATCTTCCAAACTCACTGAGTTGGCGAATGCCTCAATCAGACTGAAGTGCTTTACTGGACAAATGAGGCTTGATGCTGAAACCTGCACCCTTTGGGACAAACTTGGGGTCTAACTCTTGCCCCTCTAAGCTCGCACAACCGCTGCAGCCTTGAGTTTTTCCAGAGACCACCTGACAAATGATCAGACTGCCTTTAACCCCAGTGATTTGTGGTAGTGCCCATGTGAGAATAGCTCAGGTAATTCACAGTGAGGCAGACACACTCTGACCAACAAATTATCATCAATAATCTGTTGGCCTGAGTATTGAGAGCATGTGTGAGACAAGCCATTTTCTGACGCTGCCTGCAGATGACATGATGAAGCTGTGATCTGGAGGATGGAAGAAGCAACAACAGCAGAGACCTGGATATCATCACACCTGCAGACGGCTTAGTAACAGCTTTTCCTGATTCCCAAATCAGGACGAGGACTTCTGGATTGGGAAGTCCATATTCAAAGTGATTTACTTGTCACCATCACTCTGCAGCAGACATTTGCCAGCATAGACTGAATATAAGAAATGAACACAGCCACAGTCACAGCCACACCTCAAGCTGAGCATTTTTCAGGTCATGAGTGTGCCTTTGATTTGATTGTGAAAGTGATGAATATTGAATCTTTGTTATAGAGCAACTTGTCAAGTTGTGCCCCACCCTAAAGCATACCAAGCCTTATTGTCTTTCTTAAGACCATAATTTACAAACTAATCATCATGTTGTATTTAATAAACATGAAACAAGTGACTGAGGCCGTAAACTCATCGGGACAGAGTTTACTGAGTTCTTCTTCCTGATAGACTTCAGTATAATCAGACTTCTTTTTACAGCCAGACCAGTCGCCCCCTGCTGGCCATTAGACAGAAGGCAGATTCACATTATCTTCACTTTTCATGTCCAGAAACTACGTCCGTCTTCAATCAGCTGTTGAATGTTTCAGTATCGCCACCTGGCACGCGATCAGCTTTCCATCCTGTTCTTCACTGCTGGCAAAGTCGATTGCATTACAAACAATAATGTAATCAATAAGACAGCATCTAATCTGAAAACAGATGTTTAGAGATGTTCCATGTGACTACATGCTTTAACATCTGAAACATCTGCAGTGTCTGATGGAGTCAGTGACCTCTGGAAGCACAGGAAGCAGAGGATTTGACCTCACATCCTGTCTGAATAAACCTAGGCCAGTTTATTGGTTCACACAGGTGTTAAGCAAATGACCACAAAGCCTCACAAAGGCACTTTAAACAGGATTAAAAAGGTCAAATGAAGAGAAAGTAAAAGAAGCTCTGCTGGGCATCATGTTCTGGTAGTGAGGAGGGAGCTGAGCCATCAGGTCCAGCTCTTTATTCGCCAGTCATGTTGGCACATGTTCCTACACTGACCCATGTCCGTGAACTTGGGTAATGACTGAAAGAATAAGGCCACAAATACAACTGAAATGAGTTCTCTCCAGCCAGCTGTGCAGGCTACCCTGATTTAGGACTCTCAGGAGGGATTATACTTCCAGCTGAGTCGGGAGTGGCAAAGGATCCCCTAAGAGGAGCTGAAGGAGGCTAGTAGAGAGAGAGCTCCCTCAATGCCGCCATGAGCCTGAAATGGAATAAGCTGCTTTACAGAGAGAGAGAGAGAGAGAGAGAGAATGAGAGAGAGAGAGAATAAGAGAGAATGAGAGAGAGAGAGAGAATGAGAGAGAGAGAATAAGAGAGAACGAGAGAGAGAGAGAAAGAATGAGAGCGAATGAGAGAAAGAGAGAGAGAGAGAATGGAGAGAGAACGTGAGAGAGAGAGAGAGAGAGAGAGGGAGAGAATAAGAGAGAACAAGAGAGAGAGATAATGAGAGAGAGAGGGAATGAGAGAGAGAGAGAGAGAGAATGACAGAGAGAGAATAAGAGAGAAAGAGAGAGAGAGAGAGACAGAGAGAATGAGAGAGAGAGAATAAGAGAAAGTGAGAGAGAGAGAGAGAGAGAGAGGGAGAGAGAATGAGAGAGACAAAGTGAGAGAGAGAGAGAATAAGAGAGAACGAGAGAGAGAGAGAATGAGAGAGAGAGAGAGGGAATAAGAGAGAAAGTGAGAGAGAGAAAGAATGAGAGAGAATGAGAGAGAGAGAGAGAATGGAGAGAGAACGTGAGAGAGAGAATGAGAGAGAGAGAGAGAGAAAGTGAGAATGAGAGAGAGAGAGAAAGTGAGAGAGAAAGTGAGAGAGAGAGAAAGTGAGAATGAGTGAGAGAGAGAAAGTGAGAGAGAGAGAGAAAGTGAGAGAGAATTAGAGAGAGAGAGAGAGAGAAAGTGAGAGAGAGAGGGGGGGGAGAAAGTGAGAGAGAGAGAATGAGAGAGACAAAGTGAGAGAGAGAGAAAGAATGAGAGCGAATAAGAGAGAGCTAGAGAGAGAGAATGGAGAGAGAACGTGAGAGAGAGAATGAGAGAGAGAAAGTGAGAGAGAATTAGAGAGAGAGAGAGAAAGTGAGAGAGAGAGAATGAGAGATAGAGAAAGTGAGAGACAGAATGAGAGTGAGAAAGTGAGAATCAGAGAGAGAGAAAGTGAGAATGAGAGAGAGAGAAAGTGAGAATGAGAGAGAGAGAAAGAGAGAAAGTGAGAGAGAGAATGAGAGAGAGAGAGAAAGTGAGAGAGAATGAGAGAGAGAGAGAAAGTGAGAATGAGAGAGAGAGAAAGTGAGAATGAGAGAGAGAGAAAGTGAGAATGAGAGAGAGAGCGAAAGAGAGAGACAGAAAGAGAGAGAGAGAAAGAGAGAGAGAATGAGAGAGAGAGAGAAAGTGAGAATGAGAGAGAGAGAGAAAGTGAGAATGAGAGAGAGCGAAAGTGAGAATGAGAGAGAGCGAAAGTGAGAGACAGAATGAGAGAGAAAGTGAGAGAGAATGAGAGAGAGAGAGAAAGTGAGAGAGAATGAGAGAGAGAGAAGTGAGAAAGAGAGAGAGAGAAAGAGAGAATGAGAGAGAGAGAAAGTGAGAATGAGAGAGAGAGCGAAAGTGAGAGACAGAATGAGAGAGAGAGAAAGTGAGAGAGAATGAGAGAGAGAGAGAAAGTGAGAATGAGAGAGAGAGAGAAAGTGAGAGAGAATTAGAGAGAGAAAGTGAGAATGAGAGAGAGAGCGAAAGTGAGAGACAGAATGAGAGAGAGAGAGAGAAAGTGAGAGAGAATGAGAGAGAGAGAAAGTGAGAGAGAATGAGAGAGAGAGAAAAGAAAGTAAAAAATAGTGAAAGAGAAAAAAGGAGCAAAACAGCAAAAGAAAAAGTGAAAGAAGAGACAGAAAAGCAAAACCAAAAGAGAAAAAGCAAAAGTGAAAAAGAAAAAACAAAATACACAAGAGAAATTGAAAGAAAGAAAGAAAGATTTGGGTGAAAGTATCTGCTGGTGTGTTATGTGGTTTTATGGCTGTTGTGCTGTATGAAACCACACAGAAATAAAGTGGACTTGCTGAACACAGTCTGTGCATCACTTTCTTTGACAGTTCACAGCTGGTGACAAACAAGTCTTGTCCTGCCTGGTTTCTTCTGTCTCCAGCAGAAGCTTTGAGGCTCTTCTAAAGCAAGCAAACAGATGAAGAGCTGGTTCAGTGTGGACACACCGACCTCTCTGCCGGTGCAAAGGCCTGCCCGAGTGATCAGACTTCAGGTTCCCCATATATACAGTAAATACATGCCTCAAGTCTGAGAGCAGAGGAGATGAAAATCTGAATTTATCAGATTTAATGTTCAGCTCTGACCACGCCGTTAAATCCTCTAATCCTCCTCCTCTCTCTCTCTGTTTTAATTTGCTTTATGGAGCGAGCACAGAAGCAAAACAGCAGAGGAAGAGCGCTCAAGCTCCAGGAAACACACACGAACGATTACCACGCAAACACACACACACACACACAAAGAGGAAAACATGCATTTGATCCTGCAGCAAAACAACAAGTCCAAAATGTGTCCCCCTCAGCCCTCATCATCCTCCTCCCAAAAATCAGGGTCCTGCAGGCATCACAGCCTCCTGCAAACCCTCCTGCACAGAATAACACTGCTGAAACATATTTTTCATGAGTGAAACAAGATAAAGTTGTTTATTTGATGTCACAGTCAAAGATCCATCTGCAAACTCATAAACATGTAGTGACCCAGCTGGAATTATTAGGATTTCCCCACTGATGTGGTCTAATGTCACCTCGACACAGCCGCCATCACGCTGCCTGTCAGCATCTCAGCATTAACGTTCTAGCTGTTCCCATGTTGTTTTTGGAGCCTTTAGTGACAATATTAGGACAACATGGCGGAGTGCTAAGTGATCAGCTCAGGCTAGTTTGTATCTATTTGTGTTGGTCATTGTTGTCTCCATTATTGTTTGTTGCATGGACATTTTGTGTCCTAAAAGCCTGACAAGGTCTACCAATTAGCTATGCCTAGAAGTCTGCATGTACACTGGATCAGTTGCATTTTATTTAAATGCAGTAATCTTAATATGCATGTCCCTGCTATGTGACACTAAAAACCAGCTTAAAAACACGAGTGCAAAGTAACATGAATAAAACACTAGAAAACAGTAGAAAGGTCCGGTTCTGTGACTCAAATAGTTTCCTCCTTCATCACAACTGTGACGGGCTTTTTTTTAACAACTCATCCATCTGTATAATTGAGTTAGGGGCGTGGTCAATCACTGTCCCAGTTAATTGGAGGTGCTGAATGGAACCTGTGCGCTGCAGTTTTATAGAATTTATTGTACAAATATTATGTACTGCTGTGGGGTACAGTTCACTATACTTCAGTTTTGGTTACTTGGCACTAACCAACGGGTATCTGTGTATTGTACACGTACAAGTTTATGCAAATTAAGCGAGCTAGTGTTAGCTAATAACTTAGCACTCCGCCCTGTGGTGTAAAGACGGTCGTGTCTGGCTCCAAAAAACCCAACATGACCAAAATCGCTAACATTGAGGCTTAAAAATGCAGATCCCAAAACTAACCATAATGGCATGGTGGCTGTGTCCATCTTTTATGTACAGTCTGTGGAGAACGACTCGCTTTTGGAGCCAGCCCCAACTGTTCGTTTGAGGAACCCCAGCTCACGTTTCTACATGGAGGTTTTAGCTCGTCTGCAGTGTTTCATTTCATTACCGAACACACCGAGAATTCACTCAGAGAGGACAAAGTAGGTGAACTCTTGAATATAGAAACTCCTCCTCCTCCAGCAGTCACAGCCTCCATCACTTTACTGAAGCTGCTTAATGAGGACAAACTTTGGCTCCTTCCTTTCAGTTTATCAGTATTTCTTGGCTGTCTTAATTAAACAGCCCTCTTCAGGTCATGCCTCAGCATTTCAGTTGGGTTAAGGTCAGATTTTTCTTCTTCTTCTTCTGTGCTTTTCTTTTTCACTGAATGCTTCGGCTCATTGTCTCATTGCATCACTCGACCTCTCCTAAGGTTCAGGAGGAGTCTAATCCACTTCTGAGCCGCTTGAGTTAATGTGAGAAAATCCTCAGAGATTAAATTAATCTGCTTCAACGCGCTCATTGAGTTTTTCCTCCCGTCAGATGAATGAAGTCACCGAGCTGCTCCCGAACTCACCGTGGGACTTGTGCTCTAAATTTTATATGAACTCTGAAGCAAGATATTATTGACTGCTATTACCAACAAACACTGTGGGGCAAATATCTGCAGCAGCTGAAACATAAATTATGGATCTATCTGCTCTCTGATTGGCTGATTCAGGTTTAATTTATACTCTGAACAAATTTGGTTCTGGAGCTTTTTAATCATATCACACAGTCTCATCTAAATGATATGATTTTTGGTTGCAACAAGAAAAAATGTGCTTTTAATGTCCTTCAATTTAAGGACATTTTTGCTCATACAAAGTAAGTAACAGCAAAATGCACACTTGTGTTAAGGCAGATAACACACTCTCTGCCTCTCTATATGTGGACTAGTTGTGCTTATAGCGGTTCCCCGAAGACTCATATTGAGCCTGGAAAAACAGCACACAAGACAGGGCACGGGCTGTGTGTGTGTGTGTGTGTGTGTGTGTGTGTGTGTGTGTGTGTGTGTGTGTGTGTGTGTGTGTGTGTGCGCGTCCCACAGCGACTGCACAGGGAGCACATCGGAGGGAGGAGAAACAAGAGAAAAGAAAGAAGGAGGTCAAAAAATGGTACTGCTACTGTTACCGCCATCACAGCCGTCGGGGCCCCACCCACCTGCAGTACTGTAGAGTACTGTTAGTGCCACTCGATGAGAGCATGAAGAGGACCAGTGCTGGAATGTAACTTAGTACTTTTGCTGAAGTACTTTACTGAGGTGCAGTTTTAATGTACTTCTGAGTATTTCTGTGTCAGGCTGCTTTCTGCTGCTACTTTGCGTTATTTTAGATGCAAATATTGCACTTTTTGCTCCACAGCATTTATTTTAAAGCTTTAATTACTTCATATTTTGCATATTTTATATAATATGCACTGCAATGTTGTCCAGCAGTATATAAATAATTAAAAGCATCTCTAGCTGCAGCATTACAGTGATATACACATTAATTGATTGGATCAATAATCATGATCCAACAACATTATGTATAGGATTCTGCATAATGAGCACTTTTAATTTAAGTGCTTTAAATGTAATTAAAGCTAAAACTTTTGTACTTAAGCGTAAAGACCATAAAAATAATTAGTGACTAAATTATGGAAAACTATGAACACATTTAAAAAACAAATACCCAGGTACACCCTGCAGACAGGACACACAAACTGGACATAAAAGATGGATATGAAAGCTGTTTTTTGAACCATCACTTCCTTTTGAAACCAATGAAATAAGAGGTCCCTGGACCTGACTGAGAAACTGGGGGACACTGCCACGCCCAGACACACGCCAGAACCAGCCCGCGAACCCTCGCAGTCCTGAAAGGGAAACTAAACAGCCACCAGCCAGCCACCAAAAAAGGAAGCATCGTGGACTTTAAGGTAAATGGCTATAATTTCATGTGTGCAGTGAAATCTGTGATTCACTCTAATGCTGAATCTATAAGAAACAGAAGCATTTAAGTGGGTTCTTTCACATCAGCAGTCTTTGTAACAGAGAGTTCTTGGTGTTTGAAACTTGTGTGTTATGCCCACCAAAATTCATGGAGCTTAGAATAATTCAGTGTTTTTGTGCACTGTGTTTTAATTCAGATATTCACTGAGGCCCTTTGCTCATTTGATCTATGCCAGAGAGAAAAAAAAAGTTGTCTAACACTGGCCCAAAGCATATCTGTCTTTGTTGTCCTTTTTGTGACTAATGGGGGCCATAATTTACAAAACAAACTTCATGTTTTATTTATTAAGATTTGAAACTAGCGATAGAGCCAATAAACTCACCAAGAATGTGCTTACTGAGGTCGTAAATCAGGTGAGAAGTAGAGTCGTTTTCTCATAGACTTTTATACAGTTGAAACCACATGAGTCGCCCCCTGCTGGACATTAGCGAATTTGTAAGGTTTAAGACACGCACTGGCTCCAAGAGTCTGTGGTAGGTATGAATACAGGAGGTGAACCCTGTCATATGAGCACAAACATGTATGTAACACACACACACACACACACACACACACACACACGATTATGATCCTGAGCTGAAAAAATGGGAAACCCCTCCAACCGGTCATCAGATAATTATTAATAAATATTTAAAGGCTGATATGTAACACATAGGCGCGCGCGCAGCAGCAGCAGCACGTGGCGCAGGGTGGGACGCGCATTCACAACAACAACACTGCTGTCAGATCTCATCACACCAGTTTCTGCTTTTAAATCATCCTCATTCATGAATTTTCCCCTTTCCTTTCTCTTTCTAATCTGTAGAAAAATTCGTGCCAGTGCAGCCGAAGCGCGGCCGCTTCCGCAGCCTCTCAGCTGCAGAGCAACAGCAAACCTCTGAAACCAACCTGAGGATTTTCTGCTGTTATTCTGTCATCGCCGTTTGAACTGTGACCCGATTTAAAGAGATGCTCACTGGACTCACGACACCGCCTCGTGCTGCTCGGTTGCAGCCCAGAGAGACGCGCAGCCTTTAAAGCACCGATTCTTTGAATGGAGCCTGGTGGGGCAGCGGGGAGGGACCCGAGGCTGTCTGTGGAGGTGCGCAGGCGGGTGAGAGTCCTCCTACCTGCTGGCCTGGCCCTTCACCTGCGGCGGGGATTGAACCTGCGGCTCCTCCGTCACATAATCCCGTCCAGAGGTCCAGAACCCCGCTCAGCTGATTGTCTCCCGCTGCGCCTCGCGCTCAGCCTCACATCAGCTGGGATCTATGCGCTGATTGATGACGCCGATTGTCGCCTCGTGCGTGCAGCTGCACCGCTCCGATCTGATCAATCATGTAGGGTCGATGCTCTGTTCATCACTCTTCATCCTCTTCCTCCTCGACACAGCGGCCACTCTGTGTTCAATGAAGCTCCAGCAGCAGCAGCAATACGAGGCGCGCTCACGACGCCAGCACCATGCTGCGGGCACGCGCACGCCCTCGCCCGGCTCGGCAGGAGGTCCCTTTATGTTTCACAACATGAAATCAAACTGTGGAAATGGTATCTCGTATAGATCTACTGACTGTGTCCCCACTGACACACAAACATCAGTCTGTACACACCATCTTTTTTCTTCAAAACTTTATTTAAAAAACACATTTCAGCCTGAACTAACTGAAACAAAAGTTTTAAAAAAAAGAGCTGACTTCCAGATACAGTTATAGACTGGATATAAAAGATGGATGAAAGTCCCTTATATCTCTTTTTTATGGCCAGCAGGGGGCGAGTCATTTGGTTGAATAGAAGATGACAAGATAGATAAGAAATATGCCTACTTAATTTATGAAACAACTTAGGTTTTAAAAAACCAGACTAGAGAAGAAGCTCAGTGAAAATCTAAATATGATACAGTAAGGAATGTAAACATAAAATGAATGCAGGTATTATGGCAGAGTAGCTGAACAGATGTTAGGGAGAGGATCCAGCTGCATGTCAAGCATAGTCTTGATCCCTTAATTATCCACATCTGTTCTCCACAGCCACAGTGAGAGGACCCCTGCGTCAGCTGATGGAGGAATCCAAACAGCGAGAAACAAACGCAGTCCAGTAGCTACAAGTTCAATATTCAAAAATGTTCCTTCACACTAACACATCTGGGATCATGCCACTTTTCCTTTCTCTTTTTTTAAAAATGTATTTATTTCTATAATTTTGTTTTTTGAAGAAGCAAAAAGATGTCATAAAACAGAGCAGAACAAAGCAGGTCATCAGGGGGCTCCACCCTGTAAATCACAGAGTGTGATTCAATCAGAATCAATCAGAAATATTGGTAGGAACATTAAAGCTGTGATTGGATATCAGAATCAGAATCAGATTTATTTTGGCCAAGAATGTTTACACACACAAGGAATTTGGTTTGCGGTTGATGGTGTCTCTCTAGCACTATAAAGTGTCATATAATTCAACTTAAATGCTATACAATATACAAATATACAAATACAAATCTAGGAAAGGACAGGAAGGTGCAGTGTAATTTAAGAACTATACAATGTGCAAAATCTAATAAAATCGAATAAAGTGTAGTGTGCATTGTAGTGTAACAACAATAGTGTGCAACATTTAGGCAATGTATGTAGAGATCAATGTTATTGATCAGCTGTTAACGAGTGTGATGGCACGAGAACTGTTTGAGTGTCTGGTAGTTTTTGTGTACAGTGATCTGTATCTCCTGCCTGTGAGGAGTCTATCATGATTTTCTTTGCCTGTTTCCTGGTTCTAAAAGTGAACAAGTCCTGAAGGTTGGGCAGAGGAGCACCAATGATTTTCTCAGCAGTAATAATAGTTCTCTGCAGTCTGTTCCTGTCTTGTTTTGTTGGTGCTCCAAACCTGATTTTGATAGAAGAGCACAAGACGGGTTCAATGATCGTGGAGTAGAACTGCCTTAACAGTGCCTGTGGTAGACCATAATTCCTCAGTTGGCGCAGAAAGTACATCCTCTGTTGGGCCTTTTTGAGGATGGAGCTGATGTTGGGCTCCCATTTCAGGTCCTGAGAGATGGTGGTTCCCAGAAACTTGAAGGTCTCCACAGTCATCACAGGGCTGTGGGTAGGGCTTGATACAGAGTTTGATACATACTGGTAGGGATGTGTCCCTACCTGATTCTACAGCCCTGGTGGCCGGTGTCCAAAACAAGTTACCACAGGGTAAAAGTTCTCTCATATTGTGAAGTTATTGTTCCACCTTCTAACAGCCATTTCAATCAATACTTTCAGAATGTCCTTTTCATATATTTCCTTTACAACAGTCGACCACTCTGCTTTTGTTGGTGGTTCCTCGTCCAGCCATTGCTTTTTTATTGGTAGTAAGTAATACTTTAAGAAAATATTTTCCTTGAATGTACAAATCAGGTGGTATATTAGATTCAACTCATTGTCATTGTGCACACAAGGTACACAATGAAATGATCGTTCCAGATCACTCATCCAGAGATGATAATCTGCAGTCATGCAGCCAGAGACCGGCGCTACCGTTAGGCAATGTGGTTTAAGTGTCTTGCCCAAGGACACAATGCAGGGACAGGGGGTCAAACCTGCAACCTTCCAGGTGCAAGGTGAGCACCTACCCATTGCGCCACTGCCACTATTACCTAAATATATTACCTATACACAGTATCGAAACTATACTGCACATATCTTGACGGTACATACTGAAAATGATTCAACATCATTTACTGATTCACTTTTTTATTGGAGACGTCACTCTGTGTGTGTGAAACTAAACAATCTGTCCTGTAAAACAGAGGTGTACACTACATTTTACACACATCACTTTTGGTGTTCCTGTGCACCCAGGAACCCCCCCATTTTCCCTTGTTCTCACATATTGTTGGCCAGTTTGATGTACTGGCCAAGCAGACATCCTGATTTGGAATGGGGGGCCATAGGGTCCCTGCTTCTTCCTCTTCTCATACTTTTGAGATATCCCACCTCTGGTTTGCCCTCTCTTGTTTTCTTTTTTTTGGATTTGCACAGACTTTGTGCAGTTTGGGATTTGAATGCATGCACGTGGTCACTTTTTGTCATCCCATTCTCAGCGCAGTCCCGTCTTTACAGCAGCCAGTGTTTCACCACTGCCATCTGTATCAAAGGAAAGGCAGTGGTACCATATTTTTGAGTGTTAGGATTACCTTATCTTACCTAAGGAATCCTAACCTTGTAAGTCTCCCCCAAGAAGTACCTCTTATTGCTCAATCTTTCCCTGAGGCAACAAAAACTGAATTTCTGAAAATGCAAAATGTTCTATCATAAAACCTGAAAAAAATCCCTCTACTACTTCACGCACACACCTGCATTTTTATTTAGGCTTGATGTCATTTTTAAACATGATTACTGGGGCAGTTATTCTTACCTTCTACTCGCACCACGCGCTCCTGTGACAATGTGCTTTTCCATCACAGCCAGTGCAGCCCCTCCACATTTCCTCTCACCGCTGAGATCAAAGCCTCTGTCTGCCCGAAGAGTCCTGGAGCCAGGCACGGTCACCGTGCTCTGAATCAGCTCACCGAGCTTTATTATCCAGACACCTCACATTCCACATGACGAATGCTGGAACAGCTCCAGCTCTGAAGGAGGCCTTGCTCCGGGCAGTAGGTCTGTCAGGGTGAGCGGCCGGTGAAGAAAAACCAGCAGTAAGCTCGTAAAACTCAAACAAAAAGTAACCATTTCACCTTCACACCGTGAGCAAGAAAAATCAACTTCACCGGGTGATGAAGTCGGCCCGCTGTAACGGAGCGGCTCTCTCATTTCAAATCAACACTCAAGATGGGATTGAAGTGCAGACTTTCAGCTGCATTTGCAGGGGTTTAACAAAAGTGCTGCATTAACTGCTCAGGAATTACAGCCATTTTTATACACAGTGCCCCATTTTCAGAGGCTCGAGCGTCATTGGACAAAGCAGTTTTAGTCTCCAGTAAGTGAAGTCTCAGTTGTTTGAGTTAAAATCCACTGTGGTGGCCTACTGAGGCAAAATTACAAATATCAGTGTCCAAATACTCACGGCCCGAAAACCCAGCAAACAGTTTAAGAGGAAACCAAAACAACAGAAAAGCCTGTAAAAGTCTCTTCTTTATTAAAAAAAAAAAAAAAGTCTGTTGCTGCATGCCTGATTACACCAATAGGTATTATGGGATATTAAATTATTTGAAGTTGACCTTTTTGCAGAAACACCGGCAAGATCCGGAAAACTGTAAAAAAAAAATGTGAGCGTAAACTCACGGGGCGATTCGGTTTGACTCGGAGCTGCAGCTCTGAAGGCTTCATTCAGAGAATAATCCTGCCGCCGGGACGAATCCAGAAGAATAGCGCCTCACCGGCCAGCGCCACCCACACGTGTAAAAACACAATGAGGATAAGCTGCTCCTGTTTCTGCTGATTCCGCCTCAGATGATGTTTAAATCTGCTGCTTCCTCTCTGCAGGAACAATCCACCGACTCTACTCAGATTAAATTCTATTCGCCTGACTTTCAGTGTGAGAAGCTGAAAACGTTTCAGAATGAACGAGGTCTCATTCAGCTCCACATCTGTACAGCTGCTGGCAGAGGACGATTATTCAAGCAAATCGCAGATATGACACAGAACCATTTATCAGCGGAACCTTCTGGCTTCATGAATCACACCTCAAAGAGAATTTTAACAAATGATTTTATTAATAGCAGATTTGTTTTCCAGCTGCTTCCAGTTTTCTCAGATCAGCTTTGCAGGATGGATTTTTTTTTTTTTTTTAATTCCCACTATAAATTTTACCAGTTGGATTTAGATCCAGGCTGTTTGCTGATTTAATTTGCCTTTCCTGAAGGAAAGTGTTGGCCCAACACCCTTTTGTTCTGTAGTAACTTCCATCATCAGCAAACCTGCGTTCTGTCCATGGACTGAGAATCTGAGCGTACACCTGTGCTGAGGTCCTTTACCTGACAGGCAGCCCCAAGGTAATTCAAATCAATTTTATTTATATAGCGCCAAATCACAACAGTTGCCTCAAGGCACTCTGCATTGTAGGTAAAGACCCTACAATAATACAGAGAAAACCCAACAGTCAAAACGACCGCCTATACTTTTAAGTCTTCCTGTACACGGGAGATCTCTGAGGTCATCCAGTTACCTTTAATTAGATGTTCCAAGAACCAGGTTAAAGCACTGGGGTGAATGGGCCATTTCAGTGGCAGCACCTCGACTCTGGAACAACCTCCCTTTAGATCTTCGATTAACTTCTGACCAGAGAATCTTTAAGTCTAAGCTTAAGACTTATCTTTTTAGACAGGCTTTTAATACCATGAACGGCATTTTCCTTATTTTCCGTTTTTATTGTCTTTGTGTATTTCTTCTGTGATGTAACTTTTACTGTAAAGTGCTTTGGTCACCTTAGTTGGTTGTTGTTTAGCGCTATATAAAATCAATCCTTTGAGTAAGCATGTAGTGACAGTGGGAAGGAAAAACTCCCTTTAAACAGGAAGAAACCTGCAGCAGAACCAGGCTCAGGGAGGGGCAGTCATGTTCTGTGACCGGCTGGGGGTGAGGGGAGGGAGACCGGACAAAAGACATGCTGTGGGAGAGAGCCAGAGATTAATAATAACTAATGATTAAATGCAGAGTCAAGTAAAAACCTAGTAGAAAGAGGTCAATAAAAAGAAACAGTGCTTTATGGGAACCCCCCAGCAGCCTAGGCCTATAGCAGGATAACTAAGGGAGGGTTCAGGGTCACCTGATCGAGCCCTAACTATAAGCCTTAGCAAAAAGTCAAGTTTAAAGCCTAATCTTAAAAATCTGAGTTAGAAACGAGTGGGGAAATCTGCTTCTTTTCTTCAAGCACTCGTCTTTACTAGTGCACCTCCAAAAAAAAGGTGAATATTGTGAAAAAGTAATTTTTTTTGTCATAATTTAATTCAGGCGGGTCAACTTTACATGTAAATTATAAAGAAAATGAAAAGTAATTCATGAAAATCAGAATTCTAGTATCTTAAGTTATTATATTTCCTAAAATCAGTGAATAAAGGGATTTAGATGCAGAAAGCCAAACTTCTGAAAAGTTACTTATATACACTCAGTATTTAGAGTTCCTTTAGCACAAATTACTGCATGCGTGCGGTGGCATGGAGGTGATTAGCTTGTGGTCCAGCCGAGGTGTTACTGAAGCCCAGGCTGCTTTGATAGCAGCTTTCATCCCCATTTTTGGCTCAGATGTTTCTTCCTCTTGTTAACACTCCACAGGTTCTCTTTGGGGTTTGTCTAATAAGATGCAGATGATTTGGTAGCAGTTTTGGCACCGTGAGCAGACGCTAAGTCCTGCTGGAAAAAGGAAATCAGCATCTCCATAAAGCTCCTCAGAAGATGGAAGCACGAAGCGCTCTAAAATCTCGTGGTTCTGGACTTGCTAAAGCACAGTAGACCAACCAGCAGGTGGCATCCCAAATCATCACAGACTGTGGAACTTTCACACTGGATTTCAAACACTTCCACTCTTCCTTCAAACTCTCAGACCTTGGTTTCCAAATTCCAAAACCTTCCCGAAGACATCTGTGTGTGGCGGCTCTTGATGCACCAACACCAGTCTCAGCCCACTCTTTGTGAAGTTCTCCCATTTTTTTTCCGGCTTTTTATTTGCTAGTATGCAGTGAAGAGAGACAGGAAAGTGGGAGGAGAGAGATGGGAGAGGACATGCGGTGAATGGCGACAGGTCAGGAAGCGAACCTGTGCCACCCACACTGCCATGAGGCCTTCGCTGAGTGCATGGTCGCCTGCTCTTCTGCTGAGCCACCTAAGCGCCCAATCACTCCCATTCTTGAATCGACTTTTCTCGACAGTCCTCTCAAAGCTGTGGGCATCCCGCTGCCTGTACACCTTTTCCCTTCCAGCTTACTTTTTTGGTTAAATTAACAGCTCCTACTCTCAAGGCGATCCAGCTGGCCAGATTGGAACCCTCATAAGGCCAGTTTTGGTTCCCAGGCCGTATGTTTGACATCAGTGGCATACAGGGTATACTGATCAGATATAAATAAGTTACTGCACATTAAAAATCAGCTGATTCTGAAGGGTTCACAAGGAGAAATCCCTGATTTTCCATTGTTCAAACATCAGGAAGTGGATTTCACACAGCCAATAAAGAAAAAATGCTCTAAAAATCTTTATTGTTTCAGGGAATATTCACAAACATCTGGTCTGACTGAATTTCCTTCACTGACCAATGGGTGAACGCCGTGTACAACAGAAGAAGAAACAGAAACCACAGAAGAAGAGGAGCTTCGAATAACCTGACAGACGTTTATAAAAATGAAAAAAAAAAAAAAGATGCTACAGGGAGAAAATAATTTACAAGAGCTGGTTTAAACCCCGCCCCTCTCCGCTGCAGAGGCTCTGCCTACCAACAGCACCAAGACCTGTGACCTTTAAAACGACCTCAGAGAGATTGTGAGACATTCAGAGAGAGCGCTACGTCTACATTTAACTCAAATAAATTCAAACTTTACTTCCGTTCGGAGAAATGCTGTTGACTCCGCCCCTCACTGTCTCCATGACAACAGCAGAAAGAAACAAAAGAAGAAGAGTTCTGATTGTTCAAAAATGTACAAATATCCTACAAGTCTTTGTTTGTTTGTTTCAAGAGGCCCGTCTCCTCCTGGTCCTGGTAACCAAGCAACAGTAACCAATCACAGTCTTCAGCAGGAAGTCGGCTCCTCCTATTGGTCGGTCCTGAACTTCTTTGGTGCGGCAGATTTACTGCAGACAAAAATCAAAAGAGGTTCGGTGAGATTTAAAGAATCATTCTGCTCATTTCAGCTCCAGATTCTCAGTCCTGAACTCGACCCGAGCGGCTTTGCATGAGTCACAGTTTATAATAATCCTCCTCCATCTTACACCGGGCTGTGGTTCATCCACAAAGAGTTTTTTAAAGCAAATCTGTCTGTGGCTGCTTTAAGTATTGTAATCATTTCCCTTCTAATCGCTACATTATGCTGTCCTGCTGTGAGACTTTCTTTACAGACTTGGGTTCGACATATCCGGGATCTCTCTCTGTTCTCCGGTGCAGTCAGCCTGGCGATTTACCCTCCTAAAAAGAGAATGCTTTGCAGTACGGCCCTCTAAGAGTAGAAGGATGAAGCAGTGTAGGGAGATGTTTAATGCCGAATGTGACAGGTTCGCTCGTTTTTGCAGGAAAATCACTGAAAATCGAGTTTACATTGAAACATTTCAGAAATGTTTAAAGTTACGTAAATAAATTCTCATGTCAGATCCACTTGAGCTAATTTTGGACTGCATGTGGTGTTTACATGATATAAATTTTTATCATTTATAATTTTTTTCTTTCCTTTATATGGGGCAGGGATGTGTGTTGCCATAACAACGTCTGATCACAGATATCCGATCAAATATTCAAAGCAGTGAAAGCGGATCTTACAGGTCTGCGGCAGGTCCTGATCCCGGTCTCTTCACGGCTGCTTTGGGGTCTTTACTGGTTTCTGCGGGAGACAGAAAAACAAACATGAGGTCCATTCTTCTCTGACAGACAGCAGCAGACCTGCTCCTGTATCTGTGTCCGGTGGATCTCACCTTGCAGCCACCGGACCTGCGTGGCGGGCCCGTAGCCCTTCTGGTTGCGAGCTGCGATGCGAAAAATGATGGCGGGCTTGGTGGTGTAATCAATGTGTGCGTTGGCGAGGCTAGAGGACTGGACCAGGCAGGACGGGTTGGGGCCACAGTAGACTCTCATGAAGGCCAGCTGGGTGGGACCAGAACCTGAACTGGAGGAGGCAGCCTGGCTGGACTGGATCGCCAGGTAGACTGAGTACTCCGTGATCTTCCCTGATGTGACGGCGGGAGGCTCCCAGGTCAGCTGGGCCCCATCCAGGTTCTGCAGAAACAGAGGTCCCAGGAAAACATGAGGTTTGGCAACCCCTACTGGTAACGCTGCAGGCTGATTGGGTGACATAAAGGTAACGTCTCACCTTGCTGATCTTGATGGCGCAGGGCGCCCCGGGGAACCCGGGCAGGCACGTTTTAAATGCCGACACCTCTGAGAACGTGCCGCGGCCGCAGATGTTAATCCCCGCCACGCGGAACTTGTAGGCTGTCCCCGGCTGTAGCTCCACCCTCCTCATCTGACTGTAGTCCGGAACAGTGCCCGAGTCGTCCTGTAAGATCAGCCTCATCAATAATATGATCAACAATAATATCCCTTTCAAATACAATAAAACTTTATTTAAAGGTGGCATTCTTACATCAGGTGTGTTGTCATCGTAGGGGACGTAGTAATGTGTGACCACCATGTTGGTGACTTTAACGATGCCGACATCGAACCACCGATCCTCCTTCGGCGAAGTCTTCGCCTACAGGGAGCACACAGTTAGCATGTTGTTAGCATGTCATTAGGATCTTGTTGGGACGTTAGCGTGTTGTTGAGTCGCTCACCGGTGCAGTCGGTGTGATGCCGTTGGGCGCCTCCGGCAGCGCAGCAGCTGCTTCACTCTTCACCTGACCTGATGACAGAGTCGGGGCGGGGCCGAACGTGCTGGCCAATCGGGCGACCGCACTTGTTACCGCCGACGATGTCAACTCATGTCCGTTGCTCGCGTCTGCTGCCGGGTCGTTGAGGCTGTCTGCGGGAGCAAGGCCCTCTGGCAAACGGGAGGGAGGTGTGAAACAACTTTATGAGCAGGAGCAAAGTTACCGCGACAGACTGCTCAGCTGGTGATCAGATAACAGTTATTGATCATATGAGCAGATTAAGGGTGATGTCACACTAAGTGTTCTCTTAAAGTGAGGCAACAGACCAGAGTCTACACTAGAGCCAGTCAGACACAAGAGTTTATAAATGAACTAAACCATGTTTTCTAGTTTAGTTCTACTTCAAAAAAATAAAAACTAGACTTCAAAAAACAAAACAAAACAAAACCCAAAACTAAGTCCCTAATGATGTTGTGTACTCAGAAAACAAAAGTAAAGAGAAACAGGACGTTTTAATCTTTGTTAGTGTAGCTGAATGGTTTGCATGTGCCTGCTGCATAAGAGCCAATAAACTACCACTGAATCAGGATTCAGGATCGATTCAGGAGCTCCATCACAGCTTTCAAACACTTTAATACTGATCTGTTCAAGTTTCCTTGTCATGTTTATTATTGTTCTGTTTTTCTGCTTAAAATTTTAACTGCAGCAGTGACTCTTGTATTGTGATTGTTGACATTTTTTTCTTTGTTCTCTAATAACTAAAAAGACAAACAGTCTGACAACTATGAAAATACATTTAAATGTAACACTGGGTTCAGACGTCTGGCAGCAGGTGTACCTGTAGGGATGCTGCTGTGCTGAGGCTCTGGTTCTGGCTCAGGTTCTGGTTCTGGCTCTTGTTGGTGCATTTGCTGCTGCTGTTGGACAAGTGCTGCCAGCTCCTGCTGGGTCAGAACGATGGGAATGGAGTGATCGGAGGCCTCAGCGTCACCTGCACAGGACAGATGGTAACATTTGTCATACAGGACACAACGCTACACTGTGCCCACACACTTTAAAAAACAAAACAAACAAAAAAAACAACTTTACTTTTACTATGTTTACACTGAGCAACCACATCATGCACAGTATTAAAGATGAAGTTGCAACTGTGATGTCACAAATCTGTCCTGTCATGAAGCCTTGTGCTGAGTGTTTTTGCTGGCACCATTGTGGTGTTCTGAAACCAGATGTGATGAGTGAGGGGTGGATGTGACCGTGAAGCCGCACCCCCATCGACTAATGACTTGTGAGTCACAATTAATAGCCGATGTTGTGGTGAAGAGGGAGCTGAGCGTGAAAGCAAAGCTGTCGACTTCCATTTTATAATCTACATCCCTACCCTCACCTATGGTCACGAGCTTTGGGCTGAAAGAACGAGATCACGATACAAGCGGCAGAAATGAGCGTCCTCCGAAGGGTGGCTGTCCTCTCCCTTAGGGATAGCGTGAGGAGTACAGCCATTCGGGAGGGGCTCAAAGTACAGTCACTGCTCCTCCACATCGAAAAAAGCCAGCTGAGGCGGTTCGAGCATCTGACTAGGATGCCTGCTGGGCACCTCTTGGGTGAGGTGTTTTGGGCATGTCCTACTGGGAGAAGACCCCGGGGCAGACCCGGGACGGTGGAGAGATTACATCTCTGGGAATGCCTTGGGGTCACATGATTAGACTAAGCCAATTGGACATGAGAAAGAGGCTGCATATCATTAGCATATATTATCATAGTATTAGCAGCCTGAAATCCTCCATGTTGTTTACTCTCCACAATATAAATATTGTGCTGAAGATCTTTGAAGAGCCAAATTTCATGATTCACTCCTTGTGGTTTTGGAGTCTATAGAACGGACAGGTAAAACCTCATGGACAGACACCCAGACAGATGGATGGCATGATGACAATATCTTCCTGCTTTAAATTGTGCGAAAGCATAATAAAAACTGCAACATACAAAATGAACTTCACATTTTACCCCCGTGCACTCTGCCTCATCACAAATCCCAGACTGATTTATTTTCTCTGGCTAGATCGCTGGATTACAGTAGTATGTCACCACAAGCCAGTTTCTTTCACAATGTGCACGCCTGATCTCGTGACGGTCCTGGTCACATTTGATTTCACAGGGCAACAGAAAGCAAAATGGTGACCAGCCTGAACGTGAGATTGCCTTATGTATGCTTTTTGTGTGATTTCTACCAACCCGTTAGTGGAAGGAAATGGTCCGCTGGGACACGTTGAATGCAAAAAGAATTATTGATATAACTGTTCACCATCACTCAATTAGCAAGTAGTGTGACATTTAGCATTTAACATTAGCAAGATAATTAGCATTAGCATGCTAAGAAAACTTGACCTCCGACCTTTAGCTTGAGGTCAAGCTGAAAATAAAGTTAGGGTTTTCTGCCCCATCCGTTTAGACTGAGGCTTCAAAATAGCTGCCCAGATTCATCCTAAGACGGCTGCCTGAGCCCCTGAGTATCTGTTAGCATCTCACCGATATGTCCCGCTGCCTGCAGTACTGCCTGTATTGTCGACTGCTGAGCTGCTTCATCTGTTGCTGTGGCCAGCTGATCTGGGGTCAGTCCCCCTGTCACCAACAGGGTTGTCGTCGTCCTAGACACCTCCTCGCTTCCATCTCCTTCTGATGACATCAGCTCCTGAGGAAGACCTCCTTCTGAGGACACCATCTGAGGGTGGGCACAAGCTAATCAGCTTCCTGTAGATGTGTGTGTGTGTGTGTATGTGCATACACGTGTGTGTACCTTACCTGTGCTGCTGTCTCGCTCCCCTCAACATGAACCTGTAATACTGATGCTGCTGATGACATCACATCCTCTGACTGACTGACTGATTGCATAGGCTCCTCCCCCTCACTTGCTGCTGCTGTGTCCATAGCAACAGCCTCTGAGGACTCCGCCTGGGGCTGTCCAACCAATGAGGAGATCTCCTGCAGAGGTACAGATTTTGCTGAAGATCTGTAATAATGATAATGACACAGGTGTGCGTGTGTGTGTGTCCGTGTGCTTGTCCGTCTCTTACAGGTATGGAAGGTCCTGGTGTGGGTGTGGCCTGCGTAACAGTAGTAACAGCTCTGTTCGGATTGGCTGTAGTGGAGGCGGGATCAGATGTGGAAGGTTGTGTGGACTCTCCCTGCTGGCCATCTCCACCCTGCTGAGCTGAAGACACACGCCACGGGACAGGAAATTAGGTCACTTCCTGCTGAGAATCTTTGCTCTTGTTTATAAAACATGTTTCCAAAGTCAGGTGTGAGCAGGTTACCTGTAGCAGTGGTGGCGGTGTTGGTGGTGCCAGTCTCATGGGTCTCACATGGTGGATTTGAACACACCTGAAACCAGACACATGCACTCTTATGAAGCCTGAAGCGATCGCCATTATAAAATTTTAGCCAAGCACAATTCACCTTGTAATCAGCTGACTCACCTGTTGGAGCCCTCCAGCTCCAGCAGTGGTGGCGGTGTTGGTGGTCCCGGTCTCGTGGGTCTCACACGGTGGATTCGAACACACCTGCAGGCACAAACAGCTCATGTTTATCTGCAGGCACGTGCAGGTTACGGTCCATCAGTAACCTGCACGTGTCAGGAGTCAGGCGCTCTCTCACCTGTTGGAGCCCACCAACTCCAGAGGTGGTGGCGGTGTTGGTAGTTCCCGTCTCGTGGGTCTCACACGGTGGATTTGAGCAGGTGTTCAGACTGACAGCAGGTGGAGGAGCGGCAGTAGCAGACTGCTGAACTGCAGGCTGATTTGAACTCACCTGAGGAGGAGAGATGGGAACCTGAAGGTCATACAGAACCAGCACACACCTGTGTGCTCTTACAGGTGGCTACTGACAGGAGTTTTACTGTCTTTACTTTGACTGCCAGGAGAAGATGACAAAAATTCCTCACAGGTAGCAGCCTGCAGGACTGAAAAATGGAGCCCCAAATACTGCAGTTTCTCTAATGTCCACTTCAGGCTGACTGCAAAACTAAATCAATCCTCTTAGGGCCATAAACTCACCTGCAGCTCTTGGCTCATGCTTGCCGAGGCCACTGTGGCAGTGTTGGTAGTCCCCGTCTCATGCATCTCGCAGGGTGGATTGGAGCAAACTTGGTTGGTGCTCCTGATGTTTGCAGTGGCGACAGTGGCTGTGTTGGTCGTCCCGGTCTCATGCGTCTCGCAGGGTGGATTGGAGCAAACTTGGTTGGTGCTCCTGATGTTTGCAGTGGCGACAGTGGCGGTGTTGGTCGTCCCTGTCTCATGCATCTCGCAGGGTGGATTGGAGCAAACTTGGTTGGTGCTCCCGATGTTTGCAGTGGCGACAGTGGCAGTGTTGGTTGTCCCGGTCTCATGCGTCTCACACGGCGGATTGGAGCAGACCATTGTCACTGCAACATCATTATTAAGAGTATAAAAACATCAGATCACTCCTCTGAAACAACCACTGCGTGTTTCATCGTGTATAACAGTTTGTTTTATACAAATTTTTTTTGCACAGCAGCTAAAACTAACACTGCCTGATTAGTAGTACTGGTTTATGTACCTGCAGCAGTCTCTCCCTCTGCAGTAGTTGTTGTACTTGTACTCGTAGTACTTCCAGGTTCTTCTGAAGTAGGAGAAGCCATGATGGAGACAGGCAGATCCTGGACCACCGGCTGAGCCTCGGCGCCACTCGGTGTCGTGATCAGAGTCACCTGCAGAGAGAAAATACAGTATAACTACAGTTTAATATAGAGCGAAAACTTGATGCTTGATTGGCTCTTTCATGTCCTGTTCAGTGTAACTACAGTACTCTAATATTACTCTCAGATAAACTACCTGCTTGGGTCCAGTGGTGGCGGTTGCTGTGGTGACCTGGCTGGCCAGCGCGGTGATGGTTGCCAGGGTGGTGATTGGTGTAGCCAAGGAGGCATTAGCCTGAGCCACAGCTCCTCCTGCCACGGTGGTGGAGACGGTTCCTGTAACAGTCCCCAGATTGGAGACACCTGCAGAGACAAAAGCACAGGTGCTGTGTTTGGATTGGTCGCTTATCCGCTAAACACTGAGCAGACTCAGTGGGAGAGAAGTGCAAACAGCTGCTGGAACATTTTGGACAGTACTTGCATGTACCACTGCTACATAATCATGAAGCAGCTGTTTGTAATTATCTCTGACCTCAAATTTGGTGCAGATGTTCTGTTTGTTTTAGCAACAAAGATACAAGAATGTGGCTACTTTTGGATAAGTGCACATCAAAAAAGACAACAAAAAACTACTTAATACAGCTTATTAGAGCCACAGATAATTCAGGCCAGTATTTTTGCTTGTATTTACATGTATATATGTATCAAGCCACATTTAAGTATTTTGTTATAATTTTTAATTCGTAGCACTTTGTGTTTGTTCTTGATTGTTTATTTTGTAATTTGGGATGTTGTGCTCCACTGGTTTGTCCTGCTGCTATGAATCTGGTTTGTTGTCGTAAAATGTGGGTTTTGTCGTGAAGGGGAGGGTGTAGTGAAGCCAACCCAGGCAGAACGGGGAGTTTAGCTAGTAAGCAGGATGTGGAGCAACAGTTTTCTGACCGTCGCCGGCAGTTTAGTTTGGTTCGTATAAAGATAAGATAAAACTTTAATGATCCCACGACAGGGAAATTTGTGCATTATGATAACAGGAATAGAAAACCAGGACTCCAACAGGAGACATCGCATTTTAAAGTTTCCAGGTCGGTGTGGAATAAAAAACCTCTTTTTTGCCTTTACGTGCATCTCATTTTTTGATCACTGAAAAGGAATGGTAAGCTGCCTCCTAAGAGCACGAGTCGGAAACTACATCCTGCAGAAGCGGCAATAGATGTTTGAAGATTGCCGCTACACAGCTAATATATTTAGTTTAGAGGAGTGTCAAAAATGCAGCCCAGGGACTAGAACCAACCCACCAAAGAGTCAGTGGATGAGGTTGATAAGGAGGATACATCACACAGCTGTTGATTTTAATGTCATAGCTCATGTATAATACTGCTGGTGAGAGCAGTTTGGTCTCACTGTTTTAATTAAGAGTTCCCATTTATTTTTAGTGCCTCCTTAGTGCATCTGATTTTCCATCTGTTATTGTACAATTCTTCTGATAATCTTTGCCAAAGATGTAGCACAGCTCACTGCGTTTTACTATGTAAGAACTGTAAGTGATCCATTTAGTAAAGGCCTCAAATAGCAATTTATTTTGGGCTTCATTAGACAGGACAGTGCAGAGAGTAAACAGGAAAGTCAGTAAAGTATAAGATGGGAACTGACTGAGGGCAGAATTGAACCCAGACCTGTGTAGTAAGGACTCTGGCCTTTAGTAAATGACATGCCTGCTCAGAGTAGAGTAGGTATTAGTGAAAAAGAGACATTACAGTCTCACCTGAGGTAAAGAAAACATGCATGATTGTGTACCTGTGGCTCCCTTGACAACCAGTGTGGTGACTGTGCCAGGCTTGCTGCCGACAGCTCCCGGTGACACCAGTCTGACTCCACTCATTGGGACGGTCCTGAGGATTGTACCTGGCGTACCCGGAGCTCCTTTCAACACCACCTGAAAACACACACACACACGCGTGCGCACACGCACGAGACTTGAATTAGCTTTAAATCAGCTAGCAGTTTTCAGGGTTTTTTTAAACACCTGTTTAAACAAAACCAAAGAACACTGACACTAATTAACACTTTCAAACAACAGCAGCTAAACAAATGAGCAAATCTACTCTGGAAACTTATTGAAAGTAAAAACAAAAAAACTAATTAGAAATAATAAAACTATAATAACTTTGATGTGGACTAAGCTGATCATGGTGTCAGCCACTAATGCCTGTTCTGAAACAGGAAACACCCTGGTTACTTACACGCAGTTGTGGACAAAAAGCATAAAATTGGTTTTAGAATTAATGGCTATCAGTTATCATTTACATCAAAAATTCTTTGATAATGTACTAAAAACAACATTTACTCTTTGTAATGTGTCTATGTTTATGTTGAAAACTGTCATTTGTTGTTTTTTTATCCATTAGTGAGGGTTTTTTGGCACCAGCTGCATTTTTAATGTTTGGTTTAATCAGAAACGACTAACTGAAGAGAAATGCTCCTTCGGTCTGATTCTGTGCTGCTTTATATGGAGCGTAACATGAACTGTGAAAGGTTCATGCCCTCCTTGTTGCGCTTGCAGGCTGCACAAAACATCACCATAAGTCACACTTTGTACACCCCACCTTAGCCTGATCTAAAACTAGCTAAACGAGTATAAAGTGACAGTGACGACAGAGGAGCCATATAACAGTCAAACGTAATGTAACCAAAAGTGGCTAAGGTTTATAACATGAGACGATAGAGACGTGATCAGTCTGACTTCTAATAGACATGCTGATTTGTGAGGACCAACATCATGTGCTTCCTCAGTTTTCACACTCAGATTTCTAAGCTTGTGTTTCTCTCGCTCTCTATTTTATATATATATATATATATATATATATATATATATATATATATATATATATATATATATATATATATATATATGGCTGTGTTACCTGTGAGTGTGTGTGTGTTACCTGTGTGACACCCTGCTGGCCACCTGCAGACACTTTTGGTACAGTGGTGATGATTTTTCCTGCGGTCCCTGGAGTCACCATCTTGGTGGTCAGGATGGTGAACGGACTGTTCCCACCTGTAAGGGGTGGAGGTTCACTCAGTCATCCACCACATTAAAAATTTAACTGGAATTGCAGCTGAACAGGCTTTTTTTCAGGAATGCTCCTCTGCCACTGGAATGACCCCAGTGTGACAGTCATGGTAAAAGCTGGTCAGGTTCTCTGATGTTTGCTTTTTTATCTCCTTTAGCAAAGGACATGCTGGTGTGTGTTGGTGCTGTACCTGCGCCCCCCTGCAAAGCTGACATTGGGATGGTCTTAATGATGGTGGTTCCTTGTTTGGAGGTTGCCGGTGATAAACCCAGGATGGTGGGTTTGGTTGCTGAGGATCCGGCCTGCGCTGTGCTGAGAATGGTGGTCTGCTTACCGTCTGCAGATGACACCAACTTCAGGATGGTTCCTGCAGGGAGACCGCCCTTCGCCTGACAGGAAGAGGAAGAAGCAGGGTTACTGCTGCTCTTAACACGATTAAATTAACTTCTGCTCAAATTCCAGCTGAGGATCTTTAAAGATTTTTTTCTTTTTTTAATTTGAATTTCAGTCATTTTTACCCAAAGAAACTAGCATATTTACTCAAACTCATCAGGGCTCTGGGCCTGGTACCTGGAGGATCTGAGTTACTGCGCTGCTCCCGGCCTGAACAGTAACTGCTCCACTCTGCACTGGTTTGGTCTGGACCACCGACACCACCTTCCCCAGGTTACCAAGGCTACTGAGCTGTAGCAAAGGTATGGTTGATGTCATAGACAATACTCTGACCAACAATAACATGCTGACATCAGGTAAATAATCTGAATTCAGCAGCTGACATCACTCACCAGAGTCCCGCCTCCTCCCATGCTTAGTGGGCTGTTAACCAGAGTGATGGTCTTTGTGACTCCACCCACTACTGTCGTGACTACTTGAGCCTGCTGAGAAACAGTCACCGTGCCCGACTTATGGACTGTGATGATTGGCCGACTGGTGGTCCCAGGGGTGGAGACAACAGAGGCCCCACCCACCTGCGCAGCAGCGGTCTTCAACATTCCCGTGGCCACATTACTTACCTGAGAAAAAGAGCAAGATGTTACATGTCACCTGGGATGTGTTCTGATGGAGCGCTGCATCGTGACGGTGTAAAGCAGAGTTGTATGTTTACCACTTTGACAGGCAGACTGCTTGTTCCTGGACTGACAGCCACCGTCTTCACAATGGTTGCTCCTGCGGGGACATTCAGCACGGTCGCAGTGGATGGAGGGATCTTCTGAGTCGCTGCAGCTGCTGCCGCCAGCGCTGCCATGCCACTCATTTGAGGACTGCTGCCGATTGGCTGAGGGGAGACAGGAAGGAAGTGTCACAACAGAAAGGGTTCCTTCCAGTTAGTGAAAAATTTGTGACTCTTCAATGACCTCCAGGCCCATCATTTTCACAGCAAATTCTCTGAAATATCTTTATATTTCAAAAATATGAATAAAAGTTCATATCAAAGTTCACTACATATACAAACTAAAAACAGAACAGTAAAATGTGTGTAAATTCAAACCACATGAATAGCACAAGTAACAGTGTAATGAATTCACAGTTAGTGAGTGGTTGGCCTGTGTCCAACAACAGGATGTTTTCATAACTCAAACAGAGCATTTTCTGTTATGTGTTACATGTTTCTTTGACTGCATTCTTCCCCATTAGTTAGTGTGGCACAACATTTAGTTTGATTGGTTAACTGGCAGCCGATTTTTAGCCCGAGGGTACACCTCATGATCCAATGCAGAGTGAAGTGTGACATCTGTACAGTATACTGATCAGAGTTGGAGGTGAGACAAATTTTATAAGAAACAAAGATCGATTTACCATTTGGCCAGGCTGAGCAGGTACCACCATACGAACACCTGCAGGAAGTGTTGTTACAGCAACTGGGGACTTGGGCGTGGCCTGTCTCACTGTGACGATGGAGGTTCCACCTGCTGCACCTGGAGCTGCTGGCACTTTCAGGACTGCTGCAGAAACATAGCCAATAGGTGAGAGATATTCATGCCTACCTGCTTAACCACCGCTACATTTACCTGTGCAAGTGTGGAGACCCACCTGGTATTTTAGCAGCTGCAGCCAATGGGCTTCCAGCTACAGAGGCAGCGGGAGAGGGGACAAGTGTGATACCGGATAGCGGGACAGTCTGGTTGGCTGGTGTTGCTGCGACAGGGGCAGAGCTCTTGGGGGAGCTGGCTCCAGGTGTGGCAACAGTGGGGGCAGGGCTGACGGCAGGTGAGGAGGCCGCGGGTGTGGCAGGAATGTCGTACTTCTGCAGCTGTAGCAGGTAGGTGTCTGCAGTCTGTGATGGCCCCCAGCTCACCTCCAGAGAAGTAGTGTTCGCCCGCACCAGCTGCACCCGAGAGGGGGCACAGGGACGCTCTGAGAACAGGTGAAACAGGTACCACCAGGTCAGACTGTCAGATCAGGTAAAAATGGCAGTAGTACATCTATGTTATTACACAATAACAGTCCTCACCAGTCTCCAGGTACCAGAGATCCTTGCAGCACACTTGGTTGTTCCAGGCCTTCCTGTATCCATCTCTGCCGCTCCAGATGTGAAGTCTGGAGTTGATAGCGACGCTGCAGTGTCCTGCTCGAGCTCTGGGGATGTTCTCCTCTGAAGAATCCATCAGCACTGTCTCCCAGCACATTGTGTCTGCACGCAGATAGGCAAGAAGACAGGTAAGAAAACAGACTTGTGTTTTGAGTGATTAACTCCTCTTTAGTTCCAGCTATTTGTGCACATGTAGAACATCTGTCGCGTTAAAGTGGGGTGAAGTTGCGTTATGTCAGCAACATAATTTACATGATGCTACTTGAACAAAAGCGTGAAGAGTATTTCTGTGTATCTGAGTGTGTATTTGTACCCAGGTTGAGGCAAGCCAGTGTGTTAGTGCACTTCCACTCCTTCTCATGAGTCGCCACTTTAACATCATCCATCACCAGAGGAACCCAACCTCCAAACACATACATCCTGAAAGAAAACACACAGTCCAGATTTTGGTGTTGCACTTATTTGCATTTGTGTGGAGAAGTAGACTACAGCTCAAATGTCTGGAATGCCTTTGATTCCTTGTTTTAGATATTGGGCCTCCATTTTCTGCCACTTATCCAGCAAGGGCAGCGATTTAAGCATATTAACCCTTTAACGCCGGGCGATCGCTGCTGAAGCGCCCGTTACTTGCCCTCAATAGCGGCGAACAGCTGATTGAGACGTGGCGTATCAGCTCGTAGTCGGCTGATCAAAAGGAACGTTGATCAGCTGGCGTATTACCGTAACTCCCCAACAGTTTGTCCTATCGAAAAAATGCAAACGGTTCCTGAAAGCCCAGAAATTGCACGTCACAGCCATATAGGGGTATTACGGTATTTGTTGCCGGAAGTCCGCGAACGGTGGCACTTTTGAAATATGTTGTGTCACATAGGACACATTCAGAGGTATAAGGTTAAAGCATAATGTGACTAACTTTTCTGTTTGTTCATAAACATGTCATCGCTTTCCAACAGCGGTCAAGATTACTTCTGGTCAGCTAAAGTTGTGTCACAACAGCAGCAGAGTAACCAGGGTGCCCCAGCCATCCTTCTCCCAGGCAACGTCTTCCAGTTCCTCTTGCTGGATTCCAAGGTGCTCACAAGTCAGATCTACAATCTCTCCAGCAACTTCTGTGTCTTCACCCAGTTGAGACACTGGGGAAGATCCAGTTACAGGCATTCTGACCACCTCAGCTGGCTTCTTTCAAATTTGGACTGGTAACAGAAATTAAAGGTACTCGAACAACCAGAATTTAAGTCAAAACTTTCCCAGAGCTTATATTAAAGGGGTACTGGGCATTTTAAGAGACATATTCAGAGTGACCTCTGCTTTCACAATTAGTACAGCAGCTGTGGTAAAAGCCACATTGTTGCTTAATGATATGAAAGCTCCACTACTATGGCAACCTGCTGGCTGGAGAACAAAACTGTCCCGTCAACCGCTATTGCCTAAAGTCCGCAATGAGCTGTTCTAACAAAAGTGTGATAGTTGCTGAAACTAATTAAAAAAAAACCACACACATTATTTTAAATACAAACAAATGTACTTAACCCCCCCCCCCAACAAAAAAAAACAAGGACATTTCAAAGTGAATCCAGTCTTTTGAGAGGTTGTGTGTGTGTGTGTAGCAGTACTTGTTGTTGATGGTGGTGGCGGAGTGCAGACTGCGGGGCAGGGGGGCTGTCCCACCAAGGGCTGGTTTGCTCCACACCAGAGTGTCTGTGTTATGAAGGAGACAGGAACCAATCAAATGTCAGTACAGCTGGTTTGGACCCAATTGTCTCAGTTCTGACTGGGGAACAGCTGTTGAATCAGGACACTCATCTCCCAAGGACACACAAACACTCAGCACTGACTCTAGCTCACCTATGTTGAGGACCCACAGGTCCCCCAGCCGGCAGCCACTCATCCCTCCGTAGATGATCAGCCTGCTCGTCCCATGGCTGGTCGTCACCACTGCCGTGTGACTCTCTCTGGGTGGAGGTGGTGGGCCAGAAGTTGCTGGAATCTCCCAACCGACCACGCTGGAGCCTGGCCGCAGCTCCAGACAGTACAGGTCATTCAGGTATCTGAGGGCAGAGATCACAGAATGGGCTGAAAGGTCTGTACCTGGACTGACAGGTTTTAGTTCTGGCTCCAGACGGTTCCTACCTGGGGATGTTGTTTTTGGGGTCTTCACTGTCATTGGCTAGTCCACCAAACAGGTAGCACCGGCTGCCAATCAGAGAGAAGCTGTGTCCGAGACGGGGGCAGGGTGGCGGGCCATTCTTCGGAGCTTTGGCCTTCAGACGTTTCCACTCCCAGCGACTCGCCTGAAAGAGGATGATACAGGGTGAAACTTTATGAAGCTCAATAAAGACTTAAGGCTCTGCAGATACTTTGAATTACTGATAATTTAAAGATGGAAAAATAAAACAAGAGTAACTGCTCTACACCTGTTCTGCACCTACAGGTTCACACTCTTTCCTATCTAAAAGATACATCATCAATCATCACGTGAGACAGTGACTGACCATCCAGAGGCCCCACCCCCTGTAGTGTAATCACTGACCTGCAGCTCATACAGGTCATTGCTGTATTTGCCATACTCCACCATCCCTCCGAACACCAACAGCCTCGTCCCATCGCACACAAAGCCGTAGGCGGCACAGCCAGGAGGAATGTCGCCACGGACTGCAGGGATGAACCACTGATTGGTCGCTGGAGGGCAGAAAAGTCAGACGTCACTCACAGTGTTCCTGATTTGTTTCATTATTGAACAGCTCTGCCCAGTCTGGACAGTTACAGGCATTACTGTGAAATCTGGGAGACTGTAAGCAACCTTTTATGACATCATGTTCTGACACAACACACATGCTGAGAATAGCAATTTGATATTAGGATTGGATTTTGGTCTGACCCCAACTCAAGCCCAAGCTAGATCAGTTTCAGCGAGCTGACATGGCATGGAGAAAGACAACAGTGTAATTGGAGGTACTTCTACACGTACTACACAAGCAGCTTTTCTTTGTATGTTTGCAATCTTTTTTGTTACTTAACAGCAAACTGCAATCAAAGTGAGCTGATAAAACCGAAAAGCTCAGATGAGAAACTGCTCAGTCAGTTTTTTGTTAATTCACAGTTTAGAGTAGGGCTGGAACCATCGATTATTTTAGTAATCAAGCATTCTATCAATTAATCGAGTTATCGGATAAGAAATGCTTTTGTCTTATTAACAGTTCATCTGCATATTTTAACTTCCATTGATTTAATGCAGATTTTCACTGTGTGAAACAAACAGCGGAGGATGGAGCAGCTACAAAGTTCTCTTTTCTGCACGTTAACACTTGTTAATCAGGTGGTTGATGAAGGGCTCCTCCAGCTGTTTCCCAGTAAAGGTTTAATGGTGGCTACAGGAAAAAGCTCTGCGGCTTTGGATGCTAGTAAAACGTTTCCCTTCACTCCATCTGAGCTCATGTCTTGATAACGGCTCCGCCTCTTTGCGCGTGCCGCACGTGTGCAGTTAGACTGCATGTAAAACAACTGCTGCTGTTGTGTTATCAGTGTTTTTGTTGAGAAACTGGGGGCTGCATGAGCTTAATGTTGCAATGCTTTATATTCACACGCGCACTTCTATTGCAAGTCTATTTTTAGTTGCTAATCAGGGATTAAAGCATAAAAAATATTGAAGGAGCCCCCCGGTAATGGGGGTGGGGTGGGGGTGTTCCATCATTACTGAACAATTGCTAGTGCTAATGGCGGCACCACAGCTGATACTTAAGAGAACATTAATGCGGCTAATGTGGGTGAAACGCTCTGCTTACAACGGTGACACCTGAGCTGCAGAGTTTAAACGAAGCATTGAAGCAACAAATTTGGGTGGAGGATTTTTTATAATCGAATCATTCGAGTTACTCAATGAATCGCTACAGCCCTGATAAAAAAAAAAAAAAAAAAAAAAAAAAAAGGATTTAAAATGAATAGAAACTTTTTTTTCTAAAGTGCAAAATCTCATTTGGATCCTGTATGTGTCATACCTGGGGAATATCACACTGAAGTTTTTTCATATTCAAGCTGTAACATATGTGAAATCATTCACCTGATTTGGACTGTTTTAAATATTATTATGTACCTTGCATATGAGAAGCTGTAAATCGAGTATCAGTCCCCTACCTGCAAACCTGTGGATTCTACAGGGCTACTGCTGAGATTGAGCATCCAGATATTTTACACTTCAAGCATCCATAACCAAATGTTCACCTGAGCTACAATCCTGAGGGTCCATATTCAGAGCCATAGAACCAGACATTAACCCTAAAACAGCTGAAGGATCTTGCTCAATTAGTTTTCTACAAAAGGGAATTTAAATTTGCCGCTCAAAAATGATGCTACCTTCATCTCGTGATAGTAGGGTCCTAAATTTTTTTGCATAATTCCTATTAAGTGAATCCTTCCCCTGGAATTTTTTCAGGCAAATCTGAGATGGTCCGGTGGGAGGGATCTGATGAACTGAAAAAGAATGACCCTGGTGTACAACCTGCAGAGACAAATTCCTGACTTTAAAAATGAGGTGCCTGGGTCCCCTTTGTAGCATTGGACTGTTCCACCGAATGCTTCTAGTGCCTCTTTTCCACTAGTACCTACTCGGCTTGACTCAATTCTACTTTAATTGGTTTTGTTTGTTTTCCACTGCCTTAGCAAGGTGGCCCGAAAGTCTCATGACATCTTTTGTATTGCAACACAAACACAAATGGTCATTTCGTCTAGCCCCCTCTGCAGTCTGTCATCAGCCAAGAACAAAAATGTCTGTGTTGGTTAGTGTGTAGCCATTTCCCTTGTCGGTGGGTTTCAAAAACGGCAGGTTCGATTCTTGTGAAGTTATCGCACTCATGACTTATCTAGTGACGCCGCTGAATGCCCAATCAGTGGCATGCATCTGTCGACGTCACATTTTTGGCTCGACTCCGATCACTTGGTACCCCGGCTGAGTAGGTACTAAAAAAGTACCTGGCAAAAACTGAGCCAGTCAGCTGAGTAGGTATTAGTGGAAAACAGGCACAAAGGTAAGCGGATAAAGCTTCCACATCTGGGAACTGAATACAGTTCAGTTTATTAGTATTTTAAATTACTGCAGGACTTTATTTTCAGGTATTTATATCTATTCTGGCAAATCCAGTCCTTATACACAATTATATCAGTCTAATAATGTTCAGTTTGCAGACCAGAAGTGCTGTAGAGGTAGACCCACATCCTACCTCTCTCTGCCTCCCTGTCTGTGTGAGACTACTAGCCTCCTCTGCAGTTTCATGAAGTCTCACTAAGCACAGACAGGGCTCAAAGATGTGAACCTGAAGGCATGCAAACAGAGACTGCTTCCTAAAAATGTAAATCAACTGACAAAGAACACAGAGAAAACAACAAGCACAAACACTGGGAAGTTAATGTGAACAAATGTAACCCTCAGGATTCTCAGACAGGTATTACTAATGTTATTAAGGTGATATAACCGTCCAAACATCGTTTGACACCAACTCCCTTACGAAAATCCACTATGGTTAACTATGTTTTTTTTTTCGTAAGGGCTGCTTCAGAATACATCCCTGCCTTGGACTTATAGCTGTGGGATTCTGTAAATCATCAGCTGGACAGCCTTACAGTCTTGACTTCTGACCGTTGAAGTTTCGCTTAAAGATATATAGTCGTTTCATTTGGTTATTTTATGTTTATTTTATTTAAACAACGTAAATAAATTAATAAATAGGACAGTCATACAAATAAAAGGTGTAAATACATGATAATTTTCACCTACACTCCTGGCAGGTCAGAAGCATCTGAATGATAAAACAAAGACACAACCATCTAACATATAAAACAATCGATAACGGCCACAAACCACGCAATTACAAAAACGTAAACAACGCATTTTAAAACTTTTTTCCCCCCCTGCAGCAGCGGTGTGGGGGCGTGTCGGGTGACGTCAGCATTGTTTTCAGTAAAAACGCGCCATTTCTCTCTGTGCTTCTGCCAGAGCCGCCCGGTTAGCTGTTAGCTCCCTGCTAACCTGGTTAGCATGCGAAGTAGGAGCTAGCTTGTTGTAGACGCTGATCTGAGGCTAGCATAGCCTAGCCTAGCCTAACCTAGCCTAGCCTAGCCTAGCAGGCTCAGCCTCTCAGCCCCATTAGTCACAAGCAGATTATAAAAGTCCGTTATCTTAGCGCTTTAGCACAGTTAGCATGTAGCCACACAGACCATTTTCACATGTTTATTTGAAAATAGAGGATATGATCCGCAAAGGTACCTGTGTTGTAGACATGCAACTCGTCCACGATCCCCTCGTTTCCCCCGCCGAACACCACCATCAGCTCCTTAATGGCCACGGCCCTGTGTCCGTGCCGGGGTCGCGGGACTGGACCCGTCGATCCTAGGACACGCTTCCAGCGGGGCTGCAGTACCGCGGGGGTCGCGGGTTTGCCTTCCATGTGGCTGCTCTCTGGGTGCGCTCCTCTCGGTCCTCGGTGACAAAGATCAAAAGTCAGTCGAGCGTTTAAATCGGTGTGTGGGCTACCATTAGCCCGCTAACTAGCTCCAGGAGCTAACTAGCCGGCTAATGTCCCCGACGTTGTTCTGTGGCTAACTAGCTTCTGCTAGCGGGATTAAAGCGCCGCTTTATGAGCAGCGGTCTAAACCCGGATTCAGCCCCTTTCAATAGCCTCACATAAAAAAAGCCCTTCTGTTTTAGATCCAGTCGCTGACTCGGAGTCTGATAGGGTCCACTGGGATGCTATCCAGCCCAGTGGGCGCTGTTTGGAGAAGGGACGAAGCCGCCGGTAGCAGCTCAGGCTAACAGAAATGAGCATACGGCTGCTGCGTGCAGCGCTGTGAGGAGCCCCGGAGGCTGCGGGTTGCTATCAGACATGCAGAGCAGCCGGAGCAGGAGCCGCCATCTTGCTGCTAACAGAAGCCGCTGAAAATGGCAGAGAAGCTAGGTGACTAACACCTAGCAGCTAACAGACAACTTCCTGTCCCAAGCGTTACCCTCAATGCTTAAAAAGAAAGATTAATTTTTACTTAAAAAGAAAGACTTAGCTCAGTCAGCAGCTCTCAGGTTACTGTATTAAACCTTCTAAATTAATTTAATCTGTGACTTTACACACATGGGAAAAATATAAAAAAATAAGACTTCACACTTCAAACAATATCAATAATATATCAATAACTTTGATCAATTCAGCCATCACCTGCTCATTTAGACCCAAAAGATGGAAAACAGCTTCCTGGGCCTAATTAATCTAATAACTGCACTTTTTTTCTATTACTGTATATTTATTATATATATTTTTTCCTTTTCTCAGGTATGTATTTTTTACACAAGAGAAATGAGCTGCAGAAAGGTTAAAAATTAAGAAGGTAAAGAGAAAAAAAAGCTCATCCTCACATTTGAGAACGCGTCATATTTTATATTCAAAACTTGATAGAGTGCTCATTATAAACCATTTTTGTGACTATAAATGACTTAGAGCTTTTAAAGTCAACTGTTCCAGTCTAGATGCAGGAATGTTGATGCTCCGGCCTGCTCTGATTGGCCGTTTCCCTGTCGGGTGACTGATGATGTTCTCGACACTGGAAAACTGACAGTTGTGGACTTGACTGAGCTGGTTGTTGAATGTTTGTTTAAACAGCATTGCTGCTGACAGGTAGCCGAAATACATTTCAGAAACCTCTGAACTGCAATTTAATGCCCCTGACCCATTTCAGCGGGTCTTTGTCACCTGAAAAACTGAAGGGGTTTGTAAAAGTTGTCTCAGAGCTAAAAGTGACACCATCACAGTGCTGCTTTCCCATCCAACAACAAACACATTAAAGTTATAAAACTTCCCAAGAGGAAAAAGATGCAGATTTGGACACATGAAATTTGGGATTTTTACATTTTCAGTGCCTGTTATATTTAGTTGTACAATTAAATCTGTGTTCAATTTTACATTAGCGTCCTCAACACTTTGCAGGAATTTATTTTAAAACTCCAGTGGCTCAGAGTTTTTAGTCACATACAATTAACCAGTCACAGCGGAAGGTCCCCTCGGCAGATTCAATACAGCGTCAACCTTTTCAGGTACTCCAACAGAACAACACATTCAGATTTCTGTAATAAATACACTAATTAACAGACTAATCCAAAATTAAGAACTAGTACGCAGGAATTCTCTACTGTAAATGTCATCCACAACAGGGCTCAACAGCCACTTTTTAAAGGGCTCTGGTTCCACAAGTTTTCTCCACTGATGTTTCAGAAAATCCTTTTATGAAGATTTTTTACCTTTGAATCAAGCCAACCAGCTACGAGGTGACTCATGACCATTAAAAAGACTTAATTTGTATTTGGTTAATAAGAGTGATGTATAATAATTTTGACTGTACTCTTGTAGCTTGTGTTGTGTGTAAAGCATAGCCTGGTTGTTGTTGTTATGGTCCAGAGCTTTGATCCTGACTTCAATCACCACTCTCGTGGTTTCTGAAGTTTCACGCTCACCAAGTGACCTGATGTTTGTGGGTTTAAACATTTCCACGGTAATAGCAGCTTCCACCAGAGATGTAGGATTATGGGTAGAGAAGTTCTACTGCTTCTACCTGGGACATTTCACCTGATGTCCAGTGACATCACAAATAAAATACTTTCTTGTTGAAACAAGGTTGCGATTTCACATCAGCACGTACCGTAGTTTCCCAACAACATCTAGAAAATGTATCCTCCATCTGTTAGCTTAGACCATCATCAACCAGAAACATCCGGCACCCTGAAAATGAACCAATGAAGAAGTCCCAAAAATTCCAGTTCCTTTAATGGCCAACAAGTGAGTCATTCTCCACACCCATGTTAAAATATCCAGTGTTTACAGCAGAAATAAACATGTTTCCAGCTTGATACAAAAAAAAAAAAAAAAAAAAAGGCAGCAGTTTTTGCCTGGATGCATACTTGACCACTGTACAGGGGATAATTTTGTTTTTTTAAAACTCAGCCATTTGAATACTGGAGTTAGGGCTGTGGCCTTGTTACTGATGGATATCTCGACACAGGGAGCTGCTAATGATGGATGCCCATAAACAGCATTAATAAACTTGTCCTCAATTTCGGAATTTCTGGTGGTTTGTGGCATTAGGATAATCCAAGCTGCAACA
The DNA here is from genome assembly GCF_007364275.1 of Archocentrus centrarchus. NCBI lineage: Eukaryota > Metazoa > Chordata > Actinopteri > Cichliformes > Cichlidae > Archocentrus > Archocentrus centrarchus. Next base: position 5,230,178 of record NC_044352.1, on the reverse strand, counting down.
CTTTTTGTTGAAGCTAAAGTATTTTAACTTGCAAAGGCACAGATTTGCCTCCAGTCACGTTGCCTGTCACAAAGTTGCGTCAATTCACCTCACTGCCTAAATTTGGCTATGCTTCTGATGTGAAGGCACCATAAAGCCCCAACCACAGATGAAGTGATTTGCTTGGCGCGCACTGCTTTGTAGCCGATTGTTCTTTTGCTGTTGGATGGTTCAGGCTCTGGCTACCTACAGTATGTGACCCCCTAATATATTTAACACTGCCTCATACGTCAATCAAAGGTATCCTTAACTCTTATTGGTAGTTGCTTCAATAGTGGACCTGAAAATTGAGAAACTCAGAGCCCGCCCGCTTCACATAAACAAAACAAACAAAAACAAAAAAAAAACAACTGGTGACATCCCTGTGTTTACGTCCAACTTTAACATACAGCCTATGAATATCATGCATTGGGGCCAACAAATATGGAGGTATTGTATCTGGCTAGTGGAACATCTGCCTCCATCTCACTCTGTCCCAGCATCCTCCTCTGTCATACCAACTCTGTGTGTCCTCCTTCACTACACCCATGAATCTCCTCTGTGGTCTTCCTCATTTCCTACTGCCTGGCAGGACCCCAGGTATTTAAACTCAGCTACCTTCACTACCTCTGCTCTTTGCATGTCCACCTTTTCCACCCATCTCCCTCTCAATGATACACTTGTATTCTTACTTGCTTTTATTAATTTTATTAGACAGTCACATTTACAGCTATGCTTCTGTCGGTGGACAGTTAAGCCAAAGTAAGTTGTAAATGCACAGATTTGTGTTTTTTGGTGTTTTGGAAAAACATTTACCCACCTATACATATCCAGTAACACTGTTGTTTTCATGGTGGCCTTAAAGCCACTCTGCCGATATTCTACTGTTTGTTTCAGAAACACAAAATGTGTGTCTGCTGTGAGTGAGTGGACAATCCAAACACAGCCATCTGACCTCCTACTGAAAACCTTACACGGTGGCGTTTCACATCGGACCAGTTAAAAACCCCGACAAACCTGCCGGGCTCCGCTTCCGGTTAGCTCGGCAGGTAATCGACACACCTGGCTGCACTCAAGGCCGGCAGCTGCTACTGTTTTCATAGCTATACAGGCACATTCATGAAAAAAGAAGTGGACTCCAGTGGCACGGCTTCTCCTGTGCTATCATGTTAGCTTCCATTTGCTAGCTAATGCTAAAGCTCAGTGCTAGGATAAAGCTAGCCACAGTTAGCATCAACTCACAGAGCTAACAGGCTAACCTCTTTTTTTCTGTCCATAAATTAAACCTAGAGGTCGATCAAAGGGTGTAAGAACTGTTCTGGGAGACTTTCCAGACTGTCTGGATGAAATAAATGTTGGTCCACTAAATAAAAACACAACCTCTCCTCTCCACGGCAAGCCAGCGGGCTATCTGCACCTTCTGATCCCGGGGAAGAGCGTTAAAGCAAGCATTAGCAACTCTGCAGGGCTGCTAATGCTAGTCTACTTTAATGTCATGTTAGCATACCGTTCCCCATGCTAACCGATGATTATTACTGTTATATCAAATAGCGTCCAGCATTAGCTGCAAATTAGCAGAAAGAGCTGCAGTTAGCCTTTCGGACAGCTATCTAGCATAGAAACTTAATTGGTGATTAACACTTGCTCATTTAAGATCCAAATAGGGGCTAATTGATGGCGCTTTAACCAAGTACTTCTTAATGTCTCTGCTTTACCCTTGTGGGTTCAATAACCCTGGAACTATTAATGAAGTCCAACAGTTTGCATTGATTTAATAAATAGCCGCACAAGCTACCGTCTATTAGAACTGACGTCCCTTCCCTCAACAAACATGGCGGCAGTACCGTTAACCGCTCAAACAGGCTGAAAAGTCGCGAGCAGTGTTCGGCCCGGTCCCGCTCGGTCCGGTCCTCAGTACTTACTCACTCCGTAGGTTCTGTCGGTTACAGTCAGTCTGAGTTCAGAGCAACCTGTCCGCAGCTTTAGCATCTAAACGCTCATCTTCATCTCCGACATGCCGCTCAAAGAGACGCCATTTCCTCCCCAACTTCACGGCGCAATAGCGCCCTCCTCAGGACGCGCACTGACAGCTATACTCTTTCAGTGGTAATGGAAAGAAAGACAAATATTAGCGCAGAAATGGCAACAATCAGATGATCCCCTATAAGCAAGCACTTAACAGCGAGGAAAAAAAAAAAAAAAACAACACGTCCTTTTTAACAGGAATTGCCCCATCGCTGTGTAGGGCCAAGCTCAGGGAGAGGCAGACATCTGCTGTAATCAACTGAGTGGAAGTGTAGATAGAAAATAAGAGTATGGAGAACCCTTTTCATGAACGTCAGATTTTGAAGACAGTGCGGAAGTCCCAAAAACGGCAGTTCCTCAGGTGGCCACTTGAGGCCACCTCCAAAAGTGCCTCCTGTTAAAATGTCCAACTTTACAGCAGAAATAAATGTTTATCACCTGCTATAAAACCTGTTTTGTCCTCAGAGTATTTTCCCCTTCATAACATCAATTTGAATTTACCTGAGGGTTGAAGTTAGAGGCTGTTGCATGTCTGCTAGGTCTCACCTCCGCTAAGTGCAGTTGCTGAACTGGACCCTTTTGGATCATAAGGTTATCTGACAAATGTCTTATATGGTGGCGATCGTTCAAGAAATTGTGCTTAAGTTTGGGAGACTGAAATTCAGATGCATATTGCCTCCCATCCAAATATGGCTTCTTCTGGCTCCAAAAAACGAACACGCCAGCAGCCAAAATAACATTAAGGCTTCAAAATGCAGAATTTTTGACATCATCACTACGGCGTAGGCAGGTTAAAGACCAACACCAATATGTTGGACATTCGTGTCCTGTAGGGTCGTGTATAGTAAAGTTCAGGGCTCCAATGTGACTGCAGACTCTCCTCTGATCTTATCTCTGTACTGTATTAAACCCACTGCAGATCTTTGTTGGGGCTCAGTGATCTCAAACATTGTCTCAAACTCTACAACATTTGAAGCATATAGCATATACTGTGTGTTCAGCATTTTATGACACAATTACAAATATTATTAAAATATTTCCATGTAAATTTTAAAATCATTAAAAGACTTATGAATAAATAGTTTCAATTAGATTAAAATAACGGGAATGTCGTGCCATGTTAATGTGAGTGTGACTGCTTGGTATGAACCGAGTGATGTTTTTCTGTAAAGGCACAGCTGGAGCAAAATACAAAATTCATCAGCAGTCTGAAATGTAATGCAGCTCGAAGCAGCAGCAGCAGCATCCTGCAGTTTCTTCTATAACAGTGACGGTAAAATCCACAGATGGGCTCCAGAAACTGTCCATCTTTGGTCCTCTAGTTTATGTCCATCATAGGCAACTGCAGTCACTTGTGTTTAGCGGGATGATAATCCAGCTCGTCGCTCTCCTCTGGTCCTCTGAAGTGCCCAGAACTCCTCGATTCATCTGATCAGACACAGGAGAAACACGATGAGCGAACTAAAGCAAAACTCTGACAAGTATCCAGTGTTAACTTCGTTGACTAAATATTTTCGTCATGGTTTTTGTCAACGATCCTTTTTTTTAAATGATGAAAATGAGACGATAACTAAATAAAAACTACCTAAAAGGATAAAAACGATGACAAAATTAACTGACACTTTCGTCAACGAATGAAAACGAGATGAAAATGCTTGGTGGGGACAACATCCAATCAGAACTTATTTAATTTTGTGACAGGGCAGGACAAGTTAGGAAAACATCCAATCAAACGCACAGTTGCACTTCTTTACTCTAAACCAGGGAAGACCAAACTAGCCTGTGATTTAACTAAGTGATGTAAACAGTGTCAGCAGGAAGAAAGAGAAGAGCCGATGTATGGACACATTTGTCCTTTGACGTTGTGACAAACAAAACGATGTGTAAACCATGTGGGGCGACTATCTCGGGTAAAAACACGACAAATGTTAAACAACATGTGCAAACCAGTCACCCAGATCTCCATGCAAAGGTAAGATTTTAATGTCATGCAGGGTAAAGTGTTTTTCCCAGTTTGTGTTTAGAGAAAATCTCCACACCGCGGTGGATTAGCCTTTCCTGTACCCTTCAGAGCGTCCTGCTGTAAAACACTCGTATTATCTCATGTTACATGTTTGTGTGTGTATTGGTCTTTCAATCATTAATAATAATAACTTTTAATAAACGTTTAATTTTGTGTAAGCGTGTATAATGACTAATTCAAGGGAACTGAAGAAAAAGCATTTACATTTTATACCCTTTATATTTTAGTCGATTAAATCGACTGTAGATTTAGTCGACTATATTCTTACCATAATTTCGTCGACTAAAACTAAAACTATTCAGATGACTAAAACTAAATCAAAATTTGCTGTCAAAATTAACACTGCAGGTATCATAAAAACTACTGCGGGTGATTTGCATACAGATGTCTTCAGACGACAGCAGCTCAGGAGTATGAATCCTTCCATCCTCGTACAAAGTTTTCTTCTCCAGGAGTCGCTGCTTACTGGAATTTATGTGGACTGCACAAAAAGGAAACGGATATGCTCATTATACCTATATAATGAGCACCTATAACTATAGGTGCTCATTATATAGGTATAATGAGCACCTAGTATAGGAATGGTGCTCTTTAATGAAACTACAATTTGGTCCTTTAACGAGCTGGTGACGTACCTGAAGGCTCCGGAGATGCTGACTTCAGGGATCCTGCAGGAGAGAACCCACAGAACCCTGCTGTGGTTTGCCCTCTAGGGACTCCTAGAGTGAGTGTTCCGGGTCCTATACTGAAACTGGTACTTTTGGGCTGAGTGGGGAAGTTGTACTGGTCCTCTGTGGGCACAGAAGGCTGGTTGCACTGAGCCTCTGTGGGCCTGGTTGGACTGCGATACTGGTCTTTGGTGGAAGGAGATAAAGACCTGCAGCTGGTCCCATTTGATGTCAACTGAGGGCGAAGGTCGTACTGGGAGAAGCCTCGACTCTCATCGGTTTCACATGGACCAGCAAACGAACAGGAAGACAGAGGAGGTAAAGAGGATGATGGAGGAAGAGATGAGGATGAGTGGAGTCGGTCAGGAGGGGAAACGGTGCACAAAGAGGGAGAGGAGGAGAATTTGGTGAACTGTGACACCTGGTATGTGTCCTCCAATGGTCCCAGTTTGGACAGCTGGTGTGACACATCTTGTACATCAGAGTCCAGGGAGCGGGGAGGTCTGGGGAAGGACTGGTAGGGAGGCTCCCTCACCATGCTGTTTATGTCCTTAAGAATTGAAAACACCTAAGAAAGAAAAAAAAAATATTGAGGTGAAAAAACTGAGGAAGTCCAGACTGAATGAACCTGAAGAAGTCTGGACTTCCTGAAACTACATCTGAGGAATTCTGGATTTACTGAACCTGCATCTGACAAAGTCCGGACTTAATGAAACTGTTTCTGAGGAAGTGTGGACCAACTGAACCATAAACTGAGGAAGTGTGGACCGAGTAAACTGTCATCTGAGGAAGTGTGGACCAACTGAATGGAGGAAGTCCAGACTGACTGAAAATCCACCTGAGGAAGTCTGGATCTACTGAACCGAGAACCTTCAAACTGAAAGTAGTAGTTACAGTAATTTCATCTATTTACATTAAAGCAGTGTAAATGTGGGTGTGGCTAGCTCTTACCTCTTTCATTACTGGTCTCTTCTTCCTGTTTTTGGCCAGACACCTGCAGGCCAGAGTCACAAGCTGCAGGCTACCACTGGGCTCAGCAGTGCCCCCTGCAGGAAAAGCGAACACAGTTGGTAACAGGAAGCACATATAGCCACGCACAAGAAGGGCAGGGATTGTGATCTCATCTCAAACACTGACCTGAAATCAGCCGTTTGTCAAGCTGCTTCCTCCAAGCTGCTTCAGATGAGCCATCTGGACCTTCCTCGATATCCTCCACCAGGTCCTTCTGCAAACCAGAATCAAAACTTGATTGGACAGACCAGGTTACTCACAGGGAAACACACCGGCCTAGTTTGGAAGGATTTTGTGGTTTTTCCAGAGCTGCACATTCAAAACAACTCAATCTGTGCATCAGCTGTGTGAGCGTGTGTGTGTGAGCGTGTGTGTGTGTGTGTGTGTGTTCTAACCAGGTATCTCTCTCCAGATATCCTGTCTTTCTCCAGAGATCGACGTCCAGTCAGCACTTCGAGCAGCACCTGAAGCGCACACAGACACACACGCTGTGTTGCTCTGTTGTTTTCTGCTCTCAGAATAAAAATGTTCAGTTTCAAGTCTGTTCCTAAAACATATTTGCAGCAGCTAAAAGAGTGGAAGACAACGGCGTCAGTTATGACCTCCATTAGATCCTACACAGGAATACATTTTCTATGGCTCCATTTATGTTTATCTGTCACAGATTAATTTATCTGTAAGGGTGTGGTAAAGTATGAATCAAGGTATGAATTATATATATTACAGTATGCGAGCATTAATTCCACACCAAATTACAGATCAGGTTTCGCTGTCATCACAGTTCCTCCAACCTTTTCTTACTTCCATGCTTCCGTTTCATCTTTGTTCACATCTTGTGTGATGTTTCAAATATTTTGTGGCGAAACAATGAAAACTAAGGCATCTGTTCACTTCAAAACATCACAATGTAGTGATTAGAAGTTGAACAATGCACTAAAATCAATGCCTATAATGTAAAATAAAACTGTATTTCACACAACTTCCCATTATACTCTCCACAGAAACAGGCCTGTTTCTCTTCAAAACTACAAAATGTTACTGGAGAAGTAGACTGACAAATTTGTCATAGGAAATATTTTTATGATTAGGAATATATGAGTATATAGATGGGGTCAAAAACTCAGTTACTTGAAGGTTAAGATCATTTCAGTTTTTCAATCAATCCACAGAAACACAGAATCTGATTTTTCTTCCAAAAACATTCCTCTCAATCTAACAGACTATATTTCCCATGAGCCCCTGCAGCATCTCACCACTCCGAAGCTGTAAACGTCCAACTTGGGTCCCAGCTCTCCGTTCCTCACGTATTCGTCCGGCAGGTAGGCCAACGTTCCTCTCACTGTTGTCGTTTTACCGACAGCTGTCGTGCTAGCTGCCGAGCCACCGGCAGAGCCAAAGGGCACAAACCGAGCCAGACCGAAGTCTGAAAGCTTCGCCGTCATGTGACCGTCCAGCAGGATGTTGGAGCTGGAGAGAAACGGGCACCAAAACAAAAAGTGTTTTTGAAGTGAAAGCAGAAGCTGGATTTCTGCCCTGATGGTTCTCTTTGCCTGTGCAGCACTTTGTTTGACAAAGAAAAGCAAATATTCACATAACTGAGTGCATGATTTCACAAATGACTAAAACACCACAGACCGCTGCATGTTTGTTAAGTGACAACATGACTTGTGATGTGCACCTCACTGCAGGCACAGTACAGCTGCTAAACAAAGCGTTTAGACTTCTGATGTTAAACTCTGAGAAGCTCGACGGTAAAATATTCATGCCTTTATGACATCAGGCAGCATTATGACCAGGTGGAACATGTTAACTGTGATAAATGAGTAAATGTGATGGTAAAAGTACCTCATACTAATCATTTCCGTATTTATTAAACAGGAACTTCAGCTTCAGGTTTTGTTTCCTGTAAACTCAGTTTCATCTGAAATGACACCTGCCTACGCCGACACGTTTTACACACCATCCCTAGAAAGAACGAAGGCGATCTCTAGACAGCAGAAGAAGAGACGCTTTCTTCCGCTCTCTTTGTTGTGTTTCGCTGAATGTCAGAAAGAGATAAAAGGGCCAAGATGTGGAGTACACAAGATGTGAAGGAGAATTTATAGGAGAAAAGCAGGGCTCAAAGAATCTAACTGCGCTTACGACAGACTGCTCAGTGTCGTGACAGTGGATGTTGTGGATGTGGGTCTGCTGTGGTGAAATTACAACATCCTGGACAACAACAAGGGAACCGCTGGCCTGTAGAGCTCTGCTGTCAAATGTTTTACTGGCATGTGATAGATTGGAAGAGAAACTTATTTGGCTGTAGGCCAACCATCACTGAGCTCATACTTTTTAATTTATTTTTATTTTTACAAATTTTGAAAAATTGTAAAAACTACAGAAATAAAAAGTTTAAAATCTGTCTGCAACATTCTGTCGACCAGTGCCCGACGAGTGCTAAGTTTCAGAAGAATTTGCCAATAAATAAGGAAAGAGTAGAGATTGATGTTAAACATCAATGAACAGCATTTCTTAAAAATGTAAAAAAAAAAAACAAAAAAAAAAAACTGCAATATTTTGTTGATCACTGCCCAATCAATATTCATGACAAGTTTCAGAAGAATAAGACAATAACTAAAGAAGGAGTAGCAACTGAAGTTAAAATGTACAGTATTTCTGGAAAATTTCAAAAAATTTGTTTAAAAAAAGTCAAAAATTGAAAATCTGTCTGGAAAATTCTGTAGACATTTGCCCAATAAATACTCATACAAGCTTTTAAAAAACTGGCCAAGAAAATAAGGAAGGAGTAGTGACTGAAGTTAATCATCAATGTACAGCATTTCTTCAAAATTTTGAAACTTTGTAAAAAATAAATCTAAAATTTATCTGCAGCATTTTCAAAAGATTCAGGCACTAATAAGGGAGATATAAAAACAACTTTATTGATCACTGAAGGAAATTCATGTAGTCACTGAAGTTAAAACATGAATGTAGTTTAATTTCATTAAAATAATTGAAAATTAAAAAAAAAATTGAAACATTTTGCAGAGCTTTGCACATTGAATACTCAAAAGACATTTCAAAAGAGTTGGCCCAGGTATACATGAGGAGTAGGGATCAAAGCTAAACATCAATGTACATTACTTGTTGAAAATGTCAAAAATTCATAAATCGTGCCCTATTTTGTAGAGCCTTACCCAAACAGTATTTATACCAAGTTTCAGAAGATTTTAAATAAAAATGACTGAGTAGCAGCAAATATAGCAAAAAGTTGACAGATGCTGGACGGCTTGGAATCGGATCAGCTCCGGTGACTGTCACTGACAGCAGAGCTAAAAATCTCATCTTACATACTCCGACCTCTGTGCTCCTCCCGTGTTGGTCGTATAAAAGAGGATTAAAGATAAATGGGGCAACTGGGGCTCAGGAGATAGAGCAGCGCACATGTCGAACCGCTCTAGGGCAAGATATCAGACCCCAAACTGGCCCCAATTCATCCCTCAGAGCGCAAGTGTGATTGTTAGAAAGAGCTTAAAGGGATACAATAAGGCGCTGTATAAATGTGTGTGTGTGAATGTGGCTTGTAGTAAAAAGTGCTTTCGACTGCTCAGAGTAGAAAAGCGGTATATATAGATACCTTTCACAGAAAAAACTAAAATAAAAGCCACCTCATTACCAAGGTTGGAATTTTAAAGAAAAGTGAATTTATGGCCTATAAATAGAATGAAATAGCCGCTCACTACGCCCACTCATTTCTCTCTTCCTGCTGGAGATAATCCAGCATAACTTCTGCTTTTATTAAAGTTTTCAGTGACTCATCTCACATATGCTCATGATAAACCCTGCAAAACAGGCACAGCCAATGCAAACTCAATTAAATTTACTTTGATCACTGTAGTACACATGCATTTATATTTACTGCACAGCCACAGTGTGACATCATCGGTTTTGAAGCTCACCTTTTCACGTCCCCGTGGATCAGCGGTTTCTGACCTTCAGAAGGGCAGTGGAGAAACTGCAGGGCTTTTGAGGCATCTTTAACAATACTGAGTCTCTGAGACCACGAGAGGACCACACACTCCTGAAACACACAGGCGGAAATAAACACACACCCATGAAACGCACAAACATGTGGGCAGGGTTTTCCCCAAGCACTGAAAGACTCAGGCGCAGCACTGAGCGTTTTAATGGCGAATGAATATAAAAACAACGTAGGAGGCAGCGCAATTAACATAAAAGCTTAAGAGCTACCCCCCCTCCACCTCCACCTCAGGCCAAAGCGGGTACCTGGACAACAAAGCAAGTTCAAGATACTCAGGATCTCTTTATCTGGCTTTACTTAACCTAACATCAGCAATCAGGCTAAGCAGTCACACGCAGGTGTTTACCAACTCAATAAGTTAATCCAGGGTTTATTAACCAAGATACGATCACATTCACATGAAAGGGGTGGTGTTGGCAGCATCTGACCAATCACAAACGTGCATAAGTCATAAGTCTAGTTAGTAGCATTGCAGATGGGCTGATTTTACAAAAGATAAAACTATTCTATAGCAAAGATATGAGGATGTTAAACTCTGCTGCTGCAGAGTGTGTGTGGGAGGAAAAGCACTGTGCAGGAGTTTAATAGCTGCATGAATGTGTCTGCCCTTTAACCGCTTTGACTGGAAAAGAGTTACTATACCGATCAAGTTTAGCCTGACTGAAGCTGGCGAAAATACTCACTGTCTAAATGACGAGAATATCACAGCATCATATCATGTCAACAAAGCATGGGAGAGTCTGATGGAGGTTAATTGTTACTCCATCAGAATGATATTTAAATGTGTGTCAGGCAGGTTTGATTTGTATTCAGCTGCAGCCTCAGTGGTGTTTATGGGTCTGACAGTAAAGACTAAGTATTAAACACATGTTTTCAATATTTCAATACTGAATTCTACAATAAATCACATCACTGCAGTGTTTGCACTGTGAGAAAGTGGCACAGAAATGATTGTATACCCAGCTGTGTTAATTATTTAGTCAATTTATTTAGTTTAACTATCGACATCCTCATTTGACCTCACATGTGCCAATACTAGCAAACTTTAAAACAACGAAAGACAGAAAACACCCCCTAAACTGATATTTTTTTTATTATTTAGCTCCCCTTCAATCCTGATATTCACTTCCCATGAAGTTTATTTATTTATAGCTCACTGTGTTCTGTTCAGGTCTGCTTGGAGCAACAGATGGAGCTAACGGCTCAAAAGGAAGGAGGGTTGTAGTGGGAGCGCTGGGTGTGTCAGGTAATGACAGCCTCTGCATGAAACCTGTTACATAATGGAGCAAAGACTTTATGCTCTGAGCGATGTCAGCCTTCTTTCACAAATAACTGTAGGGATAATGGTTGGAAAGGAAATAACCTAAAAAACCCAATGACACCCAGAAAGCACCTGAGTCCTCTGAAAATCTGGGAAAACCCTGAAAAAATATCTGAGCCGTGTGCATTTGTGTAGGTGTTACATTGTGCAGCTGGTCCTCCAGAGATCGGTTTTCCATGTAGCTGTAAATCAGACACAATGACCCTCCTCCTTCACTGAAACCTAAAAGATCCACAATGTTTGGATGTCTGAACCTGAGGAGGAAACACACACACACACACACTAATAAGCACGTGACTTTGTGACTTTTATCAAAAACAACTGAAATCCTCACTGAGGAGATTCACCCACCTCGACAGCTGCTCGACTTCGGTCTGGAAGCTCTTCCTCAGCAGAGTCCAGTCCAGCAGACCGTCCTGTCAAAAACAGAAGCAATACCAACCAATCACAGTCTGCTTCCTGGCAGTGAAATGGACCAATGACACAAGGAGTTTTCAGACAGTGAGCAGCTGACCCCTCCTCTTACTGTCAGTAGCTGTTTTTACCATAAACCTTTTTTAACAGCTGAAGTTTTCCTTTATTTATTTTGCTATTGTTGATTCTTCTCGTCGTTCGGCTCGACCGCCGCCGCTCACCGTCTCTCTGTGTGAGACGCAGGATCTCTCGGAAAAACTAAAGCTGATGGAGGGGTTACCTAAACCTGCCTTCAATTTAACAGCCAGCAGTGGGCGACTCCTCTGCTCTGTGACGGTCAACAAGGATGCTCTCATTGGCTAACAACTTGTCACTCATGTAAATGCTTAGCTAGAGGCTCACTGAAGCCTAACCAGTGGCAGACGTCCAGCGGGCGACATCCGTCTTTCGTCCATGGCCACGATAAGCCAAAACAAAGGCCCGCAGAACCTTTTCGATCCATTTCTGACTTTTTTGTCCCCTAACCTTGCTTTCTTTGTAATGGCCAGCAGGGGCCAACTCCTCTGGTTACACAAAGACTGGGTTTTATAAAAGCTTTTGAGAAAATGGTCTTTGTATCAAAATCAAAGCCCACAACACTTCAATCGATTAGCTTCTGACCTTTTTGTCTTTCATGTCATTTCCATTTGTTTTGCTGTTTTTCTTTGACTGCCTGGCACAAATCTGGCAACTGTAACCCCAACTACCCCATAGTTCCCGCAGTGGAACTGTGGGGTAGTTGGGTTAGGGTTGGGGTCATAAAAATATTCCATGGCCTGCACAGACAGCTCAGTAATGGAAGCGAAGGACCAATCTCTTCCTACTAGGGGTGGGACTCGATTAAAAAAATGAATCTAATTAATTAGGAGCTTTGTAATTAATTAATCGAAATTAATTGCATTTTAATCACATTTAAATATTTAACATGATAAATATTAATTCAAGTTTGGTTGATGAATGAATCAATATACATAAGCTTAAACTTCAAAATGTTGTTTATTTTCCCACCAGTCTACTACACAGACCAATGAAGGGTGGAAGTGCTCCTGTGATAAGCAAACTCCTGAAATTAAAGTTAAGCATCATAACTGATAGTTTTATTCAACATTAATGTCTCACTAATATAGTTGGAAATTAATCATTCTCTCAGCTGTATTCCTTGATGTTGAAATGTGTCATGCGTGTTTTAACAGCTTATTTTGAATTAAAGACTTAAAATTAAACCACAAAAGGAGAAAAAGTTCGTTCTCCGTTTAACCAGCTGCTTTTACACAGCTGTGCTTTGCACTCACGGTTGCTAGGCTACGCAGAGGTGAGGGCAGGGACGCTGATATGAAGGCTAGCCGCTCACTTCCGGCCTTTGCGGTCTTCGAAGGACGTGGGCCGGGTCCTTCGAACAATGTGGCCGCTGAATTTTTCACATCGTGCGTCGATATAATCTGTATGCCTGGAACTCGTGCACTGAGAAACGTTCCGGTGCAAAGTGCGATTAAAATGCGTTAAAACTTTTAATTCGTTAATTTCCCCGTAATTAATTAATCGAAATTAACACGTTAAAGTCCCACCCCTACTTCCTACTAGCAGAAGAGTCGCCCACTACTGGCCACTGAAAGCATGGCAGCTTTCACCTTGAAGCTACACCCATCTGTTATACGGTCTACGATGCAGGGCTGTGCTGACGTCAGTCTGTACAAACGATGATGAGCGCATCTACCCCGCTGCAGCTTAAACAGTAAGCAGAGCGTTTCTGTAGTTCCTGCCGTTGCCTGAATGCCGCTCGCTGCCTGAAAACACCTCCAGTCTGAGCTGCGTTGGGATTAGCTGACCTGTTTGAATCTCTTGACAGCGCAGTTGGTGTTCTTCAGAGTCGCTCTGTACACGACTCCAAACCCCCCCTCACCTATCTGCAGGTGGGGGGAGAACCCGTTTGTCCCAGCATACACGTCTTCGTATGACCAGCACATCACTGTGATGCTGCAGCTGATGCTGCTCATCACTGCTGACGCTGCCACCGCCTCCGCCTGGGGCTGAGGGACACATCATTATCACCATCATCCTCACGCTGTGCAGTGATGTGTCTGTATTGATTATTGATCAAACGCTGTGTTTTGTGTGCGTGTGTGTCAGAGTGTGAGTGAGAGAGACCTGGTGGTGTTGTTGCACTTCAGACCGCAGCTCCGGGGGGGGCGATGTAGGTCTGGGTAGTGTACTCTCTGCTGTATCAACTGAATAAAGAAGTGACATCATCACTGTCACAGAAAACATGAGCAAGCTGACAGGTCGGACAAACCAGTCGACCAAACAGATGAAAAGTCTGTGTGTGCGTTACCTGTCTGGCTGAGTCTGTAGGTCTCCTGTGTGAGCACGGCCTCTGGCTTTTTGGGCTGGGGGTCAAACCGAGAGTCACGGAAAGGAACCAAAGGAGGAGGAAAACGAAGAGCAGGAGCAGGAGCAGGAGCAGGAACAGGAGCAGGAGCGTAGGCGTAAGGGTTCGGATTTATCACCCCTGCAGACAGAGAAGAGACAACTTCTAATATATCTGAGACTGGACTTCCTGTTTCCCAGGGGGCGCTCATGAGTCCAGAATAAACCAATGTAGCTGTGTCCAAAAAACAAATTTTGAGGTTTAAATATTTCAGGCAATATTCATCATGTTTTTGAAAGAAGACTTTTTTTTTTTTTTTTTTTTTAAACAGGTTTTGATTGTAGTAAAAACACCCTTCTGTGATGCTCTGGAGCTCGAAAAAAAGAGCGACTAGACTTGTTTTTGGTTCTTGAAGACGTTCCACCTCTCATCCAAAAGGCTTCTTCACTTCTTTCAGAACCTCTCAAGCTTTTTGGATGAGAGGTGAAACGTCTTCAAGAACCAAAAACAAGTCCAGTTGCTTTTTTTTTTTTTTTTTTTCAAGCTCGAGAGACTACCATGACCTGGATGACTGAGAACCAACACAGACACCCTTCTGTGAGCAGTAATGATATCACAACACCATGACCCATGATTTCAGGCATGACGCGAGCAGCATCATTCTGATAGCGTCGCCTTCAGCACCACAATAAAAACATTTTAATGGGGAAATTATTTGATTTAGGAACTAATTCCAAAGGATTTTATCATTTGATTCAGTCTACAAAGGTGCAGCTTATCCTTGAAGTTCAGCCTATAGTCAGAGACAAGTTTAAGAGCTCTGAGAGCAGCTGCTGGACTTTTGGGAGAGGAATGTTGTCTCGTTCTTGTCTGACAGTCCCGGGTCTTCACAGTCGTATTCTTGGTTTCATGACACGCCAAATGTTTGCAGTTGGTGAAAGGCCAGTTCAGCACCCCGACTTTCCTACTACAAAGCCATGCTGTTGGAATAGATGCGGCACGCGGTTTAGCATCGTCCTGCTGAAATATGGAGGCTTTTCCTGAAAAACATCATCTGGATCAGAGAACATGCTGCTCTTTTCAAAGAATATCTCATCTTGTCCTGTATATACCTTCTAGCATTGATGGCACCTTTCCAGATGTGCAAGCTGACAGTTCCATAGACACTAAAGCACCCCCACACCATAAGACATGCAGGCTTTTGAACTGAGCACCGATAACAACCCGTTTAGTCCAGAGGATGCAGCATCTAATTCTAAAAAGAATTTCAACTTTCATTTTGACCTTAGAAAAGGTTTTCCACTTTTCCACTCGGTCCATTTTGAATGAGCTTTGGCCCAAAGACGACGGCAGCATTTCTGGGTCACCTTCACATTTGGCTTCTTCTTCCAAGCTCTAACCTGCGTTTATGGATGGCACTGAACTGTGCTCACAGACAGTGATGACAATCATTTCTAGAAATGTTCCTGAGCCCACGCAGTGATTTCCATGACAAAATCGTGCCTGTTTTTAATGCAGTGCCTCCCGAGGGCCTGAAGATCACAGCATCCAGCATTTATTTTCAGCCTTTTCTCATGTGCACAGATTTCTCCAGATTCACTGAATCTTTTGATGATATTATGAACTGCAGAGGATGAGATATTCAAAGACTTTTCAATTTTATGTTGAGGAACATTCCACAATTTGTGAAGAGGTTTTTCTAGACCAGTGAACCCAGACAAAAAAAATATATATAAAAAAATAAAGAACAGGGGTCAGATCCAGAGGGAGAAGAATGGAGAGAGAGAAATAGACAAACAGAAGTGGAGCGGGTTCTTAGTTCAATAAGCTGTTTACCCCCAGTTTAACTGTGTCTTCTTTAGCACTGCAAATACACACAGCGGAAAGCTCAAGATAAACATCATCAATAAAAGTGAGCAACCACTGCTGCCGAGTAAGCAAGTAAAGGTGTTTGCACCTGCTGGCAACCAACGTTTAGCAGCCGTTAAGCCAGCTAACAGTTTTTATATTCCCTTTGGATTCGGGACAAAACGTGAAAAGTAAGGATGTCCCCTTAATTTGTGGTTTTTCACTGTGTCCTGCAGCCCTAATCAGTGTTTAACATGGTTATACGCTGCAGCCATAACTGTAGATACAATAGCAAAGTATCAGCTTCTGGATGAACGTGAACCACGAGGCAACCACAGGTGACAAATTCAAAAGAGAGGTGATAACCAAAAGACAGCTCAGAGCAAACTTAACACCATAAATAATAAAATTCTTCACAAATGAATCTCATTCAGCAGTTGCAAAAGCATCTGTGAAATAACTCATTTTAAGATCTTATTTTCTGTTGTTTTATTTATTTTCAGACTTTTTAAAAGATACACGGAAACCCAACTATATTTAAACAATGTTTTTAAAGTCCACTTTATTAATAGCAGTTTGACCTCTAGTGTGGTGCCAAAAAGTTTTAAACATGCTGTTGTGCAGCCCTTGCTGAAGAAACCTGGCCTAGACTCTTCTGTTTTAGCAAACTTTCCAAGCTACCATTTTTGTCAAAAATCCTGGAAAAGATTGTTTTCACCCAACTAAAGACTTTCCTGGATGAACATGCAATTCTGGAAGTGTTCCAGTCTGGGTTTAAAACCCACCACAGCACTGAGTCCGCTCTGTTAAAGGTTTTTAACAATATTCTTTTAGCAATCGACTCTGGTGACTGTGTGGTACTTGTGTTATTAGACTTAACAGCTGCGTTTGACACTGTGGACCATGAGATCCTCATTTCCAGGCTGGAGCAGTGTGTGGGCATCACAGGTGCAGTGCTCCAGTGGTTTAAGTTGTACCTCTCAGATAGAAGTTTCTGTGTGTGCATTGATGATTTCGAGTCTGCCTCTGCTGCCCTCCCTTGGGGGGTTCCGCAGGGCTCCATTCTGGGACCTCTCCTGTTCTCTTTATATCTGCTGCCACTTGGAACTATTTTTCGGAAGCATGATATTTCTTTTCACTGTTACGCAGATGACTGTCAAGTGTATTTTCCACTGAAACACACTGGTTCATGCTCTGTCCAGCCTCTCCTTGAGTGCCTTAGAGACATCAGGGGATGGATGTCATTAAATTTTCTGAGTTTGAATGAGAAAAAGACAGAAATCATGTTGTTCAGACCCAGTGGCACCAGCAGTGCCCCCTGTGTTGACCTTTCCTCCCTGGCCCCATATGAGAAATCCATTATCACTAATTTAGGTGTAAAAATGGACCCGACTTTAAGGCTTGATGCTCAGGTGAACGCGGTGGTGAAATCCTGCTTCTTTCAGCTGAGAAGACTGTCAAAAATCAAGCCTCTTCTTTCAAAACCTAATCTCGAAACAGTAATACATGCTTTTATAACATCTCGTCTTGATTACTGTAATGCACTTCTGACTGGAATTAGCCAGGCCTCCATTGCTCGTCTACAGCTGGTGCAAAATGCTGCTGCACGATTTTTATCTGGTACAAGCAAGCGAGAGCACATCACCCCAATTTTAGCTTCTCTTCACAGGCTTCCGGTTCATTTACGAATCCATTTTAAAATTCTTTTATTTGTTTTTAAGTCTCTTAATGGTTGTGCCCCATTTTATCTATCTGAACTGCTGCACCCATATGTTCCATCTCGCTCCCTTAGGTCAGCAGACCAGATGCTTTTACTTGTTCCGAAGTTGCAACGAAAACTCAGGGGTGATCGAGCCTTTGCAGTTGCGGCTCCAAAATTGTGGAATGGTTTACCGCTGTATGTCAGACAGGCTCCTTCACTTGCTGTTTTTAAATCTCGTTTAAAAACACATTTTTATTCCTTGGCCTTTGACCCAGTGTGAGAGTCTGACTTAAATCTTAAGACACTGTTATAGTTCTTAATTTATTAATTAATTAATTAATTTAATCTCTTTCACATTTGTTTTATTTCTATATCTCATTGCCTTCTGACCTGTTTTTGGTCTTTTATGTGTGATGGTTTTGTACAGCACTTTGGTCAGCCCTGTTTTTAAAAGTGCTCTATAAATAAAGTGGTACGTATGTGGTACGTATGTGGTATGTATGTACACGGGCTTGTTTTTCTAGAGGCAGGTATAAATAATGCTTCCTTCACTCCTACTCACTAAGGACTCTCTCACAAACACCCTCGCTGAACTGTAGCCAACTCATGCACAGTGGCATTAAGAGGAAGCAGAATTACTTCCCCAGATGGGCTCTGATATTGTAATGCCCTTTACGGTCAAAGGTCATGATTTGTAGGGCATGAACTCACACTTCATGATGACGTCACGGGGGCGTAACAGCTGCAGACGCTGCAGCAGGTCGATCACCTCCCCGACTCGAATGTTCCTGTTCGAGCAATTGACCATCACCCAGTGGGTCCGCCTTTCCTGCTTCTCAGCCAATCGCACGTCGTTCTGATCGCTCAGGATCTCGGAGGCTGCGAGACAGAAACAGTAGTAAAAACAAACTGATGTGACGGTTTCACCGAAACACCACAGACTTCACAGGACACACAGCAGCTCGCCATCAACAATCACGAAATAAAACCTGCTACCAAAAACACCGGGCTGCTGTGGAAAATGTAAACAAAAACAGAATATAATGAGTTTGCAAATCATTTAAGACACTTTATTCTACCAAAAATGATACAAAGAGAACATGTGAAATATTAAAACCTGAAACGTTTTGCAGCATTTGGCTGAATCTCCACACAGAGACGGCCATAACTCCTAAACAGGTAATGCGATTCTTTTGTTAAAGTCCTTGAATTAAAGCTGAAAGTCCACACTTCAGTTACATCTGGATGTTTATTTTAAAGCTCGCTGTGTTGGTGTGCAGATGCAAAAGTACAAAAAAGTGTCACTGTCCAAATACTTATGGATCTAACTGTAACTTAAAGGTCCACATGTCCATTTTCCAGGGGAAGGACAAGATTATTTGTCTTATCCGGTGCACAACATTTAGTCAGTGTTTTTTTTTTTTTTCTCTAAGTATAATTTCTTTATGAGCTGGTTAACCTTTGAACCTTGCCCATGTGACTTCAGCTTTATCCAGAGTCTTGCATTAGTGTACATTTGATAGAAAATTTGAGGGATTTTAACCAGTGCAGAAGCTGTGGAGACACACTCACGTGCCGTCCTGCCACAAACCACAAGTGCGTCACAGATGTGGGATACACTATGAGCGGCCCTGACGCTCATTGGCTTGAAAACAGCAGTGGGAAAGGCCACAGCATATTTTACCACGAGGAGGAAGAAGCGCAAAAAATAAAAAAAAAAAAAAAAGCAACAAAGATCAAAGAAGCACACAGGAAAAGCACAAATGATTAAAGTTTATTCTTCTAACAATCGTTTTTTTTTCAGCAAAGAATATCCCTGCTTCTTATGCCATCTCCACAGCATTGGCAAAAAGAAATGACCGGCAACATTGCAAAATATGAACAAGAACAGCCAACATTGCTGCTTCCTTCTCATTTTCTGACAACAAGCCAGCCTTCAGGCCTGCAAAACCAAGTACCAAAAACTGCAGATCCTCTAATGGCCGCTTGTTGCCACTCAATAAAGAGCCGTTTGTAACGGGCAGGATAAGAAGCGATGGTGGGACGTCCAGGGGAAAATAAGTAGGCATCATATGCGGGACCACCTGCGATAGCTGCTCGGATGATGCAGACTGGAACTGCCGGAGCTCAAGGATGAACATCTATGGGCCGAGAAACACTTATGATGAGGCTCCAAAATGACATCACCGTGGTTATGTCCATCTTCCGGATACAGTTTATGAGCTCTACCTATGCAGTACAATATCGAGCCTTTTTTTCCCCTGCCTCAAAAATCGCTGTAGTATTTCTTTTCTGTGCTGCTGTGCTATAAATGTTCTCCAGTACCCACATTTGATTCTGTCCCTTTGTCTTCTATCCATAAAATTCAGTGAGATTAAAGTAGAAGAGTCGGCTGCGGCTGTCACAGCTCGCTAAACACTGCTTAAACACTAAAATTTTATAGGTTGATTTAAATTTAAATGGACTCCGCACAAGCTTAGGTAACAAATTTTATTAGTAAAAAACAGAAAATCTCACTACAAATAGGCTGCAGACTACCTCTAATGTTTTTCTTCACTATTTTCATTATGTGTCAAAAGAAAGAAATTTCAGTTTCTGTGACATTTTTGTGTCTCGTACCTGCTCTGCTCACATATAAAATCTCCCAAAAACTTCCTCAAAACTGAGACCAGTGAATTCATCTATATTTAGTAGTAGTAAAATGTGAACTTGACATGGGCAAAAACTGTACCTGGTATTAACTCAGCTGCCATCCCCTTCAAAACAACCTCTAATTCGCAACTTTCTGGAAACAGGTAGGACAGGTAAGCACTCTACCTGAGGGCAGAATGAGAGCGCCTGATCACAGCTGAGGTCCTCGGCGCTTCTAAAATCAGCCGCTCGTTGACTTTTATTCTTATTTTTCCGTCTGTCAGTATTCCACATGGCGCTGGTTTGGTAACCGCCATTAAAACTACAAGAACAAGAACTAGATTTCACATGGCAGGAGTTACATTCAAGAGCTGTTACACCAAATAAACACGCTCAGGTTTATTTCGGTGAAAAAGCCCTTTAACGGTGGACCCCACCTCCCCGCTTTCCCCATATTGCCAGCCTTTAGCATTCAGTCAAAGTTCTGGTTCTGACTCACCAAAGCGGGTCCAGTCCTGGGTTGACAGCCCGTCCATAATCCGGCAGAACTCATTGTCGACGGACGCGGGCAGGTTGTAGTAGAACTCGGCTCTCGGGTCTCTTCCCGACATGTTTACTGAACTCCCCTCCAGGAGGTCCACTCTGAAGCTAACAGGCTAACCGACAGAGCCCACCGCAGGGGTGTGCTAAGTGGTCTGTGGCGGGGAAACGTTCACACAGGGACCCGGATCACTGGGTCACATCAGAAACGCCCGGAACAAACCAGATGAACCACTTCAAAAACTCTCTCAAACTACAGGTTTGGATCCGTCAGCGCTTCCGCCCGAAACAAGGGCCCCGCAACAGGCGCCGCTTCCGCTCCACACTACCAAAATAAAAGCCCGAGTTGAACCGCCTGTTTTACACTTCTCTTTATACTTAAATTTTTATTATTAATACTAAGCTCCTATTCCTGTTATATAATAATGATAATGAACACTTTTTTCCTTTGCTCCTCGAACACCAGTTTCAATGAACCACTTATCCGCTATATAATGTGCCACTCACTATATATCAGGGCCTCATGGTAGTTTCATTAATTAGCATTAAAAACACAATATTGCCAGAATCATTCGTCCATCCATCCTCTTCCGCTTATCCTGTTCAGGGTCGCAACAGGTATGGGCAATTTAGAATCACCAGTTAACCTAACCCCAGAATCAGTCAACATTTATCAGATGTTTTAAATTCTTGTGAAGCATCCAAAGAATTTTTTTATTTTCTTTCATATATAAAGGCAGTGTTGGATATTATCTGGTATTTATTGTTCTTATTTTTTTCCTTTTACTACATTTTTTAACCATTTTTATTTGGTTTTATTTTTCTTTACTGATTTTATTGAGCTGTGTTACCTTAAAGAGCCATTTTATTGTATTATATTCAGGTATTTATGTCATATTTTAGTTTATTTTGCTTTTACTTAATGAACTTTTTTCATTTTTTAGTATTGTATTTAATTGAGCTATTTTTTTTATCTTATTAAGCTGTTGTCATATTTTGTTTTATTCTTTTGACAAATTCCACTTTATTTAAGCTGCTTTTTTGAGTTTAATATTTTGACTGCTGTAACAGAGGAATTTTCCATTTTTGGGACAAAGAGTTTATCTTATCTTACCTCTGGCCTGAGTTTCAGTGTTTGCCAGACTGGCTTCATTTCATATTATTGTGGACGGTGATTCATAAGCTGTAGTTGTGGAAGTCACTGAATAAAAATGTAGAGTTGGAAATAGGCAGACTCTGTCCCCTTTGACTAGAGAACTGTTCTGGTTCAGGGGCGATGGTACTTTGGAACAGCAGGTAGCCGACTGGGTTCTGAGAGCAGCTCTGGCCCAGTTATGTTGGCAGATTTCCTTCAGTTCTGGTTTTACAATCTGGGGCAGTCTAGGCTGGGAAGTGGTGAATAAACAGAGTTAGAGGAGAGGATGAGCATCCAGGTGTCCTGCAGGATGGATGTCTGTAAAGACCTCATTTGAACAGACCCTTTGAATTTGTGTACCCACCTGTGACTTTTATTTTCTCAAAGGAAGTCCTAAATGATGACTTCCTCATGGCTTTGACTGAAATGAGTCATTTTCCTGTCTGAACTATGACATATATGAAGCCTGACATCTCAGGCACACACAGAGAGCATTTCACACTTCCTTTTTCCCCCCATCTTATTTGAATGTTTGTGGTCAAATTAAATGCCTGAATGCTCTGTTAGTTTAGGTCAGTTTGTTTCTGTCAGAGGATTAAAAACAGCAAACTGTTATTAATATCACAGACACGTACGGCTAGAATCACAACATGAAGTGAAACTGTGAAAACTAAAAGACTGCATCGTGACTAAAAACAGAAGCTCCACCCATAGTTCTGCTGCCCTCAGTGGAGAGATTAAAAAAGCCTGGTTTAACAATCTGGTTTTCTCATCAGATTAATAATCTATCAGGTATGAGACTGCATGAAGATAGCTGTGACTTATGTTCACTCTGTGTGATGATCCAGTCTGAAGCTCCTTGAACACACATTTGGTTGTTTTGGTGAAGCTGCGTCTGATCTATGAGAGTTTTACTTGTTTTTTTTTTTGTTTTTTTTAAAAAGTATTTTCTATAAACTAATACATACATGGCGATAGTTCAGTACACAGATTGGTCTTTTCATGCTGCTGGTGAGCTGATATACTTAATCACACTGAGCAAAGTAAAATAAATAAATAAAATGGGGGTGGTAGAGCTTCCAGTCTTGGTTGTCTTTCTTTCATCTTGAGATTCACTGTCCCTCTTTTTCTCCTTCCGCCTGGCAGGATAACGAAGAACCTTTCTTCCCTTTTCTAGCCATTGTGGTGTGACCCTCCTCTTGATATCTAACTAAAGAATATGGAGGCAAATTATAAAAATTTGTCCATTTTTGTGGGTCTGCTGCAACACTGAGGTCCTGCTCTATATAAATGTAATTTTGATCCACTGTTGCCTCACTGCAAGAAGGTCCTGGGTTTGAATCCAGTCTGGGGCCTTTCTGTGCAGAGTTTGCATGTCTGGTACTCCAGCTTTCTCCCACAGTCCAAAGACATGCAGGGGGTTAGGTTAACTGGTGATTCCAAATTGACTACAGGTGTAAATGTGCGTGTGAATGGTTGTCTGTCTCTATGTGTTAGTTCTGTGACAGATTGGTGTACCCTATGGCAGATATGAAGCCTATCCCAGCCTAGCACCCACACGACACTTAACTGGATAAAGTCAAAGTGAGCCTTTTTGGCATCTTTGTCTTTTGAAACCGGACGTGACAAGCGAGGGGTCGATAAGTCTGTGAAACTGAGGACACCACAGGGTCATTAGCCAGTGAACATACCCTGGTTTTAACTACCTTCTGACTCTAACATTGGCCATGGTAGAAAGAAATTGGCCAAATCTGCATTATTTATAATTACCAGCAGAAGGAAACTCCTCTAGTTGCAGAAAGATGAGTTATATAGAAGCACTTGGTGGGGGGGGGGGGCCCTTTGGCTCCCTCGCTGGTGACCTCAGAAAACACTTTTCTGATGAATTGATGGGCTCAACCACCATTTTCACGGCATGAGTTTTACGTTCTTGTCTCATTAATTAGTTTTAGCTGTGTGTCATCACCCTCCTGTGTCCACTTCCCTTGATTACTTCATGTGTATTTAAGGTTTCAGTTTGTCTCAGTTCCTTTTTGCCTCATGCAGTTTGTCTCTGCTTCCTTGTCTGTGGTGCCCCCCCGCCCATCCCTTGTTTGGATTGGCTGTTTCATCAAACTAAAGATCCATTTCGGTTTTTCCACACCATGTGTTCATGTTTTTGGTCACTACCCTGAGCTCATGACCATAGGTGAGGATTAGAATGTAGCTCAAACAGTTAAGTAATTCCACAAAGTGCTCATTTCAGTACAAACCCAGCTATCGTCTATAGACAAAAACCATTAGAGCACACCTGTTTTCCTTTGAGTGGCTCTTCCAGGCTAACCAAAAGTCCTTTTGCATGGCTTTCCAAACTCCTCTTTAACAGCCAAAACTACAGTCTTTCTGGTCTTCCAATGCGTATCTAGTGTCCCCCAGGTCAGGGGTCGGCAACCCGCGGCTCATCCAGGCTTAATCTGCGGCTCTGTGCGGCTCCCGGAAGGAAATTATAAGTATCCAATCGAAGTGAATTTTATTTTTGTCAGTTCGGTTTTTGTTGTAGTTTTAAATTGGAACATTATTGTGATCTTGAAATATTAAAATCATTTTATTTATTTTCGTTTCTCAATATATGCGTCACTCGCGGTAGCCGCTACCTGCTTCCGCTAGTATTTGCGACTCTCACTGTTTTGTTTTCCGTGGAAACCGGGTTCAAATGGCTCTTTCCGGATTACAGGTTGCCGACCCCTGCCCCGGGTCAACGAAGGCCTCCTTCAACCTGACTTTGTTCACCAACAGCATCAGCCAACAGGCTCTTAGGTTTCTGCCACAATGGGCCTGATTTCCTGACCATAGCTCCTTCTAAAGTGGAGGCCTTGAGCATGGCCCACTCCCCATTGCATGAGAAATTCTAATGGAGTTGGGAAATACATTCTAAAACTATAGATTTGTGTGTGAGAAAATATGTCCATAAAATAGAGCATATTAAAAAAAATTAAACGTTCTTATAAAGGTTGAAGATTGTTTAAAAAGGGGTCAAAACAGTAAAAACAGTATCTTAAAAATGTTCATCTGTATGATAATCATTTATCATGACTTCAATGTTGTTTTGTGTAAATAATATATCACTATATTTTCATACATAGGTACATACATATATGTATGAAAATACACATATATGCATATATTATATCTTATATATTATTGTGTATCTATCTATATATATTATAGTATGTATATGTGTATGATATATATATGAAGATAGATTTATACTTAAATATGTAAATATGTATGTGTGTGTGTATATATGTATATGTGTGTGTATGTATATACATATACTCTATTTTTAACTAGGTTATTTATTTAGTAATTTTCTCTTTGTACATCACTGCTGCAGTTCCTCCAAATTTAATCCGAGCCTATAGCAACGAAATCTCGTTCTAATGCGCACTGTATGGTGCAATTTTGAATGACAATAAAGTTTGTCTATGTCTATGTCTATATTATTTGCGTTACTGACACTAACATTTTGCCGCTTGTCATTTTTCCAGAATTCAGAGGGCACCTGAACGTCTCACTTGGACTGTCTTCTCGCGGGACTACACCGCCCCTGCACCTCGCTGTTGACCCCATGTCGGAGTACATCTCGCGGTGTTTGGCGGCTGACGGCGGTTGGAGATGGAGTCGGAGGGGGCGGGGTGCAGCAGGAGGGAGCAGAGATGTTTGGAGCTTTTTTTTAATATAAAATTATTTATTTAAATAAAAATGGCCGCCGTGGAGAGCGGAGAGGAGAGACTGTAAGTGGCTTTTTACATTTATCCTCCCTTACCGCGCCGCCGCCACCGCCGCTCCGACGGCCGACAGCCGTTTCTGTCGTGTGTTTTATCGAAGTGAAAGTGCGTTGATTTTTACCCCGGCCTGTCGCGGCGGAGCGGGGTTAGCAGGAATACGTCACCAACTTACTGCTCAGCCTGTACTTTAGCTGCGGAGCTTAGCTTTAGCTTAGCCCATCCTCCGCGCACTGCCGGGCCGCTCTGACTTTACCACAACTCCCCTGGAAGTCAGGCCGGGGAGTTGTCACAAATACCCCAGCCTCGGCTTAGCGGTGAGGGTGTACCCCTCCTCCCGCGCCCCGTCTGACAGACAGGAGCTAACGGTTGCTAGCTGGTTAGCAAACACACAGTGTTCTCATGAGAGGAGGGTCCGGCTGTTCACATTGCTCATCACTAACCCGGGTTAATCCCACTCACCAGTAACCCGGGTTAACCTCCCTCACTGCACCCGGAGCCTCCACCCAAAGGGGGCCGAAACACATCATTAGCCTGTTAGCGGGCAGCTGCCTCAGTGCCGCTGAGCCACACAGATCTCAGTGTATGCCACTTTTTGTATGTTTCTAACTGCAGGCGGGAGTAGAACCTGTCACTGTGTGTGCGTGTGTGTGTCCCAGTTTCTTCAGCAGCTCACTTCCTGCTCCTCACCTCCACCTGCAGCTTCAGCAGCACCAACGCTCACCGAAATGTTTGTGTCTCCACAGCGTCACTACCATCATACACCTGTACATGAACACACACAGCATATCACGGCAGCGTTAGTCAGAATAAAAACACAACAGTTTCCTGTGTGATCCAGGGGTGTGTCCAGAGGTTGGGGTTGGGGTGGAGTGCCACGCCATGCCCCCCCCCAAAAGAAAAAAAAACAAAAAAACACAAGCGGCAAAAATAAAGCGAGCATGGAGGTACCACAAGCTGCATTTCCACTTGAAGCTGATGCCAAAAGTGAGGCCATCCCCATAGCCTCCCCTGTTACAATGCCCAACTTTACAGCATTAAAAATATTTAAAAAGTCAGTGTCAGCCTCTGTGATTAGTTTCCCCTGTCATCATAACCGACTGGTGTAATTTTTTATTATAACTTTAGATTTGTTGTTTAAATAGTCAGTTACTTAGCACTAATTAGCAGGTATGTGTATCTGTACATTGATAAATAACCACACCGTCTTACATCTATATAAAGTTGTTTCTGGCTCCCAAAAGTCAGCATGTCTTCAGTCAAAACGCTAACGTTCATGCTTCAGACGCAGCGTCCATAACCAAACCAAAAGGTCATGCCCTGTAATTGATTTATTTGTGTTTCTGGATACAAAAGTAACTTTCTTGTGTGTCCCTGAGCAGGATTTTTCATCGGTCTCATATGTACTGATTTATATGAAAACTCGTTTCTGCCAGTGGGGAAAAAAAAAATATCGCCAGGCAGAGCTAAGTCAAAATTTTGAGATATGTACAGACACACTGACCCATCCATATGAATGGATGTGTGTCCAAACTTTTGACTGGTACTGTATCTCAGATTTTCAACTGACTGACTGAAATTTCGAGTTACTACCAAATAAGTTGACATTTCAGGATACTAACCCAAAATTTTGACTTACAGACACCAAATTTTTTTTCTGTCTGTGGCGGAAAAAAGCCTCCATAGATTGATGTCGTTCATGTTCACACGGTTTTTATTTAGACCACAGTTTGAGTTTCCTGTGGGACAGATTATTATTTAAAACATGTACTCTCATTAAAAAGCACTTGGTTAGCATTAGGCATTAGAAATGATGTTGTGGGTGCTGGTTTAGCTCACTGGGTTGAGCGGGTGGCCCATCTGCTGTATGAGTAACACAGAGCCGCGGGTTTGAGGCCTGCGTGTCTTTTCCTGCTGTATTCTCTCCACTCTTCTGTTGTAATAAAGGCTAGACCTTTAGATTAGGTTTAAATCAAAGTTTTTGGTCTGGGCTGAAATGCACCGGTCACCACTTCCCTTAACTCTGTTTTCCTGGTTGCCGTCCCCACTTCCTCTGGGCAGCATACATGCTGCGGACACGAAATATATTTACTATTGAAATACACTGGTTTCAAATTTGTGCTGTCATGAAAACATGTCACAGTTCATGAACACAGCCAGATAGATTGCTTTTTCAAGTGTTTCACTTAACTGTCCTTTTATTTTGAAGTTTCTGAGATAGTTTTCATCATCTGGATAACTTTCCATTGCTGATGGCTTTCATTTTGAAAATAGCACACTTTAGTGCATTCTTTTAAATTCCTACAATTAACTGGAGACTTTAATTTTAGAGGACACCCATTTAAAGCATCCTGGTAAATTCATGTAACTAAGTGGGGTTTTTCTTTTTGAAAATAGGACACTTTAATGCTTCATTTAAAGATTTCTGTGACTATCTAGATACTTTTATTCTGGAAAGATGAATCTTGGGGTTTATATTTGGAAAATCTGACAAACTTTTGAATAACTTCTCACTATCTTGGGGCTTGGCTGTAGATGTGGATGTGAGCGTGTGGTTGTCTGTCTTTGCCTTTGGTCTGGCCACATCGGTTGCCTGTTGAATTGTAATCCACCAATCAGAAATGGGCCTGAATAGCCTCTAATGGGATCAGCCAATCAGAATATTTGGTTTGAACTCACCAACTGACACAAGCTGGCACATTTGAATCAGCTGAAATAATTTGCTGAATCAGTATCCACACTAAATGAAATCATGTCCATTTAAAGTGATATACACATTAATGGATCAGTAATTATGGTCCAATAATATAATCTGTAATGAGGACTTTTCCAGTCTGTGCACAAAATATAATTCATTTGTTAAAGCTGTATAATGAGAAATGCCAGTTCAGGGGCATTTCCTATTTTTTGTCCTATTTGTGCTAGTGCAAATGTTTACTGGTGTTCATTTATGTAGACTGGCTTTGTAGGATTTTACGTGGATAAGTTGGAATTATTGTCATGACAAAAGAGCCAGCATGAAAGTAAAGTCCACATTCAGGATGAAGTTTAAATAAATCCCAGATCACCATAGCCTTTAATGCCCATCCAAAGTAACAGAGAAAATACTCTTTATTAAATAAACAGTCTGATGAATGAGCCACTGCATATATACCTGAATCACAACAGTCATGGCACTTCATTGTTCAGACATGTAGGCCAAATATATGTCTGTATGATATAATTATTCAGCATTATGCTCAGTAATTTGGGATTTAAAAAAAAAAATTATTTGGTTTATAGCTTCTTAAATTTTACAGCTGCAGCCAGTCTTTCAAAAGCAACTCTCGGAGAGAGGGGGGGGCAGTGCCACCCCAGCTCCATCTCTGGACACACCCCTGAGTCCAATTCTGAGGTTATACACTTCACTTCCTGCAGTCTGCTGAATTCTTTTATAAACCAGTTTGGTTGTTTTCTGCATCAAATTATGATGAGAAACACACAAATCAAGCACCAGGTGCCAGTTAAAAACTGGATTCTTGAATGCATTGCAACACTCAGGCATTCTGTGGCATTTTCAAATAATTATTCCCAACCTTTCCCATTTATTGTCATCCCTGCTGAGTCAGCACACATGTAGAGATGATTTCTGTTGTCTCGTGTTTGCCTGGTTTAAAATGTGAGAGCGAAAGTGTAACAAAGTGATAATTTTGTCAGATTTCAGGCTGCTTTTCTGTTATTTTGCTTTGGGATATCACCTGTTTAAATATGTACATCTCACGTGCTCATTAATTAATTTGCGGTTGCCTCGATTTTTAATTGCGCAGACATGTTTGTACACATATCTGTGGCTCTCTGTGTGGTGAGTTCACCACTCTTTTTACAGCCTATTATATGGTGCACTCACAGTGTTATACAAGGAGCAGCGTGGATGGTCACTACCCAGACATTTCATCCCGTCAGAGTAAAAAAGATGGGCTGACAAAAGGAAAGACAGCCGCACGTCTGTATGCAAGCTGTCAGAAAATGCTTGTAATTATTAATGTGAGAAAATACTGCAGTATATTATCTGTGACAGAAATGCACCTCAGTCTTTGTTAATCTAGCCGATGCTGATCTGTTACGTTGTGACAGCAGGAACATAATTAAAATGACCCGAGTAGTGTCCCTATATAAAATTCCTGATACAGGGAAGAGTGAATTTGTGGATAATTTCAGACGCAACCTGTGGGTCATCAGCTGCCTCCTGCCTGACCATCTCAGATTTCCCTGGAAAAAAAATTCCAGTGGAAATATGCATGTCTTAAAAGGAATTATGTAACATTTCCGACCCCTAATATCATTAGTTTTTGCAACAAAACAAAAAACAATTTCAAGGCATGAAGGTTGAGCTGTTTTTAGATGTTGTCCTAGAATTGTTTATGGGGCACCATTTTAAAACAGAATTATCCAATTACTTGAGCTGGGTCCTTGAAATGTTTTAGGGTAAATATCTGGTACCATGCCTCTCTGAAAATGGACTCAGGTTAACGTAGAATGATTGGTTGAAGTTCTAAGATATTTGGATGTGAGATCTGTGACAGCAGATTCGGAAGCCTGTAGAAACCACAGGTTTGCAGTTCAGAGCTTCTCACATTCAAAGCACACAATATTCTTTAAAGCAGTCCAAATCAGGTAAATGGTTTCACAGGTATTAAAGCTTGAATATAGAGAAAAAAAAAAAACTGACCCATCTTCTGTGTGATACTTTTATGTTTTTTTAGTCTCCCTCCAGGAATTTGCTGACATCTGTGATTCCTTATATTGATACTATGGTTATTATTCCTTATATTGAGATGCTGATTTTTATTCTCTCATTGATTAAAATAAAAAAACTGCACCGTAAAAGTAGCCAGAAATGCACGTGAGGAACTGATGGT
The DNA here is from genome assembly GCF_007364275.1 of Archocentrus centrarchus. Taxonomy (NCBI): domain Eukaryota; kingdom Metazoa; phylum Chordata; class Actinopteri; order Cichliformes; family Cichlidae; genus Archocentrus; species Archocentrus centrarchus. The sequence continues at coordinate 5,199,752 of NC_044352.1, read as the reverse complement.
GCTGAACAGGCCAGTCACGATTGTTGCGGGCTGCGTTGCCCTAGTTACATTTCTTGGGAGGTGCAGGTCAGGTTACGGCGTATGTTTCCCGCATGATAATTAACGGTAACTAACACGTAATGCAGCACAAGCATAAATACCTGCAACATTGCTGGCAGTAGGAAGAGCTTTTTCTCATTGAGTTCTATAGAGTCTGACTCATTTTTACAGCCAGAGGAGTCGCCCCCTGCTGGCCACTAGAAAGCAGCGTTTAAGGCAGCAGTCCCAATCCTTTTAACCTGAGCATTACAGAGGATTGCAGGTTGGTGACGGGTGGCGGAAGGTGGTCTTCAAAGTTTAGGAGCAGACACCAGGTTCACATTTAGATTCTTGTTTGATGTTCTGGTTCAGTCGACAGTGAAATCAGTGAAATCAGAGATGCTGAATCTCCTTGGATCTGGCTGGTTCTGGTTGCTCGTGCCCCACGAACATTCAGACATTAAGTCAGCAGGAACTTTTTAAATATTTCTTCAGACTCTTGGAGGAAATACTACCTTTTCTTTATCTGTTTGCACTGCCAGAAAGGGGATGATCTCAGTTGTTGGGGGGAAAAAAGGCTCTAAGTGTCTAAGCATTAAAAATAGAACAGAATCTAGAGTAATGGACTGACAGTGAAAACCAGACTTTGTTTAGCCTAAATACTCAATAAAGTCACAATGTATGTGATTGTGACTTGTACGCCAGTGGATGGTCAGCTTTTACAACGTGTTAGCCTTCCTTTTTGTCATGTGGCTGCCTTCAGTTCTTTTTCTGACCCTATTATTACGGTCTATTTGCATTATCTGGACCCAGCATGGTGTCATGTGGAGTGTTGGCACTCCATTACCACACACCTCCGTACACCTTGCTTCCATCGCCTTCCAAGCAGTCTGGCTGCCTCTGGTTCAGATATAGTGCTGTTTTGAAGCATGGGCATCATGTCAGCATTAACCAACTATTCCCACCAGCTGGCTGCTGGAGGAGCACTCTTTTTCTCTTTTCTTTAGGCCTGTCTGCACTGGTGGTTTGCTCCAGACAAGAAAATGATTTAACAAGAAAATTTTAGCCTTGTCCACCTTATTAACCTCCTCGATGTTATTCAGAGCTTTCGATGTGTCACGCTCTTACCGTCCAGCAACAGCTTGAATAGGCCTGTAAAGACTTTTTATTATTATTATTAAATTAAGCTTAAGACCAAATTTACAATGGATATAAAAATCTAAGGTGAAAACTTTCCTTGATGTCAGTTCAGAATTAACTGTAAGGTAAAATGAAAGCATCTGGTCAAGTTTAAGAACGTGTTTATTAATGCTAAAAGGAAAAAAGAAAGATGTAAGCATTTCTAAGCACTGACTTTAACCACTTAGAGTCGTTGATAATTTTTTGTCATTAAACTTGCATCTTTCCATTTCAGTAGGCTAAGCAATGCTGGTTAGCAAGGCCTAGTCTCTGCCAGTGAGAACCATGAAACCTCTTTTTTTCTGACACTTAGCTAATATAAGGCTTTTATAAACCTAAAAATGGTCTGAAGGGGTTGGTGGAAATATATATATATATATATATATAAAAGACATTTTTAAAAAGTGAAAACAAACCAGGCAAATTTCATGACATTTTTTTTAACCTTCATATTCATCCAGTTATGTTCACTATAGGCTGACTGATTCATCAATATATGAGTGAGGTTAACCATCATTTAGTCCGGCTTGTATCAGAAATGCCACATCCTTATTGATGGAGTCACATTGCATGATCTAAATAATAAGAAGCAAGTGTTTCAGAGTTTGGAAGAGTTTTTTTAAACACAGTTTTATTAGTTTTGTGTTTTCACTAACAAACAAAAGAACATAGAATTGTACAACATACTGTTATGTCACATTACAGAGGTGAAGGAAAAAGAAAAGAAAAACTGCCACTGTACTGTCACACGATCATGTCATATCGTGTCTTCATTGGTTTTATGCCTTATCTATTGCCATAGCAGTCAGAAATTAGATATTTAAGAACTGTACTCATCCCAACATACAGCACACACAAACACACGTTCATGTTCCTATGCATGTATTGGTGAGAACTACAGCCAAAAGTAAAATATGAATGTCTAAAGAAATGCTAACATATATAAATTAGTTTTAAGTTGGAGCCTTTGCTCCTGCCGGAGTGTACACCATCAACATCTGCCTGCCAGCAACATCTGTCCTGAGCTTCCTTTACCACCCGATCCCACCCCAGTCCAGTCGCTTTGACGTCTGCCACATGGTCCCGGCTGTCTTGTGTTGTTTGTTGCCGGCTTTCTCGCCGTATCCCTGAGCCATCCCCACCTACCTTCCCTTTTTTCATGGGTTGTTGCTCTGTCTGCTGACGCTATTTTTTTCAGCCATCAGGTTGCGAGGATTCAGCGCAGGTACTGGTTTGCCAAAGTCTGGACTTTGCCCGCGGCAGTTTTTGTGGTTCTCCATGTTTGAAAACTCATTTGAAACATGGACACCAAATGAGTTTTCAGGAGCTGTTTAAAACAAGGCTGATCCATCAAACCTGATGGTCTGAGGAAGCCTGTTACAGAGTTTAGGCACTACAATATCAAAGAAAAGTGCAGGACACTTAAAAGACACTGACTGGTCGTAGAGGCCGAATGAGGTCTCAGCAAATCTGCAGGAGCCTGGGCACGTAGAGTTTCTATGTGATTATTACAATTTTAAAATTAATTCAAAAATTTTCTGGAAGCCAGTGAAGGGAGGCTAGAATAGGGGTGATGTCAGGGGTGGACTGGCAATCGGGCGTCCCTTTTTTTTTCTAAGGGACCGGCCCACAATTTAGAGGGGGCGGCCCATTGGCCCATCTTCAATATAGACAGTGGACAGAACCAATCAGGATATAGGATGAAAGCGGCCCCACCCTTTCTCTGCGTGGTGCAGAACACTGAAACTACTCCCACTAGTAGTTTCAGTGTTTATCGCGTGTGTTGAAGGAGAGACAATATGGAGAAACCGAAGCGGCAGAAAGGAGGTGCGGAGAAGTTAACGTGCGAAGAAATTGAAGAGTGTCGCTGTAGATGCTACAAAATGTGTAAAGATCACAGACATGTTTGCTGCTGTAGCCTCCACGTCCTCTGTAACAGTAATGCTGCAGCAACAGCAGGCTGTAGGCAGAGCCGGCCAGAGGCATAGGCGACATATGCGGCTGCATAGGGCCCCCTGACCACCAGGGGCCCCCAAAGCTCGCCCACATTTGTCATGAAACTTTTTTGGTTTGTTTTAAGTTTTTACAAATGCCAATTTCCTAAAAGAAAGAAGAGACTATTCTAACTGTCCAGATTTGTACACTTGTAACAACACTAATTTAATGAGTAGGCTACACTCTAATATTTCTGTCTCAGACTGATGCTAAAAAGCTAATTCATGCATCTGTTATTTCTAGGATGGACTATTGTAATTCATTATTATCAGGCTGTCCTAAAAGCTCCCTGAAAAGCCTTCAGCTGATCCAAAATGCTGCAGCTAGAGTACTGACAGGGACTAGAAAGAGAGAGCAGATTTCTCCCATATTGGCTTCTTTTCATTGGCTCATAGTACCGTATCACCCCAACAGAGCACTTTGCTCTCAGACTGCTGGCTTACTTGTGGTTCCTAGGATACTTAAGAGTAGAATGGGAGGCAGAGCCTTCAGCTTTCAGGCCCCTCTTCTGTGGAACCAGCTCCCAGCTTGGATTCAGGAGACAGACACCCTCTCTATTTTTAAGATTAGGATGAACGATGGGTTTTCTCTGTAATTATTGTGGGGTCTTTACCTTACACTATAAAGTGCCTTGAGATGTCTGTTTGTTGTGAGTTGGCACTGTATAAATAAAATGTAACTGAATTGAAAAATTGAATTGAAAAGGCTGAAACTGTAATATATCCTAAAAAAAAAAAAATCAACTTTAACCCTCCAGCATTAATAACAATTAAGTTCAGGGGACAATGAAGTGGTATGAAGGGGGCCCCAAATCAAATATTGCTTAGGTCCCCTTCAAGGCTTGGGCAGGCCCTGCTGTAGGTGAAGACAGCAGCAGTGTGATCAGCAATGGCGATTGATTAATATCAATATTTATTTACATTTGCATATTTCCCCAAATCTGAAAGAAAGAAAGAAAGAGCTTTATTTGTCACATACATTTACATGCAGTGAAATTCATTCTCTGCATTTAACCCATCACACACATGGAGTATGTAGTACACACAGCACAGCATGGAGCAGGGGGCAGCCAAAGGGCGCCCGGGGAGCAACCTGGGGGGGTGGGCTTGCTCAGGGACCCACAGTGATGCCAGCCCGAGGATTTGAACCAGGGTCCTCTCAGTGCCGATCTTCTTCTTCTCCCCTAGGCCACCACTCCAGCCACGGCACCTTAATCTGATAAAATAGCAAACGGTCAAGGCCGAGAAGTGTTGGATGAGCAACAAGTGTCCATTTTAGGCTGCATCATAGCATTTTAGATATTTAGGTTAAAGGTGTGTTGAAAGGCTGCACAGTAGTTTGAATTTGTAGCCTCTGTGCTGGTTAAACATGTTTTAAAAAGCCCTCAAGCAGGTGAAATAACAGATTTTAAAAAAACTAAATGATACGTCAAAGCTTTGCAATTTAAGCATTACTAAAGTAAGTTTAAAAAAAAAGTATAAAAGGATTATTAGCAAAAGGTATGCCCACACTGAATAAGAGTAAAACAGTGTCAAATGCTTCTAAGACATAGTTGCGGGCCGGTCTAAGCCAAAAATGCCAGGGCCGATTTTTTGTCCCAGTCCAGCCCTGGGTGATGTGCACATGTCCGCTAGTTTTTATTACCAGCTGTGGCAGCACATAAAACCTGAGCTCCAGTTATCTAGAAGGGAGAAAATTAGTGTGTACTAAAAGTTCCACATTATTGGGCGACAGCTGATTTTTAACTTTTGTGATCTTTCTTAGACAAAGGAAACAAGACTGGATGAGCTCAGAGAGGTCAGTCAGACTTTATTTGTAGAGCACCAGTTAGTGCAGTTCAGTGCGTTTCACCGATGACTAACAAGCGGATTACAAGATGTAATCAACACTACAAATAATATGCAGTAATACATTTAAAAGGTGAAACATCAAAGAAATAAATTAAAATTTGAAATGGTCTGTGAAATGGGTTTCACAGAGCCAATAATAACCAGAGGGCGTCACGTAGCTTTGTCAGGTGATTTGGTGCAGCCAGTTACATGATTGTCCAAATGAGGTGTCAATCAAAATGGGAGGGTCTAGCCTGCCATATAAAGCAAACTACAACCGTCCTGCGGACAGGACGTGTCCAGTTAAGGGGCTACTTAAAGAGAACCAGATTTTTGATATCTGCTTACAGTCTGATAGCTATTGACCAATCACAGGTTAGAACAGGTTTTCATGGTAAACAGTCTGTGCGGAGAGAAAACGAGGTACTTTAAAACCTCTGGCTGTCTTTTGATGACAGTTTAACTTTTTATTATTTTTGTTTTTTAATGTGTCTGCATTTTTAAAAAATGACCGTTGGCTGGAAGAGGACATCTTGGCCCGAATGTCCTCGGGCTAAACTGGAGGATCTGTAAAATTGACCCTCAGAGGTTAAGTCAGCAGACTAGCAGATGGATTCCAAGATTGCCCAAAGTGACCTGGAGAATTATTTGGTCCAAAAACTCTTCTTGTTTTTTGTTTTCTGTCATCGCGGCCTTGAAGCCCCATGAAGATCAGACTAATCAGTCAGCTGCTCAGACTCATCGGTCTCATCTGAACTCAGCTTTTTTTCCAGCTTCTGTCAGGATTTTAGACTGCTGCAACTTCAAAACATTACTGTGTGAAATATTCAAGCTCTGCTGGTGCTTTTGGTTTGCTTGTTGTTGTTAATCACTTTTGAAACACTTTATTGTATGATTAGTAAAGTGTGATCGAGGATTATTGGGAGCTGGATGCTGAAGAAGAGCTACAAGGCAAACGAGGAAGGCCAAACAGGAGGTTTATTGATGTGAAAGAAGACATGCAGGTGGTTGGCGAGACAGAGGAAGATGGAGAGGACAGGAAGTGGTAGAATAATATAATTTGCTGCGGTGAATGCTAACAAGAGCAGCTGAAAAACAAAAATATTCATTTTTATTTAAGCTGTTGTCTTATCAGGGCCTTTGTGGTGTCCACTAACATAGTTTTTTCTGGTGTTTATTTCTTCTTCCTGTACCTCCTGTGTTTCTTGCAAATATTTTAACGGTCTCACAGCAGTTTGTGAAATATTAGTGACTTCTATTGATTTGTGTTTCTGGACATAAATCTTCTCTTATTTTCACATCTGTGAACACAATTTTTCATCAGTCTGGTCTAGTACAGGTCTGTGTTCATGTGCACAAAATTATAATTTATTTATAGTTTCAAAGGACAAAGAAGTCCAAACGTGGAGGCTCGAGGGGTTGTTGGCAGACCCAAATTCATGTTAGATTTCCTTTGTATTATTTTTGATACATTGTTAATTATTTTTTTTTAATTATTAAAACCAAGTTGGTTATGTTTTGCCACATCATTTAAAGCTCTAATTTTATGGTTGCCTGATTTGTCTGGACACAGTTCGTACTGAAGACTTAAAATATGCTTCCCCTTGAAATACATTACTTTCAAAGTCATGCTATCACAAAAAAGTGTAAATTTGCATTGATGAATATGAACAAACAGGCTGCTTTTTCTGGACCATTTTACTTTTTTGAGATGGGGTTGAACATTTCAGCGCCGAATAACCGTACCATAATCAAAGTTGCACCAAAGTACTTTTACAACCTTTCTAGAATTTCTAAAAAAAAGAAAGTTTGTGTTCAAATGAAACAGCAATGCCAAGGCAAAAACAAAAAAACCTACCATGGACTCAAACTCTTGACCTCATGCTCTGAATCCTACTTGTTATCCTACTGGTGTAACTGTTAGCTACCTATGTAGTGAGGCTTTGGTAAAACCTGTCTGTGTATGAGCGGACTTTGTGGGGCTTTAGTAACCAAATTAGCTGTCAGCGAACTGTTGCATTAAAAAAAGGACACATGCTTTTAACTTCTTTCTTGTAGTATTGTGAGCAATATTTCTTGTCTACCACAACCCATCCACCTATGGTTTTTGACCAGTAAGATAACATCGCTGTTTCAATCTTGTTTGCTGGTTCTCTTTAGTCTTCATTTTTCGGTTTGTTATTAGTCTTTTGGTTACTTCCTGTTTTACTTTGAAGGATAATTTTTCCCAGGTGTCTCGTGGATTTACTTCCTGCTTTTGCACTTTTTCCCTCCTTTGGGATTGCTCACGTTTCCCTCAGTAGTTTGACCTGTTTGTTGTTTGATTTTATTGTATTTCTCATCACACAGGTTGTCCTCCCCTTTGTCAGATTATCCGTTTGCCCCCTCCTCTTTTATTGTAAATTCATGTTTGGATTTTTACTCGCTCAACTTTGACTATTGTGGGATTTTCTTGGCTTGGCCTACTAAAGGCTGGCCACATATTTTACACCTGTCTCCTTATAACTTAATTCATGAATGTATGGACTTGGTGAACTCTGAGTTTGACTGTAGTCGTGGTGCCACAGTAATAATACCTGACAGTTTATCTTGACCTTACAAATGCAGCGATGAGCTTTCACATGAATATGATTGAAACCTGAATATCTAATGTTTTTCTTTGTACCCAAACACAACACTCAGATACTTAAATATCTTTATTTATATATAAATTTATTTTTGTGTATATTAACACACTGGTTTTATTTTCTAGCCAGCAGAGGGCAAAGATTTTGAACAAAGTTTGACATGTTAACAGTTGTAACATTCAGAAACAGAAGGAGGAAGAGCAAACAAGTCATCCCAACTCATTCCCATATGCTATTAATATACATACATTTACATCCATCTGCGCACATCTGTCAAGTTAAATCAAAAGAGAAGGAGAAAATGCAAAAAAGAGGAAGTGCTTGTGCATGCAACAACTTTCAGACAAGAAACTAAAACTTTCCTATTATAGATCTTGGATGCCTCAAAACTGAGGTTTTTGTTTTCATGCATTCAGAAGCACATTGTGTTTTCAGGGCAGCATTCATGAACTTCACCCTAACCTCGCGGGCAGAGAAGCTTTTAAATGATTTAAAGTTTAAGAAAACCTTAAGAAATGTGAAGTAAACACCGGTCCGGCTCGTCTTCAGCCCCCATGCTGCTGAAATAATCAATCAACACATAAATATTAATGAGCAGTTCTGATTAATCTTTTAATCAGAAGAGAGCTATCTGTCCTCTGCTGTCAGTTCCTCCAGTGACTCTGATTTTGGGCTCTTCTGGTTTCCATCTGAGTTTATTTAGTAATGTTAATCTTGTTCCAACTGTCAGACTTATGATGAGAAACAGCCTCTGGTCCCTGTTAGAAAAACAGGAAATCTGACATCTTTTTGTGTGGTTGGTCGGTCAATTCATAAACCATTTTATATACTTTGAAAAAAACAATCTGGCCTACTGAAGAAAGTGAAAACTGATTAATCTGCATTGATTTCAGATGCAGCTAATCTAAAGTTTTCATAGATAGAGTAGATATATTCAGCTGAGCAATGGCCACAAACTGCATCGTCACTAAAGTGTGAGGTTTAAATAGCATCAGGAGGAGATGCACAGTTCACACTTATCTAACGGAAGATGAGTTAATCTCTTCATGCTTCAAAGCTGCTGCAGAGGGGGGAAAACACCACTGTAACCTACAACTGCTTGAAGACACGCCAATGTGTGAGTTGAAAACTTCCTGTCGGTGCGTTCAGGGGTAGTCCTTTGCTGTAACTCGGCACTTCCTGCAGTTGCTTCACAATAAAAGCCCCAGTCTGCGTGAGCTAATTAATTTGCTGTGTGGTCCACACACACAAAAGCAGGGAGTCTTACAGGCTTTCCATCATCAGAAATAAGGTCTGCTATTAACATGTGCTCTGTTTCTTGGAAGGTTATCCGGATCTGATATTGATCCAGATAATCAGTCACATCCACCAAAGGAACTTTCAGTAGCACTTCAGTAGCGTTTTTTTGTGTAATATCCCAACATTCACCTTGTGCAGGAAAATGTCTGTAAATCCTTTGGAATTTTCAGTATTTCTGCATAAATGCGACATACGTCTTAAACATTGTCAGACTTTTACACACGTCTTAAAAGTAATGAAAATATTAAACTTCATCATTTATTTATTGAGTGAAATGGTCCACCATAACATATATATTAAAGGACAAATATGCTGCGCTTTTGGTATTTGGTGCAATGCTATTGTGCAGCTAAATGTTTCTCGTATTTGTTCATAAGTTTTGCATACTGGCTCGAGGGACCGTCCCCCCGCCCCCGCCCCCGAAGGGGGGAAACGGGGTGTTGTTGGTGGTCTGTTTGTTTGTTAACAATATTACTGCAAAACTACCAGTCCGATTCATACCAAATTTGCATGAAAGATGGTGAGTGACCCCCTAGATCACCTGATTAAATTTTTGCCATAATTGGGTCAGAGGTCAAATTTTTCTGAATGCAATAACTCAAGAACGCTGTCACCTAGGATGTTCAAATTCACACCATAGATGCATCTACTAAAAATCTTGGATGAGTTCCAATCTCAGCGACCTTAAGCTAAAGGTCAAGGTCAGAGGTCAAGTTTTCTGAACACCTTTTAAACACGATAACTAGAGAAAGATGTCACCTAGGATTTTCAAATTGAGGCCGTAGATGCATCTACTAAACATCTCGGACAACATAGTTCCATAATAATGCCAATCACAGAGACTGACAGTGTTTTCAGTGGTTTATATTCATAATGATTTTAGCATTTCTTATTAGTGGTTCTTACTGAGCCATATGCAAGTCACTGAGGCTCGTGTGCACCCCATTAAGATCTACTGAGGCCTGCTAATTATGTACTCTAGACCTTGTGCTTCCACAGGATTTGTGCTATCCAAATATTCTGCTGCCAGGGGGCTGAGGGAGAGCACTGATGGCAGATAGTATTTCTTTGTTCAGTCATTGAAAGCATCTTTTTATGCTTAAAGTGAAACTAACCCGATCTGGATTTTGGATTTGCAGGCTACTTGAATTTAACAAGGGAAACTCCACATTCATTCACAAAATGAAAGTTATTTTAGTTTTTTAAACTTTGGAAAATTATGGGCTTGGACAACAGGGCCACTGTGTTATCTCAGTGATTCAGTGTTTGGAGAGTGACATGTTTGTGCGACGCACAACATTCAAATCAGCTAAAACGTCTGCCGGGGGGCGGGGTTTGTTGTGCCCCGCACTGCTTGTTCCAATTTAAATGCTTAGAACACATTCAACACTGGGATGTTGGTGAGTTTCCTCTAAAGACTGTATATAAATGATGGAGGTAGCCACACTGACATCTGTCATTGGATTTGGACTCAATATTAACACTTTGGCCACTGCCATGTTAGTTTGTTTTGTTTTTTAAATCAGCAAACATTGGGCATGTTTAGCAAACAGACAGGCACTCTGGAAGAACAAGGCTTTGGGAGGGGGGGGGTCACAGCATCTCTTCAGCTTACTCTTCTTTTGCTAAAGATAAATTCAAGTCACAGGGAGCCAAATTTGGGCATTAGAGAGCATTTGTAGCTGGCTGCGAGATAAGTGCTGCACAGGGATGTCTACAGAGTTCAGAACACTGAAAATAAATACTACAACAGTGAGAGGGGGGATTAAAGGGCGAAGCATGCTACTGCATTAGTAGTGGAATTGTAAGATGTCATGGACTGTATATAAAAGATGGATGTAGCTGCCTTGTCGTTACCCATTGATTTTGGACTTTGGATTTGAAGGTTGGATGTTAGCATTTTTGCTGCCACAATATTTTTTGTTAGAGCCAGAAGTGACCATATTTGGATTAGAGGGTGGTGCTGGTGAGGGTATCCATAGAGGGCAAAATTACTTTTTGTAGCAAAATTATAAACATGTTTCTTTAGAAAGCTGTAAAGTTGGGCCTTTTAACATGAGACTCTATGGAGATTGTCTTTCCTTTAAAACCAGCCTCAAGTGGCCATTAGATGAACTGCAGTTTTTGGCACTTAATTTTTAGCTCTGGAGGTTGCTGCTCGGTTTCCTCAGATACTTCTACAATATTTATGTTCGACATCTTCTTTGAACAGATAGAATGATTTGTTTGCATTGGGGTGTCGTCTTGTACCATGACCCACTTTTGTTTAAGGTTCAGTCCATGGACAGATGTCCTGACATCCTAGAATTTGCTGGAATTAATCAGTATTCATTGCTCTGTCCCTGACGACAAGCTGTCCTGCCCCAGATGAGGCAAAACAGTTTCAGAGGTCGGATTAGGTTCTTATTCTGGAATGCAGTGTTTTCCTTTGTGTAGCAAGGACACCTGTGCATACAAAGCCCATTCATCCAACACCAGCATCATATCAGCAATCACCTGATATAGGCCTAAACAGTACAGCCTGCAGCCTGTTCTCATCATTAATTTCTCCTAACTGCTAGTATCAGTTACCTACATGAAAATATTCCTCTTGGAATAAGCTTCATTATGATATAAATGTTTTTTATTAATACAAAAGGTCAATGTTCTTTCTTGGAAAGAATCCTTCATGCAGCTTTCAGGTCTGAGAGATCCTTGGAGTTAAATGTTCTGAAACCCGTTAATGGGAATGTGGGTAAAGGAAGCCTAACGTCATCTCGCTGATCCAGTCAAACTGTGATCTGAAAGTGTTCTGTGTGCATTAACTTTGTATTCAGGAAGTTATTTGGATTCCTGTAGTTATAAAAGTTGTGGACATAGTGTTAACAGCATAATGTTGTTTGTTTTTTGTGTAGGGAGGAGGGGCAAGAAGGTGATGAAGGGCCAGTTGAACCCCAGCCCCCAATGAAGGAAAAAGGCAGGTCCCACAGCAAGACCAAGAAACCCCGAAGGGAACGTCGTCATGCTGACCGAGGGGCAGAGACCACAGCCTCAGCTACAACTTCAACAGCAGGGCAGCAGCCACAGACAGGGGCGGAGCCAGAGACTGAGGTAAAGACTGGATTAGAAATTAGCAGAACAGGTGGAATCACACAAATTTTATCACCTGTCGAACAGCATGACATAATCATGCTCAGGATGAGATGCAAGTTTTTGCTCACCTTTTACTTGCAGATGTCGGAGCCAGTGGCCGGTCCGTCAGATCCAGGGTCAGAGTCTGCAGGCGGTAGTGAGTCTGCAGGATCTTCTAGGCAGCGGCGCTCAATCATCCGGGACCGAGGGCCTCTGTATGATGACCCATCTCTGCCTGAAGGCTGGACCCGCAAACTGAAACAGAGAAAGTCTGGACGCTCTGCTGGGAAGTTTGATGTCTACCTGATCAAGTAAGCCATGCCCACCCTGACAGTGTGTGGGTTTTGGGATGTAGAAGAGTAAACGCACCAAATGAAAATTTCTCTTTTTTTTCTCTTTTTGGTTTAGCTCGGAGGGGAAGGCATTTCGTTCCAAGGTGGAACTTATTGCCTACTTCCAGAAGGTTGGAGACACAACAACCGACCCTAATGATTTTGACTTTACTGTTACTGGGCGTGGGAGCCCCTCCCGTCGTGAGAAGCGCCCACCCAAGAAACCAAAGGTGGTGAAACCATCGGGGCGAGGTCGCGGGCGGCCCAAAGGTACTGAAAGCTGTGATGTTAGAAGTTGCACTGGATTAAATATTTGGACTCAGCTGTTCCTGAGTGTTTCTGGCTTTCTGTAGATTTTGTGAATGCGTTTATCTCTTTGTGTTTGTGTAGGCACTGGGAAGATGAGGCAGGCTACAGAAGGAGTGGCAATGAAGCGCGTGGTTGAAAAAACTCCAGGCAAACTGCTGGTCAAGATGCCTTTTGGCAAGGCAGAGCCCTCCACTGGCACCACAACCACCACCTCAAAGGTATGATTGGTCTGTCTTTTAGTCATTCATACATTTTTGAGAAACACAGTGTACAGACATACATACATACATTTCCTAAGCAATTTTGTTCACTTCTTCCAGGCAGGAATGCTGAGAGAAATACGCTTCAAGGTGAAAATATGCACATCTCTCCAAAACTGATGTCCACATGCACAAACTTGCTAATTTAAAAAGGTGTTCTAATATTTTTATTCAAATCATCATACCTGTAGACCATCATCTCATCCATGAATCACCACCTTGTTGAGGTGGATTGGCTTGTGTTTCCCAATAACCTTCAGAACAGCAGCTCTTCAGAGTCCCTGCAATGGAAAACGGGTCCCCCTTGACCTTCAGGTGTAATGTAAAGAGCATCAAATATGAGGCAACACAGGAGTCTATGTTTAGGAGAAGGCTGTCAGGGAAGAATGAAGGCCCAGCTCCCAACCAGTAACATCCGGTCCATGCTGTCCTGCCATTCTGGCTCACTACCTTCAAGGATAGGAGTAGGGGTCCTGTGATTTATTTATTTTTTTTATGTGGGACAGCAGGTAAAGACAGTCCAAGGTTTTACCTTGGTCAACTTTAGCCAGTAAATACTGCTTAGTGATCAGTTAATCAAAACAGGAAATTATAGATTGTAAATTCACCTTTGTAAAAAGGTTAGAAACATGGCTGAGGAACCTGTGTGCAAGGTCTCCAATTCCACCTTTATAAGTACTTGCTGGATATCCCATTAAAAGGAATGGACATGGAATTCACAGGAGACTTTGGGTACCTTCACAGAGTTGTGGCCTGAAGGTGGATTGTGCCTGTTTGCCTGTTAAATGTATGCCTGTTAAATACAGGCATACACAACAAAAGTTAACATAGAAGTGAATTAAAATCATTATACTTGAAAAATAAAACACATCTGTATGATTTATCTTGACTCAGGATATTGACTTGGCTTTCCCAGTTTACATGGGCTTGCTGGACCTCTGCTGTGATGATCCCCCTAAGGTTGTCTTACAATGGATATTGAGGACTTGACCATGCACTTATGTTTGTGATTTTTATGGTTCAAATCTTAGGGCTCTACCCAGAGAAGATCCTCACAAACAGAGGCAAATGATGAGTAAATTAGAGAGACTGTAGTTATGTGGAGGCAGGAAGTAGAGTTAGTACTTCCATGCATCCATGGATGTGCTGCTTATTTGAAGCTGGCTGTTGGTGGCAGCAGTCTAAACAGACATGCCACCAAAGTGCTCCAAAGCCAGCAGTCTCCGACCAGTAGGATATATCCAAAACGTCTTACCTAGGAGGCATCCAGGATGCAGCCTAGTCAGTGTTTTAGGATCTTAAATAAGTTTTTAAAATACAACAACAATGCTAATGCAATTTTTTCCTGTTGATGTGGTAATACCCTTGCAGGTATCTCCTGCTCTGGTACCCAAGTCCCGTCCTGGCAGAAAAAGAAAATCAGAACAGGAACTTCCACCTCCACCACAGACTGCCCCCAAGAAACGGGGCAGGAAACCAGCGTCAGCCTCCACAGCAGCATCAGTTGCCACAGCATCCACCTCCTCTGCATCAGCCTCTGGTAGCTCAGCAGCAGGAAGCTACGCTGCAGCTGCCATCTTGGCTGCTGAGGCCAAACGGAGAGCAGCTAAGGAGTCTTCCACCAAACCTGTTGTCCAGGAAACAGCTCTGCCAATCAAAAAACGAAAAACGAGAGAGACAGTGGAGGAGAGGGAGAGTGTTCAGACTCCAACGGCTACAACATCTGAGAGTGGAAAGACGGCCACTGCCGAGGAGGAGAGCAGTACAACGGGAGGAGCTCCAAGCTCAGAGCCTCAGCCCGCCCCCTCTGAGCCGAGCCAGTCACAATCACAGAAGCAGCCTTCTGCTTCAGATGACAGCCAACCACACGGACACAAGACACATAAAGGGCGGAAGCACAAGGACAAAACAGGAGAAGCAACAGGAGATGGTGTAATGAGAGGGGAAGAAGCAGGTGAAGATGTAAGTGATAAAGGAGGAGAGGGGGGATTAGGTGGAAGGGGTAGCAGTAGCAGCAGTAGCATTAGTCCATCAAAAAGCCACAAAAGGAAGGAGCGAACACCTCACAAGCACCACCATCACCACCACCATCACCACCACCATCACCATCATCGCCACCAACAGTCCTCTGTCTCAACATTGGATGAACCTCCTCCTCCTCCTCCTCCAGCCTCTGGACACCCAGCACCTTCTAGCCAGTCCAGGCCTGAAGTCGAGCCTCAGACTGTGCCTCAGCTCACCTCTCAACAGTCACAGCACACCCAGCAAGCTCTTCCCAGACCACAGTCTAAATCTGCGCCTCAGTCCCTGCCGGAACCTCGAAATCCTACCCCACAACCACGTCACCAGCCCCAGTTTCCCCACGAGTCCCAAGCCCAGAGTCGTTACCCAGCACCCCAGTCTTCTCCTACCCGACATGTCCTGACACAACCACGGCCCCAACAGCCCCCATCCCAAACCCACAGTCAGACTCAGGCTACCAACCAGAAAGCCCCATCACAATCTGTCCATTCCCCAACCCAGCACCGAACCCAGGCTCAGCATGCTCCACCTCAGTCACACCCTCCTCAGTCCCCCTCCATCCTACACGTCCATTCACACCAAACAAGGCATCCACATCCACAAAGCACATCCCCTACAACACCTCAACCTCAAACCCAGTCAAGGCACCCATCTCAACTCCAAACCCAGCTAAAACAGCAATCTCAACCCCAGCCCCGACAGTCGCTTCAGCCTCAAATCCAATCCCAGGCCAGGACCCCAACTCAAGCTCAGAGTCAGTCCCAATCCAGATCTCCAGCCCAACCTCAGTCTCAGTTGCAGCCCAGAACCTCTGGCCAAACACAGCCTCAAAGCCAATCCAGAACCCCAGTCCAGATGCAACCTCAACCCCTGTCCAGGACCCCAGCCCAGGCACAGTCAACACAACAGTCCAGGGCCCCTGCCCAAATGCAGTCGTCACCCCATGCTAGGACCTCAGTCCAAACTCAGCTTCAACCCCAGTCCAGGACCCCAGCCCCAACTCAGTCTCAACCTCAGTCCAGAAACCAAGGTCAAATGCAGCCTCAATCCCAGTCCAGGACCCTAGCCCAAATGCAGCCTCAATCCCAGCCCAGACCTCAAACCCAAATGCAGCCACAACCACAGCCCAGAACCCCAGCCCAACCTCAACCTCACCTGCAACCCAGGCACCAAGTGCAACCACAGACAAGGCACCCATCGCAACATCAAGTCCAGACTCAATACAGACCGCAGTCCAGTCAGTCTCTCTCCCAACCTAGGCCGCCCCAGTCCCAATCCCAGTCCCAAGCACAACCACACTTTCAGCGGATTCAATCACAGCTGCGCACCCAGTCCCACTCTCAGCTTACCAGGCCACATGTGCAGCACCTCTCATCCAGCCGACCATCTTCCAGCCTAACCAGGACCAACCTCGTCCCTGCTCAGCAAAACCAGAGCGAACAGCCCCAAGACCTAAGCACCACAAGACCGGGCAGAGGGAGCCTGATCTTAAGCCGGGAGGTCAGCATGGAAGGTGTTAGGACAGAGGGGAGAGAGGAGTCAGCCATGCCATCAGAAAGCAGAGAGGTTTTAGGAGGAGACAGAGGATCAAACAGCACCTCAAGGCCTCCCAGCTCCATGCCTCCTGGACCTCCTGGAGTAGCCGGAGCCGGTCACGTGCCTGGGGCAGATGGTAGGGCTAGGCTCCGGGCAGAGCCGGAGGCAGCAGGTGAGGGTAGGGAGCTCAGAGACATCGTCCCACAGTCTGCTGTTCCCTGTCCAAGCCGAGAAGAAACCGTAGAGTCACGGACTGCCGTCAGTGAAAGAGTCAGCTGATTGGTTGGACTGATGAACAGGCCGACTAACGATAGCCTGATGGACTGAGTCAGCACCAGGCAGAAGAGGAGTATGACTGGGATGTTCTTGGTAATGTTTTTACACCGTTTTGAGATAGAAGGAAAGCGTGGCACAGAGCTGGAAGGACTGTCGCAGCTTCTTCTCTGTTTGATTCTGTCTGGAGACTCTGTAAAGTTCTGGAGTTGAAAATCAACCTGGCGCTGAGGGACAGCTCAAGAGGAGAATGGATAGTGTCTTTTTTTCTAGGAAAAACAAATGAAAAGGAAAAACCGATAAAAAAGTGTGTGTGTATATATAATCAAAAGGCAGCTGTTGTGTCCCGCTAGTCTCCGTGGGGAGGGGTGGGGTGGGGGTGGGGGAGTAGTTTGGAACTAAAAACCAACGCTTAACACATTACTCCGAACGAAACGTTGCTTCCGGAATATAACCTGTTTTTTTTTATTTAGTATTTTGATAGTTTATTGTTTTGTCTCTGTTATACAGCTTTAAAGTCTGATATTATTGACTGACGGTCCCTTACTCATCGCTGTGCTGCTGACTGACAGTCCCCGACTTTCAACCTGCTCTTAACTCCTCCTGTTGACTGACGGTCCCTTAACTGAAACTAGTCCTCGACTAAAAGCCTCAGAGATGATGTGAGGCGGCGGTTTGCACCTTAAACTGGTTTCTTGGAAATCTCATCATTTGTTTTCTTCCCCATTTTCCATTAAGCCGACAATAAATAGAGAAGGGGGGGGGGGGGGGGGGGGGGGGGGGGCTAATGTTTTCCATCCATTTTCAGAATGCCTCCTACATGTAGTGAATCTAATCTATGAGTATTTATACCCAAATCGTGACTGTACTCGGCCACGAATTTGAGCTGAGTCATTCTGAATACCGTCTAAAATGCCTGAACAGTGTGAGGAGCTCTAGGTTCCTCCGATCAGAGTCAGTTCCAAGTATGTCCAACAGAGAAAGTTGTTCTTCCAGGATTCTTCACACTGATCTTCATGAATCTGTTTTCCGTAGTCTTTTGTTTCCAAAGGAAGCACTTTTAATATCAAACCAAACCCACGTTCACGGTAGCTTTATTTTAGTTTTTAGTCTTAATGAAAGAGTGGGAAATGACTCATTTTTATTGTCTTCATGTTGAATGTCTGGAACAGTTTGCACTCCTCCAGTTTGTACAATCAACCGCCTGCATGTCGCTCGGAGACCCTGCAGGCCTTCAACCGGAGCGCACCTACGCAGAGGTCGACCCCGCTGGGTTTTACTGTCGTCTGCAGTAGTAAAACTCGGATGGCGGTCCAGATCAGCTTCGCATGGGTTTAGATGTGCCGAGGATTGACAGAGCTGTTCATTGAGCTGAAATATTAACTGTAAGTCTGCAAATTCAGATCTGAGAGAGATTCAGAGGGTGCTGAGGGTGACTTGAACCTGGAGAACATAGGTTCAGGATGACCTGTGATGGTTTAATTTGTTCTCAAAAAAGAAACAAAGAGAAGAAACAGAGGTACCTCATTCATTCATTCATTCAATCATTATTTTCCTAACATTACTGTGCTGAACAGCTTCCCCTGCTTTCACTGGAATGCCAGTGTTGTTAGTAGTAGGTGGCTATATTGGGTTCATGTCACATCAGAGTTTATCAGTTTCCAACTTACAGACATGTTGGAAAAACTGGGAATTTCAGCCTTACTCTGAAAGCTGCGAGAGATCTGATTTAGCCCTAATAAGGAGATGTGTCGGCAAAAGCAAACAAACACTGTGTCTGACATTACTCGGCGTCTGCTGATAAAAGTGCTAAACAAACATGTATTTTTAACTCCAACAGTAGTAAAACAGCCTCCTTCTGAGTTATCACACGTCCCTGAAGAGCAGCTACTCTGTTTTTATCACACAGCTGCTGAGCTGTCGGAGCTTCTCTGGAGAAGTTTAACCTTTCAGTTTTTCCTGTTCTGTTGCTGTTTATTGAGTCCGCAGAACGGATCATGCTCATCTGATGATACGAACGCGTGCAATTTGTAAACATCGTAAACATGAAAAAGTATCCTTAAGGTTTACTCCCAGATAAACTTTACTCAAAGAACTAAAAGGTTGCTTCAGACTGCTGTTTTTCTGCAAAGATTAGGCAAATTAGTTCACTGACATACCGACAGCTGTTAAAAAAGGTAATGACAGGTTACATCTCAGTTCAGTTTTATTTTTGTAGGGTGAAGCCTGCGTTAGTGACACACACACAAAATCAGTCAGAAAAAAAAATAATACTTTATTTCCTCAATTTATTACTTTGCTTGACCACCACTCTGATGCTCTCATTGAACCAGGCGTGAGGGCCCAAGTTTCAGTGTTTAAACAAACCATTACCAACAATTTCTGACTTATATCTTAAAGTAAGCATGCTGATTTGTACATAATGGATAGATATTGTTGGCTGCAGTTCCTCAGGTTTTGGCCAAATATAAATGTTAAGCACTCTGAGTTCCTTCACTTGGGAGAAAATAATGCACCATGTGCAGAGGCGCTTTTGGGGAGAAGATAATTTAGACTCTGGTCTCTGCAGTGGAAACTCAGCGAGTCCTTCCAAAAGTTCCCAGCAATAGGGGAAAAGAAAGTCAAATCTTTCCATCCTTACTTTCTCCCATCACACCTGAATCCAGCATCTTGTTTTTCAAGCACAGACTGTATAAAAGAAGGATGTTCCCACCCAGTCTGAAAAGTGAAACCGTTATGAAAGTGCCTTAAAACTGTGTTCTTACCAGTGGTCAGCAGGGGCCAACTCCTAAGTCCGAATGTATAGAGGTCAGTAAGAAAGTGACCCTACTTCTCACTTGATTTATGTCCTCACTAAACACTCCTGATGAGATTATGGTCTCAGTTGCAAGTTTCAAGTCTTCAACATAGCATGATGTTGCAAATTGTTTTCCCTCTCAGAGTAAAATAGTAAAGAGGGGAATGCTTTAATAGACGCCTGCTGTGTCACTGACCAGCCAAGAGTGTTGACAGTCAGAATCGCTCCTTGCTCCACTCGCAGCTTCCTGAACCCTCTGCCACGGTTCAGGGTTGCTGAATTGATCCCAGGCCTCGTGTCCTTGGGCAAGACACTGAATCCAAAGTTGCTTTTGATGGCAGGCAAGCACCTTGCAGATGAGTACATGAATGTGTGAATGACAGCAGATTGTAAACCGTTTTGTAGAACCGCTAAGGTTAAAAGGTGCCAAATAAATGCATATAAGCTTTGTCCGAATTTGATCCATTCTGGCTCCAAAATGCCAAACTCGAGGCTTCAGAAACAGTCGTCCACAGACCAGCAGGTGATGTCACAGAGACTGTGACCACTTCTTTTTTACAGTCTGTGTTTTCGGGAGGGAATTCAAAACACACTGAAGTAGCAGACACGGCAAAAATACCCGATTTGATCAGGACCCGACCAGAGCAATGCTCGATCTAACATAGATGAACTGCAGCACTTTATTCATTTCTGACATCCACACATAACGCTTCCATTTTCTCATCATGTAAAAGTTTAAGTCTCCTCGTCGCCTCAGAACATAACCAGATGATCAGGGTTAATAATAAGCACGCTCAGATCTATTCACATACCTTTGGGCATTGGACATATTGACATAGAGACATAGACATAGAAACCCAATTAATGAATTAATTTTAAAGGCTGCAGCTCTGAATGTGACATGAAAAGTCAATAAAAGTAAATTATAAAAACTCATGAGAACAAAAATCAGGAGAGACAAAGAAATTCAGTGATATTAAAAAACAACTTTTCTTTGAGAGAAGGCTCAATGAAAAGAAAAACACAACTGCAGTTGTTTTGGCAGGTTGCTGCTTTCACTCACTAACTTCTCTTCACCTCTGCGTTTGCGTCTCTTTTTTTAGCCCAGGAGGTTGCTGCTTGTTTAAAACCTTTACGTAAAGGTACTTAATATAAATTCCTGTGTTTAGTTAATTTAAGAGTGTTTTTAAACCTGTCAGCCGAATGTGAAGAAATAACCAAAACATCTATATACTGTGTTGAAGAGATATCAACTGAAGCGAACTGGGACCAGGTGGTATTTTTGTGCAATCTCACGAGTTGGTGCAGCAAGTCAATGTAGCCTTGTTTTAAGCAGGCAGGTTATTAAGACCATATTCTAATTTACACAGGTGGCCTGGAAAAAGGCAAAGCCTCCCAAAGAAATGGGAATAAAACATCAAAACAAATATAAGAGCATAAATAAGCTACTTTTTGGTGGCTCCCTTACTCACAGGGGATAGCGCCGCATGTATTTGTTCCTGACACAATCCCAAAGAGATTTGTGTCTCCTCTCGGGATCAAACCGGGAATCTTTTGTTTGTTAAGCCAATGTGTAAACCATGGATGTGAAAGCAGCTTATTTGTAAAATACTGCTCCCTGGTGGTGAAAGTTTTAGTAACATTTACAAAAGGGTAATTGCAAACAAATTCCTTTACCTCTAATTTGGAATTCATTGGGTTACACCAGTGGTCTCAAGCCCACAGGCCGCATCCCCCTACTTCTAGCTCGCGATTTGATGTCAAAAATATGACAATTTGGCCCTTTAAGTTACTTTTTTGACATTTCGCTAACTCCTCTTAATTGGAGGGGAAAGCGAAATGTCAAAAAAGTAACTTAAAGGGCCAAATCGTCTTAGATTTTTTGACATCAAATTGCGGGCTGGAAGTAGGGGCGGGGCCAGAGGTGGCCCACTCTCCAGGAGTTTGAGACTGCTGGGTTACACTGACAAACTCAAAATTTTACTGGACTAGAAGAAGTTAAACAGAAAAGCATTTTAAGACACACTCATCTTAAGATACACTGCCCCCTGGTGGTGCAAGCTTCAGTTAAAATTGGCAGAGGGTAACTACAAAAAGTACCTTTAAAGAGGAAAGGAAGCGTCAGGTTAACACGATCATGTTATGACACAGAGGTGAGCATCTTCATTGGTTCTAAACAAAAACAAATCCATGAAAATATAAATAAAACAAACTGAAGGGGCTAGAAAATGCAGTTATATGAACTAAAAGGATCATTAATAGAGTGATAATTATAAACTATTCGCTATATTAGCGCATCTCCACTGAAACGTCCCATCAGGATGCTTGATTTCTCTCACAAACCTTTCTGTTTGGGAATATGAATGTCTTCATCCTGGACAAAATAAACGTGCCTCACTCTGTAACGTCCTCGCGCTGTGACGAAGCCTCTGCGTAGGTGGCGCCGCCCAGTTTGCTCAGAGCAGCGAACCCGTTTGCTTCACGCTGCTGCAGAAATCAAACGTCCCGCTGAAATTGGACTCACTCCACAGGACTCGACTCGGCACAAACTACAGTAACCAGTCACCATATTGCATGTTCCAGAGTTTAGTGCCTATAATATTGTGCGTCTTGCCAGAAGCCACCATGTCAGCCAAGCCATGTTGTGTTTCTAGATTAGTAGTGATGTGTGTGGTGACTTCATAGTTGCTAATATTGAGGATGAATATTCTGCTTTTACTCTGGTTGGAATTCAGTGGAAACTCCAATACACTGTCGCTGTAGACAAACTAGTTTTTACCTGTTTTCTTATTTTTCTTTCTAACTAAAAGCGTTTGTTGTCCCCTCATCTGTGTCATCTCTTTGACTGACTGAGCTTCTCTTTTTCTCACAAACACCTCCGAGTCAGAGGATGAAGAGCCAGTGGCTGAAACATCCTCGTCCTCACTGCTGCTCCAGATTTATTTAAACCGCAGAGTTTTACTGGTTTAATTATGTTTTTGGTAGCGTTTGTGTGCATGCGTGCGTGTGTATTCTAAATATCACATTATAGTTTGAATCTAAATATGTCACATTTGACCTCTGACCTCACTTTCACATTTCACATCTGCCTTTCTTTCAAGTTGACCCCAAAATGTGTTCTATCTTTAAAGAAAGTGTCAAGAGAAAGAGAATGAATCCACATAAATAAAAATAATTATACTCAAAATTATGTCAAGTATCTTAAAATGGGTTTCAACAGGGCAAAGAACAAAAACTGCACTTTGCACTTGTTTTTTACTGCAAAAAGAACAAAGAGGACACAATGATTATACACAAAATACAAAGGAGATACAGCTCAGAGAGTGAGCTGCCCCGGCGGAGGTTGGCACTCAACGAGCGCTTCTGATGCCAGCAAAATGTTTCACAACGTTTGTGACGGGCGTGTTTCCCCTTGTGTTGCTTCAACTCTTTACAACACTCCTCTTGAGAGATTTTGGATTTTAGCTGCTCACCAGTGAATTTTAGTTTCATAATGCTCCAAAGTGTAACAGTTTTGGACCCAAACCCTTCCACTACGGAGCTGTGTTGCTCTCTGGGCCGGTAACAACGTTGCTCAATAAGCTATTAAAATGTTTTTCCGTTTAAAGACGTTAAAAATAATCATCTCTTTACAAAACAGCTGATTAAAAAGCCCATAGATGTTTAAAAAAAATAATAAGGACAGCCTCAAACAGCTGTGAAACCACTGATAATTCAGACCCCTGGGTTTGATTAAAGTGAAGAGCTTGGATAACCACTCTTATGTCGTGATCCACAACAACCTGTAATGCAAAGTTTCCCCTCGCAAAATACTGTAGAGGTGCAAAAATGACGCCCTCCTCCTGTGCAGTTTGCACACTGTGCACAGACAACCGGGCTGAACTCCTGCTCTGAAACTGCTAATTATCATTCAGCATTAAAGGCGCCTTTACAGATGTGCACGTTTCCTGTGACATGCACTGCTAAACCATCAGGTGTGCACTGGTAACAAGCTGTATAAGGTCCCTCTTCCCTTTAGCCTGGAGGAAACAGGCGTCCATGATTTCCACCTCAGTCCACACAGTCCAGACAGCAGCGTGAGGCAGTGAAAACACAACTGTCCTGCAGCCTTTGCACCCTTATCAAACAGCGCCCGCTGCTCAGACACACAAACCAACCGCTGATTCCCATATTTTGTGTTTAGATTCAATGCAGAACTCAAACTTTGATTGGCTGTTCTCCCGTTAATCTACTTGAAGGGACATAAAAATTCAGTGATGCTTCTAAAGAGGCCAAATCTCAGATCTTCTGACATCACAAGGTGCAGGTTCCCCGATGGGAACAGCGCTGCTGGCTGGTGTAAACAGGCCTGCAGCACGGTTAATGGTTTCACCTGAAGACCTCACTTGGATCATTACATTAAAAAACATAAAATAACCCAAAACATTTAATTTTATTGATGTACAGCAGCAGCTAACACTGGTCAGCTGGAGCAGTCCATGTTCGGAGTGAAGATGAGGTTCTTTGGTCTGATGTAGTGACGTGAGACTCCGAAGGGTGAAAGGTAAGAGCAGAAGCTGTGAGCTGGGACTTCAGACCAGCTGCTGATGTCATGCCTCGCTGGATCCAGCTGTTTGCCCAGCCTGTGAGGTGACACTGAGAGGCAAAGTTCAGGGTGTCTTTTTGCAGCCTGAGCGGCAGGAGCTCTCCTGCAATCTGACCTTTGACCTGTGCCAACAGAGGAGCATGTAAATCAAAAACAGCTTCACTGTTAAAAAAGGTTTCACGCCTATAAAAACACGATGCTTCAAATTAAACTCTGTAAGCAGCTGAAACATTTAGTCGATGCTTTTACAAAATTAATTTCCAAATATTTTGGCAGTGATTTCAGTTTCTTTTCCCTTTAATGTTTGTAACTGTTTTCAGTTATTTTTCATAATTTTGAAGTTTGGCCGACTGGTCGAACCCTTGTTTGAGTCACTCCTGAGTTCTGGCAGCCGTCTTTATGTCTTCTTTTTCTGTTAACCAGCAGCAGTAACATCAGCGGCGTCATTCTCAGAGTACTTTCAGTAAATTTGCCCGGTCACTTGCAACCATTTCGCAATGCAGGACTTTCTCTTATTTCCATGATGTTCTGGCTTTTCCTCATCTGGGGACTTCCTCCATCACCTCACTCTTGACTCATGCTTGTTCTCAGTCTGTCCTCGTCATACTGAGTGAAGCTCTCTGCTGGTCTGAGCTCTGATAGCTCACAGCTCCCGGGAAACATTTACATGTTCAGTTATACAACCAATTTATACGTTTTTTTTGTTGCAATGCTGGATGTTGATATTAAACATGACCAAAACCCTGGTGAGCCTGAAGCTGCGGCTTCAGACTGCTCTAAACACACAGTTTTTTTCTACTCCTGGATGTATGATACCAAAGAGAGTGGATATCCCTGAGATGATTATCTCAAGAGCAGAAGCCCCACCCACCTGCTGTTCAGACCTTCTGTTTGTGAAGGGCAGCCCAACAGAAGAAAGTGATCTTAAAGGGGAGGAGACATAGAGACTGCACTAAGGTCCAGTAAATAAACAAAAATAAGGATCATTTTCAACTATGAATCATGCAAAGCTGCTAAAGGAGAGTCCAAGAACAAAAACATGAGTTGGACTTGAATACCAGAGGCCTCCTGTAAGCATGTCCAGAGAGGGGACCGTGGCATAGTGGTTGAACCTGGATGGGACCCACGGCTCCAGCCTGGGGCCTTGGATTTTATCTTCATTGGGTTGTTTAAGTGACTCTTAGTCTGACCTTGGCCTGACCTTGGGAGACCCAGTCAAGCAAACAGTGCCACGACAGCACAGCTCCTGAGATCGCACTGGCACGCAACCCCCCCCCCCTCCACCGTGATATTTTGTACTCCATACCATTTATTTTTATTTTGCGGATGTTAAAAATAATAATAAGCTCTAACTGTGGTGCTTTAATATTATAGATAAAGCTACAAAGCAGTATGAATAATAAAATTGTTTTCAGCTGGAACATTGAGATGATATACGCATCGATTAATCAATAATTATCATCTAGTAGTAAGTACTGAGGAGTAGTTTAACTTTTGGTACTATTACGGCTGTTATTTGGGTAAACAGTTATTCAATAACCATACTTAATAATAATGGAGCTCATTCCCATTGTTTTCATGTCCCTACAAACAGTTTTGTGAACCGGGGATGTGACTGCCTCTCATCTCCACATCTCCCTGGCCCCTCTGGCAGGTGGTTGGCCCTCAAGAAGACAGGTTCATGTGGGCCCATGAGCCCCTCCACTTAAGTCTGGCTCTACGGTGGGACCCTGGTAAACCTGTCCCGGGCAAAGAGACGTGGTCCACTGATTTTTCCCCTGATGGAGAGTCTTTTGAATCACTCCTAGTTTGACCAGTTCAGTTCAGAAGTCCCTAAAAGGAGGAACTCATGCATACTCCTTGACCTTGATAAGGTTTTGAGTCCTAGAAGGATGTTTTTGATCAGATATTCTGATTTCCTGAGGGACCCCCCTTTACTTACTCTTGGTTTCCAACCTGCCCCCCCCCCCGCCTTAAGGAGAAGATTTTTGCTTAATAAAATCTGAAGCCTGTTTTTGCTCTGAGTCCTTCAGACAGCAGGAGCTCAATTCAATTCCTTTTTATCTAAATAGCACCAAATCACAACATGAGTCGCCTCAAGGTGCTTTATATTGTAAGGTAAAGACCCTACAATAATACAGGGAAAACCCCAAGAATCAGATAACCCCTTATGAGCAAGCACTTGGTGACAGAGGGAAGGAAAAACTCCCTTTTAACAGGAAGAATCCTCCAGGCTCAGGGAGGGGCAGTCATCTGGGGGTGAAAGGACAAAAGACATGAAAGTCATTAAAAACTAACCTGTTTACGATGTGATGCTGCTGCTGTTAAAACAGCATCACGGTTCAAGTTTAAATCAGGTCTGTTCAGATAAAAAGTTTGATTTTTTTTTTAAATCAAACTTTTCTTTTGCACCACCAGCACAGATATTCCTCCTGTCGCTTTCAAATAAAAACCTTTAGATAAATAAATGAGGCTCACCTGATTAGATGAATGAAGGACAAACTGATCAGAAAACTCACATCTCGCGACCTCCCGTTGACCTCTGTGCAGGTGAAAACCCCGCTCTCTGATTGGCTGACCGGTTTGACTCGCAGACAGGTGAAGATGGCAGCTCGTGCTGACACGCTGCTGCTGCTGCTGCTGAGCGGTTCGGTTCTGCTCTGCCTCTCCGCCGGTCCCGGACCCTCCTCCTCCTCGGCTCCGGATTCTGAGAGCGGCAGGATGGCGCTGCGGCGCGTGCGCAGCCTCGCGGCACAGTCCCGGTACGGAGGATGCTGGGCGCGAGCTCTGGAGCACCTGGACACGAGCTGCCGGGACTTGACGTCGGAGAGCCAGAGCCGGATCGCGCTGCGGTTCACTCACTGTCACCTGAGCAGGTAAATCCCGCCGCCGGAGGCTGAAGACTCACCCCCGCCATCACAGGCGGAAACAGTTCTTCTGTGCTGCTGTCCGGCATTATTAAATAAGTTCAACGGTAAAAATGATATTTTTGATTTTTGATGAAATTTAAAAGAAGCAGCGCTGGTATTTTTACCCCTCTCATCTCCCATCTTCAGCCGTTTACTGCCATCATGTGACCACTTAAAGAATTACAGGGCAGGAAAGGGGAGGAAAACAGGAAGGAAATTCCAAAATCGGGTGTAAATATTTAAATAATATTTTTTTTAGTTTTGCAACATTTCTCTGTGAAGAGTGGATCTCTGCTGCTTCATCTGGATCTTCAGTCCAGGGTTCCTGAGTTCTCCGGGTTTCATGAATGGTCAGATAGTGGATCGCTTTAATTTGTCATACACTGGAGCATCCTTTATCAAAGAGAGGATGCTCCAGTGTATCCTCTGCTAAAGGAAGTAATAAAGGAAGCATTGAGGCACCTTTCCTTACAGGCTTAAACCAGCTCTCATCATGGCTGCCATGCAGATACTTCAGTCACTTAGTTCGACTGTAACCTCTGTCTGTCAGCTCAGGCAGGGATTTCCCTTCATGCCCTGAGGGGTCAGAGGTCAGCAGGTGTACAGCTGGCATGGACACTGTGGCGTTTAACACCTATACAGAGTTCTTCACCCACACTCACTCCATGTGCCACTTCCTGCAGTCTGAGGCCTGGCAGCGCCAAGCTGAAAGCACCATGTACAGGTGAGCAAGCACAAGTGACATGCGGAGGTGAGGAAATGCCGTTAAATACATGCATGCATGTGTGTGTGTCAGACTGACAGAGAGCTCGGCAGGTGTAGCTGAGCAGCTTGAATCCACCAGACTGATGGCTAAGGACCTGATTGAGGCCCAGAGTGCTGCCTTACAGGCGCAGAAGGAGATCCTGACCAATGGTGAGGAGCTGAGAGTCACGCTGAGAGACTCAACGCAGGGTAAGCACGCACTAACAGCCTGAGACACACAGGGTAAAATGTATTGAGCACCTGAGACTCACTTCCTGCACCCTCTCCACCTGTTCCCCTCAGGCCTGCGGTCAGTGTTCGCAGAACTCAGCAGCACCTCAAGGGAGCAGCAGGTGGCGTTATCTGAACTCTTCAACAGAGTTTCCTTCCTGCAGAGTTTCCTGATGATGGAGACTCACAGCCTGAGCTCCTGCTGCTACAATGCCGCTGCCTTCTGCGCTTCTTTCCTCATTACCTCCATCCCACGCTCCTCCAGAGCCAGGTAACTCCTCCTCCATTCCCTACCTCTGCCCAGAGCCGGATTTAACGTGTAGCTGATAACGTGTGTGCATTTAGATTGGTGTTATTGGGTTTAGTATGTTTGAACTTCTACCTGGAGAGGAAGATCTACCGCTTTGTGATGAACTCCGATAACCCTGGACACCCGCACATGGTCAGTATGTCCTGACGCTTAAACCGTAGACCTGACGCACAGATCAGCACATTTTGGCATCATCACTCTTTCCTGCATTCAGGAGCTGCTCGCCATGTATGTGAGCACATTGCGGCAGGTCATGGTGTGTGTTGGAGTGTGTGTTCTGCTGGTGATATGTGTTCGCTACAGAGACCCGGTGCAGCAGAGCCTGCAGGTGCTGCAGCAGCTCAGAGAGACTCAGAGGAACCTGCAGGAGGCGCTGCAGCACGCAGGTGAGTTCGGTCAGCTTGCAGAAGCTCTGGAAAGCTGTAAACTGTATATAAAGGATGGAAGTGGCACTGTGAGGCCACCCACTGGTTTGTGGTTATTTCTTAATGAATGCAGCTTGCTCATCCAAATATGGTCACTTTGGCATCCAAAAAAAAAAAAAATCCAACATGGCAAATCCAATTAGCTACTGTTGATGATTTAAACCAGTAGGTGATGTCACAGTGGATTTCTCCAACCAGTTGGGGACTTTCATAGATTCCAGTTTGACTAGAGCAGCGTCTCGTGGTCATTGGAGAATATTTTGAACAGAAAACTGTTTGTCTGCAGAGAGTTTAGGGGGGCGACAGAAGATGACAGCAGACGATCAGCTTCGTGTGAAGGTGAGAGCAGCAGGAAGCGGTTCAGGTGTACACACCTGCTAACTGAGGAGAGGTTAAGTTCTGACCCCGTTCTGCTGCAGGTTCCTGATTGGCTGTCTCATGTTTTCCAGAGGAGATCGGAGAGCAGAAGAAGAGAGGAGATGCTGAGGAGGAGGGAGGCGGACATTCCGGTGTGTCCGACCACAGAGTGCTCAGACCTGTCTCACCTCTCACACGCTGGTCAGTATAGTCGTCTTCTTCTGTTATTAAAAGTAAGTCTGCACGCTCACAGATGAAGGAAGATGGTTTATAAGTTCTGACTGTGTTCCCAGCCATCGAGCATCATGTTAGTTCAGGCACGCTGCAGTCCGAGCAAATTAGCTGATGGCTCAACCAATCGGCAAACCTCATTTAATGTGTGCCATTTAAGCTCCTTAGCATTTCTTCTGCTGTGCTCATACTGATGCAACAAATCTGCTCAATTCTTCTCTGCTGGCTGTCTGAAACCACGCTTTGGCTGCTTATACAGTGCTTTGACCTTTTGGGACTTTTGGGTGTTAAAACTTCTGGGTCTTAAAAAGCAAAGCCGGTGTGGAAGTGCCTTAAACCTGCCTTATTAATGACCACCAGGGGGCAAGAAACCCAGACATTTCGGCCTGTGTGAGTGACAGTGAACCTTGGCTCACTTTAAGCTAAGTTCACGGTCACTGCACTGGGTGTTGCACATGTCAGCTGTGGCATCATCATAGCTTTATAATGATTTATATTGGCACATGAAGTGTGGCTGATTCGCTGCAGTCTTCCCCTGAATGGTAGGTGTTGCCGGTGAGAAAAAAATCTCTGCATCAGGACTGAAATAGGAGTAGAAGTAGTCAAAACAGGAAGTAGTGTGATTGCAGACTTTTTTGGGTCTTTTTTCCAACATTTTCTGCAGGAAGTCCCGTCTTTTGCAGCTGCTGCAGCGTCTCTGCCCTGTCTGTAATGTGGGAATCTTTACGCTCCTGCACTGATACATCATCAAAATGGGAGTAAAGATTGACACAGTTGTATGTGCAGGATGCGCCAGGTTACACAAGTCCTCATGCGACAGTACTCAGTACTCAGTCAGATCGGCCTCTTGCTCATCATGTCGAGTTGAAGCTCAAGGCTTCGCAACAGGACTTAACAAACTAGTGGGTGATGTTGTCACAGAGGCTATGTACACATCTTCTGTCCAGTCTATGGTTAAGTGGGAGCCCAGCAATATGTTTCCCTGGTTATTAATCATGTCATCAACTCCTGTGTGGTTCATTTGTGCTTTAACTTAACTTTTCCAACTGGTGAAGCTCTTATAAGGCACTCAGTTTAAGTCCATAGTTGCTGTGCAGCTGCAGGCCACTTTGCAACCCACCTCCTCATGTCGTGCTGTTTCTGGCTTGATGAGTGTCACCTGTTGTCTTCCGGGTTTTGTCGCTCTACCTGCTTCCAGCTTTCCATTTACACACATGGAGGGATGGGAAAGTCCCAGCAATGTTATTTTGACAACAGTGGGCTCAGTTTTTATGTCTATTTGCTGCAAGTGTTTGAAACTCTGCTTAATGTCATGCAAAACTTCTGTAAACATTGGTGCTTGAAGATATTAAACAGTTTGAGTCTAATTAATAAGAAGCAGATGTGGCACAGCTGTCCAGATACTTTTGCCCTGCAGTCACGTCCTTCGTCTTTTTGTGCCACAGGTTGGAGCGGTGACAGCATCCTCAGCATCACCGTGAACACCTCAGGAGCCGACTCCACGCTCAAAAACACTTCCCACAATGCCTCAGTGCAGAGTCCAGGCAGGCGTCCCCGTCGCTCATCCTCCTGCCTTCCTCAGTCTGCCTCCTCTTCCTCCTCCTCCCCGCTGGTGTACAGCATCCTGGTGGAGGACAAGCAGGTAGGCAGAGCTGATTGTTGGATATTGAGTTGTAGGGTTAAAGTATTACAAGAAAAATCCTTTAAAGCTAAATATTGATTGTATAAACTTAGAAACTCTGACGCAAACACAGCCTCAGTGTGCGAATTATTGACGAGCTGTGACCGATCGATCAGTCCCAGAAACCAGAGTTTGTGCCGGCACTTTATTTTCTCTGTTAAACATCAGTTCTCATTTACAAAAGCAGACTTAAGACATTTTTCAGAAACATTTTCTCACATTTCAGTAATATTTTTGGGTTATTTTTAAGTACCATTTTGGAAATTTCATTAATGATTGACAGACATTAACAGCTCACAGTTTTATTGTGGGCACTGCTTTAGCTTACAGTGAGCTGACCACATGCAGCGACTCGGGTTCGACTCCAGCCCGAGGCCCTTTGCTGCCTCCACTCGTATTTTTTTAAACAAATATTAATATTAATATTTTCCCACATTTTTAGATTTTTCAGCCTTTTTTAAGTGACTTTGTATTTTTTAAATACACAAAGTCATTTAGTTTTGAATTTCTATTAATTTTGGAAATATTTGCATATTTGATTCTTGACATTTTCTTTGGATTAACATTTTTATGATTTTTTTATTTTTAATTTTTGGCCATCTTATAACTATTTTTCTGATGTAAACAATAGAAACATGCTGACCTCTCCTCTCACGTCTTCTCCTGACTGTCTGTCCTCTTCTTCATCGTCATCGCCCTGCTGTTCAGCCTCGTTACAGCCTGAGGAGCAGAAGGTCGGAGATCCGCTGATGGAGCCGCTGCCTTTTTTTCTACTGGAAATGGGTTTTTATTTCTTATTCAGTCTGTTTTTTATAAATGTCAATAAAACTGTTTTACATTTAAAACAAGAAAACATGTCAAAACAATGAGATGAAAGCGTGTAAAATGATTTTGAAACTTAAGATGAAGCTGATTGGAGCTAAAGGTTTGCAAAGACGCATCATCATTTCGTGTTGAACTTCAGGGATTTGTTAAACTCGCATGTTGCCCCAAATCACACTTTGATAATTATGCACTCAAAATGGTGAGTGTAAGTGGGTTCCCACTATCCCTGGATACTCTATACATCCATTTTCTGCTGTTTGTTCTGGTTCGGGTCACAGACCTCCTTCTCTATGGCCATCTACTCCAGGTCATCTGGGGGGACAGCAACAGCAAAGTGTTCTCAAGCCAGCTGAGAGACATAATCACTCAGCATGTCCTGGGTATACCCTAGGGGCCCCTTCCTTTTAGGACAAGCCTGAAATACCTCACCTGGGAGGTGCCCAGGTGGCTCCTTTTGATGTGAAGGAGTAGCAGCTCTACTTTTTCTCCCTCCCAAATCACTGAGCTCCTCCCCCTGTCTCTAAGGGAGAGCCCAGACACCCTTCAGAGGAAGCTCATTTTTTTTGGTCAGTATCCAGAGCTCGTGACAATAGATGAGGGTGGAAATGTAGATCCATCCATTTTCTGCCACTTATCTCGGTCCTTGTTGCAGAGGCAGCAGTTGATGAGGAGATGCCCAGGCCTTCATCTTCCCGCCCATCTCCTCCAGTTCTTTTGGGCAACACTGAAGCATTCCCAAACCAGCCGAGAGATGATATTTCCAGTGTGTCCTGACTCTGTGCCAGGGTCTTCTCTGGGTTGGAGCACCTCAGAGATCTGAATAGAGGGCCTCTTGAATCTGCCAGCTAGCTGTGGCAGAGCTTCTTCAGGGCGTTGTCTGATTTATGCGTGTTATGCCGTCACCTTCACTGTAGAAGAATTTGGGAATGTGTGCGCTCGAAGGCTCAACTTTTTGCAGATGTTCACATAAATAGTCTGAAAATCACAGTTCTTTTGTAAACAGGCGCCATTAATGAAGTGTGCCCTGTCCTTAACGAACCAAAGTGGAGGTGGCTGTGGCTCAGGAGATGGAGCAGGTTGTCTACTAATCAGAAGGTCGTGGTTCGACTCCACGTGCAAGATATTGAATCCCAAATGCCTCCATTGGCATACGTGTGTGTTTCCGTGATGGGTGGAAAGTACTTAAAGCCATAGAATAAAGTGCTGTATGAACGTGTCTTATAGTAAAGAGTAGAAAAGCACCATCTAAGTACCAGTGCTGTCAGTTTAAGAGACAGGAGCTAAAACAGAGCCTGTCAGCATGAGAAAAGATGCCAGAACAAGTTGATAAACTGTGTAATGAGCAAAATATTTGTATTGAAATTTCCATCAGCGTGTTCCAGCAGGTGGCAGCATATCTTTGCTCTGCCTGAAGAAAAGAGTTTGACATACTGGGAGTCTGCTCCTGTCTGTGGACGGGTCTTAAAACCACTGAAATGTGACCTTTGTTATGATCGCAGACTGAGGCTCTCAGCCCAGGAGCACATGTGGAATGAATGTTTGGAGCCCCCTGGTGGCTGAAAGCTGCTGCTCACATCATCCTGAAACTTTAATCTGTGCTGCTGTTAGAAGAAGAAAAGCAGAGTCATGACTGGGGAGAATCAGTGGAGCTCAGATTCTGGTGGTAAAGAGGAACAATTTAAAACGTCCTGCTGGAATTTTTCTCCACAGTTTTCCTTTTGCTTCAAATTTCAGCCTCAGAAAACAGAGAAAATGAGAACCAGACCACAGGGAGGGAGGAGGGGAGCTGCTCTGGGATCAGATGTCTGGACGGAGGAGGAGGAGGAGGAGTTGTGGTGTCGGTCTGCTGCTCAGTTCAGACTTTCACACAAAAGCCTGGAGCTGCTGAGAGACGGCCAACCGACCGACTGTCTGTCTGTCTGTCTGTTTGGACAAACTGAAGCTGAGGAGAAAGAGGGAAAAGTCTTCAGAGGGAGTCGAACCGAAGCAGCAGGAGGAGCAGAAATCAGGAAAAGTGGAGGCGCCCGGGCAGGAGGAGAGCTGAGTCTGCACATTCTGCTCTAAAGCTCCTACAGACGCGTTTGATTCCAGGATTCTGGATCCTTTTTCATCTCTGAAAAGTTCTTCCTCAGCTTTCTCTCGGAGGAGCTGGAGTGACAGAATCCTTCAGTCAGCAGACCCGGGGATGGTTTTTAATCTAAAACCACATTAACCGGATTCCTCTGATTGTTTCTGTGGATACGTGACGTGGAGATGGAGGCAAGGAGATTGGTAACGTTTAGTTTCCTGAAAGAGTGACAAAGAGGAAAAGATGGGAGCGAGAGGGGGAGGATGAAGGAAGGGGGAGACATTTTTGACCTCCACATGGCTTCAGCCAGAGAGCGAACCACCACAGAGCCACAGCTGAAGTTCATTTCCCTGAATGGAGAATAAAGTGAAGCAGATAACTGATGCTGAGCGTACCTGTGTGGAGAGAGAAAAACAGAATCTGAACAAACAGAAAGTGACTGATTCAAAAAGAAGCAATCATATTTAAAAAAAAAATTAAAAATTTCATTAGAGTGGAGAATGAACTGAATAAACCCTGACCTGCGTACAGGTGTGGAGTGACGTACCTGTGCAGGCATGCAGCTGAACCGACCTCGCAGCACTCTGCTCAGCCTCCCTCCTCCTCCTCCTCCCTCCTTCTCCAGTCAGTTCAGCACCATGAGGTTCTCCTACCACCTCAACACACCGTCACATGGCGGCCGCAGCTCCACCTGCAGGACAGGTGAGTCCACTGCAGTTTCTGTGCTTTTGTTTAAAGGTATTTATTGTAAATTCCTGGGTTTTAAAATGCTTCAGATTTAAGTACAGCTATAAACAGAATGTGAAGAAGCAATCTCTGACTTTATAAAACCACAGTCTCAGAGATGAACTGAGGTTAAACAAGGGCTGGGCTGTACTTTTGTGTAATGCCAGTTTGTACCACAAGATGATGCTGTGACTCAGTGTGACCTTTATTTTACCAGGTGAGTCATTAAAAATATTATTTACAGTGGCAGCCTGGAAAACAGGAAAGCCTCTTAAGAAAATTGGGGTGAAGCTAAAAAAAACACCAAAAGATTCAAAAGAAACATCTGTAAACATATCTGGTAAAATGCTGCCCCCTGGAGGTGAATATCATTCTGCAGTGGGCGATAACAAAGCAAACCTCTAACTCAGCAAAAATTGCACTTTTTTATAGGAATGGTGCTGGCAGCTGGTTCCAAGATTATAAAATACCTGGTGGATCCACAGTACTGTGCAAAAGTCTTGAGCCACCCCTTATTGCTTTACATTTTGCTTCCAAGGAGCCAGAAATAGTTCTCCAGGTTTTCTGAAGCGCTTTCAAAGTTTCTCTTTGCACATTGGCTGCTTTTTCACTCATTTTCAGTCCAGTCCTTGTATCTGACTATTTTCAGAGGAATGCTTTTTTTTGTTGTTGTTGTTTGTTAAGCAATTCAACACTGACTTCTGAACCATTCAAGCATAAAAAAAGGCACCAGTGTTGTGCTTAGATATAACCAGTGTTGGGTTCGGTACTCAAGAAAAAGTAATGCATTACACATTATGTGTTTTGTTGTTTTTGCCGCACATACTCTTCTTCCTTGTATGTTCGCTCATGTTTCAATAAATCACTGCACTTATTTCACATTTTCCCATAAAGAAAGGATGGGTGGCTCACTAATTTTGCACAGTATTGTATACAGCTCATTTCCAGCTCCATGTTTTTGTTCTGGTGCTCACTTTCTCCTGATTGGGTGCCCCTCTAAAACAGAAAATTTGATCAGAAAGTTCTTCCGCTTATCCAAAGTTAGCAGGGGGCTGGAGCCTATCCCAGCCGTTATAGTGAGAGGCAATTTAGAATCACCAGTTGACCTAACTCCACTACAAATAACTGCATGTCTTTGGACTGTGGGAGGAAGCAGGAGTAACCCAGAGAAACCCACGCAGACACTGGGAGATTTTCATGCATCCAGTCTCATATATCCTGATTTGTGTCCATGTACACAATTAACAGTATTTTGCACATTTAAAGGCTGGAAAATTCTGTATCTGGAGGCTGGAGGTGTTGCTGCTGCTGCTGCTGGTGGTGGAGCCGGTGGTGCGATTCATTTTGCTACTCGTACCAAAGACCCGAGTCAAAGTCCCACATGTCACAATGGTTAGGCATTAAAACCGACTTGGTTGGGTTCATAGGAAGGTCGCATATTGGGTTAAAATACAGCTTTGTTTTTTTTTTTTTCTTTTCTAAAGCTTTGTTTTCTTGGTTGCCATCCTGATGCCTCCCAGTTTTGTCTGGACAAAATGCGTTCTACAGACATGAAACACTCTTCTTGTTGAAGAGTTTAAATAACAGACTGACTGCTTTTTTTGTCACTTTTTCACATTTTGCGATGCGACTGGGGTGGAAGTTGAAATAAATGTAGTGTCACTGTCACAATAAAGGTCTTGAATGTTGAATTTGAGAAAAGGTTGATGATCATCCTTGAGAGGGGGAAAAAAAATGCAGTTTTGAGAGTTTTGCTTCAGTTTTTCCACATTCATTCATTGAGTCTGCTGTCATTACATGAACGTTACAGGTTACAAGTCAAGTCAACAAGTTTGGTTTATGAAACTTGTTCATAACCAGCCAACCAAACTGGCGCGCGGGTCATGTTCAGGTCTTTGGCTGAGGTTTGTGGCTGAAGGTCAAAGAGACACAGTTCATTACATTAGACTGAATCAAATTAGATGTGAAGCGTTCTCTCTCTCTCGCTTGCTCTCTCTCTGGTGAAGCTGAGGTCAGACAGGTCACATGGGTTTTCCATGTTTAGCATCAGTGGTTGAAAACCGTCATGTGATGCTGTTTGTAGAATAATCAGATCAGGGGAACTGAAACACAGCAGCTCAGTGTGTCAGTTTTATGTATTGTTCTGAGGACACGGAGTCCAGTCCTGACTCTGGGACTTTAAAGGGTCTCTTTTGACTGTTGAGACCTGATTTTAGGGTTCAGGTTAGAGTCCTCACAAAGATGGAATGAATTTGTACCTCCACTGGTATCTTGGAAAATTCCCACAGGTCCAGATTCTGTCTGAGCCATTTTAGGATCCTGCAGTAGCTGCTGCAGAGCTAATGCGGAACTCATCACTAAAATAATGACTCATTCTGCTGTCAGACTATCATCAGAAATTTTCCCAGCCGTGGTGATGGGATGCAGCAGCTGCACTCAGAGGGAATACTTAATGTTTAGAGCACGACAACTGCAGAAACTTGTGGGAATCGAACAAACCTGCTG
Source organism: Archocentrus centrarchus (assembly GCF_007364275.1). Lineage (NCBI taxonomy): Eukaryota > Metazoa > Chordata > Actinopteri > Cichliformes > Cichlidae > Archocentrus > Archocentrus centrarchus. The sequence goes on along the minus strand of NC_044352.1, from coordinate 5,162,568 downwards.
TTGTAATCTGGAGATGTGGCAGTGTCTTTGTTTTCCTAAATATACTTATGTGCATTTGCATTTCTGCAAATGTGGATTATCTACCTAACATGGTTGAAACAGTGCTGTTACCTCTCTGAAAACTATTCGCAATATGAGCGAAATCTGAAGCAACAGGTGGATGTTGACAATGATGTTTCCATATAAAAAGTCCAGTCAAATCATCTCTTATGACTAGGCATCGAATAAAGACTGCCAGCTGATGGCTATGTTGAAAGGTTTGCTGGGTACGAGAAGATCAGGCAATAATAAGAATGCTAGGACCCAGCAGGGCTTCTAAGAAGAGGACAAGAAGCAGTGATTGACTTTCTCGGGAACTAATACTCTGAGCCAGTTTTAAATACTTGGGCACCGTTATCAATGAGGAAGAGTCGAAGATGGAAATCACTGCAGAAAAGCTGCATAAACAGCAGCAGCACTGGAACAGTTTACTAAGATAATATGGGAAGATGACATAAACTCAGCAATGTGCAAAATAAGATTCCTATAAGCCCCCTGGTCAACTCCATCTTGTCGTGCCTTCAAATTCTGTAATTACTGTGTCCCACTGTGCACTCTGCATCTCACTAATTGCATCACAAACAACGAAGAGCTTCTGACAACGGCGAGGAGAAGAAAACTCAAATGGTACGGCCCGTGTGGTTAGACCTGGATAAGGTCAGGACTGGATAAAACCGTTCTCCAGGGATAGCACCACAGAGGAAGACGGAGGAAACGATGGCCTGACACACTGAGGTGTCCCAGATTTTTGTGGTGTTTCCAGTGTACCTGTTCACCATTATTAAGTTTTCATTTCTGTTTGGTTTTACTGCCAAACAAGTGTTTGAATGTTGGGTTTAATTTTTGATTCATGATTTGATTTCTTTATCTTTATTCTGGTAATTCTGAGCATCAGTTCTTGTTGTATTATTTGAATTCTGGCCTCTGTTTTGGAGTTTTGGGTGCCTGTTAAAAATGCTTTAGTGTTGTAGTGTTTTTATTAAGCTTCAGTTCCTGTTTGTTTGCTTTTGCTCAGAGTTGCTGTTAGTCTTGTGTAGTTGTCCGTTTCTTGTTTTACTTTTTAAGACTAGTTTTCTTTCCTGTCCTGTGTTAGTTTTACTTCCTGTGTCTTCTCCTGATCACCCGATTGTCTTCACCTGTGTCTCATTACCAAACAGTTCATCAGGTTTTTATGGTTCCCGTCTTTTATTTGTCAAAGCTTCTGTTTATGCTCTCTTTTTGTCCAGTCCTGAAAGAACAGGATATTCTCTGGGTCTTTACCTTCCGGACTCTTATTTTTTGGACTTTTGTATCAACCACAATAAAGGCTACTTTTGTTCTCACATTCTGTGTGAGGGTCCTCTCTACAGGACTAAATTTGCTATGAGCTGCCAAAGCTTCATGTTTTAAATTCAGTATCATACATTTTTTAACTAGTAGACATTCATCTACCTGTAACAGTATTTTCTTAGCTTATTTAAGGCTTTTAGTTCAGACTGAGCAAGGTGCTGACTTTGCTCATGTCAGCTCTGCCAGTCACTCAGTGCTTGGAAGCAGAAAAGAAGTAAAGTGTATGTTTATATGTCTCTGAGGTTCATGTGACCATTTCTGTTTATTAGTCAAAGTGTTGAGTTTTGGCGTGAGCGAGTGAGGCAGGAAACCAAAGACAAACGTGGCAGAGAAAGGAAAGCTGAGGGTCACTTTACTTATTTTTGTCTCTCTTCTTTATAGTTGCAGGAGATAAGCGTGCAGCTGTCTGGTGCTTTAATAGACCCTTTTACAGCCTACGTCATCAAAGGATGCGCGCGCATTTTGGCAACGGAAGTGAACTGCTACTCCATTCAAATCAATAAGAACAAGGAGACTGTACAGGGTTCAAACGTGATTTAAAAGCAATATCAGCATCAAAATGTCTGCTGTTGCATGTTTGGCTGTCAGAATTTCTACTCTGCCAAAACTGGACTGAAGTTGTACCGAATCCCACGAGATCACGGCTGTTTGAGAGAAAACTGAGGTGTCTGTGGTTGCATGCCATCAAATGTACTGATAAAAATTGGACTGAGGACACGATCAGAAATGCTTGCATTTGAAGCGCCCATTTTATATGAGCTAAAGTTATTTATCTTCCGTTGTTTATACCGGGATGTCAGGTATCTAAAGTAAACAGCATTAGCTGGTAGGCTATTTGGCTTTTAAACTGTAGTGTGGCTATTTACAGGTGAGACATCGCTGGACTCAGAGAGTCCTGATTTTTAAATTCATATTTAATCGCACTATAGATTACAAAATGCAGTGCCAGTCAAAAGTCTGAGCAGACTCGCATATGAATGGATGAGCGAGTCTCACAGTGTGACTGGAACAGTATATATTTTTTTCATTGTAAATAATATCTGCAGTCGGAAAACTCTTAGCAAGCTAGAAAAGCAATTTGATGAAGTACTCACACTGCCATGCAGGTACAATCCGCTGTGAGGACGTAGTTCTCTGACTGTTTACAATGGCCCGAGCCTCCTACACAGCGCTTCTGTTTCCTTGTCTTTGACTTGGAAGAACTTCTGCCCTCAAGACACAAAACTCTGAGTCTATATCATGATATTTGGCGTTCCGTACACGGCCGCAAACAACATAATTGTAAGCATCCAGTGACTTATATGCACTGCAACTTCTCTCCGGTGTGTACGCCGGGTTTCTCCAATACGTATATACACGTATATATATATATCCGCCCATGGACACTGGGCCACTTGCTAATGTACCACAGGGATCGGAGTTGGTTGCTGGTGGTCAAAATAAATTTTTGCAGGTAGTTTTCACAATCTTTCGTTGATAAGCCTTTCTCGTAGATTTAAACACTATTGAACTCTGCCGTATTTCCGTTTCCAAAATGCGCGCGCATCACTACCTACGTCATCATTGTTTACAAACAGTAAAAGGGTCTATTGTGAAAAGTTTATAAAAATTTTTTTGTTCCTCACATTTGTAAATGTGGGATTTGTAATTCACAAAAAAAAATAACTGTTTTTACTGTTTAGCAGCCTCTGATGGGTGTCTCAAACCACGTTTATGTTCCGATGAGACTGCCATCTAGTGGCTCAAAAAATGATGACAGGAGTAAAGTTAACATGGTATCTACAGACATTTTTAATACCACACAGGCCTCTTTCCCACCAACAGGGTTCCGGAGCCCGTGCCGTAATTTGAACCGATAAGCGGGTTTTCCACCGCTAAAGCACTCGGTGCTCGGCCGAAAAACGGGTTCAATTCCGGCCCGCAAACTAGCTGGTCTGGAACCAGGAACGCGTGCCGAAAGCGGCAGAAGGGCGTGACTCCGCCGTCTCAACATCAAGTTTTCTACCATATTACATGTGTATTACATGAGAAAAGCGAAGCGATTTTCACGGCTGTGAATTATGTTGGGCTCTAAGGCTGAACTTGCTGCTTTGTATCAGTTCATATCACAGATAAAAGGACACAAAGTGCGTACTTGTCGTCTTGCTCTGTGTTTCCCTCTGTGCTGCACACAGATGCTGCAGTAGTTTGGTTTGGACCGTAAAACGTACTTGCAGCACAAGAAAGGGGAGCGTGTTCTCCCACGTTTGTGCGCTTCGGCTTCCGTGTCCAGACGAGGACCCGCCCCCACTCAGACGTAAAGGAGCAGTTCACAGAAACGCGGTGGGAACGCGGGCACAGACTGTCATTTAAACCCTGAAACCAGAAGGAATTTCAAGGTACAAATGAAGTCCATGGCTGTTCAGATAGTATGGTCCATCTATATACAGTCTAAAATGTTTGTGCACATGGGCACACATTTTCCACTCAAGTTTTTTTTTATTATTTTTTTTAGCAGTCTCTGATTTTAGCATGGGAAGCGGTGTACGCCTCGTTTAGGCCGCCCCTGTTTTGTGTGTTCGTCTCGGTTGTAAATGAGGCCCCTGCAGCTGATTTCCTCCATCAGCATGAGGATCAGCGGCGGCTGGAGAAGAGAAGCAGCTGATGTTACCTGCAGGCTTCAGCATCAAAATAACAGGCAGACAGGAACACTTCCTCCAGACATTAACCTTTACCGCAGCAGACAGACTACACACAGGCTGTGTGTTACAGCTTGTGTGTGTTTAACCCTTTATAGGGCACTCATACAAATACTTTGAGGGGGAGTTACTACATGTGCTGGAACTATTTCTTGTTTGATGGCAGATGGATTCACTGTTGCTCATCAGGCTATTGGAGCTTCTTTTACACAGACAGATGAACATGTTAAACACGTGTCAGTATCTGTCATATGCATGTGGTAGATTCACATCAGGAAGTGAGGACAGAGCGGTGATCTCTGTGTGCCTCTTCAGCCTCACTGTGGACAGTTCAAATGTTAAGCACGGCCCCCTCCTGACAGGCCTTACGGCAGGACGTGCACAGGCAGATATGAGCAGATATGAATGAAGAGCTGAAGGTTAAAAATAGATGCCACATTCAGCTGCCGAATGGAAATGATAAACCTGTGTGTGTGTGTGTGTGTGTGTGAGAGTGTGTTGGTACACCTGACTTTGTGGGGACCTATCTATGTGAAGTTGACACCTTGTGGGGACATTGAGTCTAATCTTCACTCAGGAATGCTGTGCTGTTTGAGGCTCTACACCTGGTTTCAGGATTGAGGATAGAACCAGATTTCGGTTCAGGTTCATGGTTTAGGTTCCTGGGAGTGCATCATGAGACTACAGGTCCTCACACAGATAAAAAAGGCAAGCACACGAGGTTGTTCATTAAATACTGAATGTTACAGAGAGAACTGCTGTTGATATGACAGCTTCTACTCTATTTTGTTCTTCTTAGTGTTGTTTCTATAACGGTTTCTTCTGTACAGAAAAGAAAACTGATTCTTTTGTCTTTTGCAGGCCAAGCATGTGATTGCTTGAAATACGAGGACACCCGTTTTCAAGTTAGCATTAGAAAATTTCTACATATAAACAAAAGATTAAATTTTTCTAAGGTTTGAGCACCTAGGACAAACTCCAGATCATGTAAAATCCTTCAAATCCTTAATTTGCATGTAGTGTGACCACTGTGTGATGTTTTGTATAGATTTAGATTCCTATGAATCCTGTGACTGAGACTCTTGTAGTGATTAATAGATAATTGGTTGTTCAGATGTTAATACAGCTGGTTTTCCTGTAACAGTGTGGTGTATGGGGCACTGGAATGCCGCAAAAGTGAGATCACTGTCTTAACTCATACTCTCCGAACACATATTGTAAGTATAGTGCACAACCTCTGCATTGGAAAAATGAAGCCAATGCGGAAGTGCCCTAAATCTGCATTCTGTCTGAAGGCTACCAGATGGCGATAGCTGTGGTTGCAAAAAGACCTCTGGTCCTATAGATGTCTATGGGATAATGACTTTTGGTTTTGATCTCTGTAAACACTTTCCTGTTGAGTTTCACTCTGAATAAAAAGTCTGTTCTGTAAAACTTGTTCATGAAAATGGAGGACTATATGAAAATGCATACTCATTGGTTAACGACTTGTCAGTCACAAGCTGTTATCCAATTTTTGTAACCAAGATGGCCGTGGCGGAAACGCTCATATTGCGGCTTCAGTAGGTGATGTCATGGTAGCTATGTCCATCTTTTATACTGTATGTGGACAACAGTTCTCTTAACTCTGTAAAAAGAAATCTAGACTATAACATTTTCTGAATTTATATAATCTAAAAGTTGCTAAATCGAGGTTGCATGATGCACATTTTCTGTTGGTATATTAAGTTCATGTGACTTAAGTACTGCACTCTCAAAATAAACAAGCATAACTCGTCCCCCTGAAGTACATGTTGTTTTTGAAGTAACAGGACTGCATATTTTTTAAATGAAGCCAGCGTATAAAGTTTTACAGTGTACCGTTAACATCATCAGTTATTTCTGCCTCTGCGTGATCTCTCTGTTTCTCTATTCACTGCTTTAATGAATTTATCAGATTTTCACTTTTCACTCCAAACTCTGCCGCTGGAACATCAGACACAGTTTATTGTGCAATAGCAAACCATGTTCAGTTAAACAGAAAAGAAGCCTGATTAAATCTTTATGAAAGAGTTTCTGTTGTTTCTACCATTTCTATCAGTGTGGAAAACATATTTATGGCCTTTATTCAGTTTGAAATGTGTCTGCTTTTAGTTCTGTGGGGTTTTTTTTCCCCCCTCTGGCTTCTCGTGTTTCTACTTTATGCTTGTGTTGCTGTAACGTCCTCTGCTCTTTATTCTATTGTCTGCTCATATTCTGGCTTTTGTACTTTATTATTATTACTTCATTATTTCTTTTTCTAGTATTTTTACTTTTAACTGTTTTTGTTGCTTGTACAGTTGTCTGCTGTCCTTGTTTCTAATGTTTCTGCTTTTACTTTTGTTGTCTGATGTTTTTTTCTGCTGTTGTTTTTACTGTGTTTGTGTTTTTATTTCTTCTGTTTTTGTTTATTGTACTCTAGTATTTCTACTGTTATTAGCCTGCTGTTACTTCTGGTAATTGTGCTATTATTTCTGTTGATCCATTGTTTCTACTTTTACTTCAGCTGTTTCTCTTTACTAGTATTTCTGCTGTTTAGTGTTTCTTCTTTTTGTTTCTGTCAATATTTCCTGTTATTTCTGTTGTTCTTTACTGCTATTTCTACTCTTAATGATTTCTGTTGGAAATTATTATTTCTGCTGTTATTTCTAGTATCACTACTCTTAATTCTACTGTTTCTGTTTATTATGCTGTTATTTCTGCTGGTGTTTCTAGTGTTCGTCTTTTTTGTACGATTTATATTGGCTGTACTGTTATTTCTAGTGTTTCTACTTTTAGAAACTGTCGTGGTTCATGTTAGTTCACATCCGCCATTGACCAGTGTTACATATACCCCTCCTCACTTCCCGTCCACCTCTTTACTTTCAGCTGTTTCAACCCCCCCCCCCCCCCCCCCCCCCCACACACACACACACACACACACACACACACACCACCAAAGAAAATAGAAATAAATAAGTGTGTCAGCTGTTCCATCGTCTGAGCTTTAAGGCAGCTGAATGCTCTTTGTCCATTCGTCTGTCCTTGGGGGAATGAATGAGGGAACTGGAGTCTCTGTAGGTCACCGGGTCGCCCACTGCTGCTGCGGGGGAGGGGAGGTGTGTTAGTGTGTGAGGTCAGAGGTCAGCCTGTAGTTTTATCTCCTCCCTTGCCAGATGATAACAGGGTGCGTTTGATATTTTCCCTCCTCTCTGATGTTGTTTGGGTGCATTTGTCTTTCAGCCTCCACAGACAGGTGGAGATTAACTGTCTCAAGCCACATTAACCTGAGGGTGTGTTTGATTTGTTGCTCAAGAGTCGTGACTCCCCTCCTCTGTCCTCCTCAATAAATGGGATGTGTTTGTTTTACGTAACACCGATGTGGGTGTGTTGTTTTAAGCTTAGTCCCAGAGGACCCGGGGGGTACATCCACTTCGATCAGCCTGTTTGTATGTGTGTGTGTGTCAGCAGCTTAATAACAGGGGTGTGTTTGTTTTTGTTTATCATCCAGTGACCTCGCTTTGGGGTTGAGTTAGATCAACTCTTCGTTGATCAGGAGTGCTTGTTTTACTAAGCAGAAACAGCCAGAGGAACAGGATGGATACATTTATTTCAAAAACATGCTAATTTCATGTGAAAGATATGTTTATGAGGATTTCAGTAGAAGTGGGGAACTTGTTTTCTCCTCTGTGCAGCCCTTGTGGGTGCTTTCACTAAGTTAAGCTCACAGTGATTCATTTCCTGTCCTCCCCCTCCTCCCTGTGACTTAAAGACAAGCTTGGAAAAAAAGAAAAAACAAGCCGCTCGCACTTATCAGCTAAAACTAGTTATGTTTAAAGTTTATGAAATTACAGGAGACATTACTTTGTTTTTGTTTGGGGATCAGTGCTTATCTCAGGTGTTCTGCCATATCAGGTTATTGATCATTTGTTTATATATACAATCAGATGGCCTGTTCTTCTGCACTATATTGCCAAAAGTATTCATTCACCATCCAAGTCATTGAATTCAGGTGTTCCAGTCACTTCCATGGCCACAGGTGTATACAATCAAGCACCGAGGCATGCAGACTGCTTCTACAAACATTAGTGAAAGAATGGGTCGCTCTCAGGAGCTTAGTGAATTCCAGCATGGTACCGTGATAGGAGGATACCTGTGCAACAAGTCCAGTCATGAAATTTCCTCGCTACTAAATATTCCACTGTCAGCTGTTAGTGGGATTATAACAAAGTGGAAATGACTGGGAACGACAGAACAAAGTGGTAGGCCAGCAATCTGATGGATGAGTCTGGGTTTGGCAGTTGCCAGGAGAACAGTACTTGTCTGACTACATTGTACCAAGTGTAAAGTTTAGTGGAGGGGGGATTATGGTGTGGGGGTGTTCTTCAGGAATTGGGCTCGGCCCCTTAGTTCCAGTGAAAGGAACTCTTACTGCTTCAGCATACCAAGACATTTTGGACAATTTCATGCTCTCAATTTTGTGGGAACAGTTTGGGGATGGCCCCTTCCTGTTCCAGCATGACTGCACACCAGTGCACAAAGCAGCTCCATAAAGACATGGATGAGTGAGTTTGGTGTGGAAGAGAGTCCTGACCTCAACCTGATAGAACACCTTTGGGATGAATTAGAGGAGAGACTGTGAGTCAGGCCTTCTCTCCAACATCAGTGTCTGACCTCACAGATGTACTTCTGGAAGAATGGTCAAAAATTCCCATAAACACTCCTAAACCTGTGGAAAGCTTTCCCAGAAGAATTGAAGCTGTTATAGCTGCAAAGGGTGGGCCCACATCATATTAAACCCTATGGATTAAGAATGGGATGTCACTCAAGTTCACATGTGTGAAGGCAGCCGAGCGAATAGTTTTGGCAATATAGTGTATCTTACACTGTACCGACACCTTAGGATAAAAGGCTGTACATACATACATGAAGAGACTTACTTATGGGTTACTGTGTGAAAGGGTGTTCATTTTAGTGCAAAAGAAAAGAAAAAGCAAGTGTTCTGGAAGCGAGGTGAGCGAGGAGACAGTGGACTCTGCTGTGCCGGTGAGGTGAGAAGGATCTGCTTCAGAGCAATTACCTGACTGTTGGATTACAGACCAGCAACCAAAATACTAAGGTACCACTCATTTATTTTGGCTCATTAACGAGTGAAACGGCCATTGTGTTTTGGGCCTCCACGTACACTAGCCACGAACCAGGCCTGCAACGTTTTATTTGGTTTTAAGTAATTTTGAGTTTGCCGGCTTTAGGTGTGTGTGTGTGTGTGTATGTGGGCCCACATATGATATTGGTTGTGACTTTATACAAAGGGGTTCGAGTCAGTTAAATGTTGAAGACCGTTTAATGTAATTGTATTTGTTTTTTCTATCTTTTGATCAAAACTAATAATTTTAAGTAAATCCGTTCATATTGTTTCTTAAAACTTGAGTGCCGTGAGTTTGTTTATAGCTTATAGATAAATAGAAACCATTTCATCTGAAAAGTGTGTTTACAGGTTTTTTGATTAAAACTCTTGGAGAGACAGAAACCCTTAAAGGTGAGTTTTAAAAAGTGTGTTTCGAAAGGTTTTATTGGTACCGTGTAACCTAAATCCAAGGCTTAAATTGACACTGACTTAATCAGGGTTAAAACATAGTGAATATAGCATAAGAACCCAAAAGCCCTACCCCTATTAATATTTCTATTTACGGGGAGCGCTACACAAGTAAACAAAGAAAAAAATGTGCTAAACACGAAGAATACTGTTGACTTTGTGCTGTGATAGCTAGTGCCACCAATCCAGCATAATTATGCATACTGTGGACTTTGTAGGTCTCTAAAGCAGGACTGTTATCCCTCAGTGGACAATACTGCCACAACCATGGTGACGGTGAGTCAGAGCACCAGAATGAGAATGCATTGGCAAACTAGGAGCATCCACTACAAACACAGCATCTCTGAAAACTTTAAACTAGCCATTGCCAATCTAAAATCATGATAGATGTAGCATAACTTAGAAACACATTTTGTTGTAATATAAGACAAAGTTTGCAAGGGCTCTGAAATCTGAACTCTCCTAAAGAAGATGGTCATCCAGTCAGGTGCTGCTTAGTGTTGGTTGTAGGAGGCTACAAGAAAGTGAGAGAAACATTTATTGTCACTGCCGACAAGCTTGGCATTCAAGTGTCCAATGCTGGGAACGTTTCTTAAAAAAAAAAAAGGTCATTGACTTGTAGGCATATCAGTTGAGATAATCAATGATAACACAAAATGGGCAGGTATGGTTAAAGAACTTTGAGGTCAGTGATCCTGACGTATGATGGCATAGGCAGTCGGTGCCTAGTTTGTCCACCACTAAAGCACTCCTGTCTGTAATGGAACTATATATGTATATGACGCTTAAGGTGCTTCTCTCCAGACAATGAAACTCCATGTGGTGGTGATGCTTGTTATTAATAAGAAGTGTAAACTCGCAGGATATCTATCCATTTTCTTCCGCTTATCCAATTCAGGGTTGCAGTGGAGCTGGAGCTTATCCCAGCTGCCACAGGGCGAGAAGCAGGGTATAACCTGGACAGGTCGCCAGTCTAACAGAGAGACAGACAACCATTCACATTCCCACAATTTAGAATCACAAATTAACCTAACCCCACTAACTGAATGTCTTTGGCCTGTGGGAGGAAGCCGAGGTACCCAGAGAGAACCCACGCAGACACTGGGAGAACATGCAAACTCCACACAGATGCTGGATTCAAATGCAAGACAAATGCAAGGCGGCGCACAGATGATTGATCATCTGTGCGCCGCCTGCAGGTAGTCCAGAATGCGGCAGCTCGTCTTTTAACCGGTTTAAAAAAGCATGAACACATTACCCCAGTCCTGTCATCCCTTCACTGGCTCCCTGTCCATTTTAGAATCGATTTTAAGATTTTATTGCTTACTTTTAAAGCCTTAAACGGACTGGCACCTTTGTATCTGTCTGAGCTGCTTCACTGTCACACCCCTGTAAGAGCTCTGAGGTCATCGAACCAGCTGCTCTTACAGAGGCCTAAAACCAGACTAAAACAGAGAGGTGATCGAGCTTTTGCAGCAGCAGCACCAAAGCTATGGAACGATCTACCTCTCCATATCCGCACAGCTCAGACGATACATACATTTAAATCTCTATTAAAAACACATTTCTTTTCCTTGGCATTTGGCTGCAGTGCTACCTCCTTTTAGATGATTGTTTTATGGTATTTTATGGTACTTGTTTTAAACGTTTTAATTTTTAATTTTCTTATGTTATTTATTGTTCTTAATGTTTTTATTTATTTATTTTTATTTTATTATTTTATTTATTTATTTATATATTTTTATTTTTATTTAGTATAGTCCTTGGGGTTACAGATCTTGTACAGCACTTTGGTCAACGTCGTTGTTTTAAATGTGCTTTATAAATAAACTTGACTTGACTTGACTTGACTTGTGAGGCAGCAGTGCTATTCATTGGGCCAATATAACACATAAGGATGAAATGATGTGATTTCATCATAATTCTAATCTAAAAGTAAGCATGTAGGATTTTATTTACACCTAAACATTGTTGACATACTAGTGTATACTTTCCAACATGTGTCGCATTAAAGTTAAAAAGGAAATCTGAGGAATCTAAGGTCCTTTTTAAACTGAGGATTTAAATTGGATTCTATTTCAGTTATTTTGATTCTCAGAAAATTAAAAGAAATCATTCTGTAATTATGAAAAATATGTGGAATGTGTTATTAAGTCAAACTCAGATTTTACTGATGTTTTTTCCCTTTCTTTCATCAAATGTTGAGTTTTCTCAGAGGTTTCTTCTCTTTTTTTTCCAGTTAGACCCTTCAGGACCCCGTTCCCCTAAGCATGAACTCTGCTGATTTTCCGCCAGAGTATTTCCAGGTGTTTTCCTCAGCAGATGTTTAAGAGCCATATAAATGCTTTAATGTGTCCAGAGGAAGCAGTGAGAAGACTGAGAGAAGAAGAGAAGAATGTTAGTGTGGGTTGGACCTGAAGACTACAAATTTGAAAAGTAAAACCAGTTGTTATGCAGAGTTAAGAAAAAAGTATATTTGATACCTCTGCTTGAAAAGGAACAAATAATTACGTTCAATTAATCAACTATTTTAGTGCTGGAGGTCCTGAAGGTTCCCTGACAGTTGAAGACATGATATTGTTGTTTGCTAACAAAATTTTAGCTTTAAATAATTAAACATTACATAGATCAGTTGTGTAAGTTAGGGGCCTAAACTTCAACCCTGAGGTACTCCAGATTTAACACACTGCTAGTTTGAGTCTGGATGCAGTCAGGCTGACATTTTTATCGCTAAAGAAATTTATGTTTTTCCCCCAAGAATAATTTGTCATATATTTATCTATTTGATGTGAATTTGACAAAAGCAATAATAAAAATTCAAATAAAATGACACATTTAAAAAAGAACAACCAACAAACCACTCCTTCCAACCTTAACATGTGAATCCATATCCCCCAACAAGTCCTCCCCAGAAAATATACAATATCCAAATTTTTAAAAAAACACCCATTATCAACTGGAAAAATAAAACACTGCAGGGTTTTCTATTCCATATTGCCTGTCCTAAAGCTTCCATATTTGATGATAAATTACTGATAACTGTATTTAAAGAAGTTAATGAAATCACTACTAGAAAGAGTCAAAGGGATACAAGGCTCAACAGAGCAGTGAACAACCCCAGAAACCTGTGAAAACTGTGCGTTAAAACAATGGAAACTGTCCACTGTAACTTTTCTCTGGGCTTTTTGTAAAAATATTGGCTTTCTTTTTTCTCCACTTCTTCCTCTTTAGTCTTAACTTTGCTATAGTACCCGTTTTATTTTCAAGCCCACCTTTGACCCAACAGGAATTTAAACTATAAATAGCATCACGCTGAAACATGGAAGTATGTCTCGGTAGTCTTTGTGTTGGTTGAATTAGTCTCTTTCCAAGAGTGTTAAACACTGTTTTTATTTATATATTTATTTTTACCAAAGCTCCTGAGTTCAAAACCACAAAAAGGTGTTTTTGATGTTAGTGTGTGACACACCAGGTCATACCGAGACAGATTTCTTAGTCCTAACTTGTCATTTAGGTGATATTTGTCAGATGGAGTCATATTTAAACACACAGGTGAGCGTGATTTTTCAGCATGCAGGGTTATTGCTGTGAAGAGGTGTATTATAAGCAACTTTCAGTGCTTAAGTCTAACCAGCCAGTAAAGATTAAAGTACAAAAATTAGTTAAAATGGTGCAAAACAAAAAAACTTTAGAAACACAAAATTCACAAACAGGACGAGAAAATCGTGAAGTGAAACGAGAAGGTCTTTGAAAGACGACTGTTAACTGGCAGCGTATTTAAGCAGCTGCTCAAGGCAGAGAAATGAGGAGCCTGTGTTTGATAATTAACACTTCCACACAGTTTCCTCTGAACTTCAGCTTAGTGCGAGTCTGTTTGTCGGTAGCTTACACTCCACACAACCACGTGATCAGGCCTCTCCTGTCAATCAGTCTGATGTATTTACACATTTCACTGCTGCCACCCTCCCACCCCTCATCACTCTCTATCTTCTTAATTTGTCGTCATGGAAACCAAAATGGTGGAACGAGAGAGCCCCCCCCCTCCCCCCCCTCTCTCTCTCGCTCCCTCGCTCACCCCCTCCTCCCCTCGCTCTCTGCCGCCGCCCGCCGCTCACACACCGGGCAGCCCCCTGAATCAAACCGAGCGGATCTAACCTACTTATCCATCCAGGAGAAGCAGCCTGCAGGTCTGCGCTCGGTCCGGACCGTCGGTCTGTCGGTGTGTCTGTGGGTCCGAGCCGGTCCGGTGGGTGCCTCTGTGTGAGTGCGTGTGTGCGTGTGCGTGTGTGTGGCTCTGACCCGGTTTCTTCGGCTGCTGTGGACCGGGAGAGCCGCTCTCTCCCCGCACCAACATTTTCTTTAATGACCGGATTTGTGTTTTGCTGCGCGATGTACATGGACAGAAGCAGCCTGACCAGGGGTGAGTCTCCAGCAGCATCACTTACATCTGCACCGCGTGCACACACACTCCATATACCTGCTGACAAGCGTCGCACGGCATGGGCACACGCGCACACGCACAGCTGCAGCCTCGCCACATTCACCGCGTCTCTTTTACATTTTTTTTATTCGGAGAATTTTTTTTTTTAAAGAAAATCAATAGATTAATCCTCATGATGGGAGAGGAGGAGGTGGGGACGGGAGGGTGGTTTGGAATGACACGCGCGCTCACTCCGGCTGTCGTGCACGCGCACACACTGACCGACATCTCGCTGCAGTGAATGTAGGCTAGTATGGCTGCATGATACTGCGTCTGCCAGATGTGAGGCTGCTGCTGCTCTCAGCTCAGCTGAAACAGGATTCATCCAGCAAAAAACAGGGACACGTGACTCATCTACTGATCGATATCCGACAGATGTCAGCTGATCGATTCTGTGTTTTATTCCATCATCACTCACACTGAATCAGAAACAGCAGACAGACAGGAACCAATGAGGAGGCTCCATCACAGCCAGACTCACAGTGTGTGTGTGTGTGTGTGTGTGTGTGTGTGTGTGTGTGTGTGTGTGTGTGTGTGTGTGTGTGTGTGTAATTTATCGATGGACTCCTGATCCATCGATGTTAAATGTGGCTGTTCGTTTCAGGCTGATGTGGGCGCACAGCAGGATGGAGATGGTGTGATCTGTGTTTCTGTCTGTGTTGGTTTGTTTCTGCAGACAGACGCAGACACACCCCCTCCACACACACACACACACACACACACACACATATTGAGCCTCATAGTGGTGAAATGATGAAGGTGAATTCTGCAGAGAGGGTAGGTTGAGCATTTAAATTCTCTTAAAGCTCCTAATGGAGAACCAGCTCAGTTATTAAAACTTCCAACAACCAGTACAACTGAGAGACTGTGGGAGTCTCTTAAAGGAGCTCCAGAATCTCCTCACTGACCAGAACATTGCCCGCAATAAACAAAACCTCTCAAATAACCTCAAGAGTCTCCATAATGACCACAAGACTCATAGGGAGGGCTTGTAAACCTCATTGACCCCTAGACTCCTAGAGCCTCCATCTTTTTTGAGGCTTTGGTTCAGGTGTGGGTCATTTACTAATCAGAGGGTTAGTGGTACGATCCCCAGTTCATACAGTCCACATGTCAAAGCGCCTTAAGCAGGATGTTGAACTACAATTTACTCAGATGCATCCAGGGTGCATGTTTATAACACACAAGATAAAGCCCTGTGTGAATATGTGCATGAATGGGTGAATGTGGCTTGTAGAGTAGAAGGAAGTGCCGTGTAAATACCAGTCCATTTACCATTTCTGTGTGGTTGTGTGTTGGTCGTAGCTGCTACACAGAGCTTATTAACCCTCCTCTACATGTTGTAGCTGCGTTCTGTCAGAAGGGGGCAGCACCAAAAATATGTGGGCTGTTCATGGTTATGTGTTTGGTGCTGTTGCTCCTCTAGCTGGACCTGCTCCTCAGACAGAAGTCATGACATAGACAAAGCCCTAACTAATATCATATGGATGCTTGTAAAGGACCCAGTGCTGTCTTTATTTAAACGCAATCTTGATTTAAACGCAATCTTGTTGTTGTGAATGGATGTGTTGTAAATCAGATTGTTTTCCTATAACTAAGTAGTTTTCAGTGCTTTATCCCAAAACCTCCTTGTGATTGATTTGGTTGCTAACAGATTGTCTGTAGTTGGCATGGATGTTGCCAACTTGTCTGCAAACAGTTGCTAACAGATTGTCTGTAGTTGGCATGGATGTTGCCAACTTGTCTGCAAACACACACCAACTACATGCCAGGTGGTAGTGTAACTTGGAAAAAGTGTGAGTTGTTAGACACAACTTTTACTTTGAATGCAGTCGTCTCCATTTCCGGTTTGCGTCGCAGTTTCACCGCTGCTCAGCAGACCAGTCGGTGTCTTCAGTGCATACTGCTGATGACTGCGGTAGTCTGATAGCGACCAAAGCAATCACAAGGAGGTTTTTGGGTGCATCATTCACTCACGACCAGTCTCATCTAGCGATAGCTTGCAACCTCCAGCAGCCACTCGCCAGACGATTGGGGAAAATACATTTTTCCCAAGCAACCAGTGGTTGCCAGTGGGTCACCTGTGTTGCAACTGGGGCTTAACCTTTGGTGTACCATATTGCCACATGTAGCTTATAAAGAACACCTTGTGCATATCTCTGCAAGGCCAGAATGTCAGTATTGGACGCTCTGGGGTGTTTTAGGGTTCTGGCCTGAACCATCCTTCTAGGGATGGATTATAAAACATCTCCAGTGTTAGAGGTTTTAGTGGGACGTCATGTTTGGATGGGAATATGGAAGATTTGGGCCGATGACAACAAAATGTTGCTCTTCCAGAAATACAGTACTAAAGAATGGTGCAGTTGAATTTAAAGACGGAGGCTATATTTAGATATTATGCTGAACATTTGTATGATTATGACGAGCTAGAGAGGAAAACCTGTGAGCAGATCTTCCTTTGGATTTTCAGTAGGCTACAATAGAACAGAATATAATACACAGTGTCGGGCGATGAGGATTTGTAAATGTTCAAAGGAAGGAGCTTGAAGAGTAAAAATATGCATCAGTTTGATCCATCCAATGAAAACAAGGATGCAAATAACTTTAAAGAATAACAGAGCTTGCAGAGCATCAAACTCGACAGACTGAGCTTCATTTAAAAATGAGAACGGAGAATTTTGTATGTCTCACTGTTCGCATATCAACGAATATCAACAGTGCTGAAAAAGAGATGACCTACAAACCTGTTAATCAGCTTATAGACCCACCTGTCTCTGACCAGCTGTGTGTGATGATAGACGGACCTGTAAAGCTTTTTATCAGCAGCTGACCTACCTGCAGACACAACTCAAAGACCAATGCCATACAAGGATTAGGCATCTGGGGGGCGGCACAGTGGTGCGAGGGGTTAGCACTATCACCTCATTGCAAAAAAGGGTTTGAATCCAGGTCGAGGCCTTTCTGTGTGGAACTTGCACGTTCCCCATGTGTTTGCATGGATAGTCTTGAGGTACTCCGGCTTCCTCCCACAGTCCAAAGACATTTATGTGGTTAGGTGACCTGTCCTACCTTGTGTTCCACCAACCTCAAATTAGATAAGAGGAAGGAAAGTTATTGATTAGGTGGTTGATAGAATATATTGGCCATCAGCTGCTGGCTGAGTCTGTTACAGCGATTCTGATTATTGTGGTTTTATTAAGCTAATTTAGAGGTTTGCGTCACTCAGTGATTAATGTGATTACAAAATTGAGTACAGTCTGGGGATCTTCAGGGATCCGTGACCAAGCAGCCCACAAAATAATTTAGCACCGTGGAACCAGCAGTGATGCAGATCCTAGTCTGCATAATGCCGGTCCATGGCTGTAGCCACCGTGATGTCAGCCATTGGTTACTGAAGTCCTGTTTAAGAAGTCTCGAGCTGAGCATCTTCTCCGTCTTCTTGCTGTTTTAAAACTGGATGTGACGAGGAAGGGGTGAAGCTAACTGAGACACAGAGGGCACCATATGATTGACAAGTCATTAGCCAATAAGCATATCCTGGATAATCCCCTCTTTGACTCTTAGAGCCTGAAACCCACGACTGAGCCCTTAAACGCATCGAGGGAGCTGAGGGTAATTTTCTCATCGACTTCTAAACAACTGGAAGTCTTTTTGCAGCCAGAGGAGTCGCCCTCTGCTGGCCCATAAAAAGACTGTAGCATTAAGGCACTTCTACATTGGCTTCACTTTTCAGACCTACATCTATTTTTTTTAAACTGTCTGTGAGAATGTCATAAATAAATATAATAAATACCAAGAGTTTGAGTTCTTTGGTGGAATCGTGTTTGGAAAGTGACTTTCAGGGCATCAGATAAGCGTTGCAGCCATACCTGAAGTGTTGCAGCACCTGTATTTGTAGATTGCCACATTTAACTGAGCAAATGCTTAATTGAGCTAATGCTTCAACATATCTGCCCAAACTAACCTCACCACTTGGCAGCCGAGTGGTGAGGTTTCCATTTAGAAGGACTTTGACTGTAGATCCTCCTCAATCAAGGCCAGAACCTCCTCAGTGATGAGCAGAAAATCAGCATTGGTTCAAACAGGAAAGTGTGCCAGTGTTGGGGGGATTGTGGGAAATGGAGTGTGGTCAGCTTAGCCTGAAGTAAATCATTTCAAGTTTGTTGATTTAATGACTGCTGCTCTTAACGGG
Source organism: Archocentrus centrarchus (assembly GCF_007364275.1). Taxonomy (NCBI): domain Eukaryota; kingdom Metazoa; phylum Chordata; class Actinopteri; order Cichliformes; family Cichlidae; genus Archocentrus; species Archocentrus centrarchus. The sequence goes on along the minus strand of NC_044352.1, from coordinate 5,144,257 downwards.
GCTTTCTAAACAACAGAGACGCCATCTGCTCTACATCAGCCTGTTGATGTTTTCCCATGACCTCCCATCACGTTCACATCTGCACACACACTCCCTGCCATATATAAGTTAATTAGTGAGTGAGCTGTGCACACTCACAGCTCCCGTCACTGTTAATTTTACTGGTGTGCTTTTGGAGATTTCATGTTTTGTATTTATTCATTTCATCCCCTCTGAGAAGCATAATGCCATCTTAAAGGTCCTCAGGCCAGGAGTTGATCTCCATCTGAGGTCACGCTGTTCACACAAATGCCTAATTTTGTACTGTAACTCTATTTTAGTCCTCCACTCAAATATTCAAATATTTGATCATTGGTTATATATCCCATTTTGGGATTAGGTTCATATTTCTTTAAATGTGAAAACCTGCAAATAACTATGCAAACTGGACCTGAGAGCCTCCGTTCTGCTCTTTGTCGCTTTGCTACTTCATCTGTAGATTTTATAGACTTTTTTTTTTAAATTCAAATCTGGGAGGAAAAATATTTTAAAAAAGTGGAACTGTTCAAAAAGCCTGCATGGATACTGAGTTTAAATGGTGTATATTATGGCTGTGTGTGCACTCCCAAATACTCTTTAGGAATGCATTAATCATATCACATACAAAAGTGTAAGTCTAGCTTCTCGGCTGTATATAAAAATAAATGTGTATACTAGGGATGGGTATTTCAAGCATAAATACCATTCAGTAGTCCCTGGAAACTATTCAGCATTTCTTTTGGCCCCCCTACACCTGCTTTCAGGTGACATGTCAGACTTACCTGGCAGCATTTTGACTGGATCTCATTCTCATTTATTTTTGGAGCTTTTTAGCGGCTGTCGAAGTCTTTGATTGTTTTTCTTGTTTGTACAATAACACATCGGTCTGGCGACTCATGACTACATAGACAGTATAAAAGATGGATGCTGCCATTATGACCCTCTGGTTTGTGAAGTCCTGTTATGAAAGCCTTGAGCTGACTGTCTTCACCATTGCCTTCTTGATGTTTTGAAACTGGATGTAATGATTTATGAAACTGCATTCTCATTGGCTAACAGCCTGTCATTCAATATGCCAATAAGCATACCCTGGATAACCCTCCTTTCTAGCTCTTAAAATGACCAAAATGTGCAGAATGGACTTAATTTTTTCATTCAGTATTTCCTGAAATTAGTGACTGAGCCTATAACCTCATCAGGAAAGTGTTACATACTACCAGACTCCAAGAAAAACAAGGGAAGATATGTTGTTGTTGTTTTGTTTTTTTTTAAGATGAGGAATAATTTACAGACTATTTGCAATTCTGGAAGTCTTGACCATCAGTGATGTCAGCCATTGGTTACTGAGGTTTTACCATTTCACCATCTTTGCATTTTGAAACAAGAAGGGACATGCGAGGGGTGGATGTGACTGAGAAGGTGGGGGACACTGCAGTCAATCACAGTTAAGTTAGCACCACCCTAAAAGCATAATTTGTTTACCTTCGATTTCAGCCTCAACTGGTCCATAGCTTACAAAATGAGCATTACGTTCTATACAATAAGACTTTAAATACACGATTGAGACCGTAAAGTCATCAGGAAAGTGTTTAGTGGGTTTACAAATCCAGAGACTTCCATAGATGCAACACAACTGGATTTACTTTTGCAACCAGAGCATTCACGCCCACTATTGGCCATTTTTTAAAAAATGCAGGTTTAAGGCACTTCCACACTGGCTTCACTTTTCAGATCAGGAAGCTATGGATAACAATAAAGCAAGTATTAAAAAAAGCTTCACAGAGAGTGCAACATAGACTTCAGCGTGGGTTAGACCTGGTTTCTAACTGGCACCAATTATTCAGCATCCAGCACCATCTGTGGATATGCAGGGGGACACTGCATGCATTCCCTAGAAAGGCTGCATGGAAACACTTGTGTCCGTCTTGGGGGCACCATGGCGACAAGGAGAGGGTCGCGCCTGATCCGTGGATCCTGGATAGTCCATCAGCAACTGATCGAGTTGACTGTTGAAGGCAGGCCACCAGGAAATGTCACAGAGACATTAGGGGGATTTGCATTATATAAGCAAACAGAAAGAAAGAACAAACAAACACAGTAAATCTGAGTTTGTGCACAAAGCTAAAAATGAAATAAATGAACTGCAGGATAAAGAAACATGAGGTCATGTCAGTGCTAAAGGCGGGAGAAGAGAAGTAATAAATACTCTTTGGTAAAACAGCAATGAAACCATCAAGGAAGATGAAAGGGCCGCCGAGGTCAGTACCCTATTTCACAAATTTTAAAGAGCGTGAGCCAGATCGCCACCAGAATTTATGAGTTATTTCCTTTATGGAATTATTAATGGAATAAAAAAACACCCAAAATAATAAAAAAGACAACAAAAACACCCCTCTTTGTGGAATCAGGGGATCTATAAAACAAAAGCCAACAATACTATAAAAAATATAAACCACATTTAAAATACTGAAAATAAAAGTTTCACAGTCTCAGTGGTGGCAGCATAAAAATCCAAACAAGGAAGTTAAAAGTAAAATAAATCAGAAGAACAAACACTTTCAGCTGAGTCAGCCTGACACAGCTCGACATTCGGTCTCGGTTTCTTTGGAAGTTAACAAATTAAAGAAAGTTTTTCAGTTTGTGAATAAATATGAAGGCTGTTTGTGTATGAAGGACAGCTGAAGTAAAAGCTTCTGAAAACAAAGAGCAGCAGAGGAAATGTCTCTTGGATTTAGAGGAAACCTGCCGAGAGTTTGATGAGGCTTCAGGATGATGTCAGTAATGATATCTGAAGGGGGAGGAGTCGTCTCACAGCTGCTCCAATCAATGTTTGAGTGTTGATTAAAAAAAAAAAATATTTTAACAGTACAACACCCTGTTTTCAAGAAGCAGAGGATCTGGTCAGTCAGGACGATCAGTGATCAATAACTTCATTCTGCCTTTGCTGCTGAATTAATGAGCGCACCATTCCTTTATGAATATTCAGTCAGTCTGAGACAAGAGGAAACAGAGACTCAGCAGAAAACTGAACCCAGCAACCCCCAGAATCAGTCAATCCACCCACCCACCCATCCATCCATCCACCATCCATCCATCCATCCATCCATCCATCCATCCATCCATCCATGCAAAGCTCAGTATTGTTTACACATTTGGCGCAGTTTTCTTTTTAACAAACTCGAGCTCAAGTTTGTGGAGGCTCCTATTTGTCATTGTCAGGAAAGAAGACCAGAAGTTATTTCATTATTTTTTATCTTGAAAAACAAGATGCTTTTATTTTGGTGGCCTGTTGGCTGCTCCTCATCCCTCTGAAGATTCTAACAGTGAACTAAAACTAGGTGTGAAAAAACATTTTATTAACTGAAAGAAAAATTCTCCCCAAAGAATCAATCTGGACCGAAAAGAAACACCGCTAAATTTTTACCTGTCCCCTCTTCCTCAGGTCCCTCTTCCTCCTCCAGTCCCAGCTTGCTGACTAAGAGCCTCTCTCTGGAGCCGTCCTGCTCACCGTGTGGCCACCAGGCGGCGCTGGAAGCCGACTCTCCACAGCAGCCGAGCTCCGATCCAGGGCCCAGCTCCTCCACATCGGGCCCCGCCTCCCTGGAGGGAGGGGTGGAGCTAACAGAACGCCGTGGGTCTGCAAACGGGTTGCTGCTAGTGAATGACACGGGCCCACCGGAGCTGCCAGCTACCACAATAACACCACCGAGCAAGAGCAGGCCGCCGCTGCCGGGACCCAAACCTCAGGGTAGGATTGTGAGTCACATTTTTTTTTTTTTAACAGATTTATGATGTCATCACTAACCTCTGACCCCGCTGTTCACAGTGCCTCCAAAACCCCCCCACCTCCAACAGCAGGCAGGGGTATCGAGGCCACGTCCCCGTGCACCAGATAAGCCCCTCCCCCCTACACCTACACCACCTTGCAAATCCCTCCCAGCGGATCCTCGGGCAGGCCGACCTCCACCTATTCGTGCAGACGGCACCGCCTCCCCCACCTGTGTCCTGTCACTCATTGAGAAGTTTGAGCGGTGAGTTCTGATTGGTTAAGGAGGAGTGATGTCTTTATAGGAAGTTTTTCTGTTTGTTTATTGTTTGTTTGTTTGTATATTTACAGGGAACAGATTATTGTAGTTCCTGATATCACCGGTGGGGCGCTGTGTCCCCGCCTCCCAGACCCCCCTTCATCCCTCTCCTCCTCCCGGCCATCATCACCACCATCATCATCGGCCCCTCCCCTCCCTGAAGAGGAGCCATCCTGTGACCTCACGAGTCACGATGACATCACACAGGGGGATGAGGGTGAGCGTGACGGAGAGGATGAAGGGGGAGTGGGTGACCTACCTGATGAGGAAGACGATAATAATAATGATGATGATGGTGGTGGTGATGATGATGAAGACGACGATGAAGAGCTGGCGGCTGCATGCCAAGACGATCTCCATCAGAAGCGTCTGTCCATGGAGTCAGGTTACAGCCCCTCAGAGAAACACCCGGAGGACGATGTGGTTGCCGTGGAAATGAGGGAGCAGCAGCAGCTGCCACCGCTGCTCGACCAATCAGAGTTGCCCTCTGAGCGTCTGTCCCTCCCCTCCTCGCAGACGGACGGCAAGCTGGCTAATCGAGACAGTGGCATCGACAGCATCAGCTCCCCATCGCACAGTGAGGAGCTCTGCTTCGCAGGCGTGGATGAAGGGGGAGTGGCTTATCCATGCAGCCCCGCCCTCCTACCCCGACTCTCCAGCTCATCCTCATATGCTGGAGAGGGAGGGGAGGGGGAGGGAGAAGAAGGGGAGCCGAGGGCAGGTGCGAGGAGGAGAAGGGAGTTTTCGGAGGAAGGAGACAGTGACCTGGAGGAGGAGGAGGCAGAGCTAACTCTGGTGCTGGCCCCTCCCAAGACAGACAGACAGGACTCAGCTGAGGTGAGGATTCAAAGATGGAAACTTTATTGGGATGGATTGTGTTATGTATAATAATTTAACATTTATTAGATTTATTTCCTAAATCTAACCAAGTAGTTTTATCTCACCTTTAACACCTTTAAATTTATTAAAATAATACTGGAGAATTAAAAAAATCTGATGTGAACTTGGGTCTCTCTCCAGCTTCCAGATGTGGACTTTTTTGCCTTTTAAAACAGAAAAATATTTAGCGTCCACTCACTTATTTAACCGTCTCTGTGTCCAGCTGTCTGTCCAGCAAAGGGTCTTCAACATCGCTAATGAGCTTCTGCACACAGAGATTGCCTACGTCTCAAAGCTTCACCTGCTGGACCAGGTGAGTCGAGAAGGGTTCTCTCTCTGTGGCTCAATAGGAAGAGGCACAGTGTTAAGGCCGTGCCCCCTGCCCTGAGTGTAGAGTGTGACTTTTACCCAGCCTTCAGTCGCTCACAGACCTTCTCCTTCAGTCCTGATAGCATCAGTTTATCTGTTAGCTGACTTTCACATCACTGAGCTGTCACTGTTGCCATGGAAACCCTATGCCATTCCCACTGCAGGCTTGACATGTGTGAACTTTTCCCGTCGTGAGAAATATCAGCTCAACTGAAGCCGTCTCCTCCCACAGGTTTTCTGTGCCAGACTCCTGGAGGAGGCTCGGTCTCGCTCCTCCTTCCCCTGCGATGTCGTTCTGGGGATCTTCTCCAACATCTGCTCCATCTACTGTTTCCATCAGCAGTTCCTGCTCCCGGCGCTGCAGAAACGCATGGAGGAGTGGTGAGCATTCTTCTCCTTCCTCCTCTTCACCCGCTCCTCCTCAGGAGCGCCCTTGACTCCCTCCCTCTCTCGTACCCACAGGGACTCAAACCCGCGGATCGGCGACATTCTGCAGAAGCTGGCCCCCTTCCTGAAGATGTACGGCGAGTACGTGAAGAACTTTGACCGAGCCATGGAGCTGGTGAACATCTGGATGGAGAGGTCGACTCAGTTCAAGACCATCGTCCAGGAGATACAGGTAAAGCTCTCTGAGACTGTGGCGCAGTGCGTATGGCCCCATTTCCACAGGACAGTCATTCATTGAGTAATATTTAAATTTCAAATTAATGTGGGCAGAAGAGAGAAAAACTACACAGTGAAATACTTTTTAACCCTTTGTAACCCTAACGTAACATAGCAAATTAAATAAGCAGAAACACGGAAGGGACCGCTCCCCACTGTCCCTACCAAAGGTTTGAGACCAGGAACCGGACACATGACAACAGCAGGACTCAAATTATCTGCTGCTGACGTCTGTGTAGCAGATATGACAGGGACCTTCAGAGGTCTGCAAACTCAGGGCCTCCGGGCCACTCAGGGCATCCTGTTTTGTCTCATTAGCTTAATTTCATTATTAAAATCGTCACATGTTTGTTATTGTGTACAAATGTGTGCCTGATGTTTCTGTGCAGAGGGAGGAGCGCTGTGGGAACCTGACTCTGCAGCACCACATGTTGGAGCCAGTTCAGAGGATTCCTCGCTATGAGCTGCTGCTCAAAGATTACCTGCACAGGCTGCCAGAGGATGCCCCGGACTACAGGGACGCCCAGAGTACGAAAACAAACACACAAAAAAACCTTCAGTTCTCTAGGCCAGTGTTCCTAAATGGTTTACATGTGAATTTTGTGTCAACCCTGCATTATTAATGCAATATAAACAAAAAAAAAAAAATTGTGGTCTTTTTATATATAATTTATTTAACAGCAGTGAGGCAAAGCTTCTATCAGAGTGAACCGAGACTGTTTGGAAGTGTTATTGCATTTTACATATCAGAGACCCTAACCGATGGCAGCAGAAATTCTCTGATTAAAGTGGATTGCTGAATTTGTGAGTCAGAAAAATTAACCACTTAATTAGCTAAACATCAGCAGGAGGCACCACGTCAAGAAAAGTGTAAAAATAATGAATTGTCAGCAGGAGCTATTGTGAGCAGGCGTCTCGCTGAGTGCGTCGTCTGTTGGGGAATTTGGTTAATATTAATGTGGTGCCAAAAAAGCTCAAGAGAGGCTTCAGGAAACCAGACGTCCCCTCTGAGAGAAACCAGGGCTACCATCAATATTTGTTGGACTGTCTGGAAGCATCTGATAGGCTGATGCGTGTCGTTTTGTCTGTAAACACAATAGCTCAAAAGGTTTTGAATGACTTTGGATAAAACTTTGTGGGGGTGCAGAGTGGGGTCGATCCATTAAAATTTGGCTTACATCCACCGAGGTGTTCAAGGTCAACTTAACGATTTATAGGTCGAAAATTGACAAAAAAAACCTTATAACTTAGAAACTATGATTCTTGTTTTTACTGCATTACAAACTTCTTAAAGTATGTTTAAAAAGAAAGGAAAAGCAAAATGCAGTACTATTCCCTAAGAAGTAAATACTGCCCAGAGAAAACTTCCTGTTAGATTATAAAACAGCAACACTTCTAATTTCACTCGTGTGTGAGGTGTGATTTAAATACTTGATTTAAATCTGGCCATTTGCACACGTAAGGTCACCGTCTCGGACACGTCCAGTCCGCAGTCACGATCTGCTCGGCGGCAGACGTCAGCTTCTGTTTCAAAGTGAGCATGAAGGCTTGTTGGTGCTGCTGAGAGCCGCACGTCTGCTGTGACCGATCAGTTTTCAGTTGAAGAACCTGCGGTTTCCCGAAGGCACAAAGAGCGAGACTGAGAGCGTGCTCGTCATGAATTCATTTTTTTATGATTCATGGTGGTTTTGATGGTCAGTTTGGAGTTCTGCTGTAACATCCTGAGGGATCTGAGGAGGAACATTCAGAGGATACTAACAAAATCTTCAAGTAAATCAAGAAGAAGGATCATTGCTTTGACACACCGAAGGACTTCAGATGTGAAAATGGGCCACAGTTGAGCCAAAGCACGAACCTGAATGTGAGATCAGGCAGATATAAATCGAGTGACGCTTTTGAATGTTTCTGAACTTTTCGATCACGTCTCAAATAGCTTATAAGCTTCTAATGATTCTGATAAAACAAACTTTAACATCAGGGGGCGCTGCTGCACAGAGAAGCTCAAAAGGCAGAATATCTTAGCGGCCTGACCATCAGTCACTCACGGGTCTCCGAGTGTCCTGCCACTTTAAACCAGCCTCATGCAAGCGTCCTCTCTCTCTCTCTCTCTGCAGAGTCTCTGGAGCTGATCGCCACAGCAGCTGAACACTCCAACGCTGCCATCAGGAAGATGGTAAGATACTTTCACACAGTCAACACCCAGAGCTGTCAGCTGTAATCACCGCAGTCTGCCACAGTTCAGACCACATCACTCAGATAAATGTGGCCCCGGACAGATCAAACGCTCAGCCTTTACTTCATCTTTAATTAAACTCTCCTGATTACACTCATTAAGTGCCTGAAGCTCCTCAAAAACACGGCTGCTGCTTCAGCGGTGTGTTCATGCCTCAGCTCTTCCTGAAGAACGTGGAGCACTCATGTGGGTTGCAGAGATAGTCTTTCACTGATGGTGTGATTAGCACTGTTAATGTAAACAAGAACATGAGAAGGAGAAATGTGGATTCTTGTAGTTGAGACTGGCTTTAGCTGTAATGACTCAGACGTCTGAGTGAATCCACCTCCTCTCAGCGGGATGTTTGCTGTCGTCTCTAATCAGCTGTGACTGATTAAAGGAAAGCTGCTGCGGCTGAAGTGGGCCAGTTTCACTCAGCTGTAGCTGACAGCTTTTTGGTGATTTGTGCAGGAGGCAGTGAAGAAACTCGGGATAATCGGGCCGGGATGTGTGAGTGGCATTAAACAAGCTTTAGAGAGAAGCTAATGCTAAGAATATCCTGTAAACAGCCACTCTGGTCGTCCATTTAGAAAGAGCTTAACGTCTGGACACTGGACTCAATCACAGTTATCATGCTTACATTTTTATATATACTGCATTCCCTTCAACTTAGACGTGAGCACATCAAAGGGACCGCACAGGTTGAGCAATTTAGAGACAAAGTGAGGGAGGCAAGACTGAGATGGTTTGGACATGTGCAGAGGAGGGAGGGGGGATATATTGGACAAAGGATGCTGGATATGGAGCTGCCAGGCAGGAGGAAAAGAGGAAGACCACAGAGAAGGTTCATGGATGTAGAGAATTACGTGCAGAGGGTCGAAGTGACAGAGATGCTCCACTGTGGTGACCCATAAAGGGACCAGCCAAAAGAAGAAGTAGAAGACTGCATTTCCTTCAACAGTTTTGCTCTCAGTTTCCAGACTCCAGCTGTTTCCCTTCAGCCAAACATAAAATATTTTTGCAGTATTTTCCATCAGTCTCAGTTATAGCAGATCAGTCCACATCAGTAGATATGTATAGTGTGTACCTTCCCTGCTCCTTAAAACTTTTACTGGAAGCAGTCCAGCAGGATCCTGATCTGTAGATGCACCTCAGCTGCCTCCTTTCAGCATCAGTCTTTAAGAGGGAACCCATACTCCCTGCCGAGGAAACTCATTTCAGGATCCAGGATCTTATTGTTTCGATTGCTCCCCAAAGCTGATGACTCGCTGAAAACGCTACAATGTAGATCAAAAACTTTCCCTTTAGGCTCACCGCCGGTCCTATTAAACTCACAGTTTGCCTTTTGTATTTTATATCTCTGTTATATTTAATGGGACAGCACGGTGGCGTGGTGGTTAGCACTGTTGCCTCACAGCTAGAAGGTCTGGGTTCAAATCCACCATGGCCTGAGCCTTTCTGCATGGAGTCTGCATGTTCTCCCCGTGTCTGCATGGGTTTACTCCGGTTTCCTCCCACAGTCCAAAGACATGCAGTTAGTGGGGTTAGGTTAATTGGTGATTCTCAATTGTCCATAGGTGTGAATGGTTGTCTGTCTGCCCCCCCCCCCCCCCCCCCCCCCCCCCCCTTTACCCTGAAAGGATAAGTAGAAGAGGATGGATTATGTTTAAGTCTTCAATAATCTAAAATGTCCTAAAACATCAGCAGGAACATTAACCGCTAAGTGATTGTGTTTTTTTTCTGCCAGGAGCGAATGAGGAAGTTGTTGAAGGTGTACGAGTTGTTGGGAGGAGAAGAAGACATCGTTAACCCAACTAACGAGCTCATTAAAGAGGGACACATCCTCAAACTGTCCAATAAGAACGGGACCACTCAGGACAGATACCTCATACTGGTACTTTACTGTCTTTGTCTTTTTCTCAGTGTCAGACTGCCTTCTTGTCTAACAGAGTTCATGCAGTCCTAGTTGTACTACTAAGTGACATCTGTCTCTTTCTGCAGTTCAATGACAGGTTACTGTACTGCGTCCCAAAGCTGCGTCTGATTGGTCAGAAGTACAGCGTCCGGGCTCGTATCGACGTGGATGGCATGGAGGTGACACCATCAGCTTTTTCCACCGTTAGACTCTGTAATCCAAACTTTTAGGAGTGAAGATGTTGTTGTATTCAGCCTTGTAGGTATTTGCAGGAATGGCTGCAAAACTTGGTGGTACAGTACAATGTTTAAATTTTCAGTAAGGTCAAGAATATTAATTTTACCTAAAGACGAACTAAGATAAGCAATGATTTTATCTTCCAAAAGTAATTTTATACCAGCAGCTCTGCATGTTAAAGCTCTTCGGGGTTCAGGTAAAGACAGGCGGTGTTAGCAGCTCCTGCAGCAACAAGAAAATCTGTTAGTAATCAGACAGGACGCTGGTGAGCATGCTCAGGTACTTGTAAACTTTTAGCCTGGATATTTTTAACAAGCTAACAGGGAAGTTCTTGCCTCTGTCCTCAGCTGAAGGAGACGAGCAGTGTTGCTGTTCCCCGGACGTTCCTGGTGTCTGGAAAACAGAGATCCCTGGAGCTGCAGGCCAGGTACAAACACTTATGGAGACAGAAACAGACTTATTTATACAGGATGATTCCCTGTGATCAGAATCTCTCTCACAAGATAGATCTAAGATTACATGCAATAGAAAGTCAATTCAGTTTGTTTCTCAGGTCCAGTGGTGTTGTTCCTCCAAGATTTGACTGATTTTTCTGTTTTGTTCTGGCTCTGCAGGACAGAGGAGGATAAGAAAGACTGGATCCAGGTAAATAATAATAATAAAACGGGATTTTGGTGTTAGATCCTCCAGGACTTAAATCGTAGATTTCCTGCTGAGGTCTTGGTGCAAATACCACATGAACCTTCAGAGCTCCTAGTTTGGGCCTTGAAGGATCGGTGCTGGTTTCACCTTCATCTCTTGGCTCATCATCAGTAAAGATTTATGCAATGTGACAAATGCACCCTCTACTTGGTTTATATTCAGGCCATCCAGGCAACCATTCAGAGGCACGAGCAGACAGTGGAGAGTTTCCGACACTTGAACTGTTCACTACGAGATGATGAGTCCACGCCGCCTCACTCTCCGGTAACACAAACACTCAAAACGAACAAAATTAACCCCCTGACACAAAGAGCGGAGTTCCTGAAAGTGGTGTCTGAACAGCACTCCCAGGAATGATTCATATTCTCCCTTTTCCGCCCCTCAGAGCTGTGTTGAGTTGGGGAAACGAGCTCCGACTCCGATTAGAGAGAAGGAAGTGACTCTGTGCATGAAGTGCCAGGAGCCATTCAACTCCATTACCAAGAGGCGACACCACTGCAAAGCCTGTGGACACGTATGTTCTTCATTTATAACATCTCCCGTATGTCTGCAACACTACGACATTTGCATTATTCGCAACACCAGCCGATGTTTGCAGTGTCTGTAACACCAGAGGGTTTGTGCTACAGACACCGCAAACCTGTCGACATTCATATTATTCCCATCATCAGCCAACATCTGTAGTTCCTGTGACATCTGTATTATCCAAAACACCTAAGGACATTTGTCACATCCACAGTATCCACAAATATCTTCAGTATCTGCAGTACCAGCCAAGATTTGAAGTATCTATAATACCTGCTGGTGTACCTGCACCATGTAACACCCAGTATGTCAGTATGCGTCATGCCCGGATGTAAGCTCGTGTGAACATCTGCTGTAGCCCCAACACCTGGTTACAGTTGTGGTATCTACAGAACTGGAAACAACACCAGACATTTGTAGTACACCTGACAACATTTTCATTATTAAAAAACACCTGCAGACTTTTAAAGAGCCCGTAACATTTGCAGCGTTGTATTAGTTACTGATTGGGTTGCTGGTCTGTGCCGAATCCAGGTGGTCTGTGGGAAGTGCTCGGAATTTCGCGCTCGCCTGTCATACGACAACAACCGAACCAACCGCGTTTGCGTCGACTGCTACGCCACGCTTGTTGGAGTGTCGCCGTCTCCCGCCGGACTGACCAGCAGCACCCAGAGAAGACGCTCCATCCTGGAGGTGAGTGTGATACCCCTCTGACAACACCCGTGTTTGCCTCTGCCAGGTCTCCACATCTGAAGGAATTTCTGAGCCTCTCAGGATGTCTTTTTTTTCAGAGATGGTTTCATGGTTAAGCTAAACGGATAAATTTCCATTTTCGCAGTCACTGAGGTTCAGTGTTGCAGACGGCTGATTCTCTTTTCATCCATCTCTTGTTGCTATAGAAACAGGCCTCGCTGGCAGCAGAGAACAGTGTGATTTGTAGTTTTCTTCATCACATGGAGAAGGGAGGAGGGCGGGGCTGGCAGAAGGCATGGTTTGTCATTCCCGAGAACGAGCCGCTGGTGCTCTACATCTACGGAGCTCCACAGGTACGTTATACGTGTAGATTTACACAAAATATATGGCACTGCAGGAGGATTAAGAGGCATTCCACTTCCTGTTAATCCCATTGTACAGAAACTGGCTGCAGTTCAGCCAGGGATGCAGTAGAGGTCGCTGCATCCCTGGATGTGAAAGGATACAACCAGGTTCATTTCTCGTGAGCATCCCCTGAAGAACAGGAAGTCCTGGAATCTAAATCCCTAATAGTGCTCCCTACAGGCTGTTTTGTTGATTACAGCCATAAAATGAACAAAGGCTGTCCTGCTGGAACGTCATCACCTCGCCCTGCAGTGCCTTCTGTATGGTAGCTTGTTTCCGCCACTGGAGAAAAAAAAATTATGCCATCCATAAGTCAAACTTTCGGGTTGTTTTTCAAAATTTCTACTTAACAACTCAAACTTTAAAGTTATTTTTTATGATACCTAGCTCGAAATTTAGAGATAATAACCTGGAATTTTGACTTATGGATGGCAAACATTTTTTTATTTATTTACTTTTTTTTTCAGTGGCAGAAACAAGCTTCCATATTTCTGGGAGTTCTAACAAAGTCGTAGAAGAAGAAATGCCATGCAGCTTTATAAGGCAAAATCAGACTAAAGGTTCCTCCACTTTCTGTGACTCTGGTCCAAGAATAGCATTTGTTCGTCATTCCCAGCCAATCAGAATACAGCAGAGAGAAAATGCTCATGATGACAATGATGATGAAAAATAACACCCTTAATGAACTGTATTTATTCTTTTCCCACAGGATGTGAAGGCGCAGCGCAGCGTCCCTCTGATTGGCTTCGAGGTCTCTCTCCCCGAGTCATGTGACCGCCTGGAGCGACGCCACGCCTTCAAGATCTCTCAGAGCCACCTGACCCTTTACTTCAGTGCCGAAGGGGAAGAGCTGCAACGGCGATGGATGGACATCCTGTTGAGGGCTGGGAGGGGGGAGGAGCATCAATTCCACCGGCCAATCGTGGAGAGCCTTGAGGAAGAGGGGGAGGAGTTTGCGGCTCTAGCAGAGGAGGAGAACACATGATTCTATTGGACGAGGAATGATGGCGATGGTGAAGATGTGGGTCTTTAAATGAGGATCAGTTGGAAACCAGAGGAAAACAAAACAAACTCTTGTAGCTAAAGTATCTGTTCAGCACACACACAAACACACACAGACCCACACATGGACACACACACACACACACACACACACACTCTGATCTCTGTGTATTTAAAGTTGCGTGGTTCATCTGCATGATTCCTCTCAGCTGTCTACACAAGAAGGCGTCTCTCTCTCTTCCTGTCTGTCTCACTTCACTTTATTAAACCTGTGTTAATGCAGTGTGGTGGGCGGAGCCTCTTCTGACTGTTGTCTCTTCTTTGAACAGTAACTTCACACTCATTTGAGTCTCCTGCGTCACTGTTTCTTGAGTTAAGCACTCTGCTACCCATAAGCCTCAGCTTCATCCGGCGCTGTGACATCAGAGTCACGTCCTGTTGGAAATATTTCATCCACAAAGACCCCGAAGTGAAATGATAAGAGCTGCAACGAGCACGTGTCGCTCATTCGCAGGTTTTAAGGTCGTTATTGTAACTATTTTCTTTCTTGAGAAGATAAACCACGCATCCAGAAGATGCCACCTCATGTTTGCGGCTACCTTTTGATACTTTACAGACTGAAGAAATAATTCAACAAAAAAATATTCAGCACATAAATCGATAAGGAGAATAGTCATTATTTGCTGCCCTAGATTTGCTTACTGCATCAGCTGCTGCAAACCCCGGAGCTCTCTGATTGGACGTTTCCTGGACCCGATTAACCAAAAAGCACACTGAACCAGCTCCACTGCAGGTCCTCCACCTTCAATGTTTTAAGTTCATGTATCAGGATTTGTGGTGAGATTTTCTCACCGGTTTTTAACAGCTTTAGTTTCTGGGAGCAACTAAAGCCACATTCCCTCTCAAACTAATCAGAATGATTACTTCTTTCATGTTGAGGAATTTCACGTGTCTGGGATAAAGTCGTCATTTAGATTTGATTCCTGTGGTGGAAAAAGAAGGTAGAAGAACTGAGCTCATCAGAAGGTGTCACAGAGAACGTTCCTGCAGTGGGAATGAGTTTGTGTTCTAAATAAGTGTGGTGTGTCTGAGCCAGACAATCACCAGACAACCATGTTAATCTTTTCCTGACAGTCACCCGACTGGATTATTCCTGTGAGAGTTCCTGAGCATCCAGAGAACCTGCAGAAGAACTCGCTTTATCTCTGAATGTGGAGCATAAACCAGAGGAACACATCAGGATTTTCAGTGCAGCTAGAACCCACAAACTGCAACAAAAAAAAAATCCATAAATCATTATCACAGTAAAATGAAGGTCCAAAACACGCCGACCACTCGAGGTGGTTGAGTTATTATCTCGTGGAAATAAAGAAAAGCCAGAGCGAGTAATCTGAACATCCTTAAACCCTCATTATTGTCAGATGGATTCTGGACTCTGGTCTCAGTTACTTAAAAACAACAACTTTAATCCATCTGATGGAACAGATTCAAAAGTCAGAAGGATGAATCCCAAATGAAGGCCAAGGAGTCAACATGGTTGTGAATAAGCGGCAGGACTTTCCTCCCTGCTTTAAAAAAAAAAGCAGCTCAGCTGTGCTACAAAAGGTGGAGTCAAACGGACTGTTGGATCAGCAGATCTTTTTAAAACACAAAGAGAGAAGAGGACTGATGTGCCCTTTATCGGTGCACTTAAAAAACATGTAAGTGCAATTTCCCCAGCAAAGAAATCCTGGCCTTTTCAATCAATTTAAGGAAAACCGCATTTCCCACAAGCCTCTGCGCCGAGGCGGTGGATACCTTTATCTGGAGCCTCTGTGCCCTCTGCTGGTGATGTCTGGAACTGCAGGGTTTTTAAAAAAAAAAAAATCACTGATCCTGTTTGTCACAGACTTACAGAAAATACGCTCAATATTTTAAAGTTTTATCGAAACTCTTCTCAGTCTGAGATATTTTTTCATGTATTTATTTCCCTCAGAGATCCGTGTTTGTTTCTCAGAGTTCAAACTGTTTCTTCAGTCCGACTGAGACCCTGAACCACAGTGAAATGTTTTTTATTTTTAATATTTTGAAATGTTGAAGACGTGCTCTTCATTGTTCTAACGTTCCTCTTCAGAGTAACGAGTTAAATTTTCACACATGGTGAATGTGAATGATTTCACTTGATTTAAGGATTTTGAGCTCCAAATTTTCATTTGAAGTCAGAATTTTCCCCCCTTGAGTTTCAGAGATTGTTATAAAAGAACTTCAACGCTGACGATCCTGAATGAAAAGGTCAGTTTGACTTTTCACTTGTGAACTTCTGACCCCGTATCTCAATTAAAAAATGCTAAAAATTAAATATTTTGACTTCATATGTTCTGATTTTTAACATGTCTTACATTTATCAGTTTTCTTACTGTTTCATTAATTTGAGCCAAACTGTGAACTTAATCTAATCTGAACTTACAAACTTCATATTTTTAATGTAAATCTTTGCATTCAGAAAAGAAAAGCCTTTCGAGGAGCTTCTGCTGTAAATATGATTCAGATTTTGTAATTATTAGATATGTAAGTCGTGTGATCCTGTTAAGCTACAACCTCCAAAACGTTTTTCTTTTCTCGATGCAAAATGTAAAAGGTTTCATTTTGAAGAAGAAACTGTAGGCGTGCAGCTGAAAGGATTCGTTTTTAATCAGTCACACCTGTGATTGATTCGTTTTGAATATGTACCTGTTTTTATATTTTTGTTTTTAATGGCAGTAAAGTGAATATTTTTGGGGTTTTAGATTGTCGCTCAGACATTTGAAGACTTGGACTCTGAGAAACTGACATTTTATGACCAGAAGATTTATAGGATATAAAAAGTAATAATGGAAATGATCGTCCGATACAAAGACACTTATGGTGATGATGTTTTTTTGGATGTAAAAAGTTTGGTTGTTTTTAAGGACAGTTTCTTGCAGACTGTCTCTGCCTGGAACCAGACCGGACTGCAGACCTTCGTGTTTGTCTGGGTCAGACCAACTCTGCGTTTTGTTCCCTGAAATGAATCCAGCGATTAGATGGAGCCGATCTGAACTGAATTCAGAAGAAAAACTAAAGACTTTAGTTGTTTCTCTCATTTTGACTTGCAGTGGTTCAGTATTTCTCTCTCTGTCTCTATAAACACCTTTTGGACAAAGTGTTTTGATAGTGGAAAAAAAAAGAAGCAGATATTATGAATATTATTATTGTTATTCTGACACTATGATGAACTGAAAAGACTTGTTGTTGGATATTTCTGTGTTATGAGTCTGGGTTGTGTTGATGTTTGCTTGATGCAAGTTGATGCAAGAAGAAAACAAAGTAAAGATTTTGTAAATATAATTTATTCTCCCGTGACCTGTCGGTCATGTGACTGTAAAGGTTAAAAGGTTAACGCTTGCTGTTCCTCCACACAGCCAGAGCCACACAGACGGTTCGAGGACTGACAGGGTGAAGGTTAAAGGAACTACGGGAAGTTTCGGCAAAGTCTGTAGCTGTGAGATGGAAGACTGGAAGCAGAGGGAAACTGGTAGCATAGAAAAGAAAGGAAAGTGCACACTGCCCGGCCAAAAAGAAACACACACTCGAAGGCTTTATTGGACCGCTTTCAGTTTTGTGGTTTGTGTCCATGAACATTTATTGCCACCAAGACTTTTCATGATGGGAGAGCTGGACTGCTGTCCCAAAGGGTGGGGTTACAATCTGGACTGGTGGCCAATACGATTTGAGCCCAATGAATACATCTTCTGACATGGTTTTTAAGAAAAGAGAAGCTACTCACTGTATCGGTTACAATTAAATAACCTGTTGACAGCCAAAACTTAGTTATCACTGCAGTAATTAACCAATGGATAGCTCTTGCCTGTTTGTTTAGTGAAATCCAGATGGTGTTCTTTTATTTTTGGCCAGGCAGCGGATAAGCAAACTATTGCAAAAATGGCTGCTAGAGAGGAGTGTAATACGTTGAAGTGGTGGTTGTCTTCGTACAGAGTTGTAGACCTGAGGGTTTAAAAGAAGGCGTTTTTCTGTCAGAATTCATCAAAATGCTGCTCGAGATGGTGGAAGTGGCAAAAAAGAAAGTTGGAAAGTAATTGCAACAGGCTGCATGCAGCTGCTTGCCTCATTAACAGACTGTTAATCGATTAATTATTGGTGGTCGCTGATAAAGCTGAAATACCAAAGATGTGCTTGTTCCCGCTCCTCGATTCTTTCTTTCCTTTTCTGCGAGTTTGCGACAGTTTGAACGACAAACTAGTCCTCAAATAATCAGTAAAAACCATGGCAAGCATGTTAGCTATGAAGCTAATGCTCTGCAGCTGCTTTCTGCTAACATAAAATGCTAGCAGATAGGTTGGCGCTAAGCTAGCAGTTTCCCTTTGCTTCCAGAGTTTATGCTAAGCTACAGGTTAAACAGAGCCAAGTGATTGGGAATAATTTAGTGTTTCTGTGTTACAAAC
The DNA here is from genome assembly GCF_007364275.1 of Archocentrus centrarchus. Classification (NCBI taxonomy): domain Eukaryota; kingdom Metazoa; phylum Chordata; class Actinopteri; order Cichliformes; family Cichlidae; genus Archocentrus; species Archocentrus centrarchus. The sequence continues at coordinate 5,126,092 of NC_044352.1, read as the reverse complement.
CGATCGGGAAACTGGATTTCAGAAATTGTGGAAGGCTTTCTTTAACTTCTACCTCACCGCCTCGCTATCTGGTGCTCAGTCTGCGCATGGCTCTGGTTGCTACAGTGTGTTTTTTAGCGTGTTTTTGGCATGTAAAGCAGTGATAATGGAAGGAAATGGCCAGTAACTCAGCCTTATATACTCCCATCGTCATCAACTGTATTGATGTGGTGAAAAATGTGTTGCGCGGTCAACGCTTAAGTTGCCTCTTTTTGTTTCAGTTTTATTGAATCTTTTCTGTTGCCAGAGATCTTTGGAGACTGGATCAAACTGGTCCTGACTGGTTCAGATGATAGACCGTGTATATAAAGATGGACGTAGCCACCGTGAAGTTAGCCATTGGTCTGTGACGTTTGTGAAGCTGCTTCCATAGACTGTATGGTGCAGACAGAGATACCTGATAATTGGTGTTTACTGTAGTACAGTAAACTACTACAATTTCATTAAAAAAAAAACACAAGCAAACAAGTAAATTACTCTATTTGTCAGATAATTATCTGAAATCTACCAACTTGGTTCAGTGACTTGAATTTAGTGATACACTGTAACCATTTCTGCAGGTATTCTTCTCTCAATTGAAGTAGCCATGCCGCTAATAATTATTAAGGTATATAATTCATCTCCCCACTACAGTTATAAAGGTGTAAATTAGCCATAGAGACAAAACCCATTTTTTGGACCAGGCTGTAAATGTGTGTATTTATGCTGTAAACTTGGACATTTTAACATGGGAGTCTATGGGGACTGACTCACCTTTGTAGCCAGCCTCAAGTGGCCAATTGAGGAACTGCAGGGTTTTGTTTTTGTTTTTTTTTTTGTCTAAGTTTTATGCCTGGGCGCTTCCTGCTTTGTTTTAACCATTTAAATAAAGTTTAAAGAAATATTTGAATCCAGTCAGACCGAATATCTAGAAAAAAAAAAAAAATAGCAGCTCGTGGCAGTGAAATGCTGGTGCTGGTCTGGAATCAGTTTTCCTGTCCAGAAGCCAAATCTTTGAGTGTTTGAAGATGAGAAACTGGTTTCGGTGTATAAACTCCTCTGGTTCTGATTTCTGCCTTACAGCTTCTGGACTCCTCTTTGTGCCAATTCAGATGGCTGTCAGTATTTAGCCATTCAGTCTGCAGCTTTATATTTATTTGTTATTTTATTCCAAAGGTGTTATTACTGCTTTTATCGCTTTCTTTATTTGTTTTTTTAACTTTCTTTGGGGCAGTTCTGACGCGATCACAGGAGAGTTTGTGCTGTGGACTGTTAATGGCTGCCGTTCCCACATCTGTAGTGTAACAGCAGCACAGTCGTGTATTCTTCTCCTTCATGTTGTACTTATAAGTATCTTGTTATTATTGATTATTGAGTATTTGATTGATTGCAGGTTATCGGTTAGTGGCCGGCCACTGCCTTCCATGCTGTCGATGTCTGTTTCCCATCATTCCCCCCTCTGTAAGAAGATAAAATGACAAGTGTTATAAATAAAATAAAATAAAAGCATAAAAACTGATTAAATTTCTGCCTGGATTTTCACAAGATGTCACTAATACTGCTGATTTATTCAAATATCTTTATTGAAATGTGGTTGAACCATTCGCAGCGGAAGCAACAGTGCCATCCGGTGTTTACAAAGAGCAATACAGCCAGTGAATAAGGAAAGGAGTAAAAATTAAATTGTAAACGTTATTAAGAGCCATCCATCCATTTTCTTCCACTCATCATGTTAACATGGTATTAAGATGAAGTATATATATTAATTGTTATATTAGTTTAAAAGAAATGACTAAATAAAAATGCAAAATTAAGCAGAACCAGTCACATTAGCTGTGGAGACTAAAGGCACACCTGCTCAACTACTTGTTAAAGCAAAAATGCAATCAGCCAATCACACGGCAGCAATTCAATGGATTCACGGATACTGCTTTAAGCTGGAAGGTAACAGTAACTCACATAACCATTTGTTACAAGCAAGGTATGTGGAAGAGCATCTCTGAAGGCACATGTCAAACCTTGAAGCAGATGGGCTCCAGCAGCAGAAGACCACACCAGGCTCCAGCAGCAGAAGACCACACCAGGCGCCACCCCTGGAACCAGAAGCTACAGATCAGAGGTTCACCAAAATTAGATGAAGAAGGTTGCCTGATCTGCTGAGTCTCAATTTCTGCTGCAACATTTGAATGGTAGGGTCAGAGTTTGGCATAAACAACACAAAAGCCTGGATCTGTCCTAACTTGTATCAATGGTTCAGGCTGCTGGTGGTGTAATGGTCCCCTTAGTACCCACAAACCCCACAGCCTGCCTGAGTATTGTTGCTGACCACGTCCATCCCTGTATGACCACAGTGTACCATCTTCTGAAGGCTGTTTCCAGCAGGATAAAGCTCTATGTCATAAAAAGCTAATTAAATCATGAAAGTGGTTTCTTGAACATGACCGTGAGTTTGCTCCACTCACATGTCCCCCACAGTCACCAGACCTCACTCCAGTTAAGCACCTTCATGATGTGGTGGGACAGGAGATTCACATCACGGATGTGCTGCGAATACATCTGCAGCAACTGTGTGATGCTATCATGGCAACATGGAAACCACACATTAAAAAAAAAAATAACAATGACACGGGGTACAGATTGGAGGTGGAACACTTGGAAACCTGGTGCAAGCGCAACAACCTTTGCAGCAACGTGGCCAAGACCAAGGAGATGATCCTGGACTTCAGGAGGAAGATCATCTGCCGTCCCGCCCCGCTGTGCATTGGAGGAGCAGCAGTCGAGGTTGTCTCCAGCTTTAAATATCTGGGCACTCACATCACTAACACCCTCACCTGGAACACGAACTCTGGCTGTCTTATCGAGAAAGCCCACCAAAGACTCTGCTTCCTGAGGAAGTTGAAGAAGGCTGGCCTGGGGCCCAAAACCCTCACCTCCTTCTACAGGTGTGTGTTTGAGAGCATCATAACAACATGCATCACCGTGTGGTATGGGAACTGCTCTGCTTCTGACAGGAAGGCTCTGCAGAGGGTGGTCAAGTCTTCCCAGAAGATCACCGGCAGCACCTTCACAACTGTAGAGGACATCTACATCAGCAGATGCAGGAGTAGGGTCTCTAGTATAATCGGGGACCCCTCCCACCCTGCCCACGGATGTTCTCCCCACTCCCCTCGGGTCGTAGATTACGCAGCATCAGAGCGAAGTCGACCAGGCTGTGAAACAGCTTCTAACCTGAAACTGTCAGACTCACAAACTCTCACTGACAACAACATTTATGCAACAGAACTCTGCTTCTTTAAGGCCACTGATAAGATTCTGTGAAATAAACCACTGACTGTGCAATACATGAACAACATGATGTGCAATATCAGTGCGAACTGCTCAGGCACCAGATCACTCTCTGTAGTTATCTAGATATTCATTTCTCAAATTATTCTATTTATTTGTAAATATCTTTAAAAATATATTTTTTTTTAAAAAGGCAACTTGCACTGGAGAATCTAAGTTTCGTTCCAGTCATGTTTCACATGAGAAGAATGACAATAAAGTTCTTTGAATCTTTGAAATATTTGAACCTCACATGGTCAGAATTTCTTCTTTATCTAATTTACTTTCACAGCTACATTTAAGATCAGCTGATAAAGTTTTTAATGTGAGCGTTTTTCTGACGTCATCCTGCGCTGATGTAACATTTAGTCAATATAAAATCTTTTCTTTGCGCCTCCCCGTGGCGATCCGGCCTTCTGATTGGACACTGTCCCTGTCACTCTGCGCTCGGCTGATAAGACGTCACCCGGGGGATTTCCCCCGCCCCCCGCCACTCGCCCCCACGCCCCCCCGCCACTTCCCGTAACAGCAGACAAAAACAAACAAAATGGCGGCGCTCTCCAAGCGCCGAGCTTCAACGGCAGTCGCTGATTGGTGCGTCAGCACGCAAAGGGGCTCTCCTATTGGCTGGCGGTTGGCAGCGCAGCAGCTCATTGGTCAACAGAAGATCAGTCCAGCCGCTTAGACCTACGCCGTGCAAACATAGAAATACAAAGAATAGAAAATACCTGAAAAGAGTTTGAGTTTTTAAAAAAAATTATTTTAACAGCACGTATTTATTTATTAATTAATAAATAATAATATACAGTTCTAATAATAATATATAATAATAATTATTATGAATAATCTATTTTGTATTATATATATATTTTTATATATATTTTTTCCACCATCATAGTGAGATTGTTTTCTGTTAATTTTTTTAATTTTGATTTGAATCTGGGGGAGAAGGACCTAAGCCTTTTAACATTTCAACATTACATAGAATCAGGTTTTAACTAATTAGAACTGATTACCATAAAATAAATACTTAAAACAAAAATAATATCTCCAGCATAAAAAATGGTGCATCAGTCTTGAAAAACATCAGCCAGATGTGCGATTTTGATCTCCAGTTGTAAAATTATTAACAAGAATATTTAAAACATTCTTGAAAACCTTTAGGCATAAACAGACTGTTGTGGGAGAGTTACTGGAGAGCTGGAAAGTAAGGAAATAAACCGGAATAAACAGCTATAATCAGCTGGCTGTATGTATGTAGGTTCTGTGTGATGACAGCACTGACTGCGCTTCTTCAGCAGTCGTCCTGCTTTGCGCAGACGGAGTTGTATTTGTGGTGTGAGTCTGGTCTGTGTGGTGTATTTCTGGGCTCACAGCTGTCCGTGAGTCAGTCGGAGCTTCAGTCTGTATCTTTCCATCCTCTCCGAGAACTTGAACCCGAGTCCTCCTCGTCGTCATCATCCTCGCCTTCTCCCTCCTGTGTGGAGCCACTGAGTCTGGACCGGATCGAGGTTCCTCTTCTGCTCCTGGTTCCGCTCTGATTCACCCCTCTGAGACTTTGATCTCGCAGTGGCTGCTGGGAGATAAAGAGCTTCTCCTTTTCTTCCTCCGAGTCCGCAGAGATGTCAGCCGTCAGCCCGGAGCAGGTCCGGAGCGAGCAGGGGAGCGGAGCCGAGCCGGAGCAGCGGCAGGCCGGCGTCCTGCAGCCGCAGACCGTGTTTGTCATCCTGGACCCGGCGGAAGCTCTCAACGTGGTCCGGTGAGTCAGGAAGTTTTGTTTTGTTGTTGTTTTTGTTTGTTTGTTTGCTTGCACCGTTATTCCTGCCGCGGGGAGAAATCTGCGTTATCAACTCATCTTCTCATTAATAAAAGAACAATCTCACTAAAAGAGACTGCAGGTAGAGTTCAGGTGTGCAGTATTTTTTCCCCCTATACTCATGACCTGTGCAGCAAACAAGTTACTCTTTAACATTTACTGCAGCCTCTTATGAAAGATTTCAAGTGTAACATCTGAAGAGTTTAAAGTGTGTTTCAGCCTTAATTTGGAAGCAGGTAAAGTCTAATTCTAAGAATTTAGGAACGGAATTTGGTGCGAAGCGCTCTCCGCGTACCTGGGCTTTGAGGTTGAAACGTTAAAGTGCAGAGTGTGCGATGTGATCACGATGATCATCAGGTTGTCATTATCTGTACTCCCCGACCTTCGACCCCTGAGCCTCTGTGCTTGCTGCTTTAATGAGTCATCAACCAGAGCTCCTGCTATTTTCCCCAGGAGAAACAAATGGGGCCGGTCAGTCCTCTCCAGCTGATCCAAAACTCAACCGCAAAACCAGAAAAATAAACTTTTGTATTTTATACGTATTTATTTTGTATAAGTTTGTGTTTTTTTGTTTGTTTTTTACAATTATATCTAAAAATAAATATATTTATTTTGAATCTTATGTAATTCTTACCCAAAATGGACACATAATTAAAAAGGTCATTAACTTCGGACTAAAGCTGAATTTTCGGAGCGCAGATGAACTTTATTTTGCATAAATTCTGAACAGTTTGGTGTGAAATGTTCTCCACGAATGTTCTCTTGATTTGTGTTTATGAAAAAGATTAAAGTGTGACATGTCTAGTCTTGCTCTATGTACACCACAGCAGCACTACACAAACACACACACACACACACACACACACACATACATAAATGATGTCTATGGTGAGACAGAAAGCAAAAGTAAAAACAAGCAGCAGCAGCTTCTGTTTTTAAACCGTCTGGCTGAAGCATGGAGAGGGGGTGGGGTGGGGGGTCGAGTGTATCCGTGAGGGTGGGGTTGTGTGTATTTGTGTGTGTGTGTGTGTGTGTGTGCGGGCGCGTGTATGCATGGAACAGCAGGAAGTGACTCAGCAGAAAAAATCCTCTACACACTCAAGTTTATCCCTCCGTCCCTGTGAGGACCATCAGCCACATTATGGCTTCTCTTTAAAAAGGCTCCTCACTTTGTCCAAGTTTCACATGTTTGCAGAATCTCCACACTTGACAAAAATGACCCATTCTGTAATGGAAGAAGTCTTCACTTCTATGAACAGCCCATTGCCTAAAAGATGTCTTCTAAAACTAACCCTACTGTCCATAAAGGTACCCACAATAGTCCCCACTTTCCAGAATTGTCTGTCTCATAAACGTCTCTCTTCTCACAGTCATTCCCGCTTTCCATAAATGTCCACACTTGCATCAAATGTCCTCATTTTTCTTTCTTCAAAACATCCCCACATTCCACAAGGACCTCCACAATTTCCACATCTGAAAAATGTCCTCACTTCTCTCAAATGTCATTGCTTCCTGGGTCTGCCCCGGGGCCTCCTCCCAAAAGAACATGAACAGACACCTCACACAAGAGGAGAGGATCAAGGGAACGGTTTACCCAGCTCGGGATACTGAGGCCCCACCCTGGAGCCAGGCTTCGGGAAGGAGCTCGAGGGAGAGCGCCTGGTGGCCAGGCCTTGGGTCTGTGGGGCCTGGCCAGGTGCAGCCCGAAGAGGAGACATGGGCTTACCCCCCCGTAGGCCCAACACCACCCACAGGAGGCGTTGTAGGGGTCGGGTGCAGTGTATGAGGGGCAGCGACCAAGGTGGACCGATCACCGTGGTATTGAGCCTGGCAGTTGAGGCTTTTCAAAAGTGTCCCCACGAATGTCCTGATGTTCCACAATAGGCTCCATTTTCACAAATGTCCCTACTTTCTGAAATTGCCTCAGTTTTGACAAACGTTCACAGCGAGGAAAAAAAAATTGCCTTTGCCTGGAAACCCAAAGTGTGCCCTAAGTCGAGGAACCGACAAAGATTCCTCACAGAACGGAGATGTCCTCACAAGGCTCCAAACGGATTTGGGCCCCCATAAAGGCAGCTTGTGCTTACACACCCACACACAGCCTAACAGCTGACAGATGTTGTTCCTCCACATTCTTCTTCAGTATAACAAAAATATTTCCATCACTTTAAGTGGTGAGTCTCAAACGCACACTGCAGGTCATTCATAGCTGTGGTGAAAGGACTTTTTACTGCATTGTGTTCGTCTGCCTTTCAGCTGTGAATCATTAAAAAAAGATGACAGTGATAGAGCGGCTCTTGCATCAAATTTATTGACTCTTTCTCTTACAGTGAAAAATGCTGGTTTAGATGCTGACTGGATAATTGTTTATCTCTCAGGTTCTGATTGGTTGATTTTTGTCTCTTTCTCTCAGGGTGGAGTCTGGGATCGTTGCCGATATCGAGGTCGACAGTTTGCTGCCATCTGACTGCGACACCTTCTATGAAATCAAGAGTCAGCCAATCAGCATCAGGTAGCACTCCTCTGACCCAAGTAGGGGGTCTGCAGCTGACCCCTTCACCACCACCTGTTAATCATGATTATAAAACTAGCTGAAGATTTATTGACGGACATGTTTCATGTTGTCATCTCTCACTTCAGTTCATCAGCAGGAGCTCTCTCCTCTTCGTCTTCTTCACTGCCATCAGTCATGTCATCGAGGTAAAGGACTCCTCCGCTTATTTTGTTTCTGCTTCCTCGTCTGACTTAACATCTCTGTCCTCCGGGGGGCGCTCTTCTAAACACCGATGATCACCTGCGCCTCCTCTCTCCTCCTGCAGGGTTTTGATGCGTCAGGATCTGATGCGGCAGCAGGCTCTGGAGGAGGAGCAGAAGGAGGCGCAGAAGAAGCAGCAGCAGCTGCTTCGCTTCTCCGACTCCTCCACGCCCATCTGCGTGTCTGTGCCCTCCTCCGGCATATCTCCTGCTCAGGTCCCTGTGGAGGTGCTAAAGGTACGAGGAGCAAATTGTAATGATGAGGAGGTGTCAGAAAACAGACACAAGCGAATGTGCTGCACAGAAATATTAAATACTGATTCTTGTTTTTTTTTTTTATATGCAAACAAAGAAAAAGCAGTTCTGTAAACTTAAGCTGCCATACCTGGCTAACCCATTAATTTCCCTTCATAGTACACCCTTCAGATAGTCATCAGCTATTGTCTGTTGACGATTTTACGATATTATTAGCCTTCCAAAATGTATTTGCATTTGTAAACAAAGCTTAGTGGATGGAATTGGAAGCCTTTTCCCAAAAATCCATTGGCTATATCCTGAAAACGTGGTTAACTAAAACTGCTATAATACTGTCTGCTAGTCATATATGTAAAAAGTTAACATTTGCAACATATTAAATCTCTGAAATCTTTACTATTTGTCCTTCAGGTGCAGACTCACCTGGAGAATCCCACCAGGTATCACATCCAGCAGGCTCAGAGGCAGCAGGTCCGTCAGTACCTGTCCACCACCAAGACGGCCGATCAGCAGCAGGCTGCAGCGGCAAGCCGTTCCCCCCAGCTGGGCTCCACCCCTGGACAGCCAGTGGACAGCAGCCCCGGACAGGAAGTAAGAAATAAACACATGTGCACAAACAGGCTTTATTTTTAGGTTGAATCGTGATATACAATATATATTTATTCCCCTCACCCCCAACACGCTATATTTACATTATTTTTTTAATCTTTAAAGCGGTGAAGTTAATAGTTGTCTCATCAATGCTACGTCTCCACTGACAAAAGTATTTTTATTTTACAAACGGGGAGCTTTTTGTCAACTGCTGCTTCAGTTGGTTAGATAGTTACAGCTGAGAGTCTGATGTTATTTTAAACAGTTTTTTTACTGCCATTGTTTGTATTGACAGCATAGGTATATAGAGAATGATATTTGGGGATCCTAAATATCATTTTACTTTGGACCTCTGACCTCTTCTTCAAGGTCAAATAAGGTCAAACCTTCATAAAATGTCTGAAATCTTTAAAACTCTGCTTAAAATTCTGCTGCCTTTGTTTGTGTTGGCAGCATTTAGGAAATAAGAACTGGTATATGGGGATTTTAAATATCACATAGCACCCAAATATGTCACATTTGACCTCTGACCTCACTTTTACATTTTACAGCTGCCTTTTTTTCAAGCTGATCCCAAAATGTGTTACATCTTTAAAGAAAGTGTTGCCAAGAGAAAGAGAATGAGCTGCCTAGTTAGTCAGAAATATACTGCAATATTATATAATAAGCTCAAGTTATTCATGTCCAGTTGTGTATAGATCAGTATCTATTATGCATTCCCTGCTCCTACGTAATGTTTGTGTAATCACAGTAAACATCTGCCATGCTGCCCGTATCTGATTTTTACTGCACAAACTTCTTAAAGTACGTTTAAAAAGAACAAAGCAAACAAAATGAATGGATACAAAATACAAACTATTCCCATCAAATCAAACTCAGAGTGTGAGCTGCCCTGGTGGAGGTTTGTGTTCTCAGAGTGCTTCTTGTGTCACTGTCAGACACTGTATATAAAGGCTACATGTAGCCACCCTGATACCATCCACTGTGTCTGGAATCTACATTTGCATTGTGGCTTTTTTGTGTGACTTGTTTGCAAACAAAAATGACTGTAATTTAATGAAAGGTTGGCATTATTTACTGTTGCTTGCAAGCTTGGTTAGAAAGCTGCATTAATAGCCTGTACACGCACAGATACCTGCTAATTAGTGCTAAGGAAGAGATTAAGAAAACAGCAGAACGTCACTCACCAAAACTGAAGCACAAACCTTTTGCACAGGCTGTACTTTACAGACAATCAGATCATTTGTCTGATCAGTTCCAATAAAATTAAAATGCTCCAAACATTTTAACATGAGCGTCTATGGGGATTGACTCGCTTTTGGAGCCAGCCTCTAGTGGCCACTGGAGGAGCTGCAGCTTGGTCATTATGTGCTGTTTTTATTTTACCTGGTTAGTTTGGATCTGGATTAACATGTTAAACTCCCATTTTGTCCACAGTAAAATTATTGTTTTAGTTAGTAAAGTCCTGTCTTTGAAAAGAGTGATTTTATTTGTGTATATTTCCACACACACAAACCTTGTTGACTGTTGCCACACATGCAGTTATAACAAAGGTAAAGCTGCAGGGGATTTCTGAGAACTGGGCTGGGGATTTTCAAGCTGGAGAGATGGAAACACAGCGTTACCAAACAAACACTTTATGAAACATCAAACTGTATCATTATTGTCTCATCCTGTATCTTATGTGAGAAGGTTTTTGTGGAGCTTAAAAACACAAAGACCTAGAAAGTGATAAACACATAACAAAGTAAACAGGAAATCATGCGCTTGTGGGTTTCTATCACACACAGCGGCAGCTTCTGAAACTCTCATTTCCCAGTTTGTGCATCCTTGAATGCTTTCCCTGCTTCTCATCTCAGTTCCTTCCACCTGAGACAGAAGTATTTCCTGTTCCCACCATAGTTTCTGTGCTCAACCTGTTTCACGCCACGTTAAACATGTCATGTTTGAGAAGACTTGGATAAAGGACACACCTGTGCATCCTTGCTAATAGTTCCTTCAGCAGCTTCCTCTCTCCTTGAGATGTATTAAATGTGTTGTATTCAAAGCCTGATTCATCTCTGGATCAAAGGCAACAGGATGGAGGGGAGAGGAGACGAGTGAGCACAAACCTCAATGAAAGAGCATTTCACTCATTTTCAGTGAGTCAGTCAGCAGCAGCCCCCCCCCATCTGAGTCTGCTGAGTCGACTGTTCCCGGGAATCTCAGTCCAACCGTTCCCGCTCAGTCACATTAAGATGCAAACTGCTCCCATTTCACCCAAAGACGAATGAATCTTAAGTAGTTTCATTCAAACGGCCACTTTGGAGACTAAAAACTAAAACACGGGTGTTCTGACACATGGCGCCGAGTGTGAGACTCGCACTCGCAGCATAAGTCAGCGGAAAACAGATTTCATCATCACGAGCCGGAGGGGTGACCGGCACCGTGACTCATTTTGGCATAAAAACCCATTTATTCATTTTTAGCAGTTTTCCTGCCGGTGAGCACAAATGTTCAAGTTTCAGTGGGGAGGTGTCACCAAGGCAACCAAGAAAACAGGGTTTTAAAAGAAGCGGCGACTCAACATTGAGTAATGTTACTCAATATTAAACAGCATCTGCTGATCAGATGTAACACAACTGGAACCAGAATAAGACAAAACTCAACCAGGCCTGTAGTTCGACACCCATGTTCATCAAAAACAATCATAATTCAAATTGAATTACAGGAAGTAAACCACACTGACAAACTCATCTACTCTGTGATTGGTTCATTCAGATGGAAGACATTGTCGTCGATGACATCATCAGCCTGGATTCGAGCCTGAACGACGAGTTCCTGACGCTGATCGACTCTCAGCTGCAGTTCGCCAACACGGTAACGCACACTCGTGCAGAAACACACACAAAACTATAATATATAATAATATTCTGCTTTTAAATGATCTGACAAGTGACCGGCAATCAGTACAGAAACTAACTCCTCCCCCTCGTCATCATCATCATCATCACCATCACCATGCTCTGTGCAGAGCTGTTATTCTCAAAGCCCTCCAGCATCACAGAAAATCCTGCTGTGATCTAAACCAGCTGCTCCTCTGCCATATTAACTGTGACAGTAAACCAAACAGACCCCCTTCTGATGGTTGTCTGGGGTTAAGCAACACTGCCCCCATCAGGTCACACTGGGAAATAAAACCCTGTTTGTTTGTTTTCTGACTTCAGTTATTACAGAGGGGTTTTGTGTAATTACCTTCTGCAATATTTCACTTAAGCTTTCACCCCCCGGGAGCAGCGTTTTATCCTAAAAAATTTTAGCGTAGCTCTAGTGTGGCTGTGGAAAACGACTCTGATGTTTGTTATTGTTTTGCTCTGGATTTGATCTTTTCTTTTGCAACCGAGCGTGGCTTCTTTCTGGGAGTCGGTGCTGGTGAAACACCTGTGCTTTACGGTTGGTGCTTCCTTTGCCTTTCATGTTGTGTAGAAATAAAATTTTCCCCTTCCAGCGATCGTTAAAACAAGATAATCGAGATAAACGTTATATTGTGCTGCCTTCTGTTTGCAGTGATGCTCGTTTCAGTTGGTCCCGCTGTAAAAGTTCAGCTCAGCTACTGTTTCATGTTTAGCTCAGTTCACACTTGTGTTTTTATTTAGTTTATTCAACTAAATCTGGGGCAGTGCCATTGGATTGGCAGACCGGGGTGGTGGTCCCCATCTTTAAGAAGGGAGACCGGAGGGTGTGCTCCAACTTTCGGGGGATCACACTACTCAGCCTCCACGGTAAGGTCTATGCCAGGGTGCTGGAAAGGAGGGTGCGTCCGTTAGTCGAACCTCGGATTCAGGAGGAACAATGCGGTTTTCGTCCTGGTCGTGGAACGCTGGACCAGCTCTTTATCCTCTCAAGGATATTCGAGTGTGCGTGGGAGTTTGCCCAACCAGTCTACATGTGCTTTGTGGACTTGGAGAAGGCATTCGACCGTGTCCCTCGGGGTGTCCTTTGGGAGGTCCTGCGGGAGTATGGGGTGTCTGGCCCATTGTTGCGGGCCATTCAGTCCTTGTAAAACCACAGTGAGAGCTTGGTCCGTATAGCCGGTAATAAGTCGGATTCGTTTCCTGTGGGTGTTGGACTCCGTCAGGGCTGCCCTTTGTCACAGATTCTGTTCATAATTTTTATGGACAGAATTTCTAGGCGTAGCCAGGTGGTGGAAGGCTTCTTCCTTGGTGGCCTCAGAGTCTCATCTCTGCTTTTTGCAGATGATGCGGTTCTGTTGGCTTCATCAGGGGGGGGCCTCCAGCTCGCAGTGGAACGGTTCGCAGCCGAGTGTGAAGCGGCTGGCATGAGAATCAGCACCTCTAAGTCTGAGGCCATGGTCCTCAGCCGGAAAAGGGTGGAGTGCCATCTCCGGCTCAGGAACGAGTTCTTGCCTCAAGTGGAGGAGTTTAAGTATCTCGGGGTCTTGTTCACGAGTGATGGGCGAAGGGAACGGGAGATCGACATGCGGATCGGGGCTGCTTCTGCAGTGATGCGGACGCTGCACCGGTCCGTCGTGGTGAAGAGGGAGCTTAGCGTAAAAGCGAAGCTCTCGATTTACCGGTCGATCTACGTTCCTACCCTCACCTATGGTCACGAGCTTTGGGTAGTGACCGAAAGAATAAGATCGCGAATACAAGCGGCAGAAATGAGTTTCCTTCGAAGGGTGGCTGGCCTCTCCCTTAGAGATAAGGTGAGGAGTGCGGCCATCCGGGAGGGGCTCAGAGTAGAGCCGCTGCTCCTCCACATCGAAAGGAGCCAGTTGAGGTGGCTCGGGCATCTGATTAGGATGCCTCCTGGCCGCCTCCTGGGTGAGGTGTTCCGGGTATGTCCCACCAGGAAGAGGCCCCGTGGTAGACCCAGGACACGCTGGAGAGATTATGTATCTCGGCTGGCCTGGGAACGCCTTGGGGTCCCTCCGGATGAGCTGGAGGAGGTGGCTGGGGAGAGGGAAGCCTGGGCTTCTCTGCTTAGGCTTCTGCCCCCGCGACCCGGCCCCGGATAAGCGGAAGAAAATGGATGGATGGAACTAAATCTACAGTGTACCTGAAACACTACATCTGTCAGTGAAGCTGGATTTAAGAAATAAGCATTTTAAAGTTTCAGTTTTTAGAGCATGTGTAGCGCCGTCTTGTCTGAGTGGAGCATGTGGTGTCACTGGGTTGGTTGGTTGGTTACCTAATAGCCATACATTAGTTTAGGTTAGCTAATTAGTGACAGAATTTAGTATCAATATCTTAATAGAAAATCACTTTTGTGTTGCCCCCGGCTGCAGTAATGAGTTTTATTTAAAACCCAAGGAAGGACTGTACACTCTCACTCCAAGCCTCTTCACCAGGAAGTGGTTCTTCATCGCTGGCTAGCTGCACGTGGCTGTTTTTTTTACACAGAGCAGTTGGTCTGTCACTTTCTGTTTATAGCTTTGGCTCATTTTGGAAGTTTTAAACTATTTCAAAGACAAGAACTTACTTATTATATAATAATATGTGTGTATTTTTATGTTATTTGTGTTAAACGTACCATGGGCCATATGCAGCCCATTTGATCTTGAGTGTGGGGGGAAAATATACACCCCAAATTCATTCCCTGTTCATACCCTTAACAGATAACAAAGAACATTTTGCTGTATTAAATAAGAATTAAAAGTAGTAACTGTGACCTTAAAACTCATCAGGAAACTGTTTACTGAGGCCATAAATCAGGTGAGAATTCTGACCTTTGTTGAGTGGGTGTAGTCGCCCCCTGCTGGCCATTAGAAGAATATTTACACACTGCGCACACACTGTGTGTATGTGTGAAGCTGGAATGACAGTGGAGGTGCAACAGGCTGTCAGAGTATCACTTCAGTTTTCCTGACTTCCTCGTTTTTGTGGGTGGGGACTGTGTGTGTGTGTGTGTGTGTGTGTGTGTGTGTGTGTGTGTGTGTGTGTGTGTGTGTGTGTGTAAGAGGCAGATAATAAAGCCCTCTGGGAGGTTTTTTTTTTTTGCTTTCTTTCTTAAACAGACATTTCCTCATTTTTAAACAGTCGTCTGAACAGAAAGGGGAAGAGCAGCAGCTCAGCGACTCGCTGTGTGTGTGTGTGTTTGTGTGTGTGTGTGTTTGCTCGCATGTGTGTTTGTATGTCGTTAGCAAGATGAGGATTTTGGTGTTACTGCCTGACCATGAGAAGAGGAGGATTAAATTGGAGGTAAAATATCCAGTTTGTCTCGTTCTCTGAGTTTGGGGAAAGTTTGACCTCTGACCTCTGGGCTGCAGCTGCTCATTGAGGAAATGCAGCTTTGTCAGCTTCGCTGCGAAGACAAAACCTGATTAAAACTGGATTCTTGATACAGATTCATGTTTATTGCTGCTCTGCTGGTTTGCATTGTTTTTATACATTAAAAATATCACTTTCAGCTGCTTTCTAAATATTTTGTGGACTTATAAGATTAGTTGGCAATCCTAAAATCAACTGAAAAATTTAAAGTAGTGCTTTTTAAATTTTCTAGAAACTTTTCTATTAATTTCCCTATAAACCAGCTGCAGTTTGGCTGCAGGATCCAGATGTTTCCTGCTCAGGTTGATGTCCAGAGTTAGATTTTTTTTTAAGTACCTGCTGTTTAAATTTGAGTTCTTAAGGAAGGCTGACGTTTCCTAGAAAGATGATAAGAGGAACTCAGAGCTGCAGGACTGTCGATATGCCCGGCGGTCAGTAAATATTCATTCAACCGAAGTTTCTGCTCGACAGACTGCAGCACAAGATAAACTCAGCAGAGCATTGTCTGCTTGAGTTTGCAGTAAAATAAACAGCTCAGCTGCTTTGCTTCAGTTTCAGTGTTCCTCCTTCACAATACACTGATGGCTTTTCTTTTGATGATGATGATGATGATGATGATGATACTTTATTGATCCCACAATGGGATCAATTTTGCAGCCAGGAAGCTTTAGCTGGAGTTATCTGAGCAGTTTGGTTTCATTTCAGCTGCCTCTCTAGTAAAACTCAAATTCTTGGTTTGTTTTGTGGTTTGACAAAATTTACATTGTTTCCTCTATGACTGAAAATTTTAGCTGTGCCTTTAATGCTCTCTGATTGCACATTTCAAATGATCTTTTAGTTAAAACCGAGGGTGATGCCGAGCTAATGTTAGCACTAACTGTCTCTGTCTGGTAGAGTATTTTATGTCACAGTGTCACATGTTATAGTCCATGATGTTCATATTAATTATGAGGATTAAAACCAAAGCACAGACAGCAGGCAAAGCTAGCGCTTGGTGCTGCCCCTCTGTAGGCTGCTGGAAGCTGGCCAATCAGAAGAAAGCTTTTAGGAAAGGTGGTCTTAAAGGGACAGGAGCTAAAAGAGGGGATGAACTGAGCAGCTGCACAAAGTGTCATTGTTAAATAAATAAAGATGATTTGAACTCTGAATCAGAAAAAGCTACTTTAGTCCACTCCAAGAGGTGGACATGAGTGGAACAGGATTGAAGCCCTTTGATATGATTGAACCTCCAAAAATGTGCACAACTTTCCTTACTGAACTTCACACGCTTTAGTACGATTTTACACATTTCAATAAGTAAACAGAAACCAAATACAATTTCAACTTATAATAAATTAATGTGAAAAAAGTAGTGTGGCTGCCACCAAGTAAATGAGTAACAGTGTTATCAACCAAGTGTTAACAGACTTGGAGACACACATGAAAATGTATTTTTAGGCTTTTTGCATAAAACCTTTAGTCAGCGTCTGTTTTAATGTCGTCGTTGTGCTTTTTCTAAAATCCAAATGTAAAGAAGCTGAAATGTTTGTGAAGCTTGTTGAGGAGATTCAGGTCTTTGGCGTTTTGGTTGCCCCGGCCGGGAGGAGCTGTTTCTGTCCCCGTTATCTGAGAGCCAGCTGTTATCAGGGCTTCCTGTTCGATCAGCAGATTCCTCAGTTTCTGACTTCTGTTGATGAGATCGGACAGAGAAGCATGACCTTAAACCAGCAGACGTTTCAGTTCTGCTCCACGGTCCATCGGTTACACGGAGCGGAGAAAAAAATGGTCTGAGTTCAGTTTGGTTTTGAAGCTGTTGCAGAACACTTAAAGCTTTTTGAGTTTCTTCTTTTTCTAATAAAAAGTGTTCAGTACTGCAGCTGTACTCCACGAGGGCCCGGGAGGCTTCTGGCTCAGTGCCCCGTTGTTCAGTGGTTCGTGTTATTTAACAGCAGCTAAGTGCAAAAACTATGACCTCTGACCTTTGTGCAAGCAAACCAGCTGATCAGACTCACCAGAGATGACGTGTGTGTGTATGTTTGTGTGTGAATGCATGTATCCTGGACTTCACTGTTGGCAGGGGGTGATCTAGTTCTCAATCGTCTGATTCTGTGCTCTGATTGGTCCATGCAGCTGCCTGATTCTGAGAACTTGCTGGACGGGTACGGCGGCAGCGGAGGGACGACCACACCTACGCTTACCGTCAGCAACAGCTGCCCAGCTGAGCTGCACGCCGTCAAGAGAGAGCTGAGCGGTAAATAACACACACTCAGGTTACATGTGACCAGACCCCATAGACTGTAGATAAAAGATAGACTGATGGACTTTGTGAACTCTGCATTTTGAAGCTTCAGCTTGATCATTTTATCCACTGCCATGATTCTGCTTTATTTTTTGGAACAAGGAAGTGACCATATTTGGATACGAGGGTGCAGGACACACTTCTTGGACAGGCTGTACCACACTGCAGACCACAATATTAGTCAGTTAATCTATTAAAAATGCCCCCAAAGGCACAAATGGCACAAACACAGTAGATACATCCACTTTAATGGGTGGAATCAGCAGAGTTGAGGTGTAGCAGGCGCCATTTGGCTACAACTACCTTTTCAGGGGCACCTATCAGTCGGCGAAGCCACACCGCTAACTTTAAGCTTCAGCACTAGCGTAAAACACTCAGCCACAGGGGGCGGGGCACAAGCCAGTGCGCTCCTAGTGCCGGTGCCAAGCTCGGATTTGTTTTAGCATAAAATCTTTACCAACTCAAACATGCAGATCATCAAGAATGAGGTTTCCACACCAGATTGGTCGAGACCCGGGTTAACTGTTGGCCAGCAGGGTGCTGGTAGAGACTGTGCTAATTTTGGCCAAAAACAAAGGAAGAGGAGAGGGCGAAGGAGTGTTTGGAGGCAGCGAGAGAGGAGGAAAGGCAGGAGTGTGGAGGTGAGAATTAGGACTCAAAATGTAGGGACTGTGACTGGTAAAGGGAGAGAGCTGGCAGAGGGTTGGTGTGACAGAGGAGGATACTAGGGGATAGGGTGAGATGGAGGCAGGTGATCTGCTGTGCCAACCCCTAAAGCGAGCAGCCGACAGAAGTAGTATTTTAAAACAAAATCACCCTCAGCAGAGTTGTTATGAAGCGGCCAAAACCGTCTCTTGTACCAGAATGTAAACATGTTTATTTCTGCTCCCGGATTGGACATTTTAACTGGGAGTCTATGAGGACTTGTTTGCTTTTGGAGCCAGCCTCTAGTGGTCATTACGGGAACTGCAGCTTTTGGCATTGTCATGTTGGCTACATTTTCAGCCCTGTGGTTGTTGCTTTGACTTCTATGGAGTCAGGATGTGAACCTGGTCTCAGAGTCCCGCTCCGGCCTGGTTCTGCTCACTCTGAGCAAAGAGGGTGTTTGTCAGCTTGACAGGGAAACAGTTTAGCTGCATGTGATTTCCAGCTTCAGACAGAAACCCGTTCTCATAAATCTGCACCGTCTGATTTAACATTAAAGTCCTCTGAGTGCATTAAATCACCTGCAGGGGGCATCACAGTGACCACAAACAGCTCAAAACAGATCAGAACCGTCCTGCCGTCCTTCTCTTTTTCTCTGTAGCTTTTTCAGAGTTTATGTGAAAAGCGTGAGTGCAAACTCTCTGTAGGACTTCACATCGTGTAGTGAGCAGCTGTGATTGGCTGCTGCATCGTTTCAGAGTGCCAGGAGTGAGGCCCCTTCCCTCTGTGCTTCCCTGTTGTTCCTCCTGGCTGAAAATGTGTTCTCAATTTTGATGAGTCAACATCACGACTTCCTCTGAACACGCGTACACACGGTCACAGCAGCCACTCACATTTTCCCACATCATCAGTTCCAGCTTCCTGTTCGGTCAACATGAAGTTTTTGGTCCAAGCTGAAACAGACATGCTGCTGTTTCTACGCTACAAAAGAAACGACACAAACCACACGTTAAAAAACACATTAAACTGATGTGGACACTGTTCCTCAGATCTGAAATCTGTTTCTGCAGCAGAGAAAAGTCTCAATGAGCTACTGATGTTGATTCTGATGGATTTTTCATGATGTTGTTGTTGCAGAAGTGGAGACCAAAGCTCTGATTAAAGAAAGACAGAAGAAGGACAACCACAACCTGAGTGAGTACTGCAGTGCAGCGTTAACAACCACTAAGATATTGCCGTGTTAACAGCTGCAGTGTTGATGTGCGGCATTCGGTCTTTTCAGCTTCAGTCTTTCAGAGGTGGAGGTGATTCACTCCTGCAGGTTTTAAGTGTTTCTGATTCCTGACATGCCTCAGTTTGTACTTGCACCGAGGCAGGTGCAGACACACGTGCAGACACACTCTAGAGAAACATTTGAGTTACTCAGTGGCATGTCGGAGGCTCAGAGTCTACTGGGAAATGTTTCTTTAAAGAAACGCAGCCTTTAATTGAGTGCCAAACTATGTTCAGTATGAAAATAGTTCAGGTGTCATAAGGAGGCGTAATTTCCTGTGGCATTCTGTGGTGCATCGTGGGGGAATGTGCCTGTCCACAGGACACTTGCCACAGGTCCAGATGTTCAAGGACCTCAGTGGTCTCAGAAAATAGAGACAGCATTGACCCTTCTTGTGGAGGGCTTCCATGTTCTTACTTTAGTCCAGTTTATTGTCAGTGTGAACGCGGAGGTATTTGTAATCCTAGCTGTGCAGGTATAATGCACACAAATCTGCTCATCACAGCAACAGACTATTAAAACACGTCACGCCACAAAACTGAAGCATAAACCTCTTTGATGAACTGTATCTCACAGTAAGCCATATATTTGTCACATAATATAATTAAAATGCTCCAAAATGCACCAAGAGCACACACACAGTTGAGGCGTCCACATAATTGACTCCAGTTAGCAGAGGTGAGGCCTAGCAGACGGCTGCTGGATACAACTTTTTAACCAAAGTCTAATAAGGGTTCGGTCTCTTTTGGAGCCAGCCTCGAGCCTCAGCCCTGCTTGGCAGTAGATAATTTTGGGTGAAGAGAGTAAAATATTCAGTCACATAGTTGAGCTGCCTGAAGAGCACCACCCTGCTGCAGCGTGTCTTAGTTTGGAGCAGAGAACACAATATGGTGGAAATCTGATCCAGACTCATTCATCTGATTCCTCTCTTGTAGCTGCTCTGCAGAAGTAAAACTGGTGACTGGGAACAGTTCATTAAAAAAAAGAGAAAAACTCCAGTGGAGGTGGGGGCAGGTGCATCACCCGCGTAACTGAACGTGGAAGGGCCAGAATGGAAATTAAACAACTGATATTGCTAATAAAAAAGAAATCTGATGATATTTAATGTAAAAATTTTAATTTAATGCAGTCTGATGGTCCTGAAGGCGTCATGTTCGTCCTAACCAAAGCCTGAGATCTGCTGACTGTCTGATTCTTATTCCTGTTTTTTCCCCTCCTTTGGTTTCAAAATGCTTCTGGTGCAACTTTTATTGCAACAGTGCAGAGTTTGATAACTGCTACTGGACACACTGACATCTGCACGCTAAAATAATGTCGATGTTTCCCTACAGTCGAGAGGAGGCGTCGCTTCAACATCAACGATCGGATCAAAGAACTCGGAGCTCTGATTCCCAAATCTTCCGACCCGTTAGTAAACCCTGCACCCTCACACTCTGTGTACTAACACTCCTGCTAGTACCAGTACTACAACAAAAGCAGAGACATAGTTTGGGGGGGGAAAAAAAAAGGAAACTACTGTAAATGAAAAATCAAATCAAATAAACACACAGGAAATGTCTTTAATCTCTGTTAGTTTGGTCGTATTTGTTACTGAAACCTGCCTGATGAGGCAAACGGGTGTGTAAAACTATATGCTTTCACCCTATAGATGTAAAAATAATCAAGTGTGTTTCACCACTGACTTTTGAAAGGATGCATGTCAGACACTTAGCAAAATAAAAGGCTTATTTAAAATGTGATGCAGCACTTAAATTGAGTTTTTAATGTGAGTAATCTTTTCCTTGTAAGTTTTCTTTGAAGTTGAAAAACGGATACAGTTTTTGTGCTATGTTGCTGTGTTTTAGTTCAGCCCTTCACTTACTGGATGTTAGTCAGTGCGGCCATGTTTGGCTCTAGTGACAGCAGCACATTTACTGCACCTCTTCATGCTCGTTACCGCTGTGTGGTAACGAGGCGCTGCCTGTGATTGGTGTTTTAGTGACACAAGGTGGAACAAAGGAACCATCCTGAAGGCGTCGGTGGATTACATCCGCAAGCTGCAGAAGGAACAGCAAAAAGCCCGAGAGATGGAGGAGAGACAGAAGAGGCTGGAGAACACCAACCGCTCGCTGCTGCTCCGCATACAGGTGAGCAGAGGGAGGGAGGTAGTCTGTGATTGACAAGGTGAAGTCACAGTGTGCTCAGAGTAGGCCCGCCCTAATACATAACCTTGCTTTCTTGATTATTTAACCCTAAATGAGACTCGGTGCTTTTTATGGTATTTTTTTAAGTATTTATTTATTTTATGTTATTTATTGTCTTTTAATGTTGTTTTATTTGAGTGTGGTTCTTGGGGCTATATATTTTAATGTGCAGCACTTTGGTCAACGTTGTATTAAATGTCCTATATAAATAAACTTGACTTGACTCGGAGGATTGGACAGCAGGTTTAAGACTTCTGAGCATTAGCTTCAATAGCTCTTCTTGCTTTCTGTTGCAGGAGTTGGAGCACCAGGCTCGCTTCCATGGCGTCTCCTCTTCCTCCTCCACTTCCCCTCCCCCCAAGTCTTCCTCTTCGTCTTTGGACCCCCAGAACCTGCTCTCTCCCCCACTGCTTCACCCCTTTTCCTCTTCCCCGTCCTCTTCCTCCCTGGTGACTCCCTCTCTGGGTCTGGATGCTCTGACCTTTACGGACCTGGATGATCCTCGGGGAGCCTCCAACGTCTTCTCCCCAGACCTGATGTCTGACATGGGGCTGACTGATCTGCACGGTCTGGGGGGCCTCCTGATGGAGGAGGGGAGTGGAGCAGGGGTGATGTCCGACCCTCTGCTATCCTGTGGAGCATCAAAGACGAGCAGCAGGAGGAGCAGCTTCAGCATGGATGAGGATCTTTGATGAATCATCGCACGCAAGGATCTGATTGGCCAGAGCTGAAGATGGGACTTCGGTTTTGTTTTTGTTTTTTTAATGAAACCATTTTCAAATTTTGACATCATCAGAACAAACACAAAGGTGATGCAGTGTAACCGAAACCATCCACTGCATGTCTTCCAGTGGACTCCCCTGTCTCCTACCCTGTTACAGTTGGTGTTAAGAACCCCAGTGTCAAAATTATGTGTCCAGGTTCCTCACCTGTTGTCTGCAGGTGTGCACTCACCTGGACTGCTGAGACTGGAGCTGCAGTTTAAAGAATTCTGATGTAAAAAAAAAAAGGGGGGGGGGGATTTTAGAGGTTTTATAATGTGGAAAAAACAAATATAGAGGCATTGATTGTGCCTCACTTTACTTCTGTAAATAGAAATGATTCTATAATCACTGTGCTGGAAAACGAACTCTGAGCAGAGATTTTATTGGAACAGAGGAAATCTGATCAGCTTCAGGACTTTGATTCAGCTTTATTTTTAATGTATATGCTGCCTATTTGAAGGGAAACTCTTTTGACATTTTCTCAATCAGCTGCCAGTTTAAATTGCTTTAAACTGCTTCAGAAAACTGCCTGTTTCAATTTGTTTCATCTTCAGAGTTTATGTTTTAATTGGCATTGAGACTACTGTCAGACAGCAGCCAAATTAACCTTGTAAGCTTCAGTAAACTCTTACTGATGAGTTCATAACCGGCTAGCCATCACTTTATCAAGCTACAGTTCCCACTGCTGGAGGCTAACTATAAGCTAACTCTTAGCTACAGTTAATTTGACTTCATGAACTCTCTTAGGTCATAACAGACAGGTTACCAAACCAGAACATGTCAAGTTAGCTGTTAACGTTAAAATGTGCTAGCGTTAACAGGTAACCGTAGTTAGTTGCTGTTGTTCATATTTTTCTGGCTGCTAGTTTAGTTAGCCACTGTAAGGCGCAAGCTACCTGCTAGCTGTAATTAGCGCTAGCTAAAATTGTGTCATCTTAGTTAGCGGCTAAGTGGGTTAGTTGGAGTTATGGGATTGTGTTGGAAATTTAAGGAGCTCTGCTGGTGATGCTGGTGGGAAAAATTATATTGACTGCAAATGAGGTAATAAGGTGTGGGAACTGAGACACCAAGCTAAGGGAGGAGTTCATTATTACTGCATGGCCTCCACTCAAACATCAGAAACATCAGCCCAAATGGCCGCCATCATCACTCCCATTAATATGGTAGGCGTCAGCCTCAAGACTGTGGTTCATGTCCCATGGAAGAGCTATTTTCCAAGGTGTGTGGTTTATTAACATTAACCATGTTAGAACATTGGTTTTCTTTGTTATCCGATGTTGAATAGATCACCTTTGCAATCTTGGTTGCCTTCTGTTTATCAGTGATTGGATGATACCTCGTCTTCTAGACTTTGAGTAGGTGGTGGAGGGTACCTGCCAGTCATGTATAAATGACTGATAATGGCTGATAAAGGCCATTTATTGGGCTGATATCATTTGAATCGGGTGTTCCCTGGTGATACTAACTTGTGGCCACACAATAATATTATAATATAATACAATAATACTAGTGCACTATACTACAAAGCAAGAATATATAGCATTAACTCATAACAGCCATCTCAGGGCACTGTACATTGTATATTGTAGAGTAAAAACCCAACAACTCCCTATGATCAGCACTTAGTGACAGTGGGGGAAAAAAAAACCTTTTAACTATAAGAAACATGCAACAGAACCAGGCTCATACCTTCATACTGGGGGAAGTATGACGGAAGAGTGAAGACTGAAAAGGGGAATTTAAGTATAAGAAAAAACTGAGCTTGGTGGGGCCAGTAAAACCTGTTAGGCTGTTATGTAATGCTGGTAAAACAGTTGAAGTAATGCAGGTTGTAGGAACCTACGTGCATTCAGGCACTGATGCAGAAAATGCACAAATATCTGTTTTTTCTGCTCGGTCCTGATTTGCTCCCAAGTTAACTTTGCATTGCTATTGGTATTTATCTCAGAGGATATTCAGTAAATAAAAATTAATTGCACTTTGATTTGGCTAAAGTGATTTCTAAAATAAATAGTATAGAAATTAATTAACAGTATTCCACAGCATTCCTCTGTCTGTATGTAAAGAACCACTGTAATGATTTTTTTAAGAGCCTTCACAGCTCTCTGTGACCTGTTCTTCTTCATGGGAGAAGGTAGCGGTGCTTGATTGGTGTCCAATCATGCGTCAAACGCTCCTTTTATGTTACTGTACTCAGAGTTTGATGACAAAAGGCTGGCGTAACAAAGAAAGTTGATGACCACTGTTGTGATACCAGTTATCTCTGACTGTTGCCTCAGGTGTAACACAGAGAGACCCTGCCCATGTCCAGCTAGTACTCCTTAGAAATGAGATTTAATAGCTGAATCATGGTCAGTCAGGCGTTCAGGTATGAGGATCAGGTGATTCTTCCATAAAGGGATTTTTTTTAAATCTACGTTTATGTCATTTATGTTTATCTTATGTTTACAACCATACAGTTTGTCATTGTTTATAATCTTAGGTAACCTAGTTTGTTTTATAGATTCACAATGTTTCACATGCAAACTTTTATGTAGAAATAAATCATTAAACAGATTCTTGTGTACAGTTTTGTTTCTTCACTGAGCTGTCAATAATAAAAGTATTTGAACAGGTCAACTTGAACATTGAGCACTCTAAAAAGATTTTTAATATTAACATAATTATTTAAAATAATCTAGAAAACACTGAGCAGAAGTTTTGCACTGTTTTCAAAAACTGCAAATCATTAGAATAAAGTAATATAAAGAAGAAAATACAATCTCCTTACAACAACATCCAACACTTAGTCCAGCCTGCTGTCACTATGTTGCTGCCCAGCAGGGGGCACCTTTCTGCTGATTAAAAAAAACACTAAGGTCTCTATAAGTCTATAACAATCATTTAACTATCAACAAATTAGAAGAGTTCAAAAGGTACTCCAGAAGCCTTAATTAAATAAAAGTACTAAAATACTATTGTTAAAAAAAATCCATTACAAACACAGTACCAGTCAAAAGTTTGGACACACCTTCTAATTCCGTGTTTTTTTTTTTATTATTAAAAAGTGTCTGCATTGTAGATTAATGCTAAAAGAAACATATATGGAATTATTTAGTAAACAAAAACAAGAGTTAAACAAACCTGAATATGTTATGTTCAGTGCCATGCAATGTTTCTATTGCATGGCACTTAACAGGAGTGGCCCTCCAATCTCATTGTACATCCTGTATAATGACAATAAAGGCATTCTATTCTATTCTAGATTCTTCAGTGTAGGCACCCCTTGCTTAGATAACAGCTTTGCACATCTTGGCATTTTCTCAGTCAGCTTCATGAGGTAGTCACTTTGAATGGCTTTCAGGTAACAGCTGTGCCTTGTCAAGAGTTAATTTCTTGCCCTCTTAATGTGTTTGAGACCATCAGTTGTGTTGTGAAGATGAAGAGTTGGTATACAGTGAATAGCCCTATTTGATTAATGTGTTAATCCATATTATGTGCAAGAACTACTCAACTAAGTAAAGAAAACAACAGTCCATCATTACTTTAAGAAATGTAGGTCAGTCTGTCCGAAAAATTTCAAGAACCTTGTGACTGCACCTGAGGATGACAAATGCTATGATGAAACTGGCTCTCATCAGGAGCGCCCCAGGAAAGGAAGGCCAAGAGTTCCCTCTGTTGCACAGGATAAGTTCATCAGCATTACCAGCCTCAGAAACTGCAAGCTAACAGCACCCCAGATAAGAGCCCACCTACATGCCTCACTGAGTTCAAGTAGCACACACATTTCAACATCAACTGTTCAGAGAAGATTGCGTGAATCCGAACTTTATGGTTGAATGGCTGCAAAGAAACCACTTCTAAGGAAGAAGAACAAGAGGAAGAGAATGGCTTGGGCCAAGGAACACAAGGAGTGGACATCAGACCAGTGGAAATCTGTCTTTGGGTGTGATGAGTCCACCATGTCTTTGTAAGATGCAGAAAAGGTGAGTGGATGGTTCCTTCATATGTAGTTCCCACGGTGAAGTATGGAGGAGGAAGTATGAGGGTATGGGGGGCACTGTTGGTGATTTATTCAAAAGCCAAAGCACACTTATCCAGCATGGCTACTACAGCATCCTGCAGCAACATGCCATTGCTCTCAGTGGGACCATCGTTTGTTTTTCAACAGGACAGTGACCCCAAACACACCTCCAGGCTATGTAAGGGCTATTTGACCAAGAAAGAGGGTGATGGAGCGTTGCATCACATGACCTGGCCGCCACAATCACCTGAGCTAAAACCCAACTGAGATGGTTTGGGATGAGTTGGACTGCAGAGTGAAGGGAAAGCAGCCAACAAGTGCTCATCACTCTGGGAACTCCTTCAAGACTGTTGGAAAACCATTTCAGGTGATTATCTCATGAAGCTGACAGAGAGTGTGTAACGCTGTAATCAAAGCAAAAGGTGCCTACTTTGAAGAATCTAAAATCTAAAACATATTTTT
Source organism: Archocentrus centrarchus (assembly GCF_007364275.1). Lineage (NCBI taxonomy): Eukaryota > Metazoa > Chordata > Actinopteri > Cichliformes > Cichlidae > Archocentrus > Archocentrus centrarchus. Next base: position 5,099,457 of record NC_044352.1, on the reverse strand, counting down.
GTTTAACACTTTCAAGTTTACTAAATTATTCCTTATGTGTTGCTTTATAGTCTGGATGACTTCAGTATTAATTTATAATGTAGGAAAAAAAATAAAAACACTGAATGAGAAGGTGTCCAAACTTCTGACTGGTACTGTATGTCCTGCAAGTAAAAGCGTGGGTTGAGTCAGAAAATTAAAATGCCTCCTATGATTCTTAAACTTAATTACATTAAGCATTCACATAAAAACTTTACTTTACTGCTTTTAAGACTTTCACTGCCACTCATTTTCACTGTATGGTAATCTGCTGATTGTTTTCTCCACTAATTGATTGTTTAGTTTGTAGAAACTCAGCAAATTAGTCACACAGTGCTCCCTTGCTGGTCCAACAATCTAAACCTCTAAATGATAAAATAATTTCTCATATGTCAAAAGCTGGAACCACTGAACTTTAGCCTTTAAAAAAAAAAAAGATTATCAAAAATCAATCAACTAATCATTTCAGCTCATTTTCTGTACACAATTTAACAGATAAAAAAAAATTACTTAGCTTCCATGGGGGGGGGGGGGGGGGGGGGGGTAAAATATTATCTTCTGAATTTTAGGAATGAGTCAAATATAAATAAAAAACAAACAAAAAAAATTGCTTAGATAAAATGCAAATATCCCAACTTTCAGAATTGAATAAAAGTACAGGTTGATCCAGAGATGCATACCACATCAATCCAAGTGATTTGAGCTCTGGGCTCTTTACTTTTCCTCTATTTTTACTATGGCTGCTCAACATACATGTTTTTCCATCCATCCATCTTCTGTTGCTTATCCTGGTCTGGGAGAAGAGGGCAGCAGTCTAAAGATGCCCTGGCTTCCCTCTCTCCAGCCACCTTGTTCAAATCATCTGGTAGGATATCTAGGCCTACCCAAGACAGCTGAGAGACATAGTCTTTCCAATCCTGGATCTGCTACAGATTCCTCCTCATGAATCCTGATCCCAGGAGCTATATTTTGCTTGTAGTAAGATATGCCAAGGCAAACTGGTCCAGGGTGATGAAGATGACATGAAGCTCTATTTAAGCTCTATGAAGAAAACACCAATGAAATGTGTTGGGGCCCAATTCAGTCCAGCTCTCCTGTGGATCCACCACCCACAGGTAGGGCTGTATGGGTCCTGAGGGTGATCAAAGGTAGAGGCTTTGGTGGTCTAATCCCCATTTGCTGAAACACTTGTTTTTGTTTTACAAATTTACCAGTGCTCTCTTCTTTTCCTTGGTTTTCACTGTAGTCTTCTGTATTTTGTCACTGAAGAGATTTCTCATAACATTTCTCAAGAGACAACACCTGAACGCTATCCAGCTGACACATTTACTGGCCTTAAATAGTTAAATAAATGACATGTGCCACACTTACCAATTACAACAGGCTAGAAAAGGGTATCAAACTCTGTCAGAAAAATATATTCTGGATAATATTGATGCACATCCAATAAAGCCTTTTTACATGCCGTTTGTGCCACACATATCAATAATAGTTAATAAAATTGCCTTACTATTGCACCACTTAGTGCTACAAAATGATGCATTTTGATTATTGTAGTTTTACAAGTAGGCTATCATAAAGCCAACAGCCTGCTTATATAAGAACCGCTGAATGTATGAGGTAAAACAAAAGGTAAAGGAAAAGTGGTTCATCTTTAATTTTCTTTCACATAATTTTAAAAGTTCTGTACAGGACGAGCATGTCACTGTGCAGAGTATGTGGGCCAAAAGCTAAATGAATAAAACAGGCTAGATTCAGTTTGCAATGAGCCAAATCTCGCCCTCAGGCTTTAAGTTATACACAGGATCTGAGCTTAGTTTCAGTATAAAAAAAGTCTGTTTCATATATGGCAACAGTAAATGTGGATTAATTCGACACTGAAAATAGTCTCCATGAAATGCATTTCCTATTTTTTTGTCACAAATGTGACAGGTGCTTATATTATTTTATTTTTCAACATTTACATATACCAAATGAATTAAATGGGGCTCATTTTAATTAATATTTAATATTTTTCCCCCTCAACTGTATCTGTCACTTGTTCAGGTGTGTTGAGATCTTGTATGGAACAATTAAATCCCACAGCTGGTTTAGATCTGATGCTGAAGAAAATTACAGAAAAAACAAAACAATGATGCAACATGCAACCCATTTTATTATTCTTCATAACACAACAAACAAATGGAATATAATTTTCTTGACCATGTTTTTTTTTTTTAACCTGTTGATGATTTCAACCCCTCAAATTTATCTCATGACCTCTCAGAGGGCCCCTGTTAGAATAGATAAACATGTAACTGTTTTTCTATGTATCACAATGTGTTCATCATAAACATGCACATGACCATCAGACTGTAAGCACAAAACATACTCTCATACACCTGGACCCTCCAGGTGAGGAAAGCAGGTAACGCCTGTTTCCTGACGTCACACACACATACACACACCCCCCACGCACCCACGTGATGCTAAAATAAAAGCGCCAGCAGAAAGAAGGAAGTCAGACTCTCTTTCAGACACGCAAACGAGTGTGAGCTGACTGAGACTCTCCCTGCAGGTTAAAAAAATCAACTACGGGTTTCTGTGTCTTTCTTTATTCAACGGTGGTCCGAACCTAACAGCCCCAACCCTGAAGTTTAAAACACTGATATGTTTGAGTTGCACATGCACGTACATGTATGTATTCTGGTTTAACTACCGTTGTGGGGACAATGATCAGGGCTATGTGTTGTGAGGACATTTTGGAAAATGGGGACATTCTTTGTAAAGCAGGGGTTAGAGCTCCAGAGGCTGTTTAATGGTTCAGATTAGACCCAGGTTCTGATTCATGGGCCTGGGAAAGCAGTACGTCAATCACAGTGCTCACTAGGACAAAAGGACAAATGTGCGCATGTATCGTTCTTTGATGTTGGCTTGTTCCGGGTGTTAAAGGTCAGGTACCATTGTCTCTCCAGTGATTTCCTGCTTCCTGTTTGGACGTCCTGGCACGCTGCTTCGACAAACACACACTTCCTGCCCCCACAGGAGCCACTTCCTGTTGCACCCGGCCCTGCTCCCCCGCTGAGCTGTCAATCAGAGACTGAAAGTTTTATTTGTGCGATGTGCAACAGCTCAACAGGAACACAAGATTCAGAGAATGGACAATAGTCAGAAATACTCACATGTTGAGTATTAAAAAATGACCTAAACTATTATTCAAAATTGCTTTTCTTTAACTGTATTCATTAGTTGATTACCTGTGGAGTGTTTTAGGGTATCTGGGACAATCAAACACTAGTTAAGTGATCTTGTTTTCAGAGGCACTTTTCATTGTGCTGCAGTGCTGTATAACTTCTTTTGCTTTGTTATTAGTGCAGTTTATGTGTAACACACCTCCCAGTCATGTATTCAACAAAATATTTTCAATGCATCAGAACTAAATCACTGTCTCAGACCATTATTATTTTGGTGTTGGCATAAAGCTTAGGATCGTAAGTTGTTTGTACCAAACAGTCCAACTGTGTAGCAACATTTTAATTTTTAACCTTGTATATTTGGTCAGATCACCTCAAACACTCTCTCTATGGAAGTTTAGGCTGAGAACTTGGACCAATTTTGAAAACTCATGGGGGCTTCTTTGCTTTTAAGAACTAAGAAAAAGCATTTGGACCTGGAAATGGTTATTAATGCCAGATATAGACAAGTTGATTCGAGATCCTTGAGGAAGCTATTTCCACCTTGTGTGGAGGAAACCTGTCAAACTACAAACCGTTGCGTCCCTCTATTTATTACGTTTCTGTGATTTTTACATAAATAATTTCAGGTTTTTGTGATAAAAGTGACAAAAAAATGATTTTCAGTTTTTACTCTGACATAACAAACAAGAAAACTCAAAATAATCTTATTACACTTTTCCTGTAAACTTGGAGAACCGGTGGTGCCAAACTGGACTAAACCAGGCAAGTCCAAGTACAGTCTGTCATCAGCCTGCTGGTCAGTGAAGCGTGCTGGAGTCCACATCTTTTTGCACACCTTGACATCTTCTTGTAATCCTTTTCTGATTGGCTGTGCTACGCTGGGAAGCAGATGGAGCAACACTCTAAACAGATCTCCAAGCAGTCAGATGAGCCGCAGCAGTTCTCGATTATCCCACAATCCAACACTGCCTGACACGCCTCCTCTGTACATGCTGCCTCCCCTGCCGCCTCCATGCAGCAGCAGCAGCAGCCGCCGCCGCCAGCCACAGCGTCGCAGCACCCGACCCCACCCATTCCGCACACCAGGCAGTCCCCCACAGCCGAACACATGGACAGCACCTCGCAGAAGAGACAGGCCAGGAGACAGTGAGCGCAACAGTCTGCAAAGACAACCGATCAGTTAGGAAGTCAGGTGATCAGTTAGTGAGGTGATCAGTCAGCAGTTAGTACAACTTTTGCACCCAGATTTTTTTTTTTTTGTTCAATTCAATTCAATTCAATTCAATTTTATTTATATAGCGCCAAATCACAACAAACTGTCGCCTCAAGGCGCTTTGTATTGTGGGTAAAGACCCTACAATAATACAGAGAAAACCCAACAGTCAAAACGACCCCCTATGAGCAAGCACTTGGCGACAGTGGAAAGGAAAAACTCCCTTTAACAGGAAGAAACCTCCAGCAGAACCAGGCTCAGGGAGGGGCAGTCATCTGCCGCGACCGGTTGGGCTGAGGGGAGAGAAAGACATACTGTGGAAGAGAGCCAGAGATTAATATCAATTAATGATTAAATGCAGAGTGGAGTATAAACAAAGTAAATAAGGTGAATGAGAAACAGTGCATTATGTGAACCCCCCAGCAGACTAGGCCTATAGCAGCATAACTAAGGGATGGTTCAGGGTCACCTGATCCAGCCCTAACTATAAGCTTTATCATAAAGGAAACTTTTAAGCCTAATCTTAAAAATAGAGAGGGTGTCTGTCTCCCGAATCCAAGCTGGAAGCTGGTTCCACAGAAGAGGCGCCTGAAAGCTGAAGGCTCTGCCTCCCATTCTACTCTTAAGTATCCTAGGAACCACAAGTAAGCCAGCAGTCTGAGAGCGAAGTGCTCTGTTGGGGTGATATGGTACTATGAGGTCTTTGAGATAAGATGGTGCCTGATTATTCAAGACCTTGTATGTGAGGAGAAGAATTTTAAATTCTATTCTAGATTTAACAGGGAGCCAATGAAGAGAAGCCAATATGGGAGAAATATGCTCTCTCTTTCTAGTCCCTGTCAGTACTCTAGCTGCAGCATTTTGGATCAGCTGAAGGCTTTTCAGGGAGCTTTTAGGACAGCCTGATAATAATGAATTACAATAATCCAGCCTAGAAGTAATAAATGCATGAATGAGCTTTTCAGCATCACTCTGAGAAAGGATGTTTCTAATTTTAGAAATATTGCGCAAATGCAAAAAAGCGGTCCTACATATTTGTTTAATATGTGCATTGAAGGACATATCCTAGTCAAAAATGACTCCAAGATTTCTCACAGTGTTACTGGAGGCCAAAGTAATGCCATCCAGAGTAAGTATCTGGTTAGACACCATGTTTCTAAGATTTGTGGGGCCGAGAACAAGAATTTCAGTTTTATCTGAATTTAGAAGCAGGAAATTAGAGGTCATCCAGGCCTTAATGTCTTTAAGACATTCCTGCAGTTTAATTAATTGATGTGTGTCATCTGGCTTCATTGATAGGTAAAGCTGAGTATCATCTGCATAACAATGAAAATTGATGCAGTGCTTTCTAATAATACTGCCTAAGGGAAGCATGTATAATGTAAATAAAATTGGTCCTAGCACAGAACCCTGTGGAACTCCATAATTAACCTTAGTGTGTGAAGAAGACTCCCCATTTACATGAACAACTTGGAGTCTATTAGATAAATATGATTCAAACCACTGCAGTGCAGTACCTTTAATACCTATAGCAAGCTCTAATCTCTGTAATAAAATGTTATGGTCAACAGTATTAAAAGCTGCACTGAGGTCCAACAGGACAAGAACAGAGATGAGTCCACTGTCAGAGGCTCTAAGAAGATCATTTGTAACCTTCACTAATGCTGTTTCTGTACTGTGATGAATTCTGAAACCTGACTGAAACTCTTCAAATAAACCGTTCCTCTGCAGATGATCAGTTAGCTGTTTTACAACTACTCTTTCAAGAATCTTTGAGAGAAAAGGAAGGTTGGAGATTGGCCTATAATTAGCTAAGACAGCTGGGTCAAGTGATGGCTTTTTTGTTAATTGCAACATTTTCTTAAAAATAACCCATAAAGCTCATTTCATGCTCTGTATTTTTATCCTTGAACTCTAGTAGAGTAGCTTTGCATGATTAATCGATCAAAATAATCCTTATCTTGTCAGAGCTCCTGTTATGTTTGCTGGTTTCGCTGTTGTCATTGGTGTTTGTAGTTTCTCCTGAACTTCTATCTTCATGTTTCAGCGTTGGCATAGTTTTTTTCATGTGTCATGTTTTTCATGTCTTATGTTGGGGTTTTACTTCTTGCTTTTCTTGCTTTCCCCTCCTTTCTTGATTGTCTGCCTCACCTTAATTGTTGATAAAGCTTATAGTTAGGGCTGGATCAGGTGACCCTGAACCCTCCCTTAGTTATGCTGTAATAGGCCTAGGCTGCTGGGGGTTTTCCATGATGGACTGTGTTTTTTTTTAAATTCACCTCCTTTTACTCTGCTTATCCACGGGTTTCTGGAAGAGCGTACGTAGGCTGCCATGACAGACTGCTACTTCCGCTGTTCGGTTTTATACTTCCGGTTACCCAAAGTCAGAGCCAGAGTTAATGACAAAATTCGGTTACTTTGTGCTGTTACGGGCGGCTTTATTAGTTGGAACATGAGCTCGGATTCAACTTGTGCTGTTGTCGGTTGTCACTACATCAGTCTGTACATTTTTTCAAATTATTTTATTCTGTAAATTTGTTCTTTTTCCCCTAAATTATACTACCCAGTTGTACATCCTATTACTGTATTTTTCCTTATGTTTTAAGTTTTCCTTTAATGTACAGCCTCTTATTTTTTTACATTATTTTATTTATAGTGTGACACTACAGCATACAGCCTACACAAAGCTTAAACAATGCCTGCCTTCATGTAAACACGTAGCAGTTAGCAGGATGACAGCTGCGTGTCTCCTCGATCACAGCCTTCAGCCAGTCCAGTGTTTCTGTTTCAGTGATCTGAACACTCTGATATCCAGATCAGTGATTTACCTTCCACAGAATAGCTGCAGCATCACTACATGATCTCCCTAATCAGCGATACAGGAACAGCTGACTGTCTCCACCGCTCCACTTTCCCTTAGCATGACCCATGCTAAGCGCTTAGCTTGGCCGACGCTCTGGCTCGGCTCTACAGCTGCTTTAAGGAAAACAACGTTGCCTTGTTTGTTCAGCATTACTTTATTGATTTTATTGCTTTGAATGTAATCTGGTGCTCTTATAATTACGTGATTCCTCGCCATCAACACCTTCGGAAAAAACAAGGTAATTGATAATGTCGATGTAGCTGACTTCAGGCCATAATTTCATGTCATTTACACAAGTGACGGGTGAGGCACTGTTACCTCGCTGCTTTTTAAAACATCCTTGCAATGTCTCCACGTCCGATGTGGTACAATTTAGGCCAGGTTAAAGAAACTGCAGTGTCAAAATGTTTAAATGAACAGCAAGTGTGTGAGCCCGCAACCGTAAACAACAGCGCAAACGGAAGTAAAGTACCGGTTTCTGCTATGAATTATGGGTAATGGCGCGAAGTCAGGAATACTGTGGATACCCCATTCTACATTTAATCATTAGTTATTATTAATCTCTGGCTCTCTTCCACAGTGTGTCTTCCATCCTGTCTCCTTCCAGATGAACCTGAGCCTGGTTCTGCTGGAGGTTTCTTCCTGTTAAAAGGGAATTTTTCTTTCCCACAGTTGCCAAGTGCTTGCTCATAGGGGGTTGTTTTGATTGTTGGGTTTTCTCTGCATTACTGTAAGATCTTTATCTTATATAAATAAAATTGAATCGAAAAAGTCTTTTTTTTTCTTCATTGGATCGTCGCTTCTTTTAACCATTGTTCCCATGTGCCTTACATTTGGTTTTTGTAATTTTTTCCTAGTAATTTGGTTTGATCTGGTTAAATTGGCTTTAAAAAAAATATCTGTTTTTGTTCTACATCTGGGCTCTCTCTCTTTACCTACCTACCTTCTTTCTACCAATTGTGACATATTTATCTTATGTCATGTTTGCTATGAGCACCCACAGTTGTAAAGTATACATATGACAGAAAATAAGAAGCATAATAGATATACAGGTTTTAAAATGTGTCAACATTTTATAAATATTCTGACTTGTTTTTCAACATTTTTGCCCATAATGTCACATTTTATTCTGCTACAATCCAATTACAGATTTTCCTCTCAGAATTAAAACTCTCTTATGATTAAATGGTATCCTTTGTATTTTGTGACTAAATTTTATTAATTACAAGTGCCTTTGTAATGTGTAAATAGAACCTTGTGTACAACTTTAGTTTTTACATTGTTGTATTGTTTTTAATGTGGTTGCATTAAAAAAAAAACTCTGGAAGAAATATAAAACAAAACGTGACTTTAGTTTTGCAGATTTAACTGATGACTTCATTTGTATTTTAGACAAACTGTATGTGACACTGCAACTTTATTCATGAAATACTGTGCTGCTGTTTTTCATTGTGTAGTTCTCTCTGTGTTTCGGCTGTTTATATTAGAGGACAGTTTTTAACTTGGGATAAAGGACCATGGTTGGTTTTCTTTCTGCTGGCTTTAGAAGCACGACTCTGAATTTCTGCCAGTATGAACAGGAAGTGGCAAGAAAATTCTCTTCACATGGCCTCACACCAGCAGTGTCGGGACGTGCTGGTGCTTTAGCTTTGAGAGAAAATGAGCAGCTTCTAACAGATCTGATGATTACTGAGAGCTCCTATCATCCTGCGGGGAGTCGGTTGGTAGAAAGCAGAGCAGCTGATGCTGGGAGGAGCGGGAGGGTTTGTCAGCCCGCGTGTGCTCTGCAGAGATAAGCAAACCTCCATGTTGGAGGCGCTCAGCTGATAAACACTGAGATGGGAGTGTTTTCATTTTTCTGATATGCGATCTGTTTTTGTTCCATCGCATTTAGAGCGCAAAGGTCGGATCACAGCAGCAGTTAGAACTGTTATTGTCCTACAAAGACTCTTCAGCCCATCCTGTTAATCTGGCAGCCGTTTAATGTGCCCCTCCTTCAAACTACCATAAAAAAAAATTGTTCCACAAACTGCATTCTTCATTATATGTGAAAGCAAATTTATTTTACCTCCAACAAAACACCTTCAAAAGGAATAATAATGATAAAATAAAAATCCACAAGACTATCATTCAGGAGATTAAGGGTCAATAATGTGGGATCATTGTTTCTCACTTAGTTTCACTTGCTGATCTGTTAGATTGATGAGGAGGAAAACATCACAGTTTCAGGAAAAACAGACACTTTTGCATCATTAGAAGCTTTTGCTCTTTTACATCCCGTCTAATATATGATTGGTTGTCTAAAAAGGAGACACCTGTGAGACAGCAAATATATTTTAATAACAAATCATACTGATGGGAAAGCAGAGGACTGTTACATGCAGCTTTAGCAGTTTAGCTTTATAAGAACCTTATTTTTAAGTGACAGGACCTTCTTTAAAACACTTCCTGTTCATTTTTCTTAGTATTTTTCATTCAGATGGGTTCTGTGGGCTTAACATTTAAACATCTGCACCACCAGCTGTGTACTGTCATCAGTGGGCAGTGGAACAACCAGTGATGTGGGCCGCTCTTGTTCCTGTTTGAGCTGTTGTTGGTCATTTAGATTTGGCAAAGAAATTCTTTTCCACCCATAAAAGAAATGCAGGCAGCCATTACTTGTCTTTCTCTCTCTCTCTCTAATCTTTTAAGCTTATCTACTTCTTGCTCTTCACGATGAACTTTTCTGGCTTTTTGGAGGGCTGCATTCAAATGTATCTACCTTGCCTCTGTCTATGATGAATTCCCATCTATCTCCATAGCCAAAGAGCTACTTAAACTGACTCCACCTCAGGACTATAAATTCAGTATAATGCAGTGCATGACATGGCTTTACAGGAACACAGAAGAATATAATTGCACAAGTCATTAATACCATCAGCTACATTAACTGCATCTGATGAGTGCGCTGCTGTGAGCTAAAAGCTCCAGCTCCAGTGCTTATTTGATGTCACAGAGAGAGGATAATATTGTCATCCCAGACGCTGAGCCCCGCCCACCTGCCGTTCAAATCTTATGATTGTGAGGGGCAGCCAATCAGAAGAAAATTGGTTTGATGGAGGAGGAGGAGCTAAAACAGCTTGTTTCAGACAGTGGATGAATTGAGGTGCTGCACCAAGGCCCAATGAGGATTATTCTGAACTGTGAATCATGCAAAGCTACTCTAGTAAAGTCCAAGTCCAAAAATGGGTTGGAAATGAGTCGCATATAATTAGTTCTGGCGCTTTTTCAAGAGATAAGGACATTTTAAATGGTATCTGCAAAAGATCCAAAAAAACTGAACCTTTTTAAAAACTCTTAAAACCTCCTCTGATTCCTTAAAAGAAAAAAAACCCACAGGGGCACAGTCTGTGAGGGGGTCAATACCTGACTCCTACTGGATGCAAGTTGTACGGGACAGAAGGCTCTGACTGTTTGGGGACAATAAAAGATGCTGTTTAACTTTAACGACCGCTGCAGCTTGTAGTCAGCGCTCACTGTGTCTTTTTTTTTTTTTTTATTGTTATTGGATGCATATCACAACAGTGAAACTGTCAAGCTGATTGACTCACCATCTCCAGCGACTTCCTTGATGTGGGCGGCGTCCGTCTTTAAGGAGGCGTGGCTTTTAGTGGAGGATAAACGCTTCTGTTTGGTGCTCTGATGCTGATGTTGTCTAGACGTGGACGACCGAGAGGCAGGGGGCGGAGGAGAGGTGCAAGAGGAGGATGGAGGAGTACAGACAGGGGGAGGAGATGATGATGATGATGATGATGATGATGAGCTGTCCACACCTGAGACAGAGACATTACATCACATGTGACATCACAGATGATGTCAAACTGAGCCACGTCTGATTCAGGTGGGTAAATTTACTCACCTTTCTGTTTCCGCAGTGCAGAGGAGGGCTGGGTGGGCAGGAGTCGAGAGATGTCATTGGTGGAGGAGCTGTCTGTCAAAGAGTCATCACTGCTGTCAGCATCTGACTTATGAGAGGCAGGGGGAGGAGCCTCATCTGCAGGAAAACAAAAAAAAACAATTAGTAGTAAACTGGTTCCAGGTGAGCTGGGTGAAGGTAAGATGGCAGACTATTTTACCCTAACCTTTGATTCAGAGGATGTCTGTCCACTAATTCAGCCGGGTCTTTATCCCTGTTGATCCTGCCGCACACAAACCTCATCAGCCAGCTATGTCTGTAAAATCAATCTGTTCTTGTTTGTAAACCACTCAGACCCGAAGCACGGGGACACCAGAAAATCTTCATATAGTTGCATCTTTTGGAATTTGTTGTTTGGATAATTTTGAGGAAACTCTGACTTGTTTTGGTCTGTTTATGAGTCAGAACCTGTTGAGTGGGAGGAAGTTCAGCCTCTAAGTCTCAGCTCAGGGCAAACACACAGAAGAGGCACCCTGAAACAGGAAGTCCTCTCACGGTTCAGACAGGATGTGTATCCAGACGGAAGCTCTTAAACTGACCTCAGGTCAGAGTTTAAGAGGCTCTATGATATCATTAGAAACATGGAGGCAGTCTATAATCTTTCTGCTGTTCAGGCCCTCACTTAAGCCCCGCCCACACACAGTCACACATCATTTAGTAGCTGACAACTGGCTGTTTGCATAGACTGTATATGAAAGATGAAAGTAGCTGCTGGGATGCCACCCATTGGTATTTTGATGCCCCTTTTTTGAAGTCTCAATTTTTACCAATTTGGCTACTGCTGTGTTAGCTTTATGGAGCTGGAAGTATTTAGACAAAAAGGTGGTTTGCTAAGTTATCAGCTAACGCTACCAAGCTTGGTTAGAAAGGTACATTTATTAAACTGAACAGGTGCCAACACAGACACACATATGTGCTTATTTGTGACAAATAACTGCTGGACAGGTTCGTATATAGCCCTTTTTGACTCTACTTTGAGCGCTCAAAGCACTTTATACAACATGCCTCATTCATCCGTTCCCACTCATACAAGCATTTTCTTCTCACACATTCACAGTCTGATGGATGTATCAGAGAGCTCAGAATCTTGGGTTCAGTATCTTCCCAAGGATACTTTGGCATGCAGACTGGAGGAGCTAGGGATTGAACCATCATCCTTCCAATTGGTAGATAACCTGCTCTACCTCCTGAGCTACAGCCACCCCATAAAGTATGGGGCAGAGGTCCAACTCAGGGACATGATTTAGCTGAGGTGAGACCGAATTGCTTTATGTTGTTGTTTTCTGTGGTAAAGTTGGCCATTTTAACAGGTGAATCTCTGGGAATTTTTCCCCTTTTGGAGCCAGCCTGAAGCGGCCTCTGGAGGAGTCGTTAGTTTTGGCACTTCCACGCTGACTTCATTATCCCGCTCCCTATGTTGCCTCTTAGCTACGATTATACGTTTCAGACTCAAGGTAATGCGTGCTTCCCACTCGGTCATCCGGTCAGTTTACAGTGTCCTTCAGGTTGGTAGTCTCCTCGAATTTGAGATCAGTTTAGTTTTGTTTCCGCTCACTTCTTGTTGCCAATTTTTCCTGCCATTGTCCAAGACATGCCACGGTCTCTGTTCACCACATCGCTCCAGATCTCTTCCTGTTTTTACACCCTTTCTGGTTTCTTGCTGCAGAGACACTGTTGGAGTTTTTCTTCACATGGATAAATAAAATGGTGACTGTTAGATGGACGTCGTTGACACGTTGTTGGACTCAGAAATAAACACGATGTTCCTAAAGTAATCTGTGGCTTTCTAATGTTTTTGTGTTGCGTCTTTGCACGGCTGCAGTCACTGAACTCTGCCTGTCTCACCTCATCACACCCTCTCATTGCCTCACCTGTGCTGTGATATGGGAGCGTCCCATTGGCTGTCGGCTGGGTCACGATGCATTCTGACTGGTGTGAGTCCTTCTTTTCAGTGTCTTCAGTGACACTGGAGGCAGCACCGTGTGATGTCACATCCATCCTCTTCAGTCACCAGAAACAGAAACAAAAACATGGTGAATGAATTTTGAATTAAGATAAGATAAAATAATCCTTTATTTGTCCCACATTGCGGGAAATTTATGGTGTTGAAAACAGCAAAGGGACCACAGAACACTTTGTGCAAAAACAAGAATAAATAAAAAGTAAAATCAGAGTAAAATACTAAAATACTCTACAACAAAAAATCTCACATTACACATGAACATTATTGTACTTGTTTAGTTTAGGTGAATGAGTAAAATAGTAGCTAGTCTGCTGTGGGTCAGTGCTGGTTGTAGAGTCTGACAGCAGCAGGAAGGAAGGAGCTACGGTAGCGCTCTCTTACACACTTCGGATGACGCAGTTGCTCACTGAAGGAGCTGCCCAGTGCTGCCACAGTCCCACAGTCATGGGGTGGGAGTCGTTCCTCAGTATGGATGCCAGTTTTGTTTGCATCCTCGTTGTCTCCCACCATCTGCACAGGGTTTAAGTGACATCCCAAGACAGAGCCAGCCCTCTTTATGATTTTGTTGCTGTCTGCTGTCGTGATGCTGAGTCATAAAAAGTCCTCAGGAGTTCCCCCTGTACTCCAAATGATCTCAGCTTCCTGCATAGGTGAAGTCTACTCTGACCTTTCTTGTACAGTGCCACAGTATTGTCGGTTCAGTCCAGTGTGTTATTTATGTGAACAGCCAGGTATTTGTTAGAGTCCACTCTCTCAGTATGTGTTCCCTGGATGCTCACTGATGGAGGCGGATCTCTGCACCTGACATCAATTCGATCATTGAGGAATTTATCAGCAACAGCGAACAGAGAATTAGACTTCAAAAAATTAACGTGGACGTACACAAAAATGAAGAAAAGTTCTGAAGTACTGCTCTGAAGTATTCGTACTTTGAGTATTTTAACCAGCTTTGGCTCCTTTTAGGTCCTTTAGGAGGAGGGAACTGTGTACACATTGTGTGTTTTTTCATCACTTTAAAACTTCAATATAAAATGAGTAAAATCTGAGAAAAGTTCCCACCTGACCTGCTTTTTTTTTGGATAATAACTTTAACATATGTTTGACCGATGGAACTATTCAGAGTTACAGGCCCTCAAAGTATTATAGAAAGAACATTTTAAAGCTTATTAATTTGCCTTTATATTTCATGGCTGTCTTATCTTTTTAAGTACAGAAAGGAACGACTCTGGTATCAAAGTGTAGGTGAGTTGACATTTCATATGCCACTTATCCCACATGGTGATATGAGCCTTTAAAGTTGACCCAGAATGCACTTTTGTGTAGTTTTCACATTTAACCTTGTTTCTGTTTCTCCACACCACAGACTAATGTCTGGTTGGCTCAGCGTTTCTACTGAAACTATGATGCATCCCACGATACTGATGCTCAAAGGATAAAGAAAATGCCCTGGACAAGAAACTGATTTTGTCTTTAGACTGCGACACTTAAAACTGACTTGTCTGCAGTTTTGAGAGAGTTTAAATGTGTTTTTCAGCCCTGAGAATCTCATGTGGATTTCCCCCAGGTATTTAAGAACATAGAAGTCCTCAAAAACTGTTCAAAAAGCGCAGATTTCACCCCACATCTGTGTACTTTCCTGTATTTCAGAACACTTTCTTAATATTGTGTTGAGCTCAAGTGGAAAAAGAAAAAGTGAGACAGAGATCTCAGTCTGAATTTCCATTTCCTGTTTTGTACTCCATTAAATTTCCAACTTTATTAGCAGCATCACACATGAACAAACGGGAACAGTGACCAGAGGTCAACAATCACAGCAGCCTCAGCCATGCTGGCCCATTGACAGCCACACTCAGACCTGCCCTCAGACAAGCAGATGAGGAAACACAGCGTTTCATATCATAAATTAACAACAACAAGGGAGCAACACAACATAACCACAATACCTGCAAGAGCAATGCAACTTAACACATTAACATGAACCGTCCCATGAGTCTTAGCGTTAGTGGCCCCTCCCCTCAGGCTCGCCGATGTCCCGGGTATATTCTGAATTTTATCCTGTATCTGGTTTTAAAGCAGAAAGCATCATTTGAGATCTCCACAGCAGCTCCAGCTCAGAGGAGCATCTGAGTTTCTGACCTTTGCTGCCATCACACGCTTGAATCTCTTCCTGCTGCCCGAACACTGTTTTCACCATAAAAGTCTAAATGCTGCTGAGCCTTTTGTCTTTTTTTAGTAAGACGTGAAGGGATTAAGAGCTCTGCTGTGAGGGGGTGTCTTAAAAGAGTCAGCTCCTCTGCACACAGCCATTATAGATTTTTTACTCCTCATAAAAAGAAATCTTTGAGAAAGAACTATTTTCTGATTAGCATCTTGGTGATTTCCCTTTTCTGTGTCTCAGTAAACACGTCTGCATGTACGGATCATCTTGTGGTGGGCCTGTTTGGTAGAACTCAGTCTGTGCTGGTTCAGTTCTTTACCTGTATATTTATTTTTCTTCTATATTATGAAAAAGGAGGAGGACATCATGGAAACAGACACAGGGAACCCCCGAAGAGAAGAGGAGGAGGGGAGAAGATGAAGAGTGAGAGACAGGAAGTGGGCACTTACATTAAACAAAATATTATCTTTATAAAAAGGCATCATAAAGACGCTCTAGCTGCGTCATTTTCCATTTAACAGCAGATATTTTTGGCTTCAAGCTGTGGATTGTGATGATTTCTCATTTTCCCATGAGGAATGATGTAATGATTTAGAGCTATCCAGTATGTATATCCAGTAAATATGTCTAATTACTGAAGAAACCAAAAGGTTGGCTGTGGTGCGTGAAACGTTTGTTCAGGGGTCAGCTGATGATCCAGGCATGCACTGGGTGTTTAAAAACCTTCAGTCGAGCCAGGATGTGAATCTGAACCTCCGGGATCCTGGAAAAGTCTCGCTCTGGTAACAATAAAAAGGCTGCATGATCAGCGGTGAGCGTAGAGACGATCTGGAGCTGGAGACTTTATAACCAGATACAAAGACAAAAATCACAGAAATATTTACAGTATCATCCTGTGTGTAACAGAAACATCCACCCATCTATTTTCTTAACCTTTGTCCCAGCTATCACCGGGCGAGCGGATACACCCCAGACAGTGTCGGCAGTTTATCACGGGGCTAACACGAAGACACAGAAACGTTCGCACTCATATTCAAACCTGCGGCCAGTTTACAATCAGCAATTAAACTGACGTGCACGTGTTTGGGAGGAAGCTGGAGAGCCCAGAGAGAAGCCACACAGACACAGGGAGAAGAGGCAAAACACCAGGCCCCAGCCGGCCCCCGGATTCGAACCCAGGACCCTCTCGCTGTGAGGCAAACCACTGCATCATCAGTATGAACACAATAAAATGATATAATGTTTGGGATTTTCTTTCTGCATGCACCAAAAACACAAATACTTGACTTTTTAACCTTGAAGTGACTCCAGCCATACACGTGACAGCCAAAATTACACATCAGATCTTGATGAATGAAACACTGAAGTTACAAATCTTTGCTGACATGTTTAATTTGTCAACAACAAAATGACGTAACAATCAGTGGAATCCAAAAATCAATCAAATGGATTCAAAATCACAACAAAAGTCAAAGTTAAAATCTGCTCAGGTGTTCGTTTTTCTGAGTAGAATATTCAGATAGATAAAAGTTTCCCATCACGAATTCACCGACAGCTTTTCATAGTTGTTTTTGAAACTGGGCCACTGGTGTAGCAAGGATAAGCTTCAGTTTCCCACGTCTGAGTCAAAGATTCAAAAAACTTTATTGTCATGCTTCTCATGTAAACATGACAGGAAGGAAAATCAGACTCTGAGGTCCCTCCAGTGCAAGTTGCCAAAGAAACTATGTACAGTGTACATTTACAAAGAAATAGAATAATTTAAGAAAATAGAATATAATAAATAAGTAGCTATAAAGAAATAAAGTGGTCTGATCACTACATTGTGCTGTTTTGCAGTGAACTGCGGCTAACAGACCAAGAGCAGAAATATTTCCTGCTGCAGAAGCCGTGACGTGGATCCTTAAAGCCCAACGTGACGATAAAAAACAACTCAGCCGAAGGAGAGGAGTCAAAAACTGTGACAAACAGGCATATGGATGTGAGAAACACTAACTTTGAAAATATTTATTCCAGTATAAAATATAATTGAGGCATAAATGACCCTGCTCAGTCATATTAGTCGCTCAAATATCGCCCGAAGGTCAATTATCACAGAAAACGTCAGCGTGGGTTTATGGTAACTGCCTGCTTCAGGTACAGATTTCTAACAGGTGAACAACATCAGACCCACCTGAGAGTCATCTGAGCGCTGCTTCATGGTACAAACCAGGTCACAGCGTCTAACCTGCTTCAGCTTTACTGCACAAACTCAATGATTTCTGCTTCCTTTAACATGTCAGAACTTTTTGGGTTTTACTCTTTGATTATTTCCAGGTTTATGAGTATTTGTCAGATCTTCCCTTGCAGATACCATATGTATGTATTTATAAAGACATTCATGCACTGTCTGCACATAAAGAGCTCAAAGTTATCGATGTGTTTAATCACTAATGTAAAGCAGGAAAACATTAGTTTTACTCAGCTGGTGGATGACTCTGTATATCTACATTATGATATTTTACCTCCTGTATTTGAATAGATTTTTCTATTTGAGACATTAAATAGTTTCACATGTTTACCTCGTTATCATTCCACACATTAGTGAAATGCAGCTGACTGTAAAACACTCTTTAAAAACTCTGTTAAATATTTAATCCTGGAAATCACTTCATCTCAGAGAGAAAACAGCAGAAGTGTCTCACCTGCAGCTTCTTCGTTTCTTTTGTGTCGTCCCGTTTCTGAATAAACACTTTGCTGTCTTTCTGTCTGCAGCCTTCACATGTGTGCGATTACCACCGCCTCCTCTGCTTCCTTTAAAAACACACACACACGCACGCACGCACACACGCATGCAGCAGGGCTGGATTCTCCTCTTCAGGGGCACCGGGGCAACAGCCAGCTTTTGGCCCCCTTTGTAACTTCTTATTATTCCCAGAAACTCTGCAGAAATGTGCCATTGACATGCTCAATGGATTATTGGGTGAAATATAACATGTATACATATAAAAAGATGTATTTGATTATAATTTTTGGTGCAATAAAAAGGCTTTTTTAATCTACTGATTATTATTACTTAGATTATCATTTTTAAAAAACATGTTTGCTTGTACAAATAAATTCTCTTTTTAACAACATAAAATGTAAAAATGTTTAAAAATAAAAAAAGGATAAAATATATTAAGAAACTCTACTGAATATGAAAGAAACAAACTTTTTATTCCTGAATGAAATTACTCCTCAGCAGCAGATTTGTGTTTACTAAAAGCAACAAGAAGCAGATGTTTTGATGATGAAAACAAAAACAAGAAACTAAATAATAATAATAATAATAAAGCTAATAAACTGGAATCCAGCTTTTACGAGGTCAGCATTTCTAAAATCTGCAGCCGCTGCAACACTCAGGAGTAAATCCAGATGTTTGAGCAGATGTTGAGCTGCTGCAGGTTTGAACGCGCCTCGCTGCTGCCACCTGCTGGACTCAGACAGAACTGCACTGCATGAAGGGAGCTCAGAGAGGAGTCCAGTGCTGATCGTTTCAGTCCAAAAGCATCAGAAGATTTCAGATCCTGTAATGGAAAAAAAAGACCAAAGCAGCCGCATAACGAAAATGGAGATTTTAACCATAGGTCACGTTTAGGTGAGCTCTAAAATAAACAATTCATTGAGTGTCCAGAGGTTAAAAGTGAGGATGCACCTGCACCAGTGAAGTCGACTCTTTCCCCAGTAGCGGCTGCCAAGAACAAACTGAGGGGGGCTTCCTCTTCATACCCGAGTGCTGAAGATCATCTCTGAAAGGAGAAGCACTCTAATATTTTATATTTTAAAAACAATAAAAATGTGTGCACGCTGAGTCACATTATTTATATGTTTTCTTCCTGCAGGCCAGAGAAACAGTTCCCGTTATCTCCTGAGAAACTTTCTGGTAATTGTGTTACTGCTGCAAAATGAATGTTTACAGACTGGATTCCAAAAATCTGAGCGAAACATCAGAAATCAGTTTTAATCTCACGTAATCCTGACAACAAACAAACAAAACATTTAACACGAGAAGAAGAGGTCCACCTGCCTTTCAGTGCACTGCCTCCATCCTCACTCACCTTCAGGAGGTAAAATGCTGGATTATTAAAGCACAGAAGTTAATCTCTGATTATCAGCTTCTCTCTCGATGACATGAAGATTGTTACCACCACATGAATCTTCTCAGTCCTGGGTCATTGCAGCTCACTGCACTCTGATACCTCTCTGTCAAAAATCTCTACACCAGGGATCATCAAATCCAGGCCTCGAGGTCCGGTGTCCTGCAGGTTTTAGATGTGTCCCTGATCCAACACACCTGATTCAAATGGCTGAATTACCTCCTCAGGATGCAGTCAAGTTCTCCAGAGTCCTGCTAATGACTTCTATATGTGACCCAGGTGTGTTGAAGCAGAGACGCATCTAAAACCTGCAGGACACCGGACCTCGAGGCCTGGGTTTGAGGATCCCTGCGCTACACCGTCAGTGACCCGGGTAGCCCGCATGTATGTCTTGATGCTGCAGCCTCCCCTCCAGCAGGTGGCGACACACATCTTCACCGTCTGTTTGTGTTCCGCCGTTAAAACTCCAGAGGAGGAAAACCATCGCGATGCGGGCACAAAGAGATTTTTGCAGATTTTTGTGAGCTTGTGAAACGAGCGGGAGGCTGCATCGTTACCCGGAGGGCAGGCTCCACTTCTTCTGTGAACTCAGCGCAGCGGCGGCTCATGGTGAGTCTGCGCTTTGTTTGTCATGTTGTAGTGATGGGGGGGAAGAGAGGAGCAGCTCCTTTTCCTCCATCCTGCAGCCCGACGCGGGGGTCTAAAATCTGCAGAAAAGTGAAGGGACTCTGGTTGAACCCGGGCGAGAAGAAGCTCCGCTCCTGCCCGCAGGTTAAAGCTGTGTCGGGTCTTAACGAGGACCGGAGACCGTTTGAGAGCCTTTTAAAGTCACATCAGCGGGGATTCAGGTGCGCGGTGGTCACGTGATACACGTCGACTTCAGGTAGACTTTCAGATCGGACAGGAGACTGACAGGCGTTATCAGTGACGTCAGCTGACAGCAGCGCACCAGCATGAGGATAAGTGTGTGTTTTTATAGTTTAAAGAAATCTGTGGTCCTCTGTCTGCAGCGAGAGTCAGAGGCACCAGGCAGGTTTCAACCGCTCGCTATTATAAGACAGTTTAGCGGTTTTTATTACATATTTAAACTTGTGTTTAGATATGAAAAAAACAGATTTGGGTTTTGTATGTATTGCCGTTCACCTTGCATTTGGTTCCCGCAATGAATTCATCATGCAAACCTGTAATAAACTAGGAGGATGCTGCACTCACTCAGAGATAAGAGTACACGTACAGTTATCCCACTGATGCTGAGAGGAGACAAATTCAGAGTGAACAATATTAGCTGTGGATTAAAACAACAATAAAAAAACATAAATAAATCATATTCAGGCACCACATGTGAAGTTTCTTTTGCTTGCAAAGGCCCCTGGGAAGTGTAACGTTTGGTTTAATAAAAATAAGAAGAGGGTAAGGGTTGGAAAACTCAGGGTCGGGGTGCATCTCACTGCAGGGGGTCTTCAGGCTGAATCCTCCTGTGGTTCCTGCGCTGAGAGAGTTACACACCTGTACAGCATTAATGTGATAACATACATACACAGTTTTAGGACACCTTTTAAGTATTCAGTGTAATCCCCCCGTTTAGACTTATATGATTATTCTTTCAGAGCTGGTGTCACATTTTAAACTCATCTCGTGTTTTCAGTCTCATTGAGTCATCCAGCTTCCCTCAGCTTCTGCCATCAGCTGAGCTGTAACATCACAGTCAGCAGGACAGTGAGGGGGAAGTCTCAGATGTGCTCTCTGACTCTTTATTTATAGCCTTATATCACAAAAACAGCTGTTTCCCTGATTGTTGTGTAATTGTCATGTTATCACTCACACTGGACACCTTTGTGTGAACAGACCGGACAGCTGCAGGCCATGAAGTTATATTTAGCTAATATTTCACCTGATCATTCCGGCAAAAAGTCACATTTTGAAGCCTTTTTTTATATCTTTTCATAATGTTGGGTGAAAAATAATTTACAATCAATTAGTTGTTAATATTACATGTTTGCTAACCTAATCTGGCCTCAAATTTGGTTTACATGTGCTGATAACATCTCACCGCTTAAAATGCATCCCAGACGTCTGTGCTGCTGAATCTCTGTGGTGCAGCTAGCACATGTTGCTAACTTTAACTACAGCGGGCTCCGCGGTCGCCTCTGCTGTAGAAAATGGTCCATTGGAGTGAACAGAGATGATGCGACTTTCACTATTCGAGGGCTCCGTCTTAGAACAAGTCCTGGTTCTGCAGGTCCAGCCGAAGCTCCTGAACCTTATCTTCTGTGGTCTGCACAGAAAAAAAAGACAAATTTTCTTCCTTTATATTGTTCAGTCATAAATAGATCAAGTGAGTCTCTGTGTCCTGGTTTTGTCTCTGGGCTCTGCGTTAATCCAGGTATTACAGTGTATTAAATAAAACAGCTTTTAGTTCTCCAGTGGTGTAGTGGTTAACGCTTTCCCTTGGCAAGCGACAGGTTGTTGGTTTGAATTCCAACAGAGACACTGATCTCCTCTGGGGTTGTGTCAGGAAGGGCATAAAACATGTGGAGCTACACACTGTGGTGACCCCCCTGTGGGAAGGGAGCAGCCGAAAGTAGGTTTTAGTCCTGAAAGGGGTCTAATGAGATCTAGATTTTTAAAATATTTTCCAAATAAAAGCAGTCCTGGAGTCTCGGTAATAATCTAGCTCAGGTTGCACAGGCCCAGGTGGAGTGGGTTTTGGTCTGGTTTGGTCTGCACAGAAAAAAGTGCCGCATTTCCCTAAATCCAGATTTTCTGTTCCAGGTTCCTCAGGAGCAGGTTTGAGGGCTCGTCCTGATTTCGTGTGTCCTGCCTTTGTTCTGTTTCCATGTGTAAAATAAAGATTTTACAAACCTAAAAATGTGGACATGGTCTGAATGGAAAAATCTTTTATTTACATTTTTTTGTCAAGATTGTGGTCTTTAAATCTAGTCTGAAAATCTAGTTCAGGTTTAGCAAGTCTGGATTAAGCCATTTCAGTGGCCTGGTTTTGTATCTAGACTCTGGTCTTTAGGGCAGCCGGGTTAATCCAGGTGTTACAGTGTGGGTAAAGTGTATTACAATATTAGAAATATATAAAGTGGGCAAATACATATAATCCCAATTCTAAAAAAGTGGGTGTGCTGTGTCAACTGTAGAGAAAAACAGAATATGATGATTTGCAAATCTCATAAACCCAGATTTTATTCACAACACAGAAAATATGGAAATGTTTAAACTTAGGAAATGGACCATTTTAAGATAAATATTAACTCAGTTTGAATTTGATGGCAGCAAAATGTCCCTGTGACAGGGCCGTGTTTGCCGCTGTGCAGCATCCCCGTCTTTTAGCGACCGACCGTAAACATCCGGGAACTGAGGAGAGCGGCTGCTGGACTTTTGGGAGAGGAACGCTGTCCCGTTCTTGTCTGATGGAGGATTCTAGCTGCTCGACTGTGTGGGTCTTCTTTGTATTTTTGATTTCATGATGCTCCAGATGTTGTCAGTTGGTGAAAAGTCTGGCCCGCAGGCCGGCCGGTGCAGCACCCGGACTCTTCTGCTGTGAAGCCGAGCTGTTGGAATAGATGCAGTGTGCAGTTAGCGTCGTCTTGCTGAAACATGGAAGGCCTTTCCAGAAAAAGACATCTGGATGGGAGCTTCTCTACAACCTGTCTGTTTTTAGCATTGATCGAGCAGGCTGCCAATGCACCCCCCACCCCACCACCACCATCAGAGATGCAGGCTTTGAACTGAGTGCTGATAACAAGCCTGATGCTTCATTTCCTCTTTTGTTTGGAGGATGTGGCGTCCATGTTTTCCAAAAAGAATTTCAGATTTTGATTCGTCTGACCACAGAGCAGATTTTCACTTTGCCTCAGTCTGCATCAAACGAGCTTTGGCCCGGAGAAGACAGCAGTGTTTCTGGGCCTGAAGATCTCGGGTATCCAATATTGATTTTTTTTTTTTTTTTTTTTTTTGCAGATTGGAGGACCTCTGCCCATCTTCATACCTGAGCAAGTTACTCACCTGTTACCAGTTAGCTTTAGTAGTTGCAGCAAACGTTGAGCTGTTTTACATGAAATTGTAAAAATCCCTCAGTCTAAAGAGTTGATATATTTTCTACTGTGAATAAAATCTGAGTTCATGACATTTTCAAATCGTATTCAGTTTTTATTTACAGTTTACACAGCTTAAAGATTAAAGATGAAAACTCATCTGAAACACAGACTTGAACAAACAGGTGCCTCGTTTTAGAATCATATATTGAAACTTGCACAACAATAAAATAAATCAGGGTATGAAGTTCTGTCTTAGTCTAAATTTATCACTGATGCTCATCGGGGAAACACAAAGATCCTCCTGCTGTCAGTGCTCTCAGGTCTGAGGGATCCTCCAGGAATGCTGATGCATTTTCCAGAGAACCGTTTGGTCAGTAAGCGATGATTTCGTACCTGTTTACGTTTAATCTAGAATGCCTCCTGCTCTGGAGCAGCTTATGTCTGTAGCAAAAGAAATGAGCCACTTTTGTTGTACAGAAAACCCAGAGTTAACCCCAAAGTTAGCTGGATAAGCCCAAATCCTGCTTCGTAGTGTAGGCCTCTGGGTTAGCTGATCCTGAATCACCCAGCCGATCTTTAAGCTTTTAATCCACCCTTTCAAGAATGAGCCCCTTGTCTGACTGCGCTGAGTGGTTTTATTTCAGTCGCTAAGCTAAAATCTTTGATAAAGGTTTTTAAAAAACGTCCAGCAGTGCGCGACGAGCTCCACGAGCAAACAAAGGCGGGCATGCCTTTATCTACACCTGCTCAGGCAAGCACCAGATAGGGTAGTCTGCTGTTGCTACACGCAGCTTTGCAGACTGTGATGCCACCGGGGTGGGGGGGCTCTCGGAGGGCTTCTTGTTGCTCCTCTGCCATGATGAAGGTAGAAGACAAAATAGAGACATCAGAACTTCTTTGTAGTGGAGTAAAACCGAGTGTTTGCACTCGGTGATTCCTCAGATGCTAAATTCTTTGCGGTTTTGTGTATTTCTTATTTGTTTATCAGTCTGAGGAGGCTGCGGGAGCAGAGCAAGGCCCGGAGGAGGAGGAGGAAGAGGGGGGAGGAAGAGGAAGAGAAGGAGGAGAAGTGGAAGGAGGTGAAGAGTGCGACGGAGGAGGAGGAGGAGGAGGAGGAGGACGGGCCGGGATTGCCATGGACACCATCAGCGCTCCAGTTTACTGTATCTGCAGGAAACCAGACATCAACTGCTTCATGATGTAATGCACTTTATTTGTCTGTAAACAATAAACAAACAAACACAGCATTTAACCCGAACCTGTCTGTCTGTCAGAGGCTGTGACAGCTGTGCTGAGTGGTTTCATGGAGACTGCATTGGAGTTTCAGAGAAAGCAGCCAAAGCCATCAGAGTGTGGTACTGCCCGCCCTGCAGAGGTCAGTGTCCCTCCCCTCTGACTGTGTCCGCTCAATTTCTGTTTGCAGGCAGTTCAGGGATGATTGGCTCAGGCAAAGGAATAATGAACTACAGTAACTGATCTGTGGAGAAATAACACCGAAAACACATCAGATCTCACTGTAAAAAAAATATCATGCTGCAAATCTATACTGTATGGACTGGGTAATGAGTTAGGAATCAAAGGACGCCACATTGTTTGATGGAAATGAAAATGATCAACTCCCCAAGAGAAAAAGTGATGCAGCAGGCTAGTCCATTTTGCCAAAATGTAATTGTAGGAACTCAAACTGGTACTCAGTAGTTTGTATGGCCCCCATTTGCTTGTATGCATGCCTGACAGTGTTGGGGCATGCTCCTAAAGAGATGACGGGTTTCTTGGACCGTTCGATGTTGCTCATTCTGGTGATGGTTAGTGTTGCTCTTTCCATGCTCTTCTGGGCCACTGCTTCCTGTCCTGTTGTTTCATGAGGGTCCATATGCTCCATGTGTCATTGCTGGCAAACTGACTGTTCTCTTCAGGCGCATTGGTATTTTCTTCTCTTTCAGAAAGTTGCTTTATTCACCAAACCGTCTCCATCCTGATTCTTTCATTTCCTGGTGTTGGCACTCTTCTCCGTCTATCACAACTCCTTTTCTTTGACGTCTTCTTGCTATCTTGCTGCACATGATCTTCGTTTTCATCTTTCTTCTCATTAAAAAGAGGAGAAGACTGGATGCTTTTTTTTTTTTTGAGCAGTTGTATTTGAGATGAGAGAAACAAGTTTGTACGAGACAGCCAACATGCTGTCTTTCACTGAATGCCTGATCAAAAAGGGCTGATTTCCTTTGAAGCAAGATGTTTTTTTAACTACGGATCCCATGATGCTTCTCTAGTAGAGTGCCAGAATAAAAGTTTAGAGCAGAGTTGGTCCTCTTCTGTTTGTGAGGTGTTTTTAAAGCTGTGAAGTCTGCGCTCTGTGTCGTCTGCAGACAGAGACTCATCTCTGGAGATTAAATACCGTCAGAAAAAGACGAAGGAGGAGAAAGAGTCGGAGCCAGAGAGAGATTATAGGACTGACGGGGATGGAAGCTCCACCCCCCAGCAGAAGACTGACAAGAGGCGGGGCTCACAGGTACTCAGCGCTGTGGTCAGGCTTACTTCCTGTGATGACTTAGATCTCAGTTTTACTCTAACAGTTTTCAGCTTTTTCTTTGACCTGATATTTTAGCTGCTACAGTTTGAAGTGTCTTAACCTTCAGATGCTTTCTTTCATTATCCAATAACTAACAATTTTAGCTGCTTTTACTTCTGAATCTTCAAACTTTTAACCCCTTTAAGTGCTTCAGATGATGCTCCAAACCAAATCCAGGTTTTCGCAGGACGCTCTTCGCTCCGCTTTAGTTTCCTTTGCTTTTATTTTGCGTGTTGTTCGTTTTCACAGATCAAGCGTTCGGCGAGGATGTGCGGCGAGTGTGACGCCTGCCTGAGGACCGAGGACTGCGCTCAGTGCGACTTCTGTAAAGACATGAAAAAGTTCGGAGGCCCAAACAAAATCAGACAGAAGTGCCGCCTCCGGCAGTGTGAGGTCCGAGCCCGGGTACGTGAGCTGATACACTTATCCCTCTGTAGTCACAATAATGAATATTGTCCACACGATATGGTCAGAGTAAGAAGAGAAGTACAGATGTACAGCTGAGTCTTGTCCTCTCGAGGAGGCTCTTCTGTGTAGTTTCATGCGTTTGCGGAGCGGCTGTTTGGTTTCTGCAACGTAGAGGTCCGAGCTTGTTTGTGTTCAGGAGTTTTGTTCTTGGGATGAACCAGTTTTTGTCCTGTTGTGTGGCTCGGTCTCTAGTATCCTGGGATGTCGTGCTTGGAGAACATTCTCCTGAGTTTCTGTGACAAACCTGCCTCATGAGGGATGACAGCGCTGCTGTTTGTCATTCTTTCTCCCTGGTTGGTGTCTGACCTTCTTTTCTGTGCAGCTTCACTGATTTGATGAAAGTCCAGTTGGGATAACTGCGTGTTTTAAGAGCTTTCTTTAAATGTGTGTGTTCAAAAGGACCAAAAAAAAAAAAAAAAAAAAAATCCTGTGTCTTTAACTGGCTGATCCCACTGCTACCACTAAATGCAGGAGACTCGCAGTCAAAGTACAGACACAGGTGTACTGTTGAAAGCTGGGTTTTTATTTAACCCGGGAGATCACAAAGTCATAGAAAACAAACAAAGGAAGGAAAAAGTCCGGGTTAGCAAATAGCTGGGTCTATAAAAGAGGTCAGCTAAACAGAAGACTGCTCAGAAAAAGCTAACAAAAGAAGAACTGGTCAAACCAGATGAGCAAGAACTGAACATAGCAAAGCAATGCACTATAAACACAAAGGGGAAAAAAACCACAGAGACAATAACTAAACTCAGTACAAAGAACACCCCCCACCCGACCCCCATGCTGTCACAGCAAGTGGTTCGGTCCATTTGTTAATCCCTGTGTATTTTAACCAGCTCCACCCTCCGTTTCCTGGTTTGTTCAACCAGGAAGGGCCGAAGCAGCAGACAGGTAACCCAAGAGACTGAGAAAAAGCAGTTAATGTTGCTTATCTAAGTCAAAGCTGAAACAAAACAGATATGCACACCAGCCTTCTGATCACGATGTAGTTTCATAAAGTGTTAAACTAACCAACTAATCGTGCTAAATATAAATTACAGTACCTCAATAACTGCTAGAAAAATGACCTTTTAATATGTTGATGATGCAGGAGAATGTGAGATCATAAATGTACGTGTTTGCATGTAGTTAGAGGATGAATATTACAACATTTTTATTTCAGGTATTTTTGGTTCAGCATGTTTAAAAGTTTTGCTGTTAATTGACTTTTTGGTAGTAGGGCCGAAGCATCTACAATCTTTAGCATTTACAGAATTCTCCCATAGATCCGAATGGCTGTCAGAGTCCTTCTAGACCAGGGGTGGGCAATTAAGTAGTTAAATTACTTCATGTGCAGATTAAAAAAAATTTTTTTCTTGTTCAGGGAAAGAAATCTACTCTGTTTTGGGACTAAGTGCAGGTTCAATGTCTAAGGAGGAAATGTGAAGGACAGTGGACAGGTGGTCACTGAGGGAGCATCTGGATCTTTGTTAAACTTCATCACTGGGAATGTTTGTTCATATATGAATGTAGAGCCAAAGAGAACCACCACCTTCTGAGCACGTCTCCTTATGTGTGCAAAGTTCTCCTCTTTGGGAGAAGAATAAACATCCAGCAGTGATCCTGACTTGAAGTGCTCTGCAGAGAGTGACTCAGCCTGGTGAACATCACTGGATGCATTACCCACACTGCACGTGGAGGGAGATGAAATCATGTGCATTTCACTCTCAGCTGTTTGGAAGTCTTCAGATCCCCTTGAAAACTCGTCATGCAGGGCTCCTAACATGTACCAGTACCAGCTGAGGTGATCACCTGATGATATGGCTTCTTTTGCTGTTGGCATGTGAGCAAGAATGAAAGCCTTCACCAGGCTTTATATTTCATTTTCAAATATGCTCTTGCCTTGCAGTTTGGTATTTAGTTCATTTATTAGTGCAGCAAATTCAAGCTCTGTCTTCCATTCTGCACCTGAGAGCTCTGGAATGGCCTCCGTTCTTCCCAGACTCTTTGTAGCACTGTGCTCAAGCTGAGCTGCCTGACAGCTGTGTGGTAGCCTGTGTCACCATGTGCAGTCTCATGCTCCTCCAAAAGTCTGTGATTCAGTGCTCCTGCCCTAATGAGGTTAACTGTTTTAGTTACAACATTAACAACACGGTTAATTTTTAGCACTGGCTTACACAACACCTCCTGGTGGACGATACAATACAAAAGTACCAATTTCAGGGTTCTGGGCTCATCATCTACTTCAAAACTGATGGCTGTCAAATCTGCCAGTTTTTCTCATATCAGCCCCAGACTATCCAATCATGCAGTTACCTCTGAACAGATCACTCCCAGTTGTAGTCTCCTTCATTGAGTGCAGCTGACAGCTCCTCTATAATCTCAAACTTTATCTCATGGACAGACATGAGTAACTGGGCTGTGTTGTGGGGCTTCCATCCAGAGCCAAGAAGAAAAAGCCAAAATAGTCCACTTTGTTTTTCAGGTGACGTTCCAGATCCTGCAGTGACTTTAATCTGTCTTGGTACAGTTTGCCTGCAGAGGGGCACATTCTCAGTCCACCACACCATCTTTGATAAACTCCCTATCAGAGGATGGCTTCCTGTTTTGCTGGCAAAGGTTCAGACGCCCGTTCCCGCTCTGCATCACTCAGCTTCTTGTATTTCTCTGCGTGTTTAGTGTTTGAACAACGATTCAAATTGTAATGGTTAAACACAGCAGTCTGCCCTCCACAAACTAAACACATGGCTTCACGTCTTCATTAAAAAAATAAATACTAGTCCATGTCTTGTTAAAAACTCTACATTCAGTATCAGTCTTTATTATTTTTAATGTAAACTCTTTCAGAGCTAGCACATTCATACAAATGTACTTTTTTTTTTTTGCCTTCAAAGAAAAGTCAGAGTTATATTCCCACCCAAATCAGTGAGCCATTCTTTAATGGGGTTTGGTGTTTGATGGCTGAAATGATGCACACTTTTTTTTACATTTGAATGCTAATTTCCCACTGACCTCACTCTTCAGGAACAACCAATGGGCTGGATGTGCCCAGGTCTGCTCTAGAAGCACCTCTCCACTTGGCAGCCATCTCGAAATGCCTCCGAGCATTTATTTGGATAGTTATTTTGAAGGTTTTTATGTTTTAAATTTAATTTCAGTGGTCACTGGGATAGAAAAAATGCTCATATAAAATCATTGTTCAAACATGAATTAAAAAAAAACGCTCAAAGTTTGCCAGCTTTGCCGCAGGAATGAAAATTTCTGCCACCGTTTCTGCTGTTACACGATTCTCCCGTAGTTTTCAATTCAGGATTTTCGGGATTCTTTGAGTGCCGTGTAAAGCATTAAAGTAATTTGATTGGTCAGTAAGACTAAAAGAGTGACGTCGGTTCAGAATGTATCTAATGCACCTCCGAGCGTCAAGTTCTGGAATTTTGCTGATAATTTTCTGTTCATGGTTTTCCATCCCTGTCAGTGGTTATCATAGTGCCAAGCCTGGTTTGTGGCAGGGTGTCTGTGGGGTGAGATGCACACACTGAGGAGAGCTGGAGAGAAGCAAAGTAGCAGCTCATCTGATTTTTAAAGGAGACTTGTTGTTTCCAGCTCCATATTTTTGTTTGGACTATAGAAGTTTCCCGTGTGACATCGTGTGTACAGTGCTTGAGAGTTGTCCACCATATTGGATGTGATAAACCCGTCAGTCACAAGAGAAAAATGTGGATTCCCTGACTGGTTGGCTGGTGTTTTCTGGAGGTTTCTGGCTACGTGAAATAGGTTGCAAAGAGTGTGCTGCACCAAAAATCTCCTTGTGATTACGTTGGTTGTTAGCAGATTGCCACGGTTGCTGTGGCTGACTTGTCTGCAAACACTTGACAACTACTAGCCAAGCAGTAGTAAAACTTCAAAGTAAAAGTTGTGCCACAGTGCTGCAACAATACGTTTCAAGAGGAGCAGCTTTTACTTTGAAGCCCAACAGTCTTCTGTCCACGCTTGTGTCACACTTTTTACAGTTTTACTGTTTGGAGAATAGTTGGCAAGCGTTTGCAGATAAGTCGGCATCTTCCATGCAAACTATGGGCAACCATGACCTCATTACTTTAAATTTAGCTGTTTTAGTGTGTTTTAATATGAGCGTTCACTATTTTGACAGTAGGTATATACTGTTGCTGGACAGCAAGAAGGTTCATGGTTCGAGTCGTGTCTGGGTCCTTTCTTTGTGGAGTTTGCATGTTCTCCGTGTGCCTCGATGGCTTCTTCCCACAGTCCAAAGACGTACATGTTAGATTACCTGGTGACTCTAAGTTGACCGTGGATGTGAGGTGGATAAAAGTGGTTAAAGTGTATAGAATCAAGTTCTCTATGAGTGTATGGTTAAGAATGTTGATAAAAAGACAAACATTAACAAGAGGAGCCTATGGAGAATGTAGAGAATGTATAGAGCTCTTCTTGTAAAAGCAAATGTTTAGCACAACAGTGCATTTGGGTCATGATTCTGATGCTAAAACTGCCAGACATGACGGGCTTAAAAAAGAAATATATATTTATGTATATTGATTGAAAACATTTGTTATCACTGTATTGATGATACCGTTTACTGTGCTTATTTTCTCTGAGCAGAAAATGCTTCGGGTCAGAGATGAGGAGATGAGTCGCAGTGGTGCCAGGGGGCGGAGCTTGTCAAGAAAAGGGCCAGGGCATCATACTGAGGAGGAGGAAGATGATGATGAGGAGGGTTTCAGTGAGAGCGAGCTCGAGCTGTACGAGCAATACAAAGCTGCCGGATACAGAGACCTGGTTAGTGTGTGAGTAAGTGTTTTCAACCGATCAGCTGCCAGACAGACACTTCCTGTGTGGATGACAAGTCTTCCTGTTTAGGTGTGGCACAGCGAAGAGGACGATGCTCAGTCCGACTCTCTGAGGAAGAAGGCGGTGAAGGTGAAACATGTGAAAAGACGCGAGAAGAAGCTGGAGAAGAAGGTGAGGGCGGTTACATCACCTGACCACTGATGTCACTGATGATGTCACTGAAGATGTCACTAAAGCGCCTGTCCTCCCGCAGAAGTCCGTGTCTGTACCTAAAGAGGAGGCAAAGCCTCGACGCCACAAAGTGAAGCAGCGTCACAGAGAGCGTGTGCGGCACAGTGAGCGAGCAGGGGAGGGTGGAGCTAAAGAAGTAGGCGGAGCTTTGAGGCAGTGTCTGGGTCCAGGATGCATTGAGCCGGCGAGGGCGAACTCTAAATACTGCTCTGAGGAGTGTGGCATGAAGCTCGCCGCCAAGTGAGTCTGAGATCACCTAAATGTTCACGTCAACACAGCACGGTCCAACATGCAGAGACCACCAGCAGATTTCAGAACTGCTGAATTTGGAAAGTTTGTATCAAGACTCTTTTCAGACCTAAGTTATAACCGCTAAGTTAGCTACCGTATCTGATTATGCCATGTTGATGTTGATGCCATTAACCATTTTACTCATGTAAAAAGAAGTGCGTGTTATTTGTTTAAAACCCAAACCGGCAGTTTAATCCTTTCCTTGTCCTTCCAGAGGTGAGATGCTAACATTGCTGCCATTGTTTATTTTTCTCTTAAGTCACTTGGCTGTGCAGCAGCTCTCTGAAGGTGAGACAGGTTGTAAATTTAAATTTGACCAACCTCCCTTTTGAGGTCTTGTTCTCGGACATGTCCTGACAGCTTCCAGCTTAGCTGCTATGTGTAGATCTCTCCAGTTCTGACTACTTAAGAGCATCATCTCTGACGATTAAAACTGGGTCTCTTAATTACTAACAAGCAGGAAAAGCCCACAGTTCCTGAGCCTGAAAGCAGCGCGTCGGGTGAGGATTGAGCCCAGGAGCTTGCTTATCAGTTTTTCCAGCACCTGGTTGTGGTCTGTGTACTCCCAGGGTGAGACTGTCACTGCAGAGTTCAGCTGTAACTTTCTGAAGCACTTGAGGCAGAACATTCAGGAGAAACAACCTGACCAATCATAATTCATAATTTGCTTCTTCAAAACCGGTACATAAGATGATCCAGGTTTCTGAAATTTGTGCAAACAGTCGGGGTACTTAAAGCCCACGTCTTCTTATATAAAACTCGTCTCTGTCTCTCAGTCGTATCTATGAGATCCTCCCTCAGAGGATCCAGCAGTGGCAGCAGAGTCCCTGCATTGCAGAGGAGATTGGGCGCAGACAGCTGGAGCGGATCAGGAAGGAGCAGCAAGCGGCGAGGATGCGTCTGACAATGATGGAGAAACGCTTCCACGAGCTCGAAGGCATCATCGCCAACGCCAAACTGCAGCAAGTCCAACAGCACGAGGAGGTCTGTGGTAACCAGAGCCCCTCAGTGACACTCAGCCTATACCGCCATCTGCTGTTAGTTTGTCTGATCTGCCTCTCTCTGTTCGTCTCTGCAGGTGACTGAGGGTGACGGTGATGACACAGACTTTCAGATCTTCTGTGTTTCCTGCAGTCACCCCGTCAATCCGAAGGTGGCGCTGCGTCATATGGAGCGCTGCTACGCTAAGGTCAGTTTAAAGAAACAGGAAGCGTGTCCACCCAGGGTCTGTACTGGACATGAATAACTGCCACCTTAATGGGGTGAACACAGGAAGTCAATAGCAGTGATGTGGCACCAAAGGCCATAGAAAGTCAGTGAAATTCAGTGACAGCAGGCAAAGTTCCCTTTAAGAGATTATTGATGTAACGTAGCAGCCCTGAGGTGCTCCAGATTTAACACACTGTTGGTCTGGGTGTGCACATGAAGCCAGGATAATAGGAAGCATGTCAGATTTATGACAAAATAGCTAATGTAACATCCCCTAGCATTACAGCCAGTTGTTAGAGGTCCATGTGCATTGTGGGTAATGTAGGCACCAAGTGGAATTAGGATGTTAACACTGGAGGACTGTTAAACCTGATCTTCCTCTCTTTGCCCAACAGTATGAGAGTCAAACATCGTTTGGTTCCATGTATCCAACACGCATAGAGGGGTAAGACCACACATCATTTTCCTTTGCCTTCACTTCTCTCTCTATTTATGCCTCATCTCTGCCTCTCTGTTTCTCTCAGAGCCACCAGGTTATTCTGCGATGTCTACAACCCTCAGAGTAAGACGTACTGTAAGCGGCTGCAGGTTTTATGTCCCGAACACTCCAGAGATCCAAAGGTTTGTTTATGTCTGCAGGAAACCAGTTATGGCCACATCAGGGCTTTTAATCTGCTGCTTTTTTCCTCCTTATTTCTCAAACTCTGGACTTTTTGGTCTCCTCGTGTCCTGTTACAGGTCCCAGCAGACGAGGTGTGCGGGTGTCCTCTGGTCAAAGACGTGTTCGAGCCAACCGGCGAGTTCTGTCGGGTTTCTAAGAGGAAGTGCAACAAGCATTACTGCTGGGAGAAACTTCGCCGCGCCGAAGTCGACCTGGAGAGAGTTCGAGTGGTAACTCTGTTCAAACAGACTTTATTCACCGCAGCTTCAGTAACACTGAGACTTTTCTAACTCTTTGTCTCCCTGTCAGTGGTATAAGCTGGACGAGCTATTCGAGCAAGAGAGAAATCTGAGGACCGCCATGACCAACCGAGCCGGTTTATTGGCTCTGATGCTGCACCAGACCATCCAGCACGACCCAATCACCACTGACCTGCGCACTGCCAAGGACAGGTAGACAGGTGGAGGCAGGCGGACGTGTTCCAAGATGAGTTTAACTCTTCTTTGTAGTTGTAGTGTGCAAATAATTGCATTGTGGGAAGCAGAGTCAGAGTGACATTTCATTCACCAGTGAACAAAAAGCAGCAGAGATTCTGACTCAGGACTATAAAAAAAACAAAAAAACTGCTGTTATATTTCATATTCACACTACAAATGTAGATAATCTGAGATCTTACAATCCACAGGCGTACCACCTCAGCTACGTGGGCACTTCTGTCCTCACTGTGAGAGTTTAGACAAGTTGGGGATATCTGGACACACAAATATGATCAGATTTGATCGTGAATCAGCCACAGGGTCTACATGAGCTGCTCATGTGTCCTTGTCCTCCTCAGAAACCTGCTCTCATTCAGTTTAACCTACAAGTATTACACTAGCCACATCCGACCAGTCGGAAATGTGACTGTGCTGCGGAAATGTGGCTTGAGATTGGTGATGAAACACTACATGTCCACTAAAGATATGCACATTTTATAAATATCTGAAGTCAGTTTTGTTACAGGTCATTCTTTCCTGTTTCTTTTCACAGTACGAGCCTGTCGTCGTTTAGATAAAACTTGTGTAAATATTAGCGTAAACTTTCTCCCTTGGATCATGAAGCAAAGTAAACGCAGAAGGGAAAATCAATTGAGCAACAAAAGGTGGATTCTGTCACCTGATTGGCTGTTGCTTCAGACTGAATGAAGAAACAGCCAGTTGGGTAACATTAGGAAAATTACTTTTAAACAAAAATAATAAAGAAAGAAAATAATAAAAAGAAAATAATGTCCCGATAAGGAACTCCTCTCTCGTTGTGAAATCTTGTTTGTATGATGATGTGCTGAAACTTTTCTGTGTGACTTTCATTTTTCTCAAAGAGGAAAGGCTTTGTTTTGATCTTGATGTCTCTTTTTTTAATAAAATGTTTTTATCCTCATTGTTATCGATCATGTTATTGTTTGTTTAAAACTTTGTTCCAATAAAGTTTGATATTTCATTATTTCTGCTCCAGCAGAGTGAATGCCACTGCAGCACCACTTTACTTCATTTATTACAACATCAAACTGGTTATCCAAAACATATTTTAATTCACTAATAAAATTTTATACATGTCACATAAAGCAGAGAAATCCTGAGAAATAAATTTGAGTTCATGCTGAATTTATTGTAATTTAGTTCAGTTTTAGTACATTTTGTATCACTTTAGAAAACCAAGACGGCACTTTATTTTTACAGTTTCGGGGAAAAAGTATCTGGTAGGATCAAAATGAAATGAAAATTTTAAAAAAGAGGAAAAAGTGTAAAAATTAGATTACAATATAACCTGCATTTAGAATAAATGATCAGGAAACCATAAACACCAGAGAGCAAAAAGCTCCTGGTTTTGATCACTAACGTTTTTTTATTTTAGTTTTAAAAACAGTCACTGGCGGCGCGCGCCACACCCGTGACGTCATACGCCTCCGACGGCGGCGCTGTACGGTTGGCGCGGCTCAGAAACAAACAGTACAGCTTCCTGGTCTTTCTGGGCACGGTACCGGAGGCTGCAGCGGGTCCTCAGACTGGTTCTGATCCGGGTTCAGTGTTTGATGTCTTCGGCTTACTGTGAGTCCCAGTTCATCCACTCAGTCTGAGCGTTTCATGCTAAAAACAAGCTAGCAAGAGGCTAACAGCTTCCGCTGCTTCTATTTACACCAAGCGGGGCGGGTCCCAGGACCGGTCTTGGTACTGGTCCTGGTCTTAGAAAAAATATTTAGTGGACACGAATTTATGTATCAACCTGAAACTGCGCTGCAGGAGATCAGTGAATCTAAATAAATAACATTTTGGGAAAATGACAAAAATTAAAAAGCAGCTCGACCATATAGACATATACAGTATCAGTTAAAATTTGTGTCCAAACTTTTGACTGGTACTGTACATAACAGACAGCAGCAGTCATTTCAGGGCACCAATATTTAAGCTGAGGACAATAACAGAGAGAAACTCAGTGAATGTCTCTGATAGGACTTGGCGACAGTAGGAAGGAAAAAAGCTACCTTGTACCTTGTAAGGGCCTGGAGAGACAAAAGCAATATAACAGAAGCAGACAGGTGGGTTTAGGAGTCAGATACCTGTGGAAAGGTAGAAGAGAGGAAATACAATGGTAATACAGAAAGAAACTATATTCAGAGGATATCAGCTTCACATATACAGCTCAATGAAAACCTCTTTGGCCCATCATAAAAAGGGTCAAGACAAACTGCCTCCTGATGTGCTCGTTTTCATGCTTATCATGAAATGTGCTGCTGGCCTTTCCTGCTGGTCTCAACAGGAACATGAAGTAATAAGTAATTCATAAATGTCTGTGACCAACAAGAACTGGGTCCAGACTGGAACTCCCCATCACAGCAAAACCTTGGATACTGTCCACAATAATATTTTAGCTGACTGAGTGATCACGGGTTCATCAGCCATTAGAAAACAGAATTTATTAGCTGTTACACTATCAAACAACTGATCGGTGAGCTGCACGATAAAAATCTGGGTCCAGGTCAAGAAGAGGTTTGGTGTCAGGGACACAGCAATCCAATACCTGTCTGAGGTGCTGGAATCAATCCCAGTTTCCTTACTGAATCTACATTTTTGTTCATTTAACCATCACTATAAGGCTGGTGACCTACACCTACTTGGTCTACATGCACATGTAGTTGTCAGATGAAGCTGCAACCTCACACCTTAGCTGACAAAACAAAGGCACTGGATTAGAGAGGTGAGACTTGTAGTAGGGTTTGTGTAATAAATACATAACCTCATATATAATAATATCAAAATATGGTGGGAACAATTTTAGGTAATCAAAAAAAAAAACCCGGCAGGAACGTATTCCCACTGTCCCAACTATAAACAACCTCACTGCAGTTCAGACCATCCTCAGAGGAAAACATTTGGAGAAGACCTGAACTGCTGAGCAGCTGAAATCCTAAATCGAGCAAAAATGGGGAATCAGTCTTTTAAAAACTGCAGCAGCTGGTGTCCTCAGTTCCCAGATGTGTACAGAGTGTAGATTTTTTAGAAAAAGGTGATGAAACTCCTCAGTCTTAACTTTTCTTCTTCATGTCTCTGTTTTCTTTTTTGGTTCAGGTGAATCTGAGTGGACCAGTGATGCAGCCTGGGTCAGATCCTCCAGGACATGGACTGAAGTCAGTCAGAAGATCTCCTCGTCTGTCCCCTCAGGTTAGTTCTCTGATACATACAGATTTACACCTGGTTTTACCTTCCACCTGATAGCTTCGCATCCTTTTAAAGCTTTTATTTATATCAGATCAGTCATTTACTCTTTGCACACCTAGTTGGTGCTGTAGGTCTGCAAAAAGTGGTCAATTTAAAATGGCATCTACAACAAAGTAAACTAAGTGTGTCTGGATTAATTTCATAGTTTTCACCAGTTTGACCGTCAGTATGTAGCTCACGGGTCGTGTTAACAGTGTGTAGGTTTGTTAGTTCAAGATTGAACTCGACTGAGCGATTAGTGACATAAATGACTCGAGTGTGGTCGATCTATGAGCCATGTAAAGCTACTCTGGTAGAATCCAAGAATAAAAAAGTGGAGCTAGAAATGAGTAGAATAGGTCTTCTTTAGGATCGATATTTAATCAGTATCAGCAGATATGCAGATATTTGCTTTCTGTGACGGGAAAGAGATGATGGTGTCACCTGAAGATCAAACACTTGAACAGTAGTGAAGTCATTAAAGCGATAAGCTTGCCCTGTGGTGCTCCAGATTCAGTGTGTTTATTTGCAGGTGCTACTTGTTTACAGCTTGGCTTTAGCTGAGTGTGATTTATTGACGAAGGGAAAACTGGAAAGAACAATCAATCATTTACCTGAGCTGAACTTTTACATCAGGTTGTCCTGCCTCTCCTTGACTTCTACACACTCAGCTGGCTTCATGTGAACAGCTGAATGTTTGGAGCTGTCAGTCTGCTTTCGTGACACCAGATGGAAAAAAACTGTTTTTCTTTGTCGCCCTCAGTTTTCTTCTTCTTGTGCTTCTTCGCGTCACGTTGGAGAGGTTGTCCTTTAACCCTACAGCGTGTCTGTCAGCAGCAGCGGCAGCAGTGGGGCGGGCTTCATCTGCTCCTGTTTGTGTTTGCAGGGCGGCAGCAGTGAAGGAGCACAGGGGAGGGAAGGAGGAAACAGCCTGCAGGAGGTGAAGAGGAGAGGAAGGATGGAAAGGACCAGAGAGGAGCGAGAAGATGAGCTGAGCGGCAGGTTGAAGACACTGGTGAGAATGAACAGCTTGCACTGTTTAACACATGAGGGTTAACATGCAGCTCAGGTACTGCAGAGTCTTTGCAGCAGAGGTCAGAGGTCTGTGCTGGATCCTCCGACCGGCTCTTTGAGCTCAGATTACTGCTCGATTTCTGACCTTTCCACCAGTGTCAGTTATAACCCTGCATTCAGCTGCTTTAACAAGCCCAGAGCTTCTCTTGATTTCATTCAAGTTAAACACATTTTGTCAAATTTTATCATTGAAAAAATAATGCAACACTGCTACAGTTTCTCAGGCTAAAGATGGATCCATAATAAAGCAGAGATAAGTAATCAAATTATATAAGAGGGGGCACTGAGAGATATAATCCAGCAAATCCTGGATCTGCCCTAGATCCATGAGAAAGTGAATGAGCAAAGGGATTTGTTTTGTGTTCAAACGGTTATATTACAAACTGCTGTGAGATTGTAATGTGGTAATATGTGGGGGTGTATGGGACTGTTTCTAGTTCGCAAGCTGGAGGGATATCTGATACTGGCACTGCCGCATCCCAAAACACGGCGCATTATCTTAATATTTAATAAAATAAAGTTTTTTTTAACATGTTGAAAGAAGGAAACATCCATCAGCGCCTGAAGGGACACTGCAGCCAGATGGATGTATAACAGGACTGCTAAGATGATGCTGTTCTTTATGTGTGTGTGTGTGTGTGTGTGTGTGTGTGTGTGTGTGTAGGATCTGTCCAGCAGGTCAGCAGCCAGTGGAACGGGTCTGGTTTACTCGGAGATCTTCACTCACCATAAGAACGAGTGGGACCTCAGGTAAGCAGCAGAGCCTCAGATGAGGGCTGTCCGGTTATTTGAATTTTAATTTCAGTTAAATTTTTGGCTTCCAGTGATTGTAAAACACAATAATTGATATAAAATTATTATTGTACAATATTTTGTTTCACTTCCTTTTGCCAGACTTTGCATGTTAAGTTCAGTTCATGTTTTTTTTTTCATCCATCCATCCATCCATCCATCCATCCATTCGCTTCCGCACATCCTGTTAAGGGTCGCGGGGGGGCTGGAGCCTATCCCAGCTGTCATAGGGCGAGAGGCAGGGTACACCCTGAACAGGTCGCCAGCCTGTTGCAGGGCCAACACAGAGGGACAGACGACCTTTCACACTCACATTCATGCTCTCATTCACACCTATGGGCAATTTAGATTAGCCAATTAACCTAACCCCAGTAAGTGCATGTCTTTGGAATGTGGGAGGAAACCGGAGTACCCGGAGGAAACCCACGCAAGCACGGGGAGAACATGCAAACTCCACACAGAGAGGGAGAGGCCTGGGCCAAGGTGGAATCGAACCCAGGCCTTCCAGATGGTATTCTAACTGTGAGGCAGCAGTGCTAACCACTGCGCCACCGTGCTGCCGTTTTTTTTTTTCAGTGAAATAAAAATTAAAGTATTACAGATCCACTGTTGGAAATCAAACTTTCAATGAGTGACTTAAGTTTAATAAGTAATAACTGTGATTTTTTTGCCATAAAGGAGCAGTGTTAGCTCAGACTGCAGATCAGTGACGATGAGCTGCATCGATGATCATCAGAAAGTCAAACAGCAACTTTGCTCATGACTGATTACCTGAGCATCCCTTCTCTTTAGCCTGTCCCACAGTGAACTGCATGTTTGGCAAATTAAACTTCTTTGTCTCAGAGTTTAACATTTGAATTTTCTTTCTTTATGTCATCATTTGAATATATAACGCTAAATAAACCAATAAAAAGCATAAGAGTGGAGAATCAGGTGTCACCTGTCAGATGGAGCAGTGGCTGGAGTCAGATTTACAGCAGGTTTAAGAGCCTCAAACCCACAGTTTTAATTCATTTATTAAAATGGCTTAGCCTCTGATTCATTTTTATGAGTTGACTCTATTGTGGAAAGTGTACTTCCAGAATTTTTTGTGTTTCAGTCATCCAGAGTGTCCGGACAGAGTCACGGCCATCATGAAGGAGCTGGAGAGACAAGAGCTGCTGCCTCTCTGCGTCAGAGTCGAGGTTAGACTGAAGAAGAGCTCCTCAGAGATTAAGATTAATAAAAGTCTTACTCTCACATCCTCGTTGAGTTTAATTGGTAACCATCCCTGTCTTTTTTGTGTTTTAGCCCAGAGAAGCTACAGAGGAAGAGCTGCTGCTGGCTCACATGTGAGTCCACCGATCGCTTTTAAACCGTCGTTCGTGTTTGAATCTGTTCACGGTGTGAAACCTGTTGTGTGTTTGTGCTGCTGCAGGAAACAGTATGTGGACATGATGAGGTTGACTCAGACGATGACACTGGCTGAACTCCAAACCCTGTCCGACAAATATGACTCCATTTACCTCCATCCAGTAAGAACACGCGTGCACGTCCTGTCAATTCTTAGCAAGCTGGTTTTGTTCTTTATGATAGAACGGGATGAACTCTTCAGGTGGAAGATGAGATGTTCTCTGTGTTAGTTGTATTTTATCAATCTGAAATCTGTGTGTGCTTCAGGAGTCCTTCCAGGTGTCTGTTAGAGCTGTGGGTGCAGTCCTCCAGCTGGTCGATCAGGTCATGACCTCTGAGCTCAGGAACGGATTTGCCGTCATCAGGTAACAACAGCAAGAGCAGCATTCAGAGGCTCCACAGCAGCCTCAGTCGAGGATCAGGGACGTGTTTATGATCCCCAAAGAGTCATTTTTATTCAGTCAGCAGAAATCACAGCCATCAAGTAACAGTAAAAAATAAATATAGAATAAAAACACACCAAGTTAGACGTCCAGAGTAAAACAAGTGTGAGATGATGGGTCTGACTTTCATTTTGCGTTAGCTGTTGTGGTTTTACCCCTCAGCCTGAAAAGACTGAGGGTCAGTGTCATCATCCCGCTGGGCGGGCGAGAACTCGAGAACGACGTGACCGAGGATTTTCAGATTGATACCTACTAAAAATCTTGGAAGAGTTCAAATCTCGGTGACCTTGGGCTCAAGGTCGCAGAGGTCAGAGGTCAAATTTTCTGAAACTCTTGTGAACGTGATAATGTGAGAAAATTGTCACCTAGGATTTTAAAATGTAGGCCATATATGCCTCTACTAAAGGTCTTGGCCGAGTTAGTTCTTACCATAATAATGGTTGTGTAATCAAATATATTAGCATCACAATATTAATGAGAGGATCAGGCAAAAATTCATGTGGACATATTAAACTAATGTCACCAGAAGTCATAATGAACTCATTATCAAACGTGACAGCTAGAATAATGCCCCCCCTCCCGTCCCCGTGACCCTGAACTGGATATGTGAAGATGGATGGATAGACGGACGGTTTGTGTATCACAGATATCTGGTGGAGGAGCATGTGTATGTGCTATGCAAGTATGTACGCATAGGAGAACTGTGTTGGTGTCTGCGAGTGGTGATTGTATGTGTTTGTGTAACATGTATGAAGGAAGAATAGTTAAGGCTAAAGGCCGATGCTAATGTGGATGCTAATAAGACAAATGTTCAGGCCAGCGCTGTGTTTCCCTGTGAACACCTTAAGGCAGCGCTGACACAAACAGTAACGCGTCTCTTCTACTTTCAGACCTCCGGGTCATCACGCTCAGGCCAACGAGTGCAACGGTTACTCCATCTTCAACAACGTGGGGATTGCAGCTCGATACGCTCAGACCAGACATGCTGTCAGCAGGTGTGTAACGCATAGTTGTCTCCTTTTTCTGTGTGTGTGTGTGTGTGTGTGCGTGTGCGCGTGTGTGTGTAAGGACAATCTGGGGACCTGTTACGCAGTCTCTGGGGAGTTTTGGCATTTTGTGTAGCAAAGACTTCCTGTTCTGTGCACTGATCATTCTTTAAAAATGCAGATAAATTTTGAAAAGCACAGAAAAAGCTAAACTGTCATCAAATGATGCAGTTCTTCTTTCCAGGGTTCCAGTTGGCCATTAAAGACTGAAATGAGACAGAGTAAGGGCTTCAGTACGGACTTTCGTGTCACTTATTTCAGGATGTAGTTACAGGCAAGGGAGCACAGAGTGGCAGCGAGTCTATGATTGGTTGAGGGGATGGTGGATGTTCACGTTGCATTATTGATACCACTTAACATTTTAACTGCTTTAATGGCTCTGTTTGCTTCTGTGTGTGTGTGTGTGTGTGTGTGTGTGTGTCAGGGTGTTGATAGTGGACTGGGATGTTCATCACGGGCAGGGCATCCAGTACCAGTTCCAGGATGATCCCAGGTAAGCTGCTCCTCCTCCTCCTCCTGTGATCCAGGATCAGCTCTCAGCAGCAGTTTTTAAAGCAACTTTTCAGGAGTGACCACACGAGCGATTTTCAGACTCCGCTGCATCAGTTGAACATAATGTCTTATTAATGTGTGAATCTGCCAGCTAACATTCGTGGCTGTGTCCAGAAAGCAGAGGGTTTAGTTTTGCCCTTTCCTTCACCTTCCTGGTCTGTAAGATTGTGCTTCTTCTTTAATTCGATTTTATTTATAGAGCACCAAATCACAACAAACAGTCGCCTCAAGGCGTTTCATATTGTAAGGTAAAGACGTACAATAATTACAGAGGCAATTACTGCTGCCTAGTAGCTCCACCAAGATAAAAGATTCAAGTCTGCACAGCTTCATAAAACTGTTGAAAACAGTGCATGCTCCTGGCCTCGAAGGGGTAGGTGTGCATCATGCTGTCACTCAGCTGTGCCTGATCTCTTATATTTGGACTTTCAGGAGAATCTGGATCAGCTGTTAAACTATCTCAGATGCTTCTGCTCAGCCCTGTTTCATCCATCATGTTAAAGGCTTTAATTAGATTTGTGGAAAGCTGACTGTGAACTCAGCAGTAGACACACTAAACCTGTATGTGTGTGTGTGTGTTGTAGTGTCATGTACTTCAGCGTACACAGGTATGAGCACGGTTCTTTCTGGCCTCACCTGCCAGAGTCTGGCAGCCATTTTGTTGGCAGCGGACAAGCTGAAGGAAGAAACATCAACCTGCCCTGGAACCAGGTGAGTCCTCCAGCTGACGGCCTCTGTCCTGAGGCAGGCCACCAGAACCAGAACGAACACAACACAGACCCCTGAAAAATATTTCTGTTTCAACCCATAAGTTTACTGACAGAAAACATCAACACCAAAACCTCATCCTAACTGTGAAGCATGGTGAGGTGGATGGTTTAAAGCTGCTTTGCTGCCTCAGGGCCTGGAAGGCTTACAGGCACTGAGGAAGAATTAATACAAAATAGTATCCAGGGTGGCAGCAGGTCATTTAAATACATTTACTGAGAAAAGCCCTTAAAAACAGTTAAATTGTCTTAAATCTAGTGTAGATGGGTCTGAAATGTTTTAGTCACATGACCACAAGAATGTCACGCAGACAGTGCAGCTACTTTCAC
Organism: Archocentrus centrarchus; assembly: GCF_007364275.1. NCBI lineage: Eukaryota > Metazoa > Chordata > Actinopteri > Cichliformes > Cichlidae > Archocentrus > Archocentrus centrarchus. The sequence goes on along the minus strand of NC_044352.1, from coordinate 5,055,606 downwards.
CCATTTTCAACTGCCTTTTGTCCAATATATCCACCATCCCTCCTCTGCACGTCCAGCCCATCTTAGTCCCGCCTCTCTAACTCAACCTGAGCTGTCCATCCCGGTCACTCCCAGTGAAAACCTTAACATCTCCAAGTCAGCCCTCCTGTCATCTTGTTAGTGTCACCATCTCCAAACCGTGCATCACAGTAGGTCTCATTACATCTTCACTTTCACTCCCCCCTTTCACCCCCCCAAAAGTGTGCATTGGCCTGATCAGTGCACACTTTGAAGATGATGAAAAAGAAAGCGCTTCTAGCAGCTCGTTCGTTAGTCAGTTAAAACCTGAAGATTAGGTTTAATTTTGATGCGCATTTCATTAGCTAGTTAGGTCTTGAATTGAAGTGTTATTAAAGATGCTTTAAAAAGTCTTTAATTTTTGTTTACCTGCGTCCTGATTCTTCATCCTGTTTGTGTTTCAGACGGGGATGACCGACGCTGATTACGTTGCTGCTTTTCAACAAGTACTGCTGCCCGTAGCCTACGAGGTAACACACACACACACACTCACACTCATACACACGTTTAGAAAACTCAGTATTGATGATGCGGTGTATTGATCAGTATGCGTGTGTTTCCAGTTTCAGCCTCAGTTGGTTCTTGTCTGTGCTGGATTTGATGCTGCAGTCGGAGATCTGAAGGTAAAAACTTCACAGACCTGAGATCAGTTTTCGTCATCACATGTGTCAGTCATGCACCTCTAACTCTGTGTGTGTGTGTGTGTGTGTGTGTGTGTGTGTGTGTGTGTGTGTGTGTGTGTGTGTGTGTGTGTGTGTGTGTGTGTGTTCGTGTTTTCAGGGGGAGATGTGTGTGAGTCCTCAGTGTTTCCAAGTTCTGACTCACATGTTGATGAGTTTGGCAGAAGGTCGACTTGTTCTCGCTCTCGAGGTAAAACGTCCTCCACACTGACATCTGATTCACGCTGACCCGTGAAGTCACTTTACACTCATGTTAAATAGACGTGTGTCATCCGTCCTCTTTCTCCAACTGGAGGTGCAATGAAATTATGGTAGATGTTTATTTCTTTTTAGTTGTTGTTTGTTTACTGTAAATAATTGACCAGTTTTAAAGTCTTTCAACTTTTTTTTAACATTTAGTCAGCACAAAATTGATGTGACAGCATGTAACTGTCAGCAAATGCCATTCTATTTGTTGAAACGCCAATATTCAGCAGTTGGTACATGCCTACTTCCAATAATTTCAGTTAATAAAACTGTTGTTCATGTGTGTTTGTGTATTTGCAGGGGGGTTACAACCTGGAGTCCACAGCTGAGAGTGCTGCAGCCTGCATCAGAGCTCTGCTGGGTGGAGCATGCCCTCCTCTAACTCCACCCACTGCTCCATCTGAGAGGTGAGACCTGAGGCTCACCTGACATCCAGCACGATTCCCCGCATGCTTCCAGTGTTTAATTCAGAACCTGTGTGTGTGCGCCCTTCAGTGCTCTGCAGTCCATCTCTGAGACCATCTCAGCTCTGTATCCACACTGGGCCTCTCTGCAAGTTCTGGGTAACCCTCAAACACACCAACACACACCCTCTGCATCCATAACGCTGGGACAGGTAGCTGCATATCAACAGAAATGAGCTGTTAGTTAATAAAAAGTAACATTGGCGTGCAATTCTAAAATGACACTCTGACCAACCTCCAACTATTTCTAAGTCAAAGGCCAAATTAACAGAATGGAACCAGTCATCGTCTGTGGGGATTTCGATGGATAAAATTTTCTTCATTAACAGCAACAATAAAAATAATGATTGATGAAGCACTTCAGAAATTCAGATGAATCATCAAAGTTAAAATTAGGTCATTAAAAGGAAGGTGAACATCAAGGAAACATTATTTTCCAGGAACCTGTTCTTTTTACTTGGGTTTATCTTCATTTGCAAATCTTTGCAGTAGACATGTGAAAAGACCTACAAGCTATATTCATTAAGCATTGTGGCAGCAGCAAAGGGATAACTTTGTTTTCTGCCTCTAGAAACATCTGCAAGCTGCTTTGCAACCCACCCCGTCCCGAGCTCCTCCTTGTCAGTGTCATATGCTGCTGATATTTGCTCTGTTTTGTTTTGGAGTCTTGCTACTGCAGCATTAAGTAAAGCAAATGCAAATATCGCCCTTTTGTAGCTGTAGATGCCCAGACTCAGCAGTAAATATAGGACTTTTTTCCTTAAGGCACAAAAACAAAGTTTTGCTTTGCTGTGTGGATTTGCCGCCTTATTGAACATACAGCTAGTGCAGCACCTTTGAGGAGTGTAGTTTGTAAGCTGGAACTAAAGCAGACTTGAACTGGTGCTAAAAACCATCAGATGAACTTGGAGGAACTAGAATCGCCTTTTCACTTCATGAAACGTCTCGCTTCCTCTTCTCTGTGCAGAAGGTGGGGCATCAGCTGAGGGCCGTGCCATCAGCACGCCAACCAATCAGAAGAATACGATCAAGCCGGACCTGGCTCCCTCTGTTGCCACAACAACAGGTCTGGTTTATGATGAGAGGATGATGGAGCATTCAAACTTGTGGGACAGGTGAGTTACCTGGACTCTGCTCAGCGTGATGGTATGGATGTTCTGATTCTGTAATAATCCCGTTGATGTAATCGTGCTGCAGACATCACCCGGAGCAGCCTCAGCGAATCTTTAAGATCTTCTCCAAACATCAGCAGCTGGGATTGGTCGATCGCTGCCAGCGGATACCAGCTCGCTTGGCGACAGAGGAGGAGCTGTCTTTGTGTCACAGGTATGAAGCCGCAGAATAGTGTGTGTGAACAGCTTTACCTCACCTCACATGGTCCTCAGCATCAATGTGTGTGTCCAGCGTGCAGCACATCCAGCAGATGAAAGCCACCGCGGCCATGAAGCCCAGAGAGCTGCACAAACTGGGAGACGAGTTTGTCTCCATTTACCTCAATCAGCAGAGCTTCCAGTGTGCACAGCTGGCAGCTGGAAGCTGCCTCAACGCCTTGGACCAGATCCTGAGTGGCCAGGTATGACCTGAGTGCGGTTCTTCTCTGCCACAGAAGCTCCATAGCATATTACTAATAACTGACCCATAGGTGGGTCACAGGAGATCTTAATTGGGTCGCTAAATAAAATTACAGATTTGTCTTTTCGTGTAGAGTTATAGCAGCAATACACCTTTGAGCCAAATGAGGGAGCGCCCTAGTTCCCATAATTCTGCCTGATTATGCAGACAGCCACAGGAAATGGATATTTGGCTAATAAAAAAGAAGAACCAGCTAAAGATCATCTAAACTACCACCTGTGAGGGAAGACAGCGCGAGGATGGATGAGAGGAGACCCCCAGCCTTATAAATAAGAAACAAATGGGTAGTTGAACACCAGACTGCCAACAAAGTTACTCAAACTGCAGTCTGTAAGTTTAACCATCACAACTAACCCGAACTTAAACCTAATTCTAACTAATATAAAGTTATAATATAAAACAGACCTTTGAAATGGTGGGAAAAATGTGAGTTAATTATGGCTGAGCTGTACTTTTATGTAATACCACATGTTACCACAAGATGGCCCAACAAGTCATTGTAACCTTTAACTTGTAACTTGGATTATTTTCTAACTGTTGCTAATATACTCGCTGATTGCAGTAATATTTAACACTACTGACAGGCTGAAGGCAGCTGATTGGTCTGTTCCCTCATAGGTGACTAATGCCGTGGCCATCGTCCGTCCTCCTGGCCATCACGCTGAGAGAGACTATCCTTGTGGCTTCTGTTTATTCAACTCGGCAGCTCTCGCTACTCGCTATGCCAAGAAAATTTCCCACGATGACCAGCTGAGAATCCTCATCCTAGACTGGGATGTTCACCACGGCAATGGGACGCAGCATATGTTTGAAGACGATGACAGGTGAGGAGGAGGAGCAGCTTAATAAAGAATATTGGTCTCCAGTGGAGAACACAAACTAAAGTGGACTCTGTGTCTCCAGTGTCCTCTACGTCTCCCTCCACCGCTACGACGACGGCACATTCTTTCCATCCTCGGAGGATGCTGCGCCCGACAAGGTGGGCGTGGCCAAGGGGGCAGGGTTTAACGTCAATGTGGCATGGAGTGGAGGAAGGATGGGTGACTCCGACTACCTTGCTGCTTTTCACCGAGTTGTCATGCCCATCGCCACTGAGGTAATTAAAGACATATGACACACTCTGTGCTGTAACAATTAATCAATTAATCAGAGGAAGAGTGATCATAATCTGTTGATAATCATTTTTCTAACAAACTTCAACATTTTCTGGGGTTAGATGGTCAGTTTGACCTTAAAGAGTCCTCTGATAGGTCAGTTTGAACTAATAAATTCACCTGATTGACAAGTTAAACCTGAAAGAGTCCTCTGGTAGGTCAGTTTGATATACTGGAGTACTGCAATACGGCACTTAGACCCAACGGAGTTCCTCTGATTGACTGCTTAAACCCCAAAGAGTCCTCTGATTGGTCAGTTTAACTCAAAGAGTCCTCGGATCAGTTGGTTAGACCCGATGATTGATTTCTTAGATGCGACTGTGTCCTGTGATTGGTCGATTAGCCTTTAATTGTTCCAGTGATGTGTTTTCTCTCTGCAGTTTAACCCCAGTCTGGTTCTGGTGTCGGCCGGGTTTGACGCAGCTCGGGGGGATCCACTGGGCGGCTACAATGTGACTCCGGAAGGATACGCTCACCTCACTCATATGCTGATGTCACTGGCTGGGGGGCGGGTCCTGGTCATACTGGAGGTGAACTGAGAAAACACAGTGAAGTAGATCCAGTGAAGAAGACTGACGTGAACTCAGGTGTCTCTTTCTCCTCAGGGAGGTTACAACTTGTCCTCCATCTCTGACTCCATGGCGATGTGCACCAGTGTGTTGCTAGGAGACCCCCCTCCTGCCTTGGTGACACCCCTCCCACCTCCTCACCACAATGCCGTGGCAACGATAAACGAGGTCATCCGATATCACGCCCCCTATTGGAGGTCCCTGAGGATACACAGTCAGTCCAGACTCTCATCCATTAGATTTAAACAGAACTTATTCTACTCATTTCCAGCTTTGGGTGTCTATTTTTAGACTCTACTAGAGCAGCTTTGCATGATTTGCACTTAAAAATAATCCATTGTAAACAGTAATTTTGGGTTTCTTTGCTCACAGCTGTGAGGGGCAGTCAGAAAAAAGTTGGCTTAAACGAGGGGGAAAATAATTCAAATAAATTGAAGAGATGAGTTTTATTTTTACTGGACTGAAGTGTGTGTAGAGGCCCATCGAGACCAGGACTGGGTTCTAGTCCTGGTTCTGTGTTGATGGATTAAATTAATGTGTCTAATGTACCAGTTTTGCCTGTTTTATTTCATTTGAATGTCTCTGTCATTCAGTTCCAGAGTCTGTCCAGGCGTCCCTGCCCTTCCTGAAGCATCGTGGGAAACGCAGTTCTAAAGGAAAAGGCAGGAAGTCAGAGCAGAGCAGCAACGACAAACCACCGCTGCCCCCTGCAGGACTGGATGACTCCACGGTAATGCACTGATAAACTGAGACGAGACACTTGATAAAGAAAACACATTTTAACTGAGGCTGCTCCTCATTTCTTTTGTCCAAACAGACGGAGAGCAGTCTGGAGCAGCTCACTCAGGGATTGGCCAGTTTGGACATCGGTCAGACTTCAGCCAATCCTGCATCCTCTCCAGTGGGAGGAGCAAGGCCAAAGGTCCCCCTGACCTCAGAGAAACTAACCTGTGAAGGAGAAGCGAAGGACGAGCCAGGTGGCACTACACCTGAGCGCAGAGAATCAGCAGAGAGGATGCCGTCTCAGGTGAGTCAGCAACATTTGTCTCACCTCCCACACTCGCAGTGACCCTGACACCTTCTTGATTTTTATCTCTCACAGCCTGTTGCCATGGCAGCACCAGAGTCGGTTGCAGATGGAAACGAGGCTGGAGTTGGGGCGGAGTCAGAGCCTGAGGGAGCGTGTGGTTGGTCAAAGCCTCAGACGTCCCTGGAGCTGATGTGTGGTGCCGACATAGATGGAGTCAGACATCATTTAATTGTGATCATTAATAAAGTTTAAATTCCTGACGAGACTGTCTGACTGTCTCTCTGCCTGTCTCCCTCTACAGTCAGCTCTGCATGTGGTGACCCCTCTCTCCTGGTGTCCTCACCTGGATGCTGTTAAGCCCCTTCCCTCCTTGGGTATAAACGTCTTCTTGCCGTGTAAGGACTGTGGCTCTGAGGCTGAGAACTGGATCTGTCTCACCTGCTACCAGGTCACATGTCTCATTTGTGGACCGCATACTTCCTCAGTGTTGATATGACTTGTCTCACCTGCTGACGTGACCCCGTTGTCTGCGTGTTTCAGGTGTTCTGTGGTCGCTACGTGAACGAGCACATGGTGAATCACGGCGTCGTGTCTGAACATCCGCTGGTTCTCAGTTTCTGCGATCTCTCTGTGTGGTGCTACCTGTGTGAGGCCTACGTACACAACCAGGTAACGTCTGCTTCGCACGCAGCAGCTCCATTACAAAAAAAAAAAATTTAAACCAGTCTCACGAAGGGACTCGCACCTTGAAATGAGAATCATATCAAGAACTACTCAATTTACCTGAATACCCGTCCACATGAAGCCCTCGTGGTTGAAAAATGGTTCCAAAATGGAAGTTGAACCCTTGTCACAGACATTATCCCAAGCCAAGCCGTTGTCATCTGTCATGTTTTTGCTAAACTTGGCAAACGTGGTACTCTTTGGGTAAGGCTCTACAAAATTGGGGAGACAGATTTTTGACTTTTTTTCTCCCTTATTTATGGGCTGAATCTTTAGAAACCTGCTACAAGTATTCATTGAGCAAATCTATACAAAATGATCAATTTCAGATTTTTGACTTTTAATTTTAACAAATTTTCAAGAACTACAGTACATTGATGTTTAACTTCAGTCGCTGCTCTTCCCTTATTTTGTTGGCTAATGCTTCAGAAACTTGGTATGATTATTCATCTGAGGGTTGATGTCATTGGTGGCGACCCCGAGTTTTAGAGAAATGCAAGAAGAACTTTAAAACAATGTCAGTCCCGATTATATATTTTCTCCCCGATAGCTGAGACTTTGAAGAGCAAATTTAATACCTCCTGATACCAGAGGGTTAGGGTCATTACTCGTGATAACTTAGAACTCACAGAGTTAAACTAATTCTAATTTGACTGTAATATATGAGACAAGCCACTGGTAATATAACAACTACTGCTGTGCACAACAATATCCAGTTCAACTGAGTGCAGTTATTAGCTGTCTGCGGTTTCTCTGAGACATCTTTGCTATGGAGGCAGCTGTGTGGATGTCGCTCACTGTATTGTGGTGTTTATGTTTAATCTGATGCCACAAAGGCTCATGGGATATGAGAGATTACAAAAACACTGGAAAACGACACATCTGTAAAGAACTTTTGCTTGTATTTAGACATCAAACACAGTTTAACAGCATCAATTAGTGAATAAAAAAAAACACCGGCTGGAGATATTGAAATGTGAGACAGGAGCGATTTATGACCCAAAGGGCTTTCCGTACAGATTTGACACGAAATCTGCGATTTAGCGGTTTGATTAAGACCAGGTTCATTGTGAATGAGCTACTTTTGGTACTTTTAAATGTTAACGTGAGTTTCTGCGGCTGTTTTTAACCGAAGTCACGTCTGCCGATGATTAACGCGCTTCTTCTTCTTCTGTTCAGGTTCTGTATGAAGCTAAAAACGCTGCTCACTGCGCCAAGTTTGGAGAGGAGATCCCCCCCTGGAGCTGAGCGGAGGACTCTGTAAAACCTCACAGCTGCGTTTGTTTCTCTTTTTTTTCCCTTCTGGCTGTCTTCCTTCACTGTGATTGGATAGTTTGGTGCATTGCTATGGATACCAGCAGCAGTGGTGCTTCGTGGGGAAACGCCGTTAAATCGAGCAGCTTTGTACGGCGACCCACAACTGTTAAAACACATGCAGAAAAAGCCTAACAAAAAGCAACACACACACACACACAACAGGCAAAAGATGTTTTTATTATTTTGTTTTACTTCAGATCAGCGGTGATCTTCATCCTCATCTTCATCAGCAGGTTGTTGGTTCTATTTCCTGAAAATGTGACCAAATACCAGCAAACTCTGGACGCTTTTATTTCCAGAGTATAAAAATCCTGAGCAGAAGCAGCTGATGAAGCAAAAAGGAAGACAGCTGTTTTCAGGGTCACGGGAAGCTCAGGAGGACTTCACTGTAAAATCATAGTGGTGATGATGTCATCAAGAGACCACGCCCTTCCAGACAGCATCGCAATAATGACATTTTTGATATAATTTCATTCAGTTTTGGTTCGCTCGTCTTTCAGTGTTAAACATTTGTTGTAATGTTCCTTTAACAAACTGAGTGATTGCCAAAATGTGACTGACGGCGTGACACAACCACATTTTTAGAGGGTAAATTTCTTTTACCCTCTAAAAATGTGGTTGTGTCACGCCGTCAGTCACATTTTGGCAATTTTAGATGAAGTCAAACTTTTTCTCTTTCCAGCTGAAATGTTGCAGCAAAAAATCACTTTGATTTAATTGATTTGTTTGGTTCTGTAATATAAAAAAAAAAAATCACTTTTCTGAAGGAAACGATCTGAAGAGAAAACGGATCAATCGACTGTTAAATGTTTCCCAGTTGCTTTTCTTGCCAGATCAGCGGATTTCTGTGTGCTGTGCAATAAGACTCAGATTGTCAGCCAGTTCTTAAACTCTTTGTTTCTATTAAACTGTTTGTTTGCACCTAATCAGACTGGATCAGTATTCATGATCAATATTCAGTGTCTGAGTTTCTGTAGTTTGTGGAGAGAAAAATCAGAAAGAAGCAAAGAAAATAAAGCAAACATCTCATTTTCTGTTGACTCTTCGCTGCTTATTTTCCATCATGTATCGTCTGCTCCAGTGCTGGACATTTCATATGAAGTAGTTTCAAGTAACGAGGTCAGTGTAATCCCTGAGACTGCTCTAACACCCCCCGCACCTACTTTTAGCTCTGTATTATCAACCATTATCAGGTTATCAGGTCGCTCTAAAAGCCTTCAGCTGATCCAGAATGCTGCAGCTAGAGTACTGACAGAGACTACAAAGAGAGCAGATTTCTCCCATATTGGCTTCTCTTCATTGGCTCCCTGTTAAATACAGAATTGAATTTAAAATCCTTCTAACAAACAAGGTCTTGAATAATCAGGTGCTGTTATGAAGACCTCATAGTCCCGTATCACCCCAACAGAGCACTTCGCTCTCAGACTACTGGCTTCCTTGTGGTTCCTAGGATACTTAAGAGTAGAATGGGAGGCAGAGCCTTCAGCTTTCAGGCCCCTCTTCTGTGGAACCAGCTCCCAGCTTGGATTCAGGAGACAGACACCCTCTCTATTTTTAAGATTAGGCTTAAAACTTTCCTTTATCATAAAGCTTACAGTTAGGGCTGGATCAGGTGACCCTGAACCCTCCTTTAGTTATGCTGCAGTGGGCCCAGGCTGCTGGGGGGTTCCCATGATGCACTGTATTTCTCCACTCCCCTCTTTTCATTCTACATGTGTTTATGTACCACTACTGTACCACTCTCCTCTCCTGTAGTTTGTCTCCCACTGCTCTCTTTGTCCTCACTCCCAGCTGGTTGCAGCAGATGGCTGCCCCTCCCTGAGCCTGGTTCTCTGCTAAATAGGAGGTTCTTGTTCATATGATCGTCCGATCATTGGGGTTCTCCCACTGATGTTGCAGGTTCTTTGCCTTACAACATAAAACGCCTTAAGGTGACTGTTGTTGTGAACTGGACTGAACTGGATGGTAGTGAGTGAACATCCTTAATATGATCACTTAAGTAGCCCCACCCACCTGCTATTCAAACCTTATGTTTACAAGGGGGAGCCAATCAAAAAACTACCTTAAAGGGGGAGGAGCTAAGTCAGATCCTTCCAGACTGAGGATGAACTCAGATGCTGCACCAAGGCTCGTATAAGATAAACAAGGATTATTTTGACCAGTGAATCATGCAAAGCCACTCTAGTGGAGTCCAAGAAAAAAGTTTTTAAAAAAAAGTAATCAAGCTGGATTATATTAAGCCTTAGAGTTAGGGGTGGGGCTGCCTTGAGTCACCTGTATGCTAAACACCTGAAGCCGTGGCTGATAGCTGCATGCCAGGCCTCGCCTCTGCGAACTGGAGCCCCTGCTTTGGAGCTCTCCTCCCTGTTTGTGGTGTTATTATGTGTAAAATTATATATTTTACTGTGAGGCAGAGTCCATTCAAGAAGTCTCTATGCCAGTTTGGGTGAGTGACATGGCATCCCTGTATTTTATTTCAAATGAGCAGGTCTGTGCGATGCATTCATACATTTATGGATGCAGCTAAACAAGCTTACTCCACCCTCTCATTCAAATATGGTCACGGTGGAGGCCAAAATCAGATTAGTGACGTTATGGTTGCTGTGTACATCGTTTATATACAGTGTTTAAACATGCTCAGTGTTAAACACTAAATCACACACATTCACAGAATAAAATGCATTGCTGCAAATTAACAGGCATATAAAAGGGTCAAATGACCTCAAGCCTTTGCTACTCACCTTTTTTCCTCTTGTAAATTGGTGCAATATAAATAAAACTGCAGATCAAATCAGTTCAGAGTCAGTCCTGCTCATCCTGCAGCTCCTCCGTCCTCCTGTAGGGGGCGCAGCCCGTTACAAACCTGGAGTCTGGAATGTTGCAGCTCTGCTCGTGCTTCTCCGTCACACCTCCTCCCGCGCCGCTCATTGATCAGCAGATTATTGTTTACAGCGCCAGAAGCCCCACATCCGGGGACGTAGAGGAGCCCACCCCCTCCCTCCTGCTGCAGCATCATCTCGTCCGGCGGACAGGCGGACGGGCAGACAGACAGGTGAAGCTCCTCCCGCAGACAGACAGGTGGAAAGACAGACAGGTGGAGCTCCTCCCGTTGCAGGTTGGTTGATGTCTATTTTTACCGGATGAACGCGGCTGCAGCTCGTGCGGTTTCTGTGCTCGGTTAATCAATGTGATGATGTGACGGTGGTCTGTAGGTGATCTGATGTTTATCTGCCGCTGATTGGCTGTCGGTCGCTCTGATTCTGCTGCTGCACGTTAAACATCTGCAGATTCTCTTTCTTGTCCTCAGTGTCAGCTCCGGTTCATCTCCAGTTAGTTCTCGTAGGATTTTACAGCAGTTTGAATATTGTCGCTTGTGTTCGTTGTTGCAGAGGAGGATGGTGCAGAGCCTGCCTGAGCATCTTCCTGTTTCTCGGTGATTTACTCAGAGTTCGTCTGTGCATCTTTAGCTGCACCATTAATAGATTTTTAAGATTTATTTATTTTTATCTGTATCACACTTTTGGCTTCGTAGATTAAAACGCAAAACAAAAGCAAGTCATGCGCTCCCTCAATCAGCGCCTGACCACGTGACGTGCCTGCACGCGCCAATCACAGCTGTTCCCTGCTTGAAGTTTCCTGGACGAGTCACTACCTTAAAAGACAGACAGGTAGAGCTCCTCCCACTCCACCTGTTATTCACATGCATCATGCAGGTGCAGTGAAAGGACTGAAAGACTTTAAATTATTTGTCTGCAATGATTAATTTCTAAAGAGTAATTGAAGCTGTGAAAGCAGATCCCGCTACAAATAATCGTGATAATCATTTTGGCCATAATCGTGCAGCCTGATGTACATCTGTGACCAGGCCAGTGATTATTGATTAACCTGCTGATTGACTGATGGTGTAGTCCGGGAAACGTAAGAAAAACGCACTGAAACGTCTTCGCACCGCGTTGTTTGTTAATCCAACAGTTTAAAAATGCAAATGTTTTACAGCGTCACAGAAAAATTAAGTGAAATGACTGCAGTCATGTTTTTGAAGGGTTTTGCTGTTTCTGTCAGTGAGTTTTTTCTCCTCTTACAGTTTACTTCCTGTTTTATTTTGAAGGTTATTTTCATGTGTTTTTCTTGTCATCATTAGAGCCTGATTGATTTCCCTGCTTCCTAATTCCCCTTCTTGGATCTATGGTAAACCCAACTATGTCTAGTAAGATGCTGTAATGAAATCTGACTCTTATGAAGTTATTACAGATTATGAGCTGTCATAAATGATTGAATTGAATGTTCACCACAACTGAGTTTGCATTAGCTTTGTCCTCACTGTGGTCTCTGTTTTATCATCAGTCTTTAGGATCTATTGTAGGGTCTTTATCTTACAATATAAATAACATTGAACTGAATAGATGAGGGAGCTGCCTTCGTGGTGAATGCACAGGGGTTTTTTAAGCAGATCTTCTCACATTAATGCAGCGTAACATCACACAGACTTTGTCCTAAGCTGGCAGGATAAAACCTCACACCTGATTCCAGATTTCAGGGTAGAAGCATTGACACAAAGCGCCTTCTATGGAAGGACGGGGACCGGAAAAATATTTTGCAGGCTTGTTGGGAAATATTTTTTGCAGTGTGTCTTTTGTCCTGCCTCCCTCTCCTCAGCCCCAACCGGTCGCGGCAGATGACTGCCCCTCCCTGAGGCTGGTTCTGCCAGAGGTTTCTTGCTGTTAAAAGGGAGTTTTTCCTTCCCATTGTTGCCAAAGGCTTGCCCCAAGGGGGTTGTTTTGACCATTGGGTTTTCTCTGTAATTATTGTAGGGTCATTACCTTACAATATAAAGCACCTTGAGATGACTGTTTGTTGTGATTTGGCGCTATAAATAAAACTGAATTGAAAATTTTACTGACAAACGCATCTCTTTCTCAGTTATGTCGGTGTCGCCGGGCCTTGCCGACCTCTCCCGCCTCTACCAGACGGAGTTCGTTCGGAGTGCCCGGGCCGTTGGCGTCCTCTGGGCCGTCTGCACGCTCTGCTTCGCCATCATCCAGGTGGTTATCCTGGTGCAGCCATCCTGGATCTGCACCACAGACATCCGCCCACAGCAGGTGGGGCCAGACCCACCCAGTGGCACCCTAGGACTGTTTGAGGTGAGAAGCGGCATCTGTCCAATCACAGCTGGATCTCAGAGCGGATGGATTATTGAGTAGCTAACCCACTCACCTTAATGAACGTGTGTATGCCATTGTTTGTCCCTGAATACCTGTGTGTCCCAGTGTGCTCATGTGTTTCTGTGTGTTGTCAGGTGTGTATGGAGTCGGACTGGCCGGTCCCAGACTGTCGTGGTGGGCTGTCCAGTCTGTCTCCGCTGCCGTCCTTCCAGTCGGTGGCGGTGTTGGTCGGGGTGTCTCTGTGGGCGGTGTGGACCAGTGTCCTCTGTCTCTGTCTCTTCAGGTTCTGCGGTGCCGCGACAGTTTACAAAATCTGTGCCTGGCTGCAGCTGACTGCAGGTCAGTCATGTAGATTGATTGTTGGGCCCTCAGTGTTAGCGTTTTGGCCGCTGCTGTGTTAGCTTTTGGAGCCAGAAGTGACCATATTTGGAAGTGAAGCTTGTAGCATCTCTGACATTTGGCTTGATTTTCCAGTCTGGAGATTGCTGTTTGATCAGACACTTGTTTTACTGTAGACAGCAGTGTTTCTGTAGTTCTTCTGTCTGCCTGTAGAGGTCAACTCTTCAGTGGTTCCTTGTCTCCACAGGTTTTTGTCTGGCGCTGGCGTGTCTTCTGTTTCCAGACTCGTGGGAGAGTCCAGAGATGAAAGCTCTGTGCGGTGACTCGGTGAGGATTCTGTTCGATCATTTTGCTGCTGAGTGTTTATTAGGCTGATGACACTAATCATGAATCTGTCTCCAGGTGGGCAGCTTCTCTCCAGGTAACTGCTCAGTTCACTGGGCCTACATTCTGGCCATCCTGGGGGTTGTTGATTATGCCATCTTGGCCACGCTGGCCTTTGTTCTCGCCAACAGACAGGACGCCCTCCTGCCACCAGACACCCAGGAAGGTGAGTGTGGAGGTAAAGGGGGGTAAACTCCTCTGATAAGTCTAGTTAATCTCATGGTTTAATACTGAGACTCTGTTTTCATTGCTGCAGTGACCACAGGTCTGCTGATGACAGCATGAATCACCAGGTGAGTCTGTTCTTCTTCTACTAGTCTAACTTCAGTCTTCAAAGCCTCAGATATTTATCTTTCTGTTTATTTCTTCTTACTCTCTTCTTAGGGATGTTTGGTCTTCATTTCTTCAACTCTGCCTGATCTCTTCATCCTCCATTATCATCATCTGTTTCTACATTTCATGGTACAACTGTCTCCTTCAGCTGCAATCATTCATGGCTGCATGATGTTTCCAGGAGAAGTTACTTAGTGTTGAACAATGAAATCTAACATCAGGAGGAAAGAGCTGCTGCAGTTTGCGAGTTTGGTGCTCAGGACAGTCGGTTGCTGATCCATCGGAAGAAAAATGGTGAGAAAATGAGCGAGATGAAATCAATTAGAGGAACGCTAAGCCCGTTTCAGACCTGCACTTTTTTTTATCTTCATGCTCACATCAGCGTGCTCAGTGTCGGTGTCAGAGGTCGGTTGGACCGACTTGGCATACTACATCCTGGTTGGACCATTGTGTTACAATTAAGAGGGTTAAGCGAAATGTCAAAAAAGTAACTTAAAGGGCCAAATTGTATGTTATTTTGGACATCAATTCGCGGACCAGAAGTGGGCGGGGCTGGAAGCGGCCCGCGGGCCGCAAGTTTGGACACCCCTGGCCTAGAGTTAACATGTTAAATCAGGTTAGTATGCATGCTAACATCTTTTTAAATGCACTGACATTTCAAAGCGAAACATGAATGCACACCATTGGAAAACTCTTTCCATCCAGACCGACTTCGCTTTAATATGAAATTCTTTATACTATCGCTATTAGTTTTATTTATTTATTTTTGCTATCATCACATCTGTTATCTGTTACAGTTTAAAAATCAATATGAGGTCTCTGCAGGTCTAACTAAACCTGGAAGAACCCAGAAGAACCCAAAGGGGGACCTTTCTTCAGTACTTCTATTTAAATATTTGAGGTTACAGTGTTACGTGATCAGTGTAAACATATAAAAAAGCAATCCTTCTGACCTAAAGCCCATCTTTAGATTGCTCTAAATGCTATGTTCCTAACTTTCAGTACCAAGTACAGGCAGTAGAACTTCAAAAGGAACGGGTGCTGCCCATCAAGAGGCTTCCAGAGCGTGACCAATCAGATTGAAGCTTTAAGGAGGGTAGCCTTCAAGAGTTTCAGACATTAGCAGAACTAAGGGTTGGCATAATCATTTTTTGAACCATGAAACATACAGATCTGTATAGAAGTTTGTTTCTGCCACTGATTTATTTATTTTTTTCTCATTTGTAAATCAAAATATCTGGCTATTGTCTCAAACTTTTGGATTATTATCTTAAAATTGATTTACAAACTCGAAATTGGGCCTGGGTTAGAATTGGTTTGAGACTTACTAACTAGAAAGGCTGCAAAAATAACTTGAAACTGACCAAAAAAATTTAGAAATGGCTTTCAAAAATTTGACCCAAGTCAAAGTGTTAAAAAATTTGGCCTTATGGATGGCAGTTTTTTTTTTTTTCCAGTAACAGAAACAAGCTTCTGTAAACAAATCCTTTGTCTCCCTTTATAAAGCATTGTCCATGGGTTTGCAAATGACTTTCTTTCTTCAGAAAACAAGTACTTCTCTGCAAACTTCGAGGTGAAAGTGTGGCCCAGGAGTGAGGAGCTCACTTCTTATGTTACACATTATTAAACTAACCTTAAATGTAGATTATTTGGACTCACTTGGCAGTTAAATCAGTGCTCTGAAGTCCTTTGAAAATCTATGCCACAAATCTGTGTGAATGGTTTATAGACCAAGAGAACTGATTCACACAGCTTTTTCAATAAGCTGAACCTTTGGGGACTCTGTTAAAGTTACTCGTGTGGAGTCCCAGGTGGAAATATGGAGCTGCGAATGAGCAGAATAGGCCCAGTTGAATATTAAAGTCATTACAGGTCACTTAAATGGATTCAGGTCTGAAGAGGGCTTAAAAAAAGATGAAGAAGGGTTGCTCTGATAGTATGGTGGCTCTGAAGATCAGTGGGCCCATTTTGTATAAAATCATCCTGTCATTTTCCAGAGTTCATTGAGTAAAACATCTTAAAGGAATTGTTCGATATTTTTATTGCTCTACATCGTTTTAATCTAAGTGGTTAGCCTAGCTTAGCACAATGCTAGAAGCAGGGAGAAACTGTGAGCTAGCATAGCCTGCTTTATGTTAAATATGTCCCTGTGGCTTTTAATAGTAGTGTATTCAGCATGAAGAAATGTCTTATTTACACTGTATATCATATTACCAAGCAGTTAGCCATCAGGAGTCAGAGTGAAGTTAGTATTAGCTTTAAGATAAACTCCTGATGTTTAGCTAGGTTAGCCTGCTTAGCGTTAGCTTCAAGTTCATTTAGATTTGTGTTAGCTTAACGTGTTTAAATGAATCGCCCCAAGGGGATAAATAGTACTAGATGGATTGTTAGCATACCTTAGCCTTGATGCCTTGTTAGTGTCTGGCTTTAATCAACCAAACCTCTTTGATTGTCTTTGTAGCTAACATGAGTAAACACTGCATCTGAAATAATCTATTCAGTAGGGTAAAATCTGTCTTAACTTATGTGGTAACCCAAAAACTTGTGCGCTAACCCATCAGTGTCAGTGTAAATGTGCATTTGTGGTCAGAAGTTTGCATCCATTCATCGTGGGCATGAACATACGCTGTACAATCATTCAATCCTGGAAAAAGAGCAGCTCAAAGAAATAATTAAAAGCCCCAAATTACCCTGACATTCATGCCCACAATGAGTAGATGCAAACCTCTGACCGCCAGAGGTGACAAAAGTGCAGACATTCTTTACTTCAGTAGAAGTAGAGATACTTGTGTTAAAAATACTCTGGTAAAAGTTGATATACTGATTGAATTTCTTTACTCAAGTAAAAGTGAAAAAGTCCAGGCTCTGAAATGTATTCAAGGTAAGAAAGTAAAAGTACCGTATTTTCCGGACTATAGAGCGCACCATACTATAAGCCGCACCTACAAATTTTTTGGAAAAAACTGGAAACGTACATATATAAGCCGCACCGGGCTATAAGCCGCTGGTATCTCCGCCGCTCTCGGTTTTCCACAATTACTCGGCACTCAGCAGAGGGGGACAGACAACCCCAAATTTGAGTTATAACAAGTCAATTCACCATTGATTCGTTCACGCCGAGCTTACGTGCAGCGGCTCTATTTCCCTCCTGTAGTGCCAGGTCGATAGCCCTCAACTTAAAAGCGGCATCATAGGAAGTTCTTTTTGTGGTTTCCATGATGAGGGAGTTTGAAAAAAATCTCTTTTGTGCCTGCTGCTAGCACTTGTTGGCGCTTTCTTCTTTGATTTCCAACTTTGACGTCCCATGATTCATATCCTGCTAAAGAGCCCCCTGGTGGTTAAAGAAAAATCCACAGAAACGCCGCACCGGGCTATAAGCCGCATGGTTCAAAACGTGGGAAAAAAGTAGCGGCTTATAGTCCGAAAAATACGGTACTCTTTGGGGGACATTTCTACCAGCTATTTTTGTGCAAAGCTAACTGAACCTCATGCTATATTAATAAAATAATAAAATGGTGATATACAAACTTTATTCCAATCTAAATTCTAATTTTAATGAATGCACTTAACTTCAGTGTGTTATGTAGGACACAAGCAGTGAAAGGGAATTAAAAATTAGCTCTATTTTCTGTTGCCTACGTTCTAGAGGGTGACTCTGCCTCCACGCCTAAACACAAAAATGAGTATAATCGGGGATAAAGTGGGATTCAATTGGTGGGGAAACCCTGAGACTGGTTGTAGTGGCTCAGCATGAGGAAAAGAATCACAGCTTTCTATTGTGGGTTATGCAATTTCAGATGTAGCGCAGTTCTTTGTGCCGAGCTCAGCTAACCACAGAGCTGAAACCGATTGAGAGCGTTAGTGTTTACTGTCAGCATGACCTTTGACCTGTAAGGTACATGAGTAAATGTTTTCCCTTCAGTGTTTTAAATGTTTTTGTTGTTTATGAGACAATGCTGTATCTTTATTAGATTCAGTTTAACTTATTTTCTTATTTTCACAGAGCAGTGCTTTATTTATTTATTAGAAAACAGTTTTTCTGAATGATCTGAGAAACTTTTCTGTTTAAATGTTTTATTAAAATGTAACAAAGCTGTGAAGTGGAACGAGTTATTTCTGCTAATCGTTTGACTTTGTTGGATTTGACTTTTCTCAAAAATGTGTCAGTTTACTGAAACAGGATAATCAAAAAAGCTTAAACAGATGCTGTTTATGGTTGTAATGATATTAAACTATAGATAAACTGTTTTGTTTATATATTTAAAACAGTTAAACTGATTATTTCATGTTTGATTAATTCAATATGGGGTATAAAGACTTTGATAAAAGGTCCATTTGACACCAATATGAACCATAATTTATGAAATGAAAGTGATGTTTTGTCAAATAAGACTTGAAACTGGCAACTTAACCCATAAACCCACCAGAAGAGTGTCTACTGGTGTTAAAGTTTAAGGGAGAAATGCAGTAATATTTTAATAGACTTCTATACAATTGGACTGCTTTTTGCAAGCAGATGAGTCTCCTCCTGCTGGCAGTTAGAAACATTACAGGTTCGTGCAGGGACAAAAACAGACAGCAGGCTGCAGTGAAGGTCGACTTTACCGACTTTATTTCTGAGTGTGACACGAATAAAAATTTCACCACAGACAGACGAGCCATCACAAGCTGAAGTACAGGAACACAAGACTGTATCGATCACAGAGCTGATGAGCTGTTGCCAAGGTTACCCTCACTTTCCACCATCTGTTCTGACAGAAGGAAGCTCGATTTAATGGTAAACCTATAACAATGTGGCCACATTATGGTAACGAGGAGTTGGCGGGTTTAACTACAAGTTCCAGAGAGCATTGCAGTGGATATCGGCCAATCAGAGAACTTGAGATGGAGGTTTATTGTCACAGATTGGATTCAGGTGCATGATTCGAATTTGGCTCACACAATGTGCTAGAACAATGCCTGCTGAGGCTCATGGGAAATGTAGTGCTTTAGAGATGCCCAAAGAGAGCCGTTTTATCCTTCCTCCATCTTTTCGCCATTTCTCCACACTGTTACAACAAACAACCTGATAAATATTCACGAAAGCAGCGGGAACAAATGAAAAAGATGCAAAAATAAAACCCTGAAAGACAACGTGTACTCTCCTTGCCTCTCCCCTAACCTTCCCTCATCTTCTTACTCCCTCATGTACTCCAGAATCTGATCGACCAGTATTTGTGGATCGTAGTTCAGGGCGGCTCTCCTCCGGCGCCTACGACTCCCATGAGTCAGTTCCTCTGCGTCGCCTGTTGATGTAGTGTCGATGCGTTTCATCCTCTGCAGCCCGACAACCTGGGGGTGCAGCTTCTCCCTTTGCTCCTCTCCGTCGTAGTCCTCCAGCCTCTTCACCCTGAGGAGGGGAGGGTCGTTGCTAGGCGAAGGGGGAGCCAGGTCGTCAAGAGAACGGCGGGTTCTCCTGTGGGCGGGGCTAACAGGCTCAGCTGCTTTGGCCGACAGGTCCCTCTTTGCTCTGCGACCAGAGGTGGCAACCAAGGCGTCGTTAGGGCCAATGCTGGAGAGTATCCCAGCAACCAGCCGCCTAGGGAGGAGATATATGGCCACCTTGGATTACTATTATTAATAATGATAATAAAGAGAAAGGAGTTTAATGGTCTTCAGGCAGATGTTGTTTTGCTCTTTGCTGATAAAAAAGATTGAAAACCACAAAATATGGACCAAAAACCTGAACCGTCTGTGGACTGTCTCCATCCAGGCCCTAAAAGGAAAACTAAACAGGAGGTTATGATTGCCGAAATTCATGGAGGTTAGCATAATTCAGCTGTATGTACATCATGCTTTGAGTTAGTTGTTCAATATGTGGCCCTTCACTTACTTTATCTTTCCCCTTCAAAATGTAAATACGTGTGGGTTCGAATCCCAACCAGGGCGTACTTCCAGTAAGGGTTAACCAGGCTAACCAAGCCTCATAGAGATACATGATTGAAGCCAGATTAACAAGGTAACAAGGATTAACAGGTGTTGACAAACCATTCTCATGAATTAGAAGGTTATGGCATAAGTAGACATGAGATGAGAACTGTTGGAATCCCAGCGAGAGGGAAACCCAACATCCAAACTGATGGCAAAACAAATTGTTAAGAAGGAAGCAAGCTATAGATGATGAGGTACAACACAAATGCTATGGCAAGGGGGAGCCAGGACGACAGGGGGGAGATTTCAACATCCCCACACTTGGGGATGTCCCAATGAAAAATAGTATTAAGTATTAAAAATAGTGGGATAGGCTGGCTGAATCCCATAGATCTGAGACTGTGGAAGGAATCATGTACTAAATTTCTGTACCTCAGTACCACCAGCAGATAAAGCTAGAGGCACTATTCATGGCAGCGGCTGGGGTCTACCACACCAGGCAAGAGCATACCATAACCAGGAACAAGTATGACCTGGAAGTCCCGAGATCAACATGGGACACGCCCGAGGGTGGTTGAGAACAACAGAGCTAAGATCCTGTGGGACTTCAAGATACAGACCATCATAGTGGTGGACAAACGTCTATACCAATACCTTGCAATACCAAGTGACGGCAACATAATTTGTGAAAACTGTGAAATAGTAACAGCAACAATATTCTGAGGAATATGCCGCAATATGTTAGGCCCAAGTTTAATTCTTAAAAAAAAAAGTTAAGCAGGTAGAGGGGTGTCAGACCTTCACATCACACTGCACTTCTGTGTATTTGAGCATCATCAAAATTCAAAATGCTTTCTGTGCTTTCATCAATCAAGAAGTAATAAATATTTATTTATTTATTTTTTAAAAGCCCTGAATCATCATATTATCCAAAGCAGACTTTCAAGAGATGTTCATTTGAAAAAAGCTCAATGACAAAAAAAAAAAGAAAAAAAATGACAACTGAAAAGCAATTGCTAAGAAACAAAACTCAAAATATCAATTTTTTAACACATCGATCAGAGGACCTTCGGTGCGCTCACCTCAGCGCGTCCTGGTCCCGGCTCAGTCCCGATGACACTCGTCCAGCCTGCTGACGTCTCTCCTCTCTCACTTTTTCCAGCAGCGTCTGAGCCAGCCGAGGATCCATCCTGAAAATCGCACTTCGTTATTATTGATTACTTTAATTTCTGACTGATACTCAGTGCGAACCTGAAATTCACCTGTCAAGCAGGGCCTGAGCAAGCTGAGGCTCCACGAGGCCCCACCAAGCGGCCTGGGGCCTTCCCATGCTCATCCCCCTTCCAGTCTCATCATAGTCAGCAGGAGCAGGGCCCCGGAAGTCCCCTGTGGGGCCCTGATCATCCTCCTCATCCTCCTCTTCCTCGACCACCTCCACATCACCAGGACCGACCAATCCCGCGCTCTCTGCCTCACTCAGTAGACGGAGCAGAGCTGCCAAATAAGCTGTGCACACATTTGACGTGTGTTAATGCGTTGTGTTTTCTTTTTCTCTAAATAAGCATACCAATGATAAACTGATACAGAGAAAAAATGTTAAAATGGAAACTATACAGGTGAAGTCACATTTTATTTTTTTCTGAATAATAGTCCAACTCTAAGAAGAAAAGAATATGTTATATCAAAGAGATCACAATTTACTCCCCATAAAGTGTCATTTTTAGTAAAAAGTAAAATCTGAATATTAAAAATTCTAATGTTAAATCTTAATATTCAAAACTTAATTTTTATCAAAAATCTAATGCTTATGATTACATTTTTAATGTAACAATCATATGAGAAGTATAAGAAGTCCTATAATGTAAAACTCAGATCAGTCATATTTGAAGTAACCTGCTCGCTGCTCCTCTTCCTGCTCTCGCTTCTGGTCTCTCTCCACCAATCGCTGCAGAGCCTGGTCCAAGCCCCTCCCCCTCCAGTCATCTGACTGGTAGTAAAGGTTATTGGCTCTGCCTTGTGCCGGAGGATATGACATCATCTGGTCCTCATAAGGCAGAAGGTTAGGAAGGTCTCTGCGCTGGCGTCTGACTCCACCCACTGGTACATCCAGGCCATGGCCCCCACCACGAGGTGCAGGTAATGACTGAGTGAAAAAAGACCAGAAGTTACAACTTCCATCCATCCACCCCCCCCCCCCCCCCCCCCCCCCCCCCCCCATCAGGTCTCATGGAAAAACGATGCCTTCTGTCAGATTTAGCTACTGGCTAATTCCCCTTTACATACTTGTGCAGGTATATACAATATTAAATAAGCTATGAAAATACGAAATACACTAACAGTCAATTATGTTGAAACAATTTTCTCAGTTTTCAGTTTAAATGTTGAAGATTTGAGCTAATTTGAAACTTGAAACAGTTTAACAGCTCCTCATCTTCTTTCCTCCGTATGTAAAAATGTCCTCTGCTTACATCAGGACATTTCCACATCATCATACAAGGACTTAAACCTGAATAACAGTGGCCCCAGTATTGATCCTGGCGGCACTCACGCCCAGCAAATATGGTTGAAACATAAATGTTATGACCCCTGCAGAAACTGCACCATAGACAGCTGATGTTTCCATGGTTATTATGAGTCCAGTCAGACTGTGTCTTCCAAAGCAAAAAAAAATATTGATCAGGTTACTGCAAAGAGAGCTGTTTCTCTGATTCAACACCACACAACATCCACTCAGGTGCACAGACTGGCTTTACCAGATGGAATTTTATTTTAAAATTTAAATAAACAGCATGATTAATTTGCCCCTTTAGTGTGTTTAGCTAGCTTAATACTCATTAGTGCAAATGGTCGTGAGTTCGATTTCTTTGAGTCTTTTATGAGTTTCATACTTAAGAGGGATTTATTTTCATTTTGTTTTACTCAATAAGAGGATGATATAAAACAAACTTGCTACAAAGTGTTGAAATGTAACAGAAGGAAGGAAACGTGCATCAGCAAAGGTGAAGCAGCAGTTTCTGCTGCTGCGGGAGTCTGTGTGTGAGACAGAGGACTGAAAAAGTGATAAAAGACAGCAGAGAGAGTTATTGATCAGCAGTCTGAAGCTTCGGGGTGATCAGATCAGATTTACATCAAACTCTCAGGCCACAGTGATATTAATCAGTGAGCTGCACTTACAGCAGTGGTGCTGGCTGTATGATTACTCTAAGAAATTATTGTTCTTCCATTTAATATTCACATCATGGTTAATCATTGGCTAGAGTTACCACTAAGATGTGGAACTGAGACACCACCACATTTTAGGCTGCTTTCCAACAACTATGCTGTCAGCTTTGTGGTAATAAAGGCGAGCCTATCCTGCTAATTTACAGCTCCATATTCTTCTTACACTCAATTAGAGCAGCTTTGCATAATTTATGGGTCAACATAATCACCATTCATTTTATACTGGGTCTTGGCGCAACCATTTTAGCTCCTTTCCCCTTTGCTTTTAAAACAGTTTTGTTCTGATTGGCTGCCCCTCCCACACATCTGCACTCATACCCTGAGCTGTGTGCCTGAGACTACTATATTAGCAATATCTTCTATCAGTGGCATAATACAGAGAAAAATTATAGCACTTAGAGCAGTCTGGAGTCTGAGCTTTTGACTTGCAGAGATTATTTTTCATACTCTGCCTTCGTTATTTGAAGAGAAGCGGAAGTGCCTTAAACCTGCACTCTTTCTAATGGCCAGCAGGGGGCGATCCCTGCGTTTGCTAAAAGAAGTTCGTGATTGTGTATAAGTCTTCGGGAAAATGACCTTTGGCTCTTTTGAACTACGACCTCAGTAAACACTTTGCTGATGTTTTCATGGTCTTATTCACTAGTTTTAAAATATATTCATTTTGTAAATTATGGTCATGTTATACTCAAAAAGGATGATAATGGAGAATATGCTTTGGATGCCTACTTTGAAATTGACGTCACTACGATATAATGGTGCTGTGTGCTCAGTTTCTCAGATCCATCTCCTGCTCCTCATATCCATTTTCAAAACATCACGACGGCAATGCCAAAACCGCTCAGCTTCAAGCTTTGCATTGTAGTACACTAACAGATGGGTGGCATCATGGCGGCTATGTCCATCTTCAGAGCTTTCATCTGCAATGTCATCAGTTCTTTTGATTGTATTATCACATGAAGGCTTTTGATAGCTTATTTGCCACCACTGGCTCTTTCAGGCAATCCAGTGAATTGTCTCACTGCTTCAGATTTGTAGGAAAATGTGGAAGTAACCTTCATTCTTATTAATAACACTACAGAATGACAGAAATTAAGGAATAAAATGTCCTTTGAAATTACTAAAAAAAAAAAGAGGAATCCGGCTGCTAGTTCAGGTCAGGAACTCGAGCCGTGCTGCATCACACGTACCCAAACACTCTCCACCGTCCTCAGGTCATGTACTCAACACACCATCCAAATCTGGCGGTCTATTCTGCATCGCTACCTGCTGTTTCCATGCCTCCACCCCCAGCAACAACCTGCGGGCTCCGAGGGAATATTTACTCATCACTCTCCGGTTCCTATGTGTCTCATATTTTCAGGGAATTGTGAGCTAGGAGCCTAAATGATGAACTCTAATTATATTCTGCTGCTTAAATTAAGCAGTTGTTTCTATCATGGCTTGTCTGACTGAAATGTGCTGAGGACAGGGATTTATGCTAATAATATGTTGGCAGATGTAAGGTTTAATGGATCTGGAGCAAATCACGAGTAACATAACAGGTAATGTGACATGTTAATGCTGCTCCTCATATGTAGAGTCTGAATAGGCTGCGAACTGTCTTTGCTCGGGATTAATGGAAGTGAGTTTGGGAGAAAAATGTTTCAACAACTTCTTTTACATGATAGAAGGTGTTGCTTTGACTGTGAAGTTATTAAATCATCCATGCTGAGGCGAACACAGCCGACGGATCCAGGTTCGTCTTGCCGCAGCAGCTTTAATTTCCAACCGAGATGTGTCAGAGTTCTCGAGCTAACACTAATTTATGATGATAATACGTCTCCGCCCGCAGCAGCGCAGCTTACTCAGGAGAGGAGGAGGGTTGTATCTGCGGCTCTGTGTGATGGTGAGACAGCAGCGTGATGAAGAGATGGAGGAGGAGGAGGAGGTAATGAGCCCTCTGAGGAGCATATTTTCTGCAGACGTTAGAGCAGTTATGACATGGTGCTCTGGGAGGTTGAAACATCAGCACAAAAACTAGAGGCAGAGCTTTTCTCTGCTTTCTGAGCAGCCAAAAATGTTCACATTTTCACATCATATCATAATCATTCACTGTTTTCCTGACTGACAGCACTGCACTGTAGATACCGCTTGGATATTCCAGTTTTCACAGGATGAACTCATACGGTAGTGACTTGCCAATTACAAGGCAGGTGTCCAAAGCACACCCTGCTTTATCCTCCTATTTGATGCTAATGGGGGTCATAATTTTAAAAATGAACACCCTGCTGTTTTAAATACAATTTAAAACAGTAACTGAGATTATAAACTCATGAAAAGAGTTTACTGAGGTCACACGTCAAAGGAGTGAAGGTCTATTTTTACATAGACTCAATACAACCTGTGTGTTGTTTGAAAGACAGACACAGAAGGCCCTAAATCTACATTCATCTGTGGGTGAAACAGAGGTGGCAGGAGAGCCTCTTGATACTCAAACAGGAGTCTACAGTTCTAATCCTACATGGAACCAATGATTTTCACACCTTCTCTGTGAGCCCACTGAGGCTGCATTTTTCTTTGCTGTTTACTTTTTCTCTAACTTGTCAGTTGGTTAGATTTAGGCAACAAAACTACCTGGTTAGAGTTACAAAAAGATCACGGTTTGGGTTAAAATAGGACTAGATCTTTTTTCCAAGCTCAGGAGTTTTAAAAAGAAACAAGGTGCAGGTATAAGAGACATTTCTAATAATATAAATTAGTTTCAAAGTCGTGCTGACTACCATGAATGAAAGGCAGCCCATCCATCCATCCGTCCATCCATCCGTCCATCCGTCCATCCATCCATCCAGCTCCTTTTTAAAACTTCTGTGAGGGAGCATCCAGGCAACCAAGAAACCCAAGCTCTGAAAAAAGCTCTAATCATATTTTAACCCAAACCGGTCTTGTTCTATTGTGTTACAATGAGAAGGGAGGTGGCTTTAAAGGGAGAGGAGCCAGTACATCTTGTTTCTGATTCTGAGAAGCAGCATAAAAGCCCAGTATAAGATAAATAAGGATTCATTTGAACTGCGAATCATGCAGAGTCCAAGAATTAAAATACGGCACTGGAGAGGAGAATAATACCCCCCTTAACATTTTTACATGAGATCAAATTGCAGTACCACAACCTTTGTGTCCATTTGGAAGTGAGGGGTCTCAGCAGAAGTAAAGGTAAATTCAGTTCAGTTCAGCTGTTTTTATATAGCACCAAATCACAACAAACAGTCACTTCAAGGCGCTTTATACTGTAAGGTAAAGACCCTACAATAATACAGAGAAAACCCAATAATCAGACGATGCCCTATGAGCAGCACTGGGTGACAGTGGGAAGAAAAAAACTCCCTTTGAACAGGAAGAAGTATATCTAAGGGATGGTTCGGGGTCACCTGATCCAGCCCTAACTACAAGTTTTATCAAAAAGGAAAGTTTTAAGCCTAATCTTAAAAGTAGAGTGTGTATCTGCCTCCCGGACTTGCTGTTGGCTTTTTTGAAAAGCTGCATTCAAGCGTGTCTCCATAGCCTCTGTGCTGGTTGAATTCCCCCAATCCCTATGTACAAGTAGTCAAAGAGGGATGCAAATGGACACCAAAATGGGACCATAAATCCCACAAGAGATTGAATGCTGTTGGGCTTGAACAGTAAAAGGAATGGCAGAAATTCACCACTGACACGAAGAAGCAAGCAGTCGAAGACTGGAAAAGCACACGAGAAGCAGAGAAAATAACAGTTTTCATTGGTTTTAATTCACTAGAAAGAAATTCTTTGTATATTATGACTTTGGTTTTCTAAGCTAAGCTACAGGACCAACAACAGCATGAATATAAACAAGAGCAGCCCACATTATAGGCTGTTCCATATATGTTTTACACTGGTGACAGTACACATGTAGCACCTACA
Source organism: Archocentrus centrarchus (assembly GCF_007364275.1). Lineage (NCBI taxonomy): Eukaryota > Metazoa > Chordata > Actinopteri > Cichliformes > Cichlidae > Archocentrus > Archocentrus centrarchus. The sequence goes on along the minus strand of NC_044352.1, from coordinate 5,028,469 downwards.
GACTATCATGCCAGGATCTGTCGGCAAGTCTTTAAAACATGTTTAAAAATTAAAATCCAGCATGATGATGTCAGTGTTTAAACCTCAGCCACGATGTGAGTACTGCAGGGGCACCACGGGTGCAGTTGTGTTTTTGTGCACATACTGAATGAAGATTGTGTAACTTCATTGTCACAGGGCTGAGAGACCAAATACAAATTTCCCCTCAGAGACAATAAACCTCATCTCTATTATCGCTCAGCCATTTACGGTTTGCATGCTCAGGGAAGCAAATCCTGTCCTCACAAAAAGTGCACAACAACACACGCACACACGCGTGCACACAAACACACAGAACAATTATTGTGTGCCCAGAGACCTGCTGTATCATGTGTAATCTACGGCTCTGTTGCTGTGGGTTACCATCTTCTGTCGCTATGGTGACAGCAGCTGAGACGAAATGTTCCTCCTGACACAGCAACTGCCCCCCCCACACACACACACAAAACAGACTCGTGATTTTCCTGCCATCTTTGAGAGGACCCACAGTAAAATGATGCATCTGCAGGTCTCCAGCACAGACCCTGAACATGGTTCTAATCTGAACCTTCAAACATAAGGTCCAGAAGAAGAAGATCAGTCCAATATCCTCCAAACATCTAAAACTCAGTTTGATCTTCACGTAGATGCCACAACCTCACAGCATCTCAGTTTCTCTGCACTGATTCTCTTCACCAAATTAATCAATACCTAATCATTGAAATGGAACACAGAAGAGAGGCACACATGCAGCTGTATGTGTGTGTGTGTATACCGGCAGGTAGAACATAAACAGCAGCGGCATCATTCTGCATCAGTATCAGGTTACTGTGATGATGCAGCGCTGTGGAGATGAACGGATGAATAAACACATATGACACATATGTAAACACGCTCGCTCTCGCCGTATGTCTGTGTGTGCTGTCCGTGGGACTGGTCCTTACCTGAGCGGTGTGGATCAGAGCGGTGCTGAGCAGCAGGAGGCCGAGAGACGCCATGCTACAGGGCGAGCACACACACAAACACACACTGAGGCAGGATGCAGACTGATAGCAGGGAGGAGGGGGTTGGGAGGCAAAGGAAGGGTGGGAGGGAACAGAACGGGGGAGGAGCGCTGACTCAGGAGAGGAGGTGAGAGGAGAAGGCAAAGAGAAGGAGGAGAGAGGGAGGGATTATGAGATGGATGGAGAAAGGTGAGAGAGGGATGGAAGTGAGGAGGAAGGGGGGATCTATGAGACAAAGTAGGATATAAGGACATAAGGAAAGACTTAAGGGAGCAAAAATGGAGATAAGGACATAAGGAGTTGAGGAGTTAAATAAGATAGGAATGAAGAGAGAAGATGTAGAAGGAGATAAAGGCATAAAAAAGACACTAAGGTGTCAATATATAAATAAGGAACAACTTGAGATAAGGAAAAACTGAAGGTGGGATATAAAGATACAAAAAAGAAAATAAGAAGACAAGGAAAGAGATAAGGCCAAGAAAGAAAAATGGATAAGATGGGATATAAGGGTATAAGTCGGGGTGGGACTCAATTTAAAAAATTAATCGAATTAATTAGAAGCTTTGTAATTAATTAATCAAAATTAATCACATTTTAATCGCATTTAAATATTTAACATGAGAAATATTAATTTAAATTTGGTTGATGAATGAATCAGTATACATAAGCTTAAACTTCAAAATTTTGTTTATTTTCCCACCAGTCTACACAGACCAATGAAGGGTGGAAGTGCTCCTGTGATAAGCAAACTGCTGAAATTAAAGTTAAGCATCATAACTGGATAGTTTTATTCAACATTAATGTCTTACTTAATATAGTTGGAAATTAATCATTCGCTCAGCTGTATTCCTTGATGTTGTTATGCTTGTTTTAACTGCTTATTTTGAGTAAAAGAATTAAAAATTAAACCACAAATAGGAGAAAAAGTTCGTTCTCCGTTTAACCAGCTGCTTTTACACAGCTGTGCTTCGCATTCACGGTTGCTAGACTCTGATGTGAAGGCTAGCCGCTCACTTCTAATCTTTGCGGTCTTCGCGGGCTGCGAAGGACCCGGTCTACGTGGGCCGGGTCCTTCGAAGAATGCAGCCCCTGAATTTGGACATTGTGCATCAATATAATCTGTATGCCTGGAACTCGTGCACTGAGAAACGTTCCACGGTGCAAAGTGCAATTAAAATGCGTTAAAACTTTTAATTCGTTAATTTTCATGTAGTTAATTAATCGAAATTAACGCGTTAAAGTCCCACCCCTAGTTATAAGAAAGGACCTGAAGAGGTTGGGAAGGAGACAATGATAGAAGGGAGGGGATAAGGTAGGATTTGAGGAGGTGTAGAAGGAGATAAGAGAGTGCAGAGGGGATAGAGAAGGATTTAAGGACATAAGGAAGGAAATAAGTAGACAGAAAAAGATAAGGTCATAAAAAGGGGAATAAGTTTAGTTATAAGGAAGGACTTGAGGAAGTAAGGAAAGACATGAGGACAGAAAGAATATGATGTAGAAGGACATAAGGGCATAACATAAGGGAATATGCATCAGGAATTAGATATGAAGGCAAGTGAGGAGAAAAGGATGTAAAAAGTGGAAATAAATAAGGAAGGAAATACCAAAGGGGCAAGAAACTCAGTACATAAAGGGGACAACGAGTAGGATATAAGGCCATAAGAGAGGAAATAAGGAAAGGAATAATTACATTAGAAAGACATAAAGACCACACACAGGACGCATCGTTGGGGTGTAGTGTGAAGAAGCGTAGTGTGTGTGTGTGTGTCAGGTGGTGGCCAAGGGTGGAGGCCATGGTGGACCAATCCCCGGCTATCGAGGGCGGCTATTGGGACGTCACTTCTCTGATGGAGAAGGAGCCTGAGCTAGCATTTAAGGTTCAGAGATGCTGGCTAGATATAGTCAGGCTCACCTCAATGCATGGCCTGGGCTCTCGAACCAGTCTCCTGGAGAGGAACTGAATCAGAATCTTTATTGTCATTGTACACAGAAGTTGCACAACGAAATTTAAAATGCATTCCTTTCTAGGTGCCTCAGACAATAAATAATAAAATAATAAAAATATGAGTGATAAAAATGATTACTAAAATACAGTGCACAATAGTAAATTAAGACGAATCTAGCCCCAATACACACACCAACGCACGCACACAGTCAGCACTACCACCCCACATCACTGTCCAAACCACACAGAGTTCAGTTCAATGATAGCCCTGGCATAAAAGCTGTTCCTCAGTCTGTTTGTTCTGGCCTTCATTGTCCTGAAACGTCTGCCTGATGGCAGTAGCTGAAACAAGGAGTGTCCAGGGTGTGAGGGGTCCTGGAGGATGTTCTGTGCCCTCCTCTGGCAGCGGGCATTGAACAGTTCCTGGAGGGAGGGCAGGGGACAGCCTATGATCTTTTGAGCCGTGTTGATGATTCGCTGGAGTGTTTTCCTGTCTGCTGCTGTGCAGCTGTTGAACCACACGCACAGACAGTAGGTCAGGATGCTCTCTACACAGCAACGGTAGAAGGACACCAGCAGATTCTGGGTCAGATAGTTGCTCCTAAGAACCCTCAGGAAATGCAGTCTCTGTTGGGCCTTCCTGACAATGCTGGTCGTATTGATACTCCAGGTCAAATCATCCTGCAGATGTACTCCCAGGAACCTAAAATCTGAAACCAGCTCCACTTCATCCCCCTCGATGAACAGAGGTTGAATGACATGTGTTGTCCTCCTAAAGTCTACTACCATCTCCTTTGTCTTAGTGGTGTTCAGGATCAAGTTATTCTCACTGCACCACCTTGACAGCCGCTGCACCTCGTCCCGGTATGCTGACTCATCCCCGCCTGATATGAGCCCCACCACAGTGGTGTCATCCGCAAACTTAATGATGCAGTTACTGGCATGTATGGAGGTGCAGTCATGTGTGTAGAGGGTGAAGAGTAGGGGACTCAGCACACAGCCCTGTGGAGAGCCGGTGCTGAGGCTGATGGCTGAAGAGAGGTGGACTCTGTTCCGGTCTGGAGTTGCCCTCAGTGAGAGGTGGCGGGCAGGGCTGGGTATACTTGTATTCCCTCAGCTTATTGCCTGTACATTGGCGTTTTCACTGATGAATGAGAGGGTCACTTCCCTGTGCCTTCGGGCCAGTGAACAGGTCCTGACTGTTGTTTGCACTTATGACAGAGCACCCACCCTTCTTGGAGCCACTGGGTGGGGTGCTTGAGGGTGCTCCATTTGGGGGAGGATGCTGGACAGACCTGGCACACCTAAATGTATAGTGAGGGTGCTCTGGGGAACGGCTGGCAGAGGCCCCAGTCTGTAAGATCTTTAACTCCCACCTCCGGCAGAACTTCAACAGCATTCCAAGGGAGGCTGAGGACATTGAGTCCAAATGGACCATGTTCCGCACCTCCAGTGTTAAGCTGTAGCTGGAAGGTGGTTGGTGCCTGTCATGGTTGTAATCCCAGAGCCAGATGGTGGACCCCGGAGGTGACGGCAGCCATCAAGCTGTCTTATTGGGCTTGGTTAGCCTGTTGGACTTTGGAGGCGGCCAAGCAGAACATAGCTTGGGCGATGGCTGAAGGTGTTGAAGAAGTTTGGTGAGGCCATGAAAAAGACTTTCGGACTGCCTGGAAACGACTCTGGCAAACTCTCAGGTGACTCAGGAGAGGAAAGCGGGGCTCTACTCACATAGTATATAGTGCGGGTGGGGTACTGCTAAATTCAATTTAGGATGTAGTCAGGCAATGGAAGGAATACTTTGAGGACCTCCTTAATCCCACTGGCATGTGTTAGGTAGCAGAAGCAGACTCTGGGGATGAGTAGGACTAATCACCTATCATTAGGGGGGGGGTGTCACTGGTAGTTAAATAACTCCTATGTGGCAGGGCCCCTGGGGTGGATGAGATTTGCCCTCAGTTCCTGAAGGCTCTGGATGTTGTAGTGCTGTATTTGTTGACACGCCTCTGCAACATCATGTGGAGATCTGGGGCGATGCCACTGTATTGGCAGACTAGGATGGTGGTTCCCATCCTCAAGAAGGGGGACTGGAGGGTGTGCTCCAACTACTGGGGATCACACTCCTCAGCCTCGCCGGGAAGGTCTATGCCAGGGTGCTGGAAAGGAGGGTCCGTCCATCAGTCGAACCTCAGATTCAAGAGTCCTGGTTGTGGAACGATGAACCAGCTCTTCATCCTCTCAAGGATATTCGAGTGTGCGTGGGACTTTAAATGTGCTTTGTGGACCTGGGGAATGCATTCGACCGCGTCCCTTAGGGCATCCTGTGGGGGGTGTCTGGCCCTTTGTTATGAACCATTCACCTCCTGTACAACCACAGCGAGAGCTTGGTCCACATTGCTGGCAATAAGTGGGGTGGGTGTTTGACTGTGCCAGAGCTGCCCTTTGTCAATGAGTCTGTCTGAAATTTTTATGGACAGAATTTCTACGCATAGTCAAGTGGCTGAAGTGCTCCCCCCACAACCCAGCCCTGGATAAGTGAAAGAAGATGGATGGATGGATGGATGGATGGATGGATGGATGGATGGATGGATGGATGGGACACAAGAAGAGATATGGAGATAACTAATATAGAATAAGGACATAAAAAATATAAAGAAAAAGAGAAAGGGGCAAGGATTAAGATTACGACATAAGGGATGGTGATATGAGGGAGAAGATAAGGGCACAAAGCAGGTAATGCAGAGACAAGAAGAGAAGGATATAAGAAAGGGTAAAAGGCAGTGTGGAAGAAGATGTTACAGAGATAAGGAGTTACATAAGAAGGAGTTAAGGATGTAGAGAAGGAAATTAGGAGAGAGAAGGATAATTGGAAGTTGCTAAGGATGATAGTAAGGACCTAAGCGAGTAAACAGGAAAGAACAAATTAATGTAATGACAGAGATAAGAGGTGGGATTAAATTATGATATAAGGGGACACAGAAAGAGATACAGAGATCCCTGGTGGTAGTGACATAACGAAAGCTCTAGGGACATAAGAAAGAAAGCAAAGTGGGGTTATGAGTGATTCTACACTGGATACAGATGTGGATGAGAGACTGAATGGTTGTCTGTCTCTTTCTGTTGGCCGTGTGATGGACTGGCAAACTGTCCATTCACCCTGTCTTATTTAGATGAAACCCTTATTTGGTTTCACCCGCTCACTCCTGTCTATAAACACAGAATCAGACTGAGACGAGTTTGTCGTTTATTGAAACTTTCCACAGCAGAGGGAACAGGATGTCTATAGCAACAAGTCACACACACATCATCGCTGTCAGCACCATCGCCATGGTTACTGATGCTGAGTAGAATAATGTGACACAAGAGGTTGCATCAGTGAGGCAGAGAGGAGGGTGATAATAAAGAAAAAGAGTAGGAGTGGCATAAAAGACAAGGGAAAGGGTAAAAAGAGAAAATGAAGTAGCATGGACAAGTAATGATGACACACACACACACACGCACGCACGCACGCACGCACGCACACACACTTTGACAGGAAACAGGAAGCAAAATCCCACTGATCATCATACTGTCCATATCATACCAAAGGAATGAGTATGTGTTTCCACTGGGGCCTTACACAATTCAGTCTTAATGGTTGATTATAGTTCCACATAGCAGATACATGCAGGTAATAGTACCTTAAAGCCACTATTTCAGTACATATCACATCCTGTGAGTACATTTTCCCTTGTGGTATCTAAAGCTACTACACAACCATTTATCAAAAAGATCACGCTGTATCAGAATTAGTAACACACCTGTACTGTTGCTAGCATATTTTCAGAAACACAAACCAGAAGATACAGAGGAATAAATTGGCATTAATGTGATCAGCGCTTAACTTTACTAATGGGTTATAGCACAATCATAGTTAATTAACAGGGATAAAAGTAATGCATCAAACACACGAGAGAAAAACCCAGAAAACAAAAGATTTTATGGTTTAGGAAAATTCCCGTTTCACTCCCCAGACTGCTTCCCAGCCAGTCTTTGTGGGGTGGTCACATATCAAGGCTTGCAACATACTGTACATCAGGGGTCATCAACTACATCTGTCCAAGGGCCAGAATCTTTCTTGGCAGACAGTGTGAGGGCCAGATGCTCTCGTAAAGTAAAATAAAAGTAATATTTTATCCTAAGTAATATATTAGTATATCAGTTTTCCTCTCAAATTTATACTAGTTTTAATGATATGATGTTCAAGTCTTGCACTTAGATGTTCTTCTCTGTTTTGTTGACAGTTGTTATGGAGACGCTGCACATGTGTGCAGTTGTGCCCATTATAGATATAATGGGCACGGGAAACAATAAAATGTTACATGAGAGCAACAAGTTTATCTCTGCACAACTTACTTTTCAGATATTTTTTAAATGAATATAGAAACACGTAGAGTTCAGATGCAAAACCCTCCAAATCTGCCTGAACTATTTTAAAAGAGTTTGTTTTTTTTAATCTGGCTCTTATGGTAAATTTTAGTACTTTTATTTCACAAGCAATGATGAGGCGCCTTTTTTCACAAATGTAAATATAGTAATTTACCTACTTTTTAATGAATATTTTGTTTTCAGGCAAAACCAGCAAAATCTTCAGTCCGTCTTCTGCCCAGTGTGAATAAAGTCAAAAGGTGCAAATATCAGACTATGATAAAAACATTTCGAGGCAGATTCACACAGTACAACCGCAATAGTACAAAATGGCAGCACATTTGTTTTAACAACAGAATACAAGATACTAAGTCGCGGGGTTCCTGACAACCGAGGGACTGAGGCATGGGGGTGGGCTGGGGTGGCTATGACCGCATGTATTCGGGGTACGCCGAGCCACCTACCAGTCCGGTCCCCCACAAGCAGGCTGTGTGGAAAAACCTCACAGAGTAGGAGACGGGAGCCCCGCGCAGGCCGGGGAGTACGCACAGTAGCCGGTAATGATCCTTCCGCAGGTTTATCGACAGAAATCTCGTTACGAATTTTAATTCCTTTAGTTAGACAAGTTTGATTGCCAAACATGTTTTCTACACAAAACAAGGTTAGACTCACCTTCAGCGGTGTTTACAATCTGATCATCACCAACAAAAGCCGGCTCCTCAGTGCAGCCAGAAAATACTTGAAGTCACGTGGTGCGATCTTGCATTCTGATTGGTTCTACGGACATGGAGGCATTTAAGGCCAATGGGAAATCGCGGTTGGAGGCTTTGGACAATTCAGACTGGTCAGAGACGCTATTTAACGGGTTATGACGATGGCGGGATGTGGCCCGCGGGCCGCCAGGTGACGTTCCCTGACCTAAAAGAACTAAATTCAAAATGCTGGGCAAACAGTTGAGGCCCATGACATAATCAGTGTTTCACTTCACCAGTCAGTGATCATAATGTTAAGCTTGTATAGCAATACAATTGAACTCTGCCAGTGCTGTTAATTAAAGCTGTGTAATATTATTTATCTTATAATGAGGAGGAGGAACAACCCCCACCTTGATCCTGGTCTGACTCCCATCCCTGCACTCAGACACAGCCTGATTTCGCAGAAAAAAAATACCTTTATTTTAGCAGCCACCTGCAGGCTCGTCTCCCTCTCTGGGTCATCGACCTCTGGGTCACTGTCACTTCCTCCATGGACAGGCCAGCAAAAAAAGTCATGTCAAAAACTCTAAACCTCTATTAATTTATTAAACTTAGATTCATTATTTGAGCTTTTCTTGAAAAGTAATATAAACACTCAAACTGGAGAAGAGCAGAGTTCATTTCAGATCAGTTTATTGAACTTGCACAAACAGCAGACTCAACAAATCAAAAGCAGAAAGTGTCCCAGCGATGTCGAGTAAAAAGCACACAGACCAGCAGAAAGACCAAAAACATATATTTTAAACTGCGCACAAAACAAATGCAATATGCAGGTTACAGAAGTGCCAACAGGCCTTTGCAAAGTCTAGGATGTGTTTCCACTGAGGCCTTACATACACGGTTATATGCTTCAGTCTATATGGTTACAATACTTCTACACAGCAGACGCATTCAGGTAACAGTATTAAGCAGACAGAATACCCCAAACCATTATGTCTATATATACCATATTCTCAACAGCAGGACATTTAAGGGTGGATTGGAAGATTTGCAGTAACATTACTACTACAACTAATAGTAGTAGTACTCAAAGTGACATCTGTACAATACAAACATACATTCTCTCCACAGATGAATTAATATGAATAACTCGTAACATTGTCACTGGTTTCAGGTTTCTATTCGTCACCGATGTCTTGGTGGTTAATTCAAGTTGTCAATTTGTCATCTATAACTTTCTTTTTTAATTATTTCTTTTACAAAAAGTCATTATACTGAACATCTAACCCCACATTTCCCTCATCTCTTTCCCAGGGAGTGTTGCATCGGTTGGTTCACTCCGATGCCTCCTGTGAAGGAAAGACAAACGGGAGAGATACTCTTATATAAAAGCTGCTGGTCAAATGATCAGTATCTAAAAAACAAATATTAAGTTTAATTTTTTGGGTCAGGGAATTAAAAACAAACATCATTCTGCAGAATGCAGAAATTACAGCAAAAGATTCAAGTTCACTTGTGGCTTGAAACAAAAGCGAGTCAATCCCCCACAGATGCCCATGCTAGAATATCCAACGGCCTGGTACATACAACTGGTTGGATAGTTTCCACCTTCAGTTTCCGCTTTGAGGGGAGGAGGAATTAGGGGAATGGTCTCTCTACACAGGGTGGTGTAGCAGTCTGCTAGACCTCCTCTCTGGTCCGTTGAGTAACTGAACTTGATTTTTTTAACACCTGTTGTGTTGTTCGTATCTTTAATTCAACTATCTGACAAATGCTATGGCTTGCATTGTGGTAAAGACCATCCAAAAAGTTAGTGTTTCATTAGTTTATACTAATTACCAGGTGACTGTGCTTTGCACCTGTACAGTCCGGATGCAGCCTGCTATGCTAGGTAGCGGATACCTTTGCGCTTCACCCTCCACTCCAAATATGGAAACTTCTGGCTCCAAACAGCAGACAGGATAAGGACCAAAATATTAAAATCAAGGTTTCAAAATGAGGCTTCACAAAGCAGTGGGTGACATCACTGTTGTCATGTACACCTTTCATACACAGTCTATGGGTTTAATTAATTCCTTCAATGCTGCAGCGCCCCCTGGTGTGGATCCTCGAGGCTCTATTTTTTTTTTCTATGTGAAACAAGTTACTAATTAATTAAGAAGTAGTGAATTAATTAAAAGTACTAGATAACATATAATAGGATAGATGGAATATACTGAATATGCTCCACTGACTAACCTGCTTCCTGACAGCTCACATATGATTGGAGAAGGAAGTGGGCACCCCCTGCTGGTTGTAGCTGTGTGCCGTCTGGAGGAGAACAAAACAGGATATATTCAGTCTATTCAGTATATCCAGCCCTTGTGGTAAGGAAGCAGACAAAAGCAGTTAGCTAATCAATAAAGGAACCATTTTGTTTCAACTAAAACCACAGACCTTCAGTGAGCTCTTCTCTTAAGTTACCTGCTGCAGGATTTTTCTCCTCAGCGTTAGCTCAGAAATGTCTGCTCACCTGGTTGTGTCCCTGATGGCTGTAGTCAGGTTGGTAGCCTCCCTGGTTGCCAGTGAATTGGTCTTGTTCATGGGCCCCCTGCTGGGTGTGGGTATCGGGTGCAGCAGGTTTCCCCTGAGGAGGTGGAGCCTGCATGAAGGGAGCGATGATGCCCATCTCCTTAAAGACGAACCAGAGGTTTCCCACCCACAGGATCAAGTTAATGAAACCAAATGCCTGTGAGAGGAGATGGTGAAGCTCATCACTGCATTCTCTGTTTAGATGCAGATACAAAACTCCATCAACTTTTGAATGTTGATGAATGTCAGCATCTTAAAGAATTTCAATTAAATTCCATTTTATTTATATAGCGTCAAATCACAACAGTCACCTCAAGTTGCTTTATATTGTAAGGGAAAGACCGTATAATGAAGCCAAAGATCTCAAATTCAGATTTTGGCAGATTTTTGTTCCCAGAGGAGCAGTTCCTCTAACGGCCACTGGAGGCCGACTAAAAAATCTAATCAGTCCCATTAGACTCCCGCTTAAAAATACTTTACAACTTTGCAGCAGAAAGTATCGCGTTTACAACAATGTTTAGGTGTAAGTATATTATGGCTTTAAATGATAAATTATCTGGATTGAGGCCACACTGAGTGACACGTAGTGGCATTTTGTCTTGTGTGTGGTTGCACTAAAAGACAAACGATGTGCTCTGACCAAATACAGCGAATACAATTGCTCGAGTGTTTTCAAATGCACAAATATTCAAATGCCTAATAGCGACTTCCATCATATTTTGCTGAATATATGGAATATGGAATCATGAATGGATGACTGACCCAAAATATAAGACAATAAAAACCTGGTTTTGGACGTTTTAATAAACATCCTGATGCTGTTTTTAATAGAACCTAATAGTGTTTGGTTTCCTTGTCCAGAAATCAAGCTGCCTGATAGACTGACTATGCAGGGAAAGCTTCATCCTCATTCATCATCAATGACTCATCAGCTGATTGTGATAATTATGATAATTTTCTGTGCCAGTCAGTTTATGTAACAAACATTTGTGGCTTCTTTTTTGGTGTAAATGTTTTTAATTCATTCTCAGTAAAATTCTGTGTTTTAGTGGTCAGTAATGACTCTACTGACACTGCGATATTGGCACTAGTAAGTTCTGAAAGGTTCCCCGCCGTATGATAAGGGTCCCAGCTGCCCAGAGAAAGTCTTACCACAGAGGTGCTGAGTCCAGACATGACCGGGTCGTGGACTTCGCGGCACCTGTTGATCCCACTAACATAACAGGCGGGGATCATAGTGATGACATTATCTGGATTGGTTGCAGCCTTGACGTCAGACAGACCTTTGGCCCAGGCCGCTGAACTCACCAGCCACATGAAGGCAAACACTCCGGTCACTCCCAGATCCTGAAACAGCACACACACACACCAAGTGAGGAAAATTTCTCATAAGTCAACTGGGAAGTCTGGCAGCTGCACTTACAATCAGCGGGCCCTTGTTGTTCTCCTTGTATTTGTCAAAGAAGAAGACGTAGATGCTGAGAGCCGCTGTGGAGTAGAGGAGGGCGAAGACGCCAATGGTGACAAAGAATTCGGCCGAGGAAGAGTAGTCGCCCACCAGGAAAATACGATCTCTGTACCCATCCTTACAATTGGGGGCGTCAAAATACTCTTGGTGGAGTCTGACAGAGGAGGAGTTTAAAGTTTTGAGTTAGTGACGGTGAAGAGAAACAGCCACATGGACTTTGGTGACCAACAATAACTAATAAGAACTTTAGAGCTCTGACAGTCACACCATCTGATCAAAAATCCCCAAATGAGCCCAAAATGCACCTCAAAGCTCTGAAGAACTACTGAAAAGACTAAAGAAGACCCAGGAGTGCTGACTCACGGACATTTGTGAATAAAATCAAGCTTTCCTAAACCAGGATAATACATTTAAATGAGCAACATGAACCCAGGATCCTGCTGCACCCATTAACCTGGGGAATTACATTTAAATAGGTAAAACTTTGGTGTGTGTACTGACCTGAATGGATACTCAAACTCCACCTCTATACTCAGGTCGCTGTACGGTCGGTTATTGCACTCTACCGCAATCCTGAAAATCCCAGAATAACTGCCACAGGTGGAGAAGGCAAGGATGGCGAAGAACTGGAAGAAGAAAGAGGAGCAAAAGACTCCAATGTATTTTCTATTATTATTCAGTAAAGAAAGCTCCATATTTTTCACTTTTGCACTAAAAGAAGAATTTTATATGGACCAATCCTCATGTGAATGCATGTATGTGATATCACTGAGTTCCAGTGCCACTTTAGAGATAACCCCTTGAGTGTCATTTAAGTTGACCTCGTATCAAACCTAGCTAGATATGTAGGGTTTGTATTGAAATTGAGGTTGCTCTGGTCTTGACTAGAGGTGCTACACAAACTTTAGCTTCCATTAAACTAGATGTTGTGAAGATTGGATTAAAATAAGTCGTATAACAATTCTCATGATTGAGGCCAAACTTTTAACCTTGATAGTATGTGTGTTTGTTCTTACATACCTAAATTTCATTAACATCTTTCCCTACATTTAGGTTGCTGGGTTTTGTCTGGTTGCACTAGTCAATCTGTATTATGCCTGAAAACATTCGATGCTTGGGCTCAGACATGGTATGGTACACATTTGGTGTCATAGCAAACCGCAGGTTCCAAGTCATCCAAGCGAGACCGTCAAACAGTATTTTATTTCTTATTTTTGAGTTGAGGGTATAAAAATTAGAATAAGCTGTTTGTTTTGTGTTGGATTCATAAATGAAAAATTAACCAGAATTTAAATTAATTCATCTCTTACAGTGGAAAAGAAAACATCTGGCAACGCTACATTATTTTGGAACAAATTCAGATTGGGGGTCATTGCTGTGGGCTATCCGGAGCTTGGTCCGCATTGCTGACAAGAAGTCCTATTTGTTTCCAGTTGGTGTTGGACTCTGGCAGGGCTGCCCTTTGTCACTGACTCTGTTCTTATTTTTATGGACATAATTTCTAGGTGTAGCCAAGTAGTGGAAGGCTTCTACCTTGGTGGCCTCAGACCTTCATCTCTGCTTTTTGAGGATGATGTGGTTTTTTGTTGGCTTCACTGAGCAATGACCTCCAGCTTGCACTGGGGTGTTTTGTGGCTGGAATGAGAATTAGCACCTCAAAGTCTGAGGACATGGTCCTCAGTAAGAAAAGTAGTGGAGTGCCCAATCTTGGGAACAAGTTACTGCTCCAGGTGGAGAAGTTTAAATATCATGGAGTCTTGTTCATGAGTTAGAGAAGAGTGGAGTGGGAGCTTGACAGATGATGCAGTGATGTGGTCCACTGCGGTGAAGAGAGTGCTGAGTGTAAAGGTGAAGCTGTTGATTTACTGGCCAATTGACATTCCTGCCCTCACCTACACTCAGGACCTCTGGGTAGTGACCGAAGGAATGAGACTGTGAATACAAGCAGTGAAAATGAGCTTCCACAGAGCGGTGATTAGGCTCAGCATTGGAGATAAGGTGAGGAGATTGGCCATTTGAAAGGGGCTTGAAGTATAGCCACTACAGCAGGTCGGGCATCTGACCAGGATGCCTTCTGGGCTCCTCTTAGATGAGATGTACCAGGCATGACCCACAGGGAGGAGGCGTGTATAATATGATGCATTTTATAAAGACAGCTGTACTGTAGTTTGGATGCCTCCAACTGATTAATAAAACTGGACAGGCACTCAGAGAGCAGATCTTTATTTTCAGTTTATAAAAAGTTCAAAAGGTTGAAGTAAATCACTGGTGCCAGACAGGAAGAACCACAGTATCTGCCAAAAAAAGGGGAAGATCAGCACGCCGCTTCAGGTTATAAAAAAACAGCTTTGAAATAGAAAAACCCACTCACATCCCCACTTTTCATTACGGCTTTTGTAAAAATGGCATTGTGAAGCATTAATGATATCTTATAATGTTTCCATAAGATTTTTCTGAGCTTTAAACAGGAATGTGAGATCAGCATTAAATGTATCTGTGCTGCAGTTGTAGTTTTTTGTGGTGCAGGTGTTGGTCTGATGAACTCACCCATTCTAGGACCTTAATGAAGCCCAGAGGAGCCTTCAGCACCCCGAACTGATAATGGGACACCAGCTGCAGACAGAAAGACACACACTAGGTATTTTCATTTGAGGAGCCTGATGAAAAACAGGGGCGGTAATGACCTGCTGTTCAGGAGCACTTTTACTCAGGGACGTCAGAACATCAGGCGCAATATCATTAATGACTAAAACAAAAGAAAACAACACATTTTTAGGAACACTTTCAGTGTTTTTCAGTGCTGAAAACCTTCCTCAAAGATTTTGGTCCATATCGACATGACAGCATCACACAGTTGCTGCAGATTTGTCTGCTGCACATCCATGATGCAAATCGCCCATTTCACCACGTCACAACGATTCTCTGTTGGATTCAGATCTGGTGACTGTGGAGGCCATTTGAGTGAACTCACTGCCGTGATCAAGGAACCAGTTTGAGATGATTTGAACTTTGCAACATGTAGTGTTACCCTGCTGGAAGCAGCCTTAAGAAGATGGTACATTGTGGTTTTAAACGAACAGCAACAGCGCTTACGTGGGCTGTGGGGTTTAAATGATGCTCGGTTGGTACTAAGGGGCCCAAAGTGTGCCAAGAAGCTATCCCCCCCACCATTACACCAGCCTGAACCATTATTACAAGGAATGGTGGATCCATGCTTTCATGTCGTTTATACCAAAGTGTGACCCGACCATCCAAATGGCACATCAGAAATCAGAACTCATCAGAGCAGGAAGCACTTGTCTGATTTTGGTGAGTCTGTGTGATCTGTAGCCTTGGTTTCCTGTTTTTAGCTGACAGGAGTGGCACGCAGTGCGGTCTTCTGCTGCTGTCGCCCATCTGCTTCAAGGTTAGATGTGTTGTGTGATTAGAGATTCTTTTCTGCACACCTTGGCTGCACAGCTGTAACGACTCTCATAGGCCCCGGGGCAGATATTTTTATTGAGCCCTTACTGCCCCGTTTTACCAGAACAAACACGTCTCACATTCTCTCCCTCTCTCTCACACGCACACAGACACATACAATAAGGGCAAAAATAATGGCATATATAGAAACTCTGACCCTTCACTATATATGTGATGAATTACTTTATATTTGAGATTTCCTAAAGACTTTGTTAAATATTCTAGTGAATAATGATCATGAGTTTTTGATTCAACATCATATTTAAATTTATTTAAGGATGTAGGTGGTTTTAGCAAATGCTAAATCATGTGATGTTGTATTTCACTGCATAATATATATATATATATATATATATATATATATATATATATATATATATATATATATATATATATATATATATATATATATATATATATATATATATATATATATATAGGCCAAAGTAACACAAAGACAGCTGTAATGTCTGTAAGCATAGAACAAAGAGAGAAGCCCACTGACCGGATGGGTTAATTATTAATGGAATTCCTCATTCAACAATTGTTTCCTGTGGACCAGCTTCTGCAAAACCTCTCTCCTTCCTCTTTTGCTTATCTTGCTAAACATAATTTAAAATCCACCAGCAAATGACTAAAGAAACTCACCTAAATACAAGCTGTTGCATAGCTGAGGTCAACAGGTTCACAGGTATTTTACATAAATGACAGGGAGTCAACTAAAATTCCATTCATTAAAAAAATGTATATTACATGAAAAAGTTGGGCTTTGGTTCACAAGAGGAAAACCATAACTTATATAACATATAATGTGTCCACTCTACTGAAATTCTGAGAATATGAGTGTCCTGTGTAACGTAGAGGAGGGCCCCATTAAATAGTCATTGTAACTGGCCTATCCTCAGAATGCCGGGGTGTTGCCCTGTTGGACTTACTGCCTTAGATAACCACAATTACAACCAATCAGAGTTCCTGTTTCCTTCCTGTCAGCTTAAAGCAGTGTGGCTGTTCTCCTCTGAACCCCGGCCTCAACAAGGCATTTTACCCCAGAGAACTGCTGCTCACTGGATATTTGATCTTCTTCATTCTCTGTAAACCCCAGAGATGACTGTGTGGGAAAATCCCAGCAGATCAGCAATTTCTGAAATACTCAGACCAGCCCGTCTGGCACCAACAATTTTGTTGGTGCCAGACTTAAATCGTCTTTCTTCCTTATTTTGATGCTCGGTTTGAACTTCAGCAGGTCGTCTTGACCGTGTCTACATGCTTAAATGTACTGAGCTGCTGCCATCATCAGGGATTAGGACACAAATAAGCAAAATAATATTCCAATGTTTCCAGAAGCAGGAGGAATATCTTGTTTCACTTAATGTAGGTACAGTTAAGATCATTATGATCACATTTTCAGAAACAATTAATCGACACTTTATATATAAAAAACAGCCTGAAAGATGCGAACGTCCCAGGATACATTACAAACATCTGACTTGCACTTGTTTATCCTGAATGCATCATTATGACACCTCTAGCCTTCTCACGTTAGCTTTATTTAATAAATTACGTGATTAATAGGGTCAAAAGGTTTTGATAGATCGAGGAAACAAATATAATCGTGTTTTGTCTTTTTACTGGGAAACAACAAATCTAGGTTTATTTCTGAAACCAATGTAACTGTCAGAGGTTATTATTATTATTATTATTTATTCTTGAAGCCCGTCCAAAATAATTTGTACATTTGACAGTATGCTATCCAGAGCAACTGGCCTGGTTTTCCATGCTGGATATTTTACCAGTTTCCTCTTTGACTGCAGGCTCCAGTAGAACAGGATACATGGATACAGGCAGGATGACTTGCATTAACAATCTGAGATTCTTCTGCCGGCTGTCATCAGCATATCGGCCTAATCACCACACCCTCATAGTCAGAAGCGTCACCAACATTAAATTGATCATATTTTATAGGATAACGGATTTTGCGGTGTTTGTTTACTTAACGTGGGAGCTGATCGGTCAGGCTGTATTTTGTGCCTTTCAGTTAAAAGTCTGAGGCGATGACGTGCCGGCGTGTTTTGCTTGAACAGGATAAAAACAGTAATAAATAATCCGGATTTAATCTGCTGTCCGCTGGAAGTTTTTAATGCGTTTTCATGAAGTCTGCGGCTCGTTAGAGCTTGTGAACGGAGCTCCTGTCTTCCGTCGTGTTGTGTTACCAATAAAATCCGTTTTCTGTTTACGATATGAGCACACTGACCTTATTTACTGCCGCCCTTACATCTCTGGGGTCGGATAATGTGTTTGTCCATTGGTTTGGCTTCGGAGCGTCTCCCGGGGTTCTGGTTTTCGGGGCAACCATGTTGTAGTGGCTGTAGTGGAAGTGGATGTAGTCCTCCAGATGTGGTTATTTCTCCAGTATCTCCAGTATGCTCTACGTAAAGTGGGTGTGACCGTTTACAGGAATCGATGCTGGATCCGGTCCAAAAGGAGCAGTTTTTTTGTGTGTGTGTTTCATAACTTTTTTATTCATATTTTCATAGAAAATATGAAACCGTGGTTACAGTGATGCTGCACAGCAGCAACACACCATAACTGGAAATCCCAAAATAATCAGGACAACAGAAGCAAAACGCGCACGCGCGCATGCACACGCACGTTTAATCTCTCCGGTGTTTTGTTCGGTAACACCTGTCGTTATTTCTGCAAATCGTCTCCGATTTTCACCTGTTTGCATTTGTTCAGAGAGGCGGCAGGAAAAGAGGTTGATGTGCGTGGAGTAACTTTTCCTTTATGGTGTTACTTTTTTTGTGTGTGTACTTTAATATTCACCCCAACAACAGGAAAATATGCTCCATGTGAACGAAGACTGCCCCAAGACTCCCCTGCAGCCCACCTCAGTGGGTTCACAGTGGACTTTCCACCCATTCCCCACGCAGACCTCGACAAGCACCTGATATTTTGCTTTTTTTCGTTTGTGGGCCTCCACAAAAACCAAATCTTGTGTGTGAAAAAAAAAAAGATGTTTGCTTTTAATTTTAGAACCTTTCATGCTTGAAATATTTGCAGGGCTCAATCTTGAACTTTCACCTTTAGGTGCAAAAAAGAGATCTTCAGTTCTTAACTTCAGCAGAAAACTGTTGGTCACCTTTTTTTCTTTTTAGGCACATCTCTTAAACTGCTCATTAATACAACTATCAGCCAATCACATGGCAGTAAGGTGTTTCCTGCACCTTTTTGAATCTCTCCCACAAAGAATTAAGGCACTTATGAAGACGGATGGTCCAACCTGGTACTAGCAGGGTGTACCTAATAAAGTGCCTATTGTGTGTATTCCTCATATAGTGTCCTTTTCTCTCCAATCATTTTTCCTTTCTTCTGTCAATTCATCCTTTCATTCCACATTCATCCGCTCACTCATTCATCCGCTCACTCATTCATCCGTTCACTCCTGTGCAGAAACACACAGAATCAGACTGAGATGAGTTTGTCATTTATTGAAACTTTCCACTGAATAAACACAGCAGGGGGATTTTGGTGGGGGATGTCTCCATAGCAACAAGTCACGCACATCATCACTGTCAACACCATCGCCATGGTTACTGATGCCGAGTAGAATATTGTGACACAGGAGGATACATCACAGAGGCGGAGAGGATGGAGATGAAGACTAAAAGAGGGAGGGTAAAAAGAAGGAAAGAAGAGTGAATGAAGGGGGACGTAAAAAGACGGTAACAGGAAGGAAGAGCATAAAAGTATAACAGATGAGAAAAAAGGATTCAAAGAGCAAATGAAATACGGACAGGTAATGATCACACGCTCGCACGCACACACACACACACACACACACACTTGTACAGGAAACAGGAAGTAGAATCACACTGATCTTCAGATACCGAACGACACGAGCAGAAAACACGTCACCATGCGGGAGGAAGATACCGACGCTAAAAACAGCTTCACTTTCAAGAAAAACAACCCAAGAAGAAGAAGAAGAAGAGGAAGAAGCATCACTTTTTTAT
Organism: Archocentrus centrarchus; assembly: GCF_007364275.1. NCBI lineage: Eukaryota > Metazoa > Chordata > Actinopteri > Cichliformes > Cichlidae > Archocentrus > Archocentrus centrarchus. The sequence goes on along the minus strand of NC_044352.1, from coordinate 5,008,889 downwards.
AGACCCGGAACTTCCCAGAAAGACTCGATTGGCTGACAGAAGACAAATTAAAACAAAATGTAAACAAAACATCAACACGCCATAGTAGCTCGCTGACAGGAACGTCCATCTGAAGATTTAAAGCCAATAAACGAGATCTGTATCTGGTCAAGGAAGCAGGAAGTCCAAGAGGAAGCTTTTAACAGAAACACTTTCTACTCTAGATTTTTTATAGCACAATTATTTGGATTCAGAATGGAAAAAAATGACTTTCTGAGTGGGTGAATTTACCCCCATCAAATATGAAAAACTCATGGCGCAACAACCTGGAACTGCATCAGGATGCAATCGTTAGCTATTGTCCACATTTCCTTTAGAAAGCCAGGTAAAGATATTCACCATGTGGTGGAAACGGCTGTTAAACCTCTGATTATCTTTGCATCTCAAAAGCATGAGAACAATCCAAAGTCAGAAGCTTTGCATAAGTCGCAGTTCAAATAATCATCCCATACTTGGCCTTTACGCAGCCCCTCAGTACCTCATCTGTTTGAAACAAGCCGTTTCAGCTCCTGTATTTTTAGGCTCCCCCTCCCCAAAAACCCACTTGCACTTTCTAATTGGCCAACTTCTGGAAGCCTGTCGAGGGGAAGACCCCAAAGCTTGTGAGCTGTACTGCCTGCTTATGTTTCTATGCCTGCTGCAGATCCTGGGATCTCTTCTATTGTATATTTTTGATTGCATTATAGCAGTACCTCTAATCATCAGACTGGTCTTAACTGAGTTTAGACCAAAAGTAGAAGCCAGTAGAATCTGATCTGGGTTCGTTTTAGCAGCAGCGATCATCCAGATGGACGTTTCTGCAGCTGGAATGTAACAGACAGCAGATTGAAACTCGGCTGAGCCCGCTAAACACACAAACTGTGCAAACCGTAATGACGAGGGGCCATTTTGGATCCAGTTTCCACCCGGCGTCACTATGATGCTGTAGGCTGGACTGGGTTTTACTACGTGCCCAGATTGACATCACTTCCTGTTTATTTACATGCAGCGGGGAGGTGATGTTGGCAGATGCTGTATCAGCTTCTTCGATGGGTTCTCATTTAGGTTTGTCTGGTTTTGATCGGATTGTTCTCGGTGTGGACCCAGTCTGAACAGCTTCACGATTGGCTGGTGTGAATCTGGTTTGCTGATGTAGGGAGGCGGGGCATAAAATTGTGGGCGGGGCAGATCAATAGGAAACAAGAAACATTTCAGTCTATATTATATATCTGTTCAAAGTGATATCTATACAACACAAACATACATTCTCTCCACAGATTAATTAATATGAATAACTCTTATCAACATTGTCACTGGTTTCAGGTTTCTATTCATCACCGATGTCTTGGTGGTTTGTTCAAGTTGTGGATTTGTTATCTATAACTCTCTTTTAATCATTTACACATCAATTCAATATAGTGAACATCTAACCCCCCCCTTTCCCTCATCCCTCCCCCACCCCACCCATTAACTTTGCAGCCAGGAGTGTTGCATTGTGGGTAGGTTGCAGGCGACCCACTGTTGGTTCACTCTGACGCTTCCTGTGAAGGAAAGTCAAACGGGAGAAATTCTTGTTAAAAGAAAAAAAAAAACATCAAATCATTTACAAGCCTTTTGACTAAAGCAACATTAACCTTAATAATAATAAAAACTAACCATCATTCTGCAGAAACCAGAAAGGACAACAAAATATTCAAATGTGTGAAAATGTACGTACAGTTAAATCCCCCAAAATAATGAAAGAAAATTAAACGAGGACGACATTTAAGCTCCGTCGATCTCCGAGGATTTCATAGAGTTCCTACACATGAATATGAAGCAGTGACTTCATAATGATTTGAACAAATTAATTCATGAATACACAGCATATGAGCACAATATTAGTCCACATATTTAAAGATGTGAAAATATACATTCATAGAGGGCCTCACGTAGCAAAACTGCAGTTCCTCTAATAGCCACTTGAGGCAGACTCAAAAAGTGAGTCAATCCCCATAGACTCCTGTGTTAAAGTGTCCAACTTTAGAGCAATTATTCAAAAACAATAAATCATGTTTACAGCCTGGTACAAAGCCTGTACAGGAAGTTTCCATAACTATGACTAAACAACTGTTTTGAAGTTGTTTGTGAAGGGATTAACTAACAGACAGTGGGGAGAAGACAGGAAAGCTTGGAGAAAGACAAGACCTTGGGGCAGATTTGACCCTGGGCCTCATGGTGTATGGGTCGCCTGCTCAACCCACTGAACTAAACCAGCGCCCCCGGTGGAGTATTCTTAGCAAAACTGAGAAATATGATGGCTTGATGTGAGGTACAGACTATCCAAGAAGTTTGTGCTTTAGTTTTGATGAGTGAAATTCCAGTGTTCTATTAGTACTTTGCACCAGGATGATAATTTTGCACTCCACCCTCAAGTCCAAATATGGAAACTTCTGGCTCCAAAAACAGACATGCTATGGAACAACAAGCTAAAATTGAGGCTTCAGATCGAAGTTTCTCAAAGCAGTGGTTGACGTCACATTTGTCATGTCCACTCTTCACATCCCCACAGTGCTGCAGCGCCCCCTGGTGTGTGGATCTGTAGTTTGTTATTATGTGAAAGAAGCTGTTCAATAATTAAGATCTGTATCATAGAAATGCAACTGTCAGAATTAAATGGATACTCCGACCCTCCAGATATTTTATTACAATTGAGCTGATGTTTAAAAATTTTTAAAGTGTTTTTTTCACCACCAAAAATAATGATAAACCAGAGCAACATCACTGCTTTCACCCTGAATATACTGAAGTACAACAGCTTAGTAGGAAAATATTTATGTTACACTGATAATTGACCTTAAATCCAGTGAGGGGTACTTCAATAACCCTCCATGAACTCACCTGCTTCCTTCCGCCTACATCTGATTGGAGAAGGAGGTGGGCGCCCCCTGCTGGCCGTAGCCTTGACCATACTGCGCTTCCTGGAGGACAAAAAACAAAAAAACATGATGTATTCAGTCTGCAACTCATCAGTTTCATTAGTTCAGTTCATCTACAGATTATTTTATTGATCAATAATCACTCATTTGTCTGCAAAATGTCAGATCCAGTAAGATTCAGTCTACAGTCATGGGATAAAAAGTAACAAACTTACCATTTTTTGAAACTGGAACCATCAAATGTTTGTGTTTTAAACAGTTATCAAATAAATATTATATCTGATAATTAATGTATGTAATTTATTAATTATCTGTGTGCCCATGTGCAATAATTTCTGGCATCTTATTTTTGCATTTGAATAAATAATAGATAAATAAATAAATCTAAATAGCAGATGTTACAGATGTAATTGTGGAGTCTGGGGCAGTGTGATCAAAAAGATCATCAAGAAATTAATAATCAAATTTATCAATAAAGGAATAAAATGTTTCAACCAAAATCACATCTAGTCACAGTCCTTCAGTGAGCTCTTCTCTTCAGGTTCCAGGTTTGAGGTTACCTGCGGCAGCATTTTTCTCTTCAGCATCATCAGTTTGATTGCTCACCTGGTTGTACCCCTGCTGGCTGTAGTCAGGTTGGTAGCCTCCCTGGTTGCTGGCGTATGGGTCCTGTTCGTAGGCCCCCTGCTGGCCGTAGGCATCAGGTGCAGCAGGTTTCGCCTGAGGAGGCGGAGCCCGCATGAAGGGAGCGATGATGCCCGTCTCCTTAAAGACGAACCAGAGGTTTCCCACCCACAGGACTAGGTTAATGAATCCAAATGCCTGCGAGAGGAGATGGTGAAGGTTATCACTGCATTCTCTGTTTAGCTGCAGACACAAAAATCCATCAACTGCTGAAGGTTTGCAAACATCTTAAAGAACAATCCAAAGTTTTCAAACTCAGATTTTGATGGAAGTGCTGAAAACTGCAGTTCCTTTAATGGCCACTTGAGGCAGACTCCAAAACCAAGTCAATCCTTATAGACTCCCATGTATAAATATTTTACAACTTGCAGTAGAAAGTATCATGTTTACAGAAAGGTTTCCTTATTTATGGCCTAGATTCAATTTTATTCGTATAGCGCCAATTCACAATAACATCCACCTCAAGGTGCCTTGCAATGTAAGGTAAAGACCCTAAAAATCGCAAACACTCGGCAACAGTGGGAAAGAAAAACTCAGTTTTAACAGGAAGAAACCTCTTGCAGAACCAGGCTCAGGGAGGGGCAATGTGGTTGGGGGTGAGGGGAAAGAAGAGTGTAGAAGGACACAGGACAAAAGACACAAATTCCCCTTTTATAGCTGGATGAGGGTAACCCAGCCATTTAAACTATATTATAGCTTAAAGTTATGCATCATCAGGGTTGAGGCCACACTATGTGACATTTTATCTTCACCTTGTGACAGAAGAGTGGAAGGGAAGACTTATAAGATGGTATGGAGGTACTGCTATGATGGTTTGGAGATGGTGGCACTGGGGATTCCCCCAAGTGGGGTTGACCCACTGTCATTGCTTGAGGCATTAGGGTCACACTTCAGTTTAAGACTCCCATGATCTGTATGACTGAGAACCTACACAGACATTTCTCAGTAATATACTGTGCTTTAGGGACAGTACTAACACTCAGGTATTGGCACTAGTATCCATAAACTTCAGAAAGTTTAAGGGTCACAGTGAGTCTTACCACAGAGGTGTTGAGTCCAGACATGACCGGATCGTGGACCTCGCGGCACTTGTTCCCATTGACTTCACAGGCGGGGATCATAGTGATGACATCATCCGGGTCGGTCGCAGTCTTGACGTCAGACAGGCCTTTGGCCCAGGCCGCTGAACTCACCAGCCACATGAAGGCAAACACTCCGGTCACTCCCAGATCCTGAAACAGCACACGCACACCGAGTGAGGAAAATTTCCCATAAGTCAACTGGGAAGTCTGGCGGCTGCACTTACAATCAGCGGGCCCTTGTTGTTCTCCTTGTACTTCTCAAAGAAGAAGACGTAGATGCTGAGAGCCGCTGTGGAGTAGAGGAAGGCGAAGACGCCGATGGTGACAAAGAATTCGGCCGAGGAAGAGTAGTCGCCCACCAGGAAAATACGATCCTTGGTGCCATCCTTACAGTTGGGGGCGTCAAAATACTCTTGGTGGAGTCTGACAGAGGAGGAGTTTAACGTTTTGAGTTAGTGACGGTGAAGAGAAACAGCCACACGGACTTTGGTGACCAACAATAACTAATAAGAACTTTAGAGCTCTGACAGTCACACCATCTGATCAAAAATCCCCAAATGCGCACAAAATGCACCTCAGAGCTTTGAAGAACTACTGAAAAGACTAAAGAAGACCCAGGAGTGCTGACTCACAGACATTTGTGAATAAAATCAAGCTTTCCTAAATCAGGATACATTTAAATGAGCAACATGAACCCAGGATCCTGCTGCACCCATTAACCTGGTGAAATACGTTTAAACTGGTTAAAATTACCTTTAGAGTTCATTGTGTTGGTGTGTGTACTGACCTGAATGGATACTCAAACTCCACCTCTATACTCAGGTCGCTGTGCGTCCGGTTCTTGCACTCCACCAAAATCTTGAACATCCCAGAATAACTGCCGCAGGTGGAGAAGGCAAAGATGGCGAAGAACTGGAAGAGGAAAGAGGAGGAGCAACAACACATCACAAGCTTCACTTGCACAAGTGGTATCCTTTTTGTATGTGGGAGAGCTTCTGGGATCTGGTCCGGTTGCGCGTGTCGATCCGTACTGAGGACATTTAAATGTGTGGGCGTGGCCACGGGTGGTGTCGCAGGCAAACTACAGATCAAAAATCACCCAAATGAGACGCTCGCCACATTTATTTCCTCCATTTGAGTTGAGGAGAAAAGCAAAAGCACAAACGAAGAGGCGTTCCTTGTTTTTTGAGTTGGTTTCAAAATTCAAATAATTGTTTTTCCATTTTAAGATTTTGGCTTGAAAATGCACAGATTACAGACGCGCTCGTGCACAGTGTGAGCACAGGCGAGTGGGAGTACTTCCTCCAGCCCAACGTTTTCCACTGTAATTTCATGTGTGTCTCTGTTGGTCATATTAATGTTGGCCTCCGTTGAAATTCGGGTGAATCTCCTGGTGATTAAGGTCAGGATCCCTGATGGAGATTCCTAATGCTGTCAGTATTTGATCCCGGTTGCCGGTTTTGGTTTCCTTTTAGACTGAAAACAAAAACATTCAAGTGTTTTATGGATTTATGCTCGCCCCTTTTCAGTTTTTGGCAACTTTGATGGGAAACAACAGGGTGAAATAAACTAAAATTAAACTGTGGTTGAATCATTTCAGGATTATATCTTTGAGACTTATTTTGCACCTGATTTTGCCTCTAAGAGAACAAGCTGTACTTTTTTAGAGGGGGTTCATTAGGAAGCGTTCGTTAGGATGTGACTCAGGGTTTCTGTATTTTTTATTAATACATTCATTCAGCTCCTGCAGGTGATTCTGCTAAAAGACTACAGCTGGTCAAATAATGCATTCCAAGAGACAAAGTTTAGCAACACTAAATTCTTAAAAAAAAGCATGAAATAAAATCCCCATGTATCCATTTATAGAATCACGTTGGATTGAAGAATCTGACATGATTGTGACACTTGACCTTTGACCTGCAAACACGCAGCATCCTTGGTTTGTCCATGAAACTGCTCCTCCTGTGGCTGAAACTGCAGCTTTGTTAATGCAGTTCTGCTGAAGCAGAGGAGGTGCTGGCTCCTGCAGGATGATGACTCATCATCACGTCTATGTTTAGTGACTCAGTTGCAGCGAAAAGCTTTGCATATCAGACAGGAACCGAACCGACAACCGTCTCGGCCTCACCGAGAACTGTGCAAAGCGACTGCAACAGGCTGATGAAAACAGACTTGTCGAGTCAGCAGGAAGAATCAGTGAGATGTTCACAGCTTTGCTTTAAGGATCCCTCCAGATGTGCCAGAAGGTCCATGAAACTCTCCTGTCTGAAGGTTTTTCTATTGGAAAGTTAAGATTTCTGATGAGAAGTTCATGAAATGGAATTCATATTTTAAACTTTAATTCTTGGACACAAGATGGTCCTTTAAAAATAAAAGAATTTCTGTATGTATGAGTTTGTAAGTAAATCTGCTTTATTTATGTGGTTCCTTCCACCTGATGCCTAAAACCTGAGGGGCACTCAGAGGTCACATCTTACACCGGATTACATATCTTACTTTGCAATTTAAAAAAATATAGTAATCATAATCAGAAAAAAAATGTGTGTACATCTAAGTGAAAAGATACCAGACTGTTGTTGCAACAAATTGTTTCCACTGGTGTTCCCATTTTGAGTGTCACAATATGAATTCCCTACTTTGCCACACTCGCGACCAGCTGTGATCCTCTTCTAGCCACGACTTAGACTAACTGCTGCCACAGCGGTCACCCCGAGTGTCCCCACATTGCCACAAGTGTGGGGACCAGTTGTGAGGCTCGTGCAGCCAAGTCTTTGATAAACTGCCACCGCAACTGTTGCCCCAACTGTCCCTGATTTCCCACGAATCTGTCACGATTCGGCCACACGAGTTCCTCGCAAGGAGGTTGCATGAGCACACACACCCACATTGCCAAGTAGGGATTGGACCGTCTGACTGTGACCATCTGCTCAGTCAGTGTGTGGGTGTGTGATATTTAATACCACACATACAGTACTGAAGTTACATCACTTCTATGCAGGCTTCAGTACCTCAGTGGAATTTGTGAATAATCCATTTCCTTGTTCTCTGAATCAATCTACTAATAATACAATATAAACGTGGAACATTTTAACCTTCTTTTGATCAGAGCTCATTTACTGGGACGTCAGCCCTGAAGGTCAGTCTGAACTGACATTTTTAGAGGTTTTTTTTTAATGCTCCTGTTTAATCTGGCGTATTGATCCACACTGAGACTTTCCATGTTTTTTCCCTCTGTTTCTTCTGGTGACGCTTACAGTAATGCCCACAGACAGCTGTAATGACTGATGAAGCTTTTGGTGTCAGATCTTTCCTACCTGCTAATTTAATTATTAAGACAAACGATTCCGGGGAGAGCTGGTATCTATAATTGTTTTCCATCTTCACGTGTCTGTGTTTTTGCTGATGTCTGCAGCTCAGACCCTCTGCGATCAATGACATGTCAAAACTATTATACAACATGTGAGCATCACTGTTATAAGTTAGATTCATGAGTGTTAAAATACGACTACATTACCAAGAGTCACAGCTGGGGATACACAGAACTTCTCGTGTTAAAATGCAGGTAAAAAGGAGACTTTCATATGCTGTGGTTTGTTTTGATAAGCTATGAGAGCCCAAAAATTCTGTAAAAATTAAGGCAAATGACAAAATGCAAAATTTCAAACCATTTCTTTGCATTTCAAGGGCCTGTTAAAATTTTCAAGGCTTTGTTTTAATATACCAAACTCAGCATATTCACATCACCATCACATGCAACAAAATCCCGCATTGAGCTGCAGTCTTTTCACATTTTAGCCATGATGGAAACCCAAAAGAAGCGCAAACTGAACGGAGCTGATAGTCTAGCTACTGTTGTAATGAATGAAACCACCATGCAGGCGCACTTTAAAGATTAACATAAATTCTGTTACAAAGAAGAAAATTCTGCATTCAGTCCCATCTCATCACAGAGCTGCGTGAATTTGTGCTTCTAAATGTGAAATTAGCTGCAGGAGTTAAATGTCCTCACAAACTCCGGAGGACGCGGCGTATCTGTGCTGCGGTTGCAGTTTTTCTGTGGTGCAGGTGTTGGTCTGATAAACTCACCCATTCTAGGATCTTAATGAAGCCCAGAGGAACCTTCAGCACCCTGAACTGACCCTGGGCCACCAGCTGCAGACAGAAAGACACACACCAGTTAATTATATTCATTTGAGCAGCCTGATGAGAGACGAGCACGCTGATCTCCTGCTGTTCAGGAGCTCTTCCACTCAGAGCCAGCAGAACGTTAGAGGCAGCATCAGTATCACTAAATTATAAAAAACATTTTTGGGGGAAAATTATTAAAACCATTTGGTATTTTAAAACCATCCTTAAAAAGACAAACATTTGCATACATGCCAGTGATGGTGCCCTCTAGTGGTCCAGCTAATAAAGCAGAAGGAAAGGTGTGACCGGTGGCAGAGAGGAGGTCAGGGTGGTTAAACTCTGAAGGGTTGATTTCAGAGATTATTTCCGGTTTCAAACCACTAATGTTGTTTCTATTAACCTTTAACACCCGTTTCTCTTCATCGCTGCAGCATCAACACCACCAGCCAACATTTCAACGATGAACAGCCCCAAAAGTCGTGCTGATGTTGGAGACACTCGTGTGCCAGTGACTGGACTTCTCGAGTCACCTGGACCTCCTTGTTGAGACTTTCAAGCAAGAGAAAGTTTGTGTTTGAGAATTGTTTTACATCATCTATCAGTTACAACAGTGAGAAACATCCACTGATGGCAGCATCCAGAAAAAACTCTGGAGCTCCTGAGTCAGCTGACAATGATTCAGATCACAGGTTTATAATGTGGTCAACATGTGAAGCTCACAATGCAATAAATGAGACAGAATTTATCTGTAGATTAATATTAATGGCTTAAAGTCTTGTAATGGTAATATCTGCATGTGAGTGGATGTTATTCTGTGAACCATTTAACTTGCAATAAAATGTCCCTGAATTATAAAAAAGAAAGAAGCGTTTAATTTCTTTCTTGCAATAATCTGAATAGTATTTCTTGCTTTGTAAGAGACGGTCTGACTGGACGTGGAAACAACATCAACATGGAGATAAAACCGTTTTTTTACCCCAGAGGGAACGCCGCTATTTAAACCATGTTTGCTGGGTAATGGTCCTTTAATCCTAATGAGCCTCTCATACTTTACTGGCTGTCTGATCGCTGTTTCTCACCGCTTCATTTCTGCAGTACTGATAAAGCTGAACTCATTTTCATTTATCTGGAGGAGGATTTACTGTGTGGGAAAAATTTCAAAATGTCCTTTAAGTACTTGGAGAATATATTTGTTAGGATTTCAGAGCATTTGGGAATGTTCTGGGACAGATTCAGGAATGTTTGAGATTTTCTTGATATTTATCCAGTTATATGGGAACTTTTTGAAAAGACTTGCATTAAAAAAAAAAAACAATTCCAATTTATCTGAAAATATCATCCTGATTTTTCTGGGAATACTTTCATATTTATTTGGAACAATTTCAAACTGTTTTAGGATCATTTTCAAAAGGACTTTTGCAGCCACTCATACTCTGCTTTTTTAGTCCACATCAATCCAAAACTACAGCTGATCCCGTGCATGAACATAAACCTGAAGGCGAACTATTTTCTGTTATTCTGACTGAACCTTTGATTAAAATCATACACGGAGCAGACAGACAGCGTCGCGTCCTGTGTTCAAACAAACCGATCGATTCGTCCTCTCAGATTTCAGCTCACTGCTCAACTCATGAGATAATCGATCCTCAGATGAATGTGCCAAGGATAAGATATCAAACATGCTTTGGGGATATTATAATATTGTAGTTATTAGCAAACATCATTTAAAGCTCAATAAAAGAATACAAATGTGCAAAAATGTATATATTTGTATAAGCGATCTTCCCTTTAAAATGGCACCATCTTAATCTGAAATGTAATTGTTACATTAAAGAATCAGAGTTTAATAATCAAACATATTGTCCTAATATTATATGTTATTGTATACTGTGACCTTACTGTACAACATAAAACACCTTGAGACACGTCTTATGAATTAGTAAGTAAAATAAAAACCAATGAGGAAACATGAATTTCCAGTGGATTCCTGTCTTTACTTTATAGATATTCATAATTCATAAATAAAAGAGTGAAGACGACTAAAAAAAAAAGCCAAATTAGAAAATGTGTTGAAATGTTACTGATGACGGTTTACAGCAGAATAAAGATGCAGACGTGCCCACAAACCACCAAAAGGTTTGATGATAATTCCGCAGTGACTCAAACTGTACCGCAAGTTACAGATTAGCAAAAAACGATATTTCAAACTGATTAATACTCAAGTCAAAAGCAGCACTGCGGCTCTGAAGACAGCACCCACAGAACAATGCAAGTCTTGTTCCAGAGGCTGACTCAGGCTTCCAGGGATTTAGGGTCATCTCAGGAGCGATGCCAGCATCTGTTGCTGCCCTCCTGCTAACTTCCACTAAAACCAGCCAGCAGAGCTGAAATGATCGGTTGATTAATTGACAGGAAATTTTAAAAACTTCGTTGCCCGCTTCGACGATGGCAGGATGGACTTGTTTTCCAGTTTTCTGTGGCAGTAAGAGGGAACATTGTTCAGCCTATATACTGGAACTTGGGCTTAAGGGAATAATGGTTTTCTTTTTTCAGTATTTTCTGACATTTAAATACTGAACAGTGGACCACTTGTGCATTTGACGCCATCGAGCCGCTGCTACCGAGGGAGAACATAGAGGGAATGTCAGTAAACACATCCATCATCTCCTGGATTACTGACTTCCTGACAGTCCGGCTGCAGTGAGATTACAGGAGCTCCACAGAGCCGTCTCCATTCCTGTTCACCTGACACACCTCGGCCTTCAGAGCTGGTGACACCAGCAGACTGATCAGGAAGGCCGGCTCTGTGATTGGCTGCAAAGTGGACACATCTGGAGCTGTGGTGGGGAGGCGGTCACTGAGCAAACTGTTATCCATCGCGGATGATCCTGAAAACCCTCTGCACCGCTTACCGGACAGGCAGCGGAGCTCCTTCCCTAACAGACGGATTCAGCTCCGCCGCCACAAAGACAGGCACAGGAAATCTCTCACATCACAGCCAATAACTCTTTAAAATACCTTTATTAGCATTTCAACTGCTGTAGCATAATTATTTCACAAACATGAGATAAATAAAGTATCTTAGAAAAATGTAGAAAAGCACTTAATTCTCATCCTCCACAAACCACAACTTCACTTTTTAAAAGTGATCCGCACTACAGCCATTTAGTCTCCTGGCAAAGCTCCACCTCTCCACCAAGTTTTCTGCTCGCCAGTTTGTGCGTTCCTGCTGAAACACACACACACACACACACACACACAAAACACCAGCGCCATTTGATAAACAACAACTTTACATCAACAGCATAAAATGGCTCCTAAAACGAGATTCTTTTTCTCTTTCCAGACCAGAATCACAACCTTCGACACACACCTACACATCTGTAATCGAACACAAATACAACACTGCGCTAACACAGGATAACCTTTCTCGTGTGGAACAAACCACTAATCAAACATTTTAGGTGTCATATCAGAGCCGGATGCTGCAGATGAAGTGCCTTCATCTGATCATGTAATCAAAGAAGAACTGAAAACATTTCAGATGACATGGAAATCAATTTTCCACAGATATGAGTACAGATGCACCTCGAAATTTTGGACAATCTGCTTGAAAGCCACGGCACGGACGTTCCTGACACTTCAGTTTAAGGCACTCCTGAAGCTTCATTTCTCAACAAGCAGACAGACTTCAACAGAAATAGACTGCACAAGATCACAGGCACGTGTTTTTGACTCATTGGTTGCAGATGGAAAATGTTTGCTTTCTAGCATGTGGCTAACATGGTGAACAGGTGTGTTTTTACCCCGAACCAGAATTTAAAAAAAAAAGTCAAAACCAAGTCTGAAACCTGTGATCCGACACAAACGTCAGCCTTCTTCAGGCGGACGTCCCGTCATCTGAGCCATCGGCACTCGACCTGCTTCATTGAGGAACTGGAGTTTAAGCTTCCTCACCTGGAAAAGATCGTTTTCGGATGCATTATCCAGCATGCTGCAAAAAACAGACTAGAGGAAGCTGTTAAAGTAAACAACCGTCACTTCACACACATCCTGCGAGGTGTTCAGCTGGACATCTGTACATGCTGCTGCTACTTCTAATAAAGTATTTTTGAATCCCCCTTATTATTATTTTTTCAAAACAGACGTTTTTACATTTTACTCATTTCCAGACCTATAATCACATTTTTGGGCTCCACTAAAGTAACTTTACATGATTCACAGTTTAAAATAATTCTTATTTATCTGCTGAAAAAGAGAAGCTTATTCTGCTCCCCCTTTTTGTCTCAAGCAGAACATTTGGGCTTCTCTGCTCACAGCTGGAACAGAGAGATCACCATATTTTGGATATCTCCTGTCTGTGACATAAAAAATGAGCTAAGAGCAGAAAAAAAAAAAAAACAGTCTATCCTCATTACTTGAAACATTGGCCATATGTAACCTGAGCACCATTTACATTTTTTACATGCAGAGGAATCCTGGGAACAGGATAAACACAGAATTTAAGAGTTTTCAGATTTTAATTGTTTCAGTAGAAAAAATAAATTAGGAGCAAATAATCTTTTTCAGGAAAACCTGTTTAACCACCACATTCTTACAATGGTGCCCTAAAAAATATCAAAAGATAAAACAGCAGCCGCACATTTGTAAGACATGTAAAAATGCTGCCCCCTGGTGGTGAACACTTTAGTTACATTCTACAGAGAGCAACTACAAAAATGACCTTTAAATGAAGGGACGCAGAAATTAAATGAGTTTGTTATGGAGTGTTATACAAAATATTCTGATACATTATTACCAACTGTTCCTGGCAAGTAAGGGCAGGTAATAGGTGTATCGGCCGCGATCACCCGGTGTTATTAATCAAATGTAAGAGATTGAAGCTGCTATAGAGCACCTACTGAGCCCCCACAGAAATCAGCCATAGATCTGAAATGATGTTTGATTGACAGGAAATTTTCGGGCGCCAGCTTTTCAGTGTCGGTATGTCGCCCGCTCCTTTTTCTAACGTTCAAAACAGTCCAAAGAAATCAGCCGTGAAACATGTGAAATAGCAGGCTGTGATAAAAACTAACAGTGATGTGATGCTGGCTTTTCTCTCGGTCTCCATCTTAAAGGTAGCCGAGGAAGAGGAGGGGGGGAGTAGGAGGAAGAAGAAGAGGAGGAGGAGGAGGAGGAGGAGCAGCTGAATCTGGGTGAACCCGCTTAGATTCGGGTTAAATAACAGATCGGGTCGAGTGGAAAACAGCGAGAGCGCGTAAAAAAAACAGATCCGGTCAGACCCGCAACAACATCAGCATCAGCATCCCGAGCAGAGAGGACGCCCTCCCCCTCCTCCTCCGGCTGCCATTTTACAACCCGACACACACACACACACACACACACACACACACACACACACACACACACAAACACACACACACACACACACACGCACACGCACGCGCACGCACGCGCGATTTCATGTAATCACGAGAACGCGGAGCTGCTGAGATATTCATGTTTATTGCGTTTTTATTTCGGGCCTCCTGCAGGCAGTGGCGCAGGGATGGAAACCCCAAACACAGCGGCTCTTGCGTTTGCAAACCTCCCGCAGTCCGTCTCACAACAGCCTCTCCCCTCCTCCCACACAGACACACACACAGAGACAGACTCACACACAGACAGGGCGGCATAAACATACAAACATGGACCATCATGAAGAACCGAGTCCGGTTGCGCGGCTCCGAAAAGCATCTCCCCTCCGATTCTCCCTTTCGTCCTCCGGGACATCCTCCGCCAGCTGTCGGAGCCGCCTCCTGCCACCGGGATGCGGCCGACACGGAGATGCTTCACCGGGAGACAAATACAAACAGAACCCGAACCGCGACACGAACACAGCCCCGAACCCAGAACCGATAAACGAACCGAATCTGCAGCAAACAGGTGGAATAAAAAGGTGGATGCTGAGTGTTTGTACCTGATTTACGACGTCCATCCTGACGAGTGTCGAGAGGAGCGAGAACTGGGAGGGGGAGCAGCAGGCGCGAGGAGGGGCCGGGGCCGGGCTGCCTCCACGTCCACGACACTATTTTTATTTACAAAAAAAAGGAGAGAGACATTTCAGAATAAAAATAAACATCACGGATAAAATATATTAAAATATTAAACATTAATTATATTTTATTAGATTAAAAATTAAAATATCTCTTTTTTGGGGGGGGGGGGGGGGGGGCATCATCACGGTAGTAAGTGGTGGTGACGCCTGACGATGACGGCTTGGAATCATGTGACTCGATACGTGACGTTCAAAAGACATCTACAAACATCTGTATTTTTACAACCGTGACATTAAAACCCCCTGACAGCCTGTTCGGCATTAACACCTACTTCATATAAAGAGTTATTATTTATACAATTGTTATGAACTCATAACAAAGAAATGAACAATAACAATAACATAAATTAGTAACAGCCTATATAAATATAAATACATATAAATGTAAACAGAACAGCTGGTCAAGCTGGGAAAGGGCCATACATTTTTATACCTCCATGTGGGAGTACTCCTTTATCAGCACCCTGTTTGTCAAATTTTCCAAACTGAAACTCAAAGTAGACGTGCACTCAACTCCAAATTTTTAATATGAAAACCACCAGCAGTCACCTATCAGTGAGCTTCAGTTTGTCAGATTTTCCAGCCACTGTTTCTAATCACACTGCTCTCGTGAGTAACAACAACAGCCATAATTTACAAAATGAAATTTATGCTGTATTCAGCAGTACTTTAAGCTAGTGGTTGAGTTTTTATTGAGGTCATAATGAACAGGAGCCGAGGTCCATCTTCTCAGACTTCTGCAACAACAAGAGTCGCCCCCAGCTGGTCATTGAAAAGCAGCAGCCCTAACAGAGAAACCCAGGCCTCCCTCTCCCCAGCCACCTCCTCCAACTTATCTGGTGGAAGACCAAGGCGTTCTCAGGCCAGCCAAGAGAATAATCTCTCCATTGTGTCCTGGGTCTAACCCCTGACCTCCTCCAAAAATACACAAAGAAAACCGAATTGTTCCTTATGAATCTGAGGTTTGACTGACAGGCGAACTCTCCTTTTCAGCATCCTGGCATAAACCTTCCAGGGGAGGCTGATGATAGTTAGAGCACACCCTCTGGTCCCTCTTCCTGAAGATGGGAACCACACCCCAGTCTGCCAATCCAGTGGCACCACCACGATCTCCACTCTTGTTTAACTACCTCAGTGACCTCACCCCAGTGATGGACAAGTCATCCCCCTCATCCCCAGACTCTGCTTCTTCTACCTAAGACGTGTCAGTAGGCTTAAGGAAGTCCTTCCACCACCAAACTACATCCTCAGTTGAAGTCAGCAGCACCCAACCTGTACTGTACACAGTGAACAGAGCACCTCTTTCCCCTCCTGAGCCACCTGATGGTTTGACAGAATTACTTCCAGGGAGTCTGAAAGTCTTTCCATGGCCTCACCAAACTCCACCCACACCCAAGTTTTTGCTTTGACCACCACCTGAGCTGCATTCTGCTTGGCTTGCTGGTTCCCATCAGCTGCCTCAGAAGTTCCACAGGCTAACCAAGCCCAATAGGACTTGTTCTTCAGCTTAATGGCTCCCTTTACCTCCAGTGTCCACCATCTGGTTTGGGGATTACCACAACAACAGGTACCAACAACCTTGTAGCCACAGCTCTGTGTGGCAGCCTCAACAATGGAGGCATGAAACATGGTCCAATTGGACTCAATGCCCTCAGTCTCCCTCGGAATGCCGGAGGTGGGAGTTGAAGATATTGTGGAAAACAAGACAGAGGAAGTGAAACTGAACACATCACAATACATTTTCTTTGTTATGCAGATGACACTCAGCTTTATCTATCGATGAAGCCAGATGACGCACATCAATCAGTTAAACTGCAGGAATGTCTTAAAGACATTAAGGCCTGGATGACCTCTAATTTCCTGCTTCTAAATTCAGATAAAACTGACATTTTTGTACTCGGCCCCACAAATCTTAGAAACATGGTGTCTAACCAGATACTTACTCTGGATGGCATTACTTTGGCCTCCAGTAACACTGTGAGAAATCTTGGAGTCATTTTTGACCAGGATATGTCCTTCAATGCACATATTAAACAAATATGTAGGACCGCTTTTTTGCATTTGTGCAATATTTCTAAAATTAGAAACATCCTTTCTCAGAGTGATGTTGAAAGCTAATTCATGCATTTATTACTTCTAGGCTGGACTATTGTAATTCATTATTATCAGGCTGTCCTAAAAGCTCCCTGAAAAGCCTTCAGCTGATCCAAAATGCTGCAGCTAGAGTACTGACAGGGACTAGAAAGAGAGAGCAGATTTCTCCCATATTGGCTTCTCTTCATTGGCTCCCTGTTAAATCTAGAATAGAATTTAAAATTCTTCTCCTCACATACAAGGTCTTGAATAATCAGGCTCCATCTTATCTCAAAGACCTCATAGTACCATATCACCCCAACAGAGCTCTCAGACTGCTGGCTTACTTGTGGTTCCTCGGATACTTCAGAGTAGAATGGGAGGCAGAGCCTTCAGCTTTCAGGCCCCTCTTCTGTGGAACCAGCTCCCAGCTTGGATTCAGGAGACAGACACCCTCTCTATTTTTAAAATTAGGCTTAAAACTTTCCTTTTTGATTAAGCTTATAGTTAGGGCTGGATCAGGTGACCCTGAACCCTCCTTTAGTTATGCTGCAATAGGCCTAGGCTGCTGGGGGGTTCCCATGATGCACTGAGAGTTTCTTTTCATTCACCTCTTTTTACTCTGTTTATACCCCACTCTGCATTTAATCACTAGATATTATTAATCTCTGGCTCTCTTCCACAGCATGTCTTTTGTCCTGTCTCTCTCCCCTCAGGCCCCCCTCAGCAGATGACCCCCCCTCCCTGAGCCTGGTTCTGCTGGAGGTTTCTTCCTGTTTAAAGGGAGTTTTTCCTTCCCACTGTCACCAAGTGCTTGCTCACAGGGGGTCGTTTTGACTGTTGGGTTTTCTCTGTAATTATAGTAGGGTCTTTACTTTACAATACAAAGAGCCTTGAGGTGACTGTTTGTTGTGATTTGGCGCTATATAAATAAAATTGAATTGAATTGAATTGAAATTCATAAAAGCCCTGCAGCGCGGGAACACAGGAGTGATGGTTGCTGAAAACGCACCCGTGTACACCTATGTAGATATTACATAAAACATTTCCCTTCACTTTAATATTATATTTGCTCAAACATAATTTTCTTTCAAAACAAGGACTTCCCATAATGACCCTAAATCTCTGAGCGGCAGTTTAAGTCATAGAACAAACAATAAGTGATCATAACAAATCATCAGCATCACCTTAAACAGACTTAAAGGTCTGTCAGCATGGTGCAAATCTGGAACAGCACACAGCCAACCCTTATATAACCTCCCCTTCTCTAAAATCCTCCTGCTTAAATTGATTGTCAAGATAATTTGGACTCAGATGACTAAAGATGTCAAACCTCCAGCAACTGTTGCCTTACCTTTATATCTTGGTTTATGGCTTTTATCATAGTCATCATAAAGCTTATTATAGACAAGATTTTAAGTAGCACAGATAAAAAGTAGGAAAAAAATTCAAACCAACCAATCATATATACTGACACACATACATGCCAATGAGGAACCTGCAAGGATGGGTTGGACACATGATCATGTGGTGCCCCTGGCAGAGGGACCAGGTGTATGTTCAAGGTGGAAAATGGTACTCAAGATTGTGCTTTGGCTTTCAGGTTGAACAACATGTTTTTCTTAACCCTTGTGCAACAGTAGGTAACAGGCATTTGGTTGTTTGGTGGGTGTCAGTAGTCTTACCCTATCAGCAGCAACATGCACTGTACCATAGTACATAGTACACCACAGTCAAAGACTCAGTGAGTGAGGGTCCATTGGTGCAAGCTTTGCTACGTTATGACCGGGCTGAATGCAGCTGATAGAGTGGAACTAAAGAGTACTGTTTAAGTTAAGTGTGCCCACTGATCTGTGAACACGCTGATCTGGAGCGTCACAAGATGTATGTTTTTAAGCTTGTTCCCATTTAAAGTTTGAATCTGTGGTTGCATTATAGTTTTAATAATTTACACCCAATCTGCATGCACAGAGATCCTGATAAACAGTTTTTAACTTAATTTCTTTGAACAATTAAACAATTGGATTACTTTGTGGGATTAAATTACACATATTAATTCAGAATAGGTCTTATTTGTTGTTTGTTTTTTTATGTATGTGTGAAAGGACACACTAGAAAACCTATATATAGACACTGTTTAATATGACGGCCCTGAATTTTGACTGCAGATCTACTGGACGATGAGCAAAAATAAAAGGATATGAGCATTTTTATGCACGTATACTGTATACACATACATACTAACTGAGCCCTTTATTAGGAGCATTTTTACATTATTATGAATCCAGTTTATTAACAGCTCTGCCATTAAATCTGCCATTAAAGTGTTCCAAATATTTGCTCCACCTTATAGAGCACACATACCTAACATGTTAGGAACACTTTTAAACATAATGCAGTTCAGTATACCTCTCTCACATGAACCCCAGAAAATTTAAAAGAAGTGCTGAGTTTCTTCTTTTCACGTCAGTCTGAATCAGTGGAGCCGCTGCAGTGACTGCAGGCAGCCAGCAGAGGGAGCTCAGACCACATCAGACCTGTCAAACACTTGAAATCCTCCACACAGGTGGACACAGTGGCACATTTTGTTTCAAAGGGAGGTCTTTGATATATTTTATTATGTTACGTTTCTTTCACAGCAGTGGGTTTTAGTCCCTAACAAACCCAAACTTAAACTCTTTTTTGCTCCAATGTTTATTAAAGACCGGATGTAACTGATTAAAAAGTCAGTGACTTCTAAGGAAACATGTTTGCCCTGTAACAACACGGTGGCTGCACTGAAGCACAACATTCAACCACGAGGTAATGGAGCTTGCAACAGTAAAAAAAAATTTTTTATTTATTCTTTTTAACCCGTTTTGTCTGGATTTTTATAGTATTGGTGGGACAGCCTGGTTATTAAATATAATCTGAATGTACACAGAGTTTATAATGTTTGTGTGTGTGCAGCTACATTTTTTTACAAGACATCTTTTTGTGAAAAATAAATACATGAAAATAAATTATATTAAAAGTAAATAATGTCTCACTCGTTTGTTTGCAACCTGTTTGGTAAGCAGTGGATAAACAAACAAAACACTCTGAGCCATAACTCAATCATCTGACCCTTCATAGATGGGACCTCCTGTACGAGTGCATTTTCTAAAATCAGTGATCATATAATTTGTATTAAATATGTTTAACTGAAGATGGGACTCATCATATCATTTAAAAAAAATCATCAAAGACTGTCCTGCAGCTTTTATCTCATTACAATACACAAAAATCTGTCTGCCTGTCCACAAACTCCTCCTACATGATCAGGAGCTGAGCAATCAATCTAATATCAGTTATTATGATGTCATCATGGAGGAGCCATCTACCAATGGGCTCATTTTGGCCCATTTTCTGCATCTATATCACCTTTAAGCAACTTCTAACTCAGCAAATATTAAATATATTTATTATCAATATTACGTCATTGGACACATTAACTTAACTAAGTCTTTATTCAGGGACTGCAGCATAGGCACGTGCCATTTATTAAATAATCCAGCTGTGTCCCCTTTTACTAAATAATATATAGCAATAACTTCCTGGTTACCTTTGTGTCTCAGTTATTAGTGGAGCTCCTCCAGCTAGCTGCTGGTAGCTTTAAAGGTAATTGTATTTTGTATTTAATATTTTTGACAATTACTAGCACAGCTAATATCCACATTTTTTGTCTCTTATAAAAGATGAATATATAGGTTGTTGGAGTACAGTATTGTGTGCCGTGTCAGGATGGTGTCATGAATTAACAGCAGTCCAGCAGCAGGTTGTTTTCAGTCTTTATTTGAGGTAAACGAGGGTTCAGGCAGAGCTGTTTCTCAGCTGAACGCGGCAGTTCAACGTCTGAAGGTGCTGTGAGGAGAAAATCCAGGCGTGGAATCAAAAAGCCCTTAACTGCCGAGAAACTGTGCAAACTGTCGGAAAGAAAAATGAAAAACAAATAAAAATGAAGAAGAAACACAAAAGTTCAGACGAGACAAAAACACCACTGGACCGCTGAGCGGCAAGAGTCAAACAGAAATCCAGTTCAAGTCAGTAAAAAATATCAAACATCTGAAATACAAAAAAAGCCGAAGACACTGAACAAACACACTCCTGACAGATTAAAAAAACAGACAAAAAAAGTATTTCCAGGTCCTCGCATGTAGACTTTCATTAAAACATGTTAATGAGACATGAGAAATAAAATGTTCCCCAGTGCTGCACGTATATCGAAAGCATCTAAACACATCGGCGGAGTCCAGACCTGAAACCTGAAAAACATCACAAACATCTCGTTCCAGGTTGTTGTGGAAAACTGCCAGTGGAAGCTCACTTCTGTCAGTAAATGTAAGTTAAAATTTCAGCTTATAGTGAACATATTTGCCTTTATTGTTTTCTTTACTGATTTTCTTGGGCTTCCATATTTATAATTTTATATTTACAAAACCAGAATACAAGTGGATTATAGATTACATCAACATGTAGGTGGGGGTTATTATTTTGAAATGAGCAAATGGAAATTAAATAAATGCTATGGAAGAAAATCAAGTTCTCATTTCTGCATCTTCTTAAAAAAAAATCTACTCCTATAACTTTTTGTTATAAACAACTTCAGCAAAACAAAAAAACAAATCATCCAGTCACATTTTTGATTTTAGTGATG
The DNA here is from genome assembly GCF_007364275.1 of Archocentrus centrarchus. Taxonomy (NCBI): domain Eukaryota; kingdom Metazoa; phylum Chordata; class Actinopteri; order Cichliformes; family Cichlidae; genus Archocentrus; species Archocentrus centrarchus. The sequence continues at coordinate 4,987,214 of NC_044352.1, read as the reverse complement.
ATTTAAAACATCAGCTAGCTCGTATTTATTTGTTTCAGTCGCTTTATTATTATTATTTGCATTATTGTGATCGTGAAGTAGACCGTTCTCATTTCCAGCTTTATATATTTTTTCTGTGACTGCGTTAGAGTAGCTTTGCATGAATCACACTTTAAGAAGATCATTATTTTTCTGGTACTGGCATTTCTTACAATCCCTTCATTCATTCTTTGTCTGAAGCAACATTTTAGCTCCTCTCTTGTTAAGGCCAGCCTCCTGAAAAGCCCACTTCCCGATGGCTGACATCTGGAAGCCTGACGAGGGGCAGTACCCGGTGCTGTTGAACTATCGCCTGTAATTGGTTGGTCTATCTGTGGATACCATTTAAAGACATCCATGACAAGTTGACTTGAAAATAGAAAAAGTTTGATTTATTTATTTGTAACTAATTTATTATGAACATTACAGTTTATCTGACACTAACATTTCATAGAAAAAGCCACTTCTGGCTCCTCGTCTCAACGAGTCACCGCAGAGTTTTATACCAGATACTTCCTGAGGCAGCTCTAAAAATGATGTGTGTCCCAGCTGGACTTAAACCAGCGACCTTTCACCAACCAAGCAGATACATAAACCACTGCAGAGCCACTGACACTATAATGCTACAGCAGAAAATGTTTTAAAGTTTTTGTTACAGATAACCAAACCGCAGCTGTAGGTTACCGCTAGCTTGTTAGCTTAAGCTAGCACCTAACCTAGCTGCCCAGCAACTGGTAATGGTAATGGTAAAAATATAAATTTTAAGTTTAGCTTAAGTTTATTTCACTAATGTTTTAGCTTAGTTTAAAAATTTTTAAGTGGTCTTAATTCTTCTGTTTAAAATCCTCTGGGTTGTTGAGAAACTTAATTTCTAGTTTAGGTTTCACAGATTCACGAGTTTCTGACATTAAAAGAAAATCTAGTCTAAAAATGTAAATAATAAATAAATCTCATATTCTAATTAAATATGTAGAATTATAACACTGTATAGGCTATAAACTGTAACTGTCAATTACAGCGACAGAAATATGTGTACCATGAGATTTTGTATAGCTCTGGTAAAACGTAAATTCTGTCAGAAGAAGAAGAAATCTCAGTGTGGTGCTCAGTGAAACACCACTCGCAGCCATCTTGTTTCTTTTTAAGGGCGCCCTCAGTGTGGAAGTGCCTTAAACCGGCATTCCTACTGATGTCCACCAGGGGGAGACTCATTTAAAAAAAAAAAAAAGATAGTCTAGAAGTCTATGTGGAAATAAGCCTAATGCTCACTTAATTTATGATCTCAGTACGTACTTTCCTGATGGGTTTATGGTCTCAACTGGTAGTTTCAAGTATTATTTAATACAAAATGGCGTTAGACTTGTAAATTACTGCCCCTGTTAATGTAAAAAAGTATATTAAAGCAGGGTAGACACATCACTACCTTATGAGACCCACCCCTCTTTGTACATGACCAAAATACTCTGCTTGGCTTGCTTCACATACCAGTGGATGATGTCATGGTGGCTATGTCACCTTTCATTTACAGTCTATGTTCTCTTCATCCCACACCACTCCACCTCTCACTGAAGCAATATGTAACAAGTATAATATAAGGATGTGTTTGGTTTCCTCTCATTTTACTACAGCACTCTGAAACAAAGTTAATGCAGATTTAATTCAAGCAGACAGCCACATTTTATCAGCAACACTTCAGAGAATGCGAGACGTCCACGCTCGTTTGCGTTGGGTCACGTTGTCTGAGCTGGCGGCGACGTTGCGGACAAACAGGTTGGAAAAGTGAACGATTCATTTTCTGCCTTGTTTCTTGAACTGCAGAGCGGACTGGAGTAAAACTGCTGGGACTTTGCCTTTAGAGAGACTTTGTCTCCAAAAAGGCCACCAAAAAAATTCCTGGACTCGCAGGAAGCCGGTGTGTTCTTGATTCACAAACACAGGACACCACGCCACCTGTCCGCTTAGGCCCTCCTGCCCCTCAGCTTCTCAGTGATTTGAGTATTAGCAGGTGTTGCTTCCCACATCAGTGTTCACTTTTTCCTCTTTTTATTTTGCTTTCATTCATTTTTCTGAATATTTGAAATGTTTAACCCTTTCTGCTATTCTCCCTTAACTTTTCCTTCTATTCTTCCATTTTCCTTTGTATCTTCTTCCATCCTCTTCTTTTACTTTCTTCCTTATCTTCCTTTTGTCTTCTCTTCTCTCCATCCTTCCACCTCTGAATTTACCTCAGTGACCTCTCGTTCACAAAAACGTTTAATTAATCCCCGCCTCCTTCCTCTGACTGGTTAGTTATCCTGTCAGTCAAATTCCAAACATGGTTCCTGCTGATTACAGATGCCCCACCTCCAGGTCCATCCCTGATTGGTCCACAGCCTCAGAATGACGTCACACAGGTCATCTCGTCGGCCAGCTCGTCCTCGTCATGGCCTGTTCTGATTGGCTCCTCGTCGCTGTAAAGAGCAGCATGGTCGCTGGTGGTGTTGCTGAGAAAGCCGTGGCTCCCGGAACCGAGAAGGTCGCTGGCAGCCGACTCCATCTCATCCACTGTCATGTGGCACGCGTCGGCGATCTCCCGCTTTGCAAATGCCACAAACTTTGGATCCCGAGCGTAAAGACCGAGACCCTCTGAGATCAGAACCTGCCGGAGAAAAACAAAACGGGGATAAACATCTGACTCTGTTTGACACACAGTTACTGATCAGTGATCAATCAGCGATCAAGCCTCACCGCCTCCACCAGACTGTCAGCTGACCCTCTTTTCTCAGTAAACGGTGCTCCAAGGTGAGAGGGGACTCTGAGGGTGGTGTACGCCCTGTATGGGGGCGGAGCTGCAACACAATCACATGACACATTCAGACATGGAGCGTGACCACAAACTGACCATGAGCCCCACCTCCCTACCAAAGAGTACACACACAGTTTGATAGCACAATAGCACAGGACATCTAACTACAGCATCTATTACTTTGGACTTATATTCAATATTTTGACATGTTACGTTACAGCACAATAGATACACTGAAAAATGTCCTACAGCACCAGTTTTCTTTTGGGGTTCTTTGGATCAAGTTGGTAAAGTCCAACTTCCTGACAGGCTGTTCAGCTGTTCCTTAGTTAATTTCTAATGTCCTGAAAATGTGCAAAGTACTGTTCTTCTTGACAGGTGTCTCCAGGTAATGTCAAACAGTCTTAACTGTTTGTGCTGGGAACCTTCTGATACAGGGTTTTTATCCAAAATTATGTCAAAGGGCACAGACAGCTTCCCTCTGTGCATTAGCACTCCCTCCAGCAGCATTAGCATCCAGGTCCTCCACAGGAGGCAGGACTGTAGCTGTGGCACAGCTGCTGTCAGTTTATGCTTTGCCAACTGCACCTTTCTCCCATTCTCACAGGGATGTGTGCAAATTAGGGATGGCACAATACCACTTTTTTATGTCCGATACCGATACCGATATTTTACATTTGGATATCGGCCGATACCGATATAAATCCGATATTTAAAATTGATCCAGGCATTTAAAAACATTAAAAAAAAAAGAAAAAAAAAGAAGCCAACAGTCTCTCACACAACAAAATCAAAGTCTTTTAGTTGTCCCACATACAAGACTAAGGACCAGGGTGGGCAGAGCTTTATAGGCAGTGGCACCAAAGCTCTGGAACTGTTTACCACTCCAGCTCCATTTAGTTGACTCTGTGGCGTCATTTAAAAAAATAGTTGAAAACTTTTCTGTTTAACCAGGCTTTCTGGTTTCTGACTTTATTTTTAATTCTTTTTCTTTTAATATAGTAATGTTATTGTGTTTTTAACATAGTGTTTTCTGGGGATGGGGGGGGTGATATTGTGTTTTAATTATTGTACAGCGCTTTTCTGTCTGTGAAAAACGCTATATAAATAAACTTTACTTACTTACAACAATAACTATCACCTGAATCCTGTTGCTTCTGTGTGAGAAGGTGATGCTTATGGCATGTTGCAAATTTCATTAGGGCTGCAACTATCGATTATTTTAGCAATTGTGTATTCTATTTACATTGATTACCCAAGTAACTGGATAAGAAATACTTTTTTTCATATTAACAGTTCATCTGCATATTTTAACTTCTGTACTGCAGTTTTTCCCTGTGTGAAACAAACAGAGTGGATGGAGCAGCTACAAAGTTCTCTTTTCTTCACTTACTGATCAGGTGGTTGATGAAGGACCTCTAGCTATTTCCCAGTAAAGGTTTAATGGAGGTTACAGGGACAAAAGGCTTCTTTTGGACACTATAAAAACATTTCCTTCTGCTCCATCTGAGCTCGCCGTCTCCGCCTCTTTCCGCTTGTGCAGACAGACTGCACGTAAATCAGCTGACTGCTGCTGTTGCGTCATCAGTGTTCACGTGAAAAACTAGGGGCTGCGTGAGCGCAATCTTGTAATGCTTTATATTTACAAGCATTCTCCTAAATGTATTTCTACTGCAGGTCTATATTTAGTCACAAATCAGGGATTAAAGTATCAAAAATGTTTTGACGGGGAAGGGGTTCTTCCGGTACCGGACGGTCACCAGTACTAATAGCTGCGCTCGCTAGCAGTATGTCCGGGAGCTGAAGTAGAGAAAAAAATAACAGCTGATTCTTAGCACAGCGAGCACAACACACAAACAAGGCAGAGAGCGGTGGAGGCGGAAAAACATGTCAGCGATGATCGCTCAGCGTCAAAGGGAATCCGTCGCAGCGACGGAGAACTGAGGGGGTTGTTTTCTAACTCCTGATCCCCCACTCCATTCCAGTAGGTGGCGGTAATGCAGCTCTAAGCTGGTTTGGTCAACCGCAAACCCACAAGAAGAAGAAGACGACTGAGCCCTGTAATGCAGCTAATGTGAGCGAAACGTTATTTAATGTATTGGATTACATTTTTTTATTTCTTTCCGATATCCGATCCAGTAATTTAGGCCAGTATCGGACCGATACCGATACTGAATATCGGATCGGCGCATCCCTAGTGCAAATCTCAGGTATAATTTGCCAACTCCCTCATATGAAGTCTGTCTGTTACTATCACAGTTAATTGCACACGTGCCGAGCTGGTATCATGTGTTCGGCAGCTCACGCGCCTGAACAAACAGAGGATTTCCAGGAGTGAGAATTCATCTGAAGCAGACTGTTTCCTGCTTTGTGGTACATGTGAGAAAGTTCAACTTCGGATGATAACTTGTGCAGAGTTTGTGTGTAGGAACAGCCTCAGTGTGCATTTGTTCATCCCTCCTACCTGATGTCCCTGCAGGGTTGCCGTACCAGGCTGGTCTGGGTGCTGCACCTGTCACACTGACACCTGATGGATGAGAGAGACTTTAAACCCCAGGAACATGTGAACAGAGCAGCTAAAATCAACACATTGTTGACTTTTATCAACAATAACATTGCAGCCTCCTCACCTCTTCCTGCTCCTCCCTTCTTCATCTCACCTGCAGGTCCTCCTACTCCTCCTCCTCCCCCCCAGGGTGGACTTCCTTCCTCCTCCACTAGGATGAGAGGAGCATAGAGCAGGCGACCGCGGCGAGGGCAGGGGTTTGCCCAGGATGCTGAGGAGGCCGCCGTGGAGCGACCAGAGGAGTGACGGGACTCGTAACTGTTGAATGTTTGCTGAGGAGAGGAGAGAGTGTTTGATTTTCCTGAAAAAGTGAGATTTGTGTGCGTGTGCGCTCGCTGTGTGTTTTACCTGTGTGCGTGTGCGGCGCGGTGGTGATGTCGGGTGGTACGTCCCGGGAATCGGCAAGTCGTCGTTGCTGCCCTGCCTCCTCAGACACTGGATGTTAAACGACGGCTTCCGACCTGACATATCAAACAAACTCATGACATATCAGCTGTGACGCTGCAGGTACACTGAGGATTCTGCAGCATCTTCTCACCTGTGGGCGTGGCAGGAAGTAGGCGTCTCCTGGTTGTCCTCCTCCCCTCGCTGTAGCCATTACCATAGCTACTGTTGGTGTAGGAGGAGTGACCATCGTAATGGTCTCTGTACAGAGGAGGTTCATCAGGGTAATGTCTGCAAACACACAAAGGAAAATTATTCAAGCAGCCTTTCGATAGCTCTGTGTGTGCCCTCCAAAAATGTAATTCACCCCTGGGGGTGACAGCAAATCTAAGTCTCCCCTGAGTGTACCTGTCTCTGGAGGTGATGCTGTCATTGTCTTCTTCTCTGCTATAGTAACCCTGTTCTCCATACGCCTCCATGTCTCCGTTCCTCCACGATCTGTCCCTTGAGTCCCTCCTACAGGCCAAAGAAAGTGTCAACTTAACGTCAGTTTATTTATAAGCACAATTAAAAAACATTAGATGACCAACGTGCTTAATCTGAACCTCAGGACAGTTAGGAGCATCTGCTCAGCAGACCTCAGTGGGAGAGTGCAATGTTAAAAGTCCAGAGAGATGAGGAGGTGCTAACCCACAGGAGGAAGCCAAAATAGATGATGTGCAGTCTTGTTGAGTGAGCCAGTGAAGAGCAGTGCAGCAGTGTTTTGGACCAGATGCAGTTGGCCAAGCAGTGACAGGCTGATACCTGAAGGAAAACTGTTCCCAGGTTCTCTGCAAAGGGTTTCTTATAGATCTGTGAGGGGCTGAGGTTGCCACCGTCACGGAGCTCAGGTGTTCCAAACAATATGACTTTATTTCCCCCGACCACCTTTCTGTTGTAGGAAAGTTTGATTGATTGATTGGCTGACACACCTGCCAATATCTATCTGTTTTGTGTGCTCAATGACTGCCTACCTTCCTTTGTAGTATGACGGTCTTTTGTGGCCGTGGTCCAGCAGGCCGTTCTTCACAGATGAGCGGCGGTGGTGATGTTGATTAATGGATGACCTCATGCTGTCTCCCCGGCGAAGATGTTCATCGTGATCACTGCCATTTCCCATCTTGGTGAGAGACCCAACCCGGTGGATCAGACCTCCGTTAGAAACACCGCCGTCACCCACAACTCCACCCTGACCTGCAAAAAGGGTTGAGTGGACACCCTTAGTGTCATGTAACCACAATTTCAACCATTTTCCTTGTTTAGATAATTAATTAACTCGCGTTTTGTTACATGAAGAAGCTAGAAGACAACATAAGTGGTCGTTTACCAGTAGGTGTCAGTAGTGAGCCTCGTCGTTCTTTATCTGGTGCATAACCATTTTCAGCCTGCAAACAAAACAGAGACAGAGACAAAACATTGTTTCAGAAAACCAAAGTTATCAAAATCTTAAGATACAAAAGTGTGTCAATCAGAATAAAGACCTTATATGCAGCGTTCTCCTCCATCTCCTCATCCTCCATCATGGCCTCCTCCTCCTCCTCCAGGTCTTCATTCAGAGCCAGGCGCATCTCTGGACCCAGATCCTGCAGTGTCTTCAGACCAGCTTTACAAAGCTACACCCAAACACGAATAAACGCATGAAGACCCAAAAGCATAACTGAAGACTGCATTAATGTGTGACTCTGAGCACTCCCGTGGCGATGGGAGGATGGAGATCAGGGATAAAATGATATAGACTCCATGATCAGCTGAAAAACTAGTTTGTGGAATTCAACAACAAAATGCAGCACATCTCTTAATCCATGGATTCAAAACCATGTATCCAAGTTTTCTCTTGGAGCTTTCCCATCCATCCATCCATCCATCCATCCGTCCATCCATCCATGTCTGGTTATTCCAAATCAGATCATGCAGGCTAAACAGGTATTCCAGGCATGCTTTTCCCCAGCAACATTTTCAAGTTCATCCTGAGGTGCTCCCAGGATAGACAAGATATGTAATCTCTCCAGCATGTTCTGGGTCTCCCGGGGATGCCTGGGAAACCTCCAAAGAAAGATGTCCATTCAGGCATCTTTGTCAGATACCCTAAACACATTCTAAATTTGTGGAACTCCAAGCTACCTTTGGATGCTCCTCACCGCATCTCTAAAACCACCAACCCATCATACAGAGGAAACTCATTTCATGTGTTCTTTTAGCAAGTAGATGGACACACCTGGACAGCAGATGGGTTGGGTGAGTCATTTTCACCAGTCAGATCTCCTTTTTCTTTCCTCTTCCTGAACTTCCTGAAGTAGTCTTGGATAAGGAAGGTGGCGTAAAACTTCCCAACGGTCACTTCCTCCTCTGTGGATGACAGAGATAGTTCAGTCTGCAGTACTGCCGCTAAGACTTGCAGTAACAGTACTACGTGTAGTGTGAACAGTAAGAGTACCTTCGTGTGGTGGTATGACTTCATCCAACAGTTTTGGCTTCATTCTCTTCCAGATCTTCTTGATGATCACCCTCAGCTCCTCGTTCTCCTGCTCAGGGTTACCTAGCAATAGCATCCAGAGGACAGGGTCAGATAAAGATTATGGCTAGCTGTGGTTATTGTGATTACAGGTTTGTGTCTTTTTACCAGTGACTCATTTTTATTTTTGCTTTGATTGTCCTGATTAAACACTCAATAACACAGAGAAGCTAAAACATGAGAAAGAATCCAGTGTCTGATCTCATGTTTAACCATTTAAAATCCCAACAATATAATTATTCTGTGACACGTACAACTCCTGCAACCTTTCATTAGCTGATACAGTTGTGGCCAACAGTTTTGAGAATGACAGTATAATGACAAGCACTTCATAAGTTTCAAAGACTTTTATTGACAATTACATTAGGAGTCAATATTTGCAGCACTGGCCCTTGCTTTTAAAGACCTCTGTAATTCACCCTGGCATGCTGTCAATCAACTTCTGGCCCAAATCCTGATGGATAGCAATCTGTTCTTGTATAATCAATGCTTGGAATCAGAATTGTCAGAATTTGTGGGTCTTTGTTTGTCAATCTGCCTCCTGAGGATTGACCACAATTTCTCGACGGGATTAAGGCCTGGGGAGTCTCCTGGCTGTGGACCCAAATTTTCCATGTTTTGTTCCCCGAGCCACTTAGTTATCATTTTTGCCTTATGGCACGATGATTCATCATGCCAGAAAAGACATCGTTCTTCACCAGACTGTTCTTGAATGGTTGGGACAAGTTACTATTGGGGGATGTTGTGGTACCATTCTTTATTCATAGCTGTGTTCCCAGGCAAAATTATGAGAAGCAATCCCACATCAATGGTACCAGGGTACTTTACTGTTGGCATGACACAGAACCGATGGTCGCGCTCACCTGTTCTTCAGAAAATCCCAACCAATCAGAAAGAGGCTTCATCAGAGAAAATGACTTTACCGCAGTCCTCAGCAGTCCAATCCCTGACTTTTTACAGAATATCAGTCTGTCCTGGAGAGAAGTGGCTTCTTGCCGTTCTTGTCACCAGGCCATCCTCCAAAAGTCTTCACCTCACTGTGCGTGCAGATGCATTCACACCTGCCTGCTGCAAGCTCTGCACTGGTGGTGCCCCAAACCCGCAACTGAATCACCTTCAGGAGATGGTCCTGGGACTTGCTGGACTTTCTCGGGCACCCTGAATTCTTCTTCACAACAATTGAATCTCTCTCCTTGAAGTTCTTGATGAGCCAATACATGGTTGATTTGGGTGTAATCTTACTAGCAGCCCATGCCCGTGAAGCCCTTTTTATGCAAACCAATGACGACTGCATGTGTTTCCTTGCAGGTAGTTACGGTAAAAGAGACAGAACAATGATTTCAAGAACCACCCTCCCTTGAAAGCATCCAATCTGCTATTCGAACTCAATGACAGAGTGATCTTGTCCCCATCAACACTCTCACCTGTGTTAACAGGAGGATCATTGAAATGATGTCAGCAGGTACTTTTGTGGCAGGGCTGAAATGAAGTGGAAATGTTTTTTGGGGGAGAATTTAGTTCATTTTCATGGCAATTCATCTGATCACTCTTCATAACATTCTGGAGTATGTGCAAATTGCCATCATAAAAACTGAAGCAGCAAACTCTGTGAAAACAATACTTGAGTCATTCTCATAACTTTCTGCCATGACTGTAGAGTCTGTAGTAAGCTGAGATTTAATTATAGAGGGCAGTGTTACTCACAGGCTGACCTGATAGAGGCAGTGTTGCCTAAACCCTGACACAATGATACAGACCTCTTAGGAAAATTTAGATAATTTTAAATTTATATGCAGAGGAGAGTCTGATTTATTTTCCAAATACTCCCAGCAGACCCTGGTTATTAGTTACAGAGAGGTTTGTGGTTCCCCCTCAGCTGCTGCTAATGTATTAACACATTAGTAGTTCTCCAGCTTGCATAGCTATAAGACTGTGAAAGTATTCCTGAAAAATATCAGAAAAGGAAGAAGGAGCCTTTAGTTTATCCATAATCACTCCTGTGTGTTTATGGCAGCAGGGGCCTGCGAGGACATATCACATACCTTCAGTTTTGATTTTGAGGGCAGTGCGAACCAGAGCGAATAGCGTGGCATTAAAGGTTACCATCCCGTCGGCGTTCAGAGGCATGTTCATTGCTACCAGACGCTGAGATGGAGAGGAGGTAAATTAAGTCTCTTAACTCCAACCTTACATAGATGGCTTTGAACAGCAGCTACAGCACACAGTATAGTGAACGTTTTACCTTGCAGGCGACTCTGTGAGGGCAAAGCTTCCCAAAACCCAGAGGAGGCTGAATCCTCCGGAGCAGAGCAACAACGTCCAGGTGTTTTATCCGTCCTCTGGGAACAAAGAACCATCAGGAATTTTCTGATCATCTCTCCAACTTTTCTTCCCCAACATCAGGAAGAAATGTTGTGTGAAAATGTAGGATGGTGAGCCCAGCTTGAGAGCTTTGCTCCTGATCAAACTCCAGCTCAGTTTTCATTAACTATGGCTAAACTAAAAACTAAAATTACGCGTCCCATCCATCCACTCTCTTCTGCTTATCCTGTTCAGGGTCGTGGGGGGGCTGGAGCCTATCCCAGCTATCATAGGGCGAGAGGCAGGGTACACCCTGTACAGGTCGCCAGCCTGTCGCAGGGCCAACACAGAGAGACAGACAACCACTTACCCTCACATTCACACCTATGGGCAATTTAGAGTGACCAAGTAACCTAACCACAGCAAGTGCATGTCTTTGGACTGTGGGAGGAAACCCACGTAGACACGGGGAGAACATGCAAACTCCACACACACAGAGAGAGAGGGGTCTGGGCCAAGGTGGAATCGAACCCAGGCCTTCTAGATGTTATTCTAACTGTGAGGCAGCACTGCTAACCACCACGCCACTGTGCTGCCCAAAGTAATTGGGCGTGAAAAAAAACCCAAAACAATTTGTTAAAAAATATAGGGAGGATGTCTTTAGCCTTTGTCAGTTTGGTCAAGAGCTTGAGAAGGCTGTGCTCCATTTGTTTATTGAGACTGAGATGTCCATGTGACTGTGTCATATACTTATAATATTGTATTATATTACTAAGTAATACTGTACTGGTTGGAACTGTTTGACTCAGTTATATGCTAATCTAATCTAAGCATAATCTTGGAACAAAGAACATCTTACAAACTTACTTGGCCTCTGGATCATATTCAGACCAGATCCTCTTAAACTCGTCCAAATGATGCGGCCCCAGAATCGACCAATCACGTGTCAGGTAATCAAAGTTGTCCATAATGACAGCGACAAACAGGTTGATAATCTGAAGGAGAAGACGGAGGTACATTCAGGTCTGCAGTCACGTTTCAAATGTACATACTTTATACACTCAGTGGTCACTTTATTAGGCACACCTGTAGCATCTGTAGTCAAATCCAAGAGCTCAGCTGGAGCATTTGTCTTCATGCAACTAGTAATGCTCAGCATTTAGAAATGTCAGCCGTGAATAAAATCATTTATCACTGAACCATCACTGAAGATGTTTCTAATATTTGTGCTCTTATTTGCATCATCAATCTGTTGATACTTTCCTTCTGATTTACTGTTTTGTCAGAACATCATTAAAAATGTGGATCAGCTCTCTGAGACGATGCCTCCAGCAAATCTGTGGAACCTTTGTCTGAAATGGAAGCTGGACCTGACTGACTTTTCATGCCCAACTTTTTCTGTTTGTATAAGATATCAGAAGGAATGTGTTCATAAATTAAATGAAATAAAGGCTACAGCAATTCTTTACTTTTATTTAACTGATATCTAAATGAATAAAGCAGCAAAAATACTGCATTTCACTTTGATTCTGTTGCTACATTTTGAATTTATACACTTTATAAATGTATGTGTATGTGTTTATGCACGCGCGTGTGTGTCCTGACCAGGAAAGCACACAGCATGAAGAAGCTGATGAAATAAACAATGGCGAAGTTGCTGCCGCAGCTGAACTCCTCTCCTGGTTCGTAGTCTGACTCGGGGTCGCAGCGTTTACCTGGAAGACTGGCCAACATGATCTCCTGCCACGCCTCACCGGTAGCACACCTGCACACACACATCCAGGTAAAAATAATTAGAAAATAATAAATTCTTTGTCCTGCTTGGTGAGAACTGCTTCTGATTTAATAAGAAAGAAGCAAAGGACCCAGAACAGATCCCTGTGGGATACCAGAAGTGATTTATTGAGTTCATGAAAGGATGAGAACAGGTGACAGGAGGAGAAACAAAAGAAGACTCAAACTCAAGACTACGATGACCTGGATAACTGAGAACCTACACAGACATAAAAGAAGCAGGAGGAGGATCTGACCTGAAGAGGAGGAGAACAGCTTGAGGAAATGTCTGGAAGTTGTTGTTTCTGTTGATCTGGGTGTAATCCTGCATCGCTATCTTCCCAAAAGTCTGACAAATAGAAGAACAGAAGAAAAAAAGTCAGCAGCTTTAGCATGTTCTCATTGTGAGAGGCTTCAAATGAGAAAAACCGAAACTCACCTTGGACCATAATATCCAGCTTTCTTAAAGGTGATGTTTTGCCTTGAAATTAGTAGTCAGTTTTTACTATTTGATGATTTTTTTTTTCTGTCTAACTAAGGGTTTCAGAAGGGTTGTGTGAGGGTAAATGATTCAACAGTGCTGTCTGCAAATAAAATATTAGCTGTTGGCACACTGGCCACATTTCTGTGCCAGTCTGGATGCTCGAGCCTACTGGAACACACCACTCGTCCTCCTAAGCTATCAGAACTCCAGGTGCACTATTGGCGAAAAATAATCTTGTGCTAAAACTGTGGAAGACTGCTGGCTTCAAGCTGTGTGCTGACACCCACAGCTGGGTCGCTTTTGGAAAGAGACACTAACAACTGAGGAAACGTACACTGAACTAAAGTTGAACAAATCAGATTCAAGTGGAGAGAACAAACCGTTCAAAGCTCTTATTACTCTGAAACTGGGACTTAAGAACTGCTTCAGTGTCGTAACAAGTTTGATAACAACACACATTACCGATGGGGATATCCTCCCGTGATTAATGAAAATATAAAATAAATGTAGAAGTCTGGGTAACATTGCAGTCCCATTTCATAACAGAAAACCCTTCAGCAGATATCTTATTAACTTCTGCAAAACTATTTTGCCCAAATTTGGAGGTCTTGCCTAAAGTTTTAGTCACCCCTGTGTTAGTAAAGATATATTTCACATATTCCAGCAAAATTTTCAATATTAACAATATTCATTAAATGAAAACAATTTTAAGCATGCTGTAAGAGATGATGTTCTGTGATTATCTTTAACATTTCTACAAATACTTTTTTTTGGTAACCACATCCTAGAACAGACACACAAAAGAAATCCATGGTAAACAAATTAAAGAAACTACATACTGCACTCTTGTACCAGGGTGTACACTACATAAAGTCTATTTATATTATTTATAACACTAAGCCAGATATAATGCATACTTACAAGGTATTCATATTATACTTGTGTGTACAGATACAGGACTACATAATGCACCCATACTACACAATCTGCTGAATACAACCGTGTCGTTTCCATATGAGCAATATTGCTGAGCAGTAGGCATGGCTTTGTATTGCTCAATGATGAGTCATGGCCCGATGGATGGACAGACAGACATACGAATAACGTGTTGCATATTTATCCTTGTAGTTTTGGAGTCTATAGACCGGAAAGGTAAAAGCTCACGGATAGACAGACGGATGGTCTGACAACAGTGAATTAAGTCAGAATGACCCCTGCAGGATCACCTGTGTGTAAAACTCACCTGCATGCCGATGACAGCATAAATGAAGAAGATCATGGCAATCAGCAGTGCAACATACGGCAAAGCCTGCAGAGAGACAGGACCAAGTTAGAGTCTCTTTGCTGTCGCTAAGGCCTTGAAGAAGGCAACAAATCTACAATAGAGCACTGCGTTAAACAACCCTGGACATGTGTGAAAAATGTCTCCTGAAGAATGACAGCATTGAAAAAACATCAGAGCTTTAAGCCAGAGTTCAGCCAGAACGCGGTACAGATTGACCTGTGGTAATTAAGAACTGCCACACCCTCTTTCCTGACAACGTCCCCTCTTACCTGCAGCGACTTGATGAAAGTCCACAGCAGCGTACGAATGCCCTCCCCTTTACTCAGCAGCTTGACCAATCGCATTACTCGAAACAGGCGGAAGAACGTGATTGACACCCTGGAGCTGTCTTCTCCGCTCTGAAAAGGCGTGAATAAAAAAGTGTTAATACGCTCACACAAAAATGATTGTGTGTTATTTTAGAGCTGCAGGATTCCTCCAGGCTGAGGTGAAACGACACAAAAAGATTCTGCAGGTAAAGAAGTAGTTCACACAGCTCAAAAGAAGGGGAGTCCTATATATCTGAGGGCAATCCACAAACACAATATTGGTACAATAAATGTGACTGCTAAGGACTAAGACTCAGCCTGAGGACAGCTGCTGAAAAATGTATTTAACTCTAAATCTTTCACAGCTAACATGTCTGATGTGGAGAAAAGTACAGATTGTGAACTGTCCTCTCAGAATGAATCTTTCTAGGTAACTAATGAAGTCGATTTAGCCACATTTGCACAACTTTCTCACTGTGGGGCTGCTCATGTAGACCCTGCTGCAACTCAGAGGAAAGACTCCCACAAACAACTTGAAGCTTCTGTTATTGTTTTATCAAACATGGATTACAGCCATCATCTCACTACAAACCTCAGGCCAGGTCTGTGTTTGCACATCAGGATTTCAGGGAGCACGGTAAATACAAACCGCAGAGGACGAGGAGGTGGGCACTGTGATTATTTCTATTATTGCATCAGTCATAATGAACTAAAGGAACCATCCTAAATACACACCACGACAGAAACATCACGAGTACTCACACTGAACTCAGTGACGACGATGTCGACCACACTGCCGACCACGATCAGAGCATCAAACGAGTTCCAGGCGTCAACAAAGTAATGCTGGAAGGAAGAAAATGAACATTTAGTAAGTAATGCCTCTAATCTCCTGCAAAGACGAGCTCATTTCTATTATCATAAACCTGTAATCTGAACTATCATGTTTAATATGAGTTTAATAACATGGTGGACAGAAAGAGAAAAACTCTCTAAACGAAAAAAAAAGAGAAAGGGTTCAAGTTCAGCATGTGTAAAAGAATATGTAGTTATAAAAGCAGGAAGACGTTCTGTGTACGGAGGATCAATGAAGAGGTGCGCTTGGTTTCCTCACCCTTATCCTGAGAGCAGCCAGCTTGAGCAGCATCTCCAAAGTGAAGAGTCCAGTGAACACCATGTTGAGGATGTCCATGATGTAGCTGAAGGTTTTGGACTGCTCGTAGTGCTGCGGGAGAGAACGAGAGTCAGACGGGTTGGGAGGAAAGGCTGAAAAATCACAGAGGAAAGTGAAATATTATGAACCTGAATGGCTAGAGTGACGGTGTTGAGAAGGATCAGGACAAACATGACGTATTCGAATCCTGTCGAGTTGATGATGGACCAGAACTTATACTGAACCGGATTCTTCGGGATGTAAAGCTTCAGAGGCTGAGCCTTCAGGGCGTACTCCACACATTGACGCTAGAGGGAGGGAGGAAAGGGTTCAAACATACAGCATCAACAGCATTCCAATAAATAAAGGCAATAAATGTGAAAACAAAAACTGATTAAAATATGCTGTAACTTTGTTTTTCTCACAAGAGGAATGAGACTAAAACTACGCTGCTAACAAAAATAAATAAATAAGGGAGCACTTGAACAATCTCAGCTTTGACTTTTGGCTCTCAAACAGTTGATGATTTGGGTTTAAACTGACGGCTGTTACATCATTTTATTTTCAACAAATTAGGTCAATAAAGATTTTCAGTTGGAACATTTCACTCACTGAGATCCGATGTGTGATTTAAGTATCCCTTCACTTTTTGAGCAGTTTATATAAAAGATAAAAAAAAATTTAAAAAAATCACCTGATGAATTTTTTCATGGCGAAATGAAAGCAACACTAACTTACAATAATTTAATTACAAAAATAAGAAAAAATGTTCCCTGAAAATCTTTTCTAAAATTTTTTAAGGTGCCACTGTGCTGAGTGCTGAGCTCTAATTTATCTCTCTCTGAGACAACAACTATGATAGAGCGCCCCCCTCTGGCTGGAAGAGTTAGACGAGCATCAGGAGAGCCGTGTTTGGCTTCCTGGTGTTTGGTGTTCTCCGTGTTTCCAGTACAAACGTCTGTTTGACGTTCTGAAACTCATTTAAGTACTTTCTCTGCTTGTCTTGACCACATTTAAACGTTCTCTCCTCTGATGTTTTGCAGTTTGTGAACTGTTTGAGAACTTCTTGTGGATGAAATGTTATTGCACTGATTACATTTTCCACACCTGGTTCTTGTCCAGCTCACAGTTCTTGTATTCTTGTTCTCCCTGTTCTCTGAAGGTGATGATGACAAAACCCACAAAGATGTTCATCATGAAGAAGGCTATGATGATGATGTAGACGATGAAGAAGATGGAAATCTCCACTCGGTAGTTGTAAATGGGGCCAGAGTTCTCGCCGTTGGCGTCGATGGCTTTGTACAGCAGACTGGAGACAGAAGGGTTAAAACGTCAGTGCTGGTTCCCGACAAACACTTAAAAACAACGGTTCTTTTAAGACCCGAGTACTCACGCAGGCCAGCCCTCAAACGTGGACACGGTGAAGAGCGCCATCATCCCCATCAAGACGTTATCAAAGTTAAAGTCGCTGTTCAACCAGATCCTCTCTCTGACCATTGGATGGCTCACATCTCCATCTTTATACACCACGAAGGTCCCTCTGAACACACAGTCACATTTTCAGCTCGTCAGAGGACGTTGACTTACAGTTACCTTCTGGATATTTAATCATAAAGTAAACAGTGCCTATGCCTGAGGCGATAACCATAAACATACGATAGACCTTACTATAACCTCAAACCAAGTATTCACCTTCAGTTTAATCAGCTACATTAGAAGGACTGACCTTTGACCACACATGAGTAAACAAATACACACATTGAGCCGAGTCACGGAAACAAGAATCTGAATGAAATCATGACTTCGAGAAACTGGACAAAAGACTGTATATTAAGGATGGACATAGCTACAGCAGCATCACCCTGTTATGAATGTTTTCACTGCTGCCATTTTGGTGATTTGAAACAGGACATGATGCGTGAGGGGCGGATCTTATTGTGAAACAAAGGGCACTGTATGCTCATTTCCTAATGACTTGTGATTAAGTCATTATCTGATGAGCACATCCTGAATAATCCTTCTTTCTTTTACTATCATTCACAAAATTAAATAATGTTTTATTCAACATGACTTCAAACTGGAGACTGAGCCCTCCGTGACTTCAGTGTTTACTGAAGTCACGGAGGAAGGGAGCCGAGGGCCATTTTCTCGTAGGCTTCCTTGCAACCAGAAGTCTTTCTGCAGCCAGAGAAGAAGAATTTAAAACTTACTTGCATTGTTCTGGGGTGCTCTTGGCCTCGTCGGTACAACGATAAAATTTACCCTGAAATACAAAACACACAGATTGGACCAGAAATGCAAACACTGCTGAAACCTGAACTGTCACATTTAGTCACAGATTTAAGACTTTAAAAGTATGAATAGAGACTCAGATGGTAATGCATTTTGGATATAGAAAAGCTGTTAAATGGTGCTGTTAAAGTATTTTTACAAAGAAGTTTTAAAAGTTACAATTTAAATCTTAACAGGAACCATAACAGCTGTCATTATTGTATGATGCACAGAAAACAAACAGAGAAATCATGTTAACTAAATCCATGCATCCATTTTCTTCCACCTATCCGGGGCCGGGTCGTGGGGCAGCAGCCTAACCAGAGAAGCCCAGACCTTCCTCTCCCCAGCCACCTCCACCAGCTCATACAGGGGGGACCCCAAGGCATTCCCAGGCCAGCCGAGAGATGTAATATCTCCAGCGTGTCCTGGGTCTTCCCCGGGGCCTCCTCCTGGTAGGACATGCCCAGAACACCTCACCCAAGAGGCGCCCAGGAGGCATCCTAATCAGATGTCCGAACCACTGGCTCAACTCAACTGGCTCCTTTTGTTTTGGAGGAGCAGTGGCTTTACTCTGAGCCCCTCCCAAATGACTGCACTCCTCCCCCTATCTCTAAGGGAGAGGCCAGCCACCCTTCGGAGGAAGCTCATTTCTGCTGCTTGTATTTGCGATCTCATTCTTTCAGTCACTATGTTATCTAAATCATCATTTTGTATTTTAAATTATAGCCGAAAGATTATCTCTCTCGGCTATTATTTAAAATAGCTCAGCTGGCCTGGGAACACCTTGGGGTCCCTCCGGATGAGCTGGTGGAGGTGGCTGGGAAGAGGGAAGCCTGGGCTTCTCTGCTTAGGCTGCTGCCCCCACGACCCGGCCCCCGGCTAGGTGGAAGAAAATGGATGGATGGATTTTCTCCAGATAAACAAAGAAATTAAGTTGCCTTTATTCAGATTTCATACTCTGCCCTCAAAAGAGTTAAAAATGAAGTTAAATATGTTTCTCCTGCAATACCAAAAAAAAAAAAAAAAGAAAAAAAGAAAAAAAAGAAAAGTTAGTGGATGATAATTTTGTTTGGGTTGTTTTAATGTATTCTGCATGATGGTGAACAGAGTGGAGTTTAGTGCTGAGTAGCTTGGTGTAATTTAGTGAGTCTAATAGAAAACGTGTTTTATTTAAATCAGAGATTATGTAAGAACGTTTCGCTTTTTGTTAGTTTGGCTGAAGAAAAGTGCCATTTTTAAAAATCCTATTTAGTCCTGTTGGACTGGACCATTTCTGGACAGTTTTCATTTTGGTGGGCCTTTGATGATTCTGGAAATTCAGAATGAGTGTCGTCATATTTCAGCCACTGAATGACTTTTATTCCTCAGAATTTCAAACTTTTCCAAAAATTAAAAAAGCCTGCGTTGTGTAAATCTGGAAAAGGTTTGTGTTATAGTGTGAACAAGGGAAATTAATGGAAACATTCTCGTACCGCCAGGATTACGGGGGCTGAGACAGAGAGACAGCGTTTTTCCGCAGTATTTATGAACCTGACAGACTTTCTCAGCCTCACCTTGAAGAGCTGGACTCCAATACAGGCGAACATGAACTGCAGCAGGGTCGTGACAATCATGATGTTTCCGATGGTCCTGATGGCCACGAACACACACTGGACCACATGCTGCAAGACAAAACAAACAAACAACAAAAACCCCACCCCCAAATCAGGGAGTATCATAAAAATAGAACAGCAGAGGCCCTAGTGGTCCCCTACGATCCCCTGATGGTCTCCCACAACACGATTATCCCCTTAGCCCCCACAGTACGTGAACACATCACTGTACAGACATACAGAAGTGGCCTGATGTGGCGATACCTTGAGTCCTTTGGCTCTGTTGATGGCCCTCAGAGGTCGGAGCACCCTGAGGACCCTGAGGATCTTCACCACTGAGATGGCACTGGAGCTGCAGAGGCACAAGCACACATTTACACACCTCAGTCTGTTTAAACACATCACAGCTGAAGCATCGATTCATGTTCACGCTGGCAGCTGCTGCTTTCAGGCATCTGTTACAGGAAGAGTTTTTAAATCAGCAACTTCAGCCGCAGTTTAACAGTTAAGTAGTTGGATACTGACTGCAGGAAGAAGGAGACCAGAGAGACGCTGACCACCAGCAGATCCAACAAGTTAAACCAGTTTCTGCAGAACGAGCCCTGATGGAGGAACGCTCCGTGGACCGTCATCTGTGAATGACAGAACATGTTAGCATGTTGACCACAAGAGGCCTGAATCAGTTCTTTCATTGAGCTGGAGGCGATATTTACCTTTAACAGAATCTCCACAGTGAAGATGGAGGTGAAGGCGTAGTCTGCATAGCCCAGAATCTGAACACACAAACACACGGCTGAGGCAGGTGAGTCAAGATTATTGAGTCCAATTTAAAGCAGGTACATCCAAAGCTTAAAATAGATATCAAGGCAAAAACAGCATTTTAGTTTGTATTATTTACAGTCAATGAGATATTTTTGTGTCTGCTTTTGTGAGGTTGTCGACTTCAGGTGATGCTGCTGTGTTGGAGGCTGAAAGTGTTCCAAATAAATAAAGTAACAGATAGAAATAAATAATCAAGATGTTGGCTCCACAGAATGCTCAAGGTGTCCTGTGGTTTTAAGTATCAAGCGGCAGATTGAAAATCCCATCATTTCCAGAAACCGGAGCTGGACACCTCATGGATCTGAGCTGTTTTTCCAGCATACCTCACAGATGTTCAATTTGAGATAGGCTCGAGGGAGTTTAGAAACCAGATCACCACCTTGAACTGTTTCTTGTGTTTCTCACACCAGCAGGTTTGGTAAGGGAACATTTTCTTACCCATAAATATCAGAGAAAATCCCTCCCATGAAGGGGTGAACGTGGCCTGAAGTGGTGTGTAAATTAGCAGCAGCCCCAAAGTAAAAATGCAGAGTTCAGAACTGTGGGGTGATGCCATCGTGGCCACATTCATCTTTTCTTTTGCCTGTGGTTCTGACTCCTTTCTGTCATAGTCAGCATGAAGATTTTGGTTTACCTGTGAGTTCTTTATCTGCAGAGACAGACATGCTGTCTTACAGTCTGTGCTGTGTGCGGTACCTCTCCTGCAGCATCGACCCACACAGGTGAGCCTTTGCTCTCGACACACAATCTTGGGTACTGGTTCACCAGTTGTCCATCTTGAACCACTTTTCGTGCATTATTTACAAACCAGTGTACACGACCTGCTGTTTTAGATACACTGCCGAGCGGTCGAGCCTCATCACAGTTTGGCCCTCGACAAAGTCACTCAGATCCTTGCGCCGTTTTTCCCCTTTAACTTCAAGAACAGGTTGTTTTCATCTTTCCTTCCTTCCTATTCAATTCCTTAATAATTCATATGCCAACCTTTGTCAGAGGTTTTGTGACTGTTGGAATTTGCAAGCAAAACTTTCAAGACTTATAATTTCCACAGTTTCATAAAGACCAGAGGAGGCAAAGACAGGGTTAACACACAGTATGAGTGGGTCTGATTGTATGTTTGAAGTCATTTCCTCCCTCAGCTGTTCTGAATTGCTACTTCTTGCATGAAGACAGCTGCTGCTCTGCATGTGAGTGTTTAAATTTGTGTGTCTGTGTTTATATTTAACACACACACACACACATATACAGTGCGTATCCAGGATCTGACAGTGAACTGGTGATTTTCTCCCTCCATGTGTTTCCATGTGTTTTCCCTCTTTAACCCGGTTAGGCACTGACCCATTTCTGCTGTGTAATCTGCTGAGGCCCCGCCCCCAGCACAGACCACAGAGGGTTGGTGTAAGACTGGATCAGCTGGATGGATGCTGTGCTCCGCTGTGATTGGTTGCATGGTATCAGGTAACTTGGCAGTGGTGAAAGTGGTGTGGTGGGCTTGTCTTATTGAATGCAGACAGCTAGAATAAATATGCTTCAAGAAGGCCTTGGAGTGCCGAGCCTGGATAAATGGGGAATGTTGTGTCAGGAAGGGAATAAATCTTTGCCAAATCAAACATGGGAATCATCAAGAATGAGATTTCCATATCAGATCAGTCGGCCCGGGTTAACGACCGCCTCTGGTGCTGCTGGTCAACAAGGTGGAAACTGTGCTACTTTTGACTGAAGATAAAGGAAGAGGAGAGGAGAGGTGGGATTGTGGAGGTGAGAGTAGGGACTCTAAATGTAGGAACTATGAAGGGAGAGAGCTGGCTGATGGTGACTGGAGCAGACTTCAGTGGATATGTAGGTGAAGGGAACAGAGGTGATGAGGTGTTGGGTAGGTATGGTGTTAAGGAGAGAAATGCAGTCTATATTTCTGTAAATAAACCATACAGTGTAAGCTCACTGTGAACAAAGGACTTATTTTTGAGGTTTTTCTCTAATCTAGCACCAAACCAAGCACTTTGAACCACAGTTGGGTCTGATTGGCTCTCAGATCCTCCTCAAAAAGCTGACGTTCCCCCTCAGATTTCACTTCTCTTAGCTCCGTTAACTACAACAGTATTTTTTTTTTTTCATCTGCGTAAGTTCAGTTTTGAGATTCAACATCGGGTCTCACTCATAAAAGCTCTGATGAACGCAGTTGGGACACTCACGTTGTTCCTGAAGGAGTGCGCTCTGATCGGATCCTCGGCAGCCAACGAGCAGCTGCTGAGGATGATGAAGACGAGAATGAGGTTGGTGAAAATGTGGTGGTGGATCAGAGAGTGACAGGCCACACGGATACTACAGAGAGACAGAGAGTTAGTGTTAGAGGCTCCAACATGAAAGATGCTAGAATTTCATTCACAAAAACAGGAGCACAGACTCTTTGGTTGGGTTGTGAGAACAATGAACCACACAGCAAACTGCATTATTTGTCAGATAACTTCACTAACATGCTAAAAAGAAGCAGCCGCAGCACAAGGATGCCAAAGATGTCCACTTCCTGAATTATAAAAGATGAAGTCTAGCAGACACACTGCAGTACCAGCACCAGCCACCTGTGCTGGCATCGGCCCTGACCATTTAAGCCTAAATAAAGTTAAAACGAATGAGTTATATAAAAAAATCATTCCCTGTACAGTTTTTATGAAGGGGGAAATTAAGTTTAGAGACCATGAACATTTTTAGTAGCAGACTATAAAGACGTTTATTTCTGCTGTAAAATTGATCAGTCTCTGGGGACATATGAAGAACTGCAGTTTTCATTCAGTTTTCAATTTTTATATAGTCTGTGAGAAGTCTATGAGAAAAAGACCCTCCTGCTTACAAGGTTTCAGTTCTTAACCCCGTGAAGCCTGAACCACAAAACAATTGTCAGAAAATTCTAATTTTTGGAAAATTGAGTTTTTAATTGAATCTTCTGATAAAAAAAAAAATTAATTAAATATTAATTTGCATGTCTGACTTTTAATTTGTATCATATTTGCTACATCCAGCATTTTTTGCCATTTACTGCTTAAAAATATATTGTGCAATTTATTATCTAAACTGAAAATGTAGAAATCTCAAAAACTCAAACACTCAGGGGGTAAAGGGTTAATGAAAACAACCTGCTGTTCTTTGAATAAGTTATGGTCCCTGCTGGAGTCAAATTAATGATAAAGCAATGCATACTTGGACGTGGCCTTCTTGACACTGAGTGGCTGCAAGAAACAAGGTTTATGTTGGGAAACCCCCCCCACGGTGGGCAAGCACATCTTCTACAATCTATGCAAAAAATAAAGAGAGAGTTTTTTCTCAGTTTTTTTTCTTAGAATATCACCCCCATCCCCTACCTGTATTTTTTATTATTTTATTTTATTTTACCTAGAATAGCCCTAAAATAAGAAGTCGTAGATATTTTTTATTTCTAGAAATTATATCAGAAAATATAGTTATATGTAAATATTAATTGAAGGAAACAACAACATTCATAAATGACTCAAACATATTTGTGTGTTTGTTACTGTTTATCCTCTGGAAAGGTTACAACAACATGGCGTGTTCATGTGTGGACACTTACGGGTTTGTCTTGCTGAGGCAGAAGAAGGCGCTTCCTTCTGGGATCGGAAGAACCTTCTCTTTAGGAGGAGCAAGATCAGCCATCTTTAACTGGACTCCTCCCTCTGAGAAGTGAACAGGAGGAATGATTTTAGAAGACCCACAGTCATCCAGAACAGCAGGAACGGAAAAATCTCAAGTGACCACATTTCAGGGAGTGAGAGTTGAACATTTAGTTTACCACAAGTATGCTCCTGATATTCAAACATTCATACAACAGGCTTAAGAGTGTCTCTGAGAGCAGGTTCTGCATTACTGTTCTTATTAATTTACTGTCTGAAAATTGTCATATTTAACAAAACATTTTGTTTCTTTTTTTTGTTCATTGGTGGGATTGTTGTAAAGCAAAAAGAATAAATCCCACCATATGTTGCTGTACAGAAAAATAGTGCCAAAAGTTATGAACCTAATTAACACTGCGCCATTCGTTGTAGAAACAGAAACAACTGGCTTGTTTGTGTGACATATGGAATTATTTTCCTTGGATATATGAGTTACCATTTTTACACTTTTTTTTAAAGATGTCATTAAAAAAATCCCCATTCATTTCAACAAGGGAATGTTGGGACCTTCTGAAGTCTTCTGAAAACCTGCTGCTGAGCCCACAATTTTCACTCTGCAGGCATCAATTTATCACCAAATTGAAGGAAAAATCATCTTCTTTGAAACAATGTCTTTATCAAAGTCAACAGAGTTACACTTTCTGATCTGCAGGCAGCTGAGTGAGTGGAGTGCCATCTAACTGCCCCATGGAGTTGCTTTATAACTTAAGGATTTTTGGAGAGAAGCATGTCTTTTTCTATCTCGCTCCCGTGGTCACATTTTAAACACCGAGAACACAGAAACACAGATCTGTAGAGCAACTTCTTGAGGCGCTCGTGGTTTGTAAACCAGGTAAATATGAGTTACAGTTTGGAGGAAATAATCTGTTTCCCATCACCACGGGAACTTTAACTGCTGCTTTAACTGAAACAGGCGTAAATCACTGACAGTACGACTCATTTAAACCTGATCACATTGATTGGTGTATTTAAATCTCCTCTCTCTCCGTCTCTCTCTGATTGGTGGACACTTTTCATGGCCTTAGAGTTACTAAAAGCATTTTAATGTTTGCTGTAGACGATGATGTTTCAGCAAAAAGTCTCAGCAACTTATTGACTGCGCGTAGAGGTATTAGGACAGTGGATTGTTTGCAGGAGGGCGTTCAGTCCTTTTGTGTGCACCATTGCAGCATAATCTGTCATAACTTGCAACATAAATAAATGATTTATAAATACTGTGATAGACCTTTGAAATTGGTATTAAATAACCCTTAAATCTCCTCCTAATCTGAGTCAACATAGGAAAGAGAAGGGGGAAGAACTTCCTTGAAAACTGTTCCCTAAGGAACCGATTTTTGTTACAGTTCCGCAAAAAGGTTCTGTGTGGATTCAAATGATGTTCTTTGATGTGAAGCTGGTGGGTTTTCTTGTTTACAGCTGTGAGTACTTAGTTTCTGAGTTTTCATCCAGCTAAATTGTTGAATTTCGTTTTCCTCATCACTTTGATTTGGATTTCTCTCGTTTTGGAACCTGTCACTTCAGCTTCGCTTCTTCTCAGCCAAACTTTTCAAAATGTGAAGACGTGTTCAGCTGAGGACTGACCGTCGTCTCCTTCAGGAAGCTCCTCTTCCTCTTCATACTCGGTGTCTTCATCAACATCGACCTGAAAAAACAAACAGTCCTTAAAGAAAATGATCAGTGATCATTAACTGAAAGATTGCAGTCCGAGCTTGATGTTCACCTTCACTTCTCCTTCTACTGCCTCCTCCTCCTCAGCTCCCTCCTTCTTCTCACTGGACAGACAAAAAACAGCCGTGGAACAGGAAGTAAACAACGAGCTTTTATTATTATTTCTTCAACCCTTCTTTCATTTTTTCCTCCCTCCATCACTTACTCTTTTTTCTTGTCGTCGCTGTCTCCACCTGCCAGGTTGTCCACAGCGATAGCCAAGAAGACGTTCAGCAGGATATCTGATGGTCGCTAAGGATGCTTATGTATGGTAGGCTCTACTGTAGATTATGTCCCTGTTATTATTATTTTGTGTTTTTCATGAAACAGAAGCAGAAAAAAAGTTATGTTTAACCACTGAGGTGGGTTATGTGTGTCACTGTGCTCACTGGCCTGAAGCTGTGGAATCAGTTACTGTAGAAGATTTTGGACATCAGACACTAATCAGAAGGAGCACCTGATCCAACAGGTAAAACTTTGGGTTGCTGTGATTTCTGGGTAGTGAGCAAATTGATGAGAATGTAAGTTTCTCAAACTGGTTTCCTGTGTAGCAAGTCTGAACTCTACACTAGAGGCTAAATAAGGAGTTCAGGCATTCAGAGAGAGCGTGGAGTAAAGTTGCTGCACTGTATTCCAGGTGCCACCAGCTTGACTGTCTCGGACTGTTGCCAATCACTTTCTAGAAAAATGAGCAGCTGTCTTGCTAGCTAGCAACATATCACTTAATTTTCAATATAAATTGGTTATGATTACTAGCTATGACATGAATCATAAGTATCTAATAGACTCCAACATTAAGGTTAATTATGGCGTTCTACAGGGTTCTGTGCTAGGACCAGTTTTATTTACACTACACATGCATCCCTTAGGCAGTATTAATAGAAAGCATTGCATATGTTTTCATCGTCATGCAGATGATACCCAGCTTCGTCTATCCATGAAGCCAGATGACACACATCAATTAGCTAACCTGCAGGAATGTCTCAAAGACATAAAGGCCTGGATGACCTACTGGAGGTTTTTTTCCTGTTCCCACTGCTGCCAAGTGCTGCTCATAGGGGGTTGTTTTTATTGTTGGATTTTCTCTGTATTATTGTAGGGTCTTTACCTTACAATATAAAGGGCCTTGTGGTGACTGTTTGTTGTGATTTGGAGCTATATGAACTGAATTACCAGCCTTGATAGCCGGGGTTTAGTGTCGTTATGTAGGCTGTGTCATGGTCCTGGGCCTTTGAACAGGCTCCTGAGGCTGTTTTAAAAAATATGACCAAACTGACAACTAAAATGTCAATGACGTAGTAGCTCATGTGGCTCATGATCCATCACAAGTCACAGGCTACTGCCTATAAAATGCTAAACACGACCTTGATCTTGACCACAGTTTGTGGAATTTTAGGAGGTGTGGTGATTCATGTGAACTGCAGACAGACAGCAGACGCCTCGCCATGGAATAATTTTAGTGGTCCTTCACCCGGATGAGCTAAAAACTAAAACTGAGACTATTAATTGCATAATTTTTTAGACGTACTCAACATTATTTCAGTTAGTTTTGCTTTTTCCAGGTAGGGTTAAAGTCTAGTCCCAGATTTTATTAAACTTAAGTTCTAGTTTAGTTTAAGTTAAATATAATAATCTTGGTATGTGTGTCATCATAGAAAAATGTGATCTTGGAGACTCCTATGGTAGCAGGAATTACCACAAAGTTAATTTTAAGAACTTAAAAAAACTCGAGTTGTCTGAGGTGACTTCAAGGATACAGTTACCACAGATGAAGAGGATGACAAAGTAAATACAGACAATCATCCCTGGAAACACGGGGCCGCCGTACGCCATGATACCGTCATACATGACCATGTTCCAGTCCTCACCTGTCAGGATCTAGACACACATCATCATCATGAGGAACACACTTCCTGCATGCTGTGACATCACTGAGTGTCAGGTTGCAGCATTACCTGGAAGCAGGTGAGCAGCGCCTGAGGGAAAGCATCAAATGTGCTGCGTTTCGTCTGCGTCTCGTCAAAGTTGAACTTTCCTCCAAACAGCTGCATGCCGAGCAGGGCGAAGATGATGAGGAAGAGGAAAAGGAGGAGCAGCAGCGAGGCGATGGACTTCATGGAGTTCAGCAGGGATGCCACCAGATTGGACAGAGCCGTCCAATGGCTGCGCAAACACAGAGTGACCTCAGTGATGACTCAGTTACCAGCTGTGTGACCGTCATCAGGCGGTTCAGGTGCGTTTTCTCACCGTGTGACCTTGAAGATCCGCAGCAGACGGACGCAGCGCAGCACAGAGATCCCCAGAGGAGGCATGATGTCCAGCTCCACCAGGATGGTCTCCACGATGCCACCACACACCACGAAGCAGTCGAAACGATTAAAGAATGCCACAAAGTAATGAGCCAGACCCAAACTGTACATCTTCAACAGCATCTCCACCGTGAAGAGAGACAGCAGCACCTTGTTGGCAATGTCTGCGGAAAAGAGAGACACGGACAGAGAAAGAAGGATTGTTCAATTTTTGGCATTTAATTACTTCATTGTATCACAACTGTTTCATTTCAGTCAGTAATTATTATAACCTTTTATTACCTGTTTTTAATAGGTCATTAATTTATTGGACTGCCTGCCAAACATTTTGAAATAAAAACAGTGTCTCTATGACTGTTTCTTGTGTAGGACAAGGAGGTTGATGTTACCCTGGACTTGTGTCAGCCAGTCCGGTTGGTTATAGTGCTCGGAGGCGCTAAGGGAGGTGTTGAGGAAGACCAGCAGCAAAACCAGCCAATAAAAAGTTACGGATTTGACGGCAGTGCGACAGTTTCTGCGACAGACTCGATTCCAGCGACGTAACGTCCGACTGAGGCAAAGAAAGAGAATCGTTCCAGTGAAGGTGTGTTTACCACGCTAACATCAGTCTGCTGAACCTTTGAAGGTCAGTGAACTCACCAGCAGCCGATCTTCATCATCTGAGCACTGAAACATAACAGGCTGAAGTTGGTTTATCGTTTCAGACTCAAACAAAATATTTGAAGTATGTGAAGTATTGTTTGTTTTTTCCTGAAGGGGGCGCTAAAGCCAGAACCATGCAGCCATGAACAGATGCGCACTGAGCTGTGTGGGTATCCCTCAGAAGCATCAGGTGTGTCCGTGTGGGTGGAGTTATTTGTTGTTTGGACAGACGCTGACTTAATTTAAAGTGAAAGTGTAGACCTGTGTGTGTGTGTGTGTGTGTGTGTGTGTGTGTGTGTGTGTGTGTGTGTTACCAGCAAGACTGGCAGCAGTTGGTGTGTTCTTCATCAATGTTCTCAGTGTTTTCAGATCCGGTTTCACTGGCAGGAAGACTCGCTGAAAGACACACAAACAAAAAGGTATTAATAAATTCAAAAATGCAAGTCAAAAATTCAATTTCTTAATGTTTGTAGGACTATTATTAATTTCTCTATAATGAATATATTTTTTTTGCTAGACAGACAAAAAAGTATATATTTATTCATATATTATGTATACAGTATATCTTAGATCTGACGCATCAAATGCTTCTCCTTTTGTTATCTAATGAAACCTGATTTATTTCCCGAGCTCCTCTCTGATTCTACTGTATACTGAGCTGAATCCAGCTGAACGAGCTCAGAGAATAAATCTGATTAGAAACAGGGTCAGAAATATGAGGACAGAAAGAGACCCAGATATTTTACAGGGACAGGGTGGATTCCTTCTACATTTAGACCAGAGGATAAAATGAAACACACACCCGCTGCACAAACTGTGTATGTGTAATTGTTTTTCTATTAATCATATTGCATGCATCTGTTAACACAGCCGCTTCCTTATGGGAACCAAAAACAAATCTCCATAATGTAGGTCCCTGTATGTCAGATTAATGCCTTCTCCAGCTCTCTCTGGATTTTACCGTATCTGCTATCCTGGTTCACGTTAAACAGAGCAGATAATCACGTAACATGTGCTGCTCTGTCTGTGCAGCATTTTGGGATGTACGAGCATCCCAGGCTGAAACAACCCACACAAAGACCATCTCCACCAACCGATTTTAGTCTTTGAAGCTGATATGTTTAAGTCCCCAAAACTGCAGTTCCTTTAATGGCCACTTGAGGCTCTCCAAAAGTGAGTCAGTCCCCATAGACACTCCTGTTAAATTTACAGAATTAAAACTCCTGCTACAAAAAAATGCTTTTGGCCTATATTTCTAGTTTTCCTCTTCATAGCAGCTGCCTGTGGGGGTTATTTTTTTTCTAACTCATCTAGCTGGAGATTCATGAGGGATAAAGGGGAGGATGTGGTAGCTTTGACAGGTGTGTCAACACAAGGAGCTGTATCCAGTCGCTGTCTATTAGGCAAAATTAAACTGGCTCTCTCCACCATGTTTGTTGTGCTGGAGTCTTTTAATGGAATAAGTAACAAGTGCTTAGGCTGCTGTGTGGTATACTTGTCAAAGAAGCGAGTGAAGTTCTACTATTTTCATCAGTTACTAATTGTCAGATATGTGCATCTGTATTTACACTTTTTAATATTACTAACCTAGCTTGCTAGCCTCAACTGATAACTTAGCAACCTCTTATCTAAATAAGGTCACTTCTGGCTCTAAAAACACTCTAATATAGTGAAACTGTGTGTGTGTGTGTGTGTGTGTGTGTGTCTCACCATGAGTTTCATTGGAGTGACTGAACCATCCAAACTTCCCTCTCTTCTTATCGGCCAAATCTCCCAGAGACGGCCCTGAGACAGACAGAAAAATACTGATTATTAAAAAAATTAACTCAGCTGAAGACATAAACAAAGAGAGACAAATATCACCAGCTCCTTCTGTCCTGGTCCCTGGGGCTAGGACCCTGGGTTTGAAATGTCTTTGTATCGCACTTCCTGGTCTGTTTCTTTAACCGTAGGGTTTTGGTTCTTCTTTAGTTCTGTTTATGATTTCCTGAGTGTTCCTGCCTCCATCGCTGTGTCCCCGTGTCTGTTTGTCTCTGTGTTTCTGGTCTTGTTTGGTTTAAGATGGAGACACTGGCAGAGGCACTGATTGTTCTGACAGCAGCTATAGGGAACGGATCCATTTACTCAACAAATGAATCTAAACAGAAAACAGTCTCCATCTAGCAGCTCAGCTGAGGTTTAAAATTCACCGTGCTGCATTTGGGCTTTTTTCCATACAAACAGTCCTGCAGCTTTTCTGAGTTTCAGCCTTACTGACTTCACTGTGACTAATTTGCTCTGATTGGATTCATTGATTGACACCCATTAACTTCTCATCACTGATTGATTTTTTTAATGAGCTGTGTGTGTAAATGGCCATTAAACGGAGTCAGCTGAGGTAGTTTCTGTACTGCGACCAGGATGCCACCTGAACACGTCCCAAGGTATCCCAGGCTCATCCAGCTGAGAGAAGACCATGGGTCAGACCCAGACTACACTGGAGGAATTATGGGTCCTTTCTGGCTTGAAGCCCAGAGTTGCTGGAAGAGGGCCTAGCACCTGGGTTAGTTTGCTTAGACCGCTGCCTTCCTGCCTGACTCCAGACAAGTGGAGGTGGATAATTTTATGATCACAGCAAATGACTGGAACCAAATGCCAAACTGGAGAAGTAAAGGAGCAAATCTGAGGAAACACACTGAGAGAAACCCACAACAGTCCGCCCAGAAGACACCGCGGTGTGTCCCAGTCTTACGTGGGTTTCCGTCCTCATCCAGTTCGTCCATGTCCTCGGCCTGAGTGATCCAGTCCATGTAGCCACACAGATCCTCCTCCATCTGCTGCTTCTCCCGCAGCTTCTGGAAATCCCCCCGAGCCTTCGCCTTCTCCCTCTCCTTACTGAACTCTCTGCAACAGTCACACAAGATTCACACAACATTTAAAACTCCATAAATACCATCAGCGCTGGAAGAAGTGCTCAGACTGTTCACTTAAGAAATGAGCAATGATGAGTGTTGATAACAAAAAAATTTATCACTACTATTATTAATAGAAATGTGTAAATTCACCACTAAATTTATGTTTCAATAGAGCCGTAAGAGGGGGGGGGGGGGGGGGGGGGATTAATTTTTATGTAAAGAAACACTATATACATACTTAAGCAGGTTAAATAGATACTTTAGAAGAAACAAGAAATGAAAATCTCTTTTTATTTGAGAAGTTAAGCAGGATTAAATAGAGGAATGTAAAATCTGGACAGCTTTTTATGTGTTCAGAGACGACCAACCCGCTGAGGACGCCCAGAACGAGGTTCAGAACGAAGAAGGAGCCAAAAATCACCAAGCTAACAAAATAGACCCACGGCAGCTCAAATCCAATGGCATCGTTCATCTGTACACAGACACAACATGCAAACAGAGATACAGGGAGAAGTGAGCATATCTTCTGCTTCTGGACAGGCTGGTAAATAAAGCACGACACCGTTGTTTACCCAGTATAATACATCAGTCCACCCCTCCATGGTGATGCACTGAAACACGGTCAACATGGCGAAAAAGAAGTTGTCGAAATTTGTGATTCCTCCATTGGGACCGTCCCACCTCCCCCGACACTCCGAGCCATTGATGACGCACTGACGGCCATGACCAGCAAACGCACACGGCACCGGGTCATCCTCCACATAATTATCTGGGGAATATCCGATGATGATATATTTAATCAGACAGCAACATAAGTTTCATTACCGCACCGAAGCTGTTTGGATGCTTTCCTTATGCCGCACACATTATTTATTTAACTCAATATGTTTTCACTATTTTCAAATGGTTTTTATGCATTAAAATATGTGGAAGATGTGTGAGATTAGACCCACGAATGTTTTTCTTCAGGCACCACTTCAGAAGCTGAAAAAAGTGCACTTCTTTAAATTTTTTTACCTGGTTGTCCACATCCCATCAATGAGGCCCACCCAGAGGTTTTAGAATCCCTGCATTAGACTGCTTAAAGGTGACCTCTTTCAAACATTTTACACATTTTCATGAAAACAAAAAAAAATGCCATTTAGCTACAAATTACAGGATATTCCCAACATACACCAGCACCAATTATAATACCAACAGAAAAGGAGGTAGCTGTTGCGGTCATTACGTATCTGCTTGTTGAGTTTTGAGTTTTTAAGAAAAAAACATATATGATGTAAGTTAAGGTGTCCTGGCTGATCCAGTCTTTCTCCCCATGTGTTTGATTATACCTGTTCCTGTATAGTAGCAGGTTCTGTGCATGCGTCCGATGAAGAGCTCCAGACCGATGATGGCATAGATGATGATGACAAAGAGAACCAGCAGAGCAATGTGAAGCAAAGGAACCATCGCCTTCATGATGGAGTTCAACACAATCTGCAGACCTGACAGACACACACACAGCTAAACATGTGCTCAACTATTCAGGATGCACACACACAGTGAGTCCACTTCCAAGTCTAGTAAACTTACTGGGGACTCCAGAAACCAGTCTGAGGGGCCGCAGGACTCTGAAGGCTCTCAGAGCTTTGACATCCAGACCTCCAGGTTTCCCAGGCATGTGATGGGTTGTCGCCTGCTCTCCGCTTGATTTATGAGTCATTGTCTCCAGGACAACGCTGAACAACCTGCGCAAACAACATCAGAAGAAGAAGAGGAGCATCAATCTTACCATACTTTGTTAGCCTTCCAAAAAATTAGGACTATAGAAGAAGCCCAGGAAAAACAGACGGGTTCAATTATATCACTCTGTAGCACGTCCTTAATGAGTGATGTCATAACCCTCAGCTTAGGAGGTGTGACCCAACAAGGTTTCTGTGTGGATTTCAGGAAAGTAAATGAAAACATGGTGAGAGATGCTGGTCCTATCTGGGCCCCATGTTGGGAGCCATTTATTTATGTAGCAGTTTGAACACACGCAAACTCAACACACAATTAGTTTGAGGGAAAAAAAATCAGATATATTAGGCAAACAAAAAGAGAAAAAAAAAAAACATTCAGCTCAATCCAGTTCCATATACTTCAGTTCATTCATAAGAAAAATCTATTGCATTACCACACTGCTACCAGTCCCCAATTTTCTTCAGTTAAGTTCAGTTTTCTTAAAAAGAAAAACTCCACTTCAGGTTTTCTAATCAATCTGCAGCCTGCAGTGAAAAAAAACCATTTCCACCAAAAGATTCATAAAGTTTAAGGAAGAAAAACGGGCAGGCAGCCAACCAGCTCAATGGACTTACAGCAGTTTTACTAGTGCTCAGATTCCTTAATGAATTTCTATTCCAGTAGTTCTGTTAGCCGCAGCTGAGCAACCCAACTTTCAGTTCATTTGGTTAGGAGGAAACAGACAACCATTCACACTCACATCCACACCTATGGGCAATTTAGAATCACCAATGAACCTAACTCCAGAAACTACATGTCTTTGGACTGTGGGAGGAAACCAGAGTACCCGGAGAAAACCCACCTGTACAGGGTGTACCCTGCCTCTTACCCTATGACAGCTGGGATAGGCTCCAGCCTGAACAGGATAAGCGGAAGGGGCTGGATGGATGGAAGGATATGAGGGTAAAATGCTTAGGGTAGGGCAGTGTTTCTCAAACTGTGGGGGTGCAGGGTTATGACCGGTGGGGCGCAAACTACTTGGGGGAAAAGTCATGCGAAACATCAGATTAATTTTCACGTTGGAACAAGGAAAATACGTTAGCACAGGGCAGCAGGTATATCTGTGGTTAGCATAACGACTAGAAAAATTCTCTGTCATCATCTTTTGTTTACACAGCGCAGTCGCGTCGCTTTGGCTGTTCTTTTTTCCAGCCAGCCTCAGACTGGGTGAACTGTGATTCTGCAGTTTTTGATTCTGCATTAAAAATTATAAACTGGATCAACAAGAGGCCCCAACTAAGAATGTCTGACAACCTGGTGAGACGTCAACACAAACAACCGGAATGCATGGATTTTTCCAGCTGAGGCAGATGAATTACAACCTAAGTATACAGAATAAAAGAAAAGTATTAAAGCTATGAGCTCATCATAACACAATGCCCCAAATCCTAAGGGATCCTTCTACCTGGAGTGGTGGCCTAGGGGAGAAGAAGAGGGTTCGTCACTGAGAGGACCCTGGTTCAAATCCTCGGGCTGGCATCACTGTGGGTCCCTGAGCAAGCCCACCCCCCAGGTTGCTCCCCGGGCGCCCTTTGGCTGCCCCCTGCTCCATGCTGTGCTGTGTGTACTACATACTCCATGTGTGTGATGGGTTAAATGCAGAGAATGAATTTCACTGCATGTAAATGTATGTGACAAATAAAGCTCTTTCTTCTTCTTCTACAGGTCTACAAAACACATCTAGACTCGATAAAATCTTTGACTTTTCAACAAACACTTAAATAGCCAATAACAGCAATAAGTTGTTCAAAATAAACTTTGCAGAACGTTCTAAAAGCTGATCAGTTAAAATGTCTTCACATCCACCTTCAAGTCTTAAAACTCTAGAGACACAGAGAGAAAGCTGCTGTGTCCAAAAAAGAAATTCAACACAAATCAAACACTAAACTCCTAAAAGAACTCCTGAGTGTCCCACATACTGCATCCTCTCTGACTGTAAAGTGGAACATAGCTTCCTCAGGCATTGTTACCATGACAACAGGATTTATCATCATCATCATCACCACCATCATCACCATTATCACCCTGAGGGCATCCAGTCACATCGCTGTCCTGCAACAAGGACACAAACTAACACAGAGAACCAAGGTCAGGACCTGCAGGACTGAGTGTGACCGCAGCCGGTGAATGATTGGAGGAAATGACTCAGAGCTGCTGCTAATTTGTTAAGCTGTTGGGCTTCGTTTCCTTTGGGATGCAGTGAAGAGCTGAGGCAAGGTACATCATGAACTGGTCGCCACATAGAAAGGACCCAGCTGATGTGGATTTGAACCAGGACCTTTCCTCAGAGACCACAGCTCTGAATAAAACCATCTTCCTGCTCTCGGTGGAGACGGACGCGTTTTTCTCTTCTCCCCAAACTCCCTATCTACCCCTGCTTTTGCTGGTTTGCTGTTTAGAGCGTCTCTTCACACATCCCCGAACTTGAAATTAAATTATGAATCTGGTCAGCTGGCCTCTCAACACTATTGATGGTCAAATTCTCATCACGAGGAGATCGGGAGAAGGGGAACCCTCTTTCCTCTGGTCCGACTACACACCTGGCTGCTTATGTTATGGATTCCCATGAGGCTGGAAGATAATGTTCCTGCACTGTGTGGGCGTGGCATATATATTGATACCAGGATTTTTCCCGAATTGGACCTGGGGGCACCTGGTTTCTGGGCAGCTGTTTGGGCCCTAGTAAGGCTGCCTATGAGGGATGCAGAAACAGTATGAACTCAATCAGACTCAGTAGAGCTGAATCGAAGTGGATTACATCTGGAGGAGTGTTTCTGCGTGGCGGAGTAGAACCAAAAATTCAGATGATTGGATTTCTGAGAGGTAACCAGGAAGCTGTAAAGTCTGTCAGCGATCAGTTATGAAGGCCTGAACCAAAACAATTGTAGTATTTGGAATTTGGCTCCCAGACAGCCTTGGATGGCTATCTATCTAAATCGCCTGTATGAGCTGGTATCCTGGCAACCAAGGCTGGCTATTCCATCTTATCATGAACATTATCATGAACTGCTGATCTGGAAGCTGTGTGGCCATCACGGTATCCTGGCTACTCGTCTCCACTGGCAGCCCCTCCCCTCCCCACCCTAGTGCTCTCCAGGCTATAAATGTGCTACTGTTTTGCTGAGGTTTTTTTTTTTTTTGGAACCTTGTAAGGTGTTCATAATGAACACAGTACAAGATGATTTTTTTGAACCTAACTATCCTAATGTATCTCTTTCTGTTTTCCTGCTAAAGGTAGTGCCTGTAACCTCAGACACCTGTCTCCCCATGTTTTGTTGTTTGTATTTCTTGGATGAGTGTTCTGGAACGCAATTTCATTGTATGTCTTGATGTATAATGACAATAAATTCTTCTAAAGATCTAAAGATCAGCAACTAAAATGACAACGTACAACATTTGGAAGTTTTCAGGAACCCGAGGACAGCCAGCTCTGCAGCTGTGAGCACCAAAATGTCAGAGTTACACTCAGTATAATCCTGCAGAGCATCAGGCTGTTTAGGTTTTCTGGATGAGTTCAGTCCAGTGAGAAGAAATCACAGTTTGAAACACAAAAACTGCTTACTGAGTGAAACTGTGGCCTGAACCTGATCTAAGTCTAACATGCAGAGAGCAGCAAGGAGAGAGAACCCAGAATGGGCAACCAGAAGAAAAAGCCACACTCCAAAACTGGAAACAGTGAAGTCTAAAGTCAGGACTATCTTTGGGTTTGTTTCCTTACCCAACTATGACGATGACAAAGTCGAGCAAGTTCCAGCCGTTGCGGATGTAGGAGCTGGGGTGCATCACCAGACCATAGGCCAGGATCTTTAGGAAGGTCTCCACAGTGAAGATGATCAGGAAGACATACTCCACTTGTTCCTGAAACACACATTATAAAAAACAAATAAACAAGCAAATAAACAAAAAAGTAAATGAAGCAGGAACTACTTTCTGCTGGTTTTAAAAGGGACTACTTTACTGGGACTATTTTACTGAAGAGAATATATAATACAATAAAATGGAGCGAGAAAGCTGTGGTTTGTGTGTGTGTGTGCGCGTGTCAGAGATGAGGACAGATTGGTAA
The DNA here is from genome assembly GCF_007364275.1 of Archocentrus centrarchus. Taxonomy (NCBI): domain Eukaryota; kingdom Metazoa; phylum Chordata; class Actinopteri; order Cichliformes; family Cichlidae; genus Archocentrus; species Archocentrus centrarchus. The sequence goes on along the minus strand of NC_044352.1, from coordinate 4,949,859 downwards.
TCCTCTGAAATACTCACAAATTCTGTACATCCTCATTTACCAGGTTACACACACACACTCACACACACACACACACACACGCATACACACATATTCACCCTTCTACACTTAAGGGGACCGTCAGTAAATGGAGGCATTATTGGTCACATCGGTCACTGACTTTTAACTCCAAAGTCTTAACCCTCCGACAGCCACAAGATCAGATAAAATATTTTCACTTCTACAACTGTCCTGACAAAGATACACAAATACTACACATGCATGTATCACTTGCTAGCAAATAGCTGCTTATTTCCAATTTCAGAAGCTACAGAACTGCATTACCCTTCAGCCGGAGTTACGTTTCTGACCACATGTTGAATGCATGGCCAATATTTACTGTCTTAGCTTTTTTCTGGTTTCCACCAAGTGGTTGCAGTTCCTCTAGTGGCCACTTGAGGCTGGCTCTAAAAGCGAGATAATCCCTATAGACTTCCATGTTAAAGTGCCCAGCTTTACAGCAGAAATAAACATGTCTATAGCCTGGAAATAAATCTCCACAGTTAATTTTGCTCTTTGTTACTTTGTATGGGTGTGCTTCATTTTTGCCAATTGAAATTAAATTTTTTTTTTTTTAATAAAATGAGCAAATTTAAAAAAAAAAAAATTGAGGTTTCAGAATGTGAGGTTATGGGTGACGGTGGCTATGCAGATTTTTTATAAGCAGTTTGACTAATGTGCAGTTAACATGCCAAAGGTTTATTCAAACATATAAAACAATAACTGTAGAAATAAAAATTATGTTCTAAAGAGGCAGCAACACATGTAACCTTATTACTTTTAAATGTGTTGTTTCATTAATTTGGTTTCCTTTTTTTTAAATTTAAAACTAATTAGTTTGTCTTTTCTCTGATGTAAACATTTTCCTCTTATTTTCTGTTTGTACTACACTTTTTTTTTGTCAGGTTGACGGTATTCTCTGTTCCTCTCCTGACAAGCTGAATCTAATTATTGAGCTATTCTTGCATAACTTTTGGATGACTTGTTGTATAGTATTGGTATTTTTTAAAGGGAATTTTGCTCTTTATTAGCCTTTGAGTAAACTCAGAGTTACTCAGAGGGTTGGATGATTTATTTGCTACAGACCTGTGTGAGACTTAATCGTTTTAACTATTCAGTTTATTTAACATGTGGAAGCTTTATATGTCCAATAAAGCTAAACAACAAAGCAGCGTGAAACTGAGCAGAGTTGTAGATTCAGCTGACGATCCTCTGCAGGTTTATCGCTACCACAGACTGCTGAACATTAAACTCTGTTTTCACAGTGGATCCTTAAATATCAGCCTGAGCTGCTTTTACTCCTCTTGGGCTAAACATGTAGTTACTGTGATTTGTGTTTGTCAAGTGAGGCATAGATGTCACTTCAGCACAAAGTGACTGCGTGAACACCGAGTACAGTTCAACTGTAAGTGAAGGTCGAGAGACATAGACATAAAGAGGAGAGAGGAGGAGCTGAACCATCAGAGCAGAAACCCCCTCAGATCTGATCACAAACCTGTCAATCATCTTCTGCATCAGTATCCGTGACCTATGACTTCTACCACAGGAGCAATACACGCAGTGGAGCTTTATTCTGGAGGACAACCCTCCAGAATAAAGCAACTTCCTGACTTTCTGAATCTACAATCACAAACATTACAGTACACAAACCAAGGGGTAACCTCTGGGCCAAAACATGAGACTGAGTGTAAAAAACTGCAGGTCTTCTAATGACCGCTAAAGGCTGTCCGCAAACATGAGTCCATATCTACAGATGAACGTCAAAATGTCTTCCACTTGTTCATCCACTTGTACCAGGCGCATGTTTAGTACCTGGTACCAAAAAATGCCTTGCGTCTCTAAAGCTAATTCCCCCACCTCCATAACAAACATGGCAGGTGTTTTTATAACTCACCTGTTTTGATTTTCTTAAGACTTAAAGTTAGGGGTGTGGCCACTTTGATTGACAGGCGTGCAGATGTGCACAATTTTAGCCAACAGTTATCCAATAGCCTCATTGCTGCTTATTGGAGTCACTAAATTAAACCTCTGAATTGTGTTTATTAAAAAAAAAGAAAACTTGGACTCCTGTGAAATGCTCCATATCCAAGTAGTTTCACTTCAATTTTGGTGAGTGAAGTTCTGATTAGGAATTTTTACTTAGAAATTATTAGTAGGTATATATTTCATACCATGTGTGTACAGTTTATGGAGGCAGCTTCTACCAGAGCTTGATAAGTTAGCTGATTACTTAGCAGTCCACCCTGTGGTCCAAAAATTATCACCCGCTTTTGGAGGATAGAGTTAGCTTCTCATGTGTTTCACTTTCATTCCCACCATAGAGACTGGTCCAGGACAACTTTAGCTTAGCTTAGCAGACTAAAAGCAAGAGGAAAGCAGTAGTATAGCTCCATAAAAAAAGTAACTATCCACTGAGTCCAAACTTCTAGTTTCTTCTTGATGTGATATTATATGGTCCATATGGTTGATCATGACCCACACCTGGCAGCACAGGCCTGAACACACCTGCGTACCTGAGGAATTTTAACTACCTGAGTCCTTCACCGTCAATACTAAAATCTTTCCAGTTATCACAGTGTTGTTGCTTTTTGTATTAACAGTATGTTTGTTGTCTGTGTGTGTGTGTGTGTGTGTGTGTGTGTGTGTGTGTGTGTGTGTGTGTGAGATCTCACCAGGTCATGGTTGGTGGAGTTGGAGTCATCCTCTGGAAACGGTTTGGAAACTCCCAGGGCAACACAGTTCGCAAAGATGGCTAACAAGATGAAGATGTCAAATGGCCTGAGCGATGCATTCAGGAAGTTGAACAGAAACCACTCACGAGCTTTTTCTTTGACACTTGAATACAATTTTAACCATCGTGCAATATGTTTGCAGACCTAAAAATCGTGGAACATCATGGGTAGTAGATGAGATTTTCTCCTGTCACCTACTAGGTTCTGATGATATTTATTATGGGAGATTATCAGCTTTAAAATGTATCCTCATTAATTATATACTGGCCCTTGATGCAGACAAACAACAACTCTTTCCAACCATATCATAAAGAAAGACAACAAAACAAAACAAACTATAAGTCATCCTCTGACCTGGACCAGCAGCACTGGTCTCTAAGTGTATCTGACTGGGAGCGAAGCGTGCAGGGACCCTCTATAAAGTGCACCAATGCACTCCCCACCCAAAAAAAACAAAACAAAATATACATGTTCAGTATTAATGTACTCTAGAGTCTCCAAAATATAGTGGCCCTCCACTGTGGCATTGAAGAAAAGAAGAATCACTTCCTTAGTTTTGGTTACTGCACTTTAAGCCAGACATCTACTGTAATTAATTTTACCCCTGAATTCTGTGTGGTCCATTATTAGAATAGAATAGAAATACAAATGCTAACAGAAAGTAAGGAAAAGCTCAAAAGTGAGCAAGAACCGCTACTACAGGCTGCCACTCGTGTGACGCCATCTTGAAACCATTGTACACTGAGCTGCACTTAAAGATGAATGTTGTTAGTCCAGCTCAGAGGACAACTTGTTTTAATGAAAATGAGGTTGTAGTTTGCTGTCTGCCTTAGTGATATGATTAGAAAGAGATGCTGTTGTTCTTGTAATAACATTTTGTTTGGATTATTGGTTGTAGAAACATAGAAGAAGTTTCTGGCACAACTTCACCTACTTTCAAGGTGCATGGAGAAGAACTGAAGTGTAAAGAGGTTTAAGTTCCAGGACCATCTGTAGCATAGACAACATATTTCAGCATATAGAGTGTTACTGTGATAGGTCATTGTTACAACAAATCCATTTATGAAATTTCTTCTTTTATAGATATTCCACAATCAACTTTAAGTAGTATTATTGCACAGTGGAAAGGTTTAGGAGCCACAGTAACTCAGCCACAAAGTGACGGATCACAGTTTTTATGTTGGAATTTTCTCATTTTGGGGTTTCTACACTAAATTAAAGGCTCATCGTTGGTTATTTGTTTCCTGCCTGCTTTTTCTCTCCTCTATCATGACAATAATTTGAAACTTTGGCCACAAGTAAAATGAGCATCTGACACAGCTACATTATAAATAACTTGTGACTAATTAACCTGTCCATCAGGTGAAAGAATTAAGCATAAAGCTGGCAGTGAACTGAATAGGATACTTCCACTCGACGATATGGAGCGCAGCCCGTCTGATTGGGTTGTTGAGTTTCAAACAGAATAATGCCCGAGGAGCTCGCTGAACCTGATTAGTACCCTGCACCTGAGGAGGAAGTGACATCAAGAATGCCGTCAGTAACATCAGCATCAGTAACTCTATCAGCATAGAGTTTTATTTTACTTTATTTTGCCTTTCTAAAAATGGTTAGTGTTAACAGCTACATTATAACTGAAAACCTGCCATCATGGTGACCTCTGCTGCAGGAGGTGAGTCTTAGCGTGTTTTCTCACCTGTTTCTTAGCGTGTTGTCCTCTTTTTCTCTGCGTTCCTGTCGAACTTGTGGTCGAGTGAAGAGTGTCAGTTCTTGTCATCCTCACCCCTCCTTCATTCTCTCCTTCCAGCTCTTGATCCCACTCCGCGTTACTCTCCTCACCTCCTCCTCCTTCTTCTCCTCTATCCCCTCTGCCATCCACCTCTCCTCCCTCCTCCTCTTCCTCCCCCTCCCCCCCTCCATCCTCCCCATCCACTGCTTTGGCGTAGCCGTTGCGACCAGTACCTGGAGACAGAGAAATGCACAGAAAGTACAAAGAAGAAAAAGGTCATAACCTAAAAGGTTTTTATCTAGTATGTTTGGATAAAATTATCTCTCATCTTCACATAGACATTACTTCCCAAAATCAAACAAGCATCGAGGCATCACTCAGATGCACCACTGAGATTTTGGACTGTTAAAAATCTTTCAGTTTTAATAAAATGATCAGTGTGGCTGTTCTCACAGGTGTTACACAAAGGTTTAATGTCCAGACATCTGTGAAAAGGAGGATTTAGCACAGTTAGAAGTTAGCAATAACTAGCTAACTAGTTGACATATAAAGACCATATACTATGATGAGGGTAAATTGTTCTCAATAGAAGCTTATGTTGACGTCATATGACAAGAAGACACAGAAAGAGGACCAAACTTTAGCCAAGAGAACATCTGAGATGATCCATCCACAACATAAAGTCGGGCATTAATATGTTGCTGCATGCTTTGGATTTGGCTTAATGTCCACACTGAACAGCAGGTAGCAGGTCTTATTTGGCCTGAGAGTGATTCTTTTCTTTTCTGAAACATTTAAAAATTTGGTATTTGGGACACTGTGAGCCGAAGGCTGTAGTGTACACTGTGAGCTTTTACAAAGTTCGCTTCACTTAGATTCATGTGTAAACCTGCTACACATTCAATTCAATTCAATTCAATTTTATTTATATAGCGCCAAATCACAACAAACTGTCGCCTCAAGGTGCTTTGTATTGTGGGTAAAGACCCTACAATAATACAGAGAAAACCCAACAGTCAAAACGACCCCCTATGAGCAGCACTTGGCGACAGTGGAAAGGAAAAACTCCCTTTTAACAGGAAGAAACCTCCAGCAGAACCAGGCTCAGGGAGGGGCAGTCATCTGCCGCGACCGGTTGGGCTGAGAGGAGAGAAAGACATGCTGTGGAAGAGAGCCAGAGATTAATATCAATTAATGATTACATGGAGAGTGGAGTATAAACAAGGTGAATGAGAAGAAACAGTGCATTATGTGAACCCCCCAGCAGACTAGGCCTATAGCAGCATAACTAAGGGATGGTTCAGGGTCACCTGATCCAGCCCTAACTATAAGCTTTATCATAAAGGAAAGTTTTAAGCCTAATCTTAAAAATAGAGAGGGTGTCTGTCTCCTGAATCCAAGCTGGAAGCTGGTTCCACAGAAGAGGCGCCTGAAAGCTGAAGGCTCTGCCTCCCATTCTACTCTTAAGTATCCTAGGAACCACAAGTAAGCCAGCAGTCTGAGAGCGAAGTGCTCTATTGGGGTGATATGGTACTATGAGGTCTTTGAGATAAGATGGTGCCTGATTATTCAAGACCTTGTATGTGAGGAGAAGAATTTTAAATTCTATTCTAGATTTAACAGGGAGCCAATGAAGAGAAGCCAATATGGGAAAAATCTGCTCTCTCTTTCTAGTCCCTGTCAGTACTCTAGCTGCAGCATTTTGGATCAGCTGAAGGCTTTTCAGGGAGCTTTTAGGACAGCCTGATAATAATGAATTACAATAGTCCACCCTAGAATTAATAAATGCATGAATTAGCTTTTCAGCATCACTCTGAGAAAGGAGGTTTCTAATTTTAGAAATATTGCGCAAATGACAAAAAGCGGTCCTACATATTTGTTTAATATGTGCATTGAAGGATATATCCTGGTCAAAAATGACTCCAAGATTTCTCACAGTGTTCCTGGAGGCCAAAGTAATGCCATCCAGAGTAAGTATCTGGTTAGACACCATGTTTCTAAGATTTGTGGGGCCGAGAACAAGAATTTCAGTTTTATCTGAATTTAGAAGCAGGAAATTAGAGGTCATCCAGGCCTTAATATCTTTAAGACATTCCTGCAGTTTAACTAATTGATGTGTGTCATCTGGCTTCATTGATAGGTAAAGCTGAGTATCATCTGCATAACAATGAAAATTGATGCAGTGCTTTCTAATAATACTGCCTAAGGGAAGCATGTATAATGTAAATAAAATTGGTCCTAGCACAGAACCCTGTGGAACTCCATAATTAACCTTAGTGTGTGAAGAAGACTCCCCATTTACATGAACAAATTGGAGCCTATGAGATAAATATGATTCAAACCACTGCAGTGCAGTACCTTTAATACCTATAGCAAGCTCTAATCTCTGTAATAAAATGTTATGGTCAACAGTATCAAAAGCTGCACTGAGGTCCAACAGGACAAGAACAGAGATGAGTCCACTGTCAGAGGCTGTAAGAAGATCATTTGTAACCTTCACTAATGCTGTTTCTGTACTGTGATGAATTCTGAAACCTGACTGAAACTCTTCAAATAAACCGTTCCTCTGCAGATGATCAGTTAGCTGTTTTACAACTACTCTTTCAAGGATCTTTGAGAGAAAAGGAAGGTTGGAGATTGGCCTATAATTAGCTAAGACAGCTGGGTCAAGTGATGGCTTTTTAAGTAGAGGTTTAAATACAGCCACCTTGAAGGTCTGTGGTACATAGCCAACTAATAAAGACAGATTGATCATTTTTAAGATTGAAGCATCAATAATTGGAAAGACTTCTTTGAACAGTCTAGTAGGAATGGGATCTAATTAACATGTTGCTGGTTTGGAGGAAGTAACTATTGAAGCTAATTCTGAAAGATCAACTGGAGCAACAGAGTCTAAACAAATACCAGCAGTGCTGAAAGCAGCCGAACATGAAGAATAATCTTTGAGATGGTTATGAATAATTTTTTCTCGAATGTCTAAAATTTTATTTGTAAAGAAATCCATGAAGTCACTACTAGTTAAAGTGAAAGGAATACTCGGCTCTACAGAGCTCTGACTCTTTGTCAGCCTGGCTACAGTGCTGAAAAGAAACCTGGGGTTGTTCTTATTTTCTTCAATTAATGATGAATAGTAAGATGTCCTAGCTTTACGGAGGGCTTTTTTATAGAGCAACAAATTCTTTTTCCAGGCTAAATGAGCATCTTCTAATTTAGTGAGATGCCATTCCCTCTCCAGCTTTCGGGTTATCTGCTTTAAGCTGTGCGTTTGTGAATTATACCACAGAGTCAGGCACTTCTGATTTGAAGCTTTCCTTTTCAGAGGAGCCACAGTATCCAAAGTCGTACGCAGTGAGGATGTAAAACTATTGACGAGATAATCGACCTCATTGGGAGCAGAGTTTAGGTAGCTGCTCTGCACTGTGTTGGCACATGGCACTGAAGAGCATAACAATGAAGGAATTAGATCCTTAAACTTAGTTACAGCACTTTCAGAAAGACTTCTACTGTAATAAAACTTATTCCCCACTGCTGTGTAATCCATTAAAGTAAATGTAAATGTTACTAAGAAATGATCAGACAGGAGGGGGCTTTCAGGGTATACTGTTAAGTCTTCAGTTTCTATGCCATATGTTAGGACAAGATCCAGAGTATGGTTAAAGTGGTGGGTGGGCTCCTTTACATTTTGAGAGAAGCCAATTGAATCTAACAATAGATTAAATGCAGTGTTGAGGCTGTCATTCTCAGCATCTACATGGATGTTAAAATCACCCACTATAATTATTTTATCTGATATGAGCACTAAATCAGATAAAAAGTCTGAGAAATCAGACAGAAACTCTGAGTAAGGACCAGGTGGACGATAGATAATAACAAATAAAACAGGTTTTTGATTTTCCCAATTAGGATGGACAAGACTAAGAGTCAGGCTTTCAAAAGAATGAAAACTTTGTCTGGGTCTTTGATTAATTAATAAGCTGGAATTGAAGATTGCAGCTAATCCTCCTCCTCGACCTGTGCTTCGAGCATTCTGACAGTTACTGTGACTCGGGGGTGTTGATTCATCTAAACTAACATATTAAGTTGTAAGACTGCAACTCTGCTACCCAGGGTTGAGACCAGGAAGCAGAGTTGCAGTCTTACACGCCTCTCTGCAGCTTCTCTCCTCCTGCCATCCCCCCAAAACCCCATCCCCATAGAGTCGGTGCCTGCTCCCAGACCACCAAAAACCAAAGCTAAAATTAGCAAAAAGATATTTAAGCATAAAAATTCAAAAACAATAAATAATACAGCTTCATCAACTGCACCAAAGAATAAAACAATTAAATGTGGATTGTTAAACATTAGGTCTCTCTCTTCCAAGTCCCTATTAGTAAATGATTTAATAATTGATCAACGTATTGATTTATTCTGCCTTACAGAAACCTGGTTACAGCAGGATGAATATGTTAGTTTAAATGAATCAACACCCCCGAGTCACAGTAACTGTCAGAATGCTCGAAGCACAGGTCGAGGAGGAGGATTAGCTGCAATCTTCAATTCCAGCTTATTAATTAATCAGAGACCCAGACAAAGTTTTCATTCTTTTGAAAGCCTGACTCTTAGTCTTGTCCATCCTAATTGGGAAAATCAAAAACCTGTTTTATTTGTTATTATCTATCGTCCACCTGGTCCCTACTCAGAGTTTCTGTCTGATTTCTCAGACTTTTTATCTGATTTAGTGCTCAGTTCAGATAAAATAATTATAGTGGGTGATTTCAACATCCATGTAGATGCTGAGAATGACAGCCTCAACACTGCATTTAATCTATTGTTAGATTCAATTGGCTTCTCTCAAAATGTAAAGGAGCCCACCCACCACTTTAATCATACTCTGGATCTTGTCCTAACATATGGCATAGAAACTGAAGACTTAACAGTATTCCCTGAAAGCCCCCTCCTGTCTGATCATTTCTTAGTAACATTTACATTTACTTTAATGGATTACACAGCAGTGGGGAATAAGTTTAATTACAGTAGAAGTCTTTCTGAAAGTGCTGTAACTAAGTTTAAGGATCTAATTCCTTCATTGTTATGCTCTTCAGTGCCATGTGCCAACACAGTGCAGAGCAGCTACCTAAACTCTGCTCCCAGTGAGGTTGATTATCTCGTCAATAGTTTTACATCCTCACTGCGTATAACTTTGGATACTGTGGCTCCTCTGAAAAGGAAAGCTTCAAATCAGAAGTGCCTGACTCCGTGGTATAATTCACAAACGCACAGCTTAAAGCAGATAACCCGAAAGCTGGAGAGGGAATGGCGTCTCACTAAATTAGAAGATGCTCATTTAGCCTGGAAAAAGAGTTTGTTGCTCTATAAAAAAGCCCTCTGTAGAGCTAGGACATCTTACTATTCATCATTAATTGAAGAAAATAAGAACAACCCCAGGTTTCTTTTCAGCACTGTAGCCAGGCTGACAAAGAGTCAGAGCTCTGTAGAGCCGAGTATTCCTTTCACGTTAACTAGTAGTGACTTCATGGATTTCTTTACAAATAAAATTTTAGACATTCAAGAAAAAATTATTCATAACCATCTCAAAGATTATTCTTCATGTTCGGCTGTTTTCAGCACTGCTGGTATTTGTTTAGACTCTTTTGCTCCAGTTGATCTTTCAGAGTTCAACTTCAATAGTTACTTCCTCCAAACCAGCAACATGTTTATTAGATCCCATTCCTACTAGACTGTTCAAAGAAGTCTTTCCAATTATTGATGCTTCAATCTTAAAAATGATCAATCAGTCTTTATTAGTTGGCTATGTACCACAGACCTTCAAGGTGGCTGTAATTAAACCTCTGCTTAAAAAGCCATCACTTGACCCAGCTGTCTTAGCTAATTATAGGCCAATCTCCAACCTTCCTTTTCTCTCAAAGATTCCTGAAAGAGTAGTTGTAAAACAGCTAACTGATCATCTGCAGAGGAACGGTTTATTTGAAGAGTTTCAGTCAGGTTTCAGAATTCATCACAGTACAGAAACAGCATTAGTGAAGGTTACAAATGATCTTCTTACAGCCTCTGACAGTGGACTCATCTCTGTTCTTGTCCTGTTGGACCTCAGTGCAGCTTTTGATACTGTTGACCATAACATTTTATTACAGAGATTAGAGCTTGCTATAGGTATTAAAGGTACTGCACTGCAGTGGTTTGAATCATATTTATCTCATAGGCTCCAATTTGTTCATGTAAATGGGGAGTCTTCTTCACACACTAAGGTTAATTATGGAGTTCCACAGGGTTCTGTGCTAGGACCAATTTTATTTACATTATACATGCTTCCCTTAGGCAGTATTATTAGAAAGCACTGCATCAATTTTCATTGTTATGCAGATGATACTCAGCTTTACCTATCAATGAAGCCAGATGACACACATCAATTAGTTAAACTGCAGGAATGTCTTAAAGATATTAAGGCCTGGATGACCTCTAATTTCCTGCTTCTAAATTCAGATAAAACTGAAATTCTTGTTCTCGGCCCCACAAATCTTAGAAACATGGTGTCTAACCAGATACTTACTCTGGATGGCATTACTTTGGCCTCCAGGAACACTGTGAGAAATCTTGGAGTCATTTTTGACCAGGATATGTCCTTCAATGCACATATTAAACAAATATGTAGGACCGCTTTTTTGCATTTGCGCAATATTTCTAAAATTAGAAACATCCTTTCTCAGAGTGATGCTGAAAAGCTAATTCATGCATTTATTACTTCTAGGGTGGATTATTGTAATTCATTATTATCAGGCTGTCCTAAAAGCTCCCTGAAAAGCCTTCAGCTGATCCAAAATGCTGTAGCTAGAGTACTGACAGGGACTAGAAAGAGAGAGCATATTTCTCCCATATTGGCTTCTCTTCATTGGCTCCCTGTTAAATCTAGAATAGAATTTAAAATTCTTCTCCTCACATACAAGGTCTTGAATAATCAGGCACCATCTTATCTCAAAGACCTCATAGTACCATATCACCCCAATAGAGCACTTTGCTCTCAGACTGCTGGCTTACTTGTGGTTCCTAGGATACTTAAGAGTAGAATGGGAGGCAGAGCCTTCAGCTTTCAGGCGCCTCTTCTGTGGAACCAGCTTCCAGCTTGGATTCGGGAGACAGACACCCTCTCTATTTTTAAGATTAGGCTTAAAACTTTCCATTATGATAAAGCTTATAGTTAGGGCTGGATCAGGTGACCCTGAACCATCCCTTAGTTATGCTGCTATAGGCCTAGTCTGCTGGGGGGTTCACATAATGCACTGTTTCTCATTCACCTTATTTACTTTGTTTATACTCCACTCTGCATTTAATCATTAATTGATATTAATCTCTGGCTCTCTTCCACAGCATGTCTTTCTCTCCCCTCAGCCCAACCGGTCGCGGCAGATGACTGCCCCTCCCTGAGCCTGGTTCTGCTGGAGGTTTCTTCCTGTTAAAAGGGAGTTTTTCCTTTCCACTGTCGCCAAGTGCTTGCTCATAGGGGGTCGTTTTGACTGTTGGGTTTTCTCTGTATTATTGTAGGGTCTTTACCCACAATACAAAGCGCCTTGAGGCGACAGTTTGTTGTGATTTGGCGCTATATAAATAAAATTGAATTGAATTGAATTGAATATTCATCCTGCTGTAACCAGGTTTCTGTAAGGCAGAATAAATCAATACGTTGATCAATTATTAAATCATTTACTAACAGGGACTTGGAAGAGAGAGACCTAATGTTTAACAATCCACATTTAATTGTTTTATTTTTTGGTGCAGTTGATGAAGCTGTATTATTTATTGTTTTTGAATTTTTATGCTTAAATAACTTTTTGCTGATTTTAGCTTTGTTTTTTGGTGGTCTGGGAGCAGGCACCGACTCTATGGGGATGGGGTTTTGGGGGGATGGCAGGAGGAGAGAAGCTGCAGAGAGGCGTGTAAGACTGCAACTCTGCTTCCTGGTCTCAACCCTGGGTAGTCAGTTTTTAGGGTTAATAAATTTGGCCAGATTTCTAGAAATGAGAGCTGCTCCATCCAAAGTGGGATGGATGCTGTCTCTCCTAACAAGACCAGGTTTTCCCCAGAAACTTTGCCAATTATCTATGAAGCCCACGTCGTTTTTTGGACACCACTCAGACAGCCAGCGATTCAAGGAGAACATGCGGCTAAACATGTCGCTCCTGGTCTGATTGGGGAGGGGCCCAGAGAAAACTACAGAGTCCGACATTGTTTTTGCAAAGTTACACACCGAGTCAATATTAATTTTAGTGACCTCCGATTGGCGTAACTGGGTGTCATTACTGCCGACGTGAATAACGATCTTACCAAATCTACGATTAGCCTTAGCCAGCAGTTTCAAATTTCCATGAATGTCGCCTGCTCTGGCCCCTGGAAGACATTTGACTATGGTCGCCGGTGTCTCTAGCTTCATGTTTCTCAAAACAGAGTCGCCAATAACCAGAGTTTGTTCCTCGGCGGGTGTGTCGCCGAGTGGAGAAAAACGGTTAGAGACGTGAACAGGTTGGTGGTGTACCCGGGGCTTCTGCTTAGGACTACTCTTCCTCCTCACCGTCACCCAGCCGGCCTGTTTTCCCTGCTGCTCCGGATCTTCTGGGGGGGGAGCTAACGGCGGCTAAGCTACAGGGGCCTGGCTAGATACAGGATTTTCCAGGGTGCGGAGCCGAGTCTCCAATTCAGAAAGCCTGGCCTCCAGAGCTACAAACAGACTACATTTATTACAAGTACCGTTACTGCTAAAGGAGGCCGAGGAGTAACTAAACATGTGACACCCAGAGCAGGAAAGTGCAGGAGAGACAGGAGAAGAAGCCATGCTGCTAGTGAGTCGGCTAAGGGCTAAGCTACTAGCTGAGCTAAGCTAGCGAATTTCAAGAAACAAATAAAGTGAGTAATGTGAATACAGGTGATTCAGCAAAGAGTATGCTATTTAAAGTAGGTGAAGATTACACTAAAATATGTTATTATCCAGATAAATCGAGTAAATGAATCGGGGTATCAGAAAGCTGTAGAGACGCTTGTGTTTTCAACAAGGAACAGGCAAAAATCTGCAGCACGAGAGCCTCATCTGACACAGGACCCGGAAACAAGGTTGTCACATCAACATTCAACAAAAGGATTGTCAAAGTGGCAACAAAATTAATTTGTCAATTAATTTTTCTCTGTTTGTTTAAACAGTAACTGAAGGCTGTGTGCAGAAATGAATACATGCTGATAGCAGTGTCAACAAAACAAACATTAACCTTAGGTTGGCCTTTCAAGTGCCTAAAGGTGGTGGTGGGGTTTTTTTTACACATTCAGCTCCAGGTGTTTTTTGGCCATGAGCCACTGCATCTGGAACAGTATACATGTGGTTTCTCCTTTTCTTCTGACCTCACTGCAAGGTCAAAGAGGAGAGAAGGAGGACATGGAAGAAAAGAGATGAGCTACTATGAACAAGAGAGGAGGAGGAGAGACGTGATAGAATCCAGAGGAGGTGAAAAAAATATTGTAGTGAACAGCTGTGACCTAGATCTGTGTGTGTGTGTGTGTGTGTGTGTGTGTGTGTGAGATTTATGTCAGTACCTGAATACACACACACACACACACACACACACACACACATTTGCCTTACCATACTTGTGAGGACCTCAACACTGAACCCTATAACCAAGTCAAACCCTGAAACAGCCATAAATGTCCTCAAAGGGTAGGTATACCCACAGGTCCTCACAATGAAAGCAAAACAAGCATGCACGCATAAACCCGGTGATGGACAGGGTGAGATTACATCTTCCTCTCTCTCTCCATTTAGTCCTTTCCTAGAGTTCCTGTTTTCCCAGAATGCATTGCTTTTGCATCCAGCTGTTCTTTGTTTATCATGCAGGTAAGACAGTGGGACCCATGGATACATTTATGGTCAGAAGGAAAAAAATGCCCTCACACCTGTTAAGCAACAAACAAGGTGTTTGTGTAGCCTATTTGACCGTGTTTTGTGTATTTTGTGTGTGAAGCTGAGTAGTTTTTTGTATAGGGCCTGGTGGTGGAAAAACCCAGAGTCTATACTAAATGAAAAATAAATAAAATTAAATGAAATTAATACTAATCTCAATCACAATTATATTATTTTCTCCTGAGGTGCAGCTTACTCTGGGCTGAGTGTACAGTAAGTATATATAACAAATTTAATATCATCATGTAAAAGGAGTGATGAAGGAAGCACACTTGGAGGTAAACAACATCTATAGGGCTCACCAGGCAAAAAAAGACTGTTCAGGGTGGATTGGGGAAAAAAAACTGCACAAAAAGCCCCCTTAGAAAACTGAACAAAAGAAAATAAGAAATAAATAAACAGAAAAAAGAATCAAGGCTAGACCCATGCCTACTGGGCAGCTAGGCAGCACATCAACCATAAACTGAAATCCCCCAGGAGCATCTGGAACAATCCACCAATTAAGCCTGTAATTGACAACTTCATGCAAAAACAATAAGACCAAATTCTAATCAACTCCAAAGGTTCCCAGCACAAACATATTTCTTGAAAACAGTGCTAATCTCAACTTGGATTGCCATCCAAAAACCCACTATAAAAAAAGATGGCCTGTTCAATTATTAAATGCTTGCATAAACTCTAAGCAATGCCACAAACTGTCTATGAGCAGTCTAATTAGTTTACATGCCACTTACTAACATACTGTTTGCTATAAAGAAAAAGTCGTCGTATGCCAGCTTTGCAGTTGCTGCTGTCATTAATTTAACTTTGCTGACTACTCTGCATCATTACGTGTGTTAAAGGACACCTGGAAATCCTGCCTGATATTAAATGTCCTACCCAGCAATTTTTCTCTGGGGTTCAGTAAAACAGTTCTGATTCTGTCCTGTACAGACATCTGAGCTGACTGTAACCTATCCAGGTTATCAGAGAGACATTGAACTGACTGATTTACAGCAGCTTTGTGTGCTTATTAGAAACACTTCTCATTGGTGCACTCTTAGCTAAGTCATCCTACAGTGACAACTTTTGTTTTAGGAAATTAAATATCTCCTGTTGAGGAGCTGGTGAAGTTGCTTTGCCCACCAGGACAACAAGAACCATGCAATTATCCCAAATTGTGAGAACAGTGTGTTTGTTCGGGTACATGTGTCTTTGTGGGGACCAATCCAGATTTTTGCTGTTCTTTTTGTTTGTTTTTTGTTTTACCTGTGAGTGCACTGTATCCAGTCCTTACTTTTTAGACAGATGTGTTCAGACTTTGTTTTATTTGAATTTGAGGCTGCCCCCCTATCATGTAAACTGGGGACTTTTTTGTAAAGTACAGACTATACATTGTACGTAGTAGTATTTTAGAAAGTGAAATGGACCCTTTTGGCAAGTGATGATGTGGAACGTGTGGACATTTATTAAAATTCAGGACATTTTTTAGAATATAGCAGCATTTATTTAAAAGTGAATCCATTTTTGAAAAGCAAAGAAATTCATAGGGATGGTGGGAATGGTCCTTAAAAAAGTGAAACAGTTTCATGTTAGCATTATATTAACAATTATATTAACAACGGTCTCCACAAGGACAGAAGCACAAACACGTGTGAGTGTGTGTGGTGTAGTGGTACATCCCAGGGCTCACACAGAACCCTCCATCCGCCTTGTTAACTTTCTACATTGCACTGCCCACTCTCAGTGTGTGTGTGTGTGTGTGTGTGTGTGTGTGTGTGTGTGTGTCACGCTACCCTCCAGCCTGGTCCAGCTGGAAGGTCATCAGTTCAGTTAGTGAATGTTGGGGCAGTTTTTTTCTTCTTCACTGCTCACAAACACAGTTCTGCAGCAGCAGCAGTGGTCGGTTTTCTATTAAATCCAATCAATATGATAATGTTTATCATCTGATTTGCTGCTCAGGTCTGTATTTTCTTCATTGTGAAAGAAAACCAGTAAAATCCTCTTTTAATTTTATACAAATTATGAAAAAACAAGCTGTTCATAAGGACCAACCACAGACCGCTGCAGACAGTGAGTGACGGTGTTTCCCGAAGGAAGCTGAAGCTGCTGCAGGCGGAGACGTTTACCCAACCAACCAGTGAGTCTGCTAAACTAAAAAATGCTTCTGATGCCATCACCTTTGCTAGAGCTGCAGTAGCAAGATGTCATCCTCTTTCCACAATACGAGACTATTGTCTCATTTTACTATAATGAAGGAACACAAGAAGAGCAAATGCAAAGCAAAACAAGGAAATGAAACTAATGAAACTAATTAAGACAATCCAGAAATCCAGGCTTTATTTTTGGCATTTCATATTTCTTTACACTTTATTTACAAACAATATTAACACCATATGATTCACTCACGTTCACTAAAACACTGTTTGGCTTAAACCTTTATAGCATCAGAAGAAGAGTGATGTTAGTTTTAGTTAATTCACTTAAGTTAGTTTAGTTAGTTGTGACAGTTAACTGTTAGAAACTGCGCAAAAAAAAAAGATAGAGTGGTATTATGAGTCATGCAGATTATATACGATAATGTAAAACATTTAAAACTGTAAAAGACCGAAACTGTAAGGTGATGCATCCTTCTTTGACTTCTTTCATTAGTATGAACATTATCCTCTACATAGTCTGTGGGTCATTGTATTTTATGCCTTGAAATGTCTGGTAATTTATATGTTTATGTAATAATTGGAAAACCAGGGGACCCAGTATGGTGCTTTGTGGTACTCCCATTTACAAAATTAAAGCAGTGACTTCACACAGTAAACTTAAAACACACTGCTGTTGACATTGAAAATTAATTTATTAAATCAAATTTATTATGAATCTGATTTACCTCTTTGCAGCTAAACATCATTTAAATCAAAATGAACTTATGGGTAATACCCAGTTATCTTAGAGCAGAAAGTCTTTTCTACAGGGGTGGCTGTACAAATTCAGAGAAAAAGAAAATAAAATGTTATTAAATTATTAGCAGTTTATACGTTTCAAATGAGCTAAATTAATAATAAGCACAATTGTTGGTTTTTAAAGTTTAAAGTTGAAAGTTTAATCCAAGCTCCTTCATTCTAGACTGAAAACTAAAGGAGATTGTGTGTTCGAGGTTGTGGCTTCTAAACTTTGGAATGCACTACCAATATATCTGCGATCAATGGACTCTATTAATACTATTGTATTACTGTGTATTACTGTTTTCCTTTGATTGCTGTGAAGCACTTTGTGATCCTACAATATGTACATTTTTCTCTTATATGAATGAGGAATCGACAAAAAGAAAGCAAGAGAGAGACCTATTGTTGAGATTAAATTGTAGAACTTTATTAGCTTTTAGCGTTTTAGCTTTTAGCGTTGCTGCTCCCAAATTATGGAACGATCTGCCATTACATATTAGAAGTGTCCCTTTATTGTCTATTTTTAAAACCCTTCCTAAGACATATTTTTATTCTTTGGCTTTCAATAAATGTTGAGACTGCTTTTATTCCTGTTTGTGTTTTATTTGCTTTTATTGTTGTCTTTGTTCTCTTGTTTTGAGGCATTTTGGTTGCTTGATTTGTATCTGTAAAGCACTTTGTTGCAGCTGTTGTTGTTTTTTAAAGTGATTTATAAATAAAGTAGAAGCAGTAGTAGTAGCAGTATAGTAGCTTCTTAGGTCCTTTTTGATGGAAACTGATTACAGGGCTTTTCAGACTTTAAAGAAGTGTAGATTTTTAAAATGTCCTGAGGGTGAGACATTGAAATGAGGACTTCTACACTTTCTGATGAAACAAAGTGTGACACCTGAGAAATCAGACATGGGACTATGACAAGGATCGTTTCAGAGCATCCTTCAGGACAACATTGAGGAACCCTCAGTAACACATCGTCTGAACTGAAAGAACTGAATCCTGTCAGTGTCTCAGAGGCCAGCTGCATCAGGCAGGATGAAACTGCCTGCTCACCTTAAAGGTTATTTGGGGTTTAAGCAGTGTTAAAATTAACTTTCTTTCAGACACACAGAACAAAAGGAGGGATTAACTCCAGTGCCACAGCAACAGATGAGGTCACATGTGTTAATACTCATTTCCATGACAGCGTTATCAGAAAGTCTGTGAAGACCATCTTAATTCAGTGAGCAGAGAGCAGGACGTCAGATCCTCCTATATTAGGATCAGGTGGATTAAACTGAGTCCCTCTTAAAAAGATGGAAGTTGTGGCCTCCGTTAATCCCGTTCCACCTGAGCTCAGAGGTCTGACCTGACAAAGATCTGAGGTTCTGCAGCATCCCTCAATCTTCAGATATAATGGTTTATGTCATTCTGCAGGAACATCTACTTCAGTCCACACTGCACATTTCATAAAGAACTAGATGAATAACATTACAGCTCCCATTGGCTTTCAAAGCCTTCATAACTGTTCACACTGAAGAGGCACTCTGAAAACATCACTCATGGTGCAAAAAACACATCAAGAGAAGGTGGAGAGTTCAGTAACTATATGCAGTATTTGCTTAGCATATGGTTAGTTCTTGAAGGCCACAGAATCAAACTGAGCCAGCAATCATGACAGATGAGCTGACCTCAACACCTGTCCATATCAGCTCTGCTGATACCCTTTTGGCACCTGGACTAAAAGCAAATTCAACATACCCGGGATATCTTTTAGTATTCTGGCTTCACTTCCCCCACATTGGCAATCATGCTAAGCAGAGACACGAAGATGATTATTAACTTGATAAGTGAACCCAGGGTTTATCAGTCCAGCTATGAGTGTGTTCACATGAAAGGGGTGGCGTTGGCAGCATTCGACCAATCACAAATGGGTAGGTGTTACAACTGATGGGCTGTCCAAATCTGACAGGGGAAAATGTTGAACTTTTGAAGCAGATGCAAGATAAAGTGACTGAAATGAACCCAGAATCCTGAAATATATATTTGCACTGTATTACACACCAGGAGGTGTCGTGTAAGTCAATGCTAAAAATCAACCATGTTGTTGATATTGAAACTGATGCAGAGACTTTTGGACTGAACACGGTGACATAGGCTACCACACAGCTGTCAGGCGGCTCAGCCTGAGCAAAGTGCTAAAAAGAGTCTGAGAGCAGAAATTCACGAGTTTTGTGAGGAGAATGAAGGGCGTTCCAGAGCTCTCAGATACAGAACAGAAGGCAGAGCTTGAATTTACTGTTAATGTGACTGCACTAATGAATGAACTAAATGCTAAACTGCAAAGCAAGGGCCTCTTTGAACATGAAATATACAGCCTGGTGAAGGCTTTCATGAGAAAGCTGCAGTTTCTTTAAAGCCAATTGGAGAAGAGCATTAGGGAAAGAAACCATATCATCAGGTGATCACCTCAGCTGATACTGGTACATGTTCCAATCTCATTGTACATCCTGTATAATGACAATAAAGGCATTCTATTCTATCTATTTAGGAGCCCTGCATGATGAGTTTTCAAGGGGATTTGAAGACTTACAAACAGTTGAGAGTGAAATGCACATGATTTCATCTTCCTCCACTTGTAGTGTGGATAAATGCATCCAATGATGTTCATCTGAAACTCACCTTGAACTGCTCAAACGTGAACCTGAAGGGGCCACATTGTGCATTTATGTTCAACATAGAATCCTCGTGCACATGTAGCGCAAGTAAAGTTGTGCACCAATGAGTACCCAAGTGTAATAATATTACCTTTTAAAAGCATCTTTAATGTCTTTTCAAGTGATCTAAAAGCCCCTGAAGGAGAAAGTCGGTATCAGAAGCACACAATACTGACAGCTATTAACTGTCATGTGTCTTTGACCATCTAAACTTCACTGAGGCAATCTACTGCAGACCTGAGTAACTTTACTGGGTACCACTGATAGAAAACCCTGGCAAAACAAAGAGCTACTTTGACCCGCTGTTGTTTTTTATGCTGCTGTTTGTTTACCTGCACAAACTAAAATAAGTGTGTGAACGAATCAGCTACAGCTCACGTGTGACTGTTCGTTACTGAGTGTAAATAATATGAGGCCCTCAAGGAGAAAACATAAACAAGCAAAAGCACAAACATTAAAGGAGGCATACTCCAAATGCAGAGCAGCAAAAGCATACTCATACAAACAGGAAACACATGCACAGAGAAGCAGGTGCTGTTAGATGTGCTCAGTCTGGATAAAAAATAATGACATTAAATCAGACTCAAAGCAGATATAAGTTTTTTCTTTATGGATCATTATGTCAACAAGTGAGAGCTAATTATCCTTGAAGGTAACAGCCCAACTCCAGAGATGACCAGCTGATCAGCGTCCATCACTGTCCCCGAGGAGAACCATCTGACCTCTGCAGCTCTTTCTGGTTCCTGCTGGAACTGACGGCTCAATGCAGTCCAACAAAAAATGAATAAATCTGCTCTCGGAGTTTAGACATTTGCTTTTTGTTTTGCCCGAGGGTGATGTTGTTTGGTGTTCTTTTGGACTGAAAAAGCTGCCTGCTTCTGTATGCAGCTCACCTCGATATTCGGTTGTGTTGCAGCTGGTGTCAGATTTTAAAGATGCTTTCTTAGTCTGCGTTTTATTTTCCTAGGCGATCATTTTGACACCAATCAACCTGCTTTATTTACTTTCACTGTCTATCTTTTAGAGCTTCAAGTAAACAAGAAGTCGTATAAAATTTTACGCCCTGAAATAAAGTGGAATGAACTTTGAATTTCAGGGTCTCCATAACTGAGGATTGCTTTATTAAGAACCTGTGTTGATGTGTGCACACAGAGTGCTTGTGTAGAGTGGCAGCGATGCACAACAGCACCACATTTAGAAACCCAACATAAAGTACAACGCTAAACACAATCCAACGGCTTTAGTTGCTGCACAGCTGCATCCAAACAGAGCAGATCACTCTAATCCAGTAAAGCTGATCAGGCTACAGCTATGAGTGGTCCTCTGCCTTCAAGGACCTCCAGGACCTGATTCAGTCCACTTATCAGTAACATGTACAGCCACAGATCCACATATAAGAAACCTCCCCCCGCTCCAGTCACATGGCACATCTCTGACACATCCTCTACACCTCAGTGGGCAGCCCAGTTTGCCCAGTGAGCAATGTTCCACACAGTAATCACAATACACCCCCTTTAAGTCAAGCGCTAACAGCACACTGTCCTGCTGGTCGAGCCTGGATCACAAACTGGACACAACGAAAAGACAAAGACAAGAAAGAGCCGCAGACCCACAGTTTATTCTACTTTAAATCTGGTTTTTAGCTCTGAACTATGCGACTGTTTTCCTTCAGTTGTTGCGCTCATTTGTTGTAAAATGTATTTTATGTCAAGGTTTTTCTCTTTCATGTTAATTATAGACAAAAACCTTCAGGAAAATTAATCTTTTCTCATCAGAGGAAAACTGTGAGGCTGAAACTAAAAGTTATTCAGTACATCCGATTTTCTTTAACCATCAGTTGATTCACAAACAGGAAGCACTCAGAGTGCAAACCTCCATCGAGCTACTGGGCAGTACTTACTTTAAAGGGAATAGTTTGTGTTTTGTATATATTAATTTTCTTTGTTCTTTTTAAATGTACTTTAAGGCGTTTGTAGTGCAGTAAAATCAGATACAGGCAGCACGACAGATGCTTCCTCTGATTACACAAACATAAAAGAGCAGGTAACAGATAACACTGGGTAACAAATTTCCACTTTTGTCTTGTCTTTGGGTTTAAACTATGTTTTTCTAGGGGGCCTATCCCAGCTGTCATAGGGCGAGAGGCAGGGTACACCCTGTACAGGTCGCCAGCCTGTCGCAGGGCCAACACAGAGAGGCAGACAACCATTCACACTCACACCTATCACCAGGTAACCTAACCCCACTGACTGCATGTCTTTGGATTGTGGGAGGAAACCGGAGTACCCGGAGAAAGCCCAATTTGATCAAATCTTACTTTAACTGTTCAGAACAAACAACATTTCAAGAGTTTAGAAGAATTTTCTGATGTTTGAAGAATCTCCTCCAATATTACACAATTTCCAACCAAACACTCCAAGAAATTTTAACTATTTTGAGCAAAAAAAAAAAATTCTAAAATCCACAAAAGCAAAGTTTGATGGGAATAATGGACATTTTCTATTGTTTTACAATGAAAAGCATCAGAAAATAACACTTGCTTGTCAAAGACAAACATCGTGTTACATAGTGTAATAGGTGCTGATTTGTAAATAACTAGACATGAATAACTTGGGCTTATTATATAATATTATACTGCAGTACATTTCTAACTAGGCAGCTCATTCTCTTTCTCCTGGCAAGGCCTTCTTTAAAGATGTAACACATTTTGGGGTCAACTTGAAAGAATGGCAGACGTGAAATATGAAAGTGAGGTCATAGGTCAAATGTGACATTTAGAATCACCATATACCAGCATCAGTTCCTAAATGTTACCAATAAAAACAACGACAGCAGACTTTTAAGCAGAGTTTTAAAGAGAAAAGACATTTTATGAAAGTTTGACCTTATTTGACCTTGAAGAGCTCAGAGGTCCAAAGTGGTGTAATATTTAGACTCCCCACATATCATTCCCTGTAGGTCTATATGCTGTCAATACAAACAATGGCAGTAAAAAACATAGTTTTAAAAAGCTTTTTATAGCAGTATTATCACTTTGACCTTCAGATCAATCTATTGACCTTGAAGCAGAGGTCAGAGGTCAAATGTGACATGATATTTTTCATTTTTATACTTTCTATATGTTGAATACACACCACATGTGTAAGAATCATAGTATCTGAGTTATAAAGCTTGTTGCCAATTTTTGAACAACAAATTATGAAGCTGACCTTGAAGACTTTGGTGGATCCCAGCCAAATTTTAATGGATCGTTAACATGACCCCACTCTGCACCTCTACAAAGTTTCATTCACAGTTTGTTCAAAACCTTTCGAGCTATTGCGTTTACAGGCAGAACGACACGCACACATGCAAAAGCTACCAAAAACATGACCGCTTCAGCAGAGTTAAGCTCGGGCTCAGCAAACCAGAGTGACCAGAGCCTGGGATGGAAAGTCAATAAAATGAGCACGAAGCATCTTAAGACCAAACAAATTACTCAAAAAAGATTTACAACAAGCACACGGAGACACACACAAAAAACACAAAGACAGAAAACAATCACACAAGGCCAAAGATAAAAGCACTACAATCAAGAAATGACCACAAAGGGATGCAAAAACTTCAGTTTGAAGAGCTTGTTCTGCAGAAAAGCTGAAGGTCTTCTTGTACCGTACCTTCAACATGACATTAATGATCAACCACAGCAGCTTCTAAATATCTAAGGTGGGTACAGATGTGTTGGGTGGAGCTGACGTTAGTGTCATGTGCTGTTTTGGATCTCTGCTTTACGCTCACTCAGTACACTGGCTTCACAGTGTGTTTGGACACAGGACATTAGCGCACATGATGTGAAGGAAAGAGATCAAAGGTGCATCAGATGGTAAACTGGATCAGCTGATTTCATGTCCTATATTTACTGTTGTGCTGTTTAAACTTTACTTTCTGTGTATTTGAAGCATTTTTAAAAAATTTTATTCCTTTTGATTCTTTTCTGACTTTCTTGGTTTTAGTTCAGGAAATTATCATTTTCAGATCACTTCTGCATTTCCTATAACTCTGCAGGGAACACATAAAAGCCAAATCAGCTGTGAAAAAAAGCGTAGTCGATTAACCGCAGCAGCTGTGACCTTCATAGGAAAATCCAGCTGTTCCAGTCTGACTGAAACACAAATCTGAACTTCGGCTGTAAAACCGAAGTGCTTCCCTGACTCATTCACTGAGCTCTTACTTCGGCGGTTCTCCTCGTACATCTTCGCTGCTTCTCAGCGCCGCACAGCGATGATCATCTTCAGTCGATGCGCGCTTTGATCAGTTTCCTTCTCATCAGCCGCTCTTCTTCTGATTCACCAACAACTTCCCCGCATCTCGCCTCGAAATTAATCCACCTTTCTTCTTTCTTGATGCCGCCGAGTCATCGATCAAATAATTTGTTAATTTATATCCAAACGGAGTTAAAAAGTCTGAAGAAAAAAAGGATAAACCCAGACAGACCTGCGGCGATCAGGGAGGCGAATTTAGCTTCTTTTTAAGCTTCGCTTCACTAATCTGACTCTCTCTTCATCTCTCTGCCCATCGCTCTCTCTCTCTCTCTGCCTGTCAGAGGCTCTCTACCTCTCTCTCTCTCTTTTTCCCAATTGGGGATTAAACAGGAAAAAAACTCGGTGTTAAAGGGGAGGGCAAACCGAGACGAATTAAAGGCGCAGACAGGAGCCTTTATCGCTGAACTGATTAAAATGACTCAGAAATATGTTCTGATCGAGGTAAAAATCTGGGACCAAAACTTCAGGATTATCCTTTTTCTTTTTTTCTTAGCTGGGAGAAAGTATTAATAATGAACTAAAATCGTAGATCATATTTTCTGATTATTTCTCCTGTACAGAGTCAGAAATTAGAGGAATAAATGCTTTATTTTTCCCTTTAAAAAAAAAATAAAAATTCTGCAGTGGGGCCCAGGTGTGTGTTATTATTAACCCTTTAAAATGTCCCTTTGGTTTCCAACAATAAAAGTTTATATTTAGACTGCAACATTGGATTTAGATGTTTTTATTATTATTATTATTTAATAACTCTCATTGTTTTATTCCAACTGTGACCCTCTAAGAAAATGGAAGTGATGTTCATTTAACAAGCCTGCGCCTTAACAGTGTTTCTCATTTCAGTTTCAGTGCAACATTATCTTTGTCTAAACTATGGTCCAAATTTGCAACACAAAGCAGCTTCCTTACAATACTCATGTAAAGCAGCCTAAGTTACAACGATGTTCATTTTACCAACAAAATCTTCTAAAAATTATAATTATATTCTGTAAACCATTTTAAAAAAGGAAAATAAGTCACTTTTGCACAATGAAACCTGCCTGCATTAATGAAACCTCATTTCTCAAAAAGCTGAGAAGTTTAAAACATCAAAAATAAAAATAACCCATTTAAGAGCTGTATTTAACTGAAGTGGCACAAACACGACATACATGTATCAAAAGCTGAGAAAGGTTAGGGGGTTAACCCTACCCTGTCAACAAAACACCTGATGGAATATCATCTTTAACCTTTAAGGGTATGAAAACAACATCACAGAGAAGCTCTGCCAGAAATAAAGATGGGGAGGTGTTTACAACTCTGTAGAAGACTGTGGCCCAACGGTTAAACAGTTTAAGAATAACATTTCTCGTTATGAGAGCTGGGGGATTTCATCATGTACTGTACATAATATCATTAAAGATTCAGAGAATCCAGAGAAATCTCTGTGCACCTGGGACATGGCTGAAAACCAGCGTTGACTGTTGGTGATTATTTGGACTCTCAGCAGCCCCTGCATTAAAAACAGACTGTAGTGGAAACCTCTGCACGGTCTCAGGAACAGACCTGAAACCCCTGTGAGTGAACACCGGTCATTCCTGCATCTTTATAAATATATTTAAGTAAAAACCATCCTGAGGTCTGACCAATCAAAATATGAAATTATTCACTGACACACGTGATGAAGAGGAGAAGCATTCTTATCAGTAAACAGTTTGAGTCCAGCATCCGTGATGGTATGGGGTGCATTAGTGTGTCTTTTGTCCTCTCTCCCCTCAGCCCCAACCGGTCACAGCAGATGACCCCCCCTCCCTGATCCTGGTTCTGCTGGAGGTTTCTTCCTGTTAAAGGGAGTTTTTCCTTCCCACTGTTGCCAAGTGCTGCTCAGAGGGGGTCGTTTTGACTGTTGGGTTTTCTCTGTAATTAATGTTGAGAGTTTACCTTACAATATAAAGCACCTTGAGGTGACTGTTTGTTGTGATTTGGCGCTAACTGAATTAGTGCACATGGCATAGGTAACTTTTATATGAAGGCACCATTACTGCTGAATGATAAATACAGGTTAGGGTGCAGCATGTACTGTATACGAAAATAACATTTTCAGAGAAGGCAAAACCATATTCTGCACGAAGATCAAAACAGGTCTGTAGAGAAAGAGTTCAGCCCAGAACTGCCACCCACTGAAAATATTTGGAGCATTATCAATTAAAAAGAAAAAAAATCCTACACTGGAGAGGATTCAAGAGAAAAAAAATACATATATATATATATATATATATATATATATATATATATATATATATATATATATATATATATATATATATATATATATTGCAGTATAGCAAATGTAAACTGCTATACTGCAGATGGGGCAAACTGCATGTAAGAAGGGAGAAGTTAGGACTTCTATGTAAACATGCAATTTTGATGAACATAAATAAGTTTTTATTTATACTGGACACCAAACGCTCTGGAAAAGAAATCCCAGAAAGCTTTCAAAGAGGTGCAGTACTCACAGTAGCCAGTAAATATCTTTGGGGGCACCGAGTGCCATGCCAGCAACCTTTTCTCAGCGCAGAAACTCTCTGCGGGGTCCTACTCTGGTGATAGGAACAGAGATAGGAGCAAGTTTTGTACAGTGGATAGCCATGCACAGAACAACACTTTTGACTGCATCTGGTGAATATTGGTTCTTTCAGCATGCCCCTGTGGCTCAGGAGCATATACTGCACTCAGACTGTGTATAACAGTGCCACATACAACAAAACTGTAATGAAGGTAAAGTTGAAGGCAGGATCAAGTTTAGGTTTTGGCTTGGAGTGAGAAAATGGCTGTTAAACCTTTAGAGCTCAGAGTCTCTGACTCTCTGTTTGCAACATGAACTTTTCCAGCTGTAACAGCGCTTTCTCTATCTGCCACATTTTTTTACCTAACCTTTGGGCTGCAGGTGTTAAAGGTCTGTGTCTCCACACTGTGGAAACCTGCTCATCTCAAAGCAGCCCAGGCTGGTTCCTTCAGGCTGGATCAACTGAAGCAGAAAAAACATGGAACTGTCCGTATACTTTTGGTCGAGACTGCAGCTGGATGGATGGATGGATGGAAACTGTGTACCCATCAGATCAGAGATGAGAGGATGCAGGGCAGTGTGTGTGTGTGTGTGTGTGTGTGTGTGTGTGTGTGTGTGTGTGTGTGTGTGTGTGTGTGTGTGTGTGTGTGTGTCACTAAGCTTCTATATTAAGCCGTTCATAATCCTCAGTGTTGCGGCTGCTGGACTCAGAGAGGATTTACCTCTTTCTCTCCTTTCACTCATTTGTTGTTTCTGTCTAAATAAAGGACAGAATAAAAAAACTGTCTGAAATCAAACCAGTCAAATAGAAAGTTTCCAGATATCTACTGATAAAAACACTCCTGCAGTTCATAATTTTCTTCCTTTCAAATAAGACAAAAAACCTTTTGGAAATGAACTGACTTGTGTTTGCAGCCTGCTTTAAAAAAAAGACACCACCTCTTTACTGAATGTGTGACAGCTGGGGTTAAAGATCAAGATTTTAGATCGAAAGCATGTGATAATCTCGTAAAACAGGATTTAATGTTAAACCACATATTAAATTAGCTCCACCTCGACCACAGTCAGAACTGGTGTCAAAAAAAGGAAAAAAAAAAACAAAACAGGAACGATCTTCTTTCCTGTGGTAAAAGTTACTCATGCTTTGAGTCTGATGTTCATGTTGTACCAGCTCCAAAACTGACTCCCATCATTTCTGTGTAAATATGCCTTCTTCTTCTGTTAGAAACAGACTGATGCTGAAAAGCTAATTCATGCATTTATTACTTCTAGGCAGTGTTAATTTCGTTGACGAAATATTTTCGTCATAGTTTTCGTCGAAGAACCTTTTTTTTCATGACGATAACTAAATAAAAACTATCTAAAAGGATAAAAAACGATGACGAAATTAATTGAAACTTTCGACAACGAATGAAAACGAGATGAAAATGTTTGGCGGGGATGAAATCCAATCAGAACTTATTTAATTTTGTGACAGGGCGGGACAAGTTAGGAAAACATCCAATCAAACGCACAGATGCACAAATTTGCTCTAAACCCGGGAAGACCAAACTAGCCTGTGATTGGTCGTTACTTCCGATAGAACTAAGTGATGTAAACAATGTCAGCAGGGAGAAAGAGAAGAGCCGATGTATGGACGCGTTTGTCCTTTGACGTTGTGACAAACAAAACGATGTGTAAACCATGTGGGGCGACTATCTCGGGTAAAAACACGACAAATCTTAAACGACATCTGCAAACCAGTCACCCAGATCTCCATGCAAAGGTAAGATTTTAATGTCATGCAGGGTAAAGTGTTTTTCCCAGTTTGTGTTTAGAGAAAATCTCCACACCGCGGTGGATTAGCCTTTCCTAATCTTAGTCCTGAACACTGCTCTGTACCTTTCAGAGCGTCCTGCTGTAAAACGCTCGTATTATCTCAGTAAGGTGGTGTTAATGATCAGGTGTGTGGGAAGCAGGTGAAACGCTAATGTTAATATTATTAATAATATTCCATAACTTTTAATAAATGTTTAATTTTGTGTAAGTGTGTATAATGACTAATTCAAGGGAACTGAAGAAAAAGCATTTACATTTTACACTCTTTATATTTTAGTCGACTGAATCGACTGTAGATTTAGTCGACTATATTCTTACCATAATTTCGTCGACTAAAACTAGACTAAAACTAAAACTATTCAGATGACTAAATTATGACTAAAACTAAATTACATTTTCGTCAAAAGACTATGACTAAAACTAAATCAAACTTTGCTGTCAAAATGAACACTGCTTCTAGGCTGGACTATTGTAATTCATTATTATCAGGCTGTCCTAAAAGCTCCCTGAAAAGCCTTCAGCTGATCCAAAATGCTGCAGCTAGAGTACTGACAGGGACTAGAAAGAGAGAGCAGATTTCTCCCA
The DNA here is from genome assembly GCF_007364275.1 of Archocentrus centrarchus. Taxonomy (NCBI): domain Eukaryota; kingdom Metazoa; phylum Chordata; class Actinopteri; order Cichliformes; family Cichlidae; genus Archocentrus; species Archocentrus centrarchus. The sequence continues at coordinate 4,920,565 of NC_044352.1, read as the reverse complement.
TATTGGCTTCTCTTCATTGGCTCCCTGTTAAATCTAGAATAGAATTTAAAATCCTTCTCCTCACATACAAGGTCTTGAATAATCAGGCCCCATCTTATCTCAAAGACCTTATAGTACCATATCACCCCAATACAGCACTTCACTCTCAGACTGCTGGCTTCCTTGTGGTTCCTCGGATACTTAAGAGTAGAATGGGAGGCAGAGCCTTCAGCTTTCAGGCCCCTTTTAAGCTGCTGACCCCGTGGCCTGACCCCAGATAAACGGAAGAGAACGGATGGATGGATGGATGGATGGATGGATGGATGGATGGATGGATGGATGGAATATATGTGTACAGTAAGAATTTTCTTTTTTTAAAAACTTTATTCTGGGTCTTTTTCCCTCTTCCTCTGTGGTTTTTGGTTGGTTACTTATGTTCTTGCTTACTGTTTCCAGCACAACTGTGACAATTTCTATGTTTATGTATATGTTTATATTCACAGAGGTATGTGGATCATATATTTGTGTTGCTGTTTTTGTATTCTCCTATAATCCACATTAATGATGTCATCCTTTGGATTATAAGCTGATCTCTGCTGCCTCCTGCTGGATGAACACAGTGTCACATCCAGTGGGGATCACGGAGAAGAAGAGAAAATAAGTCAGAGGAGAAAGAAAATGAAGGCTAATGGAGCAAAATCTAGAGAAGGAAAATGGAAGGAAGCTGAGGCAGAGCAGAAAATCAGTGGTAAAGAATAAACAGGCGATAAATTGGTAGAAAGGAGGAGAAGAAGAAGAAATGAAGGAGAACTGCAGAGCATGAAGGTTTTGCTCCTGTGGTTTTGCTGTGTGATTGTGTTTTGCTCTCTCCAGACTTTTAGATCCTGCCCCTCTTCCTGTGGAGCCACTTACCCTTTGCAGTGACAGCGCTGAACTGTGTGCATACCCCTCTGTGGGACGGTGTGTGCTCTTTGATATATTTTTTGATGTAGTGCTTCTGTCACCAGCTTATCTCATTTTCTTTAGAGATGCTTTTACTTCCCCACAACACCTTGTTTCCTGGGGAACATAGCAATGATATATAGAGATTCAGACGGACTATGAATCTCAAATAGCCCCCTCAGATGCCTCATCCCTGCTGTTATGAACACAAAAGTGCTTTTCCGGGACAAATTCCCTCTCATGAAGCCGGAAATGGCAAACTCTCCTGGAAAATGTCAGCTTACAGCTGCTGTGGACAGAAAACTGATGGAGGCTCTGAAAGTTTGAAAGAAATCAGAATTTGCTTCAGCTTGAAAACAAACTCATCATCTGTCCATACTGGCCGGAGCACAGAGCAGGGCAGTGGCTCCGCTTTGTGCAATAACCAGCCTGCAACAACCGTGAAAACACAACTGTAATTAGCAGAGGAGCATAATGCATTCACCGGGAAAAGATAGCCTCGTTTTCCTGAAATAATGAGATATAGGATCTCCTAGAATTACAACTACACATAATAAAACACATCATCAGAAATTCAGAGGAACCCTTTCATCGAGAGAAAAAACTCTGCTCTGTTTTTCTGATTTAATTAGACCCCAAAGTCCAGCGTGGAGGAGGGCCGAGAGCTTTTGCTGCTAATTAGCCGTACCCTCCAACAATATCATTATTGCTCAAACATGTAAGCATCTCCCACTCTTTCAAACCCAAAGCACAATAAAACTGGACTTTAGTTGGCAGGGTAGGCATTATTGCTTTCATGATTTTAAGATATCTCATTAACAGAAAATTGCAGCTGTTTTTTTAATGAAAAGTTTTCTTGGAAATTGGAGTTGACTGTTTTCGCTAATGCAGAAAAGCTGAGTAGATTAGTGATAACTGATTCAGATTTAATAGGTGTCTGTCTGTGAGGGGTCACGGCAGCTGTATGCAAAATACAACAGAAAGAACATAAACTGAGTCAGAGTCCAAATGCAGGATTTTTACTTCTCAGCGGGGTGTTTCCTCACTCTGATCTTCATGTTTGTTGTGATGTCTTCAAACATCACTGAAGCTTTAATTGTTCCTCGCACAGATAGATATACGGGAACACACACACTACAAATGATGAAGTGCCCGTTAGGTCTCATATGACAGCATGCAGACAGACGTTAATGGACCTGAGAGATGGTAATGGACCTAAACTCTCATGGGGAGACTGCGTACCGTCCTCATTTTGAGGGTTTTAAGATTCAGTTTAGAGTCAGCTGTAGGTTCAGGGTCGAGGACCTGGGACTGCAATAGTTCACACAAACCCACCGGCACTGAAATAAAAAGTGTGTGTGTTTCCCATGAGAGCTCCATACCGCAGTAACAAAGAGCTATTCATTAGAGCATCCATCTGTAAATCATCACAGAGACCACAGACAGGGTTGACTCTCCTCCGCCTGCACTGATGAGAATGAAAACAACACAACAATAATCAAATTTTATGTGCTCTGTATTTATGGAATATTCATTAGTCTGATTCTATTTTGCCATCGTATACGAGCCCAAAGGTCACACCACCACAGCAGAAAGATGATCATTTTCACTTGGCTGTCTTAAAGCTCCCTGAAAAGCTTTCAGCTGATCCAAAATGCTGCCGCTAGAGTACTGACAGAAGTTAGGGCTGGATCAGGTGACCCTGAACCCTCCCTTAGTTATGCTGCAACAGGCCAAGGCTGCTGGGGGGGGGTTCCCATGATGCACTGAGTGTTTCTTTTTCACTCACATTTTTATTTGGTTTATACCACACTCTGCATTTAATCATTAGTTACTGTTAATCTCTGTCTCTCTTCCACAGCATGTCTTTTGTCCTGTCTCTCTCCCCTCACAACAGGGGAGAGAGACAACTCCCCCCCCGAGCCTCTTTACCTACAATATAAAGCACCTTCAGGTGACTGTTTGTTGTGATTTGGTGCTATATAAATATAATTGAATTGAATTAAATTGCAGTTAATTAGTTAATTTAATAATTCACATTTTCAGTTATTCCAAAAAAAGTGAAGGTCTCTGTCTCTTGAAGCCATTCTTGGTTCTGTGATGATACAGAAACTTTAAACTCCTCTGCAGCAGTGAGGAACATGACTGCAGATATATTAGTTTTGGTCAGAATGAGCAGCACTCACCTGCATTTAGAACCGACTCTCCTCCAAGTCTGAGGCTATGATCCTCCACCAGACTGCCCTCTCTGGGTTGTGGATGACTCAACTCCTCAAGTGGGGAGTCATCGTGTTCGTAAGTGGGAGTGGAGTGGAGTAGATGATAGAGAGACAGACTTGTGCTGCGTCTGAAGTGATGTGTGTGCAGTACTGGTTTGCTGTGGTAACGAGATAAATAAGCATGATGGCAAAACTGTAAATTTACGGGCCAGTCTGTGTTCTTGCACTTCGGCTACGAGCTGTGGGAAGTGATCGAAGGGATAAGACTGCTGTGTTTTGAGCATGTCGGACTGGAAGGAGATCAGTGTCCTCCTGGGAGAGTTCCACATTTCAAAAGTCATACAGATGCAGGCAAAGAGTGGGGCAAACAAATTCAGCCGGGGGCAGGAAGAGACACAAGTTCTCGAGCAGGTCAGATCCATACACAGGAAACGTCTCTACACTATAAGACAGAAAAAGGAAACAATAAATATTCATCAAACACAGGAGGAAAACTATGAGTGCAAAGATGATCTGTGAAGTGTGTTGTGTTAAGAATGCATCACTTGTGTTGTTTAATGTGTTGTTGTAGAGTAGTAGGTTTCTGTCCTTTGTTTGTTTTGTATCGTGTGTCTTGCTTTTAGCAGTTTTGTTTCCTGATCCCTCGCGTGGTTATGGCTGGTCCTTTGGTCATTGGCTACACAAACTGTGACATCACGCAGGCACACAACAATTTGTACTCCCAGCTGAGACCAGCTCATCTTGATGCATCTTACTCCTAAATGCAGAAAAAAAGGAAACAAAGTGACCACAGAGTTTTTCAAAGTTTTAAGCAGTATGGATCATACTGCACTGCTGCAGCTATCTACCTCTGTGGCATCTGGGAGTCCCTTTCCTCCTGCGTTCATATACCAGAGCAATGGTCGATGCTGCGCTGCATGTGCCAGGTTAACAGAGGTGCACGACAAGCAGCTGTGATGTCATTTTTGGCGCGAGCCTCTGTTCGCAAGGACGACAACAGCCAGAATAAACTGCCTGTTAAGCATCTGAACCCTGTGGCTATATTCGGCCCCTGCAGAGTTGCACAGAACTATCAGTTTATAGCCAGACTCATGGCTGCAGTGTTTATAGCTATGGCCCTGTACACACACACACACACACACACACACACACACACACACACACACACACACACACAGTCATGTTACTGTAACCTCAAACCCAGTGTGAGTACTGAAATGGGATGAATTACATAATGAGGTTTTGTTTTTGTCCCCCAGAGGGAGTCGAGTCCCCACAACGTGAGCACGCAAACAGACTGATGTCCCCACAACATGAGCAACACAAGAGCACACACACAAAAAAATACACACAGATACTCACACTCGCTGATGTCAGCCTATTGCCCCCACCACACCCCCCCACCCATCACGCAGACTCCTCCCTCTGAAGGTGGAGTTCTCTCTCTTCCTTCCTGCCCCCCCCCCACACACACACACACACACATTATCATCTGACTCTCTTTCCTCATTGCCGCTGTGTGTGAGAGAGAGGGAGGGCGGTAGAGAGACATTAACTTGTCACTGCTTTGACAGTGTAGTAAAGCTCCATTAAGCTGCTACTGCTGCACAGCTACCTGCAGGCATCACACACTCACACACACACACACACACACACAGACTCACACACAGTCATACAGAAAGACACGTGTACGCTGCGCTCACTGTTTCCGTGTAACAGCGTGTGTGTTTGTGTGTGGTCTTCCACCTTTCAGCATTTTGCATTTTTACCTGCAGTGGAGATCACGCACACGCCCCCCACCCCACCACCACTCGTCGTGCACGCTCGCGCATGCACGCAGCAGCAGCAGCGGCGGCAGCACCGAGGGAGCGAGCAATACGCTAAAAGCCCGGAGAGGATTTAAACCGGAGCGGAGAACCGGAGGGGGACGCGGCAGGAATTATGAAGGTAACGGAACAGCGGGGTCCCGGTTTGGCTTTTATTTTGTCGCTTCTGTGGCACGAGGCTCCGGGGTGCGCGCGTGCGTGCGCTCGGCCGTTTTGACCGAGAAACCCGGTTTGTAGGAGCGATTTTTTTTCTTTCATGCAGGTATAAGCAGATTCACAGCCGACCCGTGCAGCCTGTTGTCCGGGCTTAGGGGCAGCGGGCTGCCGGTCACATCCTCTATCAGCACCGTGTGTGTGTGTGTGTGCGCGCGCGCGCGCTTGTGTGTGTGTGTGTGTGTGTGGTACCGTGTAAAATCAAAACTGTGAGTGTAAAGTAACAGCTGGTCTGGGATCAGTGTGAGTGGACGGGTGACACCGTGTGTGCGCGTGCGCGCGCGCGTGTTTACATGGTGGCCATCAGCTGGGTCTGCGCTATAGAAGCTGCTCTTTGTCTGCTCTGACCGTTTGTCATGAATGGCAGCAGGAGTAGGAGCAAGAGGAGGAGGTGTACACATACAGTGGGGTGATGAAGAGTACATTAAGAAAGAGGAGGATGAGGAGTTGTTGTGTGAAGCTCTCCACACTGCAGAAGGTGTTTTAAACTGAAGCTGATTTACTGCTGAGGGAGTGAGGATGTGTTCCATGAGTGGAAGGATGGAGAGATTGTTGTAGATAGAAGAAAAAATATATATATTTTTTTATCACTGTAGTGGAGAGTATGGGGTGTGTTATCAGAGGGGAGGAGCTGGTTGTAGTATCAGATTGTGGGTGATGGTGTGTTTATGTATGTAATGTGCGGAGTGTTGCTGGATGCTGCAGAGCTGTGAGGATGCTTTTAATCTGAGCTGTTCTGATGAGGAGTGATAAAAGGGGGTAAAGTGGGGGGGATATCTGGCAGCTGTAGGACACTCTGCTGAAGGAGCAGCTAAACATTTCAAACAGTGCAGAATGGAAATGTCTCCACTGGATAAATCTGCCGTCGGTCGGCTGTTTTTCATCTTCAGTGCTCGCACTCATTTCATCTTAAATTAGGCCCAAGAAGACGAGTGTGAGGAGAAGCTCAGGAAATACACCAGTTTCTGTCTGTAATACTGTGGGCTCACAGTGTAAAGGGCCTCAGAGGAGTGCTGTTGTGTAAATAACATTAAACTGAACTGAAATGTAGGATTAATGATATTGATGAATCAATTATGGATGCAGGAATGAAGGTTTTTACAGTTCCGATACGATGCCGATACCTCGGTCTGCCGATACAACACGTTTTCATCCAGGAGCCTAATATCATCCCGTTTTTGTCAAATGCTTTTGTTGTCTTTGTCGCGGCAACTTCGATGCATCAGTCTCCACAATAACGGCTTCTGTGAGATATAACTTGAAGGCTTATCAGTCAGGGTACTCTCATTTTCATCCTCTTGACATTGTTGTGTTTTTGCACTTTGTTTTTACTCACTTCTTTTTTCCTTTTTGATTTAGTGCCTAAAAATAACTCAGGGTGAGGAAAACATCGTGGTGTAGGTTAAAGGTTTGGAGTACTGCTCATAACCGCGTGCACAGGACCCAGACCCTAAAGGGCACCTTGTGTGTAACTGAGCTACACCAGCAGCTTTAACAAAAAGACACTAACTGATGTTAGAAAATTATTAAAATGATTAAAAAATTAATTCATGTTATTCACATGATTTATGTGCAGTAGTTTTATCTCAGCTCAGTGAGTCTTTACTGCACGGCCACTTCAGTTTCTCCTTTATGTGCTTTCACTGTGTGTTCACCTGCTCACAAACACACCGTGAATGTAGAGTGGAGCTGACGCAAGACGAGTGAAGTGAAATAATAATCAGGTTGACTCTGCCTGCATCCACCCGTGATTTCAGCTTCCTCCCACAGCACACAGACACGCACATTAAAGTTAAATGGACGCAGGTGTGAGTGTGAATGATTGTCTGCCTCTCACTGTGTTAGCTCTGTGATTGCACTGGCAACCTGTACCCCACCTCTCGCCCTATGACACTTTCCTGCAACCCTAAGTTGGATGGAGGGAGCTGATGAACGTGAAGGTGCACCAACAAGGAAACCATGATTTAAGCTTCCTGTGTCAGTTCACATGCACACAAAACAGCTGTTGCCATAGCAGACTGCTGACCCTCTGCTGTCAGCTTCCTCCATCCAGCAGGAGCCACGCTGATGATGTGTTAACACAGAACATGAAGTATAACCGAATAGATCAGCCCGATCAAACCGATCATCCCCACGCTTAAACACGTGATTAATCTTTAATAGGGCACCTCAGGGCAACAGATAAACACAAAAAATGTGGGAAAATGTAATGAAAATCATTTAATAACATTAAACATTTTCAGAATTCATAAATAAACCCAGCCACAGGGGAGCCACAAGCCAGTGTACTCCTAGTGCCGGTCCCAAGCCCGGATAAATGGGGAGGGTTGCGTCAGGAAGGGCATCCGGTGTAAAAATCTATCTAACATAATAGTGAAGATAAAGATTAAAATAAAAACCTACATATATACATTATATTCATATCTGTAAAGAACAAATGGTCTGTTAACCCAGCATCCTCGTACACCTGAGAGTTACAGCGGTTATCAGGTCTGATTTTAATTTTACAACTTGCACCTCTTGCAGGGTGAGTTAGTTTTTCTCGTTATGAAGGAAGGTTTATAGTCCCAGCATGCAGAGCAGCATGGCTTTGCTCCAGCAGCCGTCACAAAGACAAAGAAATCAACTTTTATATCTTACATGATGTGGAAGTAATTTGTTTTTGGCACTATGCTGTGTTCCACATATCTGTTGTGTGTGCTGTTTTGAAATGAGGATGTGACAATGGATGACTCACCTACTGCAGACCGAACGGGGACAAATAAACGAACCTGAAAAATAAAAATAATAAAAAAATGACTAAAAATAAAGATCACAGACAAATCAGTGTGCTCCCCCCCTCCCATTTAGGGAGACTGTCCACCATCTCTGTCCTGTTTGTTTGTGAGCTGAGGGTTTCAAGTGTCTCATGAAGCATTCGCACACACTCACATGTTTAATTGAGTACCTATTTCTTAAGTCGTTTTCGCACATGACTTCACATGGCTGTATCCAGAGTATTATGGTAGAACATTGGTCTTTTTTTAGATGTAGAATCCAGGAGCAACTATTCAGAAGCGTTCCTTCTCACAACTGAAACTGCTGCGTACGATTTAGATGACAAAGCTGTCTGTGTAAAGTGCACAGGAGGCAGCAGAGGTGCGCTGGACTAATACCTGCTGCCACTCACCTATCGGTGCAATAAGACGTCACGCAGACTTTGTACTGTGGGCACCCGGCGGGTTAAAGAGGGTTTAATGTCTGATTCGGCTGCGTCAGACCGCTTTGTTCTTACGTTCGCCTCCATTAGATGATTTCTAGAAGTCTTCAGGGCTGCAGTGCATGTGTGAAAACGGCTTTATTGAGCTGGTTCAGAGATTTTTTAGGCTCTGAAAGGAACTTTTGAAGTCTTCGCAGCCTCTTTATATGAAAGAGTTGAAATACGTCAGAGGTATATTCCTTTCTAGCCTGCAGGAGCTGATGAGGCTCCTCAATAGGAGCACCTGTGTCCTCAGGCAACCTTTTCTCACAGTTTGTCTGTTTTTAGAAACACTTGGGAACCGTTTTTGATGAGTAATTGATTGATTGATTGAACCAGCGTGTCATCCTTCCTGTCTTTCACAGCAGGATGACGACTGGAGATATTTCTGCGCGGCTCATTATAAACGTGGAACGTGGCTCTGAGCTGAAGTTGTTGTGAGGGTTTAAATGTTTGATCATAATAACTGCAGCGCAGATTCAGCAGGGTCATACAGGAATATGTTAACTGATAGGAAGTTGTTTATGGTGCCAGTCAGTGAGGAGCTTTGTCATCAAACTCTAGACTTAGCTTCAGAAACTCAGTGAGGTTCTAAGATGGTTCACAGCAGCTTCTTCATAGTGCTTTTAACCTGAGATATTTATTTATCAAATTCAATGCAGACTATCTGTCTTGGTGCATCTTTATACCCAGTGTATCAGCCATTTGAAACTGTATACCTGGTTGAGCAGTTGCATTAAATTCTTGGAGACAGAAATTCAAAAAGACACTTGAAACATTTCTCAAAGACTTTGATCCACGTTGACAGAATCACACAGCTCGTACTGATTTGTGAGCAGCATCTTTTGCAGTGGTCCATTTGATTGCGATCTGATGACTGTGGAGGCCATCTGAGTGGACTGAACTCATTGTTATGTTCCAGAAACCAGTCTGACATTGCATGTGTGCATTTTTTTTTTAAAGAAGCAGCGAGGCTTCAGAGGGTGACAGAGAGTCCACAGTGTCATAAAAATGTAAGAGACCTTCTGCTGCTTCTAAATTTCTCTCTGAGAAATAAAAATGTTAAATGTAGCCAACAATCACAGCACAGCCAGTATATGTAACTCATGTGGTTGGTGATTTTGTCATAGTTATGACAGTCAGTGACAACAGTGTTTGGCACGGTGGTGAGGCGGTCAGCCCTGTTGCCTCACAGCGAGAAGGTCCTGGGTCCCGAAGCCCTTCTGTGTGGAGCTTAAGTGCTCTTCCCGTCTGTGCGTGGGCTTTCTCCTTCCTCCCACAGTCCAAAGGCATGATTCTAAATTGGCAGTAGGTGTGAATGATCGCCTGTCTCTATGTGACAGTCTGGCGACTTGTCCGGGGTGCACCCTGCCTTTCGCGCTACGAAAGCTGGGATAGTCTCCAGCTCCATCACAACCCTGAATTAGATCGGAGGGATGGATGAAGAAAATGGATGGATGTGACAAACAGGCTTCGGTTATTGACTCTTCCTCTGAGCGCTGAAGCCCAGAAATAGCATCAGGACAGCTCTGTGAGAAACATGACATTTACGTTTAAGGTAGCGCAGGCTTTGCTGTAGTTTGAGTGATTGGTTTGGTTACAGAAGTTGTGTGGTGGTCTTGGTTTGTATGTGTGCCCTGCTTTGGCACTTGAGTGACTGAGGTGCCCAAGTGTGCACTCTGCAATTAGAAAAAGGTACACTCACCTGTTTAAATGGCACTGATGTGCATGGAGGACATTTTTCCTTTGAATTTGATAAGTTCATTTTTTTTCTTCCCTGGTCTTGTCTTAGCACTAATGCATGGATAAATGACATTCCTTAGAATTGATAGTGCAGTTTGGTGATATCAAATAAAAAGGAGAAAACACTCTTGAATTCTTTGTTGTGGATGACATCAGTTTTGTCCCATTTGCCACTCTCTGGGTGCTTATTTTATTTATCTTATTGATTGTTGGTCATCCGCATCATCCGTGTTGCTATACTGTGAATCTTGTACACTACTTTGTATAAAAAATACTACATATTTTCTTCATTATTGTTCATCCCGCTGCTTCTCCTTTTTCTTTCTTGCACCATGAAGGACGGTCATAGAATTCCGTTGTACTTTGTGCAGTGACAATAAAGGTTCATTCATTCATATGTTAATGACTCAAGTGTCTCTCTCACCTGAAGTCATTAAACTTGCCTCCAGAAGTATTAAAAGAGGAATGTAAAATGAGGTGTTGGGGTTAAGCGAGAGCAGCTTAGTGAAGCCAGCAGAGAAAGTGTGTTTGAAGTGTGTGAGGTGAAAGCAGGTAAGGTGTTGCCCTCAGGTTAATATTTATCCAGTGTTCCAGCAGGTGAGAGATTGCTGAACACGTGAACAAACGGAGCAGAAATACAACAGAACAACAGAGCCGAGTCAACATGGAAAACAACTGAGCAAACAGAGGAGAGGACAGAAAAGCAATGCCGACTGTGTCCTCGGCTCACAGGCTGAAATATTAACGTGATTATGATCCTAATGAAAGTCTGGAGGCTCAGCAAGTCTGAGGCTGAAACTTTCATCTTACAACAGAGCTAAACAGCTGCATGGATGATAAATGTCGAGGAGGCTTCACTGTGCAACACTTTATTTCACACTGCGGTCATTAAAGCTGCAGCGTGCAGAAATCTGGAAATGCCAGTGAGTCAGTGCAGGAGTTACTGCTACATACTGTAACAAAAATGCTGCCTTAAGTGCCTGTAAAGTTAGCAGCTTATTTTTCCAAGAACGGCATGCTGAGAATTTCATTGCCATACTCTCAGTTTGATGAGTTCGTCTCTTTGAGGACGTATACAACACGAGTGCAGTCACTGAGTTCATGTGATGGTTTAGAAATCTACATTTAGATATTAGCATGTTGCCAGTCACCGAACCAGGAGTGACCATATTTAGAGAAGAGGCTGGAGGGTAGTGAAGCTATCAGCTAATGCTACCAAGCCTGGTTAGCAAGATGCATCAATCCATCAGCTTATCAGTGATAAATGTGAGAGTTTAACTTTATAACACAAGAACTACATGATGTGTCTCATGTGATGTCATGCGCACATTAATTGAGAGTTGTCTGCCATATTTGGAAGTGATACACCCACTGGTTGGTAGGGAAAAACGTGTATTCCCTGACTGGTTGGCAGTGGTCCCTGGAGGTTTCTAGCTCTCGCTGGGTGCATCAAAAACCTCCCAGTGATTGCTGTGGTTGTGAGTAGATTGCCACAGTTGCTTGTAGTTTTTCATGTTTGTGTGCTAGTAATTGCTAACTACTACCGGAGTAGTTGTACCACTTGGAGAAAAAAAGTGCAATGCAAAGTTGAAATGAAAAAGGCTCGCCTTCAAAGTAAAATCTGTAGAGCTACAGCCAACATGTTCCATATGGGACAACTTTTACTTTGGAGGCAAACCTCCATTTCTGCTACTACAACTGCAGCAATGTGCTAGTGACCAAAGCAATCACAACGAGGTTTTTGCCAACTGGTTATGGAATAAACATTTTTTGCCTAGTGATGGTTGGCTGCCCAATGATGACTGACTAAGCTTGGGTAACTGGGGATTTATTTACTTGATCATACATTATCACTGTGATTGTCATACGTCCAAAATGGTAGACAAGTTAATGCCACGTGGTTAGTGGTCACATGTTTGTATAACCTCAATATAAATATAGCCCAAATAAATGTGTAGTCTACTTAAGCAGGATTCCTGCTCTTAGCAGCAGTGCTGTTGTTAAATCAGACACAAAGTCAGTATTAACTATACGCAGGACCAAGAATAAACCAAGCTGCTATAAGACACATTCAAAGAGTCCCGTCAGAAAATAAAATGCCTTTTCCTGCCTTTGCTGTCACACTCTAGCAAAACAGCCTCAATGTCTGTTCCAGTGTCATGAGAGACGTTCATCACATTAACCAAAGAAAGAAGCCAAAGATTTGAGGATCTACTATTGTTAATATTTTATTTTTGAAATGATGCGTAAAAAACAGTGCGTACAGGATTGTGTCAGATGGAACTATTTGTAAGGTAGTTCCATTAAAAAGGCTCCAAAATGCACCAACATGACTGAGAGGTTCATGTGTCAGAAAGACTGTCATTCAAAACTGCCCTAATTTTAAGCCTTACCAATGTCCACATGGATGAAAACCCCCTCAACTAACTACACCATCAGCACAGCTGTTATGAAGGAGGAAGGATCTGTAGAGGCAAAATGTTTTTCTTGTACCAGGCTGTAAACATACTTTAACATAGGAGTCTGTGAGGATTGACTCACTTTTGGAGCAGGTGTTCATTAGAGGAAGCACAGTTCACTTCCGTGTTCGCTTCATTTTCCAGCCCTGTTTGTTGCCACTTGGTCCATCATCCTTTTGTTGCTCCACTTTTCAGTGTTGGGCAGTTGTTTAAACAGGCTTTCAACCATCTGAGCAGAAGTTCACAGTTATGCATATTTGCAGGACAGCCAACAGAAATGCCCACTCTCCCTGAAAAGAGCTGCGATTGGCCAAAGTCTACTTACCTTAAAAAGCAACTAAATTCTCAGAATTGACAACATCGTAAATACTATCAGCAATGCAAGATATAATTATGTTTTGGCTTTTAATCTTTTTTTAATTAAAAATAAGTGTGATTGAGGATCTAATAGGTTAAACTAACAAAATGTCACAGTTAGACTGGACACTTCAGACTCAGATTTAATTTGACGTGTTGAACAATAACGCTGAGGAGCTGCAGCCATTTTTATGGACCTAAATGTAATTGGTCAAATCAGCATACAAACAGGGAACCCTTTGCATGCAAAGATTCCCTGAAGTCTTTAACCCATCAAACAACAGCTTTGCTTTGCTTGTGATGATTTGTCAGCTCTGCACTGCTGCTGCTGCCATCAGGGATTTGGGGGTCTTTGAACATTTTTTTATCAGTGAACCTAAGAAAGCAGGAAAAACAAACGCTTCTCTGAATCAAAGCGTCTGACAGATGAACAGTTCTCTGCGGAGTCCCCATCACTTCAGTGCAGAGGATCCGTCTAATCTCTGCTCGGCTCCTGTCTTCTTCCTGGAGTCTGAGCTGACGGTTCTGATTGACAGGTCTGAGGTGTGAGTGGAAGCCGCGCTGCTACTTTCTGTTTCAGAATAATCAGCTGTGTTTGCTGGAAACAGTGAGGTGGCTGCTCAGCAGCAGTGTCTCTGCAGTCTGACTCAGCTGATCTGATCCGAGTCCAGCTGATCACTGCAAACAATCAGCGGATTTCCTGGATGTTTGTTCTTCTGCTGTTATTAGGTTTGGATGTTATGATTTCTGTGTCTGGGAGCATGAGGAGCTGCTGTGTGGTAAGAGCTTTTGCTCAGCATTCATGGTCATCATCATCCTTTAACCTGTTGGAGAGGCAATGTTTGAGTAGGTAGATTCACATTGGCCGTCTCCACAGCGATGGCCCGCTGATGATGTCATCCAAAAGGCCTTCCCGTCTTCTATGATGTCATCAGAAGCTGCAGATCCAGAGAGACAGCTGCTGTCAGAGCTGCTCAGCGTCACAGCGCGGGAACTAACAAACATTCCTCCTCCCTGGCGTGCAGCGACCTCTGACCTCTTCCCTGCTGGCTGGATGCAGAAACACATCGCTCTGAATGTTTGTGTTCAGTGCAGCTTTGACACAAACTGTTCTGCTCTCAGCTATTAATTAACTGATTCATTCTGTATAATCTCACAAGACACTGAAGCTGTCAGTTTGTCAGAGACCCAAACGCCCTCAGGTTAAACAAACTATTTTCCACACATGAACACAAGCGCTGCTTTTCTTAAATTCTGTCAAAATGAAAAGTTTTCTTTTATTTAGGGATGACCTGAATACCATTTTTCGTTTGTTACGCCACAGATGCACCACGCGGTGTAGTGGTCAGTAATGGTGCCTTACTGCCAAAGAGTTCTGGGTTCAAACTCTGTGGCCAGCTGGGGCGTTTCTTTGGAGTTTGTATGTTCTCACACAGTCCAAAGACTATTTTTCTCATTTTTCTTTACAGCCAGGCTGATTTAAATCAGAGGGTTGCTGCTGGTGTTGATAAGAATAGCTTTCTCGCAGCTTCAGCCACTGTTTGTGGTCCTGCATCCTCATCTGCCTCTCCACTGGCATTTTGTCCTCTTAACCTGTTGGATTCAGGGAGACTGGACACTGTCTTGTGGGACAAACTGGTATTACACAAAAGTCCACTTTGTGCAAATAAATACTGTATATTCAAAGCATCATATCATCACAGCAGTTTTTTCTTTGCATTCTGCTGATAGCATTGATTAACTTTGGAAGAAGCCTGCAAACCATTTTAACTAACAGTTAATACCTTTGAAGGGGCTTAAGCTGCTTGTCTCAGACATAAGATGAACTGATAGGGTGCACGAAGGAGCCGGCATAATTTTAACTGTGAAACATGCCAAACAATTCAAAAAGAGCCCTGGAATGAAAACACGGAGCTGTAAGGCAGCAGGATCGACCTCCTTCTCGCACTGACAGAAGCACAGCGGAGAGCTGCTGGTGAAGCTGATGTGCTTGCATGTTGCCATGGTTACACAGACACAGCTCATGTACAGAAAGTGGATTTTATTTTTGCTCCTTACATTTGAGAAGTGCCCATTATCAGCAACTCTCCACAGCAGAGCTTTTGTTCTCCGGCACCCGATACTTTAAGAAACCCTGACGTCACACACAGGTCATAACAGGTTTTATAACAGGCGAATACACTCCTGTGAGGAGTTTGCATGCTCTCCCTTTTGCCTTTGTGCGTTTTCAACAGCTTAAATAGCATATTAGGTTAACTGGAAAGAATAAATTAGCCATAGGTGTGGGAAGGTGTGGTTGTTGGGGTCTCTCTGGGATGGGCTCTCCCACGACTTTGAGTTGGATAAACTCTTAAGAGATGTATAAAAGGATGACTGGATGGTTCTTCCCAGTTTGCAGACTGCTGAACAACCATCCGTTCATTCCTTACTGTTCATTTGGGGACGGCAGCCCAGGCTTCCTGCATCGCCTTCCAACATGCTCAGCTCTACCGGCGGGACTCAGAGGCACATCCAAGCCAGCTGAGAGGAATAATCTCTCCAGCCTGTCCTGAGTCTGCCTCTTGTTCTCTCCTCCCAGTTGGACCTGCCTGAAACACCTCACTTAGGAAGTGCCCAGGAGGCGTTCTGCTTTGAGTTACTCACCCTATCTTTCACCACCCACCCTTTTGAAGGAGGGAGGCTTAGTTCCAACGCTTTTTGCTTCAGTCTTATCTCACCGCTCACATTTCGTGGCCATAGGTGGGGTTTAGGTTTGTGGATTGGCAAATCTATAGCTTTGCATCTTTTATCCCTGGTGAACGTGTACTGTATGAAAACACCAGGTGATACTAAGAACTAAACTGTTAATTACTGAACTGATATAATTTAATGCCATTACTATCATAAGTAAAACAAAAAAAAAAAAAAACAAGATAAGAAGTGAACAATATTGTTAATTAGGGCTTGAAATTATGATTTTTGCATTGAAAAGATGCAGCTGCAATAATTTCAGAACTTCATTTTATCCTGTTATTGTGTGATAATGGGCTAATTTTCCCTGTTTGTTGTGAAAACAACATGCCTTTTTGTCTGGATGATTCCAATTATCAGAAAACAGCCGAGATAACGAGATGACGAACTTATCTGAAGCTCACAGGCTGATATGAAATGACAGTAATAACAGCTGTTTTCTAATTCCGGCAAATCTGGGAGCAGAATGTGGATTTATTTAGTCAGGCTCCATAAACTCACCAGCGAGAAGATGGAAATATGAGCAGAGCTTGTTCCAGCAGCCCGGCGAGCCTGCTGACTAATCGCTCGCTCTGCTCTTTGAAGAATTCACTGCTTGTTACAATTTCAGCCTGCTTCCTAGAAGAACTACAGAACTTTGATGTTAAAGACTACAACTCCCAGAGGAGCGAGGATTTCTGAGTTATGAATGGTGTGCTCGAGATGAGAGAGGCGAGACCCGAGGAGGCGGCGTTCATCTGAAGCAGAGTTGTCTGATGCTGATAAGTTGGCCCCCTGAGACGCATCGCTGCGCAGGAGGAGACTGTTACGAATAACATAAACTTGTTGTTTTGTTGTAGTTGTTTTTTTTTTTTTGCCCTCTGGCTATACACAGCCTAATGACAGCCGGTTAAACTGTAAATAAAATGAAATTACAATATTTAAGATCATAATACAAATAAACACAAATTTAGAACCTTTCACTATAAACCGTTTGAATAACTCACATTTAAGGTTGTGCTAGATTAATCACTTATAACTCTGAGATTCAAATTCAGCATTTAAACACTTTACAATCTCTAACATTACATTTTCCAGGTTGATAAACTGTCAAGACGCTTAGCTTTATACTCTAAACAAATGCAACAACACATCAGATTACACATTATGAGGATCTTACAGATCTAAACACAAAATTAAACCGAATTTGTGCATCTCACAGATATTCTGATTGAATACAGCGACATATCTCCTTTGAAAACCCATGCGGGAAAACGTATTTCACTTTTATGCAAAACAACTATAGTTTACATCTTCAAAACAACACAACGTCCGTTTACACAATTAAACAAATGTTTGACAATAATCAGATCAACTTACCACGTTGGGGCAATGTTATTTGGATAGTTAAGTGACAGGTTTAATCTTTGTCTGCTTTGTTTTTTCTGTTTGGCTCTCTGTAGCTGAAAAGGCTATCGTGTCTCTTTCTTCCTTGCACGTCAGACAGCCCAAAAAATGTAAACAATGATTGGAGCCCTCTAGTGGAAGGGAGTGATACCAACATCCCGGCCCCGATGACCTCAACAGATGGTCATCCAAGTAAAATTGGTGAACGACTATGTAATAATACAGTAATACATGCACTTTAGAGCAATAACTGTTAATCTTGAACACACGGCTAACAACTATTGTAACAGTCTCATGGAAAACACAAGCTGAAAGTCTGTAGAGCTTACTTGTCCATATTCCCTTCCAGCAAACATAGTTTGTGGATGGGGCGAGTATAAATACCTGTTTGTGTCTTTACTTGTACTGAACGTACCAGTCCATCAGCTCCAACATTGACATCAATGACCAATCCAAGGGGCCACTGACTGCGAGGTGTTGATTCATGCAGAACTAGTACAAGATCACCTACTTGATAATTTCTGGAATGGTGGGTCCACTTCTGCCTCTGCTGTAGACTAGGCAAATACTCCTTTGTCCATCGAGTCCAGAAAATGTCCGCCAAGTACTGGACCTGGCGCCAGCGTCGACGGTACAGATCCTGCTTCACAAAGTGACCAGGGGGTAGAGAACACTCAGGTCTTAACAGAAGCAAATCGTTAGGAGTCAGAGGCTGACCATCTCTTGGGTCCTCTGACAGCTTTGTTAGTGGTCGTCCATTGACAATTTTTTCAATGATGCAGAAGAGTGTCATTAATCCTTCATCATCCAGAGTCTGTTGTCCTGTAAGGCCCATGAGGATTGAACGCACTGTTCGGATCTGCCTCTCCCATACACCTCCCATGTGTGAGGCTGCTGGGGGGTTGAACTTCCATTGTGTTTCTCTTTGGAGCAGATGTTCTTCAATCTTTTGTTGATTCCATTCATCCAGCGCTTTCTGTAGTTCACTGCGGGCACCAACGAAATTTGATCCGTTGTCCGAGCGCATCAATTGAGGTGTTCCCCGACGAGCCATGAAACGCTGAAGAGCATTTATAAAGGAATCTGTGTCCAAACTGTGCGCTACCTCCAAATGAATGGCTCTGGTTGTTAGGCAAGTGAACAGGCAACCATACCTCTTCACCTCACCGCGTCCCCTTCTGATGTTAATGGGACCGAAGTAATCGACTCCAACACTGGTGAAAGGTGGTTGACTTGGAGTCACACGATCGGCTGGTAGGTCGGCCATGTACTGCGTACTGATTGGAGCTCTGTGCCTTTTGCATGGTATGCACCGTGCTAGGACTCGTTTCACTGTGATGCGTCCTCTGACAATCCAGAAGGATTGCCTAATCTCAGAGAGGACCCTCTCAGCACCTGAATGACCTGTGAGTTTGTGGAAGTGCCATATGATGAGTTCACTGACATGATGCTTCTGTGGCAAGATCACTGGGTGTTTTGCTGCTTCAGGTATTGGAGCATTGGTGAGTCTGCCTCCAACTCGAAGTAGTCCATCACTGAAGCGTACTGGTGCTAACTTCCTCAAGTTATTAACCCTCAGTGGCTTGGTGATCTGGGAGCGTTGAACATAGTCAATGATGGAAATCTCCGCCCGCTTCAGATCATTAAGCATTACAGGTGCACATAGTTTAGTTTTCATCTTCTTCAAAAGAATGTCTTTTGCCCGTAAGATCAATGCAATAGCTCGCTTGAGTTTGTACCAGGAGGAATACTTGTGGAAGAAACAATCAACTGCTGAATGAGTGGTGACTTTAGATGAGATTGTGTATGTCTGACTTGATTTCTTTACCTCAGCTTCTGAAGGTAAGCCACCTAGTTCCGGCTGGAGAGGCCAAAACTCTTCTCTCTGCCAAAGGAAAGCAGGACCTTTGTGCCAGCGCTCATTGCTTGCAAGTTCTTCAGCTGAAAATCCTCTAGAAACATCATCTGCAGGGTTGTGCTCTGTGCAGACGTACTTCCATTGCGAGGCTGCTGAAACTTCACGGATCTGTGAGATTCTATTTGCGACAAAGGTTTGATATCTTTTATCTTCATTTCTGATGTAATGCAGCACAATGGTGCTATCAGTCCAGAAGACGGAGTCCAGTAGGGGTAGCTCAAAGCTTTGGTGGATTTTCAGGTCAAGCTGCACTGCTACCACCGCCGCCGCCAGTTCTAGTCTTGGGATAGTGGTTGTTTTGACTGGAGCCAGCCTGTTCCTGGACATGATGATGTTACAGTATATGTTATTATGGCAAACGAGCCTGAGATAGGAGACGGCACCGTATCCCAACTCAGACGCATCGCTGAAGTGATGGAGCTGCATGGTGACTGAAGGTACAGTATAGACTGTTGGTCTGAGGCATCGAGGGATTTGTAGCTTGCAAAGTCTTGGTAGGTCATCCAACCACCGGCCCCATTGCTCAGCAATCTTACTTGGAATGGTTTCGTCCCAGCCTAGCTTCATGCGACACAGTGACTGGAATAGTGCCTTTCCTCGTAAAATGAATGGGCCAGCTAAACCCAGGGGGTCATAGACCGAGCTTATTGTGCTTAACATGCCTCTTTTGGTGCTGGGTTTGCCCTTAACATTCACACTGAATGTGAGGCAATCATTTTTTATGTCCCATAACACACCCAGAGCTCTCTCCATTGGTGGATCTTGATCCAGGTCCAATGACGGTGAGCGCTTTGCATGTTCCTGCTCTGGGATGGACTTCAGGACCTCTGCAGAATTGCTTGTCCATTTGGTCAAGTGAAAGCCTCCTTGCTTGAGTAGGTTGGTCAGCTGCGCTGCTAGATGGATGGCTTGTTGAGGTGAGTCAGAAGATTTCAGACAATCATCCACGTAGAAGTTTCTTTCAACAGTGGAGATGGTGTCTGCATCATACAGATGTGCATGGTCAGATGCACATTTTCTTAAGGCAAAACTTGCTGCACTTGGAGACCACACTCCGCCAAAGAGGTGAGATGTCATACGGTAGGTAACTACCTCATTCCTTTGATCATGGTCTTTCCACCACAGGAATCGCAGAATGTCTCTGTGGTCTGGTGTTACATAAATCTGGTTAAACATGCCTTCGATATCTGCCATCATAGCAATAGGACCTTGTCTGAATCGAATTAACACAGTTATTAACTTGTTTGTTAAGTCTGGTCCTTGATGAACAACATCATTGAGCGATACTCCATCGTACTTAGCTGCACAGTCAAAGACGACCCGTACCTTTTCTGGCTTGCGAGGATGAATCACTGGATGATGCGGGAGGTACCATACCTTGCCATCATTGCGGTCAGGAAACGAAGCAGGGACTGCTTCCGCATAGCCATTGTTGATGGTTGACTTCATTGCCTCTACATACTTCATTTGCAAGTCTGCATTTTTTGTCAGTCTACGTTCCAGGAGTTGCAGTCTGTGTGCTGCTAAGTTGACATTGTTTGGTAGCGCCACAGCTTCGTTCTTAAAAGGTATGTCTAAGATGTAGTGTGAGCCATCTTTAGAGACTGAATTCTCCCACTGCTTAATCACCTTCTGGTCGTTGATTGATAGGCTGTCCTTTTGGGTGGGGTCATCAAGCTTCCAAAACCTCTCCACCTGCATTTGCAGACTGTGATCTGACTTGAGGAAATAGGCCTTGACATTCTTTCCGCCTTCTTTGTAATCAATTGGTCCATTTATGGCCCAACCAAGCACTGTCCTTGTAGCATATGGATCATTATCTCCACCTACACGATATTCTTCAGCTCTGAGAAGGCGTGGGGCATCCTGTCCAATGACGAGGTGCACATCATCAGAGTTAACACTGGGAATAGGAATGCCTGCTAAGTGATCCCATCTGGCAACCTCATCAGGTGTGGCAAGGCAGCTGAGACCTATGTTTAACTTTCTTAGGGTTCTCACACCATTGAGTGTATACATGTTGCCATCATGTAGAGAGTCTATCTCAAGATTCACACATCGAGTAAATATGCCTTCTTGGCTGCCTCCTACTGTGTCAAGATCCAGCCTTGCAGGTTTGCCTTTGACCTTGAGTTTCTTTGTAAGTTCTTCTGACACTAAACTTGTGTTGGCTCCAGGGTCAAGCAATGCATATGTGACAGAACTGATGTTGCTAGCTTTGCCTCTAACAACCACAGGAACAATAGGTAAGCAAACTTTACCATTTCCAGCACCAGCAAATCCACAAGTGACGTTAGGTGATTGGGTAGATTGTGTTTGTTGAGTTGTTTTATTGTCACCCGTGGCATTCTGACTTGCTGCTGTATTTTGCTTGTTAGTGTGGTTTGGGTGTAGCCATTTGTTATGTTTCTGTCCACAGCCAGGTACGTTGCATACCCAATTGCGTGTGCATACCTCAGCACTATGACCCATCATGAAACAGTTTTGGCACAGGTGCTTCTCCTGAACAAACATGAGGCGTTCTGGCACAGTCAGTGATCGGAAAGCTGGGCACTGGTTCAGGAAGTGGAGCTCTGAACACTTTAGACATTTTGAATTAACTGGCCGTTTGGTGGGTGTAAACTTGTTCTCTTGAACTGCAGCTGCCTTAACATTTGCAGAGTAGTTTGGCCGAGGTTTCTTTGAGCTTTTGGTGGATAACATAACATTGCTTGGTTTCTCCTGCTTCTTGTAACTCACTATGCCACCAAAGACTGGGTCAGATCTCTTCTCAGCCTCTGTCTCAACAAAGTTGACAACGTCCTCAAGTTTAGGTAGACGTCCCCTCTTAGTGATATCGTAGTTTACATTTAACCATTTGGACCTGAGATCTGGTGGTAGTTTACTGATGATTTCAACCAATGTGCGGCGACCACTGAGCTCTTCCTCACATTTCATAGCAGAAAGTGTATCTTTGCAGCCTCTCAGTTGGTCCGCAAAATCTCTGAGTTGCACATTGTCTCTTATCTCTTTAAAGTTCAAAACCTTCTCAACCCAAGCCTGGGAGATGGTATGAGGATTTCCAAATCTTGTTTTTAGTCGCTCGAGTGCTTCCTTGAAGCCTGCACTGGGATCGGGATTGTATAAGCAGTGACTAACAGCATCTTGAGCTTTTCCTTCAGTGTACTGGTGTAGACGAGTTAACTTCTCTTCTGCAGCAACAGACTCTTTGTCCACCATTGTGGTGAAAAGCCTCATGAACTTCCAGTACTGAAGGGGGTCACCATTGAACTTTATCATGTTAGTTGGTGGGAGCCTCAGGGAGTCCACTTGGGCCTGATACTGCTGCCTTGATAATTCAAGCAGGTGTGAGATTGAATCTTCTGATATTGGTGACAGTGATGGTCGTGTTGTTGATGGGCTCTTGCCAGCCTTAGGTGTAGAATATAGATCTGTTGTTACAGCTTGTATCTTTTGTTGATTGTGTAATATCTGTGCATCTAGCTCGGCCTTGTGATGCATTCGCTGGAGTTCCAGTTCAAACTCCTCTTTGTTGCGCCGAAGCAATAGCTCAAAGTTTTCTTGTTCTTTCTTTCGTAAGGCACGTAGGTTTTCTAGCTCAGCTGACATGGGGTTGTCATCATCCGTGTCATCTGGAGGAGTTTGATTTATGATGTCCAATTCACCAGCAATTAGCTGATCATCAACTTCACCAGGAGTGTAAACTTCTTGCAGCCAGGCTAAAGCATTGTGGCGCACATCATGAACACTCATCAAGATGACCTTCTCATAGGCTTCCGACTCTTCTTTGTCAATATCATCAGTGAGCCTATCATGATAAAGTCTGTGTGTTTCCTGGAGTCGAGTGACAGCTAGGTCAAGGCTCTCCAGTACTGCCTTCAACCCTTCAGGCTCATTTTCTCTTATCTTTATATTTGCAGCTGTAATCATTTTAGTTATGGCTGCTTTGGCTTGTCCTCGCCTTCTCCTCAGTGTCGCGAGGTCTGCTTCTCCCTCAGACTCTTCTTTGTTGGACATGTTGCCGTCGTGTTTAACTTTATGTTACGAATAACATAAACTTGTTGTTTTGTTGTAGTTGTTTTTTTTTTTTTGCCCTCTGGCTATACACAGCCTAATGACAGCCGGTTAAACTGTAAATAAAATGAAATTACAATATTTAAGATCATAATACAAATAAACACAAATTTAGAACCTTTCACTATAAACCGTTTGAATAACTCACATTTAAGGTTGTGCTAGATTAATCACTTATAACTCTGAGATTCAAATTCAGCATTTAAACACTTTACAATCTCTAACATTACATTTTCCAGGTTGATAAACTGTCAAGACGCTTAGCTTTATACTCTAAACAAATGCAACAACACATCAGATTACACATTATGAGGATCTTACAGATCTAAACACAAAATTAAACCGAATTTGTGCATCTCACAGATATTCTGATTGAATACAGCGACATATCTCCTTTGAAAACCCATGCGGGAAAACGTATTTCACTTTTATGCAAAACAACTATAGTTTACATCTTCAAAACAACACAACGTCCGTTTACACAATTAAACAAATGTTTGACAATAATCAGATCAACTTACCACGTTGGGGCAATGTTATTTGGATAGTTAAGTGACAGGTTTAATCTTTGTCTGCTTTGTTTTTTCTGTTTGGCTCTCTGTAGCTGAAAAGGCTATCGTGTCTCTTTCTTCCTTGCACGTCAGACAGCCCAAAAAATGTAAACAATGATTGGAGCCCTCTAGTGGAAGGGAGTGATACCAACAGAGACGACACACAAAAAAAGAAGAAAACACTGTTAAACTCAGAGGAGGTCGACACAGCTGCAGGATTTTACTTCCACTTCTCTTTCCAGAACTCTCATTCCTTAATTTCCTCTAAGAAATGTTCGACAACCCACTGTGAAGTGATTCAATATCACTGGGAATGCAGTATCCCAGTCCGGGTTGGATGGTGCTAGAAAAGTGGGATTTTTTTGTAAGCAGGCAGCAGCATAAATAGCTGTGGAAGTTCAGCTTACCAAGGTGATTCTGATGCTGTTCACCGTGCACCTTGGAGGTGGATGATGTTGCACCAGAATCTTCTGCTCTGTTTCTGCTCAGGTTGGTGACTGTTCACAGGAGTTAGCCCTCGTTTTCAGGGAAATGTCTGGTTGAAATGGAATCTGAATTCCTGGCAGTTTTACCAGCTTGAAAAGCCTGGGAGTTCAGGATCCAGCTCCTAGACTTTGGAGGACTGGACCCATCTGTGTACCTTCTCAGCCTCATTCACACAGGCCTAGAGACTGCTCAGTGACTCCCTGTCAGCTTCCTGTCTCTAGGGATAAACGTGTATTCTCCAACGAACAATTGCCAACTACTCACCAAGCGGTAGTGCAACTTGAAAAAGTGCAACGCACACTGGAAACGGAGAATGTCCAACTTCAAAGTAAAAGTTGAGCCTTACTAACATTTTCAAACTTTTATTTTGAAAGCAAATGGTCTCCGTTTCCAGTTTACAGACAAGTTGGCGTTTTTCATGGGTGACCGTGCCAATCTCCCAACACTCAAGGCTATCACGAGGAGGTTTTTGGTGCAGCTCAGTGTACCTCTGTGTCTGATTGAAGTGGAATTTGAATTTCATCTAGCGACAGCCCGCAACCTACAGCGGCTGTGTGACTGAGGCTTTAGCCATCTTAGATCCTGGAGCTTTTTCCAGCTGACACAGGGCAAAGGGCGATGTACTTCCTGGGCAGATTTCCATTCCGTCACAAAAATCTGTCTTAATTAAGGTTTGTATAGCTGTTCAGAAAAGCTTCACTGTCTCTGAACACTCGCTAAGGGTTTGTTTCAGTTTCTGGCACAGGAAAATGCAGACTTCACAGCCTGGAAACAAGTGCTACCTGCCGGGAATCTGTGAGGTTTGCAGTTTTTTCATGCAGTGTGCGTCCCCATTCAGCTCCCGTTTTTGGTTAAAATGTAATTATGCATAAGTTCACAGGGATGTTTGGAATCCAGGTCCAAAATTTGAGCCTTCAACCAATATGTCGAAGGCTTTTATGGATCTCTTTGCTGTTGTTTCAGAGTTTGAGGATGAGAAAAATTGTTGTCTTTTTCTCTTGTTCACCTGTCGGCCAAAATGTGATTTGAACTGATACACAAGAATCAAGCCTGAGGAAGGTCCTGCGTGTTGAAACGTGGCTTTATATTTATTATATTATTATTATATAGGAGCCAAAGAGTGTGCAGATATTTCACTTTTCAGGCCAGCACATTTTCATCTCGATGTGCTTTCTTTTGGCTAAGAATAAAAACGTGTTTTCCTGTTTGAACGTTACGACTGTTTTCCAGTGTCATGGCTAGTTTTAAAGTGCCTGAAGAACTCCAGCCTCATTAGAGACGCTGAAATGTCAGTCAGCATCCACACACACACACACACACACACACACACACACACACACACACACACACACACACACAGACACACACACACACAGAGGATGAAAATGGGTTACACACAGTTAGACACAAAGAAAAGAAAACGAGGCCACAGCGAAGCGAGCATCCTCACATCCCTGCACTTCAAGGATCTCAGTGAGTGACTGACCTACATATGACCTGCTGAATATTAATCCACACACTCCAGAACATCACACTCAGAACATCACACTCTGAAACTGCAGGCAGAGGACAGCAGAAGAAATTAAGGATCAAATTAGTAATTTGTTCTCTCAAATTAGTTCCTTCGCCGCCAACCTCCACACGTCCTCCATCAGCTCACTCAGAGGCAGCAGGGTTTTGGACAGTTGGACACCTGAAGCATATAAATCTGTATTTCAGTCAGGTTTGCTGTAAAGATGTCAAAGACAACATTAACATATACTGACTTGAACAAATCAAATAAATAATCAAACTGATTATTAATTTGTGACTGCTTGTTAGTTAGATTTGAGCATGAAGTTCAGACGGGCAAATATTCTGCCCACTCTGCTTCCCACAACACCTACACTGGATCTTTGAGGAAAAGAAGACAAAAATCATTGTTTTTGTTTTAAACTGGATAAAACGTATTCTTCTTTAGAGCGTCAGCATGTGATTAAGAAAGAATACGCACATCTCTAATACTTTTAGTTAATGTTTGTAACGTACTCATTCATCTGAGCCACAACATCAGTCGAAATGAGCTTTTCCAAAATGAGCGCCCCCTACAGGCGGCTTCACGTGATCTGGTTGCAGCTCAAGAGGCAGAGCAGGTCAGCTGCTAATCACAAGGTTGGTGGTTCAATCCCTGGCTGCTTCAGTCAGGTTGCCAAAGTATCCTTGAGCAAAATACTGAAGTGCTTGTGTGTATTGGTGTGAATGAGGCAGTACTACGGTAAAAAGCGCCATATAAAAAACTGTTTATTTATTTAATGTTTAATCCATTTAGCCTCCACAGACTTTTCAGAAATCTGAGAAAATCCATATTTATGTATTTCTTCAGGATTTGCTGGAGAAAGCCGAACACGTTATTCATACACCCTTTTGTGTACGACCGCCAGAGGTCACTTAATTTTATTTTAAAACGTAGGTATTGGTCATAAGACATCCCTGAAAAAATGACCTATGAGGTCATTTTTAAAGGAGGACAGACTCCTGGAACAGAAACCAGCAAACATGGCTTAAACCCCAGCGTCCCCTCCCAGGTCAAACCTGGTTGGAGGATGACAACGAAAACTGAAACGCAGACAGACGGATGTCGATGTAGTTTCCACGTAGAACAGGCGTCAGGTCAGCCCATCTCTTACAAAGTGGAAAATATAGATTAGATTTTTGCAAAGAAGGAATTTAAAGCATTTTTCTTTGGTTTTTAAACAAAACAACAAATTTGTTGAGCACATCGTCTTCTCCACGTACACAGCCGAGCCTACTGTTACTGATATTAAAAAAAATAAAAACTAATAAGTTATTTATGGTTTTGTGATCTAAATTCAGTTTCATTTGTTGCATTGGAGTCTTAGTAAGCCCCTCGCTGTCTGCAACGTCAGCATCTCAGGAATGCTTTAAATCAAATGAGAAGTCAGTGGGATGAGTGCAGGTCCTGAATATGTGAGGTTTGAGTTTGAGTCACCACTGACGAGTGTGTTTTTCTTTTCTCCAGAAACTTCTTTTTGGTTTCATTATAAGTGATAAATAGACAGTAGGAAACATGTTTCTAAGGTTTCTCTTGCTACAGAAAGCCTAACAAAGATGTCAGGATGACATTTAAGAAGTACCTCAAACTTACATTGAAGTAATGTCCACAATATCAGTTCAACTTTCATTTTGGAACAATTTTTCAACCATGAATAGACGATGAGAAAAGACCACCAACCTATATCACAGCCCTATATCTGTGCTACTCGATCATATTTTGATGAATGTGGATGAATGAAATGGATAGTGCATTCTTTTGTTTGCAAGCTACATAGAAACTGAGGGGCGCTGCATGCTCATAGGCTAGCAGCTTGTCCATTACCTCTGCTTTTGACTATATTCTTAACTACATAGGGATCACAATTTAAAAAAAAACATTGTGTTGTATTTAATAAGGCTCAAAAATAATGACTGAGTTTGGGAAAGTGTTTAGTGATGAGAAGTAGGGCCATTTTCTCATAGACTTTGTTTTTTTAGAGGGAAGAGTCGCCCCCTGTTGGCATCACAAAGAATGCCGGTTTAAGACACTTCCACGTTTGCTTCACTAAAGCGCTTCACTTTGGAGCACTTCATGAGAGTCTCTGTCAGCTTAAATACACTCAGAAAATAGTTCAATCATAACAATCTACACCTTGGTGATAAAAGATGAAATATAATTCCTAACTGAGGGAAGAATAGCATTATGGGATATACAAATTTAGTATTTACATAATATTAACTTTATTTCCAAGTTTTGTCGTCACTTTAACTGCAATATGTGGCACATGAATTCTTTAGCTTATTGCCAAATAATGTTTAATTTTTAGGTCAAGGACAAACGACAATTGAAGAGATGCTTTAAGAGAAATTAGAAACAGGGTCATAAATTATATTTGAATTACTGACAAAAGAAGATACTATTACAGAAAATCAGCATGCACATGTGAAAATATATATATTAAAATGAAGTGAACACACTATTAAAGATTTAAAGTTGGGAACTCCAGAAAATAATGATTCAAACCTCAGGCTGCTTCTTACCTGATTTACCTTCTTAGAAAACTAAAATAAACAGTTCAGTGTTCCAACCCAGGAATAATCTGCTTAATTATTCATTTTTCTCTGAAGAAAATTCAACTAAAACATCTTGCTTTTGTGATTTGTTTTGTGAAGCTACCACATGAGTAAACCAACATACATCCAAGGGTCCTTAATCCATCAGTAATAAATGCACAGTAAATCTGCAGCTCCCTGTATGAGTGGTTCACATTATGGTGTGTTTATCTTGACTGACAGGTGTATAAGCCTGTTACTGTAAGCTATGGAAATCTTCAGTGTTTATTAACACTTATTAAAGGTCACACAACTGTTTGCTTAACACACCAACAATTTCCATAGAAGGAAACACACACACACACATGCACGTTCCTCTAAACACATGTGCATAAAGACAGTAATGAAGTCCACTCCCTAAACACACAGACTTACATCATACTGTGAACCCTGACCAGGCTTATCAGCAAAAGAGGGCACGGGACTGAGCACGAACGAGCGAAAGACAGAAAGTAGAGGAGGATTAAAGAGGAAAATCAAGGACCTAACGGGAGAAAGAGGGAAGAAAAAGACACCAGCGCAGCCGCTGAGATAGTCAGGGATGGCAGCTGAACATGCAGCAGCTCACAGTGTTGATTTGTAAAGGTAGGACACGCACACACTCAGTTCGAACCGCGGAGGCTTTTATTTTGAACGATTAAAGCGAAAGAGGTGACAGACAGGAAGTGAAAGAGAGAGAGAGAGGGGAATGGTGAGGGGCGAGCGAGCATGTGTTAATGATGTGTTAATAGCAGCACATGTCGAGCTCACGCTGCGACGAGTGTCACCGCACATCCTGACAAGCACGGCTCAGCCTCCGGATCCATTCAGCACAGCTCTGTGCGTCCTCTGTAGTCATCTTCTTCTTTAGCTGCTCACTGCTTTCTTTACCTCATCCTTACCTTCTCTTCTCACTACCTTATTTGCTTTCTCGCTGCTTTATTTACATCCTTACTTCCTTTTTTAACTCCTGTCTTTATATCTTTTCACTGCCTTCTCACTACCTTCTTTACATCTCTAACTTTTTTCTGCCTAATTTATCTCTTCACTGCCTTCTTTATCTCAATGTCACCTTCTTTAACTTTTTGCCTATATACACCAATCAAGCATAACATTTAGACCACCTGCCTAATATTGTGATGGTCCGTCTTTTGCTGCCAAAACAGCCCTGACCCATCGAGGCATGGACTCCACTAGACCCCTGAAGGTGTGCTGTGTTATCTGCACCAAGCTGTCAGCAACAGATCCTGCGAGGTGGGACCTCCATGAGCTGGGCTTGTTTGTCCAGCACATCCCTAAGATGCTCCATTGGATTGAGGTCTGAGGAATTTGGAGACCATTTTTCCTTTGTGAGAGGTTTAATTATCCTGCTGAAAGAGGCCACAGCCATCAGGGAATACCGTTTTGTACATGGTCTACAACAATGCTTCGGTAGGTGGTACGTGTCAAAGTAACATCCACATGGATGGCAGGACCCAGAGTATCACACTGCATCCGCCTGCTTGCCATAGTGCATCCTGGTGCCACCATATCCCACCCACTAACAGGTGCCCTGATGAAGAGATAATCTGTGTTACACTTCTCCAGTCAGTGGTCATAATGTTATGCTTGATTGGTGTATGCAGCTTCTTACTACCTTGTTTACCTCCTTGCTACTTCATTTACATCCTCACTTCCTTCTTTAAATCCTCGTTGCCTTCTTTACTTCATTACTTTGTTTACCTCCTGGCTGCATTATTTAGCTCCTCACTGCTGTATATATCTCATCTCTACCTTTTTACAGAAGGCTAAAGGCCATATTTTCTGCATCTACAGTCCGAATGATGCAATCTTTTCTAGGCTGAGAAGAGCTTATGTTATATCCATCCATCTACGCATCCATTTTCTTACGCTAAGGGGCGAGCTGGAGTCGATCCCAGCTCTCATAGGGTGAAAGGTGGAGTACATCGTAGACCTCATGTTATTATTACCTCATGTTATTGAATTTGGTCAATTTATGGTTCAGCATCATCTTCTGAAACACTTTCAGCTCGCCTGCTGTTTTTAGATCTTTTTGTGGAAGTCCTGTTCTGTCCCCCTGTGATCCATGCTGGATCTTCCCCAGTGGGCCAAAGGTGGGGGCAGTCACAGAGAGCCAAAAATGAGAGGTCCAGGTGTTGGTGGGCAGGATGCAGGACTCGAGAGACAAAACATTAACTCAAAAGGCAGCTTTAATATGGAACTCGCCTGGAAACACACAAATACAAACCGTAGCTGATGAGGAGAAAACAATCCAAGAACTAGAAATCTCAGGGAAACATGGAACAAGGAACACACAACCTACATGGAGGATGTGAGAAACGACAAAGAAGACACAAACAATAAATACAAATCAGGTAATGAGGGGAGAAGAAACAGGTGGGAAACAGAGCAGAAACAAATAACAAGACCAAGGAAGTTAAACTCAATACAAAGCACACAAGATGAGAAACTATCTGAATAAAATGCGAAATATAACTAACACTGAGACCAAGACTCAAACATGCAAAGTTGGCACAGAGACAAAAGACAAACATGGACACAAAAGGAGGAACAGAAGGGAACTAACAAACTTCCATCCATCCATTCTCTTCCACCTATCCCAGCTGTCATAGGGCGAAAGGCAGGGTACCCCTATACAGGTCGCAGCCTGTCGCAGGGCCAACACAGAGAGACAGACAACCATTCACGCTCACATTCACACCTGTGGGCAATTTAGAATCACCAATTAACCTAACCCCACTAACTGCATGTCTGTAGACTGTGGGAGGAAACCGGAGCACCTGGAGAAAACCCACTCAGACTCCACACAGAAAGGCCCGGGCCAAAGGGGATTCAAACCCTTCTACGACGTTTCCACCGCTGAGGTGCCGGTACCCGTGCCAGTGTCGGTTTCAATGAACCGGCGAAACGCTTAAGAACGGGCCCGCGTTTCCATCGCGCTTTTGTGAACTGATTTTTTTTTACGCATGAGTGTGGGCGGATCCTCGTCTGGACACGGAAGCCGAAACGCACAAACGTGGGAGAACACGCTCCCCTTTATTGTGCTGCAAACACATTTTACGGTGCAAACCAAACTACTGCAGCATCTGTGTGCAGCACAGAGGGAAACACAGACAGCGATTATAGCAAGTGGACAAGCAGGCTTTCTTTTATCTGTGATATGAACTGATACAAAGCAGCAAGTTCAGCCTTAGAGCCCAACCTAATTCACAGCCGTGAAAATCACTTTGCTTTTCTCATGTACACATGCTATTTCACACCATGCAGTGAAATAGCGGTAGAAAACTTTACGTTGAGACGGCAGAGTCACGCATTCTTGGTTCAAGACCAGCTAGCTGGTGGGGCCCAAGTTGAACCTGTTTTTTGGCCGAGCACCGAATGCGTTTGCGGTGGAAAAACTGCTAAATGGTTCAAATACTGGCACCGGTACCGGAACCCCGTCGGCGGAAAAAGGGCCCGATGTGAGGCCACAGTGCTGCCCGAATTAACAAACTTATCAACAAAACCAGAGAAAGGAACTGCAAGGCATGAAAAACCTCACAAACACAAGCGAATATAAAATCAAACCACTAACAGGAGATTATAAAACTTGAACATTAATCCCTTCTTAAAACCAGAAACAAATCGTGAATCCACAAAAACTCAAAATGCTGGGTCCACAACCCAGGGACACGAGTGACCAGGACAGGACTCCCAGCTGCTCTGGAAGCTGCCCGGACTTCGCAGAGAAGATGACCTTGAATGTAGGGATGGGAATAATGCCAGTAATCCAATTCCTTGGAATTGTTAGTCTGCTTGCTTAACGATTTCGCTTATCGATTCCATTGACGTGATGACGCATTTGCGTGATTACATCACACACGCGCCTTATTTGGTTCGGAATATATCCAACAGCACGAAGACAGAAGCGTCCAGATAAAAAGCATTGCAAAATTATGTTCACAGTGTTTTAACAACAGCAGCTGTTTTACCTGCAGTCTGTGCACACGCAGCAAGCGCAAAAAGGCGGAGCCGTTACCGAGACATGAGCTCGGGTGGAGCGAAAGGAAACGTTTTTCTAGCGTCCAAAGCAGCAGCGCTTTTCCCTGTAACCACCGTTAAAACCTTTACTTTGAAACAGCTGGAGGTCCTTCATCAACCGCCTGATCAGTGAGTGAAGAACAGAGAACTTTGTAGCTGCTCCATCCACCGCTGTTTGTTTCACACAGCAAAAAAGTTAAAATATGCAGGTGGATTGTTAATACGAAAAAAGTATTTCTAATCAGATCACTCGATTAATCAATGGAATAATCGATAGTTGCAACCCTATTTTGCTGTACTGCTTTCACTATACTGTAAGAATAATCTCCATCTCCTGTAACATTTAGTTAATGAGGACTGACACAGTCTGGCTGGCTCAGAGGTTCTTGCACACCTTGCAGTTGTATTTTCTGTTAAAATATTAATAGTATTCATTTTAAAAGAGGAATTCTTTTTTATTTATACCAGTTTTAATTTTGTTTTACTTTTCATTAAAAAGAGTTAATGCAAACCAAGCCATTTGTGGTATATTTTATTCACTAACCCAATGAGAATCGAGAAGGAATCGAATAGATAAGTGATATCGATAATGGAATCAGAATCTTCAAATTCTTATCAATTGGAGATTGGCACAGATTGGCTTCTGAGTTTTATGTAACTACTTCTGGAACTTTTTAATTGTACCTTGAAGAAAAAAATTACATTACATGGTCTGTTTTAAATAAACATTTAGCTGAAGGTCTTTTTGTAATAACCTTACTGGGGTATCTTTGCATAAAGATCTCATCCCTCACCAGTGCTGCCTGCATTCAAACCTCCTTCCACACTTCCAAACTAGGAAGCCTCTTTGGCTCCTCATTTCCTTCTCTCCTTAATCCTTAAAATAAGCTGCCTCATATCCTTGCTTCCAGAAAAGCTTCTTTGCTCGTGTTTTTGTCAGATAAATTTTGAGGCTCAGATTGTGAATTGCTGCTCAGGGACGACGTTGTTTGTTTCTTCACTGACTCCCACATTCACATATGCTCATCCATATTTAATGTACTACGTCTGGTAGCCTGTGTATGTGCCCGTGTGTGTGTATGTGTGTTTCCCCGTGGGTATGACTGTGTATAAATGCAATGGTGGCAGTGACTAGTCTGTGTTTGTGCATACAGAAGTGTGTATATGATTGTGTATAACGCTGTGACTGTGTACGCATATGTGTGTGTGTGTATATTCTGTGTGTGTGTGTGGCTCCCTGCTGTCTGCCACCATCTGCTGTTCTCTCAGACTGGAGCGGCGAGTCGATGAGTTTGTGGAGGAGCTCATCTCAAACAGGAAGCTGAACTCTGCCGATGACACGTTTTTCTGTTGCTGGGAGTCAAAATTAAAATCCGACAGAACAAAAATGTCTTTGAAGGGGACGATGTGGGGTCGGCAGTTTAGAAGATTTACTGAGTAAGAAAGTAAAGAAGAGAAGGTCCTTCCTTCCCAGTAAGGGAATGAAGAGGCAGCTTCTAAAGGAAACAAGGAACTATTTCCTAGGAAGTCTGTGTGGCCTTCCAAGTGAGGAGGGCAGGACATTAACATTAAAGCAGTAACATTAAAGATGTTTCCTATTTAAACTTTTAAATATTTAAAAGAGGAAGAAATGAGGTGGAGTGCCCTCTACGGCTCAGGGACGAGTTCCTGTCCCAGGTGGAGGAGTTTAAGTATCACGGGATCTTGGTTCACAAGTGACGGGAGATCGACAGACGGATTGGGGCTGTGTCTGCAGTGATGTGGACGCTTCACCGGTCTGTTGTGGTGAAGAGGGAGTTGAGTGTGAAAGCGAAGCTGTTGAATTACCGGTCGATCTATGTCCCTACCCTCGCATATGGTCACGAGCTTTGGGTAGTGACCGAAAGAATGAGATTTCGAATACAAGCAGCAGAAATGAGCTTCCTCTGAAGGGTGGCTGGCCTCTCCCTTAGAGATGGGGTGAGGCGGACATTCGGGAGGGGCTCATCGAGAGAAGCCAGTTGAGGTGGCTCGGGCATCTGACTAGGATGCCTTCTGGGGGCCTCTTGGGTGAGGTGTTTCGGGCATGTCCTACTGGGAGGAGGGCCCAGGGTAGATCCAGGACAAGCTGGAGAGATTATATCTCTCGGCTGGCCTGGGGATGCCTTGGGATCCCTCCAAATGACTTGGAGGATGTGGCTGGGGAGAGGGAAGTCTGGGCTTCTCTGCTTAGGCTGCTGCCCCGACGACCCAGCTCCAGATAAGGGGAAGAAAATGGATGGATGGATGGATGGATGGATGGAAACGAGCTTCCTGTAGTAAGGAAATGAGGAGGAAAATCACAGTTGAATAGTGCAGAAGGGAGGAAGGTTCCTCTTAAAACAGTAGGATGCATCCTAGTCAGATAGCAAGATGGTAAAGAGTCAAAGTAGGAGGCTGTTTAGGGAGTAAAGAAGTTTCCTTTTTAGGAGGAAAGGTGGTACAAACGCATCCTATGTCAATGAGGAAAAGACACTTCTGCTGGAAGGAAAACATAGACTTGAATTTTCCAGCATCAGCTTTTGGTGCAGCACCTAAAATCTTGAGGGACTGAGTAGTGGGTGGAATTTGGGTCCATGTCAAGATGTTACATATTTCCAGGCCTTAGGATTCTGCACTTTTAGCCTGGAATTAATAACAAGAAGAAGAATCAGAAAAAAAGGGCAGTAGGACTTCTGCATCTTCACTGCTTACACGGGCTCAAAAGAACCTGCATTACTGGTAATATAAGAATGCGTTAATGCATTATTTTCATGTTAATTTCAAAAGTCCTGCTATTTTTCCAAATTCCTGAAGTCCTCCAAGTCTGACATAACGATGAATCGGTTAACTGGAAAACTGAAGTAAAGCTGATTTTTAAACCGAGAATGTAAATCTGATTTAGCTGATTTAGCTTCAGCCCCGTCACAGCTGAAGCTAAATCCTCAGTTTGCTCGTGACGTGTGGAGCTCTGCTGCTGTTTCATGGACCATCTGCAGCTCAACATCACCGTTCAGAGTTTAGTTCAGATCACCTGTCAGTGTGAGATGATGAGACGATGCTGTCGAGCTTGCTCGGTAACTTTTTGTGTTCTTCTGTCTGCAGCTCAGCCGCCATGTCTAAAGCGACGGTGAAGAAGCTGCACTGGCGCTCCAAGGTACTGAAATGTCCTGTAACACCTGCAGTGAAAACAGGTGAGTGATTTCCTGTGAAAACTTCATCCTCTCTGTCGTGCAGGTGCAGGAGAGCTTTGTCCCGCTGGGGGGCGGCAGTGGTGGCGGCTCCGGGGAGCTGGGACTGGCCATCGGGGGCGGGGCTGACTATGGCGAGTTCCCATTCGTCACGGCCGCCCCCGGGGGTGGTCCCACAGTGGGTGACATCATTCTGGAGATTGGGGGGACACCTGTGTTGGGAATGACCCTCGGTGATGTCAGAGGAGTCCTGAACTCCTGTCCTCATCCAATCAGAATCAAGACCGTCTCACCAGGTGAGGGAAACGATTTTATATAAAATTTTGTTAATGAAATAACGGCGAAGTTCTGAAATGCCTTTTGAATCAAATACATGGAGGGTTTGTCCTCAAATACAAAGAAAAATATAAAGGCGAGTTTAATGTAGTCAAAGCAACAACTTCATACTTTTTATCGCTTTATCATTTTTTTTGCTTTTCTTTTTTATTTTATGTCATCTTCTGAATCTTGATTTCATAATTTTGACTCAGCGTACATCATTTTTTGTCATTATTATTAGTCAGTGACTTAGTCATTCTTTTTACTTCAGTTACTGAAATGAAACCATGTGTGAAGTTAAGAGGACAAATCATCTCATTTCTGTCATATTAAGCTAATTGTGCTTTCAATGTAACATTTTATTTTGAAAAGGAACCACTTCCTGCAGTCGTCAGATCAGTGTAGGAGAATAGAAGTATGAGGTAGATTAAAATTTAGAGTAAAATAGAAGTGTCCAGTGCTGAATGACATAATTGTGACATCATATCCTGTGTGTGCGCCCCAGGTTCATCTCTGTGTAAAGACCTCAGGTTGTACCTCAGTAAGTGTTTCACTCCAGGCTCCATGGACAGTCAGCTGCAGCAGCTCATCAGGGAGAACCTGTACCTGCGCGCTGTGCCCTGTAAGACACACAAACACACACACACACACACACACACACACACACACACACAGAGTCAGATTTTGATTTTTACCTCATCTTCTGTCTAGGCGCCATTCCTGATCCTTTACTGATCACATGACTGTGTCCTCCCTGCAGGTACGACCAGGCAGCCTCGAGATGGAGAGATTTCAGGTGTGGACTACAACTTTGTCTCCATCGAGGAGTTTTTCTCACTGGAGGAGTCTGGAGCGCTGCTGGAGAGCGGCAAGTTCAAAGGTAAGGCAAACAAACGCACCCTCAGTAACACTAGTAAGAGAAAGGTAAGAGAAACGATTGATTCATCACAGTATGAGACGGGCTGATTTTTTACAGCGTGCAGTGACTAATTTGGACCAACTGTGTTTTTCTTTTTTGTTTTTTGTTTTTTGGAGGGGGCGCGAGGAAAAGAGGATTTTGTGTCGTTAATCCTTCAAACCTCAGAGATGAAACCTGCCCCCCCCCTCCTGTCCTCCATCTCCCCCCACGCACCACTCCACCATATTAATCTGATGGGATTAATGAAACTAAAATAGAAACACAATTCACACATAAAGTCTGTTTTCACACTGAACAATGTGTCTCCATGTTTCTCACTAATGCTCCTTAACATTTAATTTGACAGTTTATTTATTTTCAGTTCCTGCTGAAAACCTTTCAGAACAAAAGACTGTTGTGCCTTTATTTGATTATTCAGGATTCAGACATTTTTATTATTTCTTTTCGGAGTGCTCGTATAAATAACTAAACTCGTGTCAGGTGGTGTAAATCTTAATTTAAAAAGCTGATAAAATAATAGGTGCAAACACGGGGGGGGGCACGCAGGTGATCCAACAAAGACGGCACAAAGAAATCATCACAGTCCAACACAAAGTCAGGTCCACTTCAGGGATATCAGTCTGTCCAGTTAGGAAGCAGAAACCTTTGTGAATCCATTTCATCTGCTTTGGTGCAAATCAAAGTGACAACAGGTGCACTGGAGAGGCAACAATAAGATGATTCCCAAAGAGAGAATGTTTAGCAGGTGGCGCCCCAGATCACTGATCTCTCCTCGTCCCTCGTGACTGATTTTTCTCTAGTTTTGCTTTTTGGTTGGTGTCCTTGTCACTGCTGGGAGCATGAGATGATGCCCGAGGACCGTTCAGGTTGCACAGGTAGTCCAGCTCCTCCAGGATGGCTCATCACAGGAAGGTTTGCTGTGTCGCCCAGCACAGAGTGTGGAGAAGATACCAAGAGACAGGCTGTTACATGAAGGGCACTACAGCATGACCCCCAGCAGGTTACTCAAGTGTCAGCCACAGACTCCATGAGGGTGGCGTGAGTGCTTGAAATCCTTCAGTGGGCCTGTGCTCATGGCCCAGCACCACGCGGCTTGATTAGCGTTCACCTGAAAACACCAGAACTGCAGCTGGCATCCCGTGACAGACATGAGTCTGAAAACGCTGTGGTGAATATTTTGCTGTCTGCAGCGTCATCCAGCATGACGGGTTTGGCAGTTGGTCAGTGATGGTTGTGTCTCGGGGGGGGGGGGTTACTTGGCGACCAGCATTCAGCCAGCTCCCATCATTGCTGCCACATCCATACTTCCAGGTCACTTCACTCAGTTTAGACTCTTCCTAAGAAACTTTTACTGTTTGATTGCACCCTCAGGGGACCCGGTTCACACAAAAGGGCAGTGACATGTTGTTGTTGTGAGGATATGAAATGTCTGCAGAGACACAAACTGACTGCAAAGGTTTATAAAACCTGAGCTCTATTTCATTGACTTTTCTTTTTTTTGAACAGTGGTTTGTTATGTTTCATCCAATCACAGGGAATTACTATGGGACGCCCCGCCCTGTCCACATTGGCCCAGAGAGTCCACCAATCACATACCAGGAACATCGAAACCTGCTGAGGAACTTCAGGACGAGGAGCAAGTCTCTGAGTAACCTGGAGAAAGCTGTGGAGGAAGGAGACAACAGCGAGGAGGACAGCGGCCTGTCAGGTAGAAAAACTCAAACCTGCTTCGTGCCAGTCTTACCTGCACAGGTCTGTTTGTGTCCTGATGAGATTCTCTACCTGCAGGATCAGCTGGAGCTCCTCCCACTACGCTGCATCTCAGTCAGTCATGGGAGTCTGCAGTAGGAATGGAGAATGGAGGAGGGGGAAGAGGAGTAGGGAGGGGAAGAGCAGGAGTAGGAGCTCCGCTGCCGGAAAACTGGGAGCTGGCCTACAGTGATTCAGGGGAGCCGTACTACATTGAGTGAGAAATATTCATCAATTCTTCTTCTGGTGTCAGCTGAATTAATTAGTTAGATTATGACTATCAGAAAAAATATATTCAGGAAAGCTGTGGGCACAGTAATCCTGTTTAAACTTTAAATTGAACTTTTTTTACAGTGGAGTCTGGTACAGACAAAATGTTTAATCCTCTCAGCAGCTTATTATCCAAACCATTCCTGCTTGTTTTTGTTATGAGTCAGTTTTTATTTTCTTGCCAACTCAGACATCAGAGTCGCAAACAGGAAGCTGCAGCATCACTGCTGAGAGTTTCCTGTATTTGCAAAATAAATCATTTCCAAAAGGTGCCAAAGCAGGCAGAGAAAACACAAACTTCAGGGTCCAGTGTGGCCCACAGTGTCGATGGTGGTGGTGATTAGGACGTGTGTCTCTCTGTCACTCTATCAGTCATAATTCAAAGACGACCAGCTGGCTGGATCCTCGAACTCTGAACAAAGAGACGACTCCCTCTACAGAACGTAAGTCATCTTGTTTTGTTCATGATTATCTCATGTTTTTCTTTTGTCTTTAAATCATAATCACTTCTTTGACTGACATTTATAAAATCCAAAATATTACACAGTTATTATTAAACTATATTAAATCTTCTGGTTAGAAGGTGGTTTGTGTAGAAATTTCTGACAGCAGCAGCCAGCAGAGGGCAGCACGGTCCCACAAACAGCGCCGCATGCTGTCAGTTACTTTTTTCTTTTTATTGTCACCTTAATCAGATATAGATACGTGTCTGTCCTCTGTGAGGTTTGCACTGAAAAAAGAGTCCACTTCCTCCCCTCCTGCACATGAACCTTATTCAAGGGTCCTTAACTTTTCACCTCTCCTCTCTCTCCATCCTTTTTCCACCTCCACCTGCCTCCTTTCTTTGTCCCCTCTGTCCTCTGTCTCCACTCCTCTGTCAGTCCCAGAGTTCACCGACCAGCCCAGTCAGCTGAAGGGTTATTCCATCCACACTCGGCTCTCTAAAGGTCCTCGAGGTTTCGGCTTCAACATAGTCGGAGGAAGTCGACCACGAGAGTTTCTGCAGGTGTACAGCGTCACACCTGGAGGACCGCCTGCTCTCACTGCAGGTACTAATCACTACCGCTACTATTACACCTGAAGGACCGCAGTACAGTTTGCCTTCAGTTATGCCAGACACCTAGATCAGTTTTTTCCATAGTTTTAGAACCAGGTGCCGGAAATGGAGGTTTGATGTATGCATGAGCAAACACAAAAAACAGGAAACCTGAACCACCGTCTGGATTCATGTCCACATAAAAACAGCCATAAAGTGAGAGCTGTTGTCGTGGGTCAGGTGTTCAGAGGAGAGAGATTTATTTACATGCTTTCTCACTCTGTGGAGGATTACAGTGCTCTTTATTAAGAAAAATAAAGAGCTGAGAACTAATCTCATGATCAACAACTAATCCACACAAACACGCGCTCTCACACAGTTTAATCTGAGCGACGCACACACGCCTCCTCTCTGTGAGTTGGTTCACGTGCTCTGAAGATCAGGAATCAGGAAGGAAACAGAGCCATGAAACAACCTGAAAAACTCTGTTTTTTTAGAAAGTCTCAAACATGGGACGAAGATGTTTTTTTGTGTGGTTATGTGTAAAATATGCAAAATAAGAAGAACAAAAAAACAGGCTTAAATAAATAAAACTGGCCTTTTCCCATTCAGTCTACTTTCTATCACCCAGAATGGGAAGCTAAAAACATTAAATCTCATTTACACTCGTAGTTCTGTTGGTGAAGTCTGTACATGCTGTTCACACCTGCACTTGTTCACCTGCTGTAATAACAGAGGTGTAATAAAGGAGCCTATAGAGAATTTATAGAGGTTCTCTTGGCAAATATTCAGATTATGATTCTGATTGAGCCAGAAAATAGTTGAGTGCCCACCCCCAGGTGGAGGAGTTTAAGTATCTCAGGAGGTGGCTGGGGAGAGGAAGGTCTGGGCTTCTCTGCTTAGGCTGCTGCCACCATGACCCGGCCCCGGATAAGCAGAAGAAACTAGATGGATGATTCTGATTGCAAAAGCTGCCAAACAAGACAGGAAAAAAAGTGTCCTTCATGAAATCTTTAGATTGTAACTGAAAACTTAGATTTTCAACAAGAACACACTGATTTCTTTGGGGGTCTACAGTAAAACAGAATTTGTATTCCTGCATGTCCTGTTAGACAATAAGACTCTAACCTGTAGACTTTCCTTTCCTGGTTTGTGCTCCTGAAGCGGACATCCTGGTCTACATCAATGACACCTGTGTGCTGGGTCGCTCTCATAAAGAAGTGGTGGAGATGCTGAAGTCGGTACCGATGGGTCAGAGCGTGGATGTGGTGCTAAGGAGAGGATACCCGATGCTTTATAACCCCGACGGCTGTCCCAAACAGACCCTGGAGACGGTACCGTCCTTAATTCGCTTTAATTAATCAAAGACACAAAAAAGGTTAAATATCAGCTGTTTTTCAGTCCTTTCAAATTAAATGATTCCAAATAACTGCTCTTCTGCCTGTATTGGGAAACTTTAAGGCGTGTGTAAGACATCAGTCATTTTAAGCCATTGCAGGCTTAAAATTAAGATTACCACAGCAAAAGCTGTGAAAAATGAGCCACAGAAATATTTAGACCAGATGTTTTATTCATCTCCTTGAAATTAAAAGTTCTGCTGAAGGGGCATAGAGCCACTGCAGGTGGAGAATATACAGCCAGGGGACAATTTCCATTTTAATGTTGCTGTCTAAACTCATATCTGACCTTTCAACAGCCGCAGACGCCCAGCGAGTCCATCAACCTGAACCGAGGACTGACACACCTCACCTTCAGCCGCACTCTGGATGCCAACGGCAAAACGCCAGGTCAGAGGAACCACGAAACTCCAGGACATCCTGATCATATTTAAATCTAAAATAGTTCTCACTATGGCTTCGTGGCACAAATTAAATTAATTTCACAAAGCTGTGTTGACACAAATTTAATTTGGAAACCTAAATAATTTCATTTTTATTCTGAGCATAATAATTATTGTAAAAACACAATGATTATTTTGTAATGAAAAGAAAATTGTTGACTAATTTTACCTATTTGTAGCGAGGAAGGATAACTTAGTGAGCTGCAGGCTCAAAGGTTTCAACAGGTTACTTATCATTTCTTGCTGATTACAAAAGCAGAAGAAAAGCACACAAGATTACAATGAAAAGGTCTCTATAAAGAGAGAAAATGTGGGATTAGAAGGGATCAGAAACGTCAGCAACTCAGCCACAAAGTGGTAGGTCACGTAAAATGACAGAGCAGGGTCAGTGGATCCTGAGGTGCATAGTGCACAGAGGTTGCCAACTTTTTGCAGTCAGTCACTACAGACCTCCAAACTTCATGTGACCTTCAGATCAGCTCAACAACAGTGCAGAGAGAGCTTCATGGAATGGGTTTCCATGGCCGAGCAGCTGCATCCAAGCCTTACATCACCAAGCACAATGCAAAGAGTCCTAGAGCAGTGGACATGTGTTCTCTGGAGGGACAATCATGTTTCTCCTTCTGGTAGTCTGATGGATGAGTCTGGGTTTGGTGAGGAGAACAGTACCTGTCTGACTGCACTGTGCAAAGGGTAAAGTTTATGGAGGGGGGTTATGGTGCGAGGTTGTTTTTCAGGAGTTGGGCTCGGCCCCTTAGTTCCAGTGAAAGGACCTCTTAATGCTTCAGCATACCAAGACATTTTGGACTATTTCATGCTCCCAACTCTGTGGGAACAGTTTGGGGATGGCCCTGTGCTGTTCCAGCATGACTGCACACCAGTGCACAAAGCAGCTCCATAAAGACATGGATGAGTGAGTTTGGTGTGGAAGAACTTGACTGGCCTGCACAGAGTCCTGACCTCAGCCTGATAGAACACATTTGGGATGAATTAGAGCGGCAAGCCAGTCCTTCTCTCCAACATCAGTGTCTGACCTCACAAATGTGTTTTTGGGAGAATAGTTAAAAATTCCCATAAACACTCCTAAACCTTTTGGAAAGCCTTCCCAGAAGAGTTGAAGCTGTTACAGCTGCAAAGGGTGGGCCGCCATCATATTAAACCCTATGGATTAAGAATGGGATATCATTCAAGTTCATATATGTGTGAAGGCAGATGAGCCTATAACCTTTGGCTATATAGAGTATTTATAGCAAATGTGAAAGTAGACATCATATCGTGAGGTTGAAACTAAGAGCTTTGTTTTTCTCTGACAGCCATTAATAAAATAACTGACTAATCTTCTTAACTCTATAATCCAGGTCTGGCACAAACCCCGCCCTCCTATGCCACTCAGCCAATGACAAATGGACTCACAGGCCCACCTACCCCCACATCCTCTGATACCCCGCTGGGTCCGCCACACCCAGCAGAGAGCAGAGAGACCAATCACAGTGACTCTGATGGTGGCCTATCCAATGCAGGAACTCGAAGGTCAGTGTAGCTCTTATTAAGAATCACATATGGTACATCATGGTGTCCCTCAGGGTAGTTATCTAGGACCACTTATTTTTATTTCTATTGGTGACATGCTTTTGATTGGGTGCCCCTTGCAAACATAAGTTCTAAACAGGTGGGTGGCACTGCTGTGCTAGACCTATAGCTCTGTGCCTGAGATGACCATAATGACATCAAATGATCCAAAAGTAAAAGAAAAAAAGAAATGAAATTAAGTGTTTATAGTATTCTGAAGCCTGAACCTTTGGTTTAACCTTTGCATATGTAGGTCCCTGAAAGTTCCCTGACATTCCCAAAGTATAACTTTTTAGGGTAAAACTATCACCTTGTACTTTATTTAAACCCTGGTTCCTTTGTTGGAAGTATTGGTAGAACAGGTGAAAATGAACCTTCTGTCCTATGGGAAAGGCCCTGCGCAGGCTTAGTAGTAATCTCAGAAGTAATGGTGCTCATCCTGTTGAATTTTTTCATCTTCACTCTGCTCCTCCTCACAGGTCCTCTCTGATTCGTTACAACAGCAGCACTCTCCCTGCACTCTCCTCCTCTTCCCTTCTCCAACATCAGAGCTCCAAGTCCTCAGAGAGTGACCTGTCTACATCCACGCTCCCCATCTCCTCTTCCACGCTCCCCATCACTTCTTCATCCTCACACATTCTTTCCAAACTGCCCCTCTCTCAGCCTGAGATGGGCCTCCTCCAAAACTCCACCAGCCCCACCACCACAAACAACACCACCACCTCTTCTACACCTCCTGGTGCACCAGTGCATCGCCCACTGA
Organism: Archocentrus centrarchus; assembly: GCF_007364275.1. Lineage (NCBI taxonomy): Eukaryota > Metazoa > Chordata > Actinopteri > Cichliformes > Cichlidae > Archocentrus > Archocentrus centrarchus. The sequence continues at coordinate 4,876,626 of NC_044352.1, read as the reverse complement.
TGCCCCAGACCTCATTCGGGCTGACCCCACCCAGAGACATCCCACCCTGTGGCTTTAATGGGTGCCCAGCCAGTCACCAAGCACCCTCCACAGCATCCAGAGGAAACCCAGGATTGGTGCTCCCCCTTGGTGCAGGGTCACCGGGGACAGCCCATGGAGGGGAGCTTGTACCGGTGGCCCTTGGACGCAGTGAAAGTGGGGGACTGGGGTTCAGTGTGACAGCAGGAGGACAAGGTGGTCAACAGGCAGTAGTTAGGCGCGTTTGGGATCGGCGGCAGTGCCCGTCACTGCAGTCTGGAGACACTATAGTGAAGATCAATGGAGCAGACGTCCAAAGCCTCAGCTTCTCCCAGGTAAAAGATTGTTATGCAGCAACCAATGAGGGTCAAGTAGTCTCACAAATCTGTGACTGTTTCACTATCAGAGGCTTACCACAGTTTCAGTCTTGTTCTTGATATTCAGAATGATATGAGTTCAGCAGTAAACAGGTGGTTTGTCCTCTCTGGAAAGATGGACACTTGTGGCTGCAGAGTTTTGTGGATATTTCAGGGAAAATCCACGAGTTTCCCTGTGAGACCCTTGAAGTGTTGTACTTCTGTGTGTTGCACCATGAAAGATAGGAAAAAGGAAAAGAAGGAAAAAAACTGTGGGTCATACAAACCCTCATTACACTAGCTCACCTGCCTGAGCCCTCCTTGTTGATTCTGACAGACATAACCACTGGTAACTGAAAACCAATGGCTGATGTGATGAGTGAGGGATAGACCTGGCTGAAGGGCACTGCCTGCTCATATGACGGCAGCTTGTCCATCACATTATAGGCTGACTCTAAAGCATAACCTGCTTTCCCTTTTGACTCTAATGGGCACTCTAATTTACAAAATTAAAATGAACATTATGTTGTTTTCAATAAAAGTGGAGAGTAGTGATTGAGATCATAAATTTACCAGGAAAGTGTCATAAATCAGATGAGAAATGGGGTCATCTGTCATCTTAAGATGTTCAATTTGAAGCAATGGCAGTTTAAGAGATTTTCACCTCGTCTTCGCTTTTCAGACCATCTATGTTTAGGACACTTAAGAAGTTCAATGAAAAGTAATAAACACGTATTTCCTTCCTCAGGTCCAGAGAGTGCTGCAGGAACACACCAAACAGGGAGAGGTTGTGCTACTGGTCTACAGAGGAGGTAGATTTCTGAAACACCTTACCCCAACCCTATTCACTGATGAGTGACTGTTAATAACATAGATTCATATAACACCAGTATTTTGGCTTCAGGCTGCAAGATGTCTCCATCTCTTTAGCCAATTATTGTGTCATAAATTCATGATGCGTTCTGACCAGTTTACCCACTGGTCCATATTCAGTGTCATTGTCATTGAACATCGAGCAGTGTATGGGTTATCCAGCAAGTCCTCTAATATAAGTAAGCATACCAGTACCTACAGTATGATAGGACCCATACACTGTTGTCAAAATGGCCAATAGTGTGTTTCCAGTTTGAGCAAAAGTTCACATCAGGCGGCTGGAGGAGCAGTTTAGATGCAAGTCAATGGATTTTGAGGCAGGAGACTGGGATGGAGTCATGCGTAGGATCACTGTTGTTACATTTAATTTTTTTCTTGACTTTATTTTTATTTTTACTTATTGTTTGATTCAGTTTAGGCATGAAAATTCCTCTGTAATGTTTAGGAAAAGGTTGTGGTTGGTTTAAAATATACCCTTTAGAAAGCTCAGGTTTTTTTGACGTGTCCCAGGAGATTTCATATCCATGTATTCACAAAAGGCTGCTTAACTGTAGAACATAGCTATATGTCATAAAAAGAACTTGCACAAACAACCTATGGGACACAAAGGGTGTCTTTACCATCACAGTCATAGATGCATTGTACAGTATAACTTTGTGAGAAGATTAAAAGCATTTTTTTTAACTTTAATCTTCTTCCAGCTCCCGTCTCCTCCCCAGTCATCACCCCCAACCTCTACAAGCCCCTCCCCTCCCCACACGGCCTCACCACCCCTTCCTCCTCCCACCCCACCACTTCAGCCAACTTGCCTTCCCCGTCCACGGGTGCCTTGGTGGGGGGTGTTCCCCCACTCAGCCAGGCCGGCTTGGCCCTCGAGAGTCCCCAGGAGGGGCACCTACCAGCACCAGGGAACCACCAAGGTAAATGCACCCTAAAATAGTGCTGAGTGCTGCTAAGTGAGGAAGACAACTTTAAGATAGTTAATCAGGACTGGACCGCTGTGCAAGCATCTGTTTTTGTTGGTATGTTAGTGCAGGAAACAGCACATACAGAGGGAAATACTAATTGCATTTATCATTTAATAGAAACCTACAAAACAAAGGTTTTCTGCACACATATTTTTACTTAGAAAGGATGGGTCATATAAATATTTGAGGGAAAAAAAGCTTTTATTGTGACATGACAAAATCAGAAAGAGGCAAAAGAAGATAATTCAAAAAGGGACTTGCTTAACAAATCTGGTATTCTCCAAACTCATTCACAATGGCAGATATAATTCTCATTTTTAGATTTCAGTCCAATTTCTCCCACTGTGTTACTGCTTTCTTGACCCTAAGCATCTTCAAGATGACAGATGTTGTGAATGTGAATACAAAGTAAGCTGAACTGAATCCTTGTCATCTTCCCAGGTGCCCCTCCTGCCCAGACGCCTAATGGGCCCCCAGCCTCGGGCCTCATCCAGAGCACCAGCTTCCTGGACTCAGTTCCCGTGACACTGACCTTAGAGCCACGTGACTTGCTGGGTGTGGAGGAGAGTGTGGGTGGCCCCCCTGCAATCAGAGGGGGAGGAGCACTAGGAGCGGTCCCTAAGGATGGAAGAGGAAGCGGAGGAGGAGTAAAGACAGTGGAGGTAGAGCTGAGAAGGCGGCAGGGAGAAGGCTTTGGATTCGTTATTGCCTCTCAGGAAGTGAGTGGAGGTGAGTGGCGAACAATCCTCCATATGTCCAACTTTTGTTGGCGTCACCATGTGTCATATTGTTGGGCTTTTTTGGGAGGAAGAACCAATTGTAAAAGTAAGTGGAGATCTGGACTAAACTGAACTATGACAGGAAGGCAGCTGATAATTAGGTTGAAAATAATTTGAATATAAAAGCATTGATCCATCTGAGATCTGGTACTTTAGCTCTGAATGCTGAAACTGAACTTGGTGTGGAAGTGAAACGGTGAGTTTTGCTCAGTGTGATATCTAAAGGCTGATTTCCATTTTGTTTTCTGTTGTTTTATGGCCTCTGACAGTGGACTCATCTTCTAAGGTTAATTATGGAGTTCCACAGGGTTCTGTGCTAGGACCAATTCTATTTACATTATACATGCTTCCCTTAGGCAGTATTATTAGAAAGCATTGTATACATTTTAATTGTTATCCAGATGATACTCAGCTTTATCTATCGATGAAGCCAGATGACACACATCAATTAGTTAAACTGCAGGAATATCTTAAAGATATTAAGGCCTGGATGACCTCTAATTTCCTGCTTCTAAATTCAGATTAAACTGAAATTCTTGTACTCGGCCCCACAAATCTTAGAAACATGGTGTCAAACCAGATACTTACTCTGGATGGCATTACTTTGGCCTCCAGTAACACTGTGAGAAATCTTGGAGTCATTTTTGACCAGGATATGTCCTTCAATGCACATATTAAACAAATATGTAGGACCGCTTTTTTGCATTTGGACCAAATTTCTAAAATTAGAAACATCCTTTCTCAGAGTGATGCTGAAAAGCTAATTCATGCATTTATTCCTTCAAGGCTGGATTATTAATTAGTAATTAATAGTAATTCATTACTATCAGGCTGTCCTAAAAGCTCCCTGAAAAGCCTTCAGCTGATCCAAAATGCTGCAGCTAGAGTACTGACAGGGACTAGAAAGAGAGAGCAGATTTCTCCCATATTGGCTTCTCTTCATTGGCTCCCTGTTAAATCTAGAATAGTTATTATTTAGTTATATCTGTCTCTCTTCCACAGCATGTCTTTTGTCCTGTCTCTCTCCCTTCAGCCAAAACCAGTCACAGCAGATGACCCCCCCCTCCCTGAGCCTGGTTCTGCTGGAGGTTTCTTCCTGTTAAAGGGAGTTTTTCCTTCCCACTGTCACCAAGTGCTGCTCATAGGGGGTCGTTTTGACTGTTGGGTTTTCTCTGTAATTTTCATATAGTGTTTACAATATAAAGTGCCTTAAGGCAACTGTTTGTTGTGATTTGGTGCTATACAGATGAATTGTTTTTACTACCAGGTTCCACATTTTGTTTTTAAAGAAACAGATTCTGATAATGCACAAAGACAAAACCAACCTACAGAAATAAAAACACACTTTATCAGGATGAGCTGTAAAGATGGAACAGTTTGTTTCTGTCAGGAGGTCATCTCAGTTCTTTTGACTCAGAGGGTGGGACATCAAGGTGCATGTACACAAATATAAATGGGACTAAACTAAAATAAAACCTCATGCTTTATGCAAGATTGACATGAGAGGTTCCAGATTGTTCTTCTTTATTCAACAATACCAAGTGAGCGGGGAACCTTCGGAGCCTCATTTCCCTCCTGGTTTTACATTCCTCTGTTTGATGCCGGATAACATCTCAAATAAACATCATAGAACCAACTGAAGAAGATACTTGAAGCTAGCAGTAACAAAGCAATTTGCTTTAACATGTCATTAAGAAGCAACAATTGGTTGGGCAGTGTAGTGCTTAAATATTATGTATTAATTCTGTCTGTCGCCAGAGGCAAAATCCTCCAGCAAAATGAGGGTTTGACTGTTCAGCCAAAACAAGAAGAAAATGGAATCATTTTTTTCTGTTAGTTAAAAAGGTGAAAACAATCAAACTAGAACACACAGGCCGTCACTAGAGCTCCTGGACTTTCACTTGGTACAATTTCTGATAGATAAGTAAAAAACAAAACGTGCCCACTTAGCCTGTGGGAAGTGGATAATTTACAAAGAAATACGGCTGACTGGGTCACAGAGGATTGAAATGTTACCTATTGACACTTTAAATGGGTTAAAAATAAAACTTATTGGAATACCTCAGTTTGTCTAAAGACGTAGGATGGCAAAAAGAAAACAACCAAAAAAAAATGGTGGAAACTAAAATTTGTTTTTAGACCTGCTGCTTGCCAATGATTCAGAATTCAGGTTTATATTTGAATAAACTTGTAATAAACAAACATTTGTGAGGAAGGGACGTTTTGTACAGGAACATTTCTGGTTTCTGTTTGTAGTTCACTTGTAGTCTATTGACCATTCATGTTTGAACCAGTTTTTGTGCTTGGAGATAACATGTATCCACATTTGTTAAAAATGGCCAGAGGAGAAACAGGAAGTCTTGAACTGAATATATATTATCTTCAATCTGTAGATTCTGGCTACAATAGAAGCTCAAAAAAATTGGGAGTTTCCTCGTGAGGCTGGGTCAGTCTCTGGCCAGTGGGTTACCAAACTGATATTCATTGGCTCCTGTGATTTTAAGGCACTCAACAGGAATAAAATAAGTAATGACTACAGAACAGGAGCACTTAGCTTATAAGTAACTATAACTCCAGGTGCTAGATTTGCATAATACATGCTTCAGTTGGGTTTAATAAGCAACTTTCACATGTAAACAAACGGGGGTGTCCACGGAGGATTCAGAGCTTTCAAATAAATGCAGTACAGTAAAAGTGCAAAGTGTGGTGAAGCTGACACCGAAAGCTGGACACAGTACAGTAGCTGTGTAAATGCACTGAGGGATCTTCCTCAGCTGGGGTTGCGGTGAGTCTCTGGTTAATTTCAGCTGCACCTGAGCTCCTCTGATCCGCACCCAGCTGGAGGGAACAGTGAACCGATCGACAATGATAAACAGCGCTCCAGTGCACCTCCTCCTTTGGAAATATAACAATCATCTCCACTGTTAGCATTCCTCCCCCTCCACATGAGTTATTTCCCTCGCACTGCTATCTGCTCTGCATAAGCCCCGCCCCCCCTCCAACTGTCCCTCTCTCACTCACTGCAGCTCAGCTCACACTCAGTCTAGGGCTCCTGTTTTCAGAGGCACAACCTGCCTCACAGAGAGACAGCGAGGACAGGCAGAATCGAGGACGGACGGGCCGTGCATTGTTGAGTTCTTGGCTTGGCTCTGGTCTGAATTATCCATCATGTTGGAGCGACTGCAGTCAGCTCTGAAAACTGTCAAGGACTCCAAATGTAAGTCAGATATAGTTTGGATTTTTAAGCTTTCTTCTAAATTGAAGGTTGGTTTGGTTTGGGGGGTCTGTCCATCAGTGTCTGTGCCAGAGTATGTCAAGTTTATCACAATCTTGATGATTTTAGAGTCCTGCTGTGTTTGGGTTGAAGGTACTCCCAGATTTACATGTGTACTGCTGTGGAACATGTTCTCCCAGCCTGCTCCTCGAGTGGTTTGTTCTCTAGTAAAGTTTTTTTGGGGGGGTTTTAAAGGGTCAACAGCCAGATTGCCTGTGAGCCATTTAGAAGTAGGGTTAGGCTGCATTTCAGACTGGATAAAATAATGGTTTCAGAAACTAGAAGTTAGATTTTTAATAAACTATCTTAAATGCATTTTTCATTATGTTCTCAGATTTCAATTTTTGTATGCCAAATAGGTGAAAAAGCTACATAAACAGGTACATGTGTGATTTTTTATTTTTTTTTGTACAGCATTTGTAAATCTAAGGTGTTTTCAGGAAACTGAATTCAACGCTTTCCCAAAGTTACTAACACTTATTCCAAGATCGTGAACATTTGGGAATACCAGCTAACCTTAAGCTAGTCAACAGCTTACTTACTGTTGCTTGTTATCACTGTGCATTCTTTATTAGGGTTGTCACAAAAAGGATTCTCAGATAATAATTGATACTAAACATAACCTTTTGGATTACTCATTTGCAACAGTATCCACTGACCTGTGTTTATGTGCCACACTTCTATGGTGTGTTCACACAAAAAGAATAAAGTGATATTTTATGAAAATACAGTCGCTGCAGTGGCAACAATAAACTTGCCCTCCTTTCCTGAGTATCAGTGGCATCAGGAGAGTCCACAGTCTATGGGGACAACGTGCTAGGCTTTCAGTATTTATTACACAAGTTTCTCAGTAGTCTGGAATAAACACGATAACCTAAGTGTGCAGTCAGGACTGGTAGCCTGCTTATCTCCAAGATCTAACACTGCTATGAATCTACTTCCTCCCTTGCTCCCTTCTTTACCTTTTGCTCTGCCCTAAATCCTTCCTCCTTTTATTCCTACTATTATTCCCCTCTCCTCTTTCTCCTCCTCAATAGGTATCAGCTCTCAGGAATGTCTGAAATAGTTTCACCTCATTGAAACTATCTGCAGTTTTTGCGCGTGTGTGTGTGTGTGTGTGTGCGCGCGCGCCCGCGTGTGTGTGTGTGTTTATGCTTGTAAACCTATCTTTGTGTGGACCAGTGTGAATTTAGACCTTGTGAGGACATGGTCTCCGGGCCTCTCTGTGGCTCGGAGCTTCAAATAGTAGTTTGAGGGTTTCAGTATGATTTTAGTGTTTGGGTTCGAATCTCATTTAGATTCAGAGGCAGGGGCCTGGAACTGTATGGTGTTAGCAGGGGTCCTCCTAAAGACAGGAGTGTGTGTCAGTTGTATACAGGTCAGCATGCCTGCAGTTCAGTAGCAGCTAGTTTTTCCATGAGCATCAGCTGTACTGGTGTTTATTTTCATAGATTTACATATGACTGATACAGAGCAGTGTTCAAGATTAAAGGCGTATTCCACTAAAAATATGACATTTGATTAACCTGAGAAAGAAGCCTAACTTTGTAACATCCTCCAGGTTACTGGTGATCCATTGATGTTAAGGGTTTGGTTGATGTCAGTGCATCTTCCAGTTTGGGTGATACAGTGGTGCAGTGGTTAGCACTGGTGCCTCACAACAAGGAGGTCCTGGGTCTAATCTGCTGGCCGTCTGGGGTCTTTCTGCATGTTCTCCCTGTGCCTGCATTGGTTCTCTCCAGCTTCCTCCAACAGTTCAGTGACATACTTGTTTGGTTAACTGGTGATTCTAACTGGTGGCTGTAGGTGTGAATGTGATTGGGAATGGTTCTATATCTCTCTGTATCTGCGATAAACTGGTGACTTTTCCAGGCTGTACTACACCTCTCGTCCCATGACAGCTGGGACAGCTAGGCTCCAGAAAGTGTTTTTCAATTGTTTATTTCTCATGACAAAGTACACAATTAAAAACAACTAACAGATAATTATTTTTAATAAGCTGCTCACTGCACTTTTAATCAAAATTTGAAGGGAAAATTGCATCAGTTGGGAACTATTTCCAGCAGTGGAGTGATCCACATTTGAGGCTCCAGTGGGTATTCAGGGTGGCAGTATGATGTTGTGTATGACAGAGTCAAAAATGAATAGTTTCTGGATAAAACTAGGCTCTCTGCCAGAGGAAAAATTAAAAATATAAGTCTGTAATACTCTTGATACATTCAGCATGAGTCTAATATGCACATTAGATTTCTTGATAAGAAGAAAATATTAAACACGGTCCTTTCATTAATTCAGAAGACACTTTGAAATACAAAGTTGTCAAATGTTACTGCAAATTATTTTACAGTGCAGATATCTCCAAGTTTCAAATATCAGATGAGTCTGATTATATCCTAACCAAACCAGCATTTGAGTCCTCACCCTGAAATTTAATGATTCACGTTACGGGGGCTTGTTTTCCCACAAGGAAGCCGAGTTCCTTCAGTGTGACTGTGACACAGATTTATGTCCCCACAGCATCAGTAATACAAGCGCGCACACAGCTGAAAATTGACCTTGTTAACAGATTTCTCCTCATATTCATCAACATTTCTTCAGTTTGATTACGTTGCTGTTTTCTGACAATACTGAAACAATATGTGCGCTTCTGTGTAAGTTATGTAATATTAAGCCTTCATGACATGACCCTCTGAAATTCACCCAGAGCTTAGCTTCAGCTGTGCTTGTGTCCAGATGTGCTGTCTATTTCCAGCTGTGGCTTACTGTTCAAGCAGACCCAAAATAGTGTATATATATATATATATATATATATATATATATATATATATATATATATATATATATATATATATATATATATATAATATGCAGCCCTCTACTTACTATATTTTAATAGGGAAATTTGTAGTCTCTTGCCCCAGATCTGATAACCACTTTACATGTTTTTACACACAGCGCAGAGTTTTACTTCTTACAGTTTGTTTAAAGATTCAGGCTTGCCTGAAGGCTCTGCAGTGTTACACTCTCAGCTGAACCGCTGCTGTTCCAGAGTCAAACTCACAACTCTATTTTTGGAATTTTGGAAGTTTGGAAGTTTTGTAAGCTACAACTTGTGCCCTCAGTAAAATCATACACCCATCAGCTGGCTGCAGCAATAGACTGTATATGAAATATAGACAATAACATTTAGAAAAGGTCAAAGTGAAGCCAAAGAGGAGGCGCCTCAAACCCGTGTTCTTTCAAATGGCCAGCAGGGGGCAATTTCTTCTGACTGCAAAAAGAAGCCAGATTGTAGAGAATTTTATGAGGAAAAGGCTCCTAAGATAGCTTCACTGAGTACTTTTCTAATAAATTTATGGTCTCAATTGCTAATTTCGAGACATGCTGAAAACAAAATTATGATAAATTTATCCATTATGGTCCCATTTAGAGTAAAAAAGGACAAATAAAGCAGGATATGCTGTAGGTGGACCATGGGTGTGCAGTATCGCTGAGTTTTTTTAGTCATATCTGCCATCTTCACTCATTTGGCTTCAATACACAAAGATTGCAATAGCGGAAACTCCTGGCCCCAAGAGGACCTCATTAACCAACATGTGATGTCACTGTGTCCAGCTTCATTTTTGGCTGCAAACAACCAGCAACTACCTAAAAGAACAGAGAATAAAACAGAGTAAACATAAGACTAAAGAATGATGAGCATTATGTTCATTTATTCATATTAGATTTGTGCATTTATATTTAAAAATGGACCTGTTATACGGCTCAGCCAGCTCCTGCATGTTGACGCTTTTCTGTCCCATCCCAGTCACGCTATGAACAGCAAAATTGACTCCCATCTTGCAGGATTCCCACGGGAATGCCGTGACTCACAGGATTTCTGAAAAAATGTCAGCCTCTGCTCCCGAGGCAGCCGCGTGTCGAATGTGAAAGCCTCTGTTCGTGCTTTAGCATTGGGGATGGGAAATGTTAAACTTTCTATTAATAGCAGCTTTAATCCATAATTCAGCAGAATTATGAGCTGAGTTGTGTGTGTTTGACAAACTGGAGTGCAGGTGACTTCAAGCTTATTGGACTGTGAAATTGGACAGACACACACATTTGTCTTTCAGCACTTGCGAGGACTCCCCCTTACGTGATGCATTAGCATGCCTCTTGTCCTGAACCTAATCCTGACTCTCACCTGTACTCTGGCAGTCCTCTGAAGCTCTGTCCCAGACTCAGCATCCTCACAATGAGACATGTCCTTGTGTATTTATCCATTCACCCATAAAAAAGTCCCACAGCATAATAACACTCCAGATATTAGTAGTCAGACTTTATCTGCTGACAAAATCTATTTAGATTTTTATCGTACTTTTATGGTACAGTGTAATGTTATTGTTATCAGTCTACAGTGTTAGTTAATTTGCTTGATAATGCTAATTAGCATGCTAATTTGATGAGAGAGGGTGGGGGTTGTCCGAAGAGTACGAAAACAGGCGGTACGAGTGCTGTGTGTATCCTGGCTTTCCGGGGGAAAATCACCAGAAAAAGTCGCTAAATTAGTCACTTTTTGGAAGAAAAAAAAGTCACTGCGGGGGTCTGAAAAGTTGCTGACTCTTGTGACAATGTTGCTGAGTTGGCAACACTGAGCTCCTGGGACTTTATGTCTAATAGCTTGAAACTGTCATTTGTGCTCCCCTTTTCCTTTTCTTCCCCCTCACTTTCACACTGGTTGCCATTTTGCTTTCTGTAGCTTGGCGAGATCAAGCGTGAACATTGTGAACAAAACTCCGGTGGTAGATCGCAAATTGCGATGAAATCATACCATGGTGCAGTTACCTAGCGAGAAAAAACAAATCAATCAGATCTGCAAAGCATTCTGATATCGATCAACCGCGGGTTCGAACCCCGGTCACTACTGCAAACATCCTGCTGTGAGACTGAAATGCACAAAATCTCTGCCTTAAAAATCTTGACGTAAAGATATTTTAATTAACAGTGAACTAATCAGACAATAAAAATAAAAATGACAGCTGTGATGAACCTCAGGACTGTGAGTTAAAGCTGGATGAAAGCTCATCTATCTGAAGTGTATAAAAGTGCACATTATAATTTGCCATTTCATGGTCTGTCTCATGAGTCGTGGCAACAAAAATTAACCAGAACTTAACAGTTTATTAACCAAAATCAATAGATTCTAAAGTTTGTCTGAAACAAAGTCTAATTATAAGTGCTACTGCTGTTGAACCACATGCATGAATGCACACAGCTTTCTTACTTTTGGGATGCTCATATGGCTCCTCCTGCAGATGGTGGGCCCACAGGAGGGTGGGTCCATGTTGCTTTGTAGGGCTGGGCCATATAGGCTGGCTTTATATGTGTGCAGGTGAGCCTTCTGAGGGATGAGTTTGGGTGGATGACAGAAAAAACAATGACTGGACGGTGCCAGCGAACTGCGGTGCACATAAGGTGGTTTGGGCACCTGACTGCGACACCTTCTGGGTGCCTCATGGGTGAGGATTCTCAGCCGGATTCTCCTACTGGGCGGAGACCCCGGGGCAGACCCAGGACATGCTGGAGAGACTGCATCTCTCAGCTGGCTTGGAAACACCTTGGTGTCCTTTTAGAAGAGCTGAAGGAGGTGGCTGGGGAGAGTGAGGTCTGGGCGTGTCTGCTTAGACCTGATAGATAACCTGGATAGAAAAATGGGTAAACAGATGAATGAATGTAGTCGTTTCTGGTGAATTTTATTAGTCTGACCTGTTAACAGACTGTTTTAAGACACAGTAAAGTGTTTATACACATTTCAGTTTGCAGTAGATGTGAATTTGTAGAGCAAAGTGAATGGGGGGGAAGAACTCAGCAGACAAAAGAAATTAAGTTTGAGTTTTTTTGGAGAGCTCTTTGCGTGCTTCCCCAGCAGCTAAAGGCATGCAGCTGTGTCTCCTGGGCTTGTTTTTCACCCTAGCAGATCTAGGGCTGGTTTAGTGCCAGTGCCTCGTCTTAAATACAGTTATTCATGTTTTGACAGCCGAAGAACATCTCTTATCCAAGAAAAAAGTTCCAGTGTAGCTGGTCTAGAATCAGGAGCTGCTTACGTCAGGGATGGAGGATTAGCATGACTAAATAAGACTTTGTGAGTGCCAGGAGGAAAAAAGTTATTTTTTTTCCCCCCAACCAGAAATGTCAGCTGGTGACAGTAAAACATCAAATGGCAGAGAAAATGTGATAAATATCATCTGCCAACTGCCTCCTTCTGAGATAGCTTCCAGAATGACCCAGTGCTTTAACACAGGAATATGCAGCGATGTGTTAATATGGCTTTATTGCAGGTCTCTAGCCTATTAGAAAAGCAGACATTTGCAAGTTGTATCAACTCTAGTAGCAGATAAAGCACCTGGGTTCATGCTGGTGGGCAGGAGGTATGTGTGCTGTTGGTGGAAACGTGGAAACGGTCTCGTGATCAGGATTTGTTCTGTGTGCAGGAACAGGAGCGTCTGTGAGGCTCCTCCTTTTTTTTTTTTTTCGTTTGATGAGTCTGTGCGGGCAGCATACGAACATGAGCAAATCATTATTTTTACATGGTAGCTCTTCTGTGCCATACAACAGCAAACTGAACGTGCTTGGTTCAGATTTGTCCTGTTTAGTTGGTCTCTAATGTATTGCATTAAAAAGGATTAATGTTTAGTTACTTTGAGGAGATGTCAAGCTGAAGTTTTCCTCAACAGGTTAATATTTCATTGGTTTTCTTTGTGCGGCACATCTGGAGTCAGAACTGCTCCAGCAAATCTTCTTAAACATGATTCATAGAGTCAGACCCAGAGAGGCCTCACGCACAATGAGAGGGAGAAGGAAATGTCCAGAAGTACATGTTAGCATGAAGATCAATGCAAAGAAAATTACAGGTGAAATAGTTTTGAGCAGATAAACAGAAGAGCATAAGCATCCTCATATGACACTTTAGTTTAGACACATCCATTATATAATTGATGTACTTTACCCTTGATTTTTTTATTTTTAGTTTCTTTAATAATTTAAGTTCTTGTAGTTTGGGTTTCCCCCTGTACGCCTGCACTAAAACAAAAGACTTGTTTGACGTGTCTGACTAAAAATAAGGTTGGTTTTTCACTTTTTTACATTATTATAATTTTTTTTTTGACATTGTCACAAAGAAGTAAACTTATCTGGCTCCTGTGTCAGGCCTGCAATTCTTATTTAAGTTAGTGGGTATCATTTTTTGTCATTTTCACATTAATTATCCTCAGAGAGAGGAGCCTTTAAAAGACAGGAAGCTACAGTTAAATTTATAATATGCACAAATACACAATTTCTGTAGTTTTGCACCACTGCAGTGGATTTTACACCAAACAGTTAAGATGTGAGTGCAGACTTTAAGCTTTAAGTTACGGGTTTCACAAACATTTTGCATTAAATACTCAGGAATTGCAAACATTTTTATGCATAGTCCTCCATTTTCAGAGGCTTAAAAATAGTTAGACAAGTTACTATAAATATTAATGTTTCTTATACTTGAACGGAGTCAATGTCTGCCTGAAGTCTAGGACCCGCAGACATCATTAAATGATGTGTTTCCTCTCCTGAGACTCTCTGCCGGGCTTTTACCGCAGCCACCTTCTGGCTGCTTGTTTGTGGGTCTGTCTGCCTTCAGTTTTGTGTTTAATAACTGAAAAGCTGCTCTGTTCTGTTCAGGTGACTGATATGGACATTGAAGAATATCCCATTTCATTGCCTTAAAAAACTCTTGGGTTGCTTTTGCAGTTTGCTTTGGGTCATTATCCATCTGCACTGTGAAGCTCTGTCTGCAGCATGTGTCTGAATCTGAGCAGAGAGCGCAGCCCTGCACACTTCAGACTTCACCGTGCTGCTTCTATCAGCAGTCACGTGATTAATAAACACTAGTGACCCAGTTCCACCGGTGACAACGAGACGCCTACTGTACTTCCTCGGGAGTGTTCGTGACCTGGTTAGATGTTGTAAATGGAAAGAATTCTGTGCTCATCTGTGGCCTTTCAGGCCTTGGTGTTCCTGAGCTGCCCAGTTTATTCCTTCTTTTTAAGAATGAACCAGACCTTTCATTTGGCCACTCATAAATTTTTGCTGTCTTTTTGTCTGCTTCATTTGTCACTAAATAACAAGGAAACCTGACCATGAAACTACTTGTCAATCAATTAACTTTGAGCCTCTGAAAATGGGGGGAAAATTATGGGCTTACCCGCACCTGTGAGACCAGACTGCTGTCTTCCTGTAACTACTGGATGCATGAAGGCAAAGTCAGGAGGACAGATCTGTGCACAGAAACACAAAAGATTTGAAGTGACTGTTTGATATCAGTTTGGGGGTTTTCCTCATCACTCTCTGCCTTCAGCTGTCAGTCTGGATATTATCACAGTTCTCCTCCTCTCCTTCACAGAAACATATTTTTCTCTGCGCAGCCTCGAGTTGCCTCCTCCACAGACCGAACATAACGATCTCAGCACTTTCTTATCGGCTCACATTCGCCCTCCTACGCTGTGTGTTTAAACAGCGTTAAACACACACTCTTTGCCTCTTTGATAATTTAGAGCTTCCTAAAGTGACTTTACAGGAGCAGCTGGGATTTTTTTCCCCCTGCTTCACTCCATTCTCCTTGAATCCTGTTTGCATCACAGTCCTGCTGAGTGCAGGTCAGTTTATTTGTTCAGACTGTGCTTCTGAGCTACAGGTCCTCCACAGCAGTTCCTGAACAGCACACAAAACCTTTCATGTAGGTTTTCTCATGTCAGGGCGGCCTCTGTTTAATTAGCGTTTAGCTTTATTTGAAGTAGATTTTGCTTTGTGGTCATTTTCATATCTGTGTGGCTGCTTTTTGTTGCTTTATGGTCATTTTTTTCATTTCTTTGAAGTCATTTTTCATCTTTTTATGGTTGGTTTAAGTCATTTTGCAAATCTTTGTGCTCATTTTTCTCTCTTTGTAGTCGTTTTTCACCTCTTCATGACCGGTTTTGTTGCTTTTTTATAATGCCGTGTTCATTTTGCATATCTTTGCGCTCATTTTGTGGTCACGTCATAATTTTCATCTCTTTGTTGTCGGTTTGTGTCACTTCCTCATTTTTTTCTTTTGCTGCTTCATGTTTTTGCACCTCATAAGTCAGTCGGTTTTCACCGTTTTGTGTTACATACCACTAACAGCTGCTGTCATTGTTAAGCTGGGTCAGGTGAGCAGGTTTCTGCATTCATGTGATCTCGCTGCCTTTCAGCTGCTCCGTGTTTTATCTGTTAGACTTTACAACCTGAAACTCTGCACACAATCAGAGGCTGGGACTCGGTGGTGGTTTCGGGGTCATCGGTCCGTCTGTCTGCTGGTCATGTGACCGCGCGGTCTGTTCGTGCGGAAGCGGTTTTTGTTTTTCATTTGTCTTGTTTCCATTTTCTTTGTTCTCAGCCATACAATGATTAGTGTCTCTGAGCCAGAAAATCTTTCTGAGAATTTCTCCCCCTGCTCCTCCCGCCCAGAGGTTTCCACACCGGCTTGGATCAAGTGTGTGTGTTTATCTTGTAAATCTGTCTTTGTGAGGACACTGTGTCAACATTTCCTCTGGTCCTCGCTTTAAAACAGACCTTTAAAATGATATTTAAGGTTTTAGACTGAGCTTTTTGTAGGTTTAGGATGTGTGTTATAATACAGAGGCATATTTCTGTACATTGTGGGGGCCTGAAAAGGCGCATAATTTAATGCTAAATCTTAAATCTTTGGTTTAAGAGTAGGTTAACTTCTGGTCAGTGTGAGTCTCCACAAATGAATTTAAATAGTAAAAATATCCCCTAAAGTGATGGAAACAAGATTGAAATTGTGCATTTGAACTTGGCAGAGTCTGTTATAAAAACGAACTCCCACAAATGTTTTTCTCTCACTTTAGTGATTAAAAAGAGAAAAAAAATGAGTTCATAGAGGGATCGAGCTGAGATTAACTGGTTCTAAACAAGATTTAGAACTGGGGCAAAGGTCAACGGTGATTAACAAAAGTTTTCTAGAATCAACCCCAGAGTGCGTCCACTGTGATAATTTAAAATAAAAACTCATTTCTGATCTGCTTTTTAGGACAGCAGCAGGAAATCATCATTTCTTTGAAACTGGAGGAAAATATTTTACTTCAGTCAGGAGCACAAAAACCACAGGATGATTGCCATTTCCATCTGCAGTAATTTATATTTAGTAGTATGGATCTATCTGTATTTGTATTTCCTTATTTATTTATTTATTTTTGTGTTTATAGTATCTTATTGTGTCTCTGTACAATAGCTTGCTGCTACTACATTTAGAATCAGAATCAGAAGGTTTTTATTGCCATATGGGTGAACAGGTTCACAGCATTAGGAAATTGCTGCGGTACTTCGTGCTTACAGAAAAAACAAATAAGCAGAGGTGGCAAAAGTACTGACATTCTGTACTTAAGTAGAAGTACAAGTACTTATGTTAAAAAATACTTTAGTAAAAGTCGAAGTACTGGTTCAACTTCTCTACTTAAGTAAAAGTAAAATAGTACAGGCTCTGAAATGTACTCAAAGTAAGAAAGTAAAAGTAGTTCTTTGGAGGATGTTTCTACCTGCTATTTTTGTGTAAAAAAAACCGAACCTCATTATATATTATTGTAATAACATAAAATAATATTACATGAGAATACAAATGTTATTCCAATCTAAATTTTAATTCTAATGAATGCACTCAGCTTGAAACTGTTATGGAGGACACAAACTGTTAAAGGGAATTTAAACACAGCTCTGTTCTCTGTGTCCTCCATAGTAGAGGGTGACTGTGCCTCCACCTAAACACAGACATGAGGATACTCAGGGGTTACAGTGGGATTCAGAAGGTGGAGGAACCCTAAGATCAGCTGTAGTGGCTCTGCATGGGGAGAAGAACCACAGCTTTCTATTGTGAGCTGCAGTAAATGATGTTGGTGTGCAGGCTGTGATTAGCTGACCTGCTGCTGCTGCTCTGAGGTTTACTGCTCTGTGTGGATGAACTGAACTCACAAAGATGTAACCCAGTATTTCACAGCTATCTGAGCTGATCTCCATCCCCTACACTGACAGCATACAGTGAATGAATCTCAGCATCAGCAGCTTTGATTCAAACTCATCTCTGCTGCACTGATGTAACCTGTAACTCTGACCATGAACACAAACACTGTGCTCCAGTCCAACACAGAGCTTTACTGTAAATACAGTACAACAAGCTAACCTATTTATTACACACTAAACTGCAGTATTTTCATACAATCTTTGAATTACACAAAGTCAGCATCCTTCAGTTTGTTTTCCAGTCCTTACCTTTAATTCTAACCTCTCTTCTTCCTCTCCTGTCCTCTTTCTCCATCTCTGAGTGAACTTCTCTCTCTTTGCTCTCCCTGAAATACAGCAGCTCTTCTTTTAGCTAGCAGACACACTGTGTGACAAACTGCACACACTTTGTGTGTTTGCTGATATTTGTTGAGCATTTAGAAACGTTGCATTTACCTACCACACGTTACACCCTTCATGCTCGCTTCTCTTCAGTAGCGCTAGCTAAGCTGTTTATGTGCCGCGAGCATAACTTACGGACTCGGTCCGGCCCGATTATAGCGCTATAAATGATACATTAATTATATGGGTTTGTGTATTTAATCCCTTTGTACGAGATCAGCCCCGATGATGGAGGATACACCAGTACGATTGTCTCTTATATGTTATTATTCCTCCGTTTAGGCTCAGATCGTTTTATGTTTGACGGCGCACTGACCGGAAATGCAAACTTCTCTCTGACGTTAAAAAGTAACGAGTCTGTTTGAAAATGTAAGAAGTAGAAAGTACCGATACTTGTGTAAAAATGTAGGGAGTAAAAGTAAAAAGTAGTCAGAAAAATAAATACTTAAGTAAAGTACAGATACCTGAAAAATCTACTTAAGTACAGTAACGAAGTATTTGTACTTCGTTACTTCCCACCTCTGCAAATAAGTATAAAAACTATAAGACAATATACAAGTATACAAATTGCAAATATACAGAGATATTAGAGCTATAACTATAACACAATATTACAAAATTACAAAATTTACAGTGCAGAGACTAATTAAAAGATAAAAGAATGTAAACTATATTCCACTAATATGTACATCAGTGCAATCAGACAGGTGCATAGACATAGGGTCATCAGCGTTTGTGGAGGGTGGTGGTAACAGTCTTAGGGTTATTGTTCATGAGTCCAACAGCAGAGGGGAAGAAACTGTTCTTATGGCGGGAGGTTCTGGTCCGTATGGACCGTAGCCTCCTGCCTGAGGGGAGAGGGTCAAAAAGTCTGTGCCCAGGGTGAGAGTGGTCGGCTGTGATCCGACCTGCACGCCCCAGTGTCCTGGAGGTGTACAGGTCCTGGAGAGATGGGAGGTTACAGCCAATCACCTTCTCAGCAGAGTGCACAACGCGCTGTAGTCTCTGTTTGTCCCTAGTGGTGGCTCCAGCGTACCACACAGTGATGGAGGAGGTGAGGATGGACTCAATGATGGCAGTATAGAACTGCACCATGGTCCTTGCTGGCAAGTTGAATTTCTTCAACTGCCGCAGGAAGTACATCCTCTGCTGGGCCTTTTTGACAACAGAGGTGATGGTGGGCTCCCACTTGAGGTCCTGGGTGATGGTAGTTCCCAGGAAGCGAAAAGAGTCCACTGTGGTGATGGGGGTGTCAGTCAGGATGATGGAGGGTAGAGGGGCTGTGTGCTTCCTAAAGTCCACTATAATCTCCACTGTCTTCTGGGCGTTCAGTACCAGGTTATTGTGGCTGCACCAGGACACCAGACGTTTGACCTCCATCCTGTAGGCCGACTCGTCCCCGTCTGAGATGAGTCCAATGAGAGTCATGTCGTCTGCAAACTTAATAAGCTTGACAGACTGGTGGTCAGAGGTGCAGCAGTTGGTATACAGGGAGAAGAGCAGAGGAGAGAGGACACAGCCCTGAGGAGTGCCAGTGCTGATGGTCCGGGAGTCCGAGACATTCTTCCCCAGCCTCACGTGCTGCTTCCTGTTCATCAGGAAGTCAATGATCCACCTGCAGATGGGATCTGGCACGTTCATCTGGGACAGCTTGTCTTGGAGGAGATCAGGGATGATGGTGTTGAAGGCAGAGCTGAAGTCCACAAACAGGATCCTGGCGTAGGTTCCCTGGGAGTCCAGATGCTGTAGGATGAAGTGCAGAGTCAGGTTGATGGCGTCGTCCACAGACCTGTTGGCTCTGTAGGCAAACTGCAGGGGGTCCAGAAGGGGGGCTGTGAGGGACTTGAGGTGGGACAGCACCAGACGCTCAAATGACTTCATGACCACAGAAGTCAGTGCCACAGGTCTGTAGTCATTTAGTCCAGTGATCCTTGGCTTCTTGGGGACAGGAACAATGGTAGCGGTTTTAAAGCAGACAGGCACGTGGCAAGCCTCCGGTGAGGAGTTGAAGATGTTCCCCATTGTGGGACAAATAAAGGGATTTCTCTTCTATTCTACAACATATATGACATAATTCAGAAACTGTGTGAGGAGGTGGGTTACAAAGTGTGTTGCATATGTGCAGCAATTTTAGAAAGGTTAAAGCAGCTCAGAGATTGCATCCTTTAGGACATTTGCCAATTGAATTAATAGAAAGATATCAACTGACTTCAGTTTGATTCCATTTTCTATTTTATCACAGTTTAGGGGAAATATTCAATTCAGTTCAATTCAAATTAATTTATATAGCGCCAAATCACAACAAACAGTCACCTCAAGGCACTTTATATTGTAAGGTAAAGACCCTACAATAATTACAGAGAAAACCCAACAGCTAGAGACCAGGTTGGGGCTGAGGGGAGAGAGACAGGACAAAAGATATGCTGTGGAAGAGAGACAGAGATTAATAATAATTAATGATTAAATGCAGAGTGGGGTATAAACAGAGTAAAAGAGGTGAATGAAAACAAACACTTAGTGCATCATGGGAATCCCCCAGCAGCCTAGCCCTATAGCAGCATAACTAAAGGAGGGTTCAGGGTCACCTGATCCAGCCCTAACTATAAGCTTGATCAAAAAGGAAAGTTTTAAGCCTAATCTTAAAAATAGAGAGGGTGTCTGTCTCCTGAATCCAAGCTGGAAGCTGGTTCCACAGAAGAGGGGCCTGAAAGCTTAAGGCTCTGCCTCCCATTCTACTCTGAAGTATCTGAGGAACCACAAGTAAGCCAGCAGTCTGAGAGTGAAGTGCTCTGTTGGGGGTGATATGGTACTATGAGGTCTTAATGTGTATTTTCTCACCAAATGAACTCATATTTTTATACAGCCTTATTGACCACTAAAAACACTTCGCACTATAAGCCACGTTTACCCTTTCTTTTCTTTTTTTAAAAACCACATACAGTATTCACGCAGCACTTAATTCATTGTACTTAATCTACCTTGTAGCACCACCTGCAGCCAATTTGGACTCACCACCTCTTTCTGCTTTGACCAGGAGCATGTCTGGTCTGTATATGTTTTAGCAGGTGGATAGGGCCACTTTAATCGAGTGCAACATTAGTCTTAGTACAGTGTAACAAGATTACACTGTAGGCAGCTGCCACATTTGTGATAACATGGTTAAAGACACCTCAAAGGTTGGTCTGTCTACCCTCAGCACCATGTTCCTGTGACGAGGTGTTTAGGTATCACATTGTAGGTATCAAACCTGCCCTTTGGGTGCCATACGTAAGTGAAAACTGTGAAAACCACTCTCTGCGAGTCTTTGCTTCTACTCTGTGCTGACAGACAACAGTCATGTGACCATCAGAGGTCACACCAACACCCTGCAGGTGGCGGTAATGCGGTTGGACTGTGGGTCTTTCTGCTCCTTCATTTAGCTGCACCAGCTGGTAGTTCAGCCAAGCAGACTGAACAGGCCTCAATTATTAAAACTGAAGAACATGTATTATTACACAGCGGCGAGGAGAGAGGAAAGAATACACAGTCTCATATTTCTCAGTAAATCCTGTCCTAATGCATCACTGTACTTGTTGGCAAAATATTTGGGTGGTTTCAGTGTTGTTTTTTTTTAATGATCCGAATTCTTCACCCTGTACCAAAAATATGATGATTTGACTGAGTGATGTCTGACCATATGACCTCCCTCTTTCCCTCCTTTCTCCAGCCCCCTCCCTGATGTCTCACCGGTTCGTGACAGTGCGTCGTGGCAGCCCGGCGGCTCGCAGTGGGCAGATCCAGCCCGGAGACCAGCTGGATGCGGTCGAGGGCCGGCCAGTCGCAGGTCTGCAGCACCGAGACCTGGCCCAGATCCTGAGGAGAGCCGGGAACACGCTGAGACTGAGCATCACTCCTCGACACCGTATGAAAAAACACAAATACACTGAAAACATTTGTGAGAACGTTCAGCTTTAATTTGAGGTGCATTTTTAAATAGTACCTCCATTTTCACAGGCTCAAAAGTAATGTGACAAACTAATGTGATTATATTATTCTTGGACAGCACAAATTAGAGTTAAAAAAAATAACCCTTATTTCCTCACGTTGGTCCATGCTGCAGCTCCTCAGTACATCCTGTCTGAAACAAGCTGTTTTCCTTTGTCTTTAAGCCAGCTTTCTTCTGATTGGTTATCCCAGCAGGTGGGACTGAGGTTTGTGCCTGAGATGACCACGTTAAGGATATCTGCAGCATCTTCCATAAAGCAGCTGAAAGGATTACTTGTACATACACTGACCTCAGTGTCGAAGCTTTAGCGTCCATGATTGGAACAGTAATTATAAGACAGATAATAAAGAAGAAAGATAATAGGTCCCATTTAATGTGTCATGAAATAATGAGGTAACAGACCCCACCTGAAACTCTCATTATTGAGAGTTAACTCTAATTATTGTTGAGTGTGTGAAAGTGGAGGGTTCATGCTTTAAATAATTTTCTTACACCCTGGACGTGGAATATTTTGCAGAGCGATCCAAAGCATCATAGCTGCAGCCTGTGCTTCGTTATAGTTGCCTCTGTATTATGTCTGCATTATACTAGTCAGACACTAAAATACTGCATCTACAGACTGATGCAGTATTTTTCCTTGGAATAATATTGCATCAGCCTTTAATATCTCTGCCTCTCCCCCTATGGCAGCTAAGATAGGCTCCAGCTCCCCCCGCAACCCTGAATTGGATAAGCAGTTACGAAAGTGGATGGATGGATGGCAGAATGTTTTTCTTAAACTGCTTAAATTAAAGCTGAAAATTTACACTTCAATCATATCCATCCATTCTCTTCCCGGTTATCCATTCATATCTTGATTGCTTAATTTTGAAATATGCTGCTGTGGTGGTAATATAGAGTCAAAGTTACCAAAAAAAAGAAAAACATCCTTGAGCTTGTGATTAAGGACGCACTTTTCTTCCCATCTCATCTCCTTCCTCATTTTCTCTTCCTTTTCTTCTTTTGCCCTCCCAGATTCCTCTTCTCTGCCTGAAGGCGCAGATCTAGACATTGATGGCCGGATGATGAAAGGACCCAGAGGGAGGTCAAAGGTTGGTTTACATTTTTTGCAGCTGTTCTCTCAGTGTCAGTGCACAGCATTATCAGAATATCAGTAGTCACTGCATTATTGCTAGTAGTATTACTGTAATTGGAGGATGTCATCTTAAACCTCTTTGTCGTCACCCCCGCCGGGCAGG
Source organism: Archocentrus centrarchus (assembly GCF_007364275.1). NCBI lineage: Eukaryota > Metazoa > Chordata > Actinopteri > Cichliformes > Cichlidae > Archocentrus > Archocentrus centrarchus. Next base: position 4,853,687 of record NC_044352.1, on the reverse strand, counting down.
CGGGTGGCATGGACACCCAACTTTCAACCATGCCGTAGGTGTATTTACTCAGGAAGGATATCATATATGCTTCTCATACTGACAGTCTCTGACACTCCTGATTCTTAGTGAGACATTTGTTTTTGAATTTCTGTGGTGGATAAAGTCACCGAGGCTCATATGCACCCCATTAAGATCTACTGAGACCTGTAATTATGTGTTCAGTAAGTTGCACTTCCAGGGGATTTGTGCCACCTAAATGGTCTACTGCCAGGAGACTGAGGGGGAGCTCTGACAGCTGCCAGCATTTTTCACACATGCACTGCAGCTCTGAACTTGTCTTTACATCAGGTTCGTGTGAGCACACAAGTGGCCAACACAGGTTAGCAGGCTAGCTGCTTGGTGCATTCTGTCGCATCCAGCACACCCTACTGAGGCAGCACCCCCACCTAAACCACAGACTGTTTCCAGTTGTGCAAAAATGAGACCAGCAGACTGTTTCCTACTGTGTGCTACATGCTGCAGGGAAAACTGTGAAAGTAATCCCAGCCTGATTTACCCCAAACTTTCCAAAGTTCATGTTGGAAAACAGCTTTAGTGTAAGATGGTAATTAGAGGTAGTACTGTTTAGTATCAGCAGTATTTTCTTTCTGTGTCCATCAGGAGGAGTCAAAATTCTACAGTGTGGACCTGGAACGAGGGCCTACGGGTTTTGGTTTTTCTCTGAGAGGAGGCAGTGAGTACAACATGGGACTGTATGTTCTGGGGCTCATGGATGGGGGACCAGCTCAGCGCAGCAGTAAGATACAGGTACATGTATACTCACACTGTACACTGTTTTTACATCCTCATATACACGTGCAAAATCCTATTTATTAATTTTAAATGCGGTTTCAGACTAAGGGCTCTCCTGAAGTCTATCTCATCACTTCCTGCAGCTGTTTCACAATAAAAGCCTCTTAGTGAGGAGAAGTGATTCTTGCTTTTATTGTTAAAGGGCTCAAAATCAGCTCACACATTTTAATGTCTGGTGTGAACACAGAGACCAAATTTTCTCTCTCTGGATTTTCCCACTAACTGTCCGATTAATAGATGACCCCTTCTACCTCCTGAGCTGGAGGAGAAAAGCCTCCCCAGTGTTATGGTGTTGGTGCTGTGAGGATCTTTGGAGACATTCTAATATAAAACCCTGAGATCAGTCATAACTGGTACCATTAAAGCACACTACACTGCTGAGCCAAAACACTGGTCTCACAGAGGAAGTGATCATTGCTGGGTATCAGGTAGGGACAGTCCCCAGCAGTGAGGTCTCACCTCAGTGGTCTGGAGACAATTTTGAGGGAGTCTGACAAGCTTCCAGGGACTTAAAGGATCTGCTGCCAATTCATGGCAATCAAATCCCACTGGGACGCTCAGAAGTCTGTGGAGTCCAGGTCTTGGAGTTGGCGTGATCAATATATGATCTGGTCTACGTACCTTATATAAACTGAACTTTGGACACAGTGGATTAGCAGGAAATGCAGCAGAGACTTTTCCACTCAGACAAACATCACTCAGGATCTCCTTCACTTAGATTTGATGTGATATTAAACCATCTGCAATATTTAGAACTTCACTTTGTGTCTGCAGCTCTGAGACTCTGAGCATCAAACATTCAACATCGCATCTGCTCACATCATTCTGCCCCTAATCTTTTAAATTATTCCACAAAAAAAAAAAACTTCACAAAATGTTCTACAGCAAGTGTAGCGCCCTCCAGAGGCTGAGACAGCCAAGATGATACGAGCAGTCAAAATCCCGATGAGAACTTGTGTGTTCTCAGAGGACCCGAATGTGTCACGTTTGTCCTGACGGGGGCGCCAGACCGCAGATGGCCTCAGTCAACTGCAAGTGAACACGAGAAAAAATACTTTAGATCTAAGAAGTAAAGTATTGGGTTGAAAATGGTAATAATGATCTTATCTGTAACTGTCTGACCTCTCCGATGTCTGATTGCTGAAATGAAAACTGTCAGTGTCAGTTTGATTACACACATCTGCACAAAGAAAGTGACGTTCTTTTCAAACCTGATGATTGTACATGTTGCCGCAGACAGAGGATGTGTGTTAGTGCCTGACAAGGTGTGACCGTGTGTTGCAGGTGTCCGACCAGCTGGTGGAGATAAATGGAGACAGTACAGCGGGAATGACTCACAGTCAGGCCGTGGAGCAGATCAGAAGAGGAGGACATCGAATCCACCTCATCCTCAAGAAGGGAAACGGCTACGTGCCCGACTACGGTGAGACTTTACAGGACTGACTTCAGCTCTGTTATGCCTGTCGCAGACTTTCTCTCTGCCAAGACTTCAGTTTCTCTCATTTAAGTTAATCTTGATCCTGTCTGGATTCTTTTTAATCTTTTAATCAAAACGGCACACAGTGAAGTTTGAGCCCAAAGCATCAGTGGATCACCGAGTCCCTCTGGGCACGTGTCCACGGGCGCTCTCATTATCCATCTACAGCTTACAATCAGCAAGATTAATAATAATCCTCCTAACAAATATACAGATAAGCCAACAGCACTGAAAATGACCTGCACTCTTCTTCAGGGACTCAGTTGCTCTGCAAGGCAGGAGAGGCTGAGGAAACAGCTGGGAAGGATTAAAAGAGGCTCAGATGCTAACACACACAAACCCACAGTGACAGAAACAGAACAATACTTCAGCAAAGTGCTGAAATCTGTAAAAACTGCTTCTTCTGTGTGAGTTTAAATGTGAGAAGAGCATCACCTGCAGTCTTTTTTTTATCAGAGGGGTGACAGCCAAAGTTCTTCACAGACTTCTGTCTGCAAACAGAATAAAAAACTATTTGATTAGAAGGATTTTAGTTTCTTGCAGACTCTCAGTGTGGCTCCATAGTGTAGCGGTTTACACACTTGCCTAACTACCAAAGGATTTCTGTTTCGATCGCGGGAAGAGGCACAAATCCCTTTGGGGTTGTGTCAGGAAGGACATCCAGAGTAAAAAAAAAAGAAAAAAAGGTCGGGCATGCGGCGCTACCTGCTGTGAATAAATGCTACTCATAACTCAAACAAACTGAAAAGAACAGCAGCAGTTCAGTTATAATGAGCTGAAAGCTCAGGCTTCTGACTGCTCTAAACACTCAGTTTCATACAGTTTTTTTCTATTTCATCAAAAAATAGGATATCCCTCCTAATATGGTCATCTCAGGTACTTAAGGTTTTCTGAAAGAGTTAAAACAGCTTGTTTCAGGCAGAGGATGAACTGCAGCCCACTGTAAAATAAATAAGGATTATTTTGAACTAAGAGGCATGCAGAGCTACTCTAGTAGAGTCCAAGAATATAAATATGGAGAGAACTGAGATGAATAAGTTAACAAAGATTCACTCCACTGACCTCTGACCTGCTTCCTCAGCCTGCTTCTCTCACTGTTTGACTTAACTCTTCTTTTCCTCTCCTTCCTCCTGTTTTTCCTCCTCCTCCTCAGTGGAGCTCTCCAGCCTCTCTCTCTGTATGACCAACTCGAAACAGGGGGAGCCCTGCTTCTACGTGATCGGACGCACTGAAAACTCGCGGTCGGTAACTCCGTGTTTTCCTCTCAGCTTTTATTTCCCTCACTTTCACTCCATCCTTCCTTCATCTTCACCTTTTCATCAGCAGCCTTTAACTGCAGTCTTAATTGCAGCACTTCAGTCACATGTGAATCAGAGAACTGTATTGAGTATTGATTAATAACAAAAAAAATGTAATTGCAAACTGTAATGTAACTGTAAATGTCTTCCATAAAATGCCTTTTTTAATTAGACTGTATAGCTATATGTGTATTATAAATTCCTTTATAGGAATGTTTATGTATATTAAAACTAATCTAGGGAACATGAAGAAATGGAAACTTTAATAGATTATTTAGGCTACATGGATTTTTTTAACTACATGCTGATTATACAGTATAAATATGTAATTAACATGTTAAAAATTTAATATTATGTGAGGCTGCGTATTTTAACTGTTATCATTGGCTGTTTGTTTAATAGTAATGATGGGAATTTCAAGGAAAAATATGATTCAATTTTCACCGAGACCCGTCCGATTATTCTTAGAAATCGACCCACCACCCCCACCTCACCTGCCTTTGAGTGGCTGCACGCAGTGCTGTGATAGGCTGGCATCACCTGGCAGAGACTGGACCTAACCTCTGAATGTTTTGATGGCTGTAGTCATGCTTGGCTTTGCATGTAAATCATCTGATTCCACAGCACCCCACAAATGGGTCCAGTACCTGTTTGTTAGTAAAGCAATCTTTGATTTTATTGGGTTTTATTCATGGTGGTCACTTATAGCTACATTAGCACCACCTTCTGGCAGTAGTAGCACATGACATCCTACCAGGTGCCAGTAAAAACCAGACTGGCTTCATGGTGTAGTTGTTAAAACATTTGTGTTACATGCAGAAAATCCCCAGTGTGAGGCGGAGAGGTGACCCAAACCCAGCTTCAGGGGGTCACGGCCTGCAGTACTCACTCCTGGTCAGCATTTGTTATAAACTCTGTGCCAAATCAGCATGCAGACCCCTTGGAAAATAAGGGAGCAGCTGAAGGTACCTAGTCACAGTTTTAAAAAGCCACTGTCACCCATTGGTGTCTAGACTCAACAACTTGACATGTCACCTTGTTGTTGTTGTTTATTTAGATGCAGAGCGAAGGGGAATGCCAAGTTATGAGCTAATGTTAGCAAGCAGATTCAGGTACCTGCTAATTATTGTTTACCAGAACTGGAGCACAAATAGTAATGTTTGTATTTTCATACTTTGACCACATGCTCAGGGGCAAAGGAAGTGGCCCTAGAAGCTTTTATGGGTCAAGAAGAGGGCATAGGGCACAGGATGTGCTCTCCGTGTGTCCTTTGGTCATTTTGGAAATTTGGAAACAAAAAATTATTTGTAAAATAAAAATGCAATTCAGTAATAACCACAATAATTACATGCAGATATTAAGACAATATGCTGTCTCTGTTTTTCCATCAGGCCCTGAGGAAGGAGCTCTCTCCCCCTCCTCCTCTTCACATACTGAGGAGCAGGATATGAATATGGTAACCATGACAACTGCCTCTCTCAGCCGGCAAATGAAAAGAGGAAGTGGTACAGGAGAAGGAAGTGGTACAGGAGAAGGAGAGAGGAGGAGCAGGAGAGAGAGAGAAACCAAACGAAAAACAGGAGGAGGAGGGTTAGGGCCTCCTGATCTGGACCTAGACCTAGTGGAGGAAGAAGCACGGGTACTGGAGAGGAGACAGCAAGAGGAGGAGGAGGAAGAGGAGGAGAGAAAGAGAAGAAGTCAGACTGTCAGGCAGAAGAAGCGGGATGACCTGAGGGAGCAGGGGAGAAGGAGCAGGAGCTTACCCAGGAGTGATGCTCGACCCAGGGACTCGCCTCTGCTGGAGGAGAGGGTGAAGGAGTCCAGAAGAAGAGGGGGAGAGAGGGAAAGGGGGGAGGAGAGAGACAACAGCACCAACCGCCGTGCAAAGCATGCTGGGAGCTCTGCTTCATCTCAGAAGGCAGCGTTCTCTTTCCTCATGCCGCTGGACGATGACAACAGTGACAGACGTCTCTCTGACAGCGAATCAGCAGCCAGTTTTTCAGAGTTGAGCCTATCAGCGGCAAGCATCGCCACTGCAGGCTTGAGGGAGGAGTCTGATTGGGGGAGAGATGAGTTGGGATGGCAAGAGGGGGACACCCCGGGCCCTTGGCTGAAGCCGAGCCCGCAGAAACTGACGCAGGTTCTGACGGGCAGTCGGCTCCGTGGGCGAGAACTAGTGGGCGGGCTCTCTCTCTGATTGGCCAGCAGTGTGGACATCCTCCTTTTTTATTCACTGATTTTTTTTTTTCTTTCATTGGCTACTTAACAAGGGCTTTTTTGATTGGCCTGCTGGAGAAGACCCGCCTCCTCCTGTGTCTAACTGGATGACCGCAGACAATTATGTTTCTAACTGGACGATGAGAAGCAAACAGAAAAAGGTTTCTGATTGGCTGGTGGGTGGTTTTCAAGGCCTCCGTGACATAACAGCTGCACACAGAGCCACCTGCCGATCCAACACCTTTAATATTACCCATCATGCCTCAGTATATCCTGAGACCTGTATCATGAAGCTATATCAGGCTGCCGTCGCCTATCAGACAATTTCACTTATTTTCTCATCATCTCGGGATTCCGTTTTATTTCTACTCGATTCAAGTAACGTCCTAATACGGGTTAGGGTTAGATTACAGTGATTGAAACATGAACCAAATCACTTGAGCTGCCTGTGGACAGCTGAGCCCTTTGTGATACAGGCTCCTGGTCTGCAGACCTGATGTGACATTTGAGTGTGAAACATCACGTCTGCGTTTCATGGCTTCATCACAGTCACCTTCACGCGCATCCTCCCGACTTCAAACTCGTATGCAAACGACACCCGAACCGAACAACAGCGCTGTTTCGTGATTCTCTCTGTGTAATCTGAGCATGTGAATATGACTGGAATGATTTTTTTATTTTTATAAAGCTGAACATGTAATGACATAATTATTACTATGATATTAGAGATTAAATAGATCCGGAGATGATTTGATTTGCCTGCTTGCTTGTAAAAACGAAAGGAAAATAACCTGATGATATAACAGAGCCATACACACAAAAACACACACACATACAGATGTCAGGTCCAGCTGTGGTCCTGTTGGCTGTCAGTGACCATAACATCACCATGGCAACATGACCTGTCTCTATAGCGACAGCCACGGAGGAGCAGGACGACCTGCAGCTTTGGATCATAACAAGTGCCTCGTTTTGTTTCAGCCTTCGTCCTGCAGACTGTCGCCTCGCCGAAGCTGCAGGCAGACACACGCCGCCACTTCCTGCAACTCAACGCCAAGACCTTTCAGACACCAAAATATCCCATCATGCAACAACCAACACCAAGTTTAACGCGTTTGAGATGTATTTGGGTTAACCAAAATGACGCCTCATCTCATCTGAATGTGTCTTTGTTCAAGGTTCAACATTTGGGCTGCATCTAATTATTTTCAGGATTGATTATAAGATGTCAGAAAATAGTCAAAACAGCCTTTTGTAACTCGTATAGCCCCTCGATACATCTTCAGATGTCTTTTGTGAGCTTTCTTTTTTGAAGGATGTTTAATTTACCACCAAGTACAACAAACCAAAGCAGTAAATCCCGACCCCGGAGCAGCAGAAACATCAATGTGACCATTTCATCTTATTTACTGACTAATTTTACAGCTCTGTTTAAAACAGGGAAATTTTACATGTGCAGGATTTCAGCCAGACTTAATCTGTAATCTGTAAAATCTCAAAGTACCAATTAAAATTGGTACTTTTCGGTTCCATCAGTTTGTTATGTTCCAATTTGGTGCCATTTATTACAATGAACAAGCATCACATCCTCAGATTAATGAAGTTTGAGCCCCTCACCTACTAATTTTAATAAGTAAGCTTAATAATGCAAATTAACATTACAGAAAAGGTAAAAAAGATTTGTTTGTTTCTCACAGGTCAGAATTTGCTGCTCGTCTTTGTCATACTTCATATCAAATATCTGCAGTCTGAAGACATTTCTCAAGGTTGTAGAAATAATTGGCCCCAATTTCTGTCACTTTATACAAATCAGTGAGAAGCAACAATGCAGCCCCGTGTTTCACGTTTGGGTTGAGGATTAGTGTGCACTGCAGAGATGTAAATACATGAACAGATAAAACCAAAACACTCATGTGTACACGATAATATCCAGTGCAGTGATGTTAGACGGTCAGCTGCACCGACACAAACCCGCCTGACGTTCAGAGAAATTCAAGCTGAGTATTATAAACAATCATGCGCCTGCTTTTACCACCGTCTGCATATCTTACACTGTTAGACTTTTTTTTTTAACTGTTCACATAGCAGTATTTTTAAGCCACAGTTATATTTTTTATTTTTACTAATTATTTATGAGAGATGACTTTATCTAAAAAACTAATTTCATTAACAGTACGGTAAGGCACGTTAATTTTGCTCCTTTTTGGGGACCTATTCTGCCTTCCCTAATGTTTCATATCAAACATGACCAAAGTGAAAATGACAGAAACGTGTCACATAATCCACGGAAGCCAACCAATCAGGCTTGAGACAACATCGCAGCGCAAAAGCAACGAGTGCTTCCGAAAGCTGGCCAATCACAAGAAAGGGCGGCCTTAAAGAGACGGTTTGTTTCAGACAGAAAATAAACCGAGGGGCTGCATAAAGGTTTTTGTTTTTAAAAATTATGAATCATGATAAGCTACTTTAGTGGAAACGAACAGAATAGGTCTCCTTTCAGAATCACACCTAAGAAATGTACATTTTTAAAAAAATATAAGATTATACGATGGAAAAATAAACTGGTCGCTGCTCTCTGTGGTACAGCACAGAACAGTGACTCTGTTTTCAAACATGAAATCTGTTGTCATTAATCAGCTGATCTACAGTGTGTGCTGACACTGACGATTATGAGCTTAACTTGATGTCATTGGTTATCTCATCCAAAGAGTGTTTATGAGATGAAGAAGCTCCACTCTGTAACAAAGCTGTGAATGAGCTGATTGTTTAGGTGAATGATTGAAAACAATTAATTTTCCAAGTAAAAATTGAGGGAAAAACCTTCAGTGTTGAGGCTCCAAAAGGAAGTTTGTAGTTTTTTGAAATGGAATATTTTGGATTGTTGCTTGAACAAAAGATATTTTAACCCTTTATAGGGTCGTTGAAATACTTTGAAATTCAAAATTATATATCAAATCACGTATAAAACCGAGATCAGTGAAGTTACCGTGTTTGGTTCTTTGTAACTGGTAAAAAACAAAAACATATATGCTAAACGTGCATTTTAAAGCATTATAACAGAGTCATTACAACATACACATTATAACTTTAAACAACATTATGCCATTTCTTCATGACATTCTCCACATTCTTCTTTAACCTCACTGAGGTGCCAGATCACATATAAACGTGCCCCATAGAGGGTTAAAAACATGACAATGAGCTGAGCGATGTTATTTCATGTTTAATCGTCTAAACTATTAATCCAAAACATTATTTGGCAATCAGTAATAAAAAGAATTATGAGTTTTTTTTCCAATAAATCCAAGTAAGATTTCATCCAGCTGGTTGTGTTTGAGGACTCTTCCTCCAGTTAAACTTGATATCAGATCAATATTTGAACTGATCAGATTGACAGCTTTGAATATGTAGCTTGAAGCATAAACAAAGTGCATATATTAGATTTAGAAGCATCTGCTCTGTTTCAAAGATTGACATGAACTTTTCTCTGCAGCAGCTGCTTCCTTCTGATTTCTCTTTTTTTAAGCTAAATAACCTGGAAAAAAAAACTATTGATGGTTTTAAACTCATGAGAAACAATAAATTTAAAATGTTGATTTCAAATTCACATTAATGGGTCATTGCTGTTAGCTATACAGCAGCAGCACTTAAACATATTTCACATATTTGTAACTCACACATCAGGCCTTATTTTGGGTTCAAAGCTCTTTCACATGGAAACATAGAAATATGTTGGGTTAACCCTTTATAGTCTCTGTTCCCTCTCTGTGAGAACCACATGGATTTCTCCCAGGCAATCAGCAAAAATCAGGCTACGTTACAGATAAACCAAAGGTAGCTTACATGGTAACTTCACTGACCTTGATTTGCATCTTGAAAATGAAAAAAAAAAAATTCACAAAAGTAAAACATTTTTAATTTCCCAGTATTTAAATGCGTGTCCTGTGAAGAGTTAATTTACGTGTCAGTAAATACTCAGGATTAAGAGCCTCAACAACAACAATCAACAGTAGAACGGTTCACCTCAAAAATCAGCTGTGCAGGTTTGTTTCCTCTGGCCTGTCGTGCTGAATATCCTTCCAGATTGTTTTGTTGTGAGTTGCCCAGCTGTGCAGTTTCATACAGGAGCTATTTTCTCTCTACTAAAATAGATACTGTATCACTGTGCGGAAGGAAGAATGGCTCTGCCCATTACATTCAAGAGAGGTTTATCCTCAAACATATTTCCAGCTCAAATCAAAAACAATCTGCATCACCACAGACCAGAGAAGAACTGTGCACATTTAATGCTGAGGTGAATTTCCTCTTTGATGTGCTAAAAAATTATTGTGTGAGGTTAAAATAAATAAGAATAAATAAATAAACATTTCATCCATCTATCCATTACATTTCTTTCATCATTTTGCTGTTGTTTCAATGTGCCATCCACACTCTTAGCAGTTAAACTACAAATCCTACGAACCCCTGGGCTACCCTTTACCCCCACCCTTCTGCTTCCTGTCTTTTAGGGCATTGGGATCTTTGTCTTCTATGCATTTTCTAAGACTGCGCCCCAGTGATCGATTCCCTGATTAGTGTGATCAGGACCTAATCAGAGGATCGTCCGGACTCTAATGATTCTAACAATGGGTCTGATTATTCAGGTTCTGGTCCAAATGATGACCAGGAAGTGCTGAGGTCACACTGGACTGGACGGTTTTATCATCAGAGCTGCTCCCAGACAGCAGGACGGAGGAGCGTGACTCAGCTGTTTGCTTAATGCAGTTTTTATCTTCAGCAGTTGGCTGCAACCACGCAGAAGTGATTGAAGCAGCTGCTGTGATCCATCAGTGATCGCTTTGTGTCTTTAGATCCAGTCTGACTTTAAGACTCTGAGCTGGACCAGCATCAGCTCAGGTAGCCCAAGCTAACTGTCCACAGCTTCGTTCAATAAACAAGCTCATGTTAAAAGAACTGATTTTGTGGGGAAAAAATCTTTATTTGCTTTCTGGTCTCAGTTCAGTGCAGAGCTGTCATAGGACTCTACACACAGTCAGCAAAGGTGGGACCAGAGACCACAAAAAAAAAAAAAAAAATGTATTTATTATTCATTATTATGTAATCATTATGTAGATACAGAGGTGAAGCTAACATTTTACAAGTCTGCCCCAACCATACACAGACTTGAGATCACAGAGATGACAGGAAGTCTTTGATGACTAGCCCAGTAATTTACAATGAATATCTAATAATACCGATTAAACACCAGGCACCAAAATGCGCTGTCAAAAAAATAAATTAATTAAAAAAAAAGAATCCCCACAGGTGCTGAGGACAACTAACCCCCAGCTGTGAAACTTGAAACAGTATCACACAAACTGGAAACTTCAAAGTAAAAGTAAAAACTTACTGCTGAAACAACAATTTTACTTTGAAAGCGAATGGCTTGCGCAGCCCTCTTCACAGGTTCACAGTAGCTGCTGGGTGTTTGCAGACAAGCTGGCATCTTCCACACACACTACGATCGTCTGCAAACAACCAGAAGCTATTGCAAGGAGGTTTCCAGTGCAGCACTGCGCACCTCTTTGTGACCAATTTCAGCGACCTTGTCAGAGGATATACATTTTTCCCTAGCGACAGGTCGTCTTTGGGCCTGTGTGACTGGCATGCAGCAGTAAGTCATGAGTATCTCTAGCACAATATCCACGGCTGAACAGAATCACAGCAGATGAGACAAAGGAGACAAAACTGAAGGCAGCACACGAGGAACACCACTCACAAAATAAAACAGGAAGTGAGAAACTAAACAGGGAAAACAAACACATGAAAGAACTTAACACAGGAGGGCCAGCACTGACACTAAAGAAGAAAATATACAAGAACCTAATGTAACCATAACCAAACCAAGAATCTTACAGAATATTTAAATAAGCGAGACAAGGAAGTCCAAAAAACACTGGGAAAACAGACCCAGGAGCAAAATGTTGCTGAACGTTTTCTAGACATGAGATTAATTAAAAATGATTTCTGATTTAAATTAAAAACCATTCGTTTTTTTTTTTCTTTTCTTAAATTACTGCATTGATTTTCACTTTCTTGTCATCAAATATTGGATCTGTGTAATTTTACTATAGTTTCATTGTATCTATAAATCAAATAAAACTAAATTTAGGTCAGAGTTGAGAAAAAAAAAATCCTCTGGTATTGTAAGTTTTCACTGTGTCATTTTCAGGCTGTGTGGCAGGTAGGTTGTGGATCCAAACACAGGACTGTGGCGACTGAACGTAAACAGCTTTAGTGTGGGAGTACTGCACACAACAAAGAACTGAAGAAAACGGTGGGCTTAAAATCACAAACAAGGTAATTAGGGGAAGTGGAGACAGCTGGGGAGAACAGGTGAACAGAAGTAGCAAAATAAAACAGGAAATGGCTGCGCACTGACAGAGACGCAGACGTGACAGAGGGAAAAGTCTGAGGATACCAACAAAGAACTAAACAAAAGGTATAAAACTCAAACAGCTATTTTGAATATGTCTGCATTGGCTCACAGAACATCTGATGTGCACATTATGTATTTGGTACAATTACTGATGGTTAGGCTGGATATTTTAATACATGGATATCAACAATGCAAATAAAAAAACAAAGACACTTATGGATAAAACCATTGTTACCATTAATACATCCACCAGCTTGGGATAAAAGAAATCAAAGGAATCTAGTGTATCACATTTAACAGTCATTCAAACAATCAGGAAACATTCTTTGTAATGAAATGTTGGCAAAGTATCAAAATAGATCAACTTTAGAATGAATGTTAAAGTTGAATTTAACTTACAGGAGTTCTCTGTTCTCTGCACAGTGGTTTGAAGGGAAAGGATCAAAGGGGCGTGGCTTCTTCAACGTTCTGCTACAGTTTCCAGGTTGAGCAACATGTCTCCTTTTAATGGTGTGCAACAGCAGGTAACAGAATTTGGAGTACATGTGCTCTATTAAAATAAATGCATAGAGTGAACGAGCTGCCGTAGGTGCAACATATAGGTAATATAACAGTAATTTATAGCTCATCACCATTAAAAGAAAAAGAAACATTTTGTCTAGAATGAATGGTGTTATTTAAATGTGTAATTAAACAGCCCTTAATGTTTGCGACTGTTCAAACTGAGTAACAAATTATTATTATTATTATTATTATTATTATTAGCCTTAATTCTACCAGATAAATCACATCGAGATTTAAAATCTCTTTTACATGGGAGCCAGGCCACGACTAGCAGCAACATGCAGAGTTATATAAAACAGACATATACAACAACCATCAACACTGAAGTGAATTAAAATGATTAAAACACATCTGTATTTAACCAACACTGATCAGTTAAGACACTTACAACCTGACATCTGTACCTCAAAGTCAAACATGGCAGAATTAAAGTAGAAATACTTTTAATGCACCAAAAAGACAATATTAAAAAAAAGAGATAAGATATGATGTGCAGTACAACACCTTCTAACCCACAATACAGCAGTAAACATGGCAACGACCTGCAGGACCAGATGGAGCAGGGACTAACATCTCAGTACAGAGTAGAAGAAGAACACTCAGAAACGACTGCTTGCTCCCCCTCCAGCTCTCAGTAAAAAGGCCCAGTTATAGTATCTGTGTACACAACCTCAGCGGATCATCCACTCAGCACACTCTGTCCTGTTTACCCTCGTTTGTACAAAGATCATCACTCCCAGCTGCAGAGAGAAGAAGAAACAACAGGTGTAATAAATAAACTTCAAAAGCTGTCACTCAGTGATGCGGCACAAAGAGCAGCAGAGACTTCAGGCCTGTTCAGAGCTGCAGTGGTCTGCTGCAGCCAGCCTCCTCTTAGCTTTCATGTCAGCATGTGGGAGCTTGAAACTCACTGAACCACAGACGGTTTTAGCATCAAGTCTATTTTCTCTGCAAGTTTAACTCAGTCCACAATGCAAATGAACTGTTTCTGCTCTGTTTAGGTTACAGTACGCTGTGTAAATAGAAAAAATCCTGAAGCTTGTCTCATTCTACTTAAACTGCTTCACCGGGAAGGCTACAGGTGTAAAGGAAATACTGTAACTTTGTTTCTTGTACAGTACCACAGAATGCAGCACAGATTGACTCCTACCCTTTACTGACCTCAGAGTCTCCAGTCCATAGTGTGGACTCTCCACAAGCTCCAGCAGCTGCTTCACATCTGAATCCTGTAGGTTGTTTTGGCTCAGGTCCAGCTCCCTCAGGCAGGAGTGGCTGCACTTTAAAGCGGAGACCAAAGAGGCACAGCTGATTGCTGACATGTTGCCGCTCTTCAATCTGAGTAATGAATAAAACATATAAGTTTAGATGACAAAGTTGTTGCTTGAAATTATAATCTGTTTCATAATCTAAAGCTAAAGAAGATATCGGTTGTAGAAGGTTGGGGAAATAGAGACTTCAAATGCCCGAAACCAACAAGATGCAGTTTCATTCAGCAGAAAATATATAATATTAATATAAGTGATGATGATGTTGCTTCTTCAATAAAGATGTTATAATTTCAGCTCTTAAACTCTGCCGCTCCCAGAAGCTCCATCACTCAAATTAATGTTAATAAAATGATGCTCAACACTCTGTGTATGTGGCTTTCTAAGATTCACCTCCAAGAAAGTGGATAATTGACTTTTAGGTTTAACTGTGTTGCTCAACATTGTTGTTCAGCATTACTATACTGCAGTGATTAGACTGAAGCAGTATAGAAGAAAACAGATGTTACCATTCATCTCTTCAGTAGATTATCAAGCTACACTGTCACAACAACTTTTATATGATATTTGTCTGAGCGCACATCTCAAACATGTTTGTCTGACCTCAGTACTTCCAGACTACAGTGTGGATTCCCCAGAAAGCCGCACATCTGCTTCACTCCTGAATCTTGCAGTGTGTTGACACTCAGGTCCAAATCTCTCAGATGGAAGGGGTTGGAATTTAGAGCTGAGACCAGAGAAGCACAGCTGACCGCTGACAACCTGCAGCCCTTCAGTCTGAGAAAAAGAATTTAAAAAAGTAGATTCAGTCATTTATAATCAAATATGTGTTGGCTGTTACTATCAGGCTGTCCTAAAAGCTCCCTGAAAAGCCTTCAGCTGATCCAAAATGCTGCAGCTAGAGTACTGACAGGGACTAGAAAGAGAGAGCAGATTTCTCCCATATTGGCTTCTCTTCATTGGCTCCCTGTTAAATCTAGAATAGAATTTAAAATCCTTCTCCTCACATACAAGGTCTTGAATAATCAGGCTCCATCTTATCTTAAAGACCTTATATACCATATCACCCAACCGGTCACAGCAGATGACTGCCCCTCCCTGAGGCTGGGTCTGCTGGAGGTTTCTTCCTGTTAAAAGGGAGTTTTTCCTTCCCACTGTCACCAAATGCTCGTTCATAGAGGGTCGTTTTGACTGTTGAGTTTTCTTTGTAATTACTATAAGGTCTTTACCTTACAATATAAAGCACCTTGAAGTGATTGTTGTGATTTGGCACTATATAAATAAAATTGAATAAAATTGAATTGAATTGAGTACAGCTGGTGCTAGAATGAAGTTTCAACAGTCGGACAAAAATCATGTCCGACTTTCAAAAGTTCCAGCATATTAAGAACTAAACTTTTTTGAGTTTCTGTCCTTTTACTGCAGTTTTATTCAGTTCAGTTTTATTTATATAGTGCCGAATCACAAGTCGCCTCAAGTTGCAGAGAAACATTGTAGAAACACAAAGATACTGACTTGTTCTGTGACTCAGATTTAAGGAAATATACTTTTTTTTTTAAACGAAAGCTTCAAATTACAGTAAACAATTTGAAGAGAGAGGGGAAAAAAGCAAGTATAGTCAGTAAACTGACCTCAGAGTCTCCAGTCTGCAGTTTGGATTCTCCAGTCCAGCAGACAGCAGTTTCACTGCGGACTCCTGCAGCTTGTTAAAGCTCAGGTTCAGCTCTGTCAGATGGGAGGGGTTGGACTTCAGAGCTGAGGCCACGACTTCACAGTGAGCTTCTGAGAGTTCACAGCTAGAAAATCTGTAGTAAAACATTTTGCAAAACATGCTGTTATGAAAGTGGACATTTATCGTGCTTTGCTCTAATCTTTAGATCACAACAGCGAAAAATAAGGCTACATTTAGGGTGCCATTTTATATATTCAAACTTCTTCCTGCTACTACTTTCCAGCAACAAGAGAGACTTGAGTTTTTTTCCTTAAACTGAATTAAAGGAAAGATGCAAACATGCGACTACATAACATAGCAGCGAACAAAAAGCTAACAAGCCAACTGGTCATCAGGGGCTAAAAGGACCAAACTCCTGCTAACAGAAGCTAAAGTAAGTTGGCAGTTGAGAGATTTGTGACCCGATCAAAGTCTGAGTGAAGATTTTACTCTACAGTAAACTTGAGCTAAATGCCAAAAATGTCTGTTCGTGTTCCATTTTATTTTACATGGGGCCTGCAGCCTGGAGAAATTGCTTTGTAATGGGTGCGAACTCTTGCAGCCCTGCAGTTTGCACAGTTTGGGACTGAGCCTGTAACACTGAAATTAGAGGACAGCCTGGTTTACAAGCTGAGCATCAGTGCTACAAGATAAGCCACCATCATGCTTAACTGTGTGCTCGTACGGATTATTCTCTAAGTCCTGTTAGCCTTCTACTCACTGACCATGCTGACTCAAATGCAAATGATTTCCTTACAGAAACTCAGATCCATCTTTCTGTCATTAAATTCTCGATCACAGCAAAAACTGTATTTGAAATCTTATCTGATCTCAGTTTTGCCTTTTGGCTCTGCTAACTGCTAATCGCACTGAGTTCATAATGTTAATCACAGCTAGACTCACTGAGCTTTTCTGCAGTTTCTCACAGCTGGGATCAGCCTCTGTTTGCCTTCCAGTGTTGTGTTATAGCTGTTCAGGTCCAACTCATCCAGAACCTCCTCTGACATTTGGAGCACGTAGGCCAGAGCTGAGCAGTGGATCACAGAGAGTCTCTTCAGTGATCTCCTTCCTGACTTCAGGAACTCTTGAATCTCCTGATTTACCGAGAGGTCGTTCATCTCCATCAGACAGTGGAAGATGTTGAGACTTCTGTCAGGAGATATTTTGTGGGTGTTCATCTCCTTCAAGTTGTTGATGGCTTTCTGGATGATGTCTGGATCATTCTTTTTCTGACCTAGCAGGTCTCTTAAAAGTCTCTGGTTGGATTCCAGACAAAGGCCATGAAGAAAGCGAACAAACAGGTCCAGGTGACCGTTTTTACTTTCAAGGGATTTCTCCATAACTCTGCTCAGGAAGTTATCCAAAAATAGGACAGGGCCAGTTTTGTTTCCAAAATTCTTAGAAATCTTAGAACACTTTGGGATTAGGAAGTCCTCCAGTACTTTTTTCTCCCTGTTGGTGAAACAGTGGAATATGTAGACTGCAGCCAGAAACTCCTGAATGCTCAGATGAACAAAGCAGTAGACTGATTTCTGGAAGATCACACTCTCTCTTTTGAAGATCTCTGTACAAAGTCCCGAATACACCGAGGCCTCTGTCACATCCAGATCACACTGCTCCAGGTCTTCTTGGTAGAACATGATGTTTCCTTTCTCCAGATGTTTAAATGCCAGCCTCCCCAGCTTCAGAAGATCTCTTCTGTCAACCTCAATCAGCTCCTGTGGACTCTTTGCATAAACCTGTTGGTACTTTTGCTTCTTCCTTTTTATCTGAACCAACAGAAAATGTGAGTACATGTCAGTCATGGTCTTGGGCAGCTCTCCTCTCTGCTCTGTGGTCAACATGTGCTCCAGAACTGTGGCAGTGATCCAGCAGAAGACTGGGATTCCACACATGATGTGGAGGCTTCTGGATGACTTAATATGGAAGATGATTCTGCTGGACAGCTCATCACTGACTCTCTTCCTGAAGTACTCCTCTTTCTGAGCATCCGTGAAGCCTCGTACTTCTGTTACCCTGTCAACACATCTAGGAGGGATCTGACTGGCTGCTGCGGGTCGAGAAGTTATCCAGACGAGAGCCGTGGGAAGTAGATTCCCGTTGATGAGGTTTGTCAGCAGCTCGCTGATTGGTGACTTCTGTGTGACATCAGACACGAGCTTCCTGTTGGCGAAATCCAGTGAAAGTCTGCTTTCATCCAGACCGTCAAAGATGAACAGAAGTTTACAGACAGCGAGCTTCTCTGATGTGACCTTCTGCAATGTTGGATGGAAAACACGGAGCAGGTCCAGAAGACTGAACTGCTGATCTCTGATCAGGTTCAGCTCCCTGAATGAAAGCAGAATCACCACACTGATGTCCTGGTTCTCCAAGCCCTCCGCCCAGTCCAGAGCGAACTTCTGCACTGAGAAGGTTTTTCCAACGCCAGCAACACCGTTTGTCAGAACCACTCTGATGGCTCTCTGTTGGAAGGCTTTAAAGATGTCGTGGCACTTAATCGGAGTGTCATGGAGGGTCTTCATCTTGGAACCTGTCTCCAGCTGCCTCACCTCATGTTGGGTCTGAACCTCTTCACTCTGTCCCTCTGTGATGTAAAGGTCTGTGTAGATTCTGTTCAGGAAGGTTGCTCTTCCTGTTTTATCACTTCCTTCAGTCACGCATTCACATCTCTTCCTTAGTCTGAACTTATGTTCATCTAAAACTTCCTGTAGACCAGCAACTGACAAAAAAGACAGAAATAAAATTAATGAAACCGAAGACTGAAGAATCTTTCCTGCATCTTACTAAGTACAGTCTTACTTTTCCCAGTGCCGCTCTGACTACATGTCTGTAGTTCAGATTTGGCTGTGGCTGTTTCTCCACAGTGAGAAGAAGAGAAGTCACCTGATGAAGCAGACTGATCACAGGATGAGGTGGACCGGTGTCCACAGACTGGATCCGTGGAGACATCCTGACAGGGCAGCTGCTTTGCCACAGAAACAGGTTTCCTTGTCTCTTCTCTGAGGATTTAAAAGAAAACATATACTTTCCAGTACACATAATAAAATAAAAGGCTAATGCCAGCATAGAATTATAGAAAAATATATAATCCTTTAACGAATGTAATGTGAACAAAACAGCTCTATTATGTGTTTGTGGTTTTCATCAGCATATTTTGGAAAACTAGAAATGACTTCACCATGGAAGAAGTCAAAGTACTTAATACTTAGAAAAGTACTTCAAACAACTGTATAAAATGGTTACATTAACAAAAAAAAAGTAGTACACACAAGTAAAATACAAAATGACTTTTGGTCAGTCACAGGCTTTACTGCGAGGAGTACCGACCTGTTCACAGGTATACACTTAAAATAAAATAAAATAGGATTCAAGGAATGTTGTGTGTGGTCGAATATGCAATGTCCACGAGCTGGACACAGTGAATAGCTTTCATGTGGAGGTATTTTGCACCAAGCAGAATTACCCTGTTAGCCAGGTCTTCAAAAACAGCAGGTGTTTACAGTGGGTGCACGATTTATGATTCATTTGTCATTGTTACAGTTTTTGAATGCAAAATGACAATTTTGGGAGCATTTCCTATTTTCATTGTCTTACTTGTGCCATGTTGACCTAAGTGAATTAATTCTTCAGATGCCTTCACTGTCCAGGTGATACGAAAAGCTTGCCTGCCTTATTGTGACTTTGGATGGTTCAGTGTGGTGAGGCATCAGCTGATCAGTCTAACACTAAAATATTTGATACCACATTTAAGTTTGGACACATGAAGCTGTAATGCATTTTGTGTGGACAAGTGAACGACGTTGGCGTTTCTGGATCATGTTCACATTTGGCTTCTTCTTAGCATGATGGAGCTTTAACCTGCATCTGTGGACGGCACGGTGAGCTGTGTTCACAGACAGTGGTTTCTGGACGTGCTCCTGAGCACGTGCAGTGACTTCTTTTGACAGTATTATGTAGATGATGAGACGCTGAAAGTCTAAACAATTTTACACTGAGGAACTTTATTCTGAAATTGTTCCCCAGTTTGTGGATGTGATTTTTTTTTTTTTTTTTTTTGCAGAGTGGTGAACCTCTGCTTATCTTTACTTTGAGAAACTCTCTAAGATGCTCCTTTTATACCCGATCACGTTACTGACCTGTTGCCAATGAACCTAATTAGCTTCAAAATGTCCCTCCAGCTGTTTCTTGTTAGTACCACTTAATTTTCCAGCCTTTTGTTGCCCCATATAAAGTTTTCTGAGCTGTAGTGCTGCCATCAAATTCAACACAAGCTTATATTTTCCTATGAAATAACAAATTGTTTAATCTGTTTTATCTCTTGTGCTTTGATATTAAATCACAGTAAATCTTTTAAATGATAAACATTTGCTGTGACTAAAGGTTCACACATCTGCCAAACAAGCAAAACACCCCCAGTTTGATCCTGGGATGAGATACAAATCCCTTTGGGTTGCATCAGGAAGGTTGTTTGGCATAAAAATCTTCCAAATCAAACATGTGGAGTTACCGGCTTTGGTGACCCCTCGTGAATGAGGGAACAGCGGAAAGAAGTATTTCTCTGGGTGTGTGTTACTGAACTGAAACGATGGTTGGCTAGCCTGGAGACTTACATACTATATAATGATAACAGGCGTCTGATAGAGGTAGAATTACACAGATGTTTAAAAAAGTAAAAAGTTCTTATTCTTTAATAATATTCAGCCAAATTAATAGAGGAGCTTTTATCGAGTTTTAAAAACAAAGCTGAGGCATTAAATATATGTATACCTCAGTCACAGCACTCACAGCACTCCAGTGGTCACACCTATAGACAATTTGTTAATTTAAGTAGTTTAGGTCCTCTTAAATTTTACTGCTGCAGTAATGATGTTTTACTGCTAGTTTAAAGCAGCTGCATTACAGCAGAGATCCAATGCTAAAATAAGGATGTTATTACATAACAAAGGTTTGTTTGTAGTTTTAGCATTTTACGACATAAAATGGCAAAAAAGTAATTTGACAACTTGAATGACAGCAAATATGAACGCAGCAGACCTCTAAGCCATCTACTGAAAAATACATTTAAATTACCATTTTAATAACACGTAGTCCACAGCGCTACAGCACTGGTTTTGAGCATGTAGTAGGCACTTCATTGTTTCTGGCGAAGTCAGGCTTTCAACAGGGGCAGGTTTATTTTTGTATATTTCTGGCTTTTGCTTTGTTTTAGATCTCTGTGGCCACACGAGTAAAAGTATTTAGCATTGTGGTAATTCATAGATAACTGTTCTATTAGTATTAATAGCTGTTGATTTTTTTTATTTTTTTACATTTATTCAGATACAAAGATTTTATTTTAGTTGTTTGAACTATAATTTAATTTCAACTAGAATATTTGCATTTTGTAGTTTTAATACTAGCAAAAGAACCCGGGGTTCTTTATCTTATGTAAGCCCTGAGCGATATATTACAGTCTGATTGGTCATCATTTGGTAAGATGTGCTACAGTTTGCTTAAAAAACTTAAATTAAATTGAAAGTTTTTGAAAATACATTCAGTTTACAGCAGAAACGATTTCTTACTTTGTATCCGAGGGTCCGGGTTCATTGTTGAAGAATGGAGGGTCTTCTTTGGAGATGTTACTCCTCACAGACAGACAGCCTAATCCTGAAGAGTCTGTTCTGTGTGGGGGCTGCTGAGCTCTGGGAACACAAACATATTTAACACAATGTTCAGCTGCATCTTCATGTTGTTGGAAACCAAATTACTTATTAGGAGCAGAGGGCTGAAGTTCTGAAGGTTGTCAGTAAAACCATTCAGAAAAATTCATTGTCACATGGACTGAGTTTGGACCCCACCACCACCACAAGGAGTTTCCAGGTCTTTGCCAGCCATACGGTTGTAGGGGTCAGGGTCAGGGTCAGGGTCAAGGCATGGTATGGTATGGTATCCACTGCAGCATAGTGTCAACACATACTGTAGAAAATATGGGGTGGGTGAGTTCTGCGCTCTCCTGAGCATGCTTCTAGTTTCATTTGTTTATTGCAGGTTTTTGTTTTTTGGCTCTTTGTGTGTGGACAAGAGTAAAAGTAGTTGTTTGGTGTCGTGGTAATTCATAGATAATTGTTTCATTAGTGTTAACAGCTGTAATAGCAGAGTAAATTTTATCAAAGACTGCCAACACTCTTTGTTCCCCCACACCTGCACACACCTGCTTGTGTGTCTCCAGGTGCTCCAGTTTCCTCCAACAGTCCAGTGACACCAATCTTATGTCAGCTGATTATTTTAAGTTGGCCACAGGTATGGATGTGAGGAATAATTTTAGATTAATACGTGGTTAAGAAAATGTTCAGTTTGAATGCATTTAATATCTGAACTGTTCCACTGACTGTAGAACAGTCATCTTCACATCACCTTACAGAAGAAATAGTCTCTTACTTTGTGTCTGAAGGTCCAGGTTCATTGCTGAAGACTGGAGGAAGATCATTGGACCAGTCACTCATAGACAGGTAACCTGATCCTGAAGAGCCTGTTCTGTGTCTGGGATGCTGACCTCTGGGAATACAAACAGAAGATTTAACACATTGTTCGTTTGCAGCTTCATGTCGCTGGGAACGAAGCTACTCATCAGGAGCGCGGGGCCAAAGTCTTCTTCAGAAGATGCAATGAAGTGATGGGTTTTCTCAGAGACTTCAAAGGTGTGCACGCTAATCGGTAATTCTCAGCTGGTGAGACTGTCAGCGACTTTAGCTGGATAGGCAGTTAATAAAATGAATAATTCAAGACCAGCTTCCACTGAACTGTCCTCGATTTCTTTTTCCAGTGTCTTTTTGCAGATTTTTACTTGATGACAAGGATGGAAGTTTAAAAAAAAATGTTATTATTATAATTTTTTTTTAACAAGGAGAATCAGCTTACGACATGTGGAGGATCCTTGTGAAACACTGCTTTATGATAACTGTATTCCTTTAGGGAATCATTTGCATTCTATATCTAATATATTACTCAGGAAGTCTTCCTCATAGATATTTATCTTTATATGTATCCACATGCATACAAACATAAGAAGCTTCATATTGCAGCTTCTCAGTTCACACAGGTTTCTGATCTTTAACATCCTCACGTAGATTTGTTGTGTCAGTGGCAATGCAACATTTTTTTCTTCCTAACAAAACATCTTTTCTTGACTGTACAGCAGTAACAGTCTCTTACTTTGTGTCTGAGGGTCCAGGTTCACTGTTGAAGTATGGAGGATCATCTTTGGAAAAGTCACTAGCCACAGACAAATAATGGGATCGTGCTCTGTCCTCCTCTTCCTCCAGAACATTCATGTTCAGCCAGTCAGACTGACGGGTAATCCAGCAACACTGAACATGAGCAGAAGCTGGAAAAACAGGAAGTGCAACAGCGAGAGAGAGAAAATCCAGCAGTAAAGCCAGCTGACAGTCCGCTTACTCAATCGGCACAATCGTATTTTTCCTTCTAGTCCGCAGAGACAGCTGACTGAACACAGATGAAATATAACATGTTGGCTGAATGCTCACATTATTTTCCTTCTCCGGCTCCGTGGACTGCAGTGACGTACGAGCTGCTCCTCCCCTCTCCATACAGGTCACATGACAACATTCCAGGGTGTGTGTGTGTGTGTGTGTGTGTGAGAGAGAGAGAGAGAAGGGGGGGGGCATATTGACATTCTCATAGAGTCCCTTTAAAAGTGAAGAAACTGAAAGAGACACACACACACACACACACACACACACACACACACACAGGTTCTCTTCTCCTTTCTCTAACACTCGCTCTGTCGACTCCCTGAATTCACTCTTGACTGTTCCTTTTTGAGTACCTGGATCACCGAGACACAGGAAACACCACAGAGCACATGGATTCTTAAAGAGAAACAAATGTACCACAAATTCAGATTCAAATCAATTCAATTTTATTTATATTGCACCAAATCACAACAAACAGTCGCCTCGAGGCGCTTGATGCAAATGTGAACTCGTACAAATGAATCTTGACCTGTGGACAGAAGCTTACTTTCTGTTTCACAGCTGCGGGAAATCACATGACCACAGTTCAGCCTTCTTATAGGATGCAGCAGTTTGAAGGTTTATGAACCCTTTATCATCAAAATAACCTAAATCATTGTCAGATTTTCATGCAACCTTTGTAGTATTATTTCAGTATGACTTTTAATCAATCACAGAATTTAAATGTTATGTTTGAACTAAGAGTGGTGATATATGACACTGCAGAGAAATCAGGTCAAGAAGTTAATTACAGAGACTTGTGCACTGAGGACTTGCAGCACAGACACTGTCTCTAATAAACATCAGGGCCAAGGCTAGTGACAGGAGAATCAAATACAATTAATTAGTGAGCATGAGCCATACTACCACTACCACTGGAAGAACAGTCCAGTCAGGTGGGTGGAAGAGCTGGGGTTTGAGAGGATTGAGAACAAGTGTGTTGGAGAGATGGAGGTCTGGGCATCTACTGCTACACCACTGCCCCCACAGCCTGGACCACATGAGGAGCAGAATTTTTTTATTTTTTTTTTTAATGAAAACTTCTGTCATGGTGAAATTCTGCTTTTCTACAGAGACGGGGACAGACTGCTACTGAGCATGTGCACTGTAAGTTCTTTCACTCTACCCTGTTCCTGATTGGAGGAGATGGATGGACGGATGGATAGACAGACAGACAGACAGGCAGGCAGACAGACAGACAGACAGACAGACAGACAGACAGACAGACAGATAGATAGATAGATGGATGGATAGATAGATAGATAGATAGATAGACAGACAGATAGGTAGATAGATGGATGGATGGACGGATGGATAGACAGACAGACAGACAGACAGACAGACAGACAGACAGATAGACAGACGGATGGATGGATGGATAGATAGATGGATAGATGGATAGATAGATGGATGGATGGATGGATGGCTGGACAGATAGATAGATAGATAGATAGATAGATAGATAGATAGATAGATAGATAGATAGATAGATAGATAGATAGATAGATAGATAGATGGATGGCTGGATGGCTGGACAGATAGACAGATGTAGGTAAGAGCAAGACTGACATTGTGCATTAATCATATGCATTAATAAATAATATGTTCACTAGGGATCTGAAAGACAGCTGCAAGAAGATATAACACTGAAATATGTGTGTGGGATCTTCTGTCCTGACAGGTGTGTTCACCTGTCACAGAAAGCAGAGTTATTATACAGTTTTATAGAGAACGGTAGGAATGATTTCCTGAAGCGTTCTTTATGGCAGCAAGGTTGAATCAGTCTGAGGGAGAAGGAGCTCTGCTGCCTCAGCAGTGTGGAGTGGAGTGGGTGAGATGGGTTGTCCATAAAGGAGAGCACTTTGTTCAGTGACCTCTTGTCTCTCACTGACTCAAATATCTCCAGATTCTGGGTTTGTTATAATGTTACTCAGAATTTTATCTCAGAAATTTGAGGTAAAAAAAAAAAAAAAAAGTGATTCTGGAAATAAAAAAGGAAAATAAAATGTATTTAATAATAAGTAATTGTATCTAAATTTTAAAATGTTTTAAATTTTGATATAAATAAACTAGTTTTTCAAAAATATGTTAAGATGAGTTTGTTATTTTGTTTTTTTTATTCTCTTGCTATCTTGGTCTTGACACTGGGCTTATCTTTGATGGTGCTGAGGGAAAAGAGACGGAGGAGGAAGTCTCCTCCACGAGCTGCTGCGTTAATCTTTAACAGCATTTTAGGACATTTTCTTTTCTCTCACCTAAAAGTAGAAGATGGCTGCCCTCCCTGAACCCGAGGTTTCTTTTGATCTATTGTTAATTAGTCCTCATAGCTGATGGTTTGATTGATATGTTTGAATGTATGATATTGTCTTCTTCGTTACCTTATAAAATAAAGAATCTTAAGATGACTGTTTTTGGGATTTGACACTGTAAATAAAATTGAACTGACTTGAATTAAAATCTGAAAGTGAAAACTGCAGCTACCAGATAAATGAACTGCTGGACAAAGTTCATCATGCACTTCTAAAATGTTGCATTTCCAGTATGAAGTAATACTGCAGCACTCGAGCATTAAGTACTTCATATTTGTGTTCCCTTATCAGAATCCATGTAATGGAAGCCTGCAGTTTTCCGGTAGACGTCTCTGTGATATTCGAAGTGGTCTCAGTCGTACTGCATGTCCATCAGCCAGAACAGCCACCCAGTGAGCTGGCAGCACTGTCCTCCTCAACAGCCTCAGCAGGAATCAGCTGTGACTCCATCGCTGACCCTGTCACCGAGCAGGAACCCTGAAAACAGAGAAAGAGGGCAGTGAAGTTATAAAGTGTGACTTCCTGTTCCTCACTGAACCTCCACTGACCAGTGAAATAAACTCTGTGCGTTTGTAGATGAGGTGACATCATCGATGGCATCGAGTGCACCAGCAACGGTGCTGTCTGAGCAGAGCTGAGAGACAGGTGAGGGAAGACCACAAGGACAGCCAGATATGAGGGCAGTGGGAACACCGGGAAGAGAAAACAAGGAAACACCAGGGAGTCTTCTAGGAAGGAGGAGGAGGTTGAACATGCTGTGAGCCTGTGCTGCAGCCAGGGGTGCAGGAACATTTCACTAGCAGAAGGAAAATGGATTCAGTTATATAGCATAAAATTATAGAAGCAAAAATCACAAAGCTAAAGATGAAATTGTAGATTCTGAGGTGTAAAAAGCTCAGAATCCACGACTTCAGGAGTTGCAAGCTGCAGGTTTTTCATTATCACTCAACCTAAAAATGACCAAAAAATGTTTTTTGTTTTTTGGTAACATCTTTTTGAAAGTGAACATCCTGTAGGTTTAAAAAGGAGAGAATCTCAGAGAGGAAGCTAAAGGGAAAGATGCTCTGCAGAGACATTTGCAGTCAGCAGGGGGCGCCATTCGCTGAAGCTTTCACTGCAGCGTCCAACCCTTCTTCTCTTTTCTGATTTACAATCAAATCAAAGGTTGAAACTCAGAATTTGGAAGAAACTACAGCAGCTTTGACAAACCAAGCAAAACTAACTTTAATAATAATATTTTTTTTTTTTTTTGGAGAAAAAAAACATCCTGAGGCTGCAGAGCAATCGCAAAAGTATAAATATATATGATATCAGAAGGAGATTGGTTATAATTAAATTAGAAAATAACATAAGTAAATCATTAAGAGACATAAAAGCTTTTAAGAGAAAAACTAATTAGGGTTTAAAAACTGAAGGCAGAATGAAATAAATCAAATTCATGAAGAAATCCATCTATTTTCTTGTGTTTATCCAGTTCAGGGTAAGTGAGTGAGTGGATAATTCAGGCACAGGTAGGGTGACCAGGTGTTCCTCTTTATGTGGGACTGCACAGTCTTTTTATCCGTTCTCACACATACTGAGAAACATCCCACGTTTGAGTGGCTCCAGTTTTCTAAAGTCATCACTGTACGACAGACCTGCTACTGACTGAACAACCGTGAAGAGAGCAGCAAAGACCGTCATCACGGGTCTCCTGCAGGGTAACATGTTCCCGTCTTTTGCTGCCTTTACGTGGCCGTTCTCCAAGGTGGAAAACTGGAAGTCACCACAAAGTCACAAGCTACACAGATTTTTGTGGAGCGTGAAAAAAACGACCTCAAATAAAACCAAATGTAGCTACGATAAAGACGGGAACAGTTTTAATGACTGGGTGAAACTGAAGGAACGCGGGTTTAAGGGATTTTCACAGCTGACTGATGCATTCACACTGAAAGCAAAATGAACAACACCTGAAAAAAAGAGTTACAACAGATTTAGAGGCTGTGAGGACAAAAATGGAGAGCGTGAGGATAAGAACCAAGAC
Organism: Archocentrus centrarchus; assembly: GCF_007364275.1. Lineage (NCBI taxonomy): Eukaryota > Metazoa > Chordata > Actinopteri > Cichliformes > Cichlidae > Archocentrus > Archocentrus centrarchus. Next base: position 4,826,060 of record NC_044352.1, on the reverse strand, counting down.
TAAACTTTATCTTCCTTTCATTATTATAATTATATAAAAGGTCATATCCAAATAAAATGTGTCCTTCACGTGTCCAAACTCCTCTCAGCAGCAGCAGTAATGTCTCACACACTCTGTGTCCAAGTGTGCTGGAATCTGGTCACCCTAAACACGGCCCATATAACCCACTTACTGTGGTGACCTGGTGACCTTTCCCTCTGTCACCACCTTCAGGACAAATTTAAACTTCATGTTTAGCAAAATCCTGGAGGACCTCGGACTGTGAGTGTGTGTGTGTGTGTGTGTGTGTGTGTGTGTGTGTGTGTGAGTGTGTGTGTGTGTGTGTGTGTGTGACTGTGTGTGTGTGTCTGTCTCAGTTTGGGGTTTCTTTCCGAGGTGCAGTCCAGTTTCTGAGTGTTTGCTGGCTGCTGAGAGGACAAGATGTCAACATCTGCTGCAACTGTTCCCTCACCAGCCATTCAGTGTGTGTGTGTGTGTGTGTGTGTGTGTGTGTGTGTGTGTGTAAAACCAGCACCAACGGCTAACGGATGCCTCTGTGAACATTTGTCTATATATAAAAAAATGTGGGTTTGCTGTGGTTTCTGATGTTTCATGATGCTCATCAGTACCGTTGTCGCCTGGACCCCCTCGCACACCCACACACACACACACACACACACACACACACACACAAGGTGGTGGAGGGAGGTAAGGCATCTTTGGCCGGCCTCAGACCACCAACCGCCCTCTCTTTATCATCCTTTTCCTCTCTTGGCCTTTTTTTCTGGGTCCGGAAAACCAGAAGCCTCCTGCGTTGCACAATTTCGGCCCTCAGCAGGCAGCCAGCAGGAGGCTCTGAGTTTGTGGGGGGGGCCAGGCTGGGAGTATGGTGTCGCACTGTCTGATATTAGCACATGATGCTCTTTGATAGGATGAGGCCTCTGTTACCGCTGCTGCCATCACACTGGCGAGTATGAGCGATAAGTCCCTGAGGACATTCACTGACTCCCAAAGTATTCATAACTTCACTTTCATTTAGATTTAATTTTACATGAAAAAACTGGGGGCTGCACGGTGGCGTGGTGTAAGCACTGTTGCCTCACAGGTCTGGGTCCACCTTGGCCCGGGCCTTTCTGTGTGGAGTTTGCATGTTCTCCCCGTGTCTGTGTGGGTTCTTTCCGGGTACTCTGGTTTCCTCCAACAGTCCAAAGACATGCAGTTAGGGGGGGTTAGGTTAATTGGTGATTCTAAATTGCCCACAGGTGTGAATGTGAGTGTGAATGGTTGTCTGTCTCTCTGTGCGACAGGCAGGGTACACCCTGACCTCGCCCTAGGATAGGCTCTCGAACAACGAACTCACGGTCGTGTTCCAGTTTCTTGTGACTTAAATGTTCCTCTAAAAAAGTCCAGTGAGGTAAAAAAGAGTAACGAGGGGTTCATTTAGAGCTGAATGTTGATGCCAGTATTCAACATACTGGATGTTATTTTTATCATTTATTAACATTTTGCACTGATTGACTGAACAACAATTTTTTCTCTAAGTCATGAGTATGTAATCCACTATTACACACTGATTACAATTATTCCGTTCATTACCTGTTGGATGTTTTAGTACATAGATACCTGGTACTTTTATTTCTGATTTGAGAACAAATGGAATATTAATGCAATGTTTTGATGCTGAGTAGTGTTTCATTTAGAGCCCTTTGTTCTTTACCTTGTCACAAAAGATTAATGATGATGAATCCTGTTCATGCTTTTAGCCGACTGCTGGCACACGTGCACAATTAGTCCTCTGATTAGATGTTGGAATGATTGTTTCCTGTCGTGCCGGAAATTGTTCTAAACTCCTGTGAATTAAAGCTGGAAGTGGCACTTCAAGCATATATGGATTGTTTGATCCCCTGTGCTGGTGTACAAAGGAGGCAAAACTATAAAAACTGTGTCTGTCTGGGAAATTATGGCCCTAACTGTGTACATTGCTCCATTGCATCAAAATGGAGGCTGCTGAGCATTGATGAGAGCTTCCTGCCGCTGCTCATGCACAGGCTAAACTCAGGGTGAACATACTCAGAGCTGATTGAACTCTCATCGGCCCTCCTGGAACCAAAAACTTCCCCAATAACTCAGAGTTTATGTTCAACTCTGAGTTTGTCAAACCAGCTTTCTGTAACAGGTGCCTGGATATGAGATCATTTGCAAAGGTTTTACATGTGTTACACAGCTGTACCAAACTCATCTTATTAATGTTTACGCACTAGAGCACATGAAGATTTTGTCCTGGTAGCTGTCGATAAATGCTGCTGTCAAAAAGAGGTGAAGTGCAAGAAAGAGGACCCAAATGCAGGATGTAGACGGCACACAGAGACATTTATTGGTTTGAAAACAAAGTCCACAATAAACACAGTCCAAACCGTGAAGCTAACAAAAATCCAGAAACACACAGGAAGCAAAAACAGCACACACTTCTAAAACGCTTCCCCCTCTGGAAGTTATACTTTGCATTTTCCCACAGATTTCCCTTCAGGGTTATGGTCTCTCTCTCTTGTTTGCTTTGTATATTAAGGCAGCAGAATTCCCTGTGAGCAGCTCGTGTCTGCTGTGGATCGTGGATTTACAGACAACAATCTTTGGATTCTGATACTGGAAAAAAAGGCCTTGAATGATCTTTTCCTCTGGTTTCTAAGTGGAAGGTTTGTATGAAGGTTTAGTACAGATGGAGATCAGAGGTAATGATATAATGAGGATCTAAACATATGTGCTTCTTGAATATTAGATTTTAGCTCTGACTGATTTCTGACAATAAAACTTAAAACTGGAAACTTAAATGCTCATTTTACCTACAGCATTAAAGGTAGAAGTCAATACTGCTGCCAGCTGCTGTAACATCAGTCGGCTGGACGTTGGGACAGACCATCTTAGACAGCTTGGTCTCTGATTGGTCAGTTTTCCTCTTATTCTTAGAGACCGCCTTGCGTTTTCTGGTTTGGATTCTGTCTTTCTTCAAGGCCAACGGGCGATTCACCTGCAAACAGTCAACATAGACTCAGTCTCAAAGTATAAACCTCTGCTGTTTACTCTTACTAGAGGTAATACAAGCATGTGGGCAGAGCAGTAGTATGTATTTTAGTTTGCAGTACCTGGTGTAGTCTGTAGTAGAGTCCACAAGCATTGCAGACGGCTTCTCCTGCAGAGTTTCTCCTCCACAGAGTCGTGCTTTCAGTCAGACAGTTGACACATTGAGTTCCTTTTCTCTGAATCCCACCCTGGAATTACACATCATATTGTGTTGTATTATACTGCACTGTTTGTTTTTGCATTTGTGCAATATTTCTAAAATTAGAAACATCCTTTCTCAGAGTGATGCTGAAAAGCTAATTCATGCATTTATTACTTCTAGGCTGGACTATTGTAATTCATTATTATCAGGCTGTCCTAAAAGCTCCCTGAAAAGCCTTCAGCTGATCCAAAATGCTGCAGCTAGAGTACTGACAGGGACTAGAAAGAGAGAGCAGATTTCTCCCATATTGGCTTGTCTTCATTGGCTCCCTGTTAAATCTAGAATGGAATTTAAAATCCTTGTTCTCAAAGACCTCATAGTACCATATCACCCCAACAGAGCACTTCTCTCTCAGACTGCTGGCTTACTTGTGGTTCCTAGGATACTTAAGAGTAGAATGGGAGGCAGAGCCTTCAGCTTTCAGGCCCCTCTTCTGTGGAACCAGCTCCCAGCTTGGATTCAGGAGACAGACACCCTCTCTATTTTTAAGATTAGGCTTAAAACTTTCCTTTATGATAAAGCTTATAGTTAGGGCTGGATCAGGTGACCCTGAACCCTCCCTTAGTTATGCTGCTATAGGCCTAGACAGCTGGGGGTTCCAATGATGCACTGAGTGTTTCTTTTCATTCACCTCTTTTCACTCTGTTTATACCCCACTCTGCATTTAATCATTAATTGTTATTAATCTCTGTCTCGCTTCCAAAGTGTGTCTTTTGTCCTGTCTCTCTCCCATGACCCCCAACCGGTCAAAGCAGATGACCCCCCCCTCCCTGAGCCTGGTTCTGCTGCAGGTTTCTTCCTGTTAAAAGAGAGTTTTTCCTTCCCTCTGTCACCAAGTGCTGCTTATAGGGGTTGCCTGATTGTTGGAGTTTTCTCTGTATTATTGTAGGGTCTATACCTAACAATATAATGCACCTTGAGGTGACTGTTGTTGTGATTTGGTGTTACATAAATAAAATTGAATTGAACAGATTTTTTTTTTATTGTATTTTCTTCTAATTAGGAGCATTTCCACTAATTTTTTTTTTTTTAAATCAAGATTTTTTAGAAGGAACCAAAAACAAACATCCCACAGGAAATCTGAATATTTCAGAATAAATAAGGGGAAGAAAAATGGCATGATTTTCAGTGCATGTTCAGGTGGTACTGGGTGAAAAGAGTTTAGACATCTTTTTATGTTGAAAAACTCTTTTGCAATGTGAAAAACAATCATTTAGATTATTTTCTTAAGTAAAATCCTCAAACCCACTTACAAAATATACATTAAGTACTTAAAGTAAAAGTACTCAGTGTGCTGAATCATATTTATTATATTAATGAACCATTGTGTATATCACTTTAATGTTTCAGCTGGAGGTGTTTTTAATTAATCGATAGCATTAGCTACCTGTTAGCCTCTCTCTGTGTTAGCCCTGTGACAGGCTGGCGACCTGTACAGGTGTACCCTGCCTCTCGCCCTATGACAGCAGGGATACGCTCCACCACCCCCCACAACCCTGAACAGGATAAGTGGAAGAGAATGAATGGATGGATGGATGGATGGATGGATGGATGGATGGATGGATGGAGCATTATCTATAATATTACAGCATCATATATTAGTAGGTTAATATTTTAAAATCTGCAAAATAAGAAGGAGCTAAAGATTTAAATGGTATGGAGTACAAAGTACATCCAAAATACTACTGTTGAAGTAGAAAGTAGCATGGCATAGAAATATTTCAATAAAGTAAAAGTACATTAGTCCCGTCCATGCTGGACAGTCCCCACAGACATGTAAAAATGTCCAACTTTACAGCAGAAATAAACCTGTTAACAGCCTGATACAAAAACTGTTTTGGTCTGTGTGGATAATTTCCTCCTGCCTGATTTTATTAGCCCCATGTTCGCTTTGACTGACCCAACACAGGCAGGCGTAGCTGCTGGCTGTCTGCTCCACCTCACCTCCACTCATTTAAGTCTCTATAATGAACCTGTAAACCATGTTTGTGCTGTGGGTGGCTTTTGGACCATTTTGATTTACATGGGAAGTACTATGACTTACAGTACTGTGTAGTTAACTGTACTAACACACTGTCCGAGAAGGCTGTGCTCCAGTTTTGATGAGCGAAATTAGAGTATGTTATTACAGTGTAAAAAAGTGTGTGATAGTTTCTGGCTCATCCACAATAGTTCGTGTTTGAAAAAGAATATAATCCCATACTTACTTAAGTCTGTGTACAGCACCTGTGCAGCTTAAGGATGCAGCTTGCTAACAAAGTTTCATAGTACCATTTGATGACTTAGTACTCCACCATCCCATTGAAATATGTTCACTTCTAACTCCAAACAACCAAAGAAAGAAGCCCCCCCACCCCCACCCTGCACAAACCACTGGGTTACAGCTTGGTGGCTACGTCCATCTTTTATGAACAGTCTATGATTTTAACCCCGACCACAAACTTTCTCTAAACTCACCAAAAAGCAAAAGCAGAAGTAAACAGGAAGTGAAAATAAAACTCCACTGTGAGTGAAACCAAACACAAACCGCACTCTCCGGGCTCACAGCCATAGCACCGCCATCACACCTGCATTTACACACTCCCTGGATCAAGTGTTGTAAACATCACTTACAAATTTATAACAGCACTCCAAATTATGTTTATAGGTTAGCTTCCAAAACACTTAATAATTAGCATTTTATTCGTTGCAAACAGTATCAGAGTGTTGGTCCCCAAGCGTAATGCGATTCCCAGAAGGCTGGCTACTCTGAACTGTCGCCCTCTCACTGAGAGGCAACTGCAGACTGGAACAGAGTTCAATCCCTCTCCACGAAACTGGTTCAAGAGCCCAAGCTGCGCACTGAGATGAGCCAGACTATATCTAGTTGGTATCTCTTAACCTCACACACCAGCTCACCAGAGAGGTGATGTCCCGTGTGCCACAAGCCAGGTTTGGAGGCTGGGTATCGGAGCTCCAGGGCCTCCGCCACTGATCGCCGCCCAATCCACAAAGCACTGAACCCCTACAGGCCCTCCTGTGGGTGGTGGCCCCACAGGAAGGTGGTGCATTTTAATTTTCGAAGTCCTACACTGCTCTACAATGTACAATTTTCAAATGCTCATTTAAATTTCAAAATTAAAATGTAATATAAATAATAAAACCTGATTAGATATTTATGCAAGCAGTTGCAACAGGAAACATTTCTAATGAAGATGTTAATAACGTTTAATTTTCAAAGACTTGAAAATATGATGAGTGTGTGTACGTGTGTGTGTGTCTACTTACACCTCGTCTCTTCGGTCTCAGCAGCGGTGTGTTGTTGGCTTCCTGTCGGAGGCTGCAGGTGTTACACAGGAGCCGGCCTGCGGCGTCTCGTCTCCACAGAGAGGCGCTCCGCGTCCCACAGCTCACACACTCGCGGTGCTCTGAACAAACGATGACAAGTCACACATGAGCACAAAAACACAGGTGCTGCTCACACAAACGGGTAATTCCTCACCTGGGCCAGATCCCCACCCCCAAGACAGACTGTCAGGTAACATCCAATCACCCGAAGAGGGGGAGGAGGGTGTGTACAGGTTGCCATGGTAACTGTTGCATCCAGGTGCTGAGGAGAGGAGGCGGGTGGGGGGTGGAATCAGAGCAGGATTGCTATGCAAGGATGAAGAAGATGGAGGTGGGATGCAAGCAGAGGTCAGTGCTTGACAGCTGGAATTATCCAGCCAGAGGCAGGGGTTGAAGAGCAGCGGGGGGCCGGCCTCTTGGGACGTGCGTGCTGATTGGAGGAAAGTGTCTGAAAGGACAGGGCTCACCTGAAAAGACATAATAATAAAAATGTAGAAGAAACAGCAGCAAACCAGCAACCAGCCTCCCTGACGTCAGACAGATCAGCTCATTAAAAAAAAAAAAAAATCAAATTACTGTAATTACTTATGAAATATTTATTAATTATGAGGCCTCAGAATGCTTTGTTCTCTGAGGAATGTTGAGCATTTTTGTAAGATTGGTGGCCTCATTTATCAAACCCTGTGAAGCTCTTAACATGTGCATAAGAATCAGCAAGAAATTTATGGCAAGCCAAAGCTGCCAAATTACATAACTTTGCAAGACAGTCCTTTTTACACCATGTACAGATAAAAGCACATTAAAGCAAAAACTTTAGCTACTTAATCAGAAGATACATCTAAAGTGGCTCAGATTATTTACTTCCATCCTTACACTTCATTACATTTTGACTGAGTAGGGCCAACAGCTAACTAAGGCTACATAATGCTGACTGTAAAGTACCAGCTGAATATTATTGTACAGAATAATAACATTTAATACATTTTGTTTGGGCGTTTAAAACATAATTTTGTGATTTTGTGGTTAGACAAACTTATTACTGATTTATTACCAATTTTCACGGCTTTTAACAAGTGAAGTTTGGTCATTTTAAGCAAAAAATATGAAATGCCTTCCAATAGCCACTGCAAAACACAGTTAAGCCATAAAACGTGCTTTTGAAAAGAAATGCACATATTTTAGTTTAGAGAAAGTTTTTAGCCTGGAGAAATTCAGCTTAAAGATGTTAAAAGTGGACATTCACACAGTCAGGTGGATAACAAGCATCTGATCAGGAGCATAAAACTTTATGACTTGTTTGAACAGGAACTTGGCAGCACAGACAGACCAGCACGGATACAATCAATGACTCTGACCTTCGTACTGAAGCTTGTTTCAGATCTGGCGGACGTCACAGCAGAAGACCAATAAGCTAACGGTGAAGAGTTTGACATCATCGCTGCGTTTCTGAGAGAAGGGAAGAAAACTGCGAGGCAGAGCGCTCTCTCTGAGCAGAGGCTGAAGAGCTCTGAGGGTTTTAACTTCATCTGAATGCTGCTCTGAGGTGTGGTGGAGGAAGAGGAGGTGTTTGACTCCTCCTACAAATTCTGAGCTTTTTTTCAGTTTTTGAAGGATGAAATTTAATTTATTTCTGTTGCTGAAATTTTGAGTTTCCAGAGTTTACTCAGAAATTATCAATGACTGTGACTCTAAAATATGACATCACTCTGTCAGACCACTGGAGTCCAGGTCAGCCCACAACTGGCCTAAAAAACACATCATAAAGAAAAAACTGACCTATTCTGCTTGTCTTGTCTTTGTTCATATATGTGCTGTTCCAATGGGGGCTGCTCTTATTAAACATAGCCAAACACTGCCATCATTGCACATACAAATAATCCCTGTGATCCAAAAGTTTCGCCTTCAGCCTGCTCTGAACACTCAGTTTTTTCAACTCTTAGTTCTCTGTGACATCACTGACCGCAGATGTCCCTCATATGGTTATCCCAGTTGAGGAACCAAGCCAACAGATCCACACTTTATTAATGACTTTCAATAAAAGACTCATAACATGTTTCATGAACAGAACAGAAACAAACATCTTTATTGTTTAATTTAGTGTTTTTTAAATGTATTTATTTCATCATTTTGTCTAATGGAGACCCAGTGGGGTTAAACTTTCATTGTTTTAAGTCCAATAAATTTTGTTAGCAGGTGTAATTCATCGTGCTCGACTGCTTGAGTTCATTTTCTGCTGTGGAGACTGAGAAGACTTCCAGGCTCAGGAAAAACCTTCTTGTTATCGTTTTGTTGAAGCATCGTGATGGCATGAAAGTTCAGCTGCTTCTGTGTGAGCTGGAGTTCATGAAAAAATATGAATCCATTTGTAACACGTGTATAACACGTGTGTAACCCACAAGAGGTTACCTTCAAGTACCCTTGACAGTTGTGAAATATGGTAGAGTAAATTACTTCAATAACTAATACCAATACCACACACATAAAGGGATGTTGGCCTAATCAGAAGACTCTGGATTCGTGGGGGAGCCTAGGTGTGAGCAACAACAGAGGAGGATGCACAGTTTATAGAAAGAATAGAATTTACTGAATGAAATGTCATTAAACCAACACATATATATATATATATATACAATTAACAAACTGCGCGCTTTTCCCTTTTTAAACCAAAAGCAAAAACAACACAAGGAAAATAAACAATTAGAAATAAATAATCCAGTCTATAGTCTTTTTTCCTTTTTAGTCTTTTGTCACAGTGTCCATCAATTGTTCATGCAATGTCTCAGTTATAGTGACCAGTCGGGTCACTATCTACCGGTTTGTCCGATCCTTGGGCTGGGGCTCGCCATCCAGTTCTGGAAATGCAATCCAGTCTTCACAGTAGCACTATGGATCAAATAGTGCACCAACAAAAAACCTGACCGATGCTACACGAGGCTACACGGAGATTTCCAGTTTCCAACCCGGTCGCATCAGAAGTCTCCAAAGTTTGGCAAGCATGACATTACCATTCGGAACCTCCTCATTGGCAAAGCGATTATTTAGGATGTCTCTCTCTAACCAGTTTCCAAGTTTATTCGCTATTTTCCAAGTTTTTTCTTCAGGCTAACCGCAGAAGCAACAGTAGCATGGAGCTGTGTCTGTGTCTGACGCAATCCGAGCAGACTCCCTGCACCGCGCAGCGGGAGGGCGGGACAACCAACCTCATTGGCTGATGTGATATCAGACCATGCCAGCTATTGATTGGTCAAGCCATCACTAAAACTACTATTAAAGGTGTATGGCACAATTTGTAAAGATTTTTAACACTTTTTACATATATTTATAAACTTATTTAAGAACTTGGTTTTAAATATTAACATAACTTTTTAACCTCATTGTAGAATAAGCTATTAAATCAATATTCATTCATTCTCGCATGTGTTTTTAACACTGGGTTACACATTCCCCCCTTGGAACATGCAAGTCTCTTTGCATGGGGTGGGTTGCATTGAAATAACAGGAAAACTAGATTCCTTCCAAGTAGCTTCAAGGTCAGTCTCTGTCAAGGCACTGGTAAAAGCAAGGCTTAAACCATGAAATAGGGACTGAGCAATAGTTAAGAGTGGGTTTCCTAACTGGTTATACTGGAGCCTGTTTGGTTGATTTGACGGTCTTTCTGAGCGTCTCACAGGATTTGTAGTGTCATGACTTGGGTGCATTGGAGTATCCTCTGATACCTGTTTGTTACATCCCTTTTCACTGGGTACATTAGTTTCACTCTCACGATCATTGTCCTGGACTACAGGTTCTGTATCTGCTACTGTTTCAAGCTCCTCTTCAGTAGGGACTACTGGGTCACTGCCAGGAGTGTCATCACAATCAGGTAGATTCTTGCATTCTGATACACTTTCACATCCAGGTGTATTGTCACTTCCAGGTGAGTTTTCACATCCAGATACATCGTCACATTCAGGTAAGTTGTCACATCCAGGTACATTGTCATTTTCAGGTAAGTTTTCACATACAGGTACATTGTCGCTTTCAGGCAAGTTGTCACATCCAGGTACATTGTCGCTTTCAGGTAAGTTCTCAGGGTATATCTGTCGTGGGAACTCATAGACTTGCATAAATTTGATTGGCTCTGGGACAGGTTGTTCTCTAAGCCAGTAGACATCCTCATTTCCAGGTTCAGAAAGATCACATTCTTCAGTTTGCTCAGGGGACTGTCGTGTTTTAGGTTTGCAGACGCGTTTTGGTGGAGTGGGATTCTCTTCTGTGGGAGCAAGGAACCCGCAAGGTAAGAGAAGGTCACGATGGACTGTGCGCACTGGCCCATTTTTGGTTTCAGGCTTGATGGTGTAGACTGGTAGATCACCAGCTTGTTTGACCACAACATAAATGTCTGTCTCCCACCTATCGGCTAGTTTATGCTTGCCCCTAAGGCGAACAGCTCGCACCAAAACTCGGTCCCCTGGTTCTAGTTTGGAAGGTTTTACACGCATGTCAAATCTGGCTTTATTCCTGTCTGCCATTTTGTTAGCATTCTCCGTTGCTAGTTTGTAGCTTTCTTGAAGGGTTGTTTTCAGCTTCTCCACATATTGCGAGTGGGACTTAAAACTTTTGGTTCGGAAAGGTAGGTTGAACGCGAGGTCAACGGGTAACCTTGGTCGGCGACCAAACATCAATTCATAAGGTGCAAATCCGGTTGTGTCATTCTTCGTACAATTGTACGCATGGACCAATGGCTTTACAAAGTTGCGCCACTGCGTTTTGTCTTTCTGTTCCAAAGTCCCAAGCATACTTAACAATGTGCGGTTAAAGCGTTCTACAGGATTTCCCCTGGGGTGATAAGGGGTTGTTCGAATCTTGTGAATGCCCATGATCTTACAAAGTTCCCTTATTATGTGTGACTCAAAATCTGGCCCTTGGTCACTATGTAAACGTTCAGGGATGCCATAATGAACTATGAAGTGATCCCAAAGGCATTTTGCCACGGTCTGGGCTTTTTGGTTAGGAGTAGGAATGGCTATTGCGTACTTGGTAAAATGATCTGTTAGCACAAGCACATCCTTGGTGTTGCTTTGATCAGGCTCAATGGATAAGAAATCCATACAAACCAGTTCGAGTGGTCTGGCGGACTTTATGTTCACAAGCTCTGCAGCTTTTTCTGGAGGGGTCTTTCTCCGTACACAGCGGTTGCATGTTTTGATCCTGTTCTCAATGTCAGCTGCCATACGAGGCCAATAAAACCTTGTTCGGGCAAGATCAAGGGTACGCTCAATGCCTAAATGGCCCATATCATTATGGAGACTGTGGAAAACTGTCTCACGGAGCCCTTCAGGTAAGACAAGCTGATAAGTGACATTGCCGCCATCTTGGCGTCTTCGGTACAGTACTTGGTTGTGCAGTTCAAGACGATTAAGTTCTCGGAGCAACAGGTTTATATCAGGGAGTTCGGTTCTGACTGTAGGTGGAACCTTTTCTCCAGTCTCCAATTGGACAATGACCTCGCGCAAGCAGGGGTCAGCTCTTTGCTCTTGTTTAAGTTGCCCAGCTGACAGATGAGGTACAACTGGAAGACCACCACAGTTATCTTCATTGACAAAGTCATCTGGTAATGCAGTTACAGAGATAGCTAATGAGTGCACTAGAGGGGTAGGTTCATCGGAGAAACTACAACACAAAGGTCTCTCACAGATGGCCGACACCACCTCTGGACTTAAACTGGTCTCTTGCTGTGCCAAATGAGTTTGGGTGAACTGCTGTATTCTGTCAAACTCTTTTTGTGACACAGCATCGTTTAACAACTCACCATGCGGTTGCCTCGAAAGGCCGTCTGCATCAGAGTTGAGTTTGCCTGCTCTATATTGGAGCTTAAAGTCAAAAGTAGACAGGGAAGCTAACCAACGGTAGCTCATTGCATCAAGCTTAGCCTTTGTCAGAACATAAGTGAGGGGGTTACTGTCAGTGATGACAGTAAACTGGTTTCCATAAAGATAATCTGCAAACTTTTCTGTTACAGCCCACTTTAGGGCCAAAAACTCCAATTTGTGGGCGGGGTAACGAGCTTCACTTCTGGACAACCCCCTGCTCGCATAAGCAATGACCCTCGTTTGGCCGTCCTGTTCCTGATAAAGGGCAGCGCCAAGACCTGTAGTGCTGGCATCTGTGTGGAGTGAGTACGGCAGCTTAGGGTCAGCAAAAGCCAAGATAGGAGCAGAAGTGAGCTTCTCAATGATGCCTTTGAAAGCTAGGTCACAAGAAGGAGTCCACCGTTCACCAAAGGGTTTTTTAGGGTCATAGTACTCCCTAGGCTTAACTTTGGTTTTCGTGCTCTTACGCAACGGTGGGTATCCTGATGTTAGGTCAGTGAGGGGCTTAACAAGGCTTGAATAGTCCTTGATAAAGCGCCTATAGTACCCTGAAAAGCCTAAGAATGAACGGAGTTGCTTAAGGTCTTTGGGCACAGGCCAGGTACTCAGAGCCCTCACTTTCTCAGGGTCGGTCTCTACCCCTTTCTGGGATACTATGTGTCCAAGGTATCGCACAGAAGTTTGAAAGAACTTGCACTTCTCGGGGGAGAGTTTAAGCCCGTACTCCTTGAGGCGGTTAAGAACCTTCATCAAGCGAGTCTCATGCTCCTCTGGTGTCTTAGAGAAGACTATAATGTCATCAAGAAACACCAGCACTTCTTTCAAATTCATATCACCCATGCATCGCTCCATAAGGCGCTGGAAGGTGCTTGGAGCATTTGTAATGCCCTGTGGCATTCGATTGAACTCCCAAAAACCACTAGGACATAAAAATGCGGTTTTTGGTTTGTCAGCTTCCTCTACTTCGATCTGGTAGTAGCCAGATTTTAAATCAAGGACTGAAAACCACTTGGATCCAGTCAAAGTAGAGAATGTTTCCTCCAAGTTTGGGAGTGCATAAGCGTCCTTTACAGTCTGCAGGTTGAGCTTTCTGTAATCAATACAGAGGCGGACTTCGCCGTTCTTCTTCCGCACCACGACAATGGGCGAAGAGAAGGGTGAAGTGGATTCTCGAATCACACCTGCTTGTTGCAGCTCTTGCAAGTGTTTACGAACAGCTTCCAGGTCATTGGGGTGTATGGGTCGTGCTTTGTGTTTGAATGGAGTTTCGTCTATCAGTTTAATAGTGTGCTTGACTTGATCAGTTCGACCGAAATCGAGATCATTTTGTGCGAAAACGTCTGGCATGTTATTGAGTTTTTGCAATATGCGCTCTCTCCACTCAGCGCTGATAGGGGAAGACTCAAAGTTACAGGCCAAGTTGTTTTTGTGACTGACCTCAGACTGGGGAGGCTTCACTGAATGTTCGTGAGAGAGGACTCTCTGGAATGCATGGATCTCTCCAATCACACACTTTTGAGGGATTGTCACGTCGTGTTCAGATTCGTTGGTGAGAACAACTGGTATCAGGTAAGGTGCTCGCTCAGGTAAGCTGATGAGACTTGGTTTTACTAAGACGCCACTAGGCAAGGTTGAAAAGGATGGGTGCTCTAGCAGCACTGACTTCTCAGTGGTATTGGTTGACATAGTTACTGAGCCTTCTAGGACAACTGTTTGGCCTGCTGGGACCAGCTGAGGGCCTCTGTTGTACAGGGTTGCTAGGCCAAGGCTACTGTCTTGGGTCTGTTTGTGTCTTAACTCCAGGACTTTTAGCACTGCCTTATAACCATTTGAAGTGGGGGGCTGCAGTCCGGGACATGCTTCACTATACAACTCATAAAGCACATCTAAGGTGTTGGTCCCAATTAACACTGAGGACTGGGAAGTAGCTCGAATATCTGGTACAACGAGGGCAAGTGTTGACACATCAGCTTCAATGCCAAGGAACTCTTTTGGAAAGGTGACGTTCATCTCAATGTAACCTAAGTAAGGTACTGACTGGCCATTTGCTCCTTCGACTTCGAGCAAGTCAAAAAGTGGTTTGATCTCATGACTGGACAAATGTTGTTCATAATATGACTGAGGGACCGTAGTCACCTGGGAGCCAGAATCTAGTAAACTGTTAACAGTATTACCATTAATCTTCACTTGGGCTGTGCATCTACTGCCGATTAAGCCTTGAGGCAGTTTGAATCTGTCAGTTTTAGTATGCGACTTTATAGTGGCACGTTGTTTTTTTGGCACATTTGGTTTGGTTTCAAAGGGACGTTTCGACTCTGTGTCAGCCTCTGTTTGTCCCACAACAGAGGCAGACTTCAGTTTAAAGAGGGGGAGCCGCTATGCTGACTGTCCCATATTTGTCTTTTCACTTTTAGCTCTCTTCTTTTAGCTCCCACCAAGGCAGGGTTTGGCTCAGAGTCACAGTTGGCAACAATATGTCCATCCTCCCCACAGCGAAAGCAATACCAGGGCTTGGGCCTTGTACTAGAGCGGCTGTGGGAAGGGGAGTTGGGTTCAGGTTTTGCATCGTCAGGTTTTGTTGTTTGGATTTTCTTAGGTACTGTCAGTTTCTTTTGTTTCACAACTGCTGCTAATTGGCTTTTTAAATCAGCAACGTGTTTCTTTAGATCATTTAGGGTACTTGAAACTGTTTCAGAAGAGTTAATTTTTGTTTCAGTGGCCGTTTGTTCATGGGAGACTGCTTTTTGTTTTGCAGCACTAAAGTGTTTTCTCATTCTTGCGTTTTTAACTTCTTGTCTGTTCTCTGCAGTACGGAGAAGGAGTAACAGTTCTGCAAATGTGGGCAGATTTTTATCCTTTAAGTCTAACTGCAGTTCAGTCAGCAGGTTATCATCCCAACAGCCTCTCTGGAACTGCTTTAGGAGTTGTCGGTCTGTTTCTTTGGGGTCTACACCACCCCTGCGCACTGCAAGACTCAGCGCCACCTGCAGGCGATGTAAGTAAGCAGATGGTTTCTCCCCAGGATCCTGCAGGGTGCTCATGAATCGCACTAGCAGTTCCTCACCATCCTCAACGGTGCCAAACGCTGACTCAAGCAGCCTAAGATAGTCAGCATGTGATGCGTCCGGCCCAAGAGGCCGAACAACATCTAAAGCTGGAGCAAGAAGGCTCTCAAGAATTTTTCGAGTTTTTTCCAAGTTGGAAAGCGATGAATCTCCCATCATCAAATCAACATGGGAACGCCATGTCTCATAATCAACTTCAGTGTATGGTCTAGGATTCTTTCCAGAGAAAGCTCTCAACCTAAGGGTGGAATGATTATTAGGTGTCTTAGGTGTTTTAACAACATGTTCAACCACGATTCTCTGCACCTCAGGTGAGATTAGATCAGTTTGACTTAACATGTGAGGCGTCTGGTTGGGTTTCAAGGCACTTGGATCAGGGCTCTGAAAGAGCTTAGGTGAGTGGGGGGTGTCAATGTGGTGTGTAGGGAAACCAGCACTTAGTGTGGGTTCTGTGTCACTATTTGGACATGGGTTTGCGGCTGCCTCAACAGACCCCATGGACTCTTCAAATTTTGACATCACCTCCCGTAACACCTCTTCAAAATCCTTCCCACTTAGTTTGGCTAAACCCTTTAGTTCAGCGAGGTAAGTGTCGGTAACACTGCCCCCTACAGTTGTTGTGTAAACATCTGTTAAGGCACGGATACAATATTTGACATCCGGATCATCAGCTGATGGGTAGAGGTAAGGCAACGCAGGTGCTAACTGTTGAACAGCTAAACCAGAGGTAAATTCCACAATCTGATTCTGGTAAAACTCTGATGAGCTATCCTCAACGGGTAGTGTCCTATTTATCGAACCACATTGCCGTAAGTATTCAAAAACCTCATTGTCTTTTTCTGATCCTTTTACACCACTAATAATGACTGCATTTGGTATCTTAATACCTAACTTTGAGATGAAATCCATTGCAGCAATGCGTTTACAAGTTTGTTTCAATCGTTATTCCACTGTTGTTACACAACTCTAGGCTCCTGGCTGGCTCGCCACTTATTTGTAACACGTGTATAACACGTGTGTAACCCACAAGAGGTTACCTTCAAGTACCCTTGACAGTTGTGAAATATGGTAGAGTAAATTACTTCAATAACTAATACCAATACCACACACATAAAGGGATGTTGGCCTAATCAGAAGACTCTGGATTCGTGGGGGAGCCTAGGTGTGAGCAACAACAGAGGAGGATGCACAGTTTATAGAAAGAATAGAATTTACTGAATGAAATGTCATTAAACCAACACATATATATATATATATACAATTAACAAACTGCGCGCTTTTCCCTTTTTAAACCAAAAGCAAAAACAACACAAGGAAAATAAACAATTAGAAATAAATAATCCAGTCTATAGTCTTTTTTCCTTTTTAGTCTTTTGTCACAGTGTCCATCAATTGTTCATGCAATGTCTCAGTTATAGTGACCAGTCGGGTCACTATCTACCGGTTTGTCCGATCCTTGGGCTGGGGCTCGCCATCCAGTTCTGGAAATGCAATCCAGTCTTCACAGTAGCACTATGGATCAAATAGTGCACCAACAAAAAACCTGACCGATGCTACACGAGGCTACACGGAGATTTCCAGTTTCCAACCCGGTCGCATCAGAAGTCTCCAAAGTTTGGCAAGCATGACATTACCATTCGGAACCTCCTCATTGGCAAAGCGATTATTTAGGATGTCTCTCTCTAACCAGTTTCCAAGTTTATTCGCTATTTTCCAAGTTTTTTCTTCAGGCTAACCGCAGAAGCAACAGTAGCATGGAGCTGTGTCTGTGTCTGACGCAATCCGAGCAGACTCCCTGCACCGCGCAGCGGGAGGGCGGGACAACCAACCTCATTGGCTGATGTGATATCAGACCATGCCAGCTATTGATTGGTCAAGCCATCACTAAAACTACTATTAAAGGTGTATGGCACAATTTGTAAAGATTTTTAACACTTTTTACATATATTTATAAACTTATTTAAGAACTTGGTTTTAAATATTAACATAACTTTTTAACCTCATTGTAGAATAAGCTATTAAATCAATATTCATTCATTCTCGCATGTGTTTTTAACACTGGGTTACACAGTCTGTAGGAGAGGATTTCATGAACCAGATAATGAATAAATACATCAAACAAGATCAACTGGTATAAGAGCAGCTGAGACAGTGAAGACCACCGGTCAGTTCAAAGGCAGGCAGCGTATCCCTGTAACAGTGCAGGGTCAACTACGCTGTTCTGCAGGGGTAGGTCCACTGAGAAGTCAGTGGGTGGAGCCTGCAAGCGCTGGCGAGGGGGCCGGCCTGCCCTCTCGGGGATGGGCAGCTCCGAGTGGTGAGCAGGAAGTGGAGAGGAGAAGAAGTATGGATGGAGGAGAGCCTGCAGGGAGGAGAAGACAGGTAGACCACCGATCAATAATCGGTTTATCAACCTTTACCTGAGTGATAATGGACGTTTTTGCAATATCAGACCACAGTGAGCAGAAAAGATATAATGTTGTCTTCCAAGACTTTATTGTTAATGACAAGAGGAGTGAACCTCCAAATGAACCCTGAGGACCTTTAAACCTGGAGTCCAGTTCCTGTTTCTTACCTGTCGGGCTGAGCAGCGCTGTTTGGATGGATACACCAGGAACTTATAGAGCAGGTCGATGGCCTGAGGGGACGTGTCAGGGACGATTTCCTCCAATGGGATTGCTGGATTCTCCTTAAAGGTAATTTTGTTGTAATCTGGCAACTCCACTATTTCCTGGAGACACAGAGAATAGAGATTTTTTTTTTTTTACCAAGTTTCACAGCCATAAAAGCAAAAATTACACATAAAACTTCAGACTGAAAGTTGTTATTTTACCTCAGCAGTCCCATAAAACTCCACACATGTCGCCACACATCAGACAGTTGTTAGTTTACATAATAAATTACATATTTTCTTTGGTCAGTCTGGAGTGCAACAAGGATCACTTTTAGGTCCCACTTAATTTCTCTGCATATTCATCATTATTTACTGCTGGTCCACTTCATTTCATTTTCATTTTAAACTAAACATTTTAAATAAAGCTAATTGGGGTCCAACCAATATTTCAGGCAGACGATGCAGGTCTGTCATATATAATTATGGACTGATGTTGTTTATGCTCTGAAAAACTATTTTAAAAACAACATATTGCAGCCTTTTTGGTAAATTTACATTTAACAAACATAATATGGACATATATACATATAGGACATATAGGTGTGAATGAGAGCATGAATGTGCGTGTGAAAGGTTGTTTGTCTCTGTGTTGGCCCTGCAACAGGCTGGCGACCTGTTCAGGGTGTACCCCGCCTCTCGCCCTATGACAGCTGGGATAGGCTCCAGCCCCCCCCCGCGACCCTGAACAGGATGAGCGGAAGCGAATAGATGGATGGATGGACATGTCTCCTTGTAAAGATGAAAGCGAACACTCATATAAAGAAGTGTATAACATCCAATCACAACTACAGATGAATATACTGAAATAATGAAATTAAGATTTGTTTTCCAATTTATTTAAATTTTCAAAATATCTATTTTATGTGTGAGATGATATTTTAATATAAAGAGAATGAAAAAATAAAAAATAAAAGCAACTCTATGCAGAAAAAGATCCATTGTATCATTATCATTATAACATCCTCTGAAGTGATACACCACCGTGTGTGTGTGTGTGTGTGTGTGTGTGTGTGTGTGTGTGTGTGTGTGTGTCTTACAGGCCAGCTGTCCTGAGTCGGTGTTCCCAACACTCTGAGGACACAGCAGAGCTGCTCGATGTCGTTCTCTCCAGGAAACAGAGGAGACGAGTTCAACAGCTCCCCAAAAATACAGCCGACCGCCCTGAAACACACACACGCACACACATACACACACACACACACACACACACACACACACACACACACACACACACACACACACACGCTGAACGATAACTCATCAGTCGGTGCAGCTGTGACCGCAGAGTGCTGCTTCCCCCTGCTGTTTAGCTCAAAGCACTGCATCAATTTACTACTGAGCAGAAATTGTGCACATTATCAGAGTTTATGGTACTGGAGCTTACACGCTTACTCTATGTTACATGGTCCCACTAAAGAATGCTATAATAAAATGTACTGAAAAAGAATACAAGCATGCAGATCAGAAATAAAAGCATCTACATTTATTGTATTACACCTAAACAGCAGTGGATTTACTGTAGATATAATGCAGTGAAACTATAATGGTCTTTAAGTGAGCAACACTACAGATAACAGTGAGGGCACTACTTTTAGCAGTGTTGTCAGGACTGTACTAACCACAGGTCCACTCCCTCATCGTACTTTCGGGCTCCGTACAGCAACTCAGGAGCTCGGTACCACCTAAACACACACACAGTTTAAGAGGAATGCATGCATGAATGCACAGAAGTGTGTTACTGAGCTACAGCTGGTTGCTAAATAAAGTATTTCTTATTTATCTCATCTACCTGGTGGCCACCTGGTGGCTGTACAGCCTCTCTCCGTGCTCGCTGAACAGCCGGGCCAGACCGAAGTCTGCAATCTTCAGGTGGCCTGAAGAGCTGATGAGGAGGTTTGCTGGTTTCAGGTCCTACAAATACACACACGTCACTTTGTGACTGTTTGATTCATTTTCCTAAATCAACTTCTTATCTTATCAGACTGCGGGAACTCTTCACTCATCATTTCCCTCCAGTAACACTGTGAGAAATCTTGGAGTCATTTTTGACCAGGATATGTCCTTCAATGCACATATTAAACAAATATGTAGGACCGCTTTTTTGCATTTACGCAATATTTCTAAAATTAGAAACATCCTTTCTCAGAGTGATGCTGAAAAGCTAATTGATGCATTTATTACTTCTAGGGTGGACTATTGTAATTCATTATTATCAGGCTGTCCTAAAGGCTCCCTGAAAAGCCTTCAGCTGATCCAAAATGCTGCAGCTAGAGTACTGACAGGGACTAGAAAGAGAGAGCAGATTTCTCCCATATTGGCTTCTCTTCATTGGCTCCCTGTTAAATCTAGAATAGAATTTAAAATCCTTCTTCTCACATACAAGGTCTTGAATAATCAGGCCCCATCTTATCTCAAAGACCTCATAGTACCATATCACCCCAACAGAGCACTTCACTCTCAGACTGCTGGCTTACTTGTGGTTCCTAGGATACTTAAGAGTAGAATGGGAGGCAGAGCCTTCAGCTTTCAGGCGCCTCTTCTGTGGAACCAGCTTCCAGCTTGGATTCAGGAGACAGACACCCTCTCTATTTTTAAGATTAGGCTTAAAACTTTCCTTTTTGATAAAGCTTATAGTTAGGGCTGGATCAGGTGACTGTTGTTGTGATTTGGCGCTATATAAATACGTTTGAATTTAAATTTAATGAAGTGACAGTATTTAAATATCTCTGTATTTTTACGTATTGACTGCTACAATAAAGCAGCTTGAAATCTTCAGAAATTATAAATTTTTTTCTCCAAAATGTCATCACTTTTTATTTCTCTATGTTGTGGCTCCCAGGATTCAGTGAGAAAATATTCTGATGATACATTAATGATAATAACTGTTAGCTGCGCTCACCCGGTGCATGATGTTGTTATGATGCAGGAAGGCCACGCCCTTCAGCAGCATCATCATGTAACTTTTCACCTGCGCATGGGTCAGAGGGCGCTGGGAGTTCCTGATAACCTCCGAGAGGTCAGACAGCATGAAGTCGAACACCAGGACGAAGCCCGTGCCGTGAGGAAAGACGTCCTTCAGCTTCACCACCTGAGGAGGAAGTCACAGAAAGAAGTCCTGCATCACTTCAGACCGCACAAACTCTGCAGCTTCTTATAATTTAACACTCTCCACTGATTGGTTAATCAATTTAGGACCCTGAGCCAGAGCTGATCTCAGACAGAGTCACTGCTTCCCCTAAAAATCTTCAAGCATTTGCGCCTCCAGTCTGTGGCTGCTTTCAGTGAACCTGTGAGCTGTCTGATTTCTGTTATTCACGTGTCTGTCAATTAATTACCTCAGGAGCCTAAACAAAGCGACAATTACAAAAATCAAGTGAAAGTGAAAACTTACCTCTTCAGATTGCCTTTTGTCCGTGTCATTGCTTTATTTTTTATTTACTTTCTTCATTACTTTTAGGCTGTAATCTTATTTTTTGTTTTAGCTGCTGCAGTCTTTTTTCATTTTACTTTTTTCAGGATTGTATTATTTATTTTATTAACTGATTAGATTTTACTGTTTATCATATTTTTAATTCTATTTTATTATGTTTTTATGATGTTTTGTCTTTTTAGGCTTTATTCACCTTTATTTAAAATTTTATCTTGATGATTTTTTGTCATGGTCCTGGAGTTTTGTGGTGTTTTTGAGTTTTAGTTTCTTTTTATTCCAGTGCGGGTTTTTTATTGCTGGGTTTATTGAGTTTATTGTTTGAATTTTGACTTTACTGTTGTTCTTGATTCTTTTTTTTTTCAGCTTTTGTGATATTACTGTGCTTAGGTCTTGGTTTTATTATTATTACTCCAGTTTCCACAGCGTTTCCCTCTCCGTGTCCCTTCTGTCTCATCAATGTGCTCGTACCCTCTGTTACCATGCTGCTGCGAGCCTTGCCTCTAGTGTTAACTGTCTTCCATTGATTTCCTGTTTTACTTTGAAGGCCAGACTTCTTTCATATCTTGTGTTAGTTTTACTTCCTCCTTTCCTTTCTTTTAAAATGAAATAAATGAATTACCACTAACTTAATAATGATCCTTATTTCTAAAAAATATTTCCAGACTCATGCTGGCATTCAGTGATAAGAGCTTGATTGGTTATTTAAGTGTTTATAGGATACAAAGACAGACCAGCTGTCAGAGGAGATCCCACTTCATTAACCACATCAAAGAAAAACATGCAGTGTTGAAGAATAAAAATAACCATTCTCTGTAAAAAAAACCTCTGCATGGCAGCACTCTGACACTCACATGCTGGTTGTCCTCGATCTCCTGCAGTGCTTTAATCTCCCTCAGTGCCTGGTTTGGGATACCGTCCTCTAGCCTCCTCAGAGCCACTTTCTTCAGAGCCACCGTCTCCCCTGTCTAACACACAGGGACGTTTCCATGTCATATATGCCGATCAGGTTTATTTCAACATCAACTATTGGTAGGTATGATGAGGATTCAGACTGAGGAATGCTGAATCTTAAGATTAGATGCAAACACAAAAGCACAGGTTAGTGTTGCAGGGATGGAGTCACCTCAGTGTGTTTGGCCTTGAAAACGATACCATGAGCGCCTTCTCCGATGCGACCCAGAATAGTGTACTGCTCCATGTTTTCATGAGCTCTATTCAGTTAAGCTGGATTTATTTTGGCCCCAGATCTCTCACAGATATTTGTCTTCTTATTCAAAAAGTGTGTGTTTTCAAGTAAACTATTAATGACGTACAAAACAGCTCCCAGGTGCAGAAAACCAGGGAGACGACTGCAAACTGCGAACTTCGTTCAACAATTGAGTCGTTAACGATCCTGCGTTCATTGGCTCAATAAAATATATATTTATTCAAAAATCCTTTAAACCCAATAAGAGTTTAAACGGTTACATTGAATTCGGCGTGAATTACATACGCAGAAACAAACTGTTGTAAAGAAAAGGCCTCTCAGAAAACACATTTTCACCTCCGGAATCGAGGCAGCTAGCTGTTAGCTAACGTTGCCTTGGTAACCTTGTAGCTAAGCTAGCCTAGCTGAAACTTTAACATCTGTTAGTTTGTTTTATACTGCTGTTGTCAACGTGACGCGCATATCCGTTAAGTAAAAACAAGAGAAAATACGATTTGTAACACGCATTTTCACACAAGACGCTTTACTAAATGTTTTATGTTAAGCGAACTAACTGCAGAGCGCCCCATGGTCCGCCATGTTTGTTTACAGAGACGTCATTAAGGCGAGTCCCACCGTATTTATTTTCGTTGTTTTGTTATTTTTTTTACATTAAATATATTTCATACAATTAATGATAAAAAGAAACATTTTTTGATTTATAAAATAAGTCCTTGGAACATGGATAAATTTTTACTTGATGTGTCTCAAGGTGATGCTCCAAATGTCGTGGTACACCTGTACAATGACAAATAAAGACATACTATTCTATTCTTAAAAATAAAGCAAGGTGTAACTCAGTCACAGAAAAAAGTTTTCTCAAGAGTTTAATTCACAAGCCTTTGTCCTTCTGCCTTTCGGCGCTTTTATTGTGAAATCCGGAAGTACGAGGTGATAGTTCCTCCTCATCCGGTGCGGAGCGGCGTGTTTACGTCCTGTTTTAAGGATGCTAACCGGACAGTTTGGAGTGCAGAAACATCAAAGTTTGTGACGGAGAGATTGCGCTGTTGGCAGTTGGAGTTGATCTGCGGCTCAACTTGGAGTTTTTCTGTAGTTTGTTGTTTCCTTTTAAGACAAAACAGTGAAGAAATGTCTGCTCCCGACAGTGCTAATGCTAAAGCTAACGTGGACCAGAAGGTCCAGCAATATGAAACATTCATCAGCGAAGTCCTGAAGAGAGACTTACAGTAAGGAGACACTTCAGCTGCAGTCTGAACACACTTTTTAATGTCCTAACAGAGATCAGGGAACTGTAGTCAGTTACAAACCTTTAAAAACGAAACTAGAATAAATGTAATCTGTAGATAAACTGCAGTTCAGCCCTGCAGGAGTTCCTCTGCTGCAGGACACTAATGTTCCCTGACTTTAAACCTGGCCAAATAGTGTAAAATATTCGTTTTGATAAGTGTGTATCAACGCAGATGTCATCCACGCAGCCATTTAACAGTAGTAGTACAGTCATGAATAAGGAGGCGACATGAAGGAGAAGTGAATAAAAAAGTCATTTAAAGCTTTATTAAGAGCCTAATAAATTTTAGTTCAGCAGCTCATTTTATAACAGTATTGGTTTAATTTTAGTTTTATTTCTTCTCTCCCTCTGTGTGCTTTAATTACCTCCAGACTGATTAATATGATATGCCTGCACTCACCGGCCACTTTGTTAGGTACACCTGTTAAGGTTCTAATAAGTCAGTCACATAGCAGCAGCTCAGTGCAGTTAGGCTTGTATACATGGTCAAGACAGTCTGTGTGTCTTGGTAGCCGATCCATTGCGTAAAATGTGTTGTTAGTACGGTGGCATTTTTATACATGTCACTATTGATTGGCTGATGTTCAAACTAGAAACCACAGCAGAACAGTGATCACCTTTTTCAGACCTGACACAGGCCAAACTCAGATATGAGAAGGTAAATACAGGAGGAAGTTCTCGTGTTCTTTACTTGCTCACACACTATATTGCCAAAAGTAATCGCTCGTCAGCCTTCACATGCAGTGATATCCCATTCTTAATCCATAGGGTTTAATATGATGTTGGCCCACCATTTGCAGCTGTAACAGCTTCAACTCTTCTGGGAAGGCTTTCCACAAGGTGTAGGAGTGTGTTTATGGGAATTTCTGACCATTCTTCCAGAGGTGCATTTGTGAGGTCAGACACTGATGTTGGATGAGAGAAGGCCTGGCTCACATTCTCTGCTCTATTTCATCCCAAAGGTGTTCTGTCAGGTTGAGGTCAGGACTCTGTGCAGGCCAGTCAAGTTCTTCCACACCAAATTCACTCATCCGTGTCTTTATGGAGCTGCTTTGTCCACTACCGTGCAGTCATGTTGGAACAGGAAGGGGCCATCCCCAAACTGTTTCCACAACGTTGGGAGGATGAAATTTTCCAAAATGTCTTGGTATGCTGAAGCATTAAGAGTTCCTTTCCAAGCACAACTCTTGAAAAACAACCTCACACCATAACCCCCCCTCCACCAAACCTTACACTTGGCACAATGCAGTCAGACAAGTACCGTTCTCCTGGCAACCGCCAAACTCAGAATCACATATTGGATTGCCAGTTGGAGAAGTGTGATTCATCACTCCAGAGAACACCTCTCCACTGCTCTAGAATCCAGTGGCAGCATGCTTTACACCACTGCATCTGATGCTTTGCATTGCGCTTGGTGATGTAAGGCTTGGATGCAGCTGCTCGGCCATGGAAACCCATTCCATGAAGCTCTCTATGCACTGTTGTTGAGCTGATCTGAAGGCCACATGAAGTTTGGAGGTCTGTAGTGATTGACTACCACTTCATGGCTGAGTTGTTGTCATTCCCAATCTCTTCCACCTTGTTATACCACTAATTGTTGACTCCGGATTATTGGGTATCGAGGAAGTTTCATGACTGGAATTCACTGAGCTCCTGAGAGCGACCCATTCTTTCACAAATCTTTAGAGAAGCAGTCTGCTTGCCTAGGTGCCCGGTTTATACACCTGTGACCATGGAACTGATTGGAACACCTAAATTCAATGATTTGGATGGGTGAGTGAATACTTTTGGCAGTATAGTGTGTGTCTGAGAGAGACTTTGCAGTTTCACAGCAGAGCAACAACTGGGGCAACAAACCAGACAGAACTGGTGCGCGCCAACCACACTAAGAGGAAACGCCTTAAACACCGTTCCTGTTCACAAACTGCAGCCAGTGTGGCAGAGCAGAGCACGGGAGCTGATAACTGAGCATGAGCAGACCGTCAAGTGTGCTGCGTTGCTGCATCCCAGAGTGCTAAGCACATCCAAGTACATGAGCTGTTTAGCTCCATCCTGTGTAGTTGGGTTACTTGCACATGCACTCACCCGATTGGTTGTGTTTAATATGAACATCAGCAATTTTGATAGGGTGTAAGATAATCATCATTCATCTCAAATTTGGAAAAAAATTACTGCGTTGCAGCAGCCGAAACAGGAAACCCAGCTTAGATCAATAAAATAAATATATCACAGAACAAAATGCAGAAAGATGAAAAAAAAATACACTAAAGGAGGAGCTCAGTTAAATTGAAAAGATAGAATAAGGAGCTTTAATGTATGATGGATGTTTAAGAAAACCAGGTCTGTTCTAACAGGTGTTTATGTGGTTCTTTGGGTCGGCATCTGAGTGTCCACAGCACAGACTGAAGAGCTCAGGTGTCTAGAATGCTGTTGGTGCTTTGAATCAGATTTTCTTGGCGTGTTGAGGCTGTGTGAATTATTCTGGTGCATCTGAAGGCGTTAATGTTCTCTGTAAATCAAATGACGGCTGGTGTTTGGCAGGAAGGTGGTGGAGCAGAGGGATCAGGTTTATGAGAAGATCTCTCAGTACCTGCAGCTGAAGAACACCATACAGAGTCTACAGGTAAACACACGCATTAAATCATGTTTTTTTTGTAGCTTTTACACATCAAACATCATGATCATTGAAGACCTGTTCAGGTGGTTGTGCTGGCGTCATTCAGTGTTAATGTTAAAAGACTGAGCTCTGCCAATAAAGACGCATCTCTCTGTAGCTTCTCTGTATGAGCTGTTTCTGTAGTTCAGCACACTCTTCTGTGAGGAAATGATCACCTTATATCAGCTCCATCAATGCAGCAGAGTCTCACTGCAGATGTTTATCCAGCAGATCAATACGTGCAGCTCGTTAGGGCGAGAGCTGTGAATCCAAATCTCCAGCGTCTGGATCAGAGTCTGAAAAGCTGAAAAACATTAATTTTATCCACATTTTTAGATTTTTAAATATATTTTTTCATTAGCTTTGTTTCTTATTTAGAGAAAAGACAGTTTATCTATTTTTCTGATATTTTAAAAATATTTGTCATTTTCATTGATATATCTATCCATCCATCCACGCATCCATTTTCTTCCGCTTATCTGGGGCTGGGTCGGGGGCAGCAGCCTAAGCAGAGAAGCCCAGACCTCCCTCTCCCCAGCACCTCTTCCAGCTCATCCAGGGGGACCGTGAGGCGTTCCCAGGCCAGCCGAGAGATATAATCTCTCCAGCGTGTCCTGGGTCTGCCCCGGGACCTCCTCCTGGTAGGACATGCCCTAGAACACCTCACCCAAGAGGCGCCTGGGAGGCATCCTAGTCAGATGCCTGAGCCACCTCAACTGGCTCCTTTCGATGTGGAAGAGCAGCGGCTCTACTCTGAGCCCCTCCCGAATGGCTGCACTCCTTAGTCTGCCTCTAAGGGACTGTGCTGACTGTACGAAGGTCGCCTGTCATTCGTGTGTTAAACGCTGCTGTGTGTTCCTGCAGGAGGCGGGCTCTCAGCAGCTGAAGACGGATGTAGATCTCGGCTGTAACTTCTACGTTCAGGCTGAAGTGTGAGTTGCTGACACATCCAAATTCACCATCGTCACCAGCAGCTTTTCTTTCTTCAAACAAGCAAAGAAGCTTTAACTTATTTCTCTTTTCTTTTTCTTCTTCTCCATCAGTGAGGATCCATCCAGGATCTTTGTGGCGGTCGGTTACGGTTTCTTTGTGGAGATGACTCACGACGAGGCTCTGAGGTTCATCGACAAGAAGACGAGTCAGCTCACAGCGTGAGTTCAGCATCACAGTAACAGTAATACACAAAGTAACACTAGTAACACCAATAATACACAAAGCACAAAAGAAATGAAAATGTTTCAGCTGTTTTTAAAATAAATGTCAGTATTTTTTCCTTTTTATGAATTTATGTAAAAGATATGTTACAAACACTTTTATTGGAAATGTCCTGATTTGCTTCTAAACATTTCTAAAAAAAAAAAATTCTGAAAAATAATATTTATTTTATTTTTACATCAAGCATTTCACAAGTATTTTTTACATTTAAATTTTCCAGGTTTTCTTTTCTGAAAAAGTGCTACCATTAAAACATTAATATTTTTTATATTATTAATATTTTTAGACAATTTTATTTTTATTTTAGTTTAAAATTAGTTTGTTATTATTCTTATTGAAAGTATTGCAATATTTAGTATTTATATTTTTTTAGACATTTATTTTTGGAGTGAAGCGTGAGACACGTCCTGACAGCTTCACTCGTGTTAGCTCTTTGCTAGCTCTGTCCAGTTTCCTGAATGGGAGACGCTAACAATGCTAACACTGAATTTGTGTTACAGCTTCACGGAGCAGCTCACAAAAGACTCCGCCAAAATAAAAGCCAACATCCGCATGGTGCTGGAGGTCAGTTTCTTCTCTACAGTTACTGTGGAAGGGTAGATTATAGGACAGGTTTCATATAGTTATAGTTTGCATCAGCAGCACGGGTTTTCCTCTGACTTATACATAATTACTAAATAATTTGTCACTCACAAAATCAAACTTCCAGTCAGTTTGATTTTGAACATAGAACTGGAAACAAAAAGGTTTACCCACTTGATGAAATTCAACAAGATTAGATTTGAATATATAGTTAATTGGTGATTCTAAATTGCCCATAGGTGTGAGTGTGAATGGTTGTCTGTCTCTGTGTGTTAGCCCTGTGACAGAATGGCAACCTGTACAGGGTGTACCCTGCCTCTCGCCCTATGACAGCTGGAATAGGCTCCAGGCCCCCCCGCGACCCTGAACAGGATAAGCGGAAGAGAATAAATAGATTTGAATATATTTAGATGTATTTACTGGAGGCAGAAGAGTTTTTAAAAATTCTCATCAGTTATGGATAATGATTAAATGTTAGCTGGAGCGCTTTCCTGAGACTCTCAGCAGCTGAATAATCTGATTGGCTGCTTTCTTCTTCTTCATGTTTCCCTCTTCAGGGTTTGAGGGAGCTGCAGGGACTGACTGACCTGCCAGAGAGCAGAAGAAGAGACGTTTTCTAGACTTTTTTCGAGCTGCCGGACAGCTGCAGAGGACGCTTTAGTGAAAGCTGGCTGCTGATGTCAGAGGCTATTAATGCCTGCATCCCAAGGGGGCGCCGCAGAGCTAAAGAGGAGGGATAGTGCCCGAGCCTTATCAGAGTCAAATCTCTGTCAGACCTGAACTCACAGTCATCAAACATTCAACGTGACTTTGATTTCTTGTGAATCTCATCTGTTGAAAACCAGAGAAAGTTCGGAGCCCGCCTGAGAATATTCCTGTTTTATTTTGTGTTGGATTTGTTTTTCTTTTCTTCATCACAGTGAAAGTTTCCTGTAAAAGACCAGGATTACCAGAGGTAGTTTGAGTCAATGTGAATAAATTCAGGTTCAAAACAACCTGATTTACAGCTTCAAAATAATGTGACAGGAGGTGATGTTTTATGTCACTGTTTGAAATTTTTAAATAAACTGTTTTGTCAAAAAATATCCAGATTCTGGGGATCTTTCCTCTTTGTTTTGTGGGTTCTTGGTGAAATTTTTAATCTTTTACTAAATCTTTACTGAGTATTTCCCTTTTTTTTCATGACTAGATGTATTATAATTTTTTTTTTTTTAGATAATTACAAATATGAGTTTATTTTAAGTATTGCTGATAACACCTACTAATGCTTCTGGACACATCGTCAGTGATCTTCAGGTCTTTCAATATTGCACAACTTCCTCGAGGTAAGCCAGCTGAGGCTGACCAGACTGGGGGTTGTCTCCAAATTAATGGATAGCTACTCTGCTCCCCATGGTTCTCCTCTTTCGAGCCAAAGCCATTTGAAGCTTTCTCAGTGGTATTACAGATGGCTATTCTCGACCTCCTCTTCAAGCCCCAACAAGCTGACGGCTTTAGACATGAAACCCATGTTCTTGGGGACACCTTGCTCTCCATTCATTTTGTTGACAGTCATTGACCAGTCCCTGAGCTTCCTTTCAAAGGCCTCTTCAAAGTGCTCTTCCTAAGGCTGGCTGGGCAGAATGTCCAGTGTGAGACACTGGATCCAATGAGACTCACACCGTTGTTCAGCTTTCCACTGCTCGACCCAAGTCCACCTTCCTCTAAACCATGTTCCCCCATGTTGTCCATGCCCCCCCATGTTGTCCATGCCCCCGCTGTCCCATTGATTTAATACGGTAGTTGCACTGGGATAACAACAGTTCCTTAAGCTGTTTGTCCTTGTTTTGATAGACCTGTAGCTTCGATCAGAGGGCAGCAGGTCAAACTGCATCTTTACTGATTATAAGGCTCTTGAGTGGTATCTTTTGAAGTCTCTTCCAGGGAGGGAAGAGCACAGCCAATGATCTTTTGAGCTGTGTTTATTATTACTATCTGGTTACTCTTTTTTATCTGCTGCAGAGTATCCAGCTGTTTCACAGTACACCGGGATGCTTTCAGAAGGCCACCAACAGTTTCTCATCCAGACAGTTCTTATTCATGGACCTCAGGAAGTGAAGGCATTGCTGAGAACTTCTTTGTGTTGGCCGACCATCTTCCGAGGACCCTGTCTACATATTCTCCACTGCAGATCTGGGGGAGCGGGGCGTGCTGGTGCTCTTCCTGTCCAGATGAAATGCAACTTTTTGATGTTCGGAAAGTTCAGATTCTTCCACTAAACCTCCTCAGTATGCAGTCAAGTTCTCCAGAGTCCTGCTAATGACTTCTATATTTGACTCAGGTGTGTTGAATCAGAGACACATCTAAAATCTGCAGGACGCCGGCCCTTGAGGCCTGGATTTGAGGATCCCTGCACTAAACAAGTAATTGAATTATCTTAGAAAGGCTTCAGCGGAAAACGGGGATGTTTTTCCAGAAGAGAGGAAAAAAACTTTCATTTCGGAGATGAAATGTTATCACAGAACAGAAACATCCTGCTCTGAATGGGAGGAAATCTCCGCAGCAGGTCATGTGGGAGCCTCTGTCCACATACTTTCGGACGTCCTGCAGTGACACGCGATTGTGCGTCAAACTGACACACAAACAGACCCTCGGCATATGTAGCGATTACTGAAACAAAATGAAGTGTCGCCTGGTCATCGGCTCAGCTGCTCTTTGGAGATGCTGGACTATAAAGAACCTGTTGCCATGGAAACTGGATGCTGAATAGAGGCAGTGGCGTAAAGAAGCAGAAGGAAAGAAAGAGAAAGATGTGACGACGCTGGCTGAATGACCGACTGCAGTCAGACAGGAGGAGGTCGTTTCAGCCAAAGTCTTTGGAAGAATAACTAGAGTTATAGTAAAATTAAAGCATTTAATTTTACATTATTTGAATCTAAAATTTCTGTTTTAGATTCAAATAATGTTAATTTTTTCCACAGTGACCTGGCCAAGATTTGACTTCTCATACCAGCCATTTTAGTAATATTGTGTATAATTTACAGAAATACAGTTTTTAGCTTCACAAAGGTAAAGTTACATGTGTGGAGTCAAAGACACGAGCACTAAATGGACCTCATCACAGCACTCAAAGTTTTTGCTCGTGGTGTTTTGTGGATTTATCTAAATGTTCCTCACAATGAAAAGACGACTCTGCGGTGCACTGCTGGGTTTTGGCTTAAGTGAACTAGACCACTGGGAGGATCCGCTCCTAAAAATCTGCCATATGCTATTAAAATCAGTCTTTACACTCCAGTAAACTGCCGATACTGAGAGGAAGCCGGAGGCAGACTGTAGGAGGACACTGCAGGGGGCTCACTCTCACTTATTTGGACTTTTTTAAGCTTTTCCAAATCAGCATTTAATTTCTAAGTGGCCAGGATACTTCTGTAAATATAATATCATCCCCCCACGAAAACTTATGAACAGAGACCCCACCACAGTTTTAGGCAATCATTTTCCAAGGGAACCATGGCTTTACTTTACAATATCCTGCAGAACATAAAGGCTTCATCTTCAGAGTCATTCCGGGTAGACTGGCAAGAAGAACTGAGATCCCTGATGAAGTGTGGGGAAAATATTCTTGGTACTGGTATAAATGCTTGGGACACTGGTACAATTTAAAATCATCCATAGAGCACACATCTCTCCAACAAGATTACATAAATTATTCAAAGCCGCCTCTGTGTGTGTGAAACGTTCAACAGAGCAAGAAACCGTATCTCATCAGTCTGTTCAGTGTAGGAGATTACAGACTTCACAGGGTTCATGCTCTTCACCGAGCTCCCAGCATCATTCGGGCTGGTTGATTTGAGCGGCGTGAAGGACAGTCATCAGGACGAGGCCTCATCGACACTGTTAGCAAGAAAAATTCTGCTACAGTTCTGGAAGTCTGAGACACCTCCAACTCTCAACAGGCAGCTGAAGGAACAAGGGAATGTGCTACACCGAGAGCATCATGGGAAGGTGTGTTGTGGAGATTAAGACCCAAAAACAGACACGAAGAGGAAGACTGGTGAAGAAAAACGAGCCTTTTATTGAGGGCTGAAGGCAGGAGTACATAGACCGTGAAAGTACTACAGGGAACTGAAAGCTATAAACTTACTGAAACCTAAAGCTGGGAAACACACTGGAGTTAGGGAACACCGGGAAGGTGACCATAAACTGGACCATGAGTGGAAACTGGAATCTCATATAGTAATTAAATAAACTAGTCCAACCCCCCCGAACCCTGGGTCCAGTGACCCAGTACCACGACATCTGAAAATCTGGTTATTAATCACTAGTCTGACTGAAGAGCTGAATCTTTACTGGTTTTATAGATTAACGATGTCACACTGTACATATGAACACAATAATGTAATTTAGTCTGCATGTGAGCTTCCACCAATGTTCTGTTTTTTTATATTTGTATTTTCTATAATATTTTCTAATAAACAGATGCTTAAAGAATAAAAAGCTCAACAGATGAAGAGACATTACCTTATATAACTGATATTTGACCATACAAAGCCAAACACTACTCCTGCACAAATAAATCATCTCAAATCATGTTTGTTCTCCTGAACTGAAAAATATTTTTGGACAGTTTGATCAGCCCTGTTACAAAATCCATAAAACCACATGGCTCTTTATGTAATGAAGCTACTGAAGTAGCTAATTATTGATTTATAGGCTGATATCCATAGTGCATACAGTAAGAAATTAAAAGTGAGCAAAAGCTTATACACAAGACTTTGTAGTTTAATATTTCCTCGTTTTACAGAAAAATTAGAAACAACTTTGAAACATTTCTTTGAATATTATCAGTGTTGTTTTTGTGATCAATCACAGCACCTCCAAATGTTTCAGTTTGCATCATTAGTTCAATATTCCCTTCAGCTTCTCTTTGACTTTATCCTTTACAGCAGCAATAGTTTTACAGCTTTTCTCCATTCACACCTTCGGGTGATTTCAAATCACCAGTTAGCCCCACTAACTGCATGTTTTTGGACTGTGGGAGGAAGCCAGAGTACCCAGAGAGAACCCACACTGTCACGAGGGGAACATGCAAACCTCACACTGATGTTTCCCATGAATATACATCAGGGTCACCAAATCCTGATTTCACTTGCTGCATCACATGGCTGGACTTGGGCTTCAAAGTAAATTATTACAGAACGAGCTGTTTACAAATGAACGTTCAGTTTAAATGATTTTGTCACAACCTGGCTCGTAAGGCAATGACAAAAAGACGGACACACTGTTCAGCAATTTAAGAAAAAGGCTTACAAAGCAAACGTAAACAACGTAAATGTGAAACCAAAGAGGTGTGCAAACCAGGAAGCTCAGCGGTGCAGGGTGTGGACGTGTGTGTAAGTGCGGGAAACAACAAAGAAACTAAAGAGAAACTAATTCAGCACACGGCATGGTGGCAGAGAGGTAGGTGAACGTGAGAGACGGAGCGCCAGTCTGGGAACGAAGGGCCCAGGTGTTCCCAGGTGGCACTGACGAGCCCCGCCCCGCCCAGCCCCGCCCACCAAAGACCTGAAATGCAAATGTAACATCTCTGTGGCCCTCAGGCGTGTTTGTGAGGGGGAGCGGGCCGAACTGGTCTGTTTATCAAAGTTTGGCAAAGTTATTCGCGTCGCTTTCGGTGGAGCGTACAGTCGCGATGACGTCAGCGCCCTGTTGCTGCAGAAACAGCGCGTCATACACCGGAAGTCAAACAAAGCGCGAAAGGTTTTACGTCAAAATAAGAGCGCAAAAAGCACAAACTTTTCATTTGAAAGCGTAATTCCACTCAGATATTTGCTTGTATTCGTCCACCGATCGATTCAAAGCAGCACAAAAAAAAAAAAAAAAAATTAAAAAGCATATAAATTAGATTATAAACACACGCAAAGAGCTAATGTGAACTAACCAAAGTCCTTCAAGAAACAAGTCTCTGCACTCAGAAACCATCTCTCTTTTTTTGCAGTTATTTTAAATATATAATTTGCTGCTCTAAACACTGTTACTTACACTTTTTTCTGTTCTTGGTTTTGTATGACGGAGTGTCCCTAATGTGGTCATCTCAGTCACCCCCACCCACGTGCTGTTGGAAAGTGTTAGCTATTTACAATAAGCAACCAATCAGAAGAAAGTTGGCTTAAAGTGGGAGGAGCTACAACAGCGTTTCAGACAGCGATGAGGCGCTGCCCCGAGGCCCAGGCTGAGATAAAGTTACTCCAAGAATAAAAATATGTAGATGAAAGTAAGTAGATCAGATCCATCAATTAAATAAAGGATGTGAAAACTTCCTCCAACCCTACTGTAATCTCCTTCATATTTAGAATGGAGGGCTGCAAAAAGGCAAAGCCTCTTGAGGAAATGGAGGTAGGGCTAAAAAGAAATATCAGGCAAGAGGTCATCTTAGACCCTGCCATCAGATTTAGAGCTGCCAGTGTGGATGCCTGGGTACTTCTCCACAACATCAGCATCCTCTTCCTTCTAAAGTCAGTCACCATCTCTCTGGTGATGATTCTCCTCAGACCACTCCACAAACTCTTCCACTAGTGCTGCACACTCATCCTGCCTGAGTATTTGAGGGACTGATTGCAGAAAACACACAGAACAAGGACCTGACAAAGTTTCACGTTTCTGCAGCCATATCTGTGGAAGCTGATTTATGCCACTGGAAAAAGAAATGCGAGGCAGAGGTAAGTCAAAGTTTTCACTTACTAAGTATTTTGTAATTATTTCTGAGTAAGTTGAGATTTAAATCAGATACTATATAGATACTAAATCAAAACCTTTACCTTACAGCACTGAAGAAAAAAGTGTCTTCAGTGGTGTAAAAAAGCTTCCATATATAATGGAAGCTCGGCCAATAACTTTAATTTATATTTTATTTCATGTTTTATTATTGCTATGAAAACATTTAAACATCATTGGAATAAAGTAAGCTAAAAAAAATCAACATTATGAGGCTTGTTAAGAAAGACCTAAAACTGTTAAAAAGACAGTTTTGAGTTTTAATGTGAAAGTTGAGGGGAAGTGAGGTCGCTTTTATTGTTGCTAGCCTGACGGGAATGGAACCGCTGAAGAGGCGTTTGGTTCCAAACAGGAAGAAACTGGGAAAACACGCAGTTTCTCCGCTATCCTCTGACGCTGAAAACTACCAGCTCGGGGCGGATGGTGTAAAATACTTTTCCTCCCTGTCGGAAGCCTGTAGATGGTCCCCGGTGAACTCTTTCTGGATCCAGACCGCAGTCCGCGGCGCTGTTTGGAGGGGCTGACGCACCAGCAGGAGCGCAGGAAGGCGGGGGGCTGTCACGGCAGCGGGCTAAGCTATGCTAGGCTAGGCGCTGCAGCCCCGAAGAAACCTTGAACTCGTGTAAACTTTGTGGAGTACAACACCGGAAGTAGCATCACTCGAGTGGTTAAACGACCACCACGGAATTTACGGAAGAGATACATACACGTAAATGTGTATTATTTTCACTATTTTTGCAAAAAAAAAAAAAAAAAAAGTGTTAGCCTGGCAGCGGAGTTATCGCTAGTTAGCTGTTGAACACGTCCAGGCTCTGACAGCAGGGATGTTAGCCGGATAAAAACGCCTCAGTTTCCTTCATCCACATCCGCAGAATGGACCTAATTTGTGTTGTTAACCCGTTAAAAGCTGCTGGGCAGTAATTAACATCGTACATGTTAATTAGCACTGAGGTATGAGCGGATGAAGGCTGGTTTGTGACACGCAAAAGGGACTTTTTCTGTCTTTTTGTGGTGGTTTTTGTGAGAACTTCTCCTTTCCCTGAGTACGGTTATCATGGAGGTAGGGGAGCCTGGCAGCGGCAGCTCGGAGCGGTTACATAACGCCAGCAGGCCGAGAGAGAAGCTGCTGAACGTTGCCTCCTCTTCAGCCTCCTCAGCCTGGCTCTGACAGCTGTAAACCCCCCTCCAGCACACACACACACACACACACGCTAACAGACAGACAGACGGACGCACAAACAAACACAGACTGACAGCAGGACAGCAGCATGGAGGTGGTGTGAGGCATCTGGCAGATAGAAAACAGCAACGAGAAGGATCGTTTTGCTGAAGATGGAGTCCAACCCGCTGATTAATGGTGAGAGATGCTGCTGCAGGATACGGCTCTGTGTGTGTGTGCATATATATGTGTGTGTGTGTGTGTGCATATATGTGTGTGTGTGTGTGTGTGTGCATGTGTGTGCCGCAGTCCTGCATGTGTTTCTGTGCATTTTGGAGGGAAGCTGCAGCAGCTTTGCAACAGGTGTGTGGAAGCTGCTGTGGCCTTGCAGCTGGGTTGGACCTGAATTGTTTTCATGCTGCTGCCAACAGCGTGCACAAACTTGCAGCCTGACAGAGAAAATCCACATTAAAGGCTCTTTAACTATTCACAGTAGGGGGTAGAGAGGCACTGTGGGGGGGATGGTTGTGTGTGTGTGTGTGTGTGTGTGTGTGTGTGTGTGTGTGTGTGTGTGTTTCCTGTTGCTTCAGCACTGATACCTGTTTATGATTTGGAGTTGAACACACTACTGCTAATTAATACAGAGGTTTGATTAACCATTTAGGCCTTCCTTACTGTCTTCAGTTTATCTGTATTTTTATGGTTTTGACTGGACAGACTAGCTAAACCTGTGCAGAAATCCCTCATCTGTTTATATTTTGAAATCGGTGCAACAATTTATTGAAACATGCAAACATGAATGGAAATACAATATATAAGGCAACAAACTGTTTAAATCTAAAGAACTTGAAAGTTAATAGTTGTCTGCCTTTGTTCTGTTTTTCCGTCAAGAACACACTGTTTCAGTAATATTCAGGTCCGGGCTCTGGGGAGGCCAGTCCATGACAGACGGTGCTCCACTGTGTGTTTTTGTATCTAGATATGCTTTTTACTGCACTGCCAGTGTGTTTGGGATTGTTTTCGTGTTGAAAAAGGAGGCTGTTGCCAGTCATTGATAAAAATGAGACAGTACTTTAGCTGGAGCCCCAGACCATGACAGAGCTTCCACCGTGTTTCACAGATGGCTGTAGACACTCACTGTTGTATATCTCTCCTGACCTCCTCTGTGCACACTGACGATTTGAACCAAAATGTTCAAATTTGAATTCACTGCTAAAATCAGACCTGTTGCCACTGATTTTCAGTCCAGTTCTTGTGTAATTAGGCATACTTCAGCTTTTTCTCCCCAATTCCCTTCCTTAAAAATAGCTTCTTCACAGCCGCTCTTCCACTGAGACCATTTCTGATGAGGCTTCAGGAAACAGTAGATGGATCACCTGAAGGGCCAGATGCATCTCTCAGGTCTTTACAGGATTTTCTCCTATTTCTTTAGAACATGACTTCCAGATACTGTTCATGTGCTGTAAATAGGTTTTTAGGCCTCACGCTTCTTCATTTGTCCGCCACATGTCCAGTTTCCTCAAATAGTTTAAGGACACACTGGACACCATGCCAAGTTTTTGGCTAATAGCACTTTGGGATTCACCATGTTGGTGCAAAAATACTACAGTAAATATTACAGTTTTACAGTACTGTAAAAGATGGAAGTAGGCATTGTGACGTCACCCATATTTGGATGAGTGGGTGGAGTTCTAAGTTATCACCTAACACTAACATGTCAGAGTAATCATGCTTTGTGATGTACCGACTAGACGTTTAAACCTTGCTGCTGTTTCTGGTTGGCCGGTTAAATGAATTTTTTTTTTTTTTTTTTTTGTTTTATAATGTACAGCAGCCATAACCTGTTGGTTCAAAGATGTTATGACATCACTGACCACTAGTCGGAGCAACAGCCCTGACACACAGCAGTGCCTCATCTCTCTGTGAGCTGTAAGTTGTAAACAAGTGAGCAGGAATGGCCTGATCCAGCTTTTTTTTTTTATTCCGATCCGATGTTGTGGGTATCTGCAGATACAGCGTACCAGTCCGAAACAGCATTAAATTAATTTACTGTATTCCTCCATGTGACAAGAAGACTGTGGGAAACATTGTTCTGTGTGTAACATGACAGTAGGCTCATTTTTCTAATTTTGTAATATAAAATGTTACAATCCCTATTAAATAAGGCATTATTAGGCATCATTAAATAATGAGCGAGAAATTAAACAAGCGAGAGAGGGAAAACATCACTGCTGTCAGATCTTTTCGCTCACGTCAGCTCACTTTGACCAGAATTTGCAGTTAAGTAAAAATCTTTGGCAAATATTCAAATAGGATATCTCCAAACTGCTGACATTTTGCCGTTAGCTTCCCCCAGGCTGTGCTAGCTCTGATGCTGGCTGCTGCTGTCTCATAACGAAGTAAACAGAGCAACATAGAAATGAACTGAATGGATCGGACTAGGGCTGCAACGATTCGGCGACATAAACAATGACGTCGACTATAAAAATTAGTTGGCGTGGAATTTAAATGTTGACATGTCATATTCTAAAACCACGTATGTGATTATGTAACTGCAATACATTACAGGGAGATATGGGGGCAGTATTGCCGCCATTGTCCGCCAGTAAAAATACTAACAAAGAAGAAAGTAATGGAACAACATGACAATGGTGGAACAGAGAGGAGGGTGGAGAAAATGAAAGAAGATGGAGACAGACTGTCAAAGGTGTGGGAGCATTTGGCAGAAAATAAAAATAAAGTTGAATGCTGACTGTGCAAAGCAGAGCTTTCCTTCCACGGCAGCATCACTGCAATGCTGAGCTTTTAAAACGCCGGCACCCTGGAGCTGTGAGGTCAGATCTGGATGGGTACGTTAGTGCGTTGTTGATACTAGTGGTGTGCGATACTACAAGATTTGGTATCGAGCCGATACCAAGTAAATGCAGGGCCAGTATCGCTGATACCAATACTTTTTAATAATTACAAAGCATTTTCATTTCAATTTTTTTTTTCTTTGGATCATTAAGTAGTTAAAACTCAGGGTACAATTGGGCAAAGTTTATAGTTTTAAATAGAACATACTTTATCAAAATAAAAGTTTTTGTTCTGAAACTTTTTTTTTTTTTTAAACAAAGTGTACAAAATGATCACTCAAGAAGAAATTTAAAACTTTTTTTTTTTTTTCCAGGTAGAATGTCCAGAAAGCATCACACAAAAGTGTAATTAAAAATATCCATTTACTAATTTTCTGGATTTTTTTCTTAAATAAACAAGCTGTACAGAATTATCACTCCACGACGTCACCCCCTGATTCTGGCCCGTGATTTGATGTCAAAAATATAAGACAGTTTGGCCCTTTAAGTTACTTTTTTGACATTTTGCTAACTCCTCTTAATTAGAGGGGAAAGCGAATTAACCAGGAAATGGTTACTATGTGTGTTCTTGCTATCAAACTCAAAAAGTTTAGACAGGTGTCCAAGTAAAAGCTGATTTAAAGTGAAAGTTCTTGCAAAAAAGTCAGGTGGTGCAACTACAAGAAATGAATATGTAAAACTCAAGGATTATCTATTAGATTTAGATGCCAAGAAAGCCTGTGTATGGAAACACCAGACTTAAATTGAGTAAAAAGTAAATGGGGTTGATTTTTGGCAAACACAGGAGTTGCCCCCCGGTGGCCATTAGAAAGAATGCAGGTTTAAGGCACTGCAGTAATGAAACCATGTGCACCGGCTCTGTCTGCCTTATGATGTTCAGTGTCAGCATGAATTTGACTGTAAAAAATGTCATTAACACAGCCTTATCACAGACATCATGCTGACCGTTATCATGGAGACAGGTCTGTGATGAAATATCACCCGCTGCCATGGCAACACTGACGCATTCTGATGTGTGTTGAGCAATGCTGTGAGATGTGACATGTTTCTGGTGTGATGTGTGCTGATGAGGAGTCACAGTGCTGTCGGCGGTGCTATCAGAACCATCATGTGGTTGGATTTCAGTTCAGTTCGTCTCACAAGCATCCTGTTTTTCGCATTGACTTTATTCTGAAAGTTTCTCCTCAGCTTTCAGGATGTTCACCTTCAGTTCCTTTTCTGCCCTGTCGTCCTGTGATTTCGGAGGAAGGCACACCTCCACGTCTCTGTTCCAGAAACCTCTGACTTTAACCCTGAGATGAGACAAACTCTGGATTTTCTATTCCAGGAAGAGAGCTGACTTAAACTCCGACTCAGTCACCAGAGTAACAGAGTCTGTGAAACTAACCTGCTCCCTGGTTAGGTTATATTGGGACTCCTCCCCATCCTGCTGCTCCTGAAATTACTGTTTGACTCTTTCATTTTCTCACGCATACAGTCGATATCAAAGCTCATAATGGAGCACATTAATCCTGTTCCAGTGGTGGATGTTCATATTAAACATGGCTAAAGTTCTAGATAATAAAGTCAACATATGTACAAGTGCATATGTGAACCAGAAGGCTTTAGACTGCCCCAAATACCCAGTTTCAGAGAGTTTATTTCTACTGTTGGTGGGGAGGGGATAGCCTTAACCCTCCAGTGACTAAAATGACCCAAGTGGGTGTCGTTTATGACCTCTGATTACATTTCATAAAGGAATATTTTTG
The DNA here is from genome assembly GCF_007364275.1 of Archocentrus centrarchus. Lineage (NCBI taxonomy): Eukaryota > Metazoa > Chordata > Actinopteri > Cichliformes > Cichlidae > Archocentrus > Archocentrus centrarchus. The sequence continues at coordinate 4,784,990 of NC_044352.1, read as the reverse complement.
CATTTATCATACATATACTGTTTCCTTTATCTATGACAGTTAACTGACATGTTCTAATAAAACTAATCATATTTAATCTCTTTTTTTTTCTGCAACAAGGAGTTTTGGCATCACAGTTTCCACCAGATCTTTATGCCATACTTGGCTGGTTTATGAGAGATGTGAAAGCTCTAAGAGCAGCCAACTGTTCACCCACACAGAGCTCAGTAGCAGTGATATAGTATTTGGGTAACTGGGCTACAAATATGGTCCAAATATCCCTGAAAGCAGCCTGTCTGTCGGCTCATGTGCTTCAGGGCATCTCTTAATCTCAGTCTTAGTTCACTGCAAAACATCACGATGTAGTGAATAAAGGTGGAAAAATTACAATAAAATCAGATTTACTGGCACCACTGAACTTTTTTTTTTTTCATCCAATTTAAAAAAAATAAATATAATAAAAAATTATATAAGTAGATTGACAAATACAAGGAAACATTATTATGATTAAAATGATCATAACCACAAATATAAATATACATCACACACAGTCACTTCAAGGTTTTAAATTGAGTTTAAAAAAGGTTTCTGCTGCTTAAACCTTCTGTTTGCAAAGGGGCAGCCAATCATAAAATGAAGTGGTAATAATGTATCCTAAATTGGAGCCTTGGCTAGTTTCCAAGCATGATTTTAATTTGTAGTCGATTAATCAATCAGGATTTTATCTGACCCTATCCTTACCGTTAGTAATAATGGCCAGAGATATTATCAGAAAATTACTTAATTTCATTGTTATTGGAAATATTAATCTTTTTTTAATGCACCGCAAACTAAAGACGTGTGATTGAAAACTAGTTTCCTTTAGTAAAACCAGACACTTTCCACTGTAACCAGAACAGCATTTGACTGACAAACTCATGTCATGAAGCAGAGAAACCGCAGTGCAACAGGACGTGGTTTCTGGGAACAGATCAGTGGTTCGACTCTCTGTCTTTGGGTTTGTCTTCTCAGCCTTTGCTCTGTGGGAACTTCAGAAAACTGCAGATATTCAGAATTTGGTTTAAGATGGAGCGCAGCTGTTGTGCTGGTGAACACTCTGGTTTTAGATGTGTAATAGTTTATTTGCTGAACTTGTGAAAATGCTCTGGATAGCAACAGGGCTGCTACTAATGATGACTTTGGCATTTAGTTTTTCAATTGGTCAATTATCTCATCCGGCGTAAAATAGCAAATGCCCAGTTTCAGCTCAAAAAAGGTTCAGTTCACTGTGAGAAAAGCAGAAAATTTGCAACTCTTAGAGGGAAAAAAAGTGTTTGTGTTTTGCTTGTCTTGTCTGGATTTCGGCACTCATCTCTACGTGCATTCGATTTTTATTTTGATCCAAAAAGTCCAGAATCTGTTTGTCGTTTTGATTGAATTCACGATGTGATGAGAATCAGGGTTTGGTGCATGCTGGTATATGTACACTGTCTGCACAGTTAGAGAATAGAAATCTACTAACATCTCTGCAGACCAGTATGCTGTAATACTAGTTTTAATAATTTATAGTGATTGATGGAACAGACGAGGGGGAAAAGAAGCTTTATTAAAGTTAAATAAATGATTGAATACGATGTGCTTTGTATTTGTGATTCAGGAGCTGCACCGTCAGCAGAGAGGTGCAGAAGTCACTCAGCTTCAGATGTTATTTTAATGCATCAGATGCAGTTTGTTCTTTAGAAGCCAGAATTTCTAATTGGATTCCCACAGTTTGCAGCAGTGGTTGTTATGGTCAGCTCGCAGTGTGAAGGGAATCTGACTCGTCTCCGCTGCCGCGCAGAGATTAGCTGCTGCATTCATTAATTCACGCAGTGTCCTTGTATCTGGTGTAATTGTTGTCATGCGTTTCTGTGTGAATTTTCCTGCAGAGATCGGGTTCGTGTGCTCTGCTGTTTATGCACAACGTAAACAGCACAGTGAGGCTTCTGCTGAAACTTCTGCTCCATCATTACTGAGCAGCAGTGATGGAAGATAATAAAGCATATTTACCCAGGTACTGTTTTTGTGGCGCTTTTATTTCCCTTTTGTCTGCAGCTGTAGCTTTGCTTGAAGAGCTTTTCTCTTTTTTAACCCCTTAAAGTAAAAGTTACAGAGTCACAGTTGTGCTCTGTTAGCTAATGCTTGTGTCTGTGCAGTGCTTCCCACTGATTTACATTCTCTTTGTTTATTGAAGTTGGCTGCACCTTAATTATGCACACTTGATTAGCGATGCACCAATCTTAGATTTGGATCTGATGTTGGCCCCGAAGCTGGACTGAGTGTCTGATTTATCCAGTTGTTCTGTGTTTACTACGACACACATCAGCAGCTGTGTGTGCGTGTGTGTGGTGGTGGTGTTGGAGGGGGTTGCTGGTAGGGAGGGTTCGTGTAGTGTGGAGGAGGCTAACAGCAAAGGATCAGCAGCTTGGGAGCGTTTCATTTTGCATGTATTTGTGTGTCACATTTTATTTGACAAAGTTTGAAAATCAGTGTTCATGCTGGGTCGGATGTTTCTGTGTGCATAAAGAATGATTCCCAGTCTCCTCCTCACAGTGAGGAATGCAGATTGATTCATTTAGATGTTAGATTCAACTCACTGTCATTGTGTACACAAGGCACACAACGAAATGATCGTTCCAGATCACTCATCCAGAGACGAGCATCTGCGGTCATGCAGCCAGAGACTGGCGCTAACGTTAGGCAATGTGGGTTAAGTGTCTTGCCCGAGAACACAACGCAGCGCAGGGACAGGGGCTCGAACCTGCAACCCTCCGGCTGCAAGGCGAGCACCTACCCACTGCCACATATACCACTACACTGGTATCGGGAAAAAGTTTGATCATAGTGTCCTGCATGTACACCGTGAAAGTTTCGTGGACACTCGCTTAAGTGATTTATTAAGAAAATAACCGTTTGAAGGTTTTACTCTGTAAATATTTTAATAGTCCAGTATGAAATAAATGACAGAGCAAAATAATCAGCTGCCTCTCAGGTGAGTTTCTTCTTCTGTGGATGGAGTCCCGCTCCACAGTATTGGATTGAAGCTGGCGACAGTAGTGCTTGTTCTTGCTCTGCCACCGCCTCCACCTACTGCAGGTTCTGGTTATTGTGGCCCTCCATCTCATGGAGCATCTCCAAAGCTAAAGTAGTACTGCCACCAGTTCAGGTCTAAAATGTTGGCGTTGGAGTACATCCAATCACAGGAAGAGCTCCTCTCTAAAGAAGAAGATGAATGCTATCAAGGACCGCCCCAGTTGCACCCTGGGTAGGGAGCCAGACGAAGAGTGGATGGATTGTAAACTGAACACAGAGGGTTTGGTGGGCGAAAAAATATAAATTAAACAAAAATTCCTAATGTTATTTACTAAATATACTTGGGTGGGTATTCATTTACTGTACCTGGCTGTCTTGCCCAAATTAAGTCACGCTTTTGGTTTTTGTGCTGATTGGTCTCTGAATCTCTCTTTTGATTCTGTGACTCTTGGAATTGTGCTCCAGGTCACATTTTACATAATTACCTTGAATTGTGATGGCCAGATAAGCTACTATAGAAATGTATACTATTTCATTCTGACCACGTCACACACCATCTCACTCACAGCTTTAGAGATTCTTGATGTTACTGTAAAGTACAAACCCCAAAAACTGTTTCTGGGAAGCTGCTGAAAATGGTAATTAACCTTCAGCATGTGTTCAGAGCTTTCCACATATCCCTGGCCCTCCACGCATCAGACTGCTTATTCGTATTATGCCGTGAGTGCCTGTGAGCAGGGCAGCAGCAGCAGAAGCCTCTTTGTCGCTCTCTGTCTTTTTTTCCCTCCTCGCTGTCTCTCTCCTGTGGCTACCATTGATGAAAGGCCTCACCATGGCGATGGTTTCCAAGGTGTTCGATAGGTTAGTTGTGTAACAGGTCAGCCAATGGTAATGAGGTTCATTTCCATGGCTGACAGGCATCTCCCTCTGTGTAATCTGTTTAATGTTGACCTTCTCAGAGGAGTCGCGCTCCGGCTTCTCCTGGAGAGTGCTCATCCACCGAAATCCCATCACGGTGTGATTGTGTGTGTGTCAGAAAATATTCCAGTATTAGAGGCTTGAATCAAAACATTTTTTTTGCCCCAAAACACTGAATTGCTCAGAACATTATGGTAGATTATTTTTCTGTCTGTGTTGTGCTTTTATGACATTAATAGAAGTTTGTTTGAGGTGGGCTGGCTCACCTGTGCTCTCACCTGTCTTTTATTACTTTGACGACCTGTTGGTTGGGTACTCTAAAGCAGTTTTCCATTGAGCTTTATGCTGGACATTGAACTTCAGGAGGAATAGTCAATTACAGTGAAAACCATAGTCACCGTTGTATGTTGATTCATTAATTGATTGATAAATTAACATCAGACAAATATTGAACTTGAAGAAATGTCTTTACACAGGTGAGCTTTAAATGGAGCCTCACTCACAAGAATAGACAAATGAATAAATGGGGGACAGAGAGGTGTGGTACGCAGACAGTTTTGAATGTAAAGCACGTCTCCTGAGATCGATCACCGGGTTGCATCCTTCACTGCGGGATGCAGACACAACCAACAAGGGGTCCAGGTGGCAGGAGGCGGCAGATTTATTTATTTTTTTTAGGGCTAAGACACAAGTGTAGATGCAAAGCAAAGTTTTGCTTCACGTTACTCATGCAAATAGAATTGTTGGAGTGTTTTTGGACTGTTTTAAAATCTCAAATATTTGGTTCTGCCAGACAGTAGGACTCATTTCTCCAAAAGCATAACTAACAGCTGGAATTAAGTGATATATTAGCAGCTAATGCTAAACGCTAAATGCTGTGCTTGTTTGCTAATTGCAGTGATGGTGAACAGTTAGATCGATGGAGCGATTCAGCATGAGCGCCGTTTCCTTCCACTAATGGTTTTGCAGAAATCACATAAAAAGCGTACACAACGAAACCATTATAATCCAGGTGTTTTATTGATCCGATCAACTGCTACTGTAACAGCACTTCCTACATTAGAATATGTGTCATCACGTTGTCAGCATGAACCATCACGTTTTTAATGCAAGCCACTAACTACGACAACAGGAGGTGGCATCATTTTGCTGGGAGCTGTTTTTCTTTTTTTTTCCTCCAAGGCCTCTCACAGCTTTGAGCTCCCTTTTTCCTCTTCAAAATTTTGCCAGTGATGAGAGAGAGATTTTTCATGAATTTTTGAAAATTTTTTGGACCTAAGGAATATTTCCACAAAAAAGTTTGAAACTTTTTGCGTTATATCGCTAACAGACAAACTAATATGGCCTCCTTCCACCTATTGGTGGGTGAGGTAAACATAACAAAAACACTGCCCCCCCCCCCCCCAGCGCCGGGGTAAAACTGAAGTTTTTCAGCTGCTCAATAAGTGACAACAATAAACTTGTCCTCCATTTCTGATTATCTGTGGCGTCAGCAGGATCCAGTCTTGTGGAGAGTCTGAGCTGATAAGCTTTTGCAAAACAGCTCCATGCAGACATTTGGCCGAAATTGAAAACAGTCAGGCTGCATGAAGGCTGCTTCATGTTTGTTCTGAACACACCAAAAATGAAGGTTTTAAAAATGTTAATTTATGTACTGAAACAGTCCTCGACTTTCCGTCTGTCTCCTCAGCTATGGACCCATCCATCACGCTGTGGCAGTTCCTGCTTCACCTGCTGGAGGACCAGCGGCAGCGTCACCTGATTTCCTGGACAGGTGAGGATGGAGAGTTCAAGCTGCTGGATGCTGAGGAGGTGGCACGACTGTGGGGGCTCCGCAAAAACAAACACAACATGAACTACGACAAACTGAGCCGGGCACTGAGATACTACTACGACAAGGTACGCCTGATAATACTACTGTTACTGCAGCAGAACAAATACTACGTTACATCCAGGCTCATCTCTCTCTTTTTTTTTTTTGGTCTTTCAGAACATCATAAAGAAGGTGAGCGGCCAGAAGTTCGTCTATAAGTTTGTGAGTCAGCCCGACCCCTCCCTCCCTGATGGAGTACGCAGCACAGAGGATGGCCAGAGGAGGGACATCAGTGACTCAAACAACCAATTAAAAGGCCTTGGGGGTGTGACGTCAACCTGTCCAACAAAGGGCTTGCCCCAGGTACGTTCACATTTCCTTTATTTCCTGCAGGATGTTATGAATACAGTCTGATTGATTAATTGATTGCTTTCTTTCTTTCTGTCTCTCTCTGCATATATGGATGTATGTGTGTATCGCCAGCGCTCATCACCCAGCAGCTCCCAAAAGAGCTCCAGAAACGACTACATGAAGTCCGGCCTCTACTCCACCTTCACCATCCAATCCCTGCAGGCCTCACCCAACCCACGGCCAGTCAAATCAGAGCTCCTGCTGCAACAAGATCCCAGCCCCAAAGTTGATCGCACACCCAGAGAGGTAAATGGATTTGAACGTTACCCCCCGACCTTTCCTGAAGCCCAATACTCAGAAAAAAATGTCCACATGTAGACAAGAATGATCAAAACTAAATGAGCCTGTAGGCTTCACATTTGTACACTTTTTTTTTTTTTCTTACTGGTTCTTCATGATTGTTCTTCATGACTGCCCCCCTGCACTTTCTGTTTTATTACTGTTATGTACAGCTGCTGGACTTCGTATTTCACACTTCTTCAGGTCATAATGTGCCAGTGGCCTAATATTTTTTGGTTCTTGAATCAATCAAGAACCAAATAATCAATCATAAAATCACTAATGTGATTTTATGATTGATTAGATTGTTGGTTTGTTAACAGGATTACTCTAGAAGTTTTGAAAGGATCTGTATAGTTTTTTCTTTTTTTTTACCAGAGGTGGGGCTTGTCCCAAATTAGAAGTGACTAACTTCTGCAGTCGATCTACTTGGACTGATTGCAACAAGGTGAAATTTGACATTTCGTGTCAAGTCTTCACAAAGACGTATCAGAAGCTCCTGGTGGTGTTTACAAGCAGACGAATCCAGGTCCAGGGACTCAGTTCATTTATTTTTTAGAAGGTTTTTTCAGCCTTGGTGGAGGCAGCACGGTGCTGTGGTGGTTAGTACTGTTGCCTCACAGCAAGGAGTTCTGGGTTCAAATCCACCTTGGCCCTAGCCTTTCTTTGTAGAGTTTGCATGTTCTCCCCGTGTCTGTGTGGGTTTTCTCTGGGTACTCCGGTTTCCTCCCACAGTCCAAAGACTGGGGTTAGGTTAGTTGGTGATTCTAAATTGCCCATAGGTGTGAATGGTTGTCTGTCCCTGCGACAGGCTGGCGACCTGTACTGGATGTACCCTGCCTCTCACCCTGTGACAGCTGGGATAGGTTCCAGCCCCCCCTGAAGAGAATGGATGGATGCAGTCTTAGACAGCTTTCATATTTGATGTCATTTATTTCCCTTTTTGCGTCAGGGTAACTTTTCTCTTCCGTTCACCATCTTTGTACATTTAACCAGTGGAAAATTGAAGTCTGGCCAGCAGATGAACAAGTCAGTGTACAGCTAGTGCCAGTCCGGATAGGTGGGAATATTTGTGTCTTGAAGGACCTTTGGTGTAAAATTTTTGCCAAATCAGTCGACGTGTTGGTGTTACGGGTAATTATAGCACATCTTCATGGTCACGGTCATTACAAATAGATTACCAGTCAAAGCAATATTTAACTTGCTCTCTTGTTAATGTGCTAATGTTTTCATATATGATGAACAGTTGTGGCACACACATACACATGCATAAGAGCACGGATGCATACCTGTCCAATTCTGTTGTGGACAGCTGTGGAAAATCGTGTTTAAAAAAAAAATGTTTTTAAATGTGAGCACTCCTTCAGCTCTCCAAAAAAACATGACATTTATCCACTGAGAATCATGTTGTAAACTCTGAGCTCGGCTCCACTGATTCAGGGTCTTTGTTGCCTTGTTCCTCCACCTCAGGTGTGTGTGCTACCAGAGTCCAAATCCTCTCCGTCAGTAGGGAGTGCTGTAGACTCTGCTCTCCAGGTGATCGTCACTCAGACGTCTCCCTGTCCAACCCCGGCTCTCAGCCCACAGATACCAGCCAACCCCACCAGCCAATCGCAGGTCAGTGTGAAATCCCGCCCCCTACTTGGTTACTTGGTGGGATGAATTGTAGTTTGTTATACTTCCAAAATTGAATGCCTCAGTTGGCCTTATCAGGGATATCTGCTCTCAATGACATTATACAGATCCAAGACTAGAAAAAAATATTTTAAATGAAACCTGAGTTTTTGGCTCACAGGGATTACTTGTGCATGGATTGACTTCATTATCTGAAACTTTGTCAGTATTTAATATGAGCATCCACCACCAGAACTGTATAAATGAGACCGAAGAGCAGAATAGGTCCACTTTAGTAACGCGCTCGCCTCTGTTTTTCATTCCCAGAATCCTCCTGCTGCTCCTCTGAGCGACCCTCCCCAGATTTATCTCACCAACATGGGGGACCCGTCCTCCCTCACCTCCCTCATCCCTCTCGGATCAGTAGGGGGGGCGGTGAGCCCTGTTCCCCCTCCTCATGTGTCAATGGGCCCACAGGGCCCACAGCAGGAAGACTGTGGGGCAGTTACCAACCCCACCAGCTTTCCCTCTCACCACCCGCAGGCTGCTCCTCATCCAGCTCACCCTGCTCCTGTCTTTGTTATTATCAACCCACCTCCCCCTCAGCAGCAGCAGCAGCAACAGGTGCCCATGACAACTACTGCCCCTCCTCCCTCTGTCGCTCCTCTTCCCACTGCCCGTCCTCCTCCTCCTCCGCCCATCGTTATCAAGGAGGAGAACCTGCCTTCAGAGGCGGAGCTGCTGGAAATGGTGACACTGGAGGGGAAACAGGTGGAGGAGGTGAGAGGAGGAGGCAGTTCTCAGATGTTAATAAAAGGTTAACATTGTACTGAGGTGGTGCTTTCTGCTCTTCCGTCCAGGTTCCCCAGCTGATCTGTGGCACCGGAGAGTCCGAGCCTCCCCTCACCATTGTGGAGAGCCCACCTCCACCCTGCATGGAGGCTGTGGTTGGAGTTCAGCAGCAAGCAGAGGAGGGGAGGGCAGAGGGGAAGGACATGCTAACAGGTAACAGGAAAGCATTTTATGTGATCTCTCTGACTGTCTGAGGAAAGAGTTTTTCTCTGGGTGGAGCCTGTGGAGACCACCACCTCCATCAAACTGTTGCTAGGATACAGACTAAACATCCAGAGGCACTCTTCATAATTTCAATCTTCAGTCATGTTTCTCTTTCCTCCCACCTGACTGCATGAAAGCTGGCTCTGGAACTGGAGCCAGACTGGACACGCTGGGAGAGGTGGTGAAGAAATTACACTAAAGATGTTAGACATCCTGAACAACTGTGATCACCCACTGTGTAACGTCTTTATGGAACAAAAGGGGCATCACGGAGAGATACAGAAAATCACTGGGCTTTTTAATTCTCATACAGACAGTAGATGAGCTCTGTCAGACTTTCCCACTGGGATCATTAAGTTATTCTTATTTTTATGTCTGCTCCGATAATCAGTTGAATTCCACTCCTGCTTTTTGTTTTTGTCAGATCCCGCCATCGCCCCGGTGACGTCCTCCTCAGCGGTGACCTCTCCAACAGCTTCATCCTCAGACGCCGTTCCTCCCAAACCAAAGAAGCCGCGGGGCCTGGAGCTACCCTCCTCTCCCTCCCTGCCCCCCGGCCTCTCCCTGGATAAGGTCTGCAACACTCAGACCGCAGTAATTCACAATATCACATGTAAAGGTTGAAGGACTTCACAGACATAAAAACCTGTTTTGTTTGGGGTCATAAAGAGCAAAAGTTGAATCCCCAGTTTTTCTCAGTGACAAGTATTAAGTTTGCATATAAAATCAATCAGTTACTCCCACCCGACCCCCTCAGAATCAGCTGATTTTTTTTTTTTTCTTTTTTCATGAAACCATGCAAAACTTTACCTTCATACTGTGATTTTTTTTTCCTTTCTCCATTTTTAGTCCCCTGAAGTGCATCCCAGGTTCAGATGAAATTTTGCACTTTCTTGTCCACCTTAATTTTCTCCAGCATTTTTGGGTCTTCACAACTTCATAAAAAACAAAACATATTCACATGAAATTTTCAGGACTGAAAAACAAATTTAAGCTCTGCTAAAATCAGTTGTACACAAAAAGCCACGCGTCACAGTATAACGACAAAATCTCATTTCTGTTCAACTTTGAGCATCATCTGCACAAAGGCTCATTTTGAGTCCGGAAAAACACTGATATTCCCACTTCAGCACAAATATCCAATTTAAATCCCTTCATCTTCCTAAGGTTTATTACTTATAGATTCAGGGACAAAAACAAGGTTTTATTAAAAGGTTTTGAATTAGGGAGACAGCTGTGCAGTTATTTCTATCAAGAACAAAGCGACAATAACAAAAAGCTCTTGATGCTTGGGAATCAGTCCAAACACAAACTCCTTTCCACGCAGCAGTAAACCACACTGCCAGACTGCCCACTGACACTGACTCTTCACAGCTTTTGGACTCAGTGCTGTTTGCTGTGTGGAGTCAGCTGTGCGCTGACTCTGCATGAGAAAAGGATTATGGCACCGGAGTCAGGGAGAGAGAGAGATCGGTACACACTGTATAATTTTTTTTAGGGGTTACCAAAAATGTATTAACACAGGAAAAAAGCTGAAGATAGTTTGTGTGATGTGTCCTCGAGTTGTTATCATGACTGCACCGAGACGGATGTGATATGTAAACAAAAAGCATAGTAACCTCAGCCGTGCGTCACAGACTGTGATTCATAGGTTTTATCACTGTGCAGTCTGTTTGTTAGATTGTGACGCACAACGTGGCTCATAAAGGAATCTATCTGCTGAAATCTCACAGGGACTGAGAGCTTCAGCTCCGACTCTCTGCTGCTTTGTGATTTCTGACTTTTGAAAAGACTTTTTGGACTCTGACGTCTGACAAATACTCACCACTCTCATACTCAGAACTATTTACCTTTTTATTCAAAAAAGACCTTTTTATTTTTCTGCAAAATTTTGGATTATGGTTACGTCTCATCAGAGATCAAATCTTTTAGGTGCAAAACATCAAACAATGTTTGCAGCTTCAGAAAAATGAGACTTTGTTTGTTCAAACTTTCAATTTAAAAGAAAAAACATGAAAAGTTTGATAAAACTACAAGAAATCGAAATTAAGTAAATGTAACTAAATTATTTGAAATGATTTTATTTAAAGTTTCCTGGAAAAGGCAAATATGCTCTTTACAGTGTATATGTATGTGCATCTGTTTCGTGCAGCATCAGTAGAGAGTGTGTTATTGCATCTGTGTGCATTCCAGTGTATGTGTGAATGATGGCGAGGTGTTTGGAGGTAAATCTGTGGTGTTACTTCCTGTTCCTCCCGCAGGTGAATGCAGCCGTTAACAGTTTATTGGCTCCCGGATCTGCGACCAACACGCTCACCCCGACCGTCATCACCTCCCACGCTCTGGTAAAACACCCGTCTGTCTGCGTGTGGCACGTGTGCTTTCTTTATTAATATAGACGTCTGTTCACAACTTGGAGAAATGTGTTGGTCTAGCAGTTACCCTCCTTACATCACTGCTGCTGACAGCAAGCCGAGCCAAACACTTTCCTCTACAGCACAACAGACCTTGAATTCTCTGGAACATCAGTTATTGTTTTTTTCTCCCCTTTTTGTTCTGTGGAACCTGTAAAAAAACAAAAAAACAAACTCCGCAGAGTAAAACTAGCACATCACAACTATTCACAGTGATCTCTGAAGAATATTCCCACTGTAAATCAGACTGTGTTTTTTCCTGCAGAGTTCATCCCTGTTAAGCACTCTTGTTTCTGTCCACCTGTTCTTCCAGACTCCGGTCCTGTTGACTCCCAGCCCTCTTCCCTCCACCATCCACTTCTGGAGCACGCTCAGCCCCATCGCTCCTCGATCGCCAGCTAAACTCTCCTTCCAGGTAAATACACCGAGCCCGCTGCACACAACTGTGACATAAAAAGTGCAATAAATTTAATTTTGGTGCCAAAAATGCTTCACAGTAAGATCTTTAATCAGCTGTAAACATCTGCAGGAGTCATAACTATGCTGGTGAGAGCAAAGAGAATCAGTTTGTGGATTTTATCCCATCAGGTGAATAAACTTGAGTTCAGTTTATCAGCAGTAAACTGAAAGAGGAGCGAGTGTGCTGAAATCTAAAGCATTTAGAGCTGGTTCTCAACATAAACTGCTTTTCTTTTCAAATCTAATCTGTAGGTGGTTCACAGGTTTGCAGAGCTCATGCTGAGCTTTTGCTTACAGCCACACGTGCTTCAGTGTTTCACAGGTTTGTGTGCAGGGTTGGTAAATGAAACCACACAGCAGCTTCAGGTTCACTGAAAATTCACACGTTTGTGCAACAAGTTTGCAGTTCTGCTTGCGATACTGTCATGCAAACTGGTTCACATTAAACATCTCAACAGCTGATGGAAAGTTTAGTCACTGAGGTGCTTGTTTACACCAGAGGGGCAATCCTAATGCCTGTGGTAATCCCCTTCCTTCTGCATTAATTCATCTCTGATTAAAAGCCATTTGTCTTCATTATAATTCCTTTATCGTGGTATACACGTTTTCTGTTAAGTGTCACATTAAATTATAAACTTGTATTTATTTTCAGTTTAGCAGCCACATTTCCAACTAACAAAAACATAAAAGCAGGAAAATTCTCCAGAAGTGACTGGTTACAAGTACAGACTGTTTAAAAGACGCGTGTAGCCACCGTGCTCTCGCTCTGCATTTTTGAAACCTCAGTGTTAGCGTTTTGGCTGCTGCCGTATTGTCGTTGCTGTTGCCAGCAAACTGCAGTCATAGACTGTATGAATGCATCACACAGACTACAAACTCAGTCTATGAGCTGCATCTCTTTAACAGGCAGTATAATCTGTCAATCAGAGTAGCCATGTCACTGTAGAATATAATAGAAAGCCTTTATTGTCATTGTACTTCAGAAATATTTGAGGTTTGGTTGAGTTATTTTGTACAGAACCAAACAGGTGCAGTGGAGTAAAAGCATTTAAGAACAATAAAGGCTTAAATAATAAACTCTAAGAAGAATAGAGGCAGTTACAAAGGAGACATGCACACCTGCACATTCAGGATGTGACTGCACTTAAAGTGATGCCATTCACTAATTGTTAATTAGAATTTTACGTTTGTAGGGCCTTTGTTTATTTACAGGAGTTGAAAGCTGTGATAGCGCAGGGGAAGAAACTGTTTCTAAGTTTGTTTATCCGGACCTTTGTTCACCTGTACTGCTGTCCAGGGTGAGAAGAGTCTTTAATTCTTTTTCTTGTCCTGCTGAGACACGAAGAACTGGAGACGTCCTCCGGGGAGAGCAGTGGGTTCTCCGGGAAGTGTCGCTGAACCTCTGCGCAGCTTTCCACACAACGATGCTGCGATGCAGTGCGTCAGTACACTTCTCAGCGGTAGAAGACCGCCAACAACTAGCAACACTGTGGTTTTTGTACCAGGGTGTAAACATGCTTTTTAATGGTGTAAAGCTGGGAGTCTGTGCGTTAACACGCTTCTCAGAGCTTCGTCTACCGCCACACTTGGTCTCATAGTGGGAATAGAAGTGGATTTGTGGATGACCGTCAGAGGGGGCGATGCCCTTATCTTCACTTATTTGCTGTTGAAGGCCATCATCACAGAGTCTGAAAAGTACAAAAACTGCTTTTCAGGACAGCCCTGCACAAGCTCCTCTACCAGACACACACACGCGCGCGCACACACACACACACACACACACACACACACACACACACACACACACACACACACACACACACACACACACACACAGACAGACAGACAGACACTATGCACTGCAGGTACCTGAATCTAATCCAGGGTGCACACACACACACACGCGCGCGCATACTGTGTAAGGGCTTGTGTTGGCATAATGCATTCACTGACCTTCAGCCTTAATCTGAGTGTATTTCTAAGCCTGAATCCTCAAACCAGGTCTGACACCTTCAGGTTGTCCAAAGTGAGAAGGAGGCGTCCTCACATGATCTAAAGTGCACAAAGTCCCCACAGTGATGGATGTACACGAGCACACACAGAGCTAGTTGGTGTGTCTGCAGGTTTCTGGCCGAGCTTGAAGTCCGTCTGTTATCCGTTAGTAAAGGTTCAGTTCACTCAGTCCATAAACAACAGCATATTCTGTCTTCGCTCTGATGGAATTGTAATAATGATCATAATGCTCTAAAATACACTGCACATTATCTTGTTACAATGGGACCTGTCAAGATGTGAGTTATATTAGACAGCCATTGAACAGTCAGCGCTTGAAATTGATGTGTTGGAGGCAGAAAAAATGGGCAGTGTGAGGATTTAAGCCAAAAAATATTGCAGTTTATCTTTTTTTTTTTTTTAGGACCTCAGAAATTGGTGTGAAAAAGGACTTGAGCCCAAAGTAACACCTGCATACAGTCTAAACCTTTATCAAAAACAAAAGGCTTTTATTATAATTTTTAAAAAGCAGCATGTGTGACACTAACCAGAAATAATTAAAAGTGTTTGCATGAAAATGATGGAAATTATTATTTAATGATTGCTTTTCCTGATTCAGCTGTCCCTGTGTGCACAGTTTAATTCTATAGGTGGTTTAATTCTTTAAACACAGCATTGATTTGTCTGTAAGCAGCAGCGTTGAATCATTTCTTCTTCTGCTCTGAAACAAAGAGCTCTAAGCTTTTATTCACGTTTACGTCGTGATGCCGTGATGCTTTGTCGCCTCTTTGTGGCGCAGCTAAAAACTGCAGGAGGTCAAAACGCTGCAGCTCCTCAGTAACATTTTTCAGGAACTGCTGTTTTAACCCCTGTTTAAGTCTTCAGTGAGTGGGAAGGTGCTCAGCTGGTTCTTTATCGTGCAAGATGAGCATTTAAGCTGCAAGTCTGAAGAAACCGAGTCGAGAGTTTTGCTTTGTGTAAATGGATAAAATGCTATTGATTAAAGTGTCAGGAGCTTGAATAACATTACTGCATGTGTTCAGGAATTGGACATATGTGCAGGTATGAAGGTTAAATATAAATTAATCTTTTTAGATGCTCTAGTGAAATCGGAGCGTGAAGCTCCACATTTTAGCATTTGAATCCAGTTTTTCCAAGTTGTGGTTAAGGGGGCCAGCTAGTGCTAGAGTCCTGTGGCTTGACATTATGAGTGCTATATTATACTTTACAGGAAAAGTGTTGATTTTAGCAAAAAGAAAATAATTTATTTGATTAGTTTTGATTGATTAATCATTCAAAATTGAAATTTTGGGAGTAAAAAGCAGTAAATTGGGTGTTAAGTAAGAGTAATATTTCATATACTGCCATCAGTATGCATCAAGTTTCCTAGAAAGCATAAAGAATAATCAGTACCAACCTGTGGCGAATGTTCTGTTTTTCAGCTGAAAAGCAGCTGATTTTTAGCAAGTTAGCAGGATATTTTCTAAAATTCCTCCAAAATAAAACCTCAAGTTCTCACCTCTGATGTCTTTTTGTCTGTCCCTTCTCAGTTTCCCTCTAACGGCAGTAATCAAATCCACATCCCGGCTCTGAGCGTCGACGGCCTCTCCACCCCCGTGGTTCTCTCCCCCGGCCCCCAGAAGCCCTGAGCTCCCCGCCCGCCTCACGCAGCTCCTCGCTGGGCACAACCACGCCTGACGATCCCCTTGGGCTCGTCGGAGGAAAAGCTCGATCTGGACTGACTCTGAAATGCATCACTAAAAACCTGAAACCATGAGAAGTTTAGGCCGCATCGCCTGACTGCTTACTGGTAGGTGTGATGGTTTGTGTGGACCAGAGGATCAGTCAGACAGGACTCACACTTTGGTGAATGTCGGCGCCTCCACCGATTCTCACACTTTAACAGGTGGGAATCGGTGCTTTGTCCTCCTCACACCTGCCCGTCATTTCTTTCATAGTTTTGTACTCAAACACTATGACAGCAGACTCCAAACAAGACGCTTCTCTGGACTTGAACTCGTCACGAGAAGCCGGCGTTTGGACGGAAACTACACCTAAAGAGAGGCCGCGATAAGACAGAGGGATGTTTTTTTTTTTTCTACTGGTGTTTTTTTGAAACCTGTCGTTTCATTTCTTTCTATAATGTGAGGTCTTTACCTTACAGTGTAAAAGTGCCCTGACGTGACTGTTGTGATTTGGCACCGTTTTAAAAAAAAACTGAACTAACAGATTAACTTTGAAGATGGTTTTTGTAAACTGACAGTGACACAGCGTCCGTTTTCAAACGGTTTGTAACTGAGGGAGAAAAGCTGGAGTCGGATCTCATTTGAGTTTTAATGTTTTCTCTGAGTCACTAACTGATGGAGGAGTGGAGGGGGGGGCGAGACTCAGACAGGAGAGACGTTTTTCAGTTATATGAGTCTCGCGAACGTTCACGGGGAAGTCTGAAAAAGGATCCGCCGTCCTCCATAATCGCAGATCTTTCTGGTGGGATCTTTTCAGGGCTTTTTGCTCATTGTTATTCTTTTTTTTTTTTTTTTTAATTAAGAGGTTATTTATTTCTCTCTTTTTTTTCGATGCACCTTTTTTCTGCAGATTCTTTAAAGTTTGACTGTTTGACAGTCGTTTTTTTTTTTTTTTTTGATGAAGCTCCCAGGTGACCCTTTTCCAGTTGGAATTTAATTTCAGCACCAACAGTGACATTTTATAAACTCACCTCTGCTGGATTTCTTCATAAACGACTTTCAGAGCCATTTAAGGGTTTTTGCTTTGCTCTTATTGGCCGCTTTTAAAGGCCACGCCTTTCTCCACTTATGCATGGCCTGTTTTTCGGACTGAACTCCTCAGCAGCAGTTTGAACTGACCAATCACAGAGGATGAAGATGACGGTGGACCTGAGGTTTTTCACAGCCAAGTTCTTTCTCTATAGAAGTCTCTAAATGTGACAGATTGTATATTTTCTCAGAGTTTAATGTCCAAACTGAACTGACGTGTCTGTCAGCCTCGATCTAAAGGTTTTTACTGAGGACAGAGTCACATTCCTTTGGCTTTAAAATACCGATAGGTGAGTCTGCGCTACTGATTTAACCGCTGGTTTTCATTTTAATCTCAGCAATCATTCCAGAGCTGCAGCGGATTTTATTTGAGCAGCTCTCATAAACAAATGTTTGGTTCCTGAAAGTTTCTGAGTTATAAATCTGCAGTGATGTTGCCACAAGTTGCAAGAGTCACATTTATCATTCTCAGACACTAACTCAAGTGGAAATGTGATGTTTACAAGACAGCTTTTAATATTTTGAAAGCTTTTTCCGTGGAAAACGCCCAACATGATGACACTCGGTCATACAGGTGCTCATAAATGAAACATTTCATCTCCTTTGAGCAATTTGTGTTCAATAAATAATCAGAACAGGGTGAGTCCAAGTTTACATCCTTGTTTACATCAATCCAAAACTTCAAAATAATAAAATTAGAGCCACGTAAGAAAAGCATCAATTGGTTTCTTGTGTGAACATCGAACAAGAAAATGTTCTGTATTTTTCTTTTATGACTTAAACAAGTATTTGATGGGAACTCAGGAGGAAATCAGGGGACATTCACTGATGGCAGGGCCTGATTAGCTGTTGTATACCTTCCAGGGTCATTATAGTTAACTAAGTCTAGGTGTGGAAAAAAAGTTCAGTTAACTAAAATTGTAAAAACTAACCTTGAGGAAAATAAACTCAAATAAAATACAAATGTACAGGAAATATCTGGTTTTAGTCTCTGTCAGTTTGGTCACATTTGCTATCTCAACCAGCCTGATGAGGCTTTGGTGCATCTGTTTACCCAGTGAGTTTAAAATCCTTCTCCTTAAACAAGGTCATGAATAATCAGACCCCATCAGAGCTTAAAGACCTCATATCACCCCAACAGAACACTTCTCTCTCAGCCTGCTGGCTTACTTGTGGTTCCTCGGATACTTCAGAGTAGAATGGGAGGCAGAGCCTTCAGCTTTCAGGCCCCTCTTCTGTGGAACCAGCTCCCAGTTTGGGTTCAGGAGACAGACACCCTCTCTATTTTTAGACTTAAAACCTTCCCCTCTGTTATCCTGCTATAGGCTCAGGCTGCTGGACAACTTCCCATGATGCACTGTTTCTTCTTTATTCCCATCTTTTCACTCTGTTGCATGTCACAGCCTTTTCTATCGTTTCTCGAGCCACCCCTCCCTGAGCCTTGTCCTTCTGGAGATCTCTTCCTCCCCGGCATTGCCAAGTGCTGCTCACAGGAGATCAGCTGATTTATTGGGGTTTTCTCTCTGACACTGTAGGCTCTTTACTTTTTAGTGTAAAGTGCCTGTGGTTTTAATTTAGTGCCGTATGAATGAAATTGAATTGACAAGAAAGAAAACTGAAACCTTTAAAAACAAAACATTTTTTTATTCATAAAAACTAAACTGAAGCAAGCAGCTTAAGTGAAACCAAACTGAACTCAAACCTAATTAACTAAAAGCAGAATTATGTTAAATGTGATTTATCCACTTCACAAGTTCACAAGATTTTAACTCTGTTGAAAAAAAAAATTATCAGACAATCCCAACAGGAAAAGAAAAAAGATCCTCGCTGGTCAAATTTGTTAATTTTTTCAAGACTGAATTTTCAGGCATGCATTTGTATGATGTATTTTGTTATACGCACACCAGGGGGCGCTGCCCATTACACAGCAGTAATGGAATCCCTGCTAGTCGGGGACTCTTATCTGACCCTCAGAAAGGAAACAAATATGAGTTTACCGAACATGATTAACGAACCTGCAGGAGGCTTACGTCCATGAGAACGGTGATCAGATGGATTTTGTGCAGCTTTTAGCTTCGTTCAGTAGAAACACTGTAATCACACTCAGACCATTTCCCTGTCAGTTTACCACCTGATCTGATAGTTGATAGGTTCAGATCATTTTAAAAACTCAGAGAACAAACACACAACTCATTTCAACTTGCGCAAGGAGGAGAGATCCGTTCCTTGAACTCAGCTCTCAGCTGAGCGGAAGTTATCTGTCCTGGCGAACTGCTTCCTGCGCAGCGCTTTTATTCGGATTTTCACAATAAGATCACGTGGGTTACATCAAACACAGTTTACAACATGTAATAAACAACATTCTTGGCTTTTTCCTTACCATATATGGTCGTAAGCATACTGTGACATGTGCGCATGTAACATGGCGTATACGAGACACGTATCCTATATGTGTTCTCTGCAGGCTGAGAGCAGCCTGCAGGTAACTACAACTTCCTTTGTAAGAAATACCACCACGTGTTCCCATTTCAAACATAAAAACAGTATCATATGTACATAAAACAACTTATAGAAAATATACAAACAGAAGATATGATAATTTATAATAAACAGAATGGAATTTATACCATAACTCCAACATTTCCCCCCTGTTTATCATAACTTCACTGGCATCTTTTTCCCACACCACACCACTTGCTTGCACATTTTCAGTGTGGGTTTCATTCATTGCCAAATATTTACATATTTACAAAATATCTGCAGTCATTTCAGCGTCTTGGTTGACCATCTGAAGCTGCAAATATGACACAACATAACCAATAAAAATATTTGTTATCATGGATCTGATGCAGGGCAGAATGCACATTGTAAACACACAAATCAACACTAACACACACAAACAGGAGTCAGGCATTTCAACAATACCTGCCACCAAGTTCCCGCATTTAGCCAGGAAAACCAATCACTCTGGCTTTCCTGAGTGTGCTGTTGTACATATTTTTGTAATTCAGTCAGTCTGTCGAGTGCCTCCCTTATGGCTCCACCAGCATTATCTTCATCTGGGATGTAAGTACAACATGTCTTACCAATAATCTTACACACGCCACCCTGGGACGCTGTCAAAAGATCTAATACTATCCTGTTTTGCATCACCATTGCTCTGAGTGAACTTAACTCTTTTAAAGTTCCTTGTCCTAGAGCTATGGTTGTATTTACCAGACGTAATATTACATAGCGATTTATTTCCACTTGGTCACGCACAAATCCCAGTCCAATTCCTGGAAAGATAGACTGGGCAATCTTCGCTCCGACTCCCCAAATCCGGAGCTCCTCTGGGACTTCTGAATGGCTCGTGAGCCACTCTCCAACCTGTCGCTTCGTCTTGTGATGTGTATGACTGGCCTGGTACTGCATGAAAAAGACATGATCTGACACATATGCAACACTACACAGGCCTCCCCAATCTGGGGGAAGGGACACGTATGCTTTGTGACCACAGATGAAATACCAGTCCGCTAACACTCTTGTTCCCTTGGGTCCTGGTGCTACTCGTGAGCACTGACTCAGCTCTCCAGTGTCCATCTGTATTCTGTAGGCCAGGTCAGACTGACATTCCTTCCTCCGTACAGTTAGATTATTATAACAAGCAATATTTTGAGGCAGGTCAGGCATTGTCTCTCATCTGTTGGTGGACAGTACGAATAGGTAGCATTACAGAGAGTGGCTGGTAATCTACCCACCTTGATGGTTCCATTTGCTATAACACATGCTGGAAAAGCTTTCTCTGGCAAATGATTCAACATTAGCACCTCAAGAAGGGGGTTAGCTAACTGGGGCCAAGTGAGTAAATCTGTTAACATAGAACAGTTTCTATTAATAGGAGAACTTATCCCCTTTACATTAAGAATTGTGGTAAAATTTGCTTCACTCCATTTAGCTCTTCTCCCTGGATGTGTAGCCAACCCATAGAGACACCATGAGTGCTCCCAGCTAACATTGTAAGGCCTCAGTCCAGTATTGTGTCCTGCCACTGGCATATGTGCACACACACACAACAATTTGTCCAATTATTAACATGAGCTGTGACGTTCATTAACTGCCAC
This sequence comes from Archocentrus centrarchus, assembly GCF_007364275.1. Lineage (NCBI taxonomy): Eukaryota > Metazoa > Chordata > Actinopteri > Cichliformes > Cichlidae > Archocentrus > Archocentrus centrarchus. Next base: position 4,764,127 of record NC_044352.1, on the reverse strand, counting down.
CATTCATTGGTTGCATATTCATGTGGGTACTGGGTGTAATTTAATGAAGATGTTCCTCCTAAAATTAGCAGTGTGCTCACGCTGAAAATAATTATGAGGCTGCAGAAGGGCGCCATTCTAAAGGAGTAGGGATCAGTTGTTGTCTTCACTGGGTTGAGACGAAAAAACCACTATAAGGAATTTCCCCCTTTGTAACCAGACTTCCACCTTTACTCCGAAGTAAGTGGCTCCACCTTCTTGCAGTGACTCAGATGAATCCACGTAGATCTTTCAGCGATTTTCACTGCTGTTGGTGTGGTCAGTAGAACTTGATATGGACCGTCCCACCTCGGGTTTGACCAGCACTTCCATTTGATGACCTTGACCAGCACCCAGTCTCCTGGCTGTATCAGTGGCACCTGTGAAGAGAGAAGCTTCTGGCCGCTTGTTAGCATCAGTTGTTTGCTTTATAAAAATTTCCTCATCCACTCACTCAAATCACAGCTCTCTTCTGCCTTCTATTACAATGAATATATTTCTTATGAATATAATATATATATGCACCAGTGTATACTTTATACATCTCTTATTTTCTTTAGTTTTAATATACCTTTTATTTTCTATATATTTGATTATATTAGATTATGTTATTTTCATTTTAGTAAGTTTTGACTTTTTATTATATGGCACTAAACAGGAGTGACCCTCCAATCTCATTGTATATCCTATATAATGACAGTAAAACCATTCTATTCTATTTCATACGGAGTAAGTCCTAATTCTGATGGTGTTATGCGCATGTACATTTCCACTAATAACAAAACTTTAACCCAAGAAAGTCCTGTCTCCTCATAACATTTGGCCAGTTTGTTTTTCAAAGTATCATTCTTAGTATCCCCCCTTTGGAGACATGGTCTGACCCATGACTCCATTTTTGCAAACCAAGGGAAGGCAGACAAGGTTTTTTTTTTTTCTTTCTTTCTTTGAAGAAACCATCCACGAAGGGTGGAGGTACACTTAGCTCAAAAACGACACTCCTCCAGAGTAGCAAAGGCTTGAATCCCTGAAACAGAGGATCAGAGCCAACATGGTTGACACCATCAGGTAATCTGTGAAAGGAGCCACAAAAAAATGGCATGTGGATTAGGTACTATAGGGGCTCTGGGAACAGCCCTATTTTTAACTCCACAGGGAAAAAAGGAATAGAAACGGGAGAAGACATGAAACAATAACTCCAGTAGCCAATAAGGAGTTAAATACTTGTGTTATGCCAGCAACAGCCTCTGGTTTAAGAGGATATTGTTTTTAACAAGGGCAAAAAGCAGATTTCAGTCTGATAAAAGGTTCACAGTCCCTAATAGGGCCTACATCATACTTTGGCATAAAATCAGAATTAGGACTCACCAAATTGCGTATTTCATCTAAATTTTTTAGAAAAATGAATTTTGACTTAGTTTCCACTGGTAGATATAATCGGACAAAGTTAGACTTAATTTTACTCCTGGAAGCTAAAACATTTTAGGCACTAAAAGACTGGGTGAACAGTTGTCCTGACTATTTTTCCTGAGCTTGGAACTGCAAAACTTATTTAACTGTATTCCCAGATGTGGACATTGAATAGATGTGGTGTCCACTTTAACTTAAATGAAACAAATAATGCATATTCACGGACAGTAGAATTTGTTGCTCCCGAATCAACCAAAAAAGAAAAATTTTCCCATTTACAATTAAATTTAGCATAAGCATTTTCCTATGCAATTCCAATGCAACTGTACATGGATGCATTAAAATAATATGTTACAGGAAACCTGCTGAGCAGGTTGCTGCACGTGTGCTAGACTGTGTGTTAGACGCCAGTAATGAATGAGTGTGTGTGTGTGTGTGTGTGTGTGTGATATCTCACTTCCCTTTTCTGCTGATCAGGCAACTCGCCTTCATCTGACTTGTCTGAAGTCCTCCTCTCCGATCAGTGTGACACAGTCTGGTTAGTCCGTGTTCCCTTCACCAGTCTTGGGCATTCGTTTCACCAATGACCCATCAGGCTGCAGTTGTAACATCTGTCATCTCGACGCACCTGGAAAAGTCACCCCTTCTTCTTCCACGGGCAACACTTTACCTAGTGACAACGATTCAGTACAGAGTCAATGTTGCTGTTCTCTGTCAGCATCTTATTTGTCCTTTTTTCTTCTGGTGGTTCTTCTTCTCATTAACCATCTCCTGCGCATGCTGCTCAGTTCAGTGTGACGGCTGTCACACTTCAGGTCTCTGCTCTGAGCAGCCGATCTGGTCTGTCTCCATACAGGAGAGAGCAGTATTAAGGGCTCTTCTGAGGTGGAGCTGTACTGCTTGTCTGCAGGTTGTGGTGCAGTAGCGACTCAATGAAGAGGTGGAGGTGGTGGGTCTCGTTTTTACCGACAATCATTCTGGTCCAGACGATGTCTGATCAGAGGGCAGGAGTCCAGATCTGGGTCAGAGATTTTCAGCGCTTATAAATTTGCCTGCAAAAAGGGCACAGAGAGATGAGGTATCACAAGTAACAACAAATGGAGTTGGCCCCAAAACCGCCACTCCATTAATTGGGACTTCAGCTGTTCTGCTGCTCAAGTTCTGCTAAGATCTCGCTCTACACCGACTTCTTTAACTATTAATTTTCTATTCCTACATTCCCATTTCCATTTTCCTTAACACTCAAACATTTCATTTGTTTTTCATATTTAGTCGTTTTACAAATTTTCACTTTTTTCTGCACACTCTAACCCAAAAATTTACAGATCCCAAATATTTGGATCCATATCTCTATCTCATTTTCATGTGGCACTGTCAGGGGAAGGGTTAACATCACTGCTCTAAGATCCCATTTTTCCTAGTGAGACGTCTCTCACAAGTTTTCTTCAATGTCTAGAAAACAAAGAAAAAGATCACATTCAATGAGGCCTAATCACCTTAAGTCAAACAACTTATCTTTAACCTCTTTTACACGTGCCTCAGTCTGCGTGCCACCCACTTGCTGGTGGGTGTTACGGCCGTGCCTCTAAGGCAGGGTTGTTGAATCCAGGCAGCTGTCCAACAAAGAAGTGAAAATTCGAGTTCCTCAATTTGCAAATGCAAGAGGACTGAAGCTTTTTTTTCTTCAGCTGGGCCAGAGACTTGTCACTCTTTGTGGAAAAACTCACTGGATCTTACCAACAATCACCAAAATTGTTCTAGAAATGTATTTATCAAATGAGGCAGAGAAGATTCCTTTACATACTTTATCACTCGTGCAAGGATTAGTCACATACATACATTCCTGAGTATGTATATGAATTCTGCCTGTTACAGAGAAACACAATGCACCTATATCTTTTTACACCCCCCTGTTCTCCCCTCCTTAACCCTTCCATAAAGAAGAGGAGATCCTCCCCCAGTTACATGTCCCTACATAAAAGACTAACCAAAGGACAATAAAACTAACAAATGTGACCCCCATTAACACAGGAGATCCTGAGGGAGGAAGGGTGTGTGTAGGTTACAGATAAGGGAATGCTCATCTGGACAGTTTTTACAACCTACATTGATTCAATTCTATAGAATGCATGTGGATTATTTTTATAGCAAATTAAACATGCTCTAAAAATTTTATTTTTTATTTATTTTTTTTTTAAATATTTATTAAAACCTTTTACATTTAAATATTTACTTATCTTTACCATTCCCCCCTGTTGAGGCATGGTAAGGCCCATGGCTCAATAATGCTACAGTTGTTTTTTTGTTGTTTTTTTTTTTTTTTTTCCCTAAAAGATAGATATCGCCTCATCCTTCCTGCTGTTAAATTTTATTACTGCACTAAATCCCCCTCCTCCTCAACCTGTAAATTACCATCTGCCCCCTGTAACTGCGGGGGAGATGCTTGGGCTGGGGGAGATGGTTGAGGTGGGGGTTGCACCCTACATCCTCAGCCCTTAACAAAGCAGCAAGTTTCTTTGTTTTACCTTCTTTTGTTCTCTACACACTGCCCTTTTTTCTGCCTGCTCCAACCACGTTTTTGCCACCATTAACTCTTTCTTTTTCAACTTTCCTCTTCCCTTCTTTTGTTACCACACTTATTTTTAAATCTCCCACCAAAGTTTCATATTCTCTTAACTCCAACTTTCCACTAAGACCATACTTTTACTTCCATTTATCACAAAATGTGCTGCCCACATGCTGTCCATGCATTTTAAATCCCCTTCTAGGGCAGGCTTACTCAGTTTACTGTTCATAATCCCCATTTTACTTCCCGTGCTTTGTCCCGATCGGACCACGTGTCCTTCTGGGACCTAATAACAAATCCGCCCGTCACTGTGTACTTCAACAGGCCGTAAAGTTCGTTGGCACCCGTAGGGTATCCCTTCACGCTGCTGCTTCCACGTCAAAAGGCGGCGTTCAAGCTCTCATTCACTCACATTCACACACACATACGCGTATTTTCGGCGCCTATTTTAAATCTCTAAAATCCGAATTTGGGAAACCTCTCTTCCTGGCGAGAGTTGCCTATTTACTTTCTTTTTATTACCAAAAGTAAACCCCACAGTACCGTCTTCTCAGCGTGTGCAGCCTGCCATTCCCAATGCAGCGTAACCACTGAGGATAACCAATTTTCTCCAGCCCGAAGCAGACCTATACCTCACTGGTCCAGAAATCTGGACCAAGGTTCAGAAGTATAGCGGTAACCACTGGAGTTCTTTTTTTACGTTCTTCCAACCTGAGCAGACCTGTGTGTTTCTGAACCGAAAACCACAGCGGTAACTATCGGATAAAACGGACTCCTTTCGGCGAGCCTACCTAATTTATAACGCGCGGCTTTCACATACCTGTGTTACAGTTGGTGTTACGTCCCCTCGGACTCCGGGAGAGCGATGAACGGCGCTGGAGGAGCGAAGCTAATCACCGGCCTGAAGACGAATTCACGGTTCAGGACTTCTCGTCAGGTCAACTGATGATCCTGGCTGTCAGACAGTCTTCGGTGTTCGTCTCCTCCAGCGTCAGTCAGCAACTGTCCCGCTCCGGCTCTCGAAGGACCAAAAAATGATAGGTTCAGATCATTTTAAAAACTCAGAGAACAAACACACAACTCATTTCAACTTGCGCAAGGAGGAGAGATCCGTTCCTTGAACTCAGCTCTCAGCTGAGCGGAAGTTATCTGTCCTGGCGAACTGCTTCCTGCGCAGCGCTTTTATTCGGATTTTCACAATAAGATCACGTGGGTTACATCAAACACAGTTTACAACATGTAATAAACAACATTCTTGGCTTTTTCCTTACCATATATGGTCGTAAGCATACTGTGACATGTGCGCATGTAACATGGCGTATACGAGACACGTATCCTATATGTGTTCTCTGCAGGCTGAGAGCAGCCTGCAGGTAACTACAACTTCCTTTGTAAGAAATACCACCACGTGTTCCCATTTCAAACATAAAAACAGTATCATATGTACATAAAACAACTTATAGAAAATATACAAACAGAAGATATGATAATTTATAATAAACAGAATGGAATTTATACCATAACTCCAACAATAGTCTGCTCTCTCAGATGACCTGGTCTTAAGAATCAGTTGCACTGGATTTACATGCAGATGTGATGGAACTTGTGGCGACATCAGAAACCTGCAGAAAGACCAAAAAAAAAAAGAATTCATGAAGTTGTTTATTTGTTTTTTTGGGGGGTTTTGTTTGTTTTGTTTCTTCAGACACTGACTCATGTTCCTCTAAGACAAAACACAAAGAAAAAGACTGTTGTTGTTATTGTTGTTGTTGTTCTCGTTATTTCTAATGCTAGCTGTGGTTGCCACGGTAACCTGACCCGACTGTTGCCGCCCTGCAGGTTGCTGTTGTTGTTGCTGTTATCGTTGTTGCTGCTGACGCTGTTAACGTGTTTCTATGCTTCTGTGTGTGACGCCGAGGCTGCTGACACGCGCACACACACACACATACACACACACACACACACACAGTGGCGTCTTTGTGAGGATCGTGTGGAGGGGTTCGTCTGTCTGAGCCCTGCTGGCCGTGCTGACTCGAGCTTTGCTCATCGCTGTTACCAGTTTGGCTGGTTGCGTACTTACAAGTTGTTTTTGTTATCACGCATGTTAAGAGCAGCTGCCACGTATGCGTCACAGGTGGAGGCTCGAGCGCTCGTCCATCTCAACCAGCATCTCAAACATCCCACAAAGCTGGAGCACGGAGAGTCCCAGAGGGTGCAGACGTCGCTTCAAGAAAGGAAACATATGCAGAAAATATGTTTGGATGAAAACTTTCTGCAGACTTTTAAAGTTGCATGTGGGTAATTCAGTGACATATTTCTCGTAGCAGTTTATGATGCTGTGGTGACTTCAGAGTGCAAATAACTGCAGCTTCACTGTTAACGCCTTTTACCAGCACTGCAGTGACTTGACCTGATCTGCAGCTGCATGTTTCCACTGAAAAAGGCTGATGTCAAAAAACCTCGCAGGCTGTGAGCAAAGAGATTTTTATTAACTGAGATGGGCTCATGAATGGCAGCATCTATGGGAAGGGCTACCACCAGACATTCACAGTTGCAGCTGTCTGAAATTCTTCTGCACAGTGCTACGCTTTGGGTTGCAAACCTGACTGGCAGAGGTGGCTTTGCTCCAGAAATGTGTAAACTCCAACAGACGAGCTGTATTTCATCCAGGCAGAAACCTCTTGGGGTAAAAATTTAAGCCAGCATGGGAGTGCCAGGAAGTGCAGTGGCCTCTCCAGGCTGACTCCAAAAGTGAGTCAGTTCCCACGGGCTCCCATGTTAAAAAGCCCGACTTCAGCAAAATGGTGCTGTTGGTGCCTTTTGGAATAATTTTTATAATGTGTCTTTCTTTACGGTTGATTGTACTAGCAGCGCGTCCAAGTAATCTAAGCTTTCAAGTTAAAGGTCAGTAGAGGTGAGATCAGCGTGTCTGCAGTGCATTTCAGGCTGAGGACAGGGGGCGCTCTGGATTTGGACCAGTGCTTCACCAATAAGGGGGAAAAAGGCTACAAATCCCAACATTTAAAGGTGTGGAGCCAATTCAGCGTCCTCACAAAGTCTGACCTGCCATTTGGTTCCCACAAAGATGGCTGGACAAGTACACACACACACACACACACACACACACACACACACACACACACACACACACACACACACACACACACACACACACACAGCTGGAGCATCAGGGACTGAGTGAAGCTCATATTCAGTGTTTTCACCTTCACTGAGGTTATTCAGCAATCCGTCAAATACTGGTAACATGCTACAAAACAAAGTCTTTCAAACTCTTGTTTGCCTAACTGTATAAAAGAGTCAAGTTTAAAACAAAAACTTGCGTAAGAAACAAAAATTGATGATGGAGGTTATAGTTTTGTTTTTATCTGCCTGATCCAAGCTGGAACCATCCATCATCATCATGTCCTCTGAATTCAGCCTCAGCTCAGTCCCTGACGGCGGGATTTCCCAGCCTCAGCGGTGACGTAAACACAGCACCAAGCCATCGTGTTCGACTGTTCTCTCTTTACAGCATGACTCTATTTTTCTATCAGAGACGACGTGTTTATATTGTGTATAAAGTTTAAAGAGCGATGAAGCCTTAAAGATTTCAGCTGCAGCAGAAGAAAGATGCATCCTCATTTATGAAAAAGAAAAAAAAAGACTCCATGCTGTGCATCTTTCTTTCAGAGCATGATGAGGATGAAACATAAGCCATTTATCGAGAAAAGCTGAACCTTGTGTATCGAGCTTTGGACGAAGGTTTGAGTCCGACATGTTTAACATCAAGCTAACGTTTCTCTCACCAGCAGAACATGACGAATGTCTTTATATTGATTAGAAACAGCTTTGCATTCTGGGTAATCTCCAGATTCTTGTTTGAAACTCACCACCATCTGAGTGAACTCAGCCGGGGGGGGTCTGTATTGGAAACGCTGCCGGTGGGCAGATGAACGGTGTTTGCGAAGTAACATTTGAGGAAACGTTTCACCTGCAGGCCTTTAAGTCTTAAAACAACATGTCGAGACATCTTTAATTCACAGAAGTCTTAAACTTTCTCTCTCAAATGTACCCTGCAGAGTCACCGACAGTGAAAGCATTTTACAGAGGAGGCTGAGCAAACACCTGCCTCCAGTTTAACGAACACGAGGCATCTTTCCACTGCAGGCAGGATCCGCCTTACCAAAGTTTTTGCACTTTGGCTCATTGTTGTCCTCTCTGACCCCGAACGAGGTTCCACACAGATTTAAACGTACAAAGGCGGGAAGGCTGCCCTAAAACAGTGAAAGGCGGCCCGTGGACATATGCTCAGTTTTGGTGATGAGTTTCAGTTCATGAACTTCATCGGTTACATTTTCTGCTCTCAAAGGTTTCGTAACATTTATGAAAAGAGGCGTTTTTAACGTGTTCCAGAGTTTTCTGTCTGTTCACCCGAGGGATCGAGTTTTCTCACGGATTTCTGTTTTATAAACCAAAATCTGTTCTGGTTTTTCATAATCTGCCTTTCTTTCCCTACGTATTCTTTATTTATCCTGTTACAAACAAAGGTGTGCTCCCGAGCCTCGTTTGAGAGCCGGTAAGATGCGCTAAACACAAATGTGAATGAATGAATCCTGATGTAGTGTCCTAATATTTGACTTTTTAAAGCCTACAAAAACTAGCAGCAAGTACCACTTCAGAAACTGTCCAAACATCTTCCTCTTAAAGCAGCAATCCCAAAATTCAGATTCAGGGATATTACAGTCCAGAATGCACTGAGATCAGCGCCACCTGCTGTTCTTCTGCAAAGCAGGTCCTCGCATTTATATGGATTGGCACAAGTTTTATTTCAGCATATCTGTTGCGGATTTTCCTGAAACTGAAGATTAAAGACACAAATTAATGGATCTTTATCTCACTGTAATTTTCGTTTGGAAGTTTATTACCCTGCCAGAGTTAGTTCCAGATTCATGATTTATGGTGTTGAAAGGTTAAATGAGAAAATGCAATGTGAAAATGGAATAATTGATACGTTTACTTTTATAACACCCATATAATCTGCTTCCCCCCTGTCAGATGTGAAAGGAAAAGAAGGGACATACGCTGTTTCACTTTCCAGTTTTGATATGAAAGAGGTCATTCATTGATGAGAAGTGTTTTGTTATGAGAAAAATTTGACACACGGCATGAAAAAGGGAAATGAGCAAGAAATAAAATGAGAAGGTTCTTGTTTTTACGAGGCTCTTTAAGAGAAAAGTTTCCTGTTGTAACAAGTTCAGTTATCTGCTTCCTCATGTCAGAGGTTTGCAGAAAACAACTAGAATGAAAACTTTCTGCAAGACCCTTTTTGGCAGCAAAGTTTAACCTTATGCACTTTAAATCAGCTGTAAGTTTGTTTGCATCTTTAATACTCCATCAGTAATTTTTTTTTTTAGTTTGGTGGATCATTAACTTACAGAAAGAGGTGACTGACAGGATGAAGTCAGACAGAAAGCTCTGGAAGCCGATGGCTGGCGCGCCTCCTCCTAATTGTTAAGAGGTTTTCTATCCGTGCTTTGTGTGGAAATCTTCTCTGTATATAGACTCTAAATATAACCTGAACATGAATCTATATATTCTGTACCATGTGACAGGCCTAGCCAATGGGCTGGGGAGCGTTAATGTCGTGTCGTTCCTGTGGCCTGTCGTCGCTGTCAGATCCTGCGTGGCCCCTCCCCTCCTCGGCTGCGGTTGGCCGGGGAGTTTATTGATGTAAAGGGGCGGGGCCTGCTTTTATTTTTCTGAAATAGAGTTCTACATGTTTAACATGTTATTTACTGGAAACATTTGAAAGAAAAGCTATTTTTTATGGACATGACTTTAGTTTTTGTTGGTGTACAATGTTCTGCTGATGATTCCTCTTGTTTTCTACAAACACACACGCACACACTGGGAGAACGGTAATAAAACTATTTTGTCTTGTACAGTTTGTTCTGACTCGTCTGTGTCTCTTCTCGACTCCAACAGCTATTTCTGACTCCTGGGAGAAACTGTCATCTGAAGCCACAAAGGCATTCTTCCCAGAACTTCATTGCTACGGGGGGGGTCTCGTTGGCATTGGAGCCAACAGTAAATAAGGATGTTTTCACACCTTTAGTTCTTTTATTCTGGTCCAGATCAGTCCATGAGTTTGTAAACTTGTAGCCAAAATGTGTCCATGTGAGAACGTCGAGTCTGCTTGCTGGTCAGAGGCCGGAGCCGCAAAAATAAATACAGGAAGAAGGTGCTGTGTTCTGGCCCAAGTGGATAATCTGGAGAATTACATTCATTTTACTGCTAGTTGCTGGTTTGTGGGCTCTGCAGATCTGTGGAAGCCTGCCGCATCCCAGAATGCAAAGCGTGCCTGGCTATGGGAAGGGAGCACACACCAGGTAGTTGGGCTGGACCGTGTTCACAACATAAATCTCTCTGGACCACCTCCTCCAAAGTGTCTCGGTGCAGTTAACTTGGTCAGCGCCTGAGTGTGATTAGCATGTTCGCATCTGTTCAAGCAAACTGCGGCGCGGGGAAAAAACGAACCCAAGTTCAATATAAACACCCAAAGAGTACCAAAGAAGAAATGTGCTCTTTGTCAGCCAACCTGGAAGTTGGTGTTACATTGGTTCTTTCATCAAAAAGTCAATGGGATTCTTCCAAAAGCTTCTGAATAATTGCAGGTGGTGTGATTTTTGAAATGTTAATACATCTGCCAGAACTTTAAGGTCAACGTTAGGCTATAAACAAACTACATCAAGTTAAATGCCTTCAGCATCACTGCCTCTAAGCTCCTGTGGTTGGGACTTTTTTTTTCCAACTATTTTGTTATCAAATACCTTCTTTAGGACTTCTAGCAGCTTCAGAATTCATAGTGGAGGTATTTACTTACAGCACTAGCAGGAATGAATCTTAAAAACCCAGAAACGGGGGAGGAAGAGGACGGGAAGGAGTTCATATATTTTGGGACCTTGCTGAAGATGGAGGGTGAGGTGGACCGGCAGGTTGGTGCTGCATCCACAGTAGTAAAGGAGTTGTACTGGACCTTCGTCATGTAAAGAGAGATGAGGCCGAAGGTGAAGTTTTCTTTGTACAACAGGATTCACAGGAAGTGGAGGAGGAGCAGCTTCCCTTTGTATTTAAGACTACCAAAGTTGCGTTTCTAAGACCTTTGATATTTTCTAGTTGTATGTATATTATGAAAAAGTTCCTTTGGTGCAAAAGTGCCGTCAGAGAGATAGACTTATAGGCATCAAGTGAAGAAGGCAGCTGGGACTTTTAAATGTATAAATATATTTATCTTAATTTAAAAAACAAAACCAATGTCTACCCTGTTGGAAATGCGTGCAATGATTCACCTTATTTAAAATGGAAAAACTTCTAACTTCACATTTACGCAGATCATAAATGTAATCAGTCTGAGAGGATCCAGAAGCTCGCTGAGAGAAAGTCATCTGTGATTTCAGATGATTCAGACAGAATATGCTGACTCACCGGTGACCGCCAGATGCCTGATCGATGAAGCTGCCTGCTGACACACCAATGTGACGACCACACACACACACACACACAGCACAAATCAATTTTTTTCTCCATCGGCTCAAAGTAATGGACTGACAGAAGCATCACTCACAGCTGCTAGAAAGTTTTATGCCAGATTTTTTTTTATGTCATTTAAAATGTATTTTGTGTTTAATTATTAAAGGTACATTTTGTAATTTTGCTGCATAAATTTTAGGTAGAACTTTTCCCACCAGGGGGCAGCATTTTGCCATAAAATTTCAGCTGCCTACTTCTGTAGTATGAAACAAATACAGTAATCCCTCAATTATCGCAGGTGTTACGTTCCAGGACCACCCGCGATAAGTGAAAATCCGCGAAGTAGGGACGCTATATTTATTTTAATACTTATACATTATTTTACTAGTTATACACTATTTTAAGTTTTTATAAACCCTCCCCACACACTTATACACCAAATATATACATTACTGTACAACACGTACTACGCATGTGAAGAACGAGTACCGCAAAAACCTGCAAAACAGCGAAAATACCGCAGTAAATATTTTACACTAATATTGATTGAAAACCCGCAAAACAGCGAGTCCGCGAAAAGCAAACTGCAAAGTAGTGAGGGATTACTGTACAACTAAATTGTTTCCACCTGTGTCTCGACGTAAAAGCCTGCATTTTTTTAGTTTTGCACATACAGCATTGATTTTTTTTTAACCCCCCACCCCCAAAATAAATAAAAATTAAAAAATGCTTGCAAACTGTTGATTGTTTCCTCAGAAGTGTGGTTCATTGCAGGTGAGCCACTTTATAGTGGCTTATTGTGCTGTGCCTAAATTTCACAGAAAGGTGTTTTACTACAATTGAAACCCTTTAAAAAAAAAAAAAAAAAGCATGATTGAAGAAAGAAATGTTTACCAAATGAATTTGACATTTTTGGGCCACAGCTCCACTGGGGCCCTGTTCAGTATGGACTAGCTCACATGTTATGAAACAGGAGGTCCAGGGCGTGGGTGTTTTTCTGACAGTACATTTACTCACTGGTATTGCACGTAAGTGCAGCTGGTATAACTTTAGTCGCTTTTCAACACGTTGCATAAACGTTTTGGATCTCAAACTGCAGCGAATGTTTCTACACATTTTGTTTCTATTTTGGATCCTTTAAAATAGTTTTGAATACACACATTTACAATGAGTACAGTTCCCACTGTCTCCTGTTGAGCCTGAAAGGCTACAGATCCACATGTCTGAAGCTGATTCAGATGTTTGATACTTTTACTGCACCACTTTAATGCTGGGGATTTAATCTCTGCTAATGCTAACGCTAACTCGGCCACCTCACTTGCCATTCGTGTGACGCTTCAAGTCTCCCAGTGGAAGTAAAAGAGTCGAGGGGCTCCTCTGAGGCTGCAGGTCCCAACCTTTAACCAAGTCTTCAAAGTGAAAGGTAAAGGTTTATTTTACGAGGACTTTTTTTTGTCCCCATCAGTGTGTAAACGGACCAATGTCCCCACAGCGTTGGTAATGCAAGTACACACACTTTTCTGATGGGAATAGTTGAGTTTTAATCCAGACTAATCTGGATTTGAGAGCCCGCAGGATTGTTTTCACTCAGTGGGAGTTCACACTGAGTCACACACACACACATCAGACTCAGTGCGTGTCTGTGTGTCCACCCCACCCAGAGGTTAAAGATAAGTCTTCCATTTTATTGTTTACACTAAACTTTGACCTGATTTGTCATAAATCTCCTGCAGATATCATGAAGGCTGATGAAAGTTTATGTGATGTCTGTGTTCATCTGGGACTGAAACCACACACACACACACAGATTCTCAGGGAACAGGCTGACACACATTTGCAGATAAAACAGGTTGGAGGAAAAAAACAACTTTGCATTGTGGGGGAATTTGGGTTGAACTCGGATGAGGAGAGAATGAGATGACAGGGGTTTAATAAAAAGTAAAACATGGATTCATATTTGCATCCTCTGTGAGCATGAGCTCACCTCTTGGTCAGGAAAAGAGCAGGTGGAGTTAATTCTCCTGCTGGGGGCCATTAAACCACACAGGAGAAAGGATGGGTCTCAATACAAGTGAGAACTCCCACTCGCTGGACTTTGTTTCACAGGGACATCAATGATATATTCCAGAATTAATGGATCCACAGGAGTGTTTATGGGAATTTTTGACCATTCTTCAGAAGCACATTTGTGAGGTCAGACACAGATGCTGGAGAGAAGGCCTGGCTCACAGTCTCTACTCTAATTCATCTGTAACAAAGAGGTTTTTCGTTACTTGTTTGTATTTATTTGTATGGTTTTGGGTAGTAAATGTTGGGACACATTTGCACTTTATTGGCACTTTTTGACATACACTCAAAAATAAGGACTCAAATATTTATTGATTCTTTATTAAGTATTTTAATAATTGGTATGGTTCTGTCTTCCAGGCACGTGAGCAGTTACTTGGTGTGTGGCAGGCAGATGCTGTAAAATAAAGAATTAGTGTTAGCCACAAATATAATTGATCTGTGGTTAAGAAAAGTGTGTGTGTTTAACTTATGCAGATATAGTGCAAGTGGGTTTGTGGCGTAGCAATCACTCACCTGTTTCTTCTTTTGTCCTTCCAGGGTGTGTTCAGGCAAATGTGTCCCCGGGGGTCTGAACACTATTTAAAGGTTCCGGGAGAGACCAAGGAGGAAATTGGGTGGGGGAGTTGTTTGGGATTTTTTAGGTATATTTTTAGGTGTTTTGTAGGGGTATTTGGTTTTATTGTAGATATTGGGTTATGGAGATGTTTGGGGTGATGGTTTTAATTGTAAATGTTGTTGTTTGACTGTTTGTGTATTTTATTGTTGTTGTTAAAATGTGTGGTACTCCTGCAAGTTGTGGAGCAAGGTGTGGCTCATCAGCAGCTGGGCATAAAGGGGTTTTGTCTTTTGGTGGTTGTCTCTCTTTTTTTGTACTTGGTTGGGTTGCTGGAAAGGTCACACCTGCTTCACAGGGCAATGGAGTTTAATTGTCTAAATTGAGCTTGAGAAATAAAATGGAAAATGGGGTATAAAAACAAAGTCTGCCTCCCATGGTTTAAAGCCTTGCCGCTCAGGGTCATCTTGGCGTCACATCATCCCAAAGGTGTTCTTTTGGGCTGAGGTCAGGACTCGGAGCAGGCCAGTCAAGTTCTTCCACACCAAACTGGCTCATCCATGTCTTTATGGAGCTGCTTTGTGCACTGGTGTGCAGTCATGTTGGAACAGGAAGGGGCCATCCCCAACTCCTGAAAAATGCCCCCTCACCATAATCCCCCCCTCCACCAAACTTTACACTTGATACAATGCTTTACACCACAGCATCTGACATTTTGCATCGTGCTTGGTGATGGAAGGCTTGGATGCAGTTGCTCGACCATGGAAACCCATTCCATGAAGCTCTCTACACACTGTTCTTGAGTTAATCTGTGGGCCACAGGAAGTTTGGAGGTCTGTAGTGATTGACTTTGAGGAAGTTGGTGACCTCTGTGCACTATGACCCTCAGCATCTGCTGACCCCACTCTCCTCTTCATGGCTGAGTTGCTTGGTTTATACACCTGTGGCCATGGAAGTGATTGGAACACCTGAATTCAGCGATCTGGATGGTGAATGAATACTTTTGTCAGTATAGTGTAACATAAAGGACGGGGGAGGACTGACTGAACCGCTCTGAACTTAAAACTCTTAAAAGGCTTTAAAGGCTGATTGGATAAAACTCTGAAGATCTTTTAACGTAGCTCAGAACTGAATTAAAGAATAAAGATGTTTAGAAGTCCTGCTGAGCCATCAAAGGATGCTGACTGTGCATTGATGTTTAATGATTTAAAGCCTGATATGATGAGAACTGTTTGGTGTTTTGTTTGTAAGTTATTGGAGTTTCCACCTTTAGGATTATCAGGTTTAGACTAAATTAACCAAAGTTTGAATGGAGCTCAGTCTGGTGTCTATTTTAGCTGCTCTAATTGTTGATAACTCAGTATTAATCAGCAGTATTTCCCCAAATTTTGACTGATATTAAATTAGCAGATATTTGTATGGTTTGTCTCATATCTGTGATCAGACTGATCATTATCGATGTTCTTCTTCTGCATCTTTTTTTCCTCATCACCATTATCTTAATCTTCATCATCACAATGTTCATAAATCTCTTCACCCTCTCCGTCGTTTCCATGCTGTCATTTTTAATCTCAGCTTTCTTCACCTCGGTGCGCTCATCCTCGCCTTCACTGCTCGCTGACTCACACTGAGGATTTACTGGATCAATATGACATCACTCATGATGTCAGCAGGTGTCTCACATTACTTTGGTTACCTCTCAGTGCTGAGTGCTGGACATCCACGGAGATCAGAGAAATCTGACTGACTGGGATTCACAGTGGAAACACAA
Source organism: Archocentrus centrarchus (assembly GCF_007364275.1). Taxonomy (NCBI): domain Eukaryota; kingdom Metazoa; phylum Chordata; class Actinopteri; order Cichliformes; family Cichlidae; genus Archocentrus; species Archocentrus centrarchus. The sequence goes on along the minus strand of NC_044352.1, from coordinate 4,748,212 downwards.
GTTTGTCCCTTTGGGATACTTTTGTAACATTATATGTAAAAGTATATATAATGTTTTCCATCTTTGTTTTCCTTTGTGCTCTCCTTTCTGTCTGCATCTCTTCTGAAGGGACACGCAGGTGTTCCCAGAAGTATGCCAAAAATCCTCACCTGGCTCCTGATGTAGAGTAGACTCAATACCTTTTTAATACCAACAATTTCTTATTGACTTACTATATTATTATACCATGATTGCTATTATTATCATTAGGGTAATAATATTGATGTTAATCCATTCATTCAATTTTATCATAAACACATTTGCTGTATGACATCAAATCATAATTTTAGAATTTAATGAGCTTTTTTATATAATAAAAAAAATAATAAGTAAATGCAAATATTTTCTTGTTTTTATGAAGGAATAATATGAGGTATATTTTACTGAAATAAAAGGAGAACTAGCTGACATTATTTTATATAAAATAAATATATTATTATAATACAGGACGTATTTAGTTTCTCAGTGTGGTTAAATTTATTATGACAGTCTGCCCGATGAGGCTTTGCTGCATTTGTTTCTTTAGCTGTGGGATGTGTGTGACAAACACGCTCCATAATGTAATTTAAAAATCTAAAACGAACCATGAACCTGAATGAAAACTGAAACAATAAAAACCAAACTTAAATAAGCAGAAGTCCTCTGGAGGCCAATCTAAACATCTGAAAAATTAAATAAAAATTAATTAAAACATGCAAAACTATAATAATCTGATGTCTATGAGTTTTTCCCTCTAAAACACTGATTGTGCTTCCTAAGTGAATTACAGATGGGCCTGAAGTCTTCCTGCTGCCTGTTTAAAATCAATTTTTGGTGGGGAAAAAAGTCAAATCATAAACAGTGTCCTCATACTTTTAGTGTAACGTGTACTTCAGGGCCACCATACTGTCATGATAAGAGTGTAAGCAGCATGCGGGTCCTGAAATATAAAGAAATAAGTGGAGTTGAATAAGCTTCATGTTATTTAAAATCTGAAAAAAATTCAAACTTGATCCCCTAAGAAGCAATTTTAAATATCATTAATCCAAATGTGGTCATAAGTATAGGAGATATCTAGTTTTTCTTTTTTCAGAATTAAAAAAACACATTTAAACTGTTTAAAAATCAAACAAACAAAACACAACCAAATCAAACACCCACACCAGGTGGTTTTCTATAACCAACTTTGAGCATCAGTGTTATAGGATATATTGTTGTTTCAAAAGTAAAAATGCACCAGTTTCACAGAGGAACAGAAACAAGCGTTGGTATCCTGGATGTTTGATCTGTTTTCTGATCATTCAGAAATCTTATTTTGGGTAAACTTTCAAAGGTCACTTGGCTGGTCAGAACAAGTTAAAGGTCTCATTTTTACTTCAATTTTTATTTACATAGTTTGTTTTTTTTTTTAGTGCTAAAGTTACTGTACAAAAGAAATGTGATGACTCTCAGGGGGTGAGATTTTTTATTTTTCTTGGGATGTTCAGTAAATAAAAGAGATGAAAAGAAACTCAAAAATACAAATTTACACTTTGACTTGAATTGCGCTTGTGACGCAAGCGCAAAAAGCAATGACATCATTCCTAAATAATCTCTCGTTAACGGGAAACTCTTTGCTCCAGATGTGTGACTGAAGATGTCTTTGGCTCTTTGTTCGCTCCTCTCCTCAAAGTTTCTCCTCCTTCGTGCCTCACATCAGACAGTTTGCACAACACTGAGCTGAGACAAACACACAGAGACACCACAGAAGAAGAAGAAGTGAAGCAGAAAGAGATAACAAGGGGAGCGCAGACTCTCAGTCATTAGGTGAATCTGGAGCATTACGTCATGTCAGAAGACCCCCCCCCCCCATCCTCCCCTTTCTCCTAATCATCCCCCTCCCTCCTCCTCCGGCGCTTCTGTGCAGCATCCGAGCTCTCTGATTGGGCCCTCATCCAGTGGCCTATAAATCCCATTGGCTGATGACGAGTCAGCTGCCGCGGACCTGACAGAGGACAGGAGAGAGAGAGGGAGGGATCCTTCAGATAAAAGCGGCAGGAGCAGCGGCAGGACTCGGCCCGCCCTCATTTGGATCACCAAAACATCAGCGGACCGGAGAACCGCCCCGCTTCTACCGGACTGATTCTGCCCCGGCTCTGCGAGGCTCTGACCCGGCTCTGCGAGGCTCTGTCCCGGGCTGTGTCTGCGGTTGCGGCTCAGAGCGGCGGAGCAGGAGGAGCAGCAGGCGGAGGAGCAAGGTGAGAACATGGGCGTCTGTCCTTACAGGAGCACGGAGCTCTGCGGGGAGATCAGAGTGAGACGGAGGGCTGAATCATGAATCAAAACCAGGTTTTTACCCCGGGTACTGACCTCAAAGTTTAGCATTTATTTCTTTTTATAAAGAAAAAGAGTCGCTGCAGTGATTAATGAGCTTTGTTTTTTGATTAATCCCAAAATGCAGCTACAGCATGAAGACACTCCGTGATAAAGAAAAAAAAAAAAAAAAAACGCACCAGACTCTGAAGCTAAACTGGTCCATGTGTTTGCTGTACTGTGGGGAAAGTCAGCCTAAATCTTCGGTTATTTTTAAGTGTAACTTTAAGAGTTTTACGTGTAAATTATTAATTGAAATCCACCTTTAAAAAAAATCTGGTATCATTTGGTGTTATTTTAAAGTTTATCCCGGTGTTCATGTTGGCAGCTGAGTGACTCTGAAGTGTGCTACATAATCATTTCATGCACCGCAAAGAAGGAAGTTTGGGGTCCAAAGCAAAAGTCCCATTTAGTCAGGGATCATGGGTACTGTAGTCTTTAGTGCTATTTTGAGCAAACGGACAGAAAGATTAGTTTAGAAGCAATCCTGTCTCTCCCAATCTGAAAGAATGTATATAAAAGATGGAAGTAGCCTTCCTGAGTGTGCCACCCAGAAAGTTATTATTTCATATAAAAAATGCTCCAACGGCACAAACATGGGCGAGAGGTTCGGTTCAGGGATTTGAATTAGCAAAGATGAGGCCTAAAGGACAACCAGCGGCTGCCAATCAGTGCAGCCACACCCCTAAATTTAAGCCCTGACGAGATCCAAACAGGTGAGGTATTAAAAACCGTTCAACCCCCATACAGCTGTTATGAAGGGGAAACTATCTGTGGACACCAAAACTGGACATTTTAACATGAGAGCCTATGGAGATTGGCCTACTGTTTGAGCCTACCTCAAGTGGCTATTAGAGGAACTGCAGTTACTGGCAACTCATGTTTCATTTTTCAGTGCACGAGGCTGATGCGTGGTCTGTGATGACTTCACATATCTTTAGTCTGAAGGAGAAAATGTTATCGACATTATTATTCCAGATGTGGTCATTTGTTCCAGATGTGTTAGATTCACAGGTGATTCTAAATTGCTCATAGGTGTGAATGTGAGTGTGAATGATTGTCTCTGTGTTAGCCCTGCGACAGGCTGGTGACCTGTCCAGGTGTACTGTGCCTCTCGCCCTATGACAACTGGGATGGGCTCCGGACCCCCCACGACCCTGAACAGGATAAGAGGATGGATGGATGGATGGATGGATGGATGGATGGATCCTTCTGCACTCTGACTTTACAAGCAGTTTTGGGCTGACTGACAAAGTTTGAGACTTTGTGTGTACGTTCGTGTTATATTTGTGGTTTTGTTGTGTTTGTTTTTACATGCCTGTCTGGGTCTTTTTGTTTAGTTTAATAGTGCAGTGAAAATCTGATGTTGTGACGGTCCTATGCTCTGAGTTTCTCTGTCAGTCTGCAGTTCTCTTTCAGATTGGTGTTTCAGTGTTGGACCAGCAGCAAGTACTCACAGGCTTTTTGTACAGCTTTTGATCAAATGTCACCATCTTCATTAGTGGATAAACACAGAGCTGAATCTTGATCAAAGTCCACTCGCTTCATGCATGCGTGTGTTAAAATGAAGCTCCCTCGTCTCGTCTTCCTCAGGAGAACTGAACCGCTGGCATCTTGATGTAGATTCAGATAGAAAGGAGGATGACTTGACTTGTTGTTGCGTAATAGATTTTTCTGAATGAAAGTAGGTCAGAGAGTTTCTGCACTTCAGTCGACTTGGTTTCACATCCACAAGGTTTCCACAGCAACACCGACTCAGCTTTATGTAATCACCTCTTACCTTTTCAACTCTCCGTTAACCCTCAGGTCTATTTTCACAGAGCGACTGCAGCAACACACTCGCAGTGATTCAGAGAGGTTAATCTGTCCCTTTGTGGTTGTTTTGTGTCTCTTTGTGGTTGTAGAGCAGATGAATTTAACTCAGGGACACTGAAGGGAAAGAAGAAAATTCCCTGCAGTAGTGCAGAGCAATTAATCAAAATCTGTATTCAGTTATGGCTTCCTGTGATTATGAAAGCTAGATAATCATATTAAAACAATTGCTGTGCTGCATCCCTTTTCACAAAGCTGCTCCCGCTTTGTCTTATGTTGTAAATCAACTGAACCTCCTTCCTGCTTTCTTTGGTTAGTGAAGTCTTTGAACTGAGCGCTTCCCACGCTGCCATCCTGGAGACACTGTGAGCAGGGGGTGGATCTGACTGTGAAGCCAAGGACACTGCACAATTATTGGCTAACAACTTATGACCGACAACATCATCAGCTAATGTGCATACCCTGGATAATCCTCCTTTTTGAGTCTTAGAATGATCAGAATTTGAACTTCATAATTTATTCAGTACAACCTGAAACTGGTGACTGATCCCATGAAGTCAGCCACAAGGTCACAACGCAAAGGAGCTGAGCATCCATCCATCTATCTATCCATCCACTTCTTCCATCCATCCATCCATCCATCCATCCATCCATCCATCCATCCATCCATCATCCATCTGTCCGTCCGTCATCCATCCATCCACTTCTTCCATCCATCCATCCACTTCTTCTGTCTGTCCATCCGTCCATTCATCCATCCATCCATCCATCCATCCATCCACTTCATCCATCCATCCATCCATCCATCCATCCATCCACTTCTTCCGTCCGTCCATCCATCTGTCCATCCATCCATCATCCACTTCTTCCGTCCGTCCATCCATCCGTTCATCCATTCATTCATCCATCTGCTTCTTCTGTCCATCCATCCATCCATCCATCCATCCATCCATCCATCCATCCATTTTCCACCCCTTATCCTCAAACAGGTTGTGGGGACAGCAGTCTAAGCAGAGATTTGCAGTTTTGCTGTTATGCCCTTTAATCTGTTCTAAGATAGGTGATGAATGTTCATTTAATCTCAGTCTATACAGTCTTTTATTTTGAAGGTCAGCTTGGGCAGGTAACAGGAAGTCAGCCATTTTCTTTAGTTTTCAGTCAGCCACATGTAAGGAACTTCATCTATTGCAATCTGCTTTCTGTTTACACCATCGACACCACCGTCTGTAAGTTTCGATTTAATATTCAGAAGTACAATTTATTTAAGTCCTATTTGTGGAGAATGTTTACAGTAAATGTGAGGTTTGATTGCTGTGTGATGCCTATGGGTTCATGTTGGTTTACTTCAAAGCAAACAAGGCAAACCTTCTTTTTTTAATTATGCTAAACTAAAAGTAGCTATTTTATTTCTGTCCTACAGTTTTACTCCATGTTAAACGTGTACGTGGTTCACCAAAATAAAGTGGAGCTAAGGAAGCTACATCCTCACTCACGTATTCATTCGACTGGAGTTAGGCTAACTGCTAAATTGTGTTAGACACACACAAGGAGAGCAGAATAGTAAAAAGATGGTTTGCAGCTGGCTGAACAACATTAAAGCAGCTACATCAACAGATATGGATGAAACACACCCTGAAGGTGCAAGACCTACAGACCTGAAGCCTCCTCAAGATGGAGTGTCAGTTAAAAGCAGTAGAACTGCTGGTTCAAGTTCAAAATGCTCAAGTACATCATCAGTCAGTGCTGCAGCAGCATGCGCTAGGACCAAAGCAGAAGCTGCTCATGCATGCGTTCCATTCACCCAGAGGGAGATCAGCATTAAAGTTGACAAAGCAAGACTAGAAGCCAACCTTGAAGCACTGAATCTTGAAAAAGAAGCTGCAGCTGCCATCGCCCAAGCTGAGGTTTTGGAAGCAGCAGCAGAACTGGAGGCCGAAGAACACCATAGTTGGAAAAGCCTTTCAAATGTGATGCAAAATACACATGAGCGTGTAAGTGACTACATCAAAGACCAAACTATGCAGCTTAACCAATGCACTGAATCTGTCAATATGTCCCAGATATCAGAGTATCCCACTGAGAATGGCCCACAGCCACCAACCAAGTACATTAATAAAGACGAGTATACTGTGAAAGACTGCTGGCCCCCACCATTCCAGCCACAACCAAGTTCAGAAGCACATAATCCATATCGGACCGCTCACTTCTCGACTACACCAGCCCAGCTAGCCAGAGAAGACCCCTTCCAAGTTCAAAATGAGGAACAGTTCCAAGAACCAAAGTGCAATACACTTCGGCCGAATACCAAATTAACTTTTCCACAGTATTCTGACACCTCTCACACAAACCCACCAGAGTCTTCAGTAATGATGAACATGGCAAAGTACATGGCACACAAAGAGCTTGTGAGCACTGGTTTATCACACTTTGATGATCGTCCAGAGTCCTAGAGAGCCTGGAAATCTGCCTTCTCAAACACCATCAAGGATTTGGATCTCACTGCCAGTGAACAGTTGGATTTAATCTCAAAATGGCTCGGCAAGGAGTCTTCAGGATATGTCAAACACCTAAGAGCAGTTCACATTGACAACCCAAACATTGCACTCAAAATGACCTGGGACAGGCTGGATGAATATTACGGTGCTCCAGAAGTCATAGAAAGTGCTCTCTTCAAGAAGTTGGACAACTTTCCTAAAATCACAAACAAAGATAATTGCAAGTTATGAGAGCTCAGGGATCTAGTGATGGAGCTATTCTCAGCAAAGGAGTATGGCTACTTACCTGGCTTGGAATACTTGGACACTGGTTGTGACATCAAACCCATTCTGGAAAAGTTGCCATACAACCTGCAAGAAAAATGGATCACTCAAGGGTCAAAGTATAAAGAGGACTATAAGGTCGGTTACCCCCCCTTCTCCTTTTTCACCTCCTTCATCTGCTACCAAGCCAAAACAAGAAACAATCCTAGCTTTGCCTTTTTTGGAAGCAGCTCTGCGACAGAAAATCCAATCTCGCGTCACATAAATTTCAGAACCCCGGTCTCAGTGCACAAGACCAAAGTCTCTTCAGGACTTACACAAAACGAAGCATCGCTTAAAGATGATGTGGCCAAGCATTGCCCTATCCATAACAAACCTCACCCCTTAAAGAAGTGCCGTGGCTTCAGACTAAAAACCATTGAAGAGCGCAAGGCTTACTTGAAGGATCAAGGAATCTGTTTTAAATGCTACTCATCCACTACTCATGTCGCCCGTGACTGCAAAGTTACACTGAAATGTGATGAATGCAACAGTGACAAGCACATTACAGCTCCTCACCCCGGTCCATTGCAGTGGTTCGCCAAGACTTCAAGTCCCGTGATAGATGACGGCAGGGAGTCTGAAAAGGAGGACACTGTGCCAGGACCAGTCATAAGTCCTCTGTGCACTGAAGTTTGCGGCGACCGCTTCAAGTCAAAGTCCTGTTCAAAGATATGTCTGGTCAAGGTCTACCCAATAGAGCACCCACAACGAGCTATCAAAATGTATGCTATGATTGATGACCAGAGCAACAAATCTCTGGCCAGGTCAGAGTTTTTCAACTTATTTAAAATCAAAGCAGGCTCATATCCCTACACCCTGAAGCAGTGGTGGACAGTAACAAAGTACAAATACTTCGTTACTGTACTTAAGTAGATTTTTCAGGTATCTGTACTTTACTTGAGTATTTATTTTTCTGACACCTTTTTATTTTTTACTCACTACATTTTTACACAAATATCTGTACTTTCTACTTCTTACATTTTCGGTGAGGAAAATAAATGACAGAAAACGCAGAGGACAAAAAAAGTGTCTGCAGTTTGTCACACAGTGTGTCTGATAGCTAAAAGAACAGCTGCTGTATTTTAAGGGACAGCAAAGAATGAGCGGTAACTTCACTCAGATGGAGAAAGATGTAAGAAAGAGGTAGAAACGTCCTCCACGGAGCTACTTTTACTTTCTTACTTTGAGTAGATTTCAGAGCCTGTACTTTTTTACTTTTACTTGAGTACAGAAGTTGAACCAGTACTTCAACTTTTACCAGACTAGTTTTTAACACAAGTATTTGTACTTCTACTTAAGTACAGAATGTCAGTACTTTGGCCACCACTACCCTAAAGACTTGTGCTGGCTTAGCATCAACCTCTGGCAGGAGAGCAAATGGCTACCAGATTGAGGCAGTGAATGATGGAATTAGTTTTCCACTCCCAACACTGATCAAATGTGATGATTACCAGATAATCATGACGAAATACCAACACCAGAGGCTGCTCTTCATTATCCGCATCTAAAGAGCCTTGTCAGTAAAATTCCGCCACTGGACAATGATGCGCAGATTCTTCTCCTGCTCGGTAGGGACATTCTCCGGGTTCACAAGGTGAGACAGCAGATCAGTAGTCCTGGCGATGCTCCTTTTGCACAAAAGCTTGACCTTGGATGGGTGTTGGTGGGTGATGTTTGTTTGGGAAGGGCCTATAAGCCCATTGTCCACAACTTTAAGACGAACATACTAGAAGATGGAAGACCCTCACTGTTCAGACCCTGTGAAAACCACGTCCATCTCAAGCAAACGGTCGACTTCAGTCCAGTCAATGGACTACCTCACAGTTGCCATACCGCTGTGGTGGATAACGACTCACTCGGCCTCACAGTCTTTAAGAGAACAGCAGATGATGATAAGCGTGCCTTCTCCATAGAAGACAAACCGTTTCTGCAAATAATGGACAGTGAGGTTTTCCAGGACGAGTCCAAAAGTTGGGTGGCTCCACTTCCATTCAAGTCCCCTAGGCCGCCTTTGCCCAACAATCGTGAGCAAGCAATGAACCGCCTCTCTTCACTACAGTGCATGTTAGAGAGTAAGCCAAAAATGAAAGACCAGTTCATCGCCTTTATGCAAAAGATATTTGACAACAATCATGCAGAGCCAGCATCCCCACTACCAAAAGGAAAAGAGTGCTGGTACTTGCCGATGTTTGGGGTCTATCATCCCAGGAAACCCGACCAAATCAGGGTTGTCTTCGACTCAAGTGCTGAGTACAATGGCATCTCCCTAAGCAACGTGCTGCTCAGTGGACCAGACTTGAATAACAGTCTTTTGGGAGTTCTCATTCGTTTCAGAAGAGAGCGAGTAGCAGTCATGGCCGACATCGAACAGATGTTTCATTTTTTTGTCATAAGAGAAGATCACCGAGACTACTTACGCTTCCTCTGGTACCGAGATAATGACCCCAGTAAGGACATCATTGAGTACAGGATGAGGGTTCATGTATTTGGCAACAGCCCTTCTCCAGCTGTTGCAACATATTGTCTCAGGAGAGCAGCAATGAAGGGAGAGCAGCAGTACGGGTCAGACACCAGATGCTTCGTAGAGCAGGAGTTCTATGTAGATGACGTCTTGTTTCCACACCAACAGAAGAAGAGGCAATTTCTCTGTTACAGAAAACCCAAGCATCGCTTTCGGAGTCAAACTTAAGACTTCACAAGATTGCATCCAACAGCATTGAAGTCTTAAGAGCCTTTCCAGCTGGAGATCATGCTAAGGACATGAAAGATCTCTACTTGGATGGAGATTCAGTACCCACACAGCGAAGCCTTGGATTAAGTTGGGATGTCAAAAGGGATATATTCATCTTCCAAGTATCCATCAAAGACAAGCCATTCACAAAACGTGGTGTCCTTTCCATCATAAACAGTCTTTTCGATCCTCTCGGCTTTGTTGCTCCTGTGACCATTCAAGGAAAGTTGTTGCTGAGGGAGCTCACGCTGGATGGAACTGACTGGGACAGCCCACTCCCTCAAGACAAATCTGAGGTTTGGGAGACATGGAGAGATTCGCTACAGGAATTGCAACATCTTCACATCCCTCAAGCTTACACTAGTACATCTTGCTCCAATGCCAGTTGGAAGGAGTTATGTGTTTTCTCAGATGCCTCGACCAAAGCAATCGGTGCTGTAGTATACCTGAAGACTACAGATGAAAACGGCCAGATACATGTGGGGTTCGTCTTCGGAAAAGCTAGACTTGCACCTCCAACTGAACCAACCATACCAAGACTGGAACTCTGTGCGGTGGTGCTAACCGTAGAAATGGCCGAACTCATCGTTCAAGAGATCGACATTCAAGTTGATGCTGTTACCTTCTATTGCGACAGTAAAGTGGTGCTGGGCTATATTCATAATCAGTCAAAACGGTTTTATGTGTATGTCCACAACAGGGTTCAGAGAATCCACCAGTCTACAGAACCAAACCAATGGAAGTATGTGCCTACGGAGCATAACCCAGTTTACCATGCTTCTAGGTCAGTCCAAGCCTCAAAGCTTACTAGGACCAGCTGGCTCACCGGTCCAGCATTCTTGTGCAAACCACAGACGACTATTAAACAGCGAGAGACTTTTGAGCTCATCAATCCAGATTCTGATGTAGAAATCCAACCACAAGTAACAAGCTGTGTCACAAGTCAAGAAGTCAACCAACTGGATCCTGAGAGGTTTACAAAATTCTCTTCCTGGCAGTCCCTGCAAAGAGCAGTTGCAACACTCATTCATGTAGTTCATTCCTTCAAGAAGGACAGAAGGACAACAGGATGTAATGGTTGGCACTGGTGTCCAAAACCTTTTACCACTGATGAGTTGTCAAAGGCCACAACAGCAATTATTCTTGCTGTACAGCGAACCTCCTTCTCTGAAGAATCAGATGTTCTCTCTAAGGGAGATGATATTTCCAAAAGAAGCCCACTGGCGAAGCTAAATCTGACTGTAGATTCTGAAGGCCTGCTAAGGATTGGAGGCAGGCTTAAGCTTGCTGATTTAAGCGACAGAGAAAAGCATCCAGTCATTCTTTTACGGAAACACCATGTGTCCACATTGCTCATCAGACACCATCATGAGCAGGTTGAGCATCAAGGTCGGACATTCACTGAAGGTGCCATTCGAGCTGCTGGCATATGGCTAGTTGGTGGCAAGCGCTGCATAAGTGCTGTTCTTCATGCATGTGTCAGCTGTCTGCCGGCTGGGGAGTGAGGGGAAAGAGAAAAATGGAGCATAGGGAGACAGAACAGAGCACATAAGTGCATTTATTTTAAAATAGTTTAAAATATCCAAAAATAAACTAAAGCTTTCAAAAGAATGAGAAGAAACCATAACTACCCCATGTCCAAAGGTTCTAAGTGTTGCACTGAAGAGAATTAAGGTCAGGTTAAACTTCTGTTTAAAACCACTTTTTACCACAAGATGGTGCAGCACATCAGTATGACATTTATTATCCAGGCAAGTCATTAAGAACCCATCGTTAAGGGCCTTTTCTGCCTGCCTTTGTCACAAACAGCAGCTCAAGCCAAAAGTGACATAAATGACTTTGTGCATATCTGGCATGGCCAGGCTAAAAACATGAGCGTATCATCGTGTCGGTCTTCATCGCTATTTCAATGAAACATCAGTACAGGAGCTCAGAGAAAGATCCTGCAACAGCTTGAAAAGATGAAACTTTCCAAAGAAAACTCAAGTGGTGACACATATTGTTCAGGCAATGAGTCTGGCACGCCTGTAGTGATAAGACAGTGATGAAGTCACTGTTCGCCCTCGACATGACCTGAGGTGCGACCATAAATAGGCCGTTATTCACAAAGGCGGCACAGGAAAAGATAAAGCCTCTTAAAGAAACGTGAAAACTTGCCAGCACACTCACTGGTAAACACCTCCGCCTGGTAGTAAAAGCTTTAGTTAAATTCTGTGGAGAGTAATTACAGAAACTCCCTTTTAAAATAAACCAAAGAACATTTCAGTTAAATAAAAAGACTCGACTTTAGAAAAAAACAAAACTGAAGTAATATTGTGTACTTACAAACCAAACTAAAGGCTAATTTAGTTTTAGACAGTTTCAGTTCATTTTTGTGCTGTGATACATGTTCTGAATTTCTAAAATCTTACCCCTGACAAAAATATTATTACCGTATTTTTCGGACTATACGTCGCTCCGGAGTATAGGTCGCACCAGCCAAAAAATGCATAATAAAGAAGAAAAAAACATATATAGGTCGCACTGGACTATAAGTCGCACTTTTTTTGGGGGGGGGGGGTGATAGAATCCGAGACTCAGAGCAGAAATTCCATCTTGAACGGCAATTTAAAATAATAATGGATTAAAGAACAGGACGAACACGGTTACGCCTACGTTATGCTAACGTAACACATTCAGCTACATGAGTTACGTTATGCTAACGTAACACATTCAGCTACATGACGCACAACGAACACGTGTTCGGTATGTTAACGTAACATTAAGTTATTCAGATAACCCTAGCATAAAGAACATACTAACAAGTTAACCAAACCATCAATCCATTGAATTCTTCATCCTCGGTGTCACTTCTAAACAATTCCGTACACTCCGTAGACGAAGCGCCACTTCCTCTTCTGTGTCGCGTTAGTCAGACTCGTCGTCAGCTGCAGTTCCAATTATTCCAGCCTTTCTGAATCCCAACAGGATGGTTTGTCACTGAAGCCCATGTTTTCTTGATCCATCCAATGACTTCCAGGAAAGTTGGGTGGCGCATTCTCCCAGTTGCCGTTAAGCTGTGCTCTCCATCCATCATCCACTGCGCCCACAGGTTACGCAAGACTGTCTTAAAGCTGCAGTTCATGGAGATGTCATGTGGCTGGAGTATTTTGGTTCATGTGTTATAAATGTCACATATACGTCGCTCCGGAGTATAGGTCGCACCCCCAGCCAAACTATGAAAAAAAGTGCGACTTATACTCCGGAAAATACGGTATAAAAAACAACAAACTAAATATTTTTTTTAAAAAAATCTAAATTGAAATGAGGAAACTCACTCTGGAAACTAGCCAGACATGTGTTTATTATTTGATTTAAATGTCTTAGTTACATCTGGGCTTATTGTGCTTTTTCCTCGCGAGCTGGATGCAGGTATGTTTTCGGTCACGTTGGTCTGTCTGTCTGTTAGTGGGATAACTCGGAAAATTATGAGCGGATTTTGATGAAAATTTCTGGAGTTGTTGGGGGTAGTACAAGCAGCAATTGATTAAATGTTGGTGATGTTCCAAATCACCAAACTATAGCTGAACCTGATGGAGTATGACAACACTGGTAGTCATACAACCACAAACATAAATATATTTCACTGGAATTTAATGTGAAAGACCAACACAAAGTGGTATACAATTGTGAAGTCGAAAGAAAATTATACATGATCCAAAACATTTTTTACAAATAAAAAACTGAAAAGTGCATTCTGCAAAAGTATTCAGCCCCCTTTTCTCTGAGTGCAACCAATTGCATTCAGAAGTTGCCTGATGACTGCTAATGACTAAAAAGAGTCCACCTGTGTGTAATCTAATCTCAGTACAAATACAGCTGCTCCGTGATGGCCTCAGAGGTTGGTTAAGAGAATATTGGGGAGCAAACAGCATCATGAAGTCCAAAGAACACAGCAGACAGGTCAGGAATAAGGTTGTGGAGAAGTTTAAAGCAGGCTTAGGCTATAAAAAGATTTCCCAAGCTTTGAACATCTCATGGAGCACTGTTCAATCCATTATCTGGAAATGGAAAGAGTATGGCACAGCTGTAAACCTGCCAAGACAAGGCTGTCCACCTAAACTTACAGGCCCAACAAGGAGAGCACTGATCAGAGATGCAGCCAAGAGGCTCACGGTGACTCTGGACGAAATGCAGAGATCCACAGCTCAGGTGGGGGAATCTGTCCACAGGACAACTATTAGTCGTGCACTGCACAAATGTGGTCTTTATGGAAGAGTGGCAAGAAGAAAGCCATTGTTAAAAGAAAACCATAAAAAAGTCTCGTTTGCAGTTTGCCAGAAGCCATGTTGGGGACACAGCAAACATGTGGAACAAGGTGCTTTGGTCAGATGAGACCAAAATTGAACTTTTTGGCTAAAATGCAAAACGCTATGTGTGGCGGAGAATTAACATTGCACATCACTCTGAACACACCATCCCCACTGTCAAATATGGTGGTGGCAGCATCATGCTCTGGGGCTGCTTCTCTTCAGCAGGGACAGGGAAGTTGGTCAGAGTTGATGGGAAGACTAGAAGAGGCACTCTACTGAGTGCCCTTCTAGTTTCTTGGATTAACTCACCTGCGCAGCAGCACATGGTTTCATTTCCTCAGCTTTCTTTGCTTTGCTTCAGTGTGAGTGCTGATTGGTTCCCCTGATGCTGCTCAGCTGTTTGAAAAAGGTTGATTCCACCTGAATTTACCTTCAGCTGAACTCGTGTTTTCTTTGATTTTAAAGGCACGTTGTGAGTTTTTCATCAGGATTCTCATCAGCAGCAAATCCCCGCAGTCACATGATCACCTCAGACAAACACAGCCGGCTCAGTTTGTCTTACTGTAAAAACTGTAGGATTTTATTTAAGGAACCGCCATGTGTTACTGTATGTTCTCATTGTGACTGCGGACAGTTAATAAGCTGCTTTGTCCTACATTCATGTCCCCACCCACCTCAGTGTGTGTATATGTGTGTGTGTGTGTGTGTGTGCGTGCCTGCACGCTGTCTTTGTGAGAACTAATGTGGGTTTAGACCAAGTGAGGACACTTTTCACATTTCCGCTCTTCAGGCTGCTTTCCAGCTTTGCTCTTGGCATTCTGTTCATACTCAAACACTACAAAAAGGCTGTTGTGTGTCCTCGTATAATAGACTTATGTAACCTAAGGTTTTTATTGCCAACTGGTAATTATGTGACAGTGCATCTCAGGCCATGTTACAAAATAGCACAAAAACAATGTAACGGGTTTTGTAACAAATTACTTTGTCTAAGGAGTAATTAAGAAAAGTAATACACGTGTAACGCACATACCTTTTTTTGGAGCAAGGACCCCAACACTGGTTGGGACATTTGTAAAAAGTGAGGACATGATTACAAAGTGAGGATATTTTCACAAAGTAAGGGCCTGTTTAAAAAATGATAACATTTATGAAAAGTGGAAACATTATTTAAAAAGCTAGGACATTTGTTGAAACATTAGTACAAGGGTCGAGGTCTGCAAAGTGAAAACTGTGGGTGTTTCCTGTCTTTAATTAAAATGCTATATGTGTGGTCAGACCTCTCTTTAGTTAAAACCAGGTGGAGAATCCTGGGATGGCATTATGTTCATGAAGGTCCTTACAAAGACAGACGTACAAACGTGTATATGTGTGTGCGTGTTTGTAAGAGTTAATTAGCCAGGATCTCCTCTCTCCTCCAATCACAGCCTGTGCAGAAGGACAGTAAATGAGGTGCTCACAGTTCCTTAAATAATTAATATCACCTCATCAATATTCCATCTGCTCAGCAGCAGGAAGTGGGGGGAGGGGGGGGGTGTTCAGATGTTGGAGCAGAGAGATGAACCTCCTCCAGTCTGTTGTTAACAAGAAGAAGGAGGTTCAGACATTTGAGCGATCTGTCAAACAGACGCTGACATGCTCTCACCGTGCTGCGTTCAGGTTTGATGTGTTCAACACAAATCCGTCAACAAAGCTTCAAACTTAACGAGCAATGTTTCATAATATGCTAACGAAGTAGCGGCAAACGTGCCCCACCCCCATGTACTCTTGTTTTTGATTGTATGGATTTTGTCCCAGCAGCTCTGCTGTCTGACTCGCTGCACATTACATCCTCACAAAAAGCTTATTAAAAGGCAGAAAGCCGCAGACAATCATTACCTGTTAACGCTGATGTGCACCGACTCTTCTGGCTCATTTTTACTGAACTGAGTATGTTGTTTTGAACCAGCAGCAGACTGAACACGACTGAATTCCAAAGTCAACATTTAGTTTTGCTTTTATGAGTTTTACTATAGCCCTGCAACAGGCTGGCGACCTGTTCAGGGTGTACCCTGCCTCTCGCCCTATGACAGCTGGGATAGGCTCCAGCCCCCCCGCGACCCTTAACAGGATGTGCGGAAGCGAATGGATGGATGGATGGATGGAGTTTTACTATAATGAGAAACTGAAATTTAATATAAAAGTGAACTAACCACAGAGGCTACCCCGCTGTTATTACAGCTGATCTAGAGGAGCCCATTGTACATTAACTGGCTGAAATTCAGCCCATGCCACACAGAGGTGCTAAAATAACTGTTTACACCAGCTTCTAGACCTTTTTAATGTTATTTATTGCAAATACAGTATGCGTATCAATAATAAACTGAAATAAAATGACATGATGGCATAATAACTAAAATGGAAGCACAGAAGTAAAACTGGACATTTTTGGTCCGCAGCTCCGTAGGACCCAAAGCTCTCTGATGCAGTGAGATAACCATAGCCCCTTTTAGTATTTCCCAGGATGCTTTGGGTGACTGTCTGTGTTCATTCATCTCTCTGCTGATTTATTTTTTTAAATGATGTGCATGCCGCCTCAGGGGAGGACTGCAGGTACAGGATTATTTGTCTCCAACCTACCCGCTGTGCTTCATATCAGTCTGCCACACAAACACACCCACTGGCTGAACTACTGCGTTAAAGCCTCGTGTTCACCATCTTTTTTCCCCATTTTTTGTTTGTTTGTTTTTAACTAGACGTGACCACAGTTAGAGGGGAGGGGAGATCGAGGGAGTCAGCTAGGTCACTGTCAGAGTGAATCGAGTTCAGCTTGCAAAAAACAAGCATTAAAAGAAACAAGCTTTTCTACACAGATGAGTGCATTCCAGTGCAACTGAACCATGGGAGGTATATATAGTAAATGGACGTAGCCTCCAGGTTTGAAAGCTGAAGCCTTCACTGAAGTACCATTATGTTGCATTCTTCTAATGGCCGGAAGTTGATTTTCATTTAGTAAATTATGGTCCCTATCAGAGTGGGAAACAGGAGCGGGATATCTACATCCCTACCCTCACCTATGGTCATGAGCTTTGGGTAGTTACCAAAAGAATGAGATCACTGATACAAGGGGTGAAAATGAGCTTCCTCCAAAGGGTGGCTGGCCTCTCCCTTAGGGATAGGGTGAGGAGTGCGGCCATTCGGAAGGGGCTTAAAGTAGAGTCACTGCTCCTCCACATCTAAAGGAGCCAGTTGAGGTGGTTCGGGCATCTGACTAGGATGCCTCCTGGGCGCCTCTTGGGTGAGGTGTTCCAGGCATGTCCCAATGGGAGGAGGGCAGACCCAGGACACGCTGGAGAGATTATATCTCTCGGCCTGCCTGGGAATGCCTCAGGGTCCCCCCAGATGAGCTGGCGGAGGTGGCTGGGGAGAGGGAGGTCTGGGCTTCTCTGCTAATCCTGCTTCCCTCACGACCTGGCTCCGGATAAACGGAAGGGGATGGATGGATGAGAGTGGGAGGATAAAGCAGAGTATGTTTTAGGGTGAGTCTACCTTGTGATTTACAGGATGACATTGTTTGAGGGTGCAGCATATCTTTCTTTTCTCAATCAGAGCCCTCACTGGTCATGCTTCGTTTTAAAAAAAAACAAAGATCACAACAGCAAAAACTCTGAAAGGTAAAAAAAACAACAACAACAAAAAAAACGGTACGCCACGAATCTGTCTGTGATGCCACAGTGGCTGCATCCATTTTTTGATATACAGTCTAGAAACCAAAGCACCGACTACACTCTTAATTATACACAACTTTAAACCTTAATACAATTTCTCTTTAACCTTTTATTCTTTCACAAAGAATCTGCACACAAATAAAAATTAAGAACATTAATAAATACTAGGAACGTTTATAGATGACAAATACAAATATTACTCCAGATACTCTTCAAACTAACAACAATAAACAAATGAAGTGCACGTGATTGAATTTGTTGTGGATTTGGGACACAGTGAGAAGCAACTGGACCAATCAGGGGGCAGCACAGAGGTCAATCCCTCCCCTTTGTCCTGCCATGTCACTTCCTGGCTGGTTGCCATGGCACCAGAGGCAAGATGTCCCCATTTCCACAACAACAACAGTATCAGCAGCAGCACGGCTGTCTGGTCACATTAACGGAGAGGCTGAGTGTGTGCGTGTGTGTTCTTGTATAACCCGTGTTGTGGGGGCTCGACTTCTGTACATTAAGGACATTTTCATTTGAAGACCTGAATTAGGTTTAATTTAAGATTAGACTAGATTAGATATATCAATGTTTATTTTATCCCCTTCTGTTCATCTCAGCGGGAAAATGCAAAGTCAGAGCAGCTGCTTTGCATAAAAACACAAAAAAAAATAGTATTTTGTGTGCAATCAAATACAGCATAAAAGAAAAATATAATGAAATAAAAGAAAAATGAAGACTAAAGCTGGAAACTGTACAATAAAACTAAAGATTAGGGCAAAGAGAACTTTAAAGTTAGAGTCCCAGTGAATGAACGTGGCCTCAGAAGTGATGGAAACAGGACCGGGTGTGTATTGCGGGATTGGTTGCTGGCTGGCCGGCTGCAGACAGACTTTGATTTGATCCTGTGTGTCACCAGGCCGCCGCCTCCTCCTCTCCCTCTGTGTTGTCAGATTAATTGCTGCTGCGTGTTGATGGATGCTGTAACATGAGTTTGACACAGTTTCTGCTAATGAGATATTTACGTATGTTTATGAATGTGTGTCATAGACTAAACAAAAGATTGGCTTAGCTAGCATGAGGTTACTCACTGGTTTGTGAATTAGACTTTTTTAGCATCAGTTTTAGCTTAATGGCCATCCTGATGTTGGTTTTGTTTGTTTTTTGCTTTTATTCTTTATTTTCCCTTTTTTGGACCTGGAAGTGACCATATTTATATGAGAGGGATAAGAGCTAAGTTATCATCTATCGCTAGCAAGTTTGGTTAGCAAGCTGCATGCATAAACTGTACAGGTACATGCAGACACAGACTCATAAAACAGCAGAACTCAGCTAAACTGCAGCACAAATGTTGTGGACTACCAAGCCTCAAGTTTGCATGTCACCATCTCTTTCTTTAACCTTCTGAGGTCTAAGCCAAGCCCCAAACCCGATCCCAACAATTTGGAGTCAAGCAAAAAGTACTGAGAATTTTTACCAAGAGCAAAGATGCATATTCTGATGATGATTTAGCTCTCCGAGGGTTAAACCAAACTCAGACTTATTGGTGTGGTTCAGGAGGTGGACCAGGTTGTCTACCAATCATGTCAGCAATTTGATCACCAGCTCTTCCAGTCTGCATGTCTGGTCATTTTCACACCTATCCACAGGATACGCTCTGGAAGAGCACACGTAGGCTGCCATGACAGACTGCTACTTCCGCTGTATGGTTTTATACTTCCGGTTACCCAAAGTCGGAGCCAATGACAAAATTCAGTTACTTTGTGCTGTAACAAGTGGCTTTATTAGTTGGAACATGAGCTCGGGTTCAACTTGTGCTGCTGTCGGTTGTCACTACATCAGTCTGTACATTTTTTCAAATTATTTTATTCTGTAAATTTGTTCTTTTTCCCCAAAATTATACTATCCAGTTGCACATCCTATTACCGTATTTTTTCCCCAATGACTACAGACCAGTTGCCCTAACCTCACACATCATGAAGGTCCTGGAGAGATTGATTATAGCTCATCTTAGACCTCAGGTGAGCACCTCCCTGGACCCACTACAATTTGCCTACCGCCCTGAAGTTGGAGTTGATGATGCCATCGTCTACCTGATGCAGCGAGCGTACTCCCACTTGGATAAATCAGGAAACGCTGTACGGATCATGTTTTTTGATTTTTCAAGTGCTTTTAACACCATTCAGCCTTACCTGCTGAGGCAGAAGCTCAAAACCATGCAGGTTGATGCCTCAATGACCTCCTGGATTATTGATTACCTGACGAATGGACCGCAGTTTGTGTGGCTGAAGGGATGTGAGTCTGATAGGGTGGTCAGCAGTAGAGGAGCACCACAGGGAACTATACTCTCACCTTTCCTCTTCACCTTGTACACCTCGGATTTTCAGTACAACGCAGAGTTTTGTCATCTACAGAAATTTTCTGATGACTCTGCGATTGTGGGATGTATCAGTGGTGGACAGGAGACTGAATACAGAGAACTGGTAGAGCGCGTTGTAGAGTGGTGTGGAAACAACCATCTCCTTCTGAATGTTAGTAAGACGAAGGAGATGGTAGTGGACTTTAGGAAGACGACTACTGCATCAAATACTGTATCCATCATGGGAGAAGAGGTGGAGGTGGTGGAGAGTTACAGATACTTGGGAGTTCACTTGGACAACAGACTGGACTGGAGGTGTCACATGGAAGCTGTATACAGGAAGGGACAGAGTAGACAGATTTGTTATTATCTATCATCCACCTGGTCCTTACTCAGAGTTTCTGTCTGATTTCTCAGACTTTTTATCTGATTTAGTGCTCAGTTCAGATAAAATTATTATAGTGGGTGATTTTAACATCCATGTAGATGCTGAAAATGACAGCCTGAACACTGCATTTAATCTATTGTTAGATTCAATTGGCTTCTCTCAAAATGTAAAGGAGCCCACCCACCACTTTAATCATACTCTGGATCTTGTCCTGATATATGGCATAGAAACTGAAGACTTAACAGTGTTCCCTGAAATCCCCCTCCTGTCTGATCATTTCTTAGTAACATTTACATTTACTTTAATGAATTACACAGCAGTAGGGAACAAGTTTTATTACAGTAGAAGTCTTTCTGAAAGTGCTGTAACTAAGTTTAAGGATCTAATTCCTTCATTATTATGCTCTTCAGTGCCATGTGCCAACACAGTGCAGAGCAGCTACCTAAACTCTGCTCCCAGTGAGGTCGACTATCTCGTCAATAGTTTTACATCCTCACTGCGTACGACTTTGGATACTGTGGCTCCTCTGAAAAGGAAAGCTTCAAATCAGAAGTGCCTGACTCCGTGGTATAATTCACAAACGCACAGACTCACAAACGCTACTAGACTGTTCAAAGAAGTCTTTCCGGTTATTGATGCTTCAATCTTAAAATTGATCAATCTGTCTTTATTAGTTGACTATGTACCACAGGCCTTCAAGGTGGCTGTAATTAAACCTCTGCTTAAAAAGCCATCACTTGACCCAGCTGTCTTAGCTAATTATAGGCCAATCTCCAACCTTCCTTTTCTCTCAAAGATTCTTGAAAGAGTAGTTGTAAAACAGCTAACTGATCATCTGCAGAGGAACGGTTTATTTGAAGAGTTTCAGTCAGGTTTCAGAATTCATCACAGTACAGAAACAGCATTAGTGAAGGTTACAAATGATCTTCTTAGAGCCTCTGACAGTGGACTCATCTCTGTTCTTGTCCTGTTGGACCTCAATGCAGCTTTGATACTGTTGACCATAACATTTTATTACAGAGATTAGAGCTTGCTATAGGTATTAAAGGTACTGCACTGCAGTGGTTTGAATCATATTTATCTAATAGACTCCAATTTGTTCATGTAAATGGGGAGTCTTCTTCACACACTAAGGTCAGTTATGGAGTTCCACAGGGTTCTGTGCTAGGACCAATTCTATTTACATTATACATGCTTCCCTTAGACAGTATTATTAGAAAGCATTGCATCTATTTTCATTGTTATGCAGATGATTCTCAGCTTTACCTATCAATGAAGCCAGATGACACACATCAATTAGTTAAACTGCAGGAATATCTTAAAGACATTAAGGCCTGGATGACCTCTAATTTCCTGCTTCTAAATTCAGATAAAACTGAAATTCTTGTTCTCGGCCCCACAAATCTTAGAAACATGGTGTCTAACCAGATACTTACTCTGGATGGCATTACTTTGGCCTCCAGTAACACTGTGAGAAATCTTGGAGTCATTTTTGACCAGGATTTGTCCTTCAATGCACATATTAAACAAATATGCAGGACCGCTTTTTTGCATTTGCGCAATATTTCTAAAATTAGAAACATCCTTTCTCAGAGTGATGCTGAAAAGCTAATTCATGCATTTATTACTTCTAGGCTGGATTATTGTAATTCATTACTATCAGGCTGTCCTAAAAGCTCCCTGAAAAGCCTTCAGCTGATCCAAAATGCTGCAGCTAGAGTACTGACAGGGACTAGAAAGAGAGAGCAGATCTCTCCCATATTGGCTTCTCTTCATTGGCTCCCTGTTAAATCTAGAATAGAATTTAAAATCCTTCTCCTCACATACAAGGTCTTGAATAATCAGGCCCCATCTTATCTCAAAGACCTCATAGTACCATATCACCCCAACAGAGCACTTCGCTCTCAGACTGCTGGCTTACTTGTGGTTCCTAGGATACTTAAGAGTAGAATGGGAGGCAGAGCCTTCAGCTTTCAGGCCCCTCTTCTGTGGAACCAGCTTCCAGCTTGGATTCAGGAGACAGACACCCTCTCTATTTTTAAGATTAGGCTTAAAACTTTCCTTTATGATCAAGCTTATAGTTAGGGCTGGATCAGGTGACCCTGAACCCTCCCTTAGTTATGCTGCTATAGGCCTAGGCTGCTCGGGGGGTTCCCACAATAGACTGTTTCTTTTCATTCACCTTATTTACTTTGTTTATACTCCACTCTAAATTTAATCATTAGTTATTATTAATCTCTGTCTCTCTTCCACAGCATGTCTTTTCTCTCCCCTCAGCCCAACCAGTCGCGGCAGATGACTGCCCCTCCCTGAGCCTGGTTCTGCTGGAGGTTTCTTCCTGTTAAAAGGGAGTTTTTCCTTCCGACTGTCACCAAGTGCTGCTCATAGGGGGTCGTTTTTGACTGTTGGGTTTTCTCTGTATTATTGTAGGGTCTTTACCTGCAATACAAAGCGCCTTGAGGTGACTGTTTGTTGTGATTTGGCGCTATATAAATAAAATTGAATTCAATTCAATTGAATAGACTCTACTTCTTGAGGACGCTTAGGTCCTTTGGTGTGTGCAGCAAGATGTTGCACATCTTCTACAAGTCTGTTGTTGAAAGTGCAATTTTCTTTGCAGCTGTCTGTTGGGGAAGTGGTATCAGAGCCAGACACCTAAAGAGACTAAACAAACTCTTAAAGAAGACCGGATCAGTTCTTGGAATTGCTCTGGAGCCCTTGGAGACAACTGTGGAGAAAAGAATGCTACACAAATTGATAAAAATAATGGATAACACAATGCATCCCTTGCATGATCTACTGAGAAAACAGAGGAGTGTGTTCAGTAAAAGGTTTTTACAGCTTTGCTGCACTAAGGACCGCTACAGGAAATCATTCCTGCCTACTGCAATAACTTGATATAATGACTCATCCCTGTCTCGATAAAGTGGTTTCATATACTGATAACAAAATTGCTCACTGCACATTGCACAGTTTCTATTAATGATTGTTGGAG
This sequence comes from Archocentrus centrarchus, assembly GCF_007364275.1. Taxonomy (NCBI): domain Eukaryota; kingdom Metazoa; phylum Chordata; class Actinopteri; order Cichliformes; family Cichlidae; genus Archocentrus; species Archocentrus centrarchus. Next base: position 4,724,772 of record NC_044352.1, on the reverse strand, counting down.
TATTCTCTGTATATATGTGTATATGAGGGGTTTTATAGGTTTTTTTAAATAGTTTTTATGTCTATTTTTATATCTATTGTGTGTTCATGTGTACTGCTACTGTGCAACACAGGAATTTCCCCTCGGGGATGAAATAAAGTACTCTATCTATCTCTATCTATCTATCTTATGTTTTAAGTTTTCCTTTAATGTACAGCCTCTTATTTTTTTACGTTATTTTATTTATAGTGTGACACTACAGCATACAGCCTACACAAAGCTTAAACAATACGTACCTTCATGTAAACACGTAGCAGTTAGCAAGATGACAGCTGCGTGTCTCCTCGATCACAGCCTTCAGCCAGTCCAGTGTTTCTGTTTCAGTGATCTGAACACTCTGATATCCAGATCAGTGATTTACCTTCCACAGAATAGCTGCAGCATCACTGCATGATTTCCCTAATCAGCGATACAGGAACAGCTGACTGTCTCCACCGCTCCACTTTCCCTTAGCATGACCCATGCTAAGCGCTTAGCTTGGCCGATGCTCTGGCTCGGCTCTACAGCTGCTTTAAGGAAAACAATGTTGCCTTGTTTGTTCAGCATTACTTTATTGATTTTATTGCTTTGAATGTAATCTGGTGCTCTTATAATTATGCGATTCCTCGCCATCAACACCTTCGGAAAAAACAAAGTAATTGATAATGTGGATGTAGCTGACTTCAGGCCATAATTTTATGTCATTTACACAAGTGACAGGTGAGGCACTGTTACCTCGCTGCTTTTTAAAACATCCTTGCAATGTCTCCACCTCCGATATGGTACCATTTAGGCCAGGTAAAAGAAACTGCAGTGTCAAAATGTTTAAATGAACAGCAAGTGTGTAAGCCCGCAACCGTGAACAACAGCCCAAGCGGAAGTAAAGTACCAGCTTCCGCTATGAATGAGGGGTAATGGCGTGAAGTCAGGAATACTGTGGAAACACATAGAGATCAAACTCCACACTTACTAAAATGTGTCACTGCAAACCTCATGAGAACATTCAGTCAACGGGAGCATCAGCAGTGCATGCAGAAAGAAGGCGTTATGCTCAGGACTAGTCAATAACCTGGGGAATTTACTTCTAACAAATGCTACTTGCTACAGTTTGCGTATTCTGCACATCCATGGTGCCCCGCCACATCCCAGAATGCAAAGCATACCTGACTAGGAGAAGGCGTTTGGCTCAAACCTGCAGCATAGGCCTGACAGTGAGTCGGATGAAACCACAAACTAGTATTCATGTTATTGTCTGATAATAAATGGTAAGCTAGGCTGATTAATGATTAACTGCTAGCAGCAGATCCAGCAGTGTAAACTCTTTGTAGCCCCTTAACTGGCCAGGGCCCGGTGACTGGCCGTTTGTAGTCCCTTTTATATGGCAGGCTAGACTCTCCCATTTTTATTGACACGCCATTCAGCCAATCATGTAACTGGCTGCATCAAATCACCTGACAAAGCTATGTGATGCCCTCTGATTATGATTGGCTCTGGGAAACCCATTTCTTAACATGATTGGCCGAATGAGGTGTCAATCAAAATGGGCGGGTCTAGCCTACCATATAAATGCACTTCATTCGGCCGGCGGACCAGACGCGGCTGGTTAATAGGCTATGAAATGGGTTGTTCAGAGCCAATAATAACCAGAGGGTGTTATGTAGTTGTTTCAGGTGATTTTTTTGCTGCCAGTTAAGGGGTTAACACATTCATTTGTGTAATTATCCTTTACTTTTTCAGTATTTGTGCAGATGAGACTTCGACCTTCTGGATTAAAGTGTCATCATTATTTATCCTGCGCCCAGTGCATCATGGGATCTGCAGTCCTCCCCGTGCTCCTCCTCTCCCTGGTGACAGCATCAGTGTGTGCTGAAATGAGCGGGACCAGCCAAGGTAAAGATTAGCATTACAGATGCAGATGGACGTGTCCATCTGCAGATGTGTTTTAAACAGAGCTCTGCTGTGTGTGTGTCCTGTAGGTGGCGCTGTCCTGTGCCCTCTGCAGTGTGTGTGTGAGACGCGACCCTGGTACACCCCACAGTCTTTGCATCACCAGGCCCAGACGGTCGACTGCAATGAACTTCATCTGCAGAGAGTACCAGCCAACGTCTCTGCTGACACACAGGTAACATCACACATCACAGATATTAGCAACTTATCAATTGCAGGGAATGTCGACCCTAAAGCAGCTTTATCTTCTTTTTACACTACAATGGGGACCATAATTTACATAATGAGCATCATGTTTTATCAGATAGGACGATAAACTCATCAGGAAAGTGTTTACAGGGGTCACAGAACAGAGGACCAGAAGGATCATTTCCCATAGACTTCTATGCAAATATTTTTTAATTTCCAACCGGTGGAGTCGCCCCCTGCTGACAGTTAGAAAGAATGCAGGTTTAAAAGACCCTTTTCAGAGCCATGGCTATATACGGTGGAGGGCTATGCCCTGTGTGGGATTCTTTTAACCCTCAGGAGTGTCTGCAGGCACACAAGCATCAGATAAAACCACTTTCAAAGATGGCAAAAAAAAATATTTTGTGAAACTTGATTGTTACAAATGTTCTGGAGCATGGACCCAAAGAGCAAGTTAGCATCAAGCCTTCAGTGTCATGGTTGCTGTGGCAGGCAGGAAAAGGTGGACCCCAAATGCAGGACTCAGAAACAGAGATAAGAACTTAAATGAGGTTGTAAACAGGTACAAATAAACTGGGCTGGAACAGAAGCCAGAACTAAAACTAAAGAACCAGCGAACAAGAAGACACACAACCGGGATTATCGACGATGACGCAACAATGAACAGAAGAAAACTGAGGGCTTAAATTCACATCAGATAATTAGGGCAAGAGGAAACAGCAGGGCTTAACAGGTGGAACAAATGAAACTAATAATAACACAGGGGAAGCAAAACTAAACTCAAAGCACCAGGAACACAGGACTATCAAAATAAAACAGGAAACAGACACAGACACAGGACAGAGACACAGGGGAGACAGGAATAAAAGGACCTAAACCATAACTAACTAGACAGGAAACTAAGATGAATAATCAAAACCAAAACAAACTAGGATATGACAAAACTCAGAAGGAAACAGAACTAAACACAAAACGCTGGGCACACGGCCCAGGGCCATGGCATTCTGAGAGCATAGGATTGGGATTGAATCAGTAAGAGAACTGGATTTACTAGATTTACTTGACCAATGAGACTCTGAACAATCTGCATCAATTAACATAAACTGTTATTCTGATATGCTGAGTCTGACCTGACTCTAATGAGGCAGCTGAAGGACTTGCATGTTGTAAATATGTTGTAGATATAATTTTTCATGATTTGTTTCAGGTGCTGCTGCTGCAGAGTAACAACATCTCTTCTATAACTACCGAACTGCAGAGTCTGACTAACCTGACAGAGCTCGACCTGTCCCAGAACCACTTCACACAGGTATACTCTTCTCCATTCCCATATTCAGCTACAGTCTTGTTGAACAGTAGGATATAGCAGTTGGTAACAGCTGTATGAAAGCAAGCTGCTTCCTTATTCGTGAGGGGTTGCCACAGGTAGCTCCACATGTTTGATTTGATTTGGAGTTTTTTTTCCCCGTGTACCCTTCCTGACGCAACCCCAAAGGAATTTGTGTTGGTAACAGCTGTATAATCTTTTTTCCTCGATTTCCTGATCCCAGCATTCCCCCAAATTTTGCTGACAGCTGCTAGTTGAAGTGAAAAAAAAGTGTTACGCTGTTTGTGTCAGTGGTTTATGTTTATTTCCTTCCTGTTACAACTTGGCAATATATGCAGAGTCAGCTCTGTACAGAAATAGGTTCTCTCCCTGTCTCTGTCCAGGTGAGTGCCGTGGGCCTCTCCTCTCTTGGCCGCCTGGTGACTCTGTACCTGGAGGAGAACCACATTGAGGAGCTGGAGGACTTCTGTCTGAAGAACCTGTCCAGTCTGGAAGAGCTCTACATCAACCATAACCACATCTCCTCCATCGGGCCCAAAGCCTTTGCCGGCCTCACCAACTTGCTGCGGTAATCACCACCACCAAGTCTTCTGTCAAACCTAATTTCAACTGTTCATTTCTGTTGTAAGACCTCCCGAGGATCCAAAAGATTCTAATCACCACCAGAACTGCACATGGGATAAATAGATCCTCTAAAAAGACCAGCAGAGACAGCTAAAGTCAGTACACCTTTCTCAGTGAGGAGTTAGGTTGTGGAATCTTCAGACTGGAGCTAGGAATCTTGCCCCTCTGATGTTAATGGTCCCAAATCTGGGCCCAGCAAATTTTCTTTGTTCCATGGAAATTCACTCTGTTAAGGATAAAAAAGACTAAAACAAAAGCCAAAAAACAAAAGACCAAAGACCAAAAGAATCAGATCCCGAAACTTCCCAAAGTTACACTAGATCATTCCCAGTGACTAGATCCACGCAAAGACTTTCAAAACTACCTAAGAGATGCCCAAAACCTTTCATGTTGGTACCATTCTGCTTGAATTGGTTCTCTGAATTAGTTCTTTATCCTCTGTTGCTTCTTGTAGGCTCCACCTGAACTCCAACCGTCTGGTGGCTATTGACAGTCGCTGGTTTGAGTCTCTGCCATCCCTGGAAATTCTGATGATTGGGGAAAACCCTATCCTGGGTCTGGAGGAGAAGAACTTCTTGCCTCTGTCCCACCTCCACAGCCTGGTCCTTGCAGGAATGGGACTGGCCTCGGTCCCCTCCGCTGCTTTCTTGGGCCTGGAATACCTGGAGAGCCTCTCTTTCTATGACAACCATCTCAGGTGCGTCTGTACATGATCCCTAGTTACCGTTCTCTTAACACTTTCCATCAGCTAGACCTAACTGTAACCCTGTGATTGACTAGACTTTACTGTCTTAAGAGACATTCACACAGGAAATGACTAGAAGCAATGTGGTGACCAGAGACCATCAATTAAAATTTAGCAACTTGAAGTTGTTGACAGATGAAAATAACCATTATCATCTAAAAATGGGTATGTGATTAAAATGTTACTAATGGGAGTGAAGGATACTAGTGATTGACATGTGACAAGGTGGGAAAAGGCTATTTTTAATAATTCTCAGCAGCCAGTGCCTCAAATGTCTACTCGTAACCAGCTGTCAGGTATAAGGAGATGGGCAAGGATTAAATAACTATCTATAGGAACGGGGTCTCGACCTTGTAACCTTCTGTCAATGGAACCGTGGCTGAATTTAGTTCTCATGGCAGGTCTGTTCCTCGCGATGCCCTGAGCGTGCTCCCAAACCTGAAGTTCCTAGACCTGAACAGGAACCCAATCAGCCGAATCCAGCAGGGAGATTTCCAGAACCTTCAGCACCTGGAGGAACTCAGGTCAGCCAGGAAACTCAGAGCAGAGATCAAGCTCTTCCAAGTTCTTACAGTTTTCTGGCTTCATTTTTCTGAGGTTGCCACCTGTGTATTATGTGCGGGTTGTACATTGTGGTAAGTGTTGTGTTGTGTTTGGTTTCAGTCTGAACAACATGGAGGACCTGCTGATGGTAGAGAAAGCAGCTTTTCAAAACCTTCCAGAACTTGCCAAACTGGAGCTCTGCAACAACCCGCGACTGTCCTACATCGACCCACAGGCCTTCAGGTGAGTGTCTGACTGCCTCTAAGCCACTCCACACTGATTTATGCTTTTTATTTTGACCAATGTTGTTTTTTTAAGAGTATAATACAAAATTTATATAAAACTTGCTTTTTAGGTTTGTTTTAAAAGAGTTTGTTGCTAGCCAAGGGCTTCTGATCAAAGCTGGATTTTAGCACCATTTGTAAACCCAAAATCACATATAATTAAGAGTGTTGGGAGTTAGTGGTTCTCTCCTGTGAAGATGTTTTTCCAGATGTTCATGTTGAGCTCATTTGTTATATCAAACTCCTCCAGTTGTTGTTTTACTCGATGCCTGTCTATTCCCTGCCTCCTTCTCTATCTCTCTATATTCTTGTTTCCTTTCTCCTCCTTATGTGATGTCCTTTGTTTTCTCTCTTCTGCTCTCAGTAACCTGCCCTCCCTCCGGACTCTCCTCCTTCATAATAACCAGCTCAGCCTCCTCTCTGGAGACCTCCTCTCCTCCCTCCGCTCTCTAGAGGAGGTTTCTCTTCACTCAAACCCTCTGCGCTGCGACTGTCTCTCCTCCTGGGGGCCTCACTTTGGTAACCAATCACACCTCAAGCTGCTGGATTCCTCCATCACCATCTGCTCCTCCCCATCTCACCTGATCGGTCAGGAGTTGCGGGAGGTGGTGGCGGTTGGATGGGGCGGGGGCGGGACCAACAGCTGCCTGCCTCACATCACCCCTCATGCCTTTCCATCGACCATGAACGTCAGCGCTGGGCAGCCAATCACACTGGAGTGCTGGGCAGACGCTGATCCCGCCCCACAGTTCTATTGGGTGACGCCAAATGGTGACAAGGTGGGCGGAAGTGTGTATGTGTGTCTAGTGAAAGCTTGAGACAACCTAAAAATGGGTGTTTTCCAGCACATCAGCTCATTGTCATCCCATCAACTGAAATGATAAAGTGGTAAAAAACATAAAATATATTGAGGAATATCACAACCTCTAAAGCAGTGGTTCTCAAATGTGTCCCTGATCCAACACACCTGATTCAACTGGCTGAATTACCTCCTCAGTATGCAGTCAAGTTCTCCAGAGTCCTGCTAATGACGTCTATATTTGACTCAGGTGTGTTGAAGCAGAGACACATCTAAAACCTGCAGGACACTGGGCCACGAGGCCTGGATTTGAGAACCACTGCTCTAAAGAGACACCAAAGAGTGACATGTATAAATCTGCTCAGGTGAGCTCAGAGGCAGTGGCGGCACCAATCATATCAGAGCAGGGGCGTGGCCTGAGCAGGAGGAAGAAGAAGAAGCACCGGATGTCAGATCCTGGCGCATTGGTGATTGAACATGCAGAGCCATCAGACGCAGGTCAGCTGAGCTGCGGACTCACATCCAGACAAATTTCAACTGGATTTTTTCACTTTGACTTTTAGTTTCATAAAATCTGCTTTTCTCTTTCAGGTGTGTACACCTGTGTAGCCTGGAACATCGAGGGAGCAGACACCAAGAGTATCTCGGTGTCTGTAGACTCTCAGGGATATGGTGGCTCTTGGTCTGGTGGGGGGAATGACCCCAACAGGGACAAGATCTGGCTGGGGAACTCGTCCAGTGGTGCAGCCTCTCTTGTGGTGCTCGCTAAGGTGCTTAATGTGCTGTACAATCACATTTACGTGTTATTAGAGATGTGTGGTGAATTCAGTTTGTTTCTCAGCAGAAACTATACAGAAACTAGGCGGCTGACATGTGCAAAAACAGAACACATTCAATTATTTTGTGGGTTTAAATCATGTTAAAATTATGAAATAAAGCATTGGCCTTGGTGCAGGATGCGTTCTTCGTCCAGTTCTATTTTTTCTTGCTGTCCTTGTTCTTCTAGGACTTTGCCTCCTTTTTCTCCATCTAGTCCTTCCTCTAGTTGTAGCGCTTGGTCTTCATCTGCTTTTTACTCCTCGTCTTCTTCACTTTCTCCTAGTTCTTCTTCTCATTCTACTGCTAACGCTTCTCTTTTTCATCTTCTTTAAGTCCTACTTCTTCTAGTTCTTCAAATTCTAGTTCTTCTAGGTCTTGGTCATCTTGTTCTTCCTCTAGTCCAAGCTTTTGGTTTCTTCTTCTATTGATTCTCATCTATATTCCTCTGTTTCTAGCTCTTAGTCTTCATCTAGTTTTTGCACTCATTCTTTTCTTTTTCTTCTGCTACTTCTTCACTGTCGCCTCCTGCATCTCTTCCTGCTTCTTGTTGTTCTCCTGCTTCCTCTTCTAGCTCCTCATTTTCTTCCTCTTGTTCTTTTTTCTCTAATTCCTCATCTTTTTTTAAATTCTAGCAGTTCTTCCTCTTCTAGTTCTTATTATTGTAGTTCTTCTCTTATAAGTTCTTCCTCTTCTAGTTCTTTGTTTTTAAAGTTGTTCTTCTACTTCTTCCTTTTACTTTTCTTTTACTTCTTCTAGTTCTTCAGCTTATTCTTCTTCAGGTATTCTTCAAGCTCTTTTTCTTCTTCTCGCTTCTTATTCTTCTGCTAGTTGTTCCTCTTTTTCTTCTTCTCTTATTCTAGTGCTAAACTATAAACCATTTACAAGCATATATGTATTCAATGTTTCTATCTCATTATGGAAAATGTTGCTGTTATCCATGTACAGGTCCAGGCGGATTTCTCCACCCCGGAGATTCACTGTTGCTGTTTCCTGTTTCATGTGCAGGTGGTTCACGCCCAGTCTGTGGTGTTGGAGTGGAAGTTGTATCCCAGTGGAGGAGCTTCGACTGTGAGTTCAAACCATCATGACATCCCCCTCCCTCTTCCCCGGTGGACGAGTGCAACCGTGCACATTGACAACCCTCAGATCAGCTACACCGCCAAGGTGAGCACATCTCTCAAAGACACTAGTGCTGGGTGTCGTGAAGCCATCACAGGAATTTTGTCTTATTTTGACTCAACTGTTGCCAAGTTTGGCACGTGGCGTACTAAACACAAACAACATAGAACTGAATTCAATCGATCAGCCTGTTTGGGCTCTATCACTGACACCCTATCCAGTCTCTTGCCCTAACGCAACAAATTCACACTCAATTTACACCAAGCCGGAGCACAATCGATGGAGTAATTACATTTTTCTCTCTGCCTCCCTCTCCATCTCCAGGTCCCAGTTGACGTGCAGGAGTATAATCTGACTCATCTCCTTCCTGCCACTGAATACCACGTCTGCCTCACGGTCTCCTCCTTTCCTCTTTACACCACCTTTCCTTCCTCCTCTCCTAGCACTTCCCCTACTCCTGTGTCTCCTTCCTCCTCCCTCCCCTCTGGTCCTATCCACACCTCCTGTCTGAACATCACCACTAAGGAGGCGGGTTTCTCAGTGGAGCTTGTAGCATCGCGGCGCAACAGCGTGGCACTGGCGGCCGTAATGGGCTCCATGTTCGCTTTGTCCATCATGGCGCTGCTGGTGGTGTACATGGGCCGGCGCGTGCAGCAGCACAAGTCCTGCGGCCACTCGCTGAAGAAGTACATGCAGCATGCCACATCCATCGGTCTGAATGAGCTTTACCCGCCGCTCATCACGCTGTGGGAGAGCGAGGCCGAGAAGGACAAGGATGACAAAGAGGAGGAGGAAGAGAGGGAGGGAGGCGGGAGAGGGGAGGAGGCGGGCGGGAGTCAGATCGACACCACAAAGACGTACATGTGGTAGCTGAAGGAGGGTGGAGGGCGAGGTTTGACAGACACTTGAAGGGGACGAGGACTGACAGAAGTGAAGCTTGATGGATGGAAGGGGTCATGTGACTCGATGAGGAGCCTGACAGTCAAAAAAGATGGGTAAAGATGTCCAAACACACCTGACTGCTGCGAGAGGGGAAGGTGTGAACTGATCAATACAGCAGGACACCCATCTCAGCTCTCTTAAAAGAATTTTCTTTTGTATGCTTCAGTCCATTAATTACAAACCAGCAATCATCTTGCTCCTGCTAATCACTTCCCATCATGAGCTGTTAATTAGATCCATTTCCTTTCTTCCAGGTGACCGCTTCCATCCCAGATAGGATAAACTATATAGGCACCTTTAAAGTCAGTTCATTTATGCAGTTTAATTTTGTTTTTCTGTAATTATTGAGCGACAAAATCGAAGGTTGGAAAATGAAGCCAAAGCTGAGGTGCCAAAAACTGCAGTTCTGCTAATGTCCACCAGAGGCAGGCTCCAAAAGTGAGTGGATTCCCATAGACTCCAATGTTAAACTGCTCACCTAAACATGTTTACAGCCTGCTACAAAAAGCAGTTTGGGCCCTGTGAATAGTATCCCTTTTTATGGTTCATTGAATACGATTACAGTCTTGATATCTGGCTTGCAACTGCTTTGACTGCTTTGATAAATAACAAATGTTTCCAGCTAAAAGCCAAAGGAACAAAATGTGGATTTCCATTTTAATTGCCACATAAATTTATTTTACGTGGCGTAAAATGTTCTTTGAGCACACTGACTGTAGATTTTCTCTCAAATCTGTTTTTGAAATAATGACAAAAGTCATCAAGTGACCTTGAGATTTGTAAGGATCACCAGAACTGGTCAGCAGCTCAGCTGCAGCATTCTGGACCAACATCTGTACATAGTGAACTGCAGCAGTCCAGCCCAGAGGTAATGACATAATGAGTGACTTTTTCAGGGAAAGGAAGAGTTTGACACCAATGATCTGAGAACCAGAAATATTATCAAGTGCAATCCAGGAAGAATGTTCAGTTTTATTTTATTGCATTTGGGGAAACTTAGCAACATACAGTTTTTAATATTACCCAACACTTGGAGAGAGTGGGGAGAAAAAAAACCTTTAAACAGGAAGAAACCTCTGAGAAACCCAGGATTAGGGAGGCGTCTGCTCTGACTGGCTGTGAGAGGAGCGCTGGGATCTGTCGAAAGTTAAAATGAATTTCTGATTTGTGGTTTATGGGCTGAAGCACAAAAACAGTGATGAAAGTTTCTGTTTCTTTCGGGGTTTTTCTGAGCATTTCTCAAAGCTTCATTCTTCTTCTGTCAAACTGGAGGAACTGCAGGACACATTTAATACAGGGGCATTAAGAAGAGGTCGCTTCTCAGATGCACTTCTCAAACTGTGGGTCGGGGCCCCGTTGTTGGGCCGGCAGCTGGTTTAAACGGGACATCTCTTCTGAGGAGAGCCCAGTGAGTCCAGCTGTTTCACCTCTGTCCCCCCTTCTCCCTTTCTCTATCTCCTCTCTGTCAAGCACACTGACAGTAGCTCTGCTGTTAAAAAAAACGGATTATTGTAATTTAGTTCATCTGATGAACACAAATGCAGCACTAACATGCAGCACAGGTAGCCATGTGGAATATCTCACTTTAAATGTCTTTGGAGATGGTTAAAGGTCCCGTATTCACATTCCTGTTAGCTGGACTGAAGATTCACTCATCAGAGAGGTGTCTGACGAAAACAAGGCTGCGGGCATTTTGGAGTTAAAGCAGGTGGTGCTGAAGTTCACAGAGATGTATTTAACAGCAATTTCAAAGCAACAAAATAGACTTCTTTTTTTTTTTTTAAGTTAAAAGCATTCGGAGTGTGGCAGTGATGCTTAGAAATTCATAATGGATAAGAAAAAGCTTTTAGGGATGCACTGATATATCGGCCTGATATTGGTATCGGTCCTATTGTCTGATATTGGCAAATGAGATGTATTTACTGCCGGGTCACAGCAAACAGTTGCACTGAATTGATTAATGGCGTAAAGACTAAACAGACTAAAAACATATTGGTATCGGTTTATTTTGAATATCGGCCCAGAACCTCCCAGCAGGATCACCCCTGAAAGCTGTCAGGCCGAGCGTTGGGAAAACACTCCGTCACAGATGTTTTAGCTCCAGATTCGCCTCTACATCAATCTCAGGGTCTCTTCACAGCTAAAACTCTGAACCAGGTTCATGTTTTGTTTTGGTTTCATGTCGCGTTTATGCAAAAAAAAAAATCTATATGACATAACCATGACTGTCGTTGTTGGCGGCGTCTCCTGATACACGACGGCTGGTGTTACCGTGTTGTGAGCTCAGCAGGTGGCGATCGATCAGCGTTTTAATTCATCAACAGATTCTTTCACATCAAGCTATAGAACAGCCCATTTACCAGGAGTCCTTTTACTGCTGCTTTTTCAGGAGCTTGATGGGACACGTTCTGCTTTTTGCATTATCTGTCATATATTTGACACCAGATGCTTCGATTTAAAAGTGGAAGTTTCAAATAATCAGCTAAATTCAGTGATTCAAAAGCTTCAGACTGCTCTGAATTCTCCCCAGCCTTTTTCAGTCTGCAGAAATGGCCAGTATGAAATACATAAGGATTTTTTTTTCTTGTTAACTGTAAATCCTGCAAAGCTACTCTAGAGGAGTTCCAGGACAAAAATAAGCCAGCTAGATCTCTTTAGCTCATTAGTTCATGGGCCACATAGAGCCCGATTTCATAAGTGGGTCAAAGCAATAAACCCAGTGTTAACCAATCATTCTGTCAGTGATTCAGACTGTTTCAGTCAACACAAAACTTCCTGGTGTGCAGTTCAGTGAAAGGTCCAAAAATGCTCCTCCTGCCACATGTTGGACACCTCTGCTTTAGATCCAGCGGTTTCAGGGAAGCGGTATGATCTTCCTCCTGTTCATCTGCCGGGGAGCCTTGTGGATTTTTTGGAAAAAAATCTTTAAAACCATTTTATTTGCTAAAAGCAACACTGCACACATTATTTTCCAACTGTACTTTCAGAACTTGATGTTCATCCTCTTTCAGGTCAGCTTCAAACCAAACACAAGCATCCACTTCCAGTCTGAATACGGGACCTTTAACCTTCCTGAAATTCCACGTCACTGGACGCACTTGTCTTCATCAGCAGCATGAATGCATAACTTTATATATTTCACTGCGTCGGAAGCAGTGCTCCGTGCACGGACACTAATGGTGACCATGTCCTGCTTTTGTCTGTTCACTAATGCAGAGTTGTATCCTCTGACTCTTTTCTATCCTGTGACGTCCTCTGGGTTTGTCGCCCTTGGGGGGGCGGGTGTTGCTGCATGCCTTTGCACTCATGTTTAGGACTGTTTGTATAAAACCACGTCTGCGTAGCAGCCTGCAAACTGCTGGAGGAGCGCTGGGTCCAGGATCACACACCGAATCTGCTCCCGAACACAAACACTCTGCTTTCACCAACGGAAAAAAGACTTTGGGGTTTTTTTTTTTTCTTCACTATTGTTGCATCATGTTTCACTTCTTCTCATCTGAGTAACTGTAGAGTCATTTCTTCCCTCTGAGTCACTCTCTTCTCCCTCCGCCTGTTTCCATCATCTGTAACTTCTGTTTGACAATTTTTATTTTATTTTTATTTCATCTCTGAACTCACTGTAAGACTTTATGAAGTTATTTCCTCTGTGGTAGTGAAACAGAAGCTCCTGCATTTCACACAGAGGTTAACAAACATTTAATTGACTGAAAAATCCAAACTGCAGGACTCTTTTTGAAAGCTCTTGTTGCTTTGATAGCCTTTTGATGACTAACACTGTGGAATAAAGCATCAGCAAGAACGAGCTGCTCGAAACTTTCTTTAAACTTTTATGTGAGTTTATATTAAAGGTCAAAGGGTTCTCCTGTTTTCCACATGCTGCCCTCACACCATTCTCATTCTCATTTATATAAAGAACTACTTTTCAGGGAGGAAGTTACACAAAATGCAGGTCCATATTTTCTTGTTTTTCAGTGTGTTTTTATGGTTTTCTCATCATTTGGACATTTTCATGTCATAACTACAAAAGACAAAGGGTGCTCCAAAATCTGTATGCATCTCCCAGCATTAATGGTGCCTTCACAGATATGCAGATGCAGCTCCATAAGTATTTGGACCGCGACAGCGGATTTGAATCAGAGGTTTTAGAAACGTATCACATACTGATTAGGAGTTACAGCCATTTTCACGAGGATCACAAGAGGATCAGATGATCAAAAGTAATTTGACAAGCTAACAATTTTAAATATAAGGATTGTTGTTGATATTGGGATGAAAAATCCTTTGAGATCAAAGACTGCCTGAAGTTTAGAACCAAATGCTGTTTCCTCCTGTTGTTCCCTTCATGAAACCCTTTGAATCAAAGCTGAACTTCAGTCACATCTTAATTGTTTGATTTTAAATCAGCTGCAGCGATTTTCAGAGGCAAAACTCCAAAAAAAAGAAAAAAGAAAAGCATCAGTGTCCAAAAACACGTGAAACAGTGGGAGAGGAAGAGAGACTTCACAGAGACACATCTTTGGATTTTCTTCTCATGATTATGGGACAGATTGCTTTTGTTTTTTTAAAGAAATCCTTTTATAATTTTCATATTCTGATCTCATAACTGTAGAGCAATAATTTAAAGGTGTACAAAAGAGATTCAAAAGTAATAAACTGACTTATTATTGTTAGCTTATTACTTTTGACAAATAAATCAATCAACCCTTTTAAATGATCAAAATTTAGTTAATTATTCATTCTTTTTCAAGCTTAGATTTTATGTTTCTCTCTGGTTTCAAAGTAGGCAGATTTTTTTACATATATATTTATGCATCATCTTGAATCAGAGGAGCTCAGTCTGCTGTTCTTTGGTGAATGCAGAGTTTCTCTTTAGTCAGTGGACGCACTTGTCTAAGCATTCTTGCTGATGCTTAGATCATGATGGCTGCTTTTGCCATAAAAAAAATGAATTCAATAGAAATTTGTTTCCTTTTCACTTCTGATCTCCGTTTAATGATCCATAATCACAAATTAAAGGTAGAAAAATCCAAAATTAGAGCTCAAAGTTCAAGCTAAAAAAAAATCTGATTCAGGATACCAGATAATATGTTGGGAAATTACAGAAAGCTGACCTGCTCTCATATGACATCATGTCACATGACCAATGGAGCGTAACTCGATTGGTCTGATGGTGACAGATTTGACTCTGCTGCTTGAATCCTGAAACAAATGGGATTTAAATCTGTAAACATTTATTCAAGAGCAAAAACTAAATTCAGACATAATTTTGCAGCAGAGGAAAAGTCAGCGCTTTAAATTCTCTGACTCTGAAACTTGAAAATGTGCTGGGACAGATTTGTCTCCATGTGTTGCTCCTCCTGCAGATCCACAGTTTGCAGGTTTCGTTGTTCAGACTTTCAGCCAAATATTCCTTCAGCTGTCTGCCAACCAAAACCCTTCAGGAACAAACACCCGAAGGATGCTCCGGGCATTTCAAAGACGATAAACTGTACATACAAACATCACGTACTGTTTCAGAGGCGTCTCTCTGGGTCTGTGGTTGGAGTTTCTGCACTGTGAGGTTTATCTGTTTTAAACTGAAGCCAGTTTGGATGAACTCCAAACTAAGATCTAAACTTATGAAGCAACATTTCAAACAGGTTTTTGAACATTTTGGAGTTTAAGAAAAAAAAAATGATTCTACAATTTGATCACTGAACAAATGGACCAAACATTTCTTTATTCTAACTGAAAACTGCAAAATACAAACTTCACTCAGTGAATTTGGGGCCTCTGAAGCTTTCAGATACAAATGTAAATGACTGTTGTAACGATGTTTAAAACACTGTGATTTAATCACCAACAGAAGGAAAAAGAGCCGTCCGGCGCCGTGCACCACCGCCAGGGCTGAAGACGCCCTCCTCATCACGCATCACGATCTGAGCCTCTGGATCCAGAAGGAGATCCGGCTCTGGATTAGTTGTGAGATTTTCTTGAGAACATCAATATTTTGCCTCCCACATTCACTTTTAATGTGAACACAGTGGTGAAGAATTCTTCTGAAAATTCCTGATCCGGATCAACTCCAAAAGTCAATCACTGTTAACCTGTTAACCAAGCCAAACTTCCCATAAAGTTTTAATGCTGATCCATTCATAGCTTTATCCGGCTTACAAACAAGCAAACTGTAAAACCTTCTCGGTGGTGGTAACAGATGTAACAAGAAAACAGCTCAAATTCACCTTCTGTTCATATTTACAAAAACAAAATGTTTTCCTTTTGCATCCAGCTCCGGTTGGTCTCTGAGAGGAGAAACATGATGTAGTGTCCCAGATCTTTCCAGGGGCTTCTTCACATGCTAATCTCAGCTTCCTGCCAGATGTTTTCCTCTGTGGACTTTAGCCCTGTGATGGATTATTGACCTGTCCAGGTGTACCCCACCTCTTGCCCAATGACAGCTGGGATGGGGTCCAGCCTCCTGTGACCCTGGATTAGAGAAGTGGTTAAGAAAATGAAGGGATTCCCAGATTTGATGGGCCCGTCTGTCTGTCTGAGGGTTTTGTGTGATGCTTTGAAGCCCAGTTTAACAAAAATCATATGCACCTCATTACTGTTGCAGATTTTTTTTTCTAAAGATTCTGATTGTTAAATGCTGGAGTACCACAGCAGTACTCAGCCAGCCGAGAGCGCTGACTGTTGCTCCACCTAGAAAGACCCATTGGACCCACTGGACCCATTCCTCCTGCAGGTAGAAGAACTGAGGCTGTGTGACAGCTTAAAATAAAAGTAATTTTTTTATCGTGCAGACAGATTTTTGCTGTCTCAACTTCCATCAGGTCTTTGGAAACACATAAAGAGTTAAAAACAGAAAACTGTGACACCAAAATGATTGTATGACTCTTCAATTTGAAGGTAACATCTCCTAGTTTCTGAAAACTTTCCTTTTTTGATAAATCAAACCCCCGTAACTGCAGACATGTTGCTCCCGACCTGGTGGGTGTTTGGAGATTAAACCACTCGTCAAAATAAAAGCACAGGTTATTTAACAGTTTAAATCCCACCCGCTGGCTTTGAATTCACTTTTGTCCAGATGCTGATGTGAAAATCAAACAATCTGAATATATTTGGGTTTTGTAGATATGAACAGAAACGCAGTGAGTCATACCCTGAGCCAGACTTCAGGTCCTTGAAAAGATCTAAACCTGTTAAGTTAAGAGTTGTTGACGGCGCCATCCGGTGTTCATCTCAGTGAACAACAAGCAGACACAGAGACGCATCACACAGCTTTTTCCATCAAACGCTGCAGTTGAATCCAGGGTATTTTGTATAAAGTGTATCACTCTATATTTGAAGAACTGCTTATATTATTATTATTATTATTATTATTTACTCAACACTGAGCACCAACTGTAACTAATGATGTGTGTATGAGAGTGTGTATGGGAGGGGAAGATTAAGATTAAGATTAAGATTAAGATAGTGTTTATTTGTCACATGCACAGTTATACACAGTACAATGCACAGTGAAATGTATTTTGTACCTGCAACCATATATACACACACATATATAAATACACTTTGTCTCTTTATTATTTATACATTATATGATGACATGTATTTTTTGAATGCTGATAGTTATAATACAGGAGGTGCTGTTAACTCCGCAGTCACCAATGAAGATTTAAAGAAGGATTAAAAGAGCTCACGTGGATTCTCCTAGTTTTTGAAATTTTCCTTTCATAACTATGATAAATTGTATTGTAATATAGGTGGATATAATAAAGATCATATTAATAAACTGAACAAAATTTCTCATTAATAAACTGTTGAACCCATGAGCCAGCATGGATCCAGTCCTGCCCTGTTTCTGAGGTCAGGACTGGATCCACTGAGCCTCCACGAGCTAAAGTGCTACTTTTTTTTATCACAGCATCGATCTGTTTGGCTGCTTCCTGCCACGCTCTGCTCTTTGAGATCGTCTCATCCTGAACTTTTTGTTAACTGGGTCACAGCCACAGCAGCAGCGTTGTCTCTCATCCCTGCTCTGTTTGAAGAGTTTCTCCTGGCTGTAATGTTCAGTTTTTCCACAAGGTGGCGTGATCAGGGCTGTATACACAGCAAAGATTAAAAAAAAAAACACACACACACACACCAGGAGGAACTTCTGGTTCGTTTTGGTTTCTGAAGCTTCTCCCTCAGGATGCGGAGCTGAACACGGCGACCTCTTTGTTCTTCATCACTGACTGCTTCCTCTCCTCCGGTTGCTAGGCAACGCGTACATGACCTGTTGTAAAGCGTCGTTGTTGGGCTGTTGTCATGCTTTTGACTCAGCCAGCATTTGTTCCCATGAGCTATGTGGCTGAGTAATGACAGACGCTCAGCTTTTCAATCTGAGAGTTCAGTTTTATTTAAGTCAAACTGTTTTAATATTTGTTTTAAATTATTGTGGGAAAAAAACTGTCAGCATGTTTTAGTGAGTTCTACTATTTTTTTCATGAGGGTTAAGTTACATAAGTGTACAAGGGCCACTGAAAGGACAAACAAATTCATCAAGGGGACGGTGTAGTGTTGTAGTCAAGACCACCTAACCCGAGACCGAGACAAGACCAAGACTTTTAGGGTCCGAGACCAGTCGAGACCAAGACCGAGGGGGGGCGAGACCGAGACAAGACCAAGACCAGTGCCTGATGCTATATGACACAATAAAATGTGAAACATGATCAAAATCACTTCTCAAATTGATCTGAAAGATCCGCATTCCCATAAAATTACCCTGATATTAAAAACTCACAGCTCAAATAAATATAACCATGTTTATTTAATACTCCTGGGTGACTTCCATCATTTATCACAGAATGTAAAACAATTATTCATAGTTCATCACAATAGTCTTAACTATTCTCTGCCTTTCATAAACTATGCATAAAGTTGTGTTGTTTTTAAACCAACAACCTTTGTAAAAATGGGAGCTTTTTCAAAACCACATAGCTAAATGTGTAAAACTGAAAAAATGGCAAACACTCATCAACAGTAAGAACTAAAGGCTTTAATCTTATACAGATTAAAGCTGCAGGATGTAACTTTTATAAAAAATCTGGTTTTTACATATTTGTTAAAGCTGTCACCATGTCAGACAGTATGAGACCGATAATCTGCGAAAAAAATGGAGCTCCTTCACCTCCTCCCTGAACCGCTCCCAGTCAAAAACAACCAGTCAGAGCCAGGAGGAGGGTCTTAGCACTGTCAATCACTCCTGGTGTATGCTGCTCAATGTAGTTGTGTGCGACACTTCAAGATTTGGTATCGATCCTATGCCAAGTAAACACAGGGCCATTATCACCGATACTGATACCAATACTTTTTAATAATTATGAAGAATTTCCATGAAGTTTAACTGGTTTGAGATTTTTTTCCTTTGGATCATTAATTAGTTAAAACCCAGAATAGAATTGGGCAAAGTTTATATGTAAGTAGAAAATACTTTATCAAAATAAAAGTTATTATTCTGAAACAATAGAACATTAACAAAACAATTTTCCCCATACATTGATGTCTGGATTTTTTTTTCATAAATTTCATAAATTTAATATAAAATGTTCCTTCATTCACTAATTTTCTACAAATTTAAATTTGATTTAAATGTTTCATAGCAAAATCCTTTTTTTTCCCAAATAAAATATGTTATGCATCACATGACAGTATAACAAAACACTGTGGGGAGGGGAGGAGCAAAGTGCTCTGTGCTGTGACAGGAGCGACACTTAGACAGTCAGCTCGCATCTTTGATGAAACCTCAGCACTGCATACAGGAGAGAAACCGAAGCCAAAGTATCGATCTCATCACACTGATATTGATCAATACCAATACCAACGTTGGCATCCATATTATCGATATCAGGATCAATCTGCCCACCACTAGCTCAATGTATTAATGGCGGAGAAACAACTTACTTACTTCTCTGCTGTTACCATTGGTGGTGGCCATGGTAACTTCAGGGTTCTAGCAAGAAATATTCCTCACCCCAGCACTAATGCTAATGCTAATTAGTAAGCTAATACTAACCACTAAATGCCGCTCCCACTTGTTAATTGAGTGATGGGGCCTAAGACATAACCAGAAAGCAGTAATCAGTTTTTTTGGACGTGTAGTTACATTTCTCGAGGTGCATGTCAGGTTTGCTTCAGAGAGGATTTTCAGTTATGCACAAAGGATCAATGTAGAACTCTAAATCAGGCCTTATTAGATTGATAGAATGATCATTTTTGCATATAATCCAGAAAAGTTACATTTATATATCAAGCATTTAATGTGTCCCAGAGTGCCGTTTCCTTCCACTGTGTTTGCAGAAATCACATAAAAAAATACACAACAAAAACATAATCCAGATTCCTCAGCTGCTAATAGCATTTCCTACATTTGAATATCAGCCACCATGTTGTGAGCATAAACTATCACGTTTTTAATGCAACAATAGGAAGTGACATCATCTTGCTGGGAACTGTAGTATTGTGGTGGCCACATATATGCACATTTCACACCAGAATGCCCCAAGCTCTTATTGCGGAGAGAGAGACCGGAATAGATCGGGAA
This sequence comes from Archocentrus centrarchus, assembly GCF_007364275.1. NCBI lineage: Eukaryota > Metazoa > Chordata > Actinopteri > Cichliformes > Cichlidae > Archocentrus > Archocentrus centrarchus. The sequence continues at coordinate 4,704,846 of NC_044352.1, read as the reverse complement.
AAGGCGGGAGAGAGAGGCCTGGGATAAAAGGGCTTGACTCCTCCTTTTGAGGAGTTATATTTTGGAGTTCTAGTTGTTGTGTGTTTTACGAATAAAGCTGAGACTACATACCTGCTCGTGTCTCCTTCCACCGACTCCTACATTGGTGACCCCGACTAAAGAACATGTCTGCTGACGACAGCTCAACGGCCGCGGCCGCTGTTTCCTCACCAGCCGCCGCCGTTTCTCCCGCTATTTTTGCGGCCACGGTCAAGCTCCCGGAGTTCTGGCAGCACGATCCAGAGCCTTGGTTCCAGCATGTGGAGGCCCAGTTTCACCTCCGCGGGATCACCTCAGACGACACCAAGTATTACCATGTCGTCGCGGCGCTGGACTCTGCTTCTACCCGCCGGCTGATGGGACTGCTCCGGGACCCGCCGCCTGCTAACAAGTATGGAGCGCTGAAGGAGAACCTGCTGCGGATTTATCAGCTTTCAGACGAAGAGCGGGCTGATCGCCTGTTGTCCCTGAATGGCTTGGGAGATGGTAAACCCTCCGAGCTGATGGAGCACATGCTGGCTCTGCTCGGCCCGGGCGACGCTTCGTTTCTCTTTACGCATCTGTTCCTGCGCCAGCTCCCCCCTCCCGTGCGCACCGCGCTAGCCAGCTCCGCTCTGATACGGGCCAAGGATTACCGCGGGCTAGCTGAAGAGGCGGACAAGATTTTGCTGGCATCCAGGCATTCCGGTGTGCATGCACTTTTACCGAGTGCGGCTCTACAAGGAGCGGAGACGAGAGAAGCTGGTGCTGTGGCCGCCGTCGCAGAGCGCCGGAGGAAGGAGAGCGTGCTCTGCTTCTATCATCGCCGGTTCGGAGTGAAGGCGAAGCGCTGCATTCCGCCGTGTACCTTCCAGCACCAGGGAAACGAGAGGGCCGGTGCTCACTAGCAGCTGTGTGCGCTGGCAGCTCGGACAAGCTGCTCTTCATTGAGGACACTGCTTCGGGACGCCGTCTGCTTGTGGACTCGGGTGCTCAGCGTAGCATCATGCCGGCTTCAGCTGCGGACGCCTTGGGACAATGTCACGGACCCCTGCTGGACGCGGCGAACGGTACCCCCATTCGCACATATGGAATGAGGTTGGTGACTGTGTGTTTCAAGGGACGTCAGTTTAACTGGGACTTTGTGATAGCGTCTGTGTCAGTACCTATACTCGGCGCTGATTTCTTGTGTGCTTTCAGGTTGTTGGTCGATGTAGCTAATAGGTGCTTGATAGATGCTGTGTCTTTTGATACCTACCCCTGTACACTTCGTAGTCCTGGCCCCCTGCCCCTCGCTAACATGCTTGCCACAGGTGATGAGTACCAGCGTTTGCTTGCCGAGTTTCCCACCCTCACGGTTCCCACCTTCTCTGCAGCCGTAGCTAAACATGGTGTGGAGCATTACATTACCACTGTGGGTCCGCCGGTTTTTGCGCGTGCACGCCGTCTCGATGCCGCGAAGTTAGCGATAGCCAGGGAGGAGTTTGCAAACATGGAGCGCCTTGGTATTGTGCGCCGCTCAAACAGCCCGTGGGCGTCCCCGTTGCACATGGTCCCTAAAGCTGACGGTGGGTGGCGCCCTTGTGGGGATTTTAGGCGCCTTAATAATGCGACGACTAATGACAGGTACCCGGTTCCCCACATTCAAGATTTTTCGGTTCATCTTGCGGGGGCAACTATTTTTTCAAAGGTGGATTTGGTGAGGGGATACCATCAAGTTCCTGTCCATCCGCGTGATGTGCCCAAGACCGCGGTTATCACTCCTTTTGGCCTTTTCGAGTTTTTGCGAATGCCCTTCGGTCTGAAGGGCGCGGCACAGACGTTTCAGCGCCTCATGGACTCCGTTTTGCGTGGTATGCCATTTTTGTTCGTCTATCTGGATGACATACTGGTTGCCAGCCCTTCCGCCGCGGAGCATTCAGTGCACCTCCGCCGGTTGTTTGAGCGTCTCAGTGAGCACGGTTTGATTGTGAATCCAGCTAAATGCCAGTTCGGTCTGCCGGCCATAGAGTTTTTGGGACACCTTGTTTCGCCCCAAGGGGCGTTTCCCCTGCCCGCTAAGGTGGAGGCGGTTTCTGCTTTTCCGCGCCCTTCCTCAGTGAAGCCCCTGCAGGAGTTTTTGGGGATGGTGAACTTTTATAACCGTTTCATCCCCCGGGCTGCTCACCTCATGCACCCTCTGTACAATGCACTTAAGGGCAAGAAAGGCAACCAAGAGATAGAGTGGACACCTGAGCGGGTGCAGGCATTTGACAGTGCCAAAGCTGCTCTTGCCAACGCTGCCCTGCTGGCCCACCCGTCTCCCGAGGCGCCTGTTGCCCTTACTACCGATGCCTCCGATTTTGCAGTCGGGGCCGTGTGCGAACAATGGGTGGGTGGTGCTTGGCAGCCCCTCGCCTTTTTTAGCAGGAAGCTTCGGGATGCGGAGAGAAAGTACAGTACGTTTGACAGGGAGCTCCTTGCCCTTTTTCTCGCGACGCGTCATTTCCGGTTCCTGCTTGAGGGCCGTGACTTTACCGCTTTTGTAGACCACAAACCTCTCACATTTGCCATGGCAAAGGTTTCGGAACCGTGGACTGCGCGGCAGCAACGGCAGCTTTCTGCTATTTCAGAGTTTACCACTGACATTCAGCACGTCGCCGGCAAGTGTAATCGGGTGGCTGACTGTCTGTCCAGGGCGCAGGTTAGTTCTGTGCATTTGGGAGTGGACTACTCTGCCATGGCTGCCGACCAACTTACGGATACGGAGATTCAGGCTTTTAAGGTGGCCGAGTCCAGTTTGCGTTTGGAAGATGTCTCATTTCAGGATAGTGGCGTAACCCTACTTTGCGACGTCTCATTGGGCAGGCCTCGCCCCTTGGTTCCTGCTTGCTGGCGTCGGCGGGTTTTTGAGGCAGTTCATTCTCTTTCGCACCCAGGAGTTAAAGCCTCAGTTAAGTTGGTAGGGGCCAAGTTTGTGTGGCCCGGCCTCCGGAAAGAGGTCAGGGCGTGGGCTTCCTCATGTGTTGCTTGTCAGCGCGCCAAAGTGCAACGACACACCAAATCCCCTCTGGAGCACTTTCCCATACCCCAGAGAAGGTTCGAACATGTCCATGTAGACCTGGTAGGTCCATTTCCCCCTTCCCGGGGTTTCACCCATCTCCTGACAATGGTGGACAGGACGACTCGGTGGCCTGAAGCAGTTCCTTTGGCGTCAACCACCTCAGCAGATGTTGCGCGTGCGTTCGTCTCCTCCTGGGTATCTCGGTTTGGCGTACCGCTTGACTTGACGTCTGACAGGGGTCCTCAGTTCACGTCTGAGCTGTGGACTGCTGTGGCGGAGAACCTTGGCGTCAGACTCCATCGCACTACCGCGTACCACCCGCAGGCCAATGGCCTTTGCGAGCGGTTCCACCGTACCATGAAGGCTGCCTTACGGGCTGCGCTGGTGGACAGCAGCTGGGTTGACCGCCTTCCTTGGGTCCTGCTGGGCCTGCGTGCGACACCTAAGGAGGACCTGCAGTCTTCTTCAGCCGAGCTGGTCCTGGGCCAGCCTTTGAGGGTTCCAGGGGAATTCCTTCCTGGTGCATCTGCTTCGGGGGCCGACAAAAGGAGCGGGCCGGTTTTCCCGGGGAATGATAGGTTTTTGGCCCCAGTAGCGGCGCATCACTGCCTTCCACAGTCATATGTGCCAAAGGACCTGATGTCTGCCAAGTACATTTTTATCCGCCATGACGCGCACCGTTCTCCACTTCGACCTCCTTATGATGGTCCATTCCGTGTGCTAGAGGTGGGACCTAAGGATTTTTTGGTTGAGCTGGGAGGTCGTCAGGAGCGGGTTTCGGTGGATCGCCTTAAGCCTGCTCACATGTTTCCGGATGGTCCTATTGAGTTGGCCCAACCTCCGCGCCGCGGTCGTCCTCCCGTTTCTATGCCTCACTCGGAGGACCTGCCCCCAGCTGCTGTTTTTTCCCCTGCGAGGGGGCAGTCTCGCCGTAGTCGGGGCTATGCCCCTCCCTCGTTTTCACCACCTGTGGTCGCCAAGCACAGCCGTGGCGGCCGCCTTGTTAAACCCCCTAGGAGATACTCTTAATGTGGTATTTTATTTTTGCTATGTTGACTTGAAAATGGTTGCTGTTTTTATTATTGTATTGTTTGCCATTCTGTGTGTTCAGGGGGGGCCTGTGTGGTGGCCACATATATGCACATTTCACACCAGAATGCCCCAAGCTCTTATTGCGGAGAGAGAGACCGGAATAGATCGGGAAAAGGCGGGAGAGAGAGGCCTGGGATAAAAGGGCTTGACTCCTCCTTTTGAGGAGTTATATTTTGGAGTTCTAGTTGTTGTGTGTTTTACGAATAAAGCTGAGACTACATACCTGCTCGTGTCTCCTTCCACCGACTCCTACAGTATTTTATTCTTGAAGGCCTCTCATAGCTCTACTGGTGCTGAAAACTAATGTTTGACTATGGCTTTCTGAATACAAGTAGGGCTGCAACTATCAATTATTTTAGTAATCAAGTATTCAATTGATTACTCCGTCAGTTAATCAAGTAATTGGATAAGAAATAATTTTTCATTTTAACAACTCATCAGCATATTTTAACTTCCGTACTGCAGATGTTTCTCTGTGTGAAACAAACAGGGTGGATGGAGCAGCTACAAAGTTCTCTGTGCTTCATGTTGCTGATCAGGTGGTTGATAAAAACATTTTGAAGGAGCCCCTCTGTACTGATGGTGGTGGAGGGGGCACCGAACGATTGCTAGTGCTAATGGCAGCCCCCCTTTCCCCAGTACACTGTGGTTATAGATCTGTTCTGGTGGCTACAGCTGACGTAAAGAAAAAAATAACAGCTGACATCCTCTGCACAACACGCGCGCACATTCAAACATGCGCACTCACAGCACAGAGAAGTGGGGGCGTGAAAAACATCTCAGCGATCCACTCGTGTTAAAGGGTCGTTTTTGTTTTTTTGGAAATGCTCCGCTTACACGGAGACACCTGAGCTGCAGAGCTGAAACCAAACATCAAAGCAACAAATTTGTGTCGAGGATTTTTAATAATCGAATTGCGTTATTCCAAGAATCGTTGCAGCCCTAAAACTTGCATTAAATTTTCAGTTTGTGTATCAAAATACATGAAGGTTGGTATTTACCTTTCATGCTGGGATTTTTTTGTTGAATCGGAAGCCTGAAATTTTCCTTTGATCTTCATTTTCCCTCTTACTTCTCCTTGTGTTCATGCCGGTTGTTATTTCGATTTATGCAGCACACGCGTGACCATAGTGAGATCAAACGTGCACACTGTGAATGAAACTGTCCGTGCTCTGTGGTAGATTGCAAACTGCGGTGAAATGATACAGGCGTAAGCAGCGATAATAGCAGCGACCTAGCTGGGGCGGAGTCTGTGAGGTGCTCCTTTGAGAGGCAGAGGAGCGCAATCTTTGTTGGATTTGAATCAGTACGTTTTGCATCCAATAAAAGCAAAGATGTTAACAAATAAATTGGACAGTATTCTGGCAATTTAGTGATATTTCCAGAGCTGTGGTCTTGACTGGTCTTGAAATAAAATCCCGAGTCCGCAATGTCCGAGTCCATGACAAGACCGAGACCAAATGCGGTCGAGTCCATGACAAGACCGAGACCAAATGCGGTCGAGTCCATGACAAGACCGAGACCATCAAAAAGCGGTCTCGAGACCGGTCTCGAGACCAAGACCGATCTCGAGTACTACAACACTAGGACGGTGGTGGGTAAAATTCAGAGAAAAAACTCAAGTATGACGATTAAAGATGTAAATTCATAAGATAGAAATTAGGCTTCATTTGGTCAAAGAACAGCATCACCATTTGCACATTTTTCTCATAAATGTACAAGTGTTTAAATTCAACTGGTTTGTTTCTAAAACCTGGAGAATTTATATTTTTTCAGAGTTTAAGTAAAACAAACAAACCAAAAAAAAAAAAGCTCAAGTGTATCAGAAACCAGTAGAAGCTGCATCCATTTGTATCTGATTTCCCTTTTAGTGAACAGCCCTGCGACAGACTGGCAACATGTCCAGGGAGCACCCCACCCGGGGGCGGAGCTTCGGGGGGGCCTGGGAGGGCGGCACACCCCCCGGCCCGGGCCTAGAGGGGGCTCGGGTGGAAGAGACGAGAGGAGAATAAGGTTTCAGGTAATCAGGCCTCTGTTACGTCCGAGGAGAGGTGGAGAGAGCGGGTCCTCTCCTGATTGTATCCTGATGTGCAGACTGTACCCACCACCTTACATCACCCATGTTTTACACGGGGGTTTTAAAGGTTGCCACAATCAGGACTGAGTCATGGTTGCTAAAAACTTTACAAGACCGACTGACTTTAGTGATGTAGTAGGTGTAAAATATTGAATAAGATGTTGTGCTGCATGACTGGCTTTATTTTCACTCTTACATTTAACTTTATGACACGCAAATTTTCAAGTGGATTGCTGATATTTTCAAGTGTATTGTGGGTAAAACTCGTCACCAAGCGTCCACCAACATCATCGTCAGTCACTTGGCAATAGATTGTAAACTAAGTGGAGCATTTTTACAGACTAAGCTAACATGAGTGGCACTTCATAACATACACATGCCCGTTATTGCGGGCATGTGTATGTTGTAAAATTATGTTATGATGAGCCTTATTATTTGGGTATAAAGGGCCCGGTCATTTGCCCTGCCCCTGGCCCGGCTCTGATTTGTTCCACTAGTGAACCCACCTATCACCCCATGATGGCTGGAATGGTCTCCAACACGCCTGCACTCTGAGTTAGATAAGTGGAAGGGAGTGGATGGATGGATGGATGGATGGATGGATGGATGGATGGATGGATAATAAAGTCTGATGGTAGGGGGTGCTGTGTTAAGCCTGCTGGGGTTATCTCTGTGTGCTTTGACTTGTAGATTAAGATGTTTTCCAGCTTGCTTTCAAACTTTACATTTTTCCCTGCTGGACAATCAGAAACAGCCAGAGAAAGAAGCTCATAAATAAACCCCAGATCTGTCGGGTTTGTCTTCTGTGTGAGAGCTTACGTAACTCAGTCCTTGTCTTAACCTTTTCAAAATCACACCTGCACAGTATTCTTTTGGTTCCCATATCTTACGGTGAGTAAATATCACTTTGAGATGCAGAAGATTCAGATTACAGTGACTCTGGAAAAAACTCATCTTCTTAACTGCAGAATGTTTTTGTCCATTTAAGTGAAAAATAAGTAAATAATCAATCATAAATATAAGTAAATAATATATAACAGTGATGATTATATTTTTCTGCATCAATAAATTAACTGAAAAGGAGAAATTACATATGTTTTAGATATTAAAAATACATAATCTAAATAAAATCTATATGTCAGAGTCCAAATATACTACAGTCATTTTCATTGTATTCAACTTTTTTTTTAATTAAAATGAATGATTGTTAATTAAATTTATTATATCTATTTTTTATTTGTGCTTATTTCATTTTTCTTTTCTTCATTGAATCTTTTATTAGTTTTTTATTATTATTATTTAGCACCTGAAATTTCATTTAATTTAATTACCTGCCAAAGAGGTCATGTTCTTGGTAGCGTTTGCGTGCATGCATGAATGTGTGTGTGTGTGTGTGTGTGTGTGTGTGTAGGGGAGCAGAGGGCGTCGTGTTAAAAATCCATTAAAATCTTGAGTTACATCCACCAAGGTCTTCAACTTCATGATTTATTGATCAAAATTTGAAAACTTAGAAACTCTGATTCTCACGAGTGCGATGTGTATTGTCAACAAATAGAAAACACCATATACAGATTTAGAATATCACCTTTAACCTCTGACCTCTTCATCAGGGTCAATATATTGATCTGAAGGACAAAGTGATAATAATGCTGTATATAGACAGAAAGTATATAGGGTCAGTTCAAATCTTTACTACACAATTTACAGATTTTTTACCCTTTTCAGCCTGGCTTTCAAATGCAGCACTCTACTGTCTGCTCTATTGAAAGTCCAGTCTATGAGCTTTTAATGGGTTCTGATGCAAGGAACTGTTCTGTGATCATTTTACTTGATCTCAGAGCAGCCTTTGATCTCATTGATTATTACATTTTACTTAACAGGCTTAAGGTTTCGTTTGGTATTTCTGGCTCACCGCCAGACTGGTTTTCTTTTTATTTATTGGTATGACTATCTCTGTTAGGACAAGCAAGTTCAGCTCTAACATTACCTCTTTAACCTGTGGGGTTCCACAAGGTTCCATCCTGGGTCCGTTACTATTTCCTTTTTACACGCTTCCTTTAGCTGGCATCATTCATTCTTTTAATGATATTTCTTAAAATTTCTATGCTGATGACATTCAGCTATATATATATTTTAAGCCTCACTAGCTGGATAGGCTGTCCACGGATTATTGATTGGCTCTTTAGCAATTACCTTGTGTTAAACACCAGCAAGACTGAGACCATAATAGCTCCTCCTGAATTATATCCTAAAATCAGTCAGATTCTTTCTTCTTTCTATTCAACCACAAGTCCAGCATTCATAATCTCTGTGTAATATTTGATTCCCCTCTGGGCTTCAACTTGCATGTAAAATCTTTGTCTTGTTTCTGTTTGTTTTATTTAAGGAACATTTCTAAATTGCAACATACGGTCTCTTTCAGCTGAACTGGAAGAAAAACATCCATGCATTTGTATTATCGTGTTTAGACTATTGTAATGCCCTGTTTACTGGCTTGGATAAATCATATCTTTCACACTTCCAAGCTATACAAAATGCTGTAGCCAGATTATTAACACATTCTAGCAAGTGAGCTCAATGATTCCTATTTTACACTCTTTACATTGGCTCCCAGTCGATTTAAGGATTCGTTTTAAAATTCTTGTATTTACATACAGAGCACTAAACAACCAGGCTCCGGATTATATATCTCAGCTTCTTCCAAAATACACTGCTATTCTCTGTCTTTCTGTTGAGAATTTTACTGAATTATTATTTATTTTTGAACTACCTGTTTATTCTGTGGTGTTTTATGGCATCTTTTTTATTGGCTATTATGGTGCTTAATTCTTGTATTTATTTTCTTCTTTTTTATGTACAGCGCTTTGTGACTGTTTGGCTGTGAGAAGTGCTTAACAAATACACTTTTCTTATTTACTTCCTTGTCCTACATAATGTTTATGTAATCAAAGTAAACTTCTGTCATGCCGATTTTTTTTTTTTTTACTGCACTACAAACTTGTTAAAGTATGTTTAAAAAGACAAAGAAAACAGAATGAAAATATACAAAATATAAACTATTCCCTTCAAAGTAAACACTGCCGAGAGAGTGAGCTCCCTTTTTTTTGCTTTTTTCTAATTACGCTCATTCTTTTATGCAGTCTTTAACTCAAAATATTTGTCTTGTCATATCAAATTCAATATTTTTTGTTACAGGCCGTGCTTAAGTGTTTGTAAGTTGTTGTGCTATAGACTTCACTTGCTATATTATTACTATTATTTCCACTGCTGTAACAAAATAATATCCCAAATATGTGACAAAGTGTTTCTTATCATGAATGAATAAAGTTTGGATTTTAAAACACAGAATAAAAACAAAGGTCTGGATGACGTCCTGTCGTAAACGTGCTGTGGAAGCCGTCCCGGATGTGACGTCATGTTGTGTTGATGTTGTGACCGGACGCGCTGTGGACGGAAGAGGGAGACGCGTTTTGTTTTTTGTTCAATTAAACCGTCGAAAAGGAACCCAGGTACCGCTTCCTTGTCCGTTTCGGGTCGCTAAGAGCCTTAGCTCGGTGATTGGTGCCAAACGGCCGGGCCGGAGGGCGTGTAGACCGTCTCATTTGATCTAGAAAGGGAGGACTCGTCACCCTCTGACCCCCTCCCTGCTTCCTGCACACTCTCCACCATGACTATTCTCCCGAAGAAGAAGCCCAGCTCCGGGGTCGGCGTCTCGGACCACGCGGATGACAGCGATCGTCGGAGCGGCTCCGACCCTCACCAACACCCTCACCCGCACGCAGGGCGGACCGGAACCCGACCGAGGGCTTCCCCTCCGCCTTGGTCCTATCAGCCCGCTCCACCCTCCGCCAGGGACGACAGGCGCAGCATTGAGGCGAGCTCCCGGCCGCAGCAGGCCTCTCCGCCGCCCGTCGGCTCCGTGTCCCCTGTGGGGCCGGGCGACGGTCGGGACAGCAGCGGCGGGATGGTTGCCGGGTCCCGCGGGGAGCTCGTAGTGTCGGCCGGCGTCGTCGGATGCGGCGGTGGCATCGGCAGCTGCTGCTCCGGGCCCGGGCTGAGCAAGAGGCGGAGGCAGGCAGGCACCTGCTCCGGCGGGGTGGTGGGGGCGCTGGCCGGCGGAGGCCAGCCCGGGGTGACCGGACCGGGAGGTGTGGGGTCCAGCCAGGACACGGAGGAAGGAGCCGGGAACAATAGCGAAGACGAGTACGAGAACGCCGCCCGGCTTCAGTCCATGGACCCGGCTACCGTGGAGCAGGTAGGACGCTAACTAAAGCTAACGTTAGCAGCAATGCTAACAGAGCTGCTAATGCTGCTACACAGGTGATTTATGTCGGGTTTTTCGCGGACTCAGGAATTTAAAGACCCAAAACAAGACTCACAACGTCTGTACAGGTCATTGGGAAGCAGAAAATACGCATTTAAACTAAATTTGAGAAGAACGAATAGCTGTTATTGTTCACTTTTACGTTTAAACCCAATGAACCGTTTCCCTCACGGGGGGGCAGTTCATTGTGTAACCTGTTTAATCATACCTGTGCTTACCTGAGAACAAAAAAGACACCTGTTTTAGGTAACCATAGCAACAGCACTGACGCTTGGTCACCTGACATTTAAACATTACCCCAAAACGGACCAATAAACACTCTAAACACACAGTTAAACACGGTTAAACAAGTTTGTCTCCACAGCCAGCCCAGGTGAGGCGAAAAAAACACCGCCAGGTGTTCGCTGATGGCACGGATAATAACTGCAACATACATATGTTATAAACTTAATCTGGAGCGTTTGAATTTGAATGCACTGTGTTATTTCCTGTAATGCCGGTGAAGAGCATAAGACATCCAAGTCAGTTCTCTGTTAAATACAATACTTGTTCACCAAAATAATTTTGAAATTGCAGTCAACATGGAGGAAAAAGTATCAAGAAACACAGTTGCGTCGAAGAATCTGTATTTATTACTGGTGCTCATCAGGGAAACACAAAGCCTTGCACCCATGCACCGAGGTCAGAGGGAATGGTGATGCTGTTTTCTGGAGAGCAGATTAGTCACTGGGCAGTGATTTCATACCTCATTATCTTTCAATAAGAACATAACTCGCAGGGTGACATAGTAATGCTGAAAACGCAGGATTAAACCTGAAGATCCACAGAGAGGCTTTTAATTTGAATCTCAAGCAAAATAGATGTTTTGATGTTCACAGATCAATAACTCGATTATCTCAAACACAGCTGAACTTTTATTTGTTTCTTTGCTGCACACAGACCACTTTTCATTGTGTCAAAGTGTCATTTTTTCAGTGTTGTCCCATAAAAAGATATACTTAAATATCTGCAGAAATGTGAGGGGTGTACTCACTTTTGTGTGTGTGTATATATATATATATATATATATATATATATATATATATATATTGAATCCATGCTAAATTTTACCGTCAAGCTATGAAAATGAAATCAATTTGATTTCGGTTTCACTGGAGAAAACTTCTAGGGTCATATACTGTATTACCATGGGACAATATGTGGCTGCTTATAACAAATGATAGCATATGAAAGGTCTCATTTAGACCTGCATTTTGATGCAAGGTTCATCTTCATCATTTTCTAATATGCTGGAGTTGCTGTACCAAAACACCCGCTGATTATGAGGTCACCTGAAATAGGTGAAACTGAATGAGCCACAGGGTCTTTGCAGGTTGCGTTCGTGTTCACATCATCAGGGTCTCTCACCTGGCCTCCTCTCAGCTTTAGCACCGTTGTAACTGTCATGCAGAGGAAAGCGAAAAAAAAATAAATTTAATCCTGTAAAAATCCCAGAAAAATAAAGTTTTTGCTCTTTTGAGACTGAAAATACAAAATGGGTGCAATAAATAATCCAGTTTAATAGGAAAGGTGTCAGTATCGACAAATTCAGTCATAATTGTGAGTTTGCTGTAATCCAGCGGCCTTAATCACTGTTATCTGTTGAACTTATGTAAGAAATAAGTATAACAGATAATACGTCACAAAAAGATCAAAAAAACCCAAAAATCTATCTATCTATCTATCTATCTATCTATCTATCTATCTATCTATCTATCTATCTATCTATCTATCTATCTATCTATCTATCTATCTATCTATCTATCTATCTATCTATCTATCTATCTATCTATCTATCTATCTATCTATCTATCTATGTGTAAAAATATGTAAACATTTAAATAAAGTTACATACATAACAGTAAAGTTAATATAACAATGAAGTGGCCCTATTGAGTATAATAGCTCAGTAAATTCATGTCCGTATTTCTTTAAGTGTTGGTCTCATATAAAGTCTGTGGTTTGTTGATCTTCAGACATGTTGTATGTAAGTGAAAGCAGAGGCCGATCCCACCCTGCAGTCATGCTCTTTACATTCGCTCTGCTCACCACGTGCAGCTTTATTCTCAGAAATCCGAGCGTTTTCTTTTCCTGAAGCGGTCGGTTGGATCACACAGCAGTGATCGGGCTGTGACCGAACTAATCCGTTCAAAACTCGTCTCATGACATTTGTGACCTGCTGTTAAACCCAACATGAGTTCACTGTCCTGTTCATGAAACCACTGCTGACTCTGACTTTCAGTCTCTGTTCTTTTTATAGCCGATACTTTTTTTTTTTTGTGCTGTGACATATGTTGTTTTACCTGCATTAAGGTTATTGTTTGTTAAATTTTCTTCATCTTACTTTGGTTCACGGTTTCACTTTATGTTTGACAAATGAGCCAAGTTTCTTCTTTAACATGTCCATTTAAAGAGGGCTAATTATGCCAATTTCCAGCTCCTGATTCCAGAAATGTGTGCATGTGATTCGATAAAGAAATAAAATGTATTTATTTGTCAAACATGAAACTTTTTATGTTTATTAAAAAAAAAATCATCTTCATAAAGTACTAATAACTCAAAAAAAATGTTGATTAGGGATGATGAGTTAACCTGAACGTCCACAGCGCTACAAACCAAAATGTGTCTCAGAGGCTCCAGTGTCCCAGTTAATGAGTGTGTCTGCTCCACTGTTATTGATCAGTGCTGGATAACTGATGAACGGGGCAGCAGTGGGTGAAGCTGAATTTTCTCTGGGGAAAAATTAATTCATGTGTTGTGTCTGAATACAAACAGGTCATTACACTTCAAATAATGTGTGTTCAGGTTTTAAATGAAGCGAAAACCAAACAAACTTTTGCACAATTTTCTTGCTTTAGCAACCAAACAGTTAATTTAATTATTACAGATAATAAACCAGAAATGACTCAATAATGGAACTGAGCTACAGTCGGGGATTCATCGGGAAAACTGTTGCCTGGGTCCTACAAAAATCACGAAGATCAGTACACTGACTGTGTGTGTGTGTGTGTGTGTGTTTGTGTGTTCAGCAGGAGCACTGGTTTGAAAAAGCTCTGAGGGAGAAGAAAGGATTTGTCATCAAGAAGATGAAGGAGGATGGAGCGTGTCTGTTCAGAGCTGTAGGTGAGTGATGAACACAGACGCCTGGTGTCTCCTCAGGTGGTGCCCTGCAGTTGCTCTGGCTGACAGCAGGTGTCAGTGTTGCAGCAGGTTTGCACTGTTTACCTATGAAATATAAAAGTGTCCCAGACATAAAATATCTATGGAAAGAGGGCTTTACACTCTTCTAACTTTGCATGTTAAGAAGATTTTCCCTTGTACAGTTTTTTTAAGTTAATTTGATTCTCTGTGACTTTATTTTATTTTTTTTTTACTTTTTTTTAAAGATTCAACCTTTACAGATTGATTAAGAAGTGAAATCCATCAGCAGTATCAAAAATCATCACAAAAGTTTTTTTTAACACTTGAGAACAGGAGTGCAACAATTCATCGAGTAACTCATTTATAAGAAATGTTTTTGTTTTGTTTTGTTTTTTTTTTTTTGTTTTTTTGCTTCGATGTTTCATTTAATCCACAAATCTGCAGCGCTCAGGTTTCACCGTGTAAGCACGAGTGTTTCATCCACATTTGTGGCTAAAAACAGACCTGCAATAGAAACGTGTTTAGGAACATGCGGGTAAATAAAAAGTATAACATTAAGCCTGTGATAACACAGTGGCGATGCTGTTATAGTTTAACTTGGAGTCTGTCTACACTCAGTGAAGAGCAAAGAGGTGGAGTCGTTACTGAGATGTGAGGAAATGTTTTTCTAGTGTCCAAAACAGTAGTGCCTGTTCCTGTAACCACCACTACCTTTACTGGGAAACAGCTGGCAGGAGTCCGTCACCAAAATCACCTGATCAACAAGTGCCGGCATGTAGAAAAGTGAACTTTGCAGCTGCTCCATCCACAGACGTTTGTTTTAAGCAGTGAAAAATGTAAAGTAGAGATGAAGAGTCTGAAATAAAACATGCAGATGAGCTTTTAACTTAGTCCGACCTCACGTTTAAAGGCTGAAGGCTGTCGGCAGCCGACCTGCTTTATATGGCAGTCAAACCTGCAGCAAGCAGGGGCGAGTCTAAAGGGGGACATGGGGTGTACGAGACCATATTTATTTAACATTGTTTTGTGTATTTAGATTAATTTTAAAAAAGTATAAATAAAATATTTAAAAAAAAAAGAAAAAAAAAAAGCTTTTTTCTCCATAGGCCAGTAAACTCTGAGCCACTGACCTGGGGCTGTTGAGTCGGACACTGAATTATTATTAAAATTAATTATTAACACTGATTATTAACACCACGAGAACGTCTGTTTTCAGCAGCAGGAAGCGTTTCTGAGAATGATGATGTGCTCGCTTTTCTTCATGCTCCTTTAAAGGCTCGCAGACACGCACACTGACTCCCTCACTAGCACACTTAAACATGCAGACACACACGCACGCGCGCACAAAAACACATACACATGAGCACACAGCAAATCTGCCTCACCCAGCAGATACAACACTGTCAGAACTACTGATGTAAGGAAACCTTACAGGAGGTTGAGTAAAGGCCATTTTATTTTATGCCTTAGTTTCGGGTGCATGTGTACTTTGTTGTGTTTGACAATAGTGTATTTGTGATTATTTATTTTTGCATTTAAGAAAACGGTTTCTTCCAAAAATATGATTTTAATATGGCACATAAATACATTGAAGGGTTTATTCTTAAACTGCTATGAATGCTGCAGAAATATTTCTTATCTGATTACCTGATTAATCAATGGTGTAATCGATAGGATACGCGATTACTAAAATACTCGATAGCTCCCGCCCTTCTTGAGAAGCAGAGGTGTTGTCGGGTGCTGGTGATGAGCCGCAGTGATCACAGGATGATCTGATAATTCAGGTAATTCCCCAGATCTGTGTCACTTCCTCCACCACCTCCAGGAAACCTGAAGTAATTTAAGATGCTCAAAGGTTGAACAAAAGAAAGGTGACACAGTGATTGTCGTCTGATGAAAGGCTGGGGAAATAAAAACCTTTCGGTGATTACTGGCTAATTGTAATGCTGTAGATAAGGTGGAGCTGTATGAACAGCTGCAGGGTTCACCTAAATTTCTCCCCTCTGTGACCTGAAGTCCTCAACGTTTTGAGTTTCTGCTGTTTGTGTGCTTCAGTAAAAAGTCTTTTGGCGAGCATCAGGTTTACACAAAGGTGTAGTCAGGGCTTAGAGTGGGATTTGGATCATAATTTCTATTGTTGATGTTACATGAGCCATCGTGGCTGCTTCCCAGCCATTAGCCAGTATGAAGGTAGTGTTAAGGTGGCGAGTATCATGAAAGAACATCAGCTTAAATTCAAATTGACGACTCCAACCAGAGTCCTTCCCATTACTCAGCAGCCACATTGAAGCACATCTGGGAAGTCACCTGGGCAGTTAAAGTTTCAGTGGTCACGTGACATAAAAAAAAACTGCATGTGCAGAATATTCAGTCAAATCTGATTTTAAAAATTGTTTTGCTTGAAAGTTTGCTGAGTCTGCACTCAAATGAGGTTTTAAAGGCTTTTTCTGCTGGATATGAACTGATCAGTCATCACACAGTGATTTTTTTTTTTTTTTTTTTTTTTTTCTTTTTCTGCATGTTGATCTCTTCTCTCAAACATGACCT
The DNA here is from genome assembly GCF_007364275.1 of Archocentrus centrarchus. Lineage (NCBI taxonomy): Eukaryota > Metazoa > Chordata > Actinopteri > Cichliformes > Cichlidae > Archocentrus > Archocentrus centrarchus. The sequence goes on along the minus strand of NC_044352.1, from coordinate 4,688,565 downwards.
TCTCCAGAGCAGGTTAGGTCTGCTGCACAGATTACTGTAATAACACACCAGGAGCTGTGCTCCATAGGCCTCTGCTGCAGGTCTGCTGCTGTGGCAGCTCTGTGCCAACAGGGGGCGCTCTGATGTTGACAGACTGGTTTCTTGTGATCTTGTGAGAGTGTGGGAGGGAATGCAGGTCACACTGTGAAAGATGAAGGTTTCTCATTCTGTGTGTGTGTGTGTGTGTGTGTGTGTGTGTGTGTGTGTGTGTGTGTGTGTGTGTGTGTGTGTGTGTGTGTGTGTGTGTGTAAGCCACACAGAGGTCCTTTCAGCCGAGTCCAGGTTGTGTTTCAGGTAGTGGCTATTATGTAGCTGCAGTTATATCATCGCACTGACCCTGGCCCTGTGTGTATGTGTGTGCGCTACCTGTAAGCACCTGTAAACTCACACCTGTCTTCCTGTCATTATATAATGAACTCCGGTTCTTCCTGAATTTCACCCTGTCGACCCAAATAAACTGAGGCTTTATGTTAAAAAGAAAACACACATCAGAGAATCACTTTTTTTAAACGATTGTTTATACAGAGCACAGAAGTTGCTGTGTTTAATGTACAGACTGTATATAAAGGATGGACATAATCACAGTTGGTTGGTGAGGTGTTATAAAGCTTCGATCAGTGTTTTTTTTTTTTTTTGTTTGTTTTTTGTTTTGTTTTTTTGTGTCATCTTGGTGTTTTGTAACCAGACGTGGCGAGCGAGCAGTGGATCCGACTGTGACGAGTTGTTAGCCGATGAGCACGTCCTGAATAATCCCCCTTTAGAACTCTAATCTTCTTCTATCGGATGCTCCCTTTAGGGGTCGCCACAGCACATCATCTTACCCCTATCTCTAGCATCGTCCTTTGTCTCACCGACCCTCTGCATGTCCTCCTTCACGGCATCCATGAATCCTCTCTGTGGTCTTCCTCTTTTCTGTATTCACCATCCTTTGTCCAGTCTATCCACGGTCCCTCCCCTAATTTACAAAATGAGTTTCATGTTTTATTAAATAAGACCTGAAACTAGCCATGGAGCCTGTACACAGAAAAGGAGCCAAGGCCCATTTTCCCAATAGACTTCCATACAGCTGGAAGTCTTCTTGCACCCAACAGGCGCCCTCTACTGGCCATTAAAAAGAAGGTGGTTTTAAGGCATTTCAGACCTTCAGGGGGAGACTCCTGTGGTTGTAAAAACGGGTGTGATTCTGTTGAAGTGTATGATTATGGGCTCCTTCACTAGCTTCAAGTCTTACTGAACACAACATGATGTTTATTTTGTAAACTGTGGTCCCCTTTAAGATTCAGAAAGGAGCCGTTAACAGTAAACAGCATATTTCTTTGTTTCACATTTAGATCCAGTTTGAGGCTTTGCAACAGTGACCAGCGGGTGATCTCTCAGTGGCTACGCCCATCTTCTAAACACAGTTGATGTTTTAGTTGCAGATGTTGTGGTAGTTGGTGGAGCCTGACCGAAAGGGGAATTTTAAAGCAGATAATATTTTTTTTGTACTTATAAATAACCCCAACTATAAAAAAAACGTAATATCAGAGCATATCATAAAACAGGCGGCCAAGACCAATGCATTCGTTGTGTACCAGTATACTAAATATGAAACATGACCAAATGCGAACTGAATATTGTGAAAGATGAGCAAATGAACTGCAGCATGGCAGATGTTGGATTTTGGGGAACTGCTGTAGATTGTGGGACTCTTCTTTCACCTTTCTACGACATTCTTATGAAACATAATTCCTGAGTAAGAGATTGTTGGAGTTGAAATGACATCCCACCCAGAACTAGGTTTCATCTTCCTACTACCTTCTTATCAAAGTTATTCCCAAATAACCAGTTTTTTGTGGGTTGTTACCCCCCAACGGTGACCAATGACATTTATCAGCAAACGCTGGCTCGGCACCATCACGATAATTCTCTGAAAACCTGCAACACATTTGCAGAAAGTGAAGCTGATGCAGCGTCCGTACTTTAGTTCATCTTCAAAGTGCAGACATAGAAAAGCACGCATAAGCTTCAGCTGTGCTAACATGCTGGGCGAGTGTGACAGTGAGCTGTTTGTGTATTTTTTTTTTGTTTACAATGGTGTAGCAACAGACTTCACCACCTTGTAGTCAGACCTGCGATGAAAGAAAAAAGTGTGATGGTTTCATTTTCTCTCAGTCCACTTCTGGCTCGTCTCACTTCTGATTTCAGAGGCTATTTCTCTGTAAAGCATTTCCCAGAAATCACCTCTTCTAACATACATACACACCTTTACTTGCATGACTGCCTTCGTGGGGACCGTTCTTGTCATTCTTACCTGAACCCCTCAGTAAGCATGATCACTGCGTATACAGTAAAGGTAACGAGTCTGTGCTAATTATCCTTAACATGGAACATATGTCTTGTTATTTTTGACTCACAGTACAAAGGTCACATCCAGATCGTAAAATATTAGAAAATCGAGCGCTGACGGTCAGAGGCAAGATCATCGAGAGCAAATGAAACAGCAATAAGATGGAAAACCAGATATCAGATGTGTAATCGGCGCAATCTCAACGAAATCCCAGCTTAATACGAGTGCTTGCCAGTGTTGTGACAGGGAGCAGGCTTTGGTGCACTGCTGCTCAGTTCAGGATACCTGAGTTTATCGTAGGAATTATGACCTTTCAGGACATTCATTGTCCACTGGGCCTCTCTCTGTGCTGGTGGCAGCCCTTCGTTTTTTCCATAATGCTTTGAAGTATGTGACACAGTGATGATCCAGAACTGGAGCGTTAAGCTCCTGAAGTTGGCCTAAAACAGTTTCACAGTATCCTACATTTGTTTTACTGTAAAGATGTATGAGTAAACATTCACATTTATTCCATCTGGCAACAAAACAGGTGATTATATTAAAATAATAATAATAATAATAACACATTCAGGGTTTTTCCAGGCTCAAAATGACTATTTTGAAAATCCCACATAATTCAGACAGTGAGTCTTGGTGATTTTTCCTTTGCTGTAAGGACAAAACCTCTTCATCAGGGAAACCCCTGATGTTGATGATGACAGCAACACTATAAAAACAGAAAACTACCATATTTAGTGATATAAATAATAACTGTTTCTATTTATTTTACTCTTAGTGTTAGATACATTTTTATGCTTGTATAATAATAATCATACTGGTTCCACCTCATACTTGACACCTCAGGTTTGAAACTCATAGTGTTCTCACACACATACAGACAGCTGATCTCACTTTGATGTGTTGAACCTGTTTTCACACCTTGAAGACCACTTTCTGTTTCGGGTGGGCAGGTGTGCTTCTGCGTGGGTGGGTGAGAGGTGTAGTCGTCCCCCCCCCCCCCTTCCCAAACTGCTGCAGAAGAAACAGCAGCATTTCGCGTCAGTGGCGCACAGCCTGGGGGGGTTGAGATTGCGCAGGGGTCACGGGATGATTTACAGGAAAGATTATAGACAAAAAAGAAAAACATTAAAATGTTATTTTTCACTGAGTTTTCAGAGAGTTGTGATAATTTTTTGTGATACTGTTTGAATTTCAAGTGACTTTACATCTCCTCATTTTCAGATTAAGAGTTTACATTTTACAGGTGAAGCTCCAGCACACGGTTTCAGATTAGATCAGTCGCTAAGCTTTTACCTGTGTGACGCTGTTGATAAAATCAGTGTGCAGGTTTGTGTCCTCTTAATGTTAAAAGCTTTTAACGTTCCACTCAGATCCAGCAAAGGGACGCTTTTACCTCAGTAACTGTTCAGCTCAACACATTAAATTAAAAATGCTGGAAAAGTAAAATACTGCTTTTTAGTGTAACTGTCATGTCATACAATTAATGTAATAAATTTACACAAATACACATTTTAAAATTGCAACACAATAAGATGTTACCCTCCCTTCGTTCTTTAATCATCTCATGTCCCACCACAGTCATGAGACCCTTTAGAGTGACTGACCCCTGACCCCTAGTACTACTTAAAATGCTAAAATGAAATAAATAAAATGCATCTTTTAGTAACAGCAGTCTAATTATCAGATATTTATCTATCTACACACACACACACACACACACACACACATATATATATATATATATATATATATATATATATATATATATATATATATATATATATATATATATATATATATATATATATAAATAAATTCAGAATTTTTTTGTTACTGCCTCAGAGCAGATCATAAATCTCAGCATTTTCCTGATTTGAATAAATGGTCACAGTTAATTGTATTTCAGTCTTGGTGAATATCCTTTATAACCAAAACATCTTTAGTGGGCATCACAAGTGTGTATGCAGGAATCCCCTGATATTAAGGACCTGTAAATAGAGCCGGGTGTGTCTCCTCCTGTCCTCACATTCCTGCTGTGTCATTAAAAATGGCAGATCTGCAGGTTTTTTTATTGGTGGGATTGTTCCAAAGGAAAATTCCCTGGGTTTGCTGTTATAGTGGGGAAGTTTGGCACCATTAGTCCCAACTCTGTTTATTGTAGAAAAACAGTACAAACAACAACTGGTGACTCCTGCTATCACGTTTCTCCCATGCACGTCTTACTGTTTCCAAAATATTTAACCACTCATCACAAAAGAAAAAAAATTAATTTCAGTGAGTCAGAGTGGGAGACACAAACATTTTCTTTAGAAATTTTTCCCTCTAAGCTGCTGCTGAGCTCACAGATTTCACTCTGTAAGCTTCATTTTACCACCAGATTGTTGGAAAATCTGTCTTCTCTCAAACAAAGTATTTGTCGAAGCTGGTGGAATCAGACTTTTTGATTTGCAGGCATGTGGGTAAGAGGAGCGCTGTCTAACTGCCCCATTGAGCTAGACAGCTCAATGGGGCAGTTACCATAGTGATGAAATTTGACAGAATTTCATCACTATGGTAACTTCAGCTGACAGCAGTTTGGAGTTGATCGTCCTGGTTGGATTTGAATTGGTGCTCTCTTTTGTTGGTTAATACCTTTGATGTGGTTTGTTTTGTTTTTTTTCTTTTCTCAGGAAAATCTTCTTCAGCTAATCTTTTTACCGCTAGCACCAGAGCAAGTCCGGCAGTAGTGATTTCTCCAGAACCCGGCCGAACAGTCAAACATGCTAATTCTGTTTAGATTTTAACAAACCTGAGCAGTTTGTGGCAAATGTAACAGGTTTAGCTCTGTGTGTGTGTGTGTGTGTGTGTGTGTGTGTGTGTGTGTGTGTGTGTGTGTGTGTGTGTGTGTGTGTGTGTGTGGCCAATTCAGGGTGAGGTCCGGTTTTGTCTCCCAGCTGTTTGTTGCCTAACAACATCTGACAGATCACACACACACACATATACCCAGAGCACCAGCTGATACATACACACCTGACCTGACTGCATGCCAACAACAGCTGCTCAGCAACAAACAGCTGATCTCAAACAGTTCCTAAATTATTATTATCACAGATTAAACTTGATGGGCTTTAAAATCTGCACTGGAAGGGAAAAAACCTGCGTCCAGTGTGTGTGCTGGACCTGAACCATGCAGAGTAAAGTTCAGACAGCAGAGACATGGTGTGTGTTTCCACTGGACAGGTCTGTGTGTGTGTGTGTGCGTGCTTTGTTTTTTTTTAAGCAGCAGATCACATGTTGGGGGGGGGGGGTTGTCAAATGTTAAGACACATTTCCCATTGTGCAATGGCCAACTGGTTGGAGACGTGTTCCCAGCGTGCTGTGCAGCTGGCCACGGTTAATCAGAGTAAAGGAGAGCAGAGTGTGATGAGCGTGTTTCATCAATGGAGAATATTACTAACTCTCATGCACCACATCTTTCCAGTTTCACTTCACGTTGGTTTAGATCACCTGACTGTGTCACTGAATGCATCCACAGGTGGTTTTCAGTTTTTAAAGCAGCAGCAACACGTGACGGGCGGGTCACTCAAACATGTTGATGTGGTACAACCAGGGCTGGTTTTACTGCATGTTTACTGCAGTTTTTTTTACGCTTTACTGTCAACACCAACGCTGGGATTCAGGTTTATAACCCAGCAGGTTTGACTTGTGATGCTGGAAAAAATTCAGATCAGAGTCACGGGGTGTTTGTGTATGTGATTGAAAACCTTAAATAATGAACATTTTAGAATATAAGGCACGGACAAAGGAAACAATACAAGTATGTTAAACACAAACAGACATTAAGAGCAAAAAAAGGAATCCACTCAGTTGCTGAAATAGCTTCAGGGTTTAATAATAACTGGGAACACGAATCCCAGCACATCATTAAGAATTCACACACAGACTGGGAGGAATGGGCAGCTTAATGCGATCCCAGCGTCTTATTTTATGAATCAGCCTGGTCTCGCGGGCTGAACCGGGATTCTTAAAGCCGGAGCTCTCCCGTGGTCTTTTCCGGTCATGAGTCAGCGTTCCTTTGGTCACCGTCCTCCTCGTCTGGGCTCTTTGGATCGTGACTCATTGTTTTGGCTCACACAGCTGTTTGCTACTCACATGATCTGTCAGTCATTTGTCCCAACTGTCATCTTCAGAGCTCGATAAAAATAGTGTGTGGTTTGAAGGGAAAAAGTTACACTGCAGACGTTATTGATCTTTGAACTAATCAGGTGACAGAGTGTGCGGGTTAAGCCACTTTGGCACTTTAAAGGATAGTTTAGATTATCTGTGCTCTGGTGAGCTCATGTGTTGATGAGGTCGTGTTTATGGTGACCAGATCCCAACAAACCAAATGTGGGGCAAAGAGTATGTTCATGTCGGACACAAGAAGTTTTTACATGTATGATGACAGAAAAAAAAAACACACACACACAGATTATGCAGGTTCACGTTATTTAGTATGTGAAGGACAAATATACCGAGTTTAGCTGAACGCAACATCCCGACTCCCTCTGTAGGTAAACTGTAAGCATAAAAACACTGAAGGTCGTTTGGTAGTGTTTTGGTATTCAATTGTTTCTGTCTCAGTAACTGTTGGAATGGTGAAGCCTCACCGAGTGTGTTAATGCAAAGCATGAACGTATACTGTACTGCTTCTTCTACTACTAGTCTCGTGGTTTTAGAGAACTCCCACAAAGTCATTGATCAGGAAGAGCGTGCTATGACGTTTAGTAGAAATTTGTTGTACTGTTTTTACAAAATTCCTTAAAGTGTGCACCAGAGCTCGCATTTAAATAAAGGAGAAATCATCTCAAAAAGTAAAAAACACTCCCTGCTTTGGAGCCCTAGCTCTCAGGTATGTTTCACTGAGGGAACATCATCCAAAGGGTCTCAAAAGTTGTAGACTTTATATCCTAAAACTGGTGCTTTAATATCATCTGCATTTTTATCACAGTCCTGGTGTAAATTTGGTGAATTTGGTGAATGTTACTCTAGAAAAATAGTTTTCCCACGGTGTCATGCTGGCACCTTTCCCTCTGCGTACACAAGGTATACTTCAGAGTGTGGGCATTTTTGTCCTCTTTCACTTGAAGTTGCTCATGTTTTGATAGGACTTACATTTTTGAAGTAAATTCCCAAAGGCAGTGTGTGCTCACCGTGCCTGCAGTAGACACAGGCGTGTCATACAACAACTTCCAATTTTCTGTTGAAAATCGGAAGTGCAGGGTGCCTTCCTCCTGCAGCTATTTGCACATAATACAAAACACCAGAGATTTTTTGTTGTGCAAATATCAATGTTTAAATGACTCATTACCTGCATACATCCTGTTAGCTCCTATTGGCTGCTGCGAATTTAAATGGAATCATTTGTCACACTCAAAAATTCTTCAGAATTTTTTTCTAGTTATACTTATTGTTCCTTGTTCCTTCCCTGCAAATAATAATGGAAGCTCCCCGCTGTGTTTTTGAAGTGTCCGCTATAGTTGTTCATATTGTATTGTAAAAGAGTGACACACGAGCCACAGCTTAAGAGAATCATGCAGCATTGCTTCACGCCATCATTACCCCCTGTACGAAATGTAATTGAATAATAACTAGAAAAATAAATAGAAATAAAAAAAAGTATTGGCACACAGACATTGAAAACTGTGAAAAGTGCGTCTGATTGGATAAATTCTTTCACCGCAGGCAGCAGCGACTTCATTTGAATGATAAAGTTTTAAAAGAAAATCCCATGTAAAAAGCCTGTAAAGGTGTGTAGTTGTCCGTACTCTCAGCGTGTCTGCTTAGTCTGAAAGCACCGTTCGTGTTTCCCTGTTAGTTCCCTGTGCAGCTGTAGCTGAGCGACACCTGCCCGTGTCATTACGCAGGCTCAGACTACCTGATATCAGCCTGATGATACCCCAATCCAGGCAAGTTTTTATTGCAACTGACATTTTTTTTTTGAGTCTCACACAGACACCTGCGCCTGAAATGAAATCCTCTTTCTTTGACCCTAAACTCTCTCATGGTTTGAGTGATGTTTGTGCCGTCGGAGCAGCTCCGTGTGGAGCAGCCGGACTGGAAAGGTCACGGCGACCTCAGAGTCTCATCGCTGTAGGAAGTGTGTTCAAGAAGAAATATCACTGAATGTGACTGTGAGGGGAACAGGGAAACTCTGATGACCTCCAGCTGCTGATGAGTCACAGTGTGTGTGTGTTGGTGTGTGTGTGTGAGTGTGTCTGAGAGAGCGACTTGTGTCAGAGCAACCTTTGACCTAATGTTACTGTAACAGCGACGTCTGAGCATTGGTGTCCAGACAGTTTGTGTAAACAGGGCAATGTGTGAAGAGGAATCTCCACAATTTCTACATCAGTCTGTAGCGCGTGTGTGCGCACGTGCGCGTATGTGTGCGCGTGTGCACATGTATATGCAGAGAGTCCGATCTTGAGTTTATGTTGGATGCCCCTCATTTGTTCCTGTTTGTTCCAGTTTGGCTGGTAAACTCCAAACTTGAGTCCTGATTAGTTCTCACAGGCTGCATCTTAATGGTCTGAATCTTTGGAGTTTCCTGAAGTTGAGCTACCTGAGCTCGACTTTAAAAAAAAATAAATAAATAAATATACTAATACACTTAAAAAGAATGTGTAAATGTAAATAATGTAAAAATGATACAAATGTAACAGAAGATTTTTTAAAAAATACTAATAAATAAATTAATGTATTATAATAATATGGGATGTTCAAAAAATTAACAGTACTAATAATAAATGTAAAAATCTATATATTAAAAATTTTCATTTATATAATAGATGTTTAAAAGCAAAAAACACAAAAAAAACAGTAATACATATAAAAAAGAAAACAAATCGAAGTATTACGGCTGATCTGTATGCATCAACTATGCCGTGGTAAGCGTGGTAATCCACGTCCATTCAAGTACTTGAATACAAGCTTTCAAGTTACCAGGCATAGAGGAATATCTGGCACCCCTCTCTAAGAACCAAAATATTAACAAAAGTTTTTAAGCTGTTTTGTTTTTTGGGCTTTCTTTCATTCAAAATATAACAGACATTTTTATTCATCAAATGGTCAAACTTGATCATTCACTCGTACTGTGGACTAGGAAAAAGCACCAAGAAACAGCAGGTATCTCGAATATCTTCAAAATTTACTAAGATGGTTCCAAAATAAGTTTAGTGCCGATATATTAAAGCAAAAAAAATTTTAAATCTCTTTGAGTCGGGAAAATAGTCTGAAAACTGTGACCCAAAACATGCAAGTTATCAAAATTTTCACCTCCACTATCAGCTGGCTCTATCTGGATTAGTTTCTAGGTGATTCTATTACGAGACTGAGTTATAAAAATGCGTGTCAAGTTACTGAGATTATGTAAGTCTGTGTTTGGGCATGTCGAGCAATCCTGCTGTTGGCTCGTCTCACCTGTTTACCCCTGCTGTGGTTTCAGGTACAAATTTTTGTCATTCTGATTGAAATATTTTCTGTTTACATGTAACGTGGTTCTAAAATAGTCTTTGGGAGTGTTTGTGTGTAGACTGCACGAAGGCATGAAAACTACAAACTTATCTATTTGGCCGCTTCCACGTACAGTTATGTTCTTCTTGACCCTTGAAGAGTTCGTGTTTAGTGTTGAAAACAGATACAAGATAAACCTTTATTGTACCCATCTTATAAAACAACCCGCTGAGGTGAGGTTTTCACTCACGGTTGTCGTAATTTATGTCATTTATGTTGAATGTTTAGCAGGTTTATCACTCACTTAGGCCCCACTCACAAAGACCTAGAGACCAGTCAGCTACCATCTGGCAACCACCGGTTGCAAGGGAAGATATGTGTTCCCCAGCTGATTGGTGAGCTGGTTCCTGGTAGATTCTGGAGTTTGAAATTAGTGGCAAAAAGGTTGCTGCACCAAAACCTGTGTTTGCATGGAAGACGCTGACTTGTCTGCAAACGCTTGCCAACTACTTGCTGAGTGGGTGAAACTGTGAAGAGTGCGACATCGTTAAAGTTTTGCCTTACCGCTGATGCCGCCACATTTCAAAAGACACAACTTTTATTTTGAAGGCGAGCATTCTCCATTTCTGCAGCAGCCTGCTAGAAAAGTAGAAGAAAAGTTGTAGGAATGTTTCTGCAGTTTCACTCATGAAGTTCAGCCTAATTTTAGTGTTTGTGCCTCCGTTTCAGTGACATGAATCGACAACCTAAAGCGGGATTTGAACAGAACTCAAAGTTCTGTACAGAGTGACTCTTACGTCTTCTTTGTGCAAAGTGTGTGTGTGTGTGTGTGTGTGTGTGTGTGTGTGTGTGTGTGTGTGTGTGTGTGTGTGTGTGTGTGTGTGTGTGTGTGTGTGTGTGAGAGAGAGAGAGGCACAAAGCGTCTCTGTTCAGGTCACGGTCACCTCAGCTCAATAAATAAAAGTATTTTAGTCTTTTAAACCCGTCAAAGTGTCGGGTCGCCTGGAGCTGGTCACTGAAAGCCCAGAGTCAGCGTGCACACACACACCCACACACACACCCCTACACCTACTCTGAGCTGTGTTCTGAATAGTCTGGAATCTCATATTGAATCTCTGAGTTGATCTCACATTATTTACCAGTAAATAGATGACTCAGTATCAAAAGAAAAGACACAGTTAGACTTCTGTAGAATTAAACGTCAGAAGATTTGGCTGCAAGTGAAGGATGAACCACGCTGTGCAGCTTTTGCCGGCAAATATTCTAGTAGTCAAAATTAATACTGAGGAGATGAAATTAATGTTGATAACCGTCAAATCCAACCTACAAATGAATGCAGATGTAGTTTAAAGGGCTAAAAAAATATCTGAAATATATTTAAAATAATTGGAACAATGTGAGAAATTTCATTAAAATGTTTCCAAATAATTAGAAGATAGTTTTAATAATAATAACAAATGTGGAAAAAATGGTGGGGAAAAAAAAATGCACTCCCAAAAACCAAAGAAAAAAATTATGAATCATGAATTCTGGTCAGTCAGTTTTTAGCATCAGTTAACTGCAGCTGATCTGAACCACTGATAAGTTTAACATATTGAAAAAGGACCTAAAGAAGTCATCGCACTGCTCTGTTTGAGGATGCCTGGCCTAGTTAAAGCTGACCTCTGACTGGAAGTTGAGGTTCCTGCCTGACAATGAGCTTAATTCTGCAGAAGGAGGAAGGACGTGAGGCCCACCAGCCCGTGCGTCACGTCACTATGGCGCCTCTGTGGTCTGCAGCCTCCTTTCTAACACGTAAAAAAAAAGGGCTCCTCACGCCGTCACATAGGGGTGGAGCTTCAAAGCCGATTGAGTTCTGCAGAAGAGATGGTGATGATGTTGCTCTGCTCTCTGATTGGTTGGCTGGAACTTGATTACCGAGATATGAGTACTACTACTACCAAGAATATTGGTTCTAATAATAATTGTGACATCAGATGATTGGGGGTGGCTATAGCTCAGGAGGTAGTTCGATTCCTGGCTGCTCCGGACTGAACCCCAAGTTGCTCTCCAACGCATGCGTTGGAGTATGAATGTGTGTGAATGTTAGATAATAAAAGCACTTAGCTTAGATACTCATGGAAGTGCTTGTATGTAAACGTGTTGTATAAGCACTTTGAGTGCTCAGAGTAGAAAAGCGCTATATAAGAACTAGTCCATTTACCATTTACCATGATTCTGATCAGCAATGACTCAATTTTATTGATCACTGTAAACATGTCTTAACTAATACTGAGATCTAATCAGCAGCAGGAGGCTCCCTATCTCCCCCATCCATGTCAGTTTCCAGCTTCTAACTGGGAGCTTGCTTGGGAACTTCAGTACCCAGAAGGCTCTGCTGGTGTTGGTGGTCAGGGTGGAGTCAGGCTGCGAGGTTCAGATAAAAACTTTATCGACAGTAGTGGTGAAACAAACAGGACGGAGGCAGTTCTCTGAGGGCCCACCTCTTTCTGAGAAAGCTGTCCAGGCTGACCAATCCGAGAGCTTGCTGTGGTTTCCTGTGTGTGTGTGTGTGTGTGTGTGTGTGTGTGTGTGTGTGTGTGTGTGTGTGTGTGTGTGTGTGTGTGTGTTTTATTAATAATTCTGTAGAAGTCTATCTATCTGGTGGTATGTGCGGTATTTCTCAGCAGCCATCGCTAATTCATACTTATGTTTTCCTCTTCTGCCTCATTTTCTTGTTTCCTGTCTCCTCTTCTGTGTTTTTTTTTTTTTTTTTTTGCCTCCTTTCTCATCTTCTTGCCTCCTCTCCTTGTTTCCTGCTACATCTCCTTGGCTCCTCTCTTTGTCTCCTGTCTCCTCCTGTTTCCTGTCTGTTCTTTGTCTCCTGCTTCCTCTCCTTGTTTCATGCCTTTGTTGAAAAAACATTACTCCTGACTTTCAGATGCACCCGTTGCTACTGAAAAACAATGAAGATGCATGAAAACTGTAGAACGTCTCGCTATCCGTGCACCCAGTCGAACTTAGGTTGTCAGGGCCACGCGTGGGCAGAACTGGCCCAAAAACCTGAAACTGGCCCATGAGATCCTGCAGTGAAAGCAGTGTTGTTTAATGCGCCTCGAAGTTAAAACAGTAACAGTAAAAGACGAAGAACAAAGATGAAAACAGGCCAAACAAACTGGAGAAACATGCAAAGACGGTGACGATCGACTGCAGCCGTGTAAAAGTTCACAAGATCTTTTATAGTCTCTGGCAGTCAAATTTGGGTTATCTGAGCTATAAAAAAGAAAGGGTGTATTAAACATGTTTAATTCTGTTTGATTTTTAGGAGTTTACGTCCAAAATTTAGACCAAACCATCAAGATGACTGGATGGAAGCACATCACAACTTTAGCAAAACCGTCTGATTTTATTGCAACATTGGACATCTGTCTGCAACAGTAAAATAAATTAATTTAAATTAAAAAAAGTAATAATTTAATGTCATCATTAGCGACCTTCTGCAAAAAAAAAGGTGCCATTTTCAACTTCATTTTTCTGAGAATTTGTTGGTGGTTTTATACGTGTTTGTCTCACATGGCTGACCTGTGGGTTAACCTCAATATGCTTCAGATCCTGCACCGTGGTGCATGCCTCTGGTCTGAGTGGGACATGATTGGGAGATTCCCTCTTGAATGTTTCTGAGATATACATATAAATGCGCACACACGCACACACACACCTGCTGCTGCTGCTCACCCATGTGTCAGTTTTGTTATGAGTGTGTCACTGAGTGTATGTGTGCGCGCGCACATGTGTCACTTTGCAGCCATGCCGCCGTGTTTATGCACAAACACACCAGTCAGCCACTGGTGAGAAAAAGGAAGTCATCGGGGGGGGGTTCTGAGAATCGCTGCGGTGACACATCACGTGACTTTCTGTAAATCGAACCAAAGTGAGGCTCATTTACATCCCACTGTCATCTCAAACAGGAAGTGTGTTTGTGTGTCACATTATTTCTATTTGTGTTGAGTTAGTGTTGTTTCTGCTTCTGTTTTCTGACATTTCATGCAAAAGTTAATAAACAGTGAAAATAATCTGCATATTAAATGACAGGGAAATCAGCGACAGACTAATTAATTAATATTTAGCTTTTCCAATCAAAGAAATCAACGACTGCAGGGTCTTTGCTGCTATTCTGTAAACTGCATATTTTGTTTTTTAATCCAAAACTGGGCTCTGAAGTTGTGATTTCATTGATTAATATTATTCATAAGCTATCAGTAGCATTAGTTTTATTTCCTTGGAGCATTTGACAGTTTTTTAACTGCTCCAGTTTATGGGGTAAGAGAATTTATTGCTTCTGTGCAGGGTCAGCACTGGGCGGGCTGGACAGGAAGTGCAGCTGCAGCAGTGGTTGACATGTTGGTCCTTGCTTGTGTGCACAGCCGTGTAACTTTGTATACTGGTGCTTGAGGCACCCTGGACTCACTGCAGTCTTCTGCAGCTTTTAGTTCCCTTTGCACACCAAAGTGCAAACCAAAATTTCAAGGCACACCTATACTCGTATCTGCACAAAACAGTGGTTTCATCCTCCAACAACAATGCAGATTTTTATTTTATTTCTTTTGTATTGTCAGATGAAGATACTTTTGAGCTTGACGCCTACAATTGTTTTGCTTCGCAGTAATCGCCAGTAGGTTATAACTTACAGATCAGATCAGGTTCAGATCCATTGTTCTTTTATAGCAGACAAAGTTTCACTCAGAGGGGATGTTTGGTTTCTAATTGCCTCTTAAGGCACCATGTTAGTGTTGGTTAAGTCTTCCCAACAAATGACACACTCGGGCTGCTGATGTCAACAGTATGAGGCTATAAAACACGTAGCAGTCCTGTAATCTCTCAGCTCCTGCAGTGATGTATTGATGAAATGCTGGTAAACACTGACCTGCCCCAGGTCAAAAAAAAATAAAAAAAAATTGAGAGGTGCACCACAAGCTGAAGCCAAACCAAAACACAGCACGTTCCCATAGTTTGACGTGACCTTTTTGCATGTACTGACTTTTGCGAGGTTGACAGTAGTGAGCATAGACTTTCAGTAAAACAGTCTGCACTGAAATCTTAGTCAGCCCAAAGGGGATTCTGCTAGGTGCTCAAACATTTAGAGCTCATGGGCAGTGTTAATTTTGACAGCAAGTTTTAATTTAGTTTCAGTCATAGTCTTTTGACAAAAGTGTAATTTAGTTTTAGTCATAATTTAGTCATCTGAATAGTTTTAGTCGACAAATTAGCGTAAAAATATAGTCGACTAAATCTACAGTCGATTCAGTCAACTAAAATATAAAGGGTGTCAAATGTAAATGCTTTTTCTTCAGTTCCCTTGAGTTAGTCATTATACACACTTACGCAAAATTAAACATTTATTAAAAGTTATGGAATATTATTAATGATTGAAAGACCAATACACACACAAACATATAGCATGAGATAATACGAGTGTTTTACAGCAGGATGCTCTGAAAGGTACAGGGCAGTGTTCAGGACTAAGATTAGGAAAGGCTAATCCACCGCGGTGTGGAGATTTTCTCTAAACACAAACGCTAAACTGGGAAAAACACTTTACCCTGCATGACATTAAAATGCTGACCTTTGCATGGAGATCTGGGTGACTGGTTTGCAGATGTTTAACATTTGTCGTGTTTTTACCCGAGATAGTCGCCCCACATGGTTTACACATCAATTTGTTTGTCACGACATCAAAGGATAAATGTGTCCATACATCGGCTCTTCTCTTTCTCCCTTTACATAACTTAGTTCTATCGGAAGCAACAATGATTCACAGGCTAGTTTGGCCTTCCCAGATTTAGATCAAATTTATGAAACTGTGCATTTGATTGGATGTTTGTCCCGCCCTGTCACAAAATTAAATCAGTTCTGATTGGATTTCGTCCCCGCCAAGCATTTTTGTCTCGTTTTCATTCGTTGACAAAAGTGTCAATTAATTTCGTCGATGTTGTTATCCTTTTAGTTAGTTTTTATTTATCGTCTCGTTTTTGTCATGAAAAAAGGGTTGTTGACGAAAACTATGACGAAAATAGTTCGTCAATGAAATTAACACTGGGCTGTAGTGTAGACCAGTGTTTAAAAAACTTTGCTTATGGACGTCCTGCACATGAATAATAAAAAGCTGCAGAGGCCAAGAATGACAACTGAAGTGTTTTTGGAGTCCCTGTCTGGTGTCTGTTTAGACAAGAAGAGACTGAGCTCTGCATCACATTAAAAAGACAAGGCAGGGTTGATACTCAATAAACAGACTGTAACAGCACATGATACAGCAGGTGTATACCAAGGATGGTTGATTTTGTGCAGTGTATCAAACTTCATGTGACTGAAATCAAGGCAGAGAAACTACACTGTATTGCCAAAAGTATTCACTCACCCATCCAAATCATTGAATTCAGGTGTTCCAATCACTTCCATGGCCACAGGTGTATAAATCAAGCAGTGAGATGCGTTTTCTGAAGTCACGAATCACACTTCTCCATCTGGCAATCTGATGGATGAGTCTGGGTTTGGCAGTTGCCAGGGGAATGGTACTGTTTGGTGTTGGTGGAGGTGGAGGTGGGATTATGGTGTGGGGGTGTTGTTCAGGAGTTGGGCTCGACTCCTTAGTTCCACTGAAAGGAACTCTTAATGCTTCAGCATACCAAGACATTTTGGATGTTTTCATGCTCCCAACTTTGTGGGAACAGTTTGGGGATGGCCCCTTCCTGTTCCAACATGACTGCACACCAGTGCACAAAGCAGCTCCATAGAGACATGGATGAGTGAGTTTGGTGTGGAAGAACTTGACTGGCCTGCACAGAGTCCTGACCTCAGCCTGACAGAACACCTTTGGGATGAAATAGAGCAGAGAATGTGAGCCAGGCCTTCTCTCATCCAACATCAGTGTCTGACCTCACAAATGCACCTCTGGAAGAATGGTCAGAAATTCCCATAAACACACTCCTACACCTTGTGGAAAGCCTTCCCAGAAGAGTTGAAGCTGTTATAGCTGCAAAGTGTGGGCCCACATCATATTAAATCTTATGGATTTAGAATGGGATTTCATTCAAGTTCATATGCGTGTGATGGCAGACGAGTGGATACCTTATCAATATAGTGCAGTTCAGGCAAGTTAGCCTACACATACTAGCTTATTGTGGATGCTAACTTGCTGTTAGCATCTACCACACCCTCAGCTGAACCGCAAAAACACAAACTTGAGTCTCCTTAACAAATTTGTGGGGTTTTTTTCTTTATTTTTGGGTGATTTTAAATTGGTTATAAATTTAACTATTGAGTTAATGAGGGAGTACCGTATTTTCCGGAGTATAAGTCGCACTTTTTTTCATAGTTTGGCTGGGGGTGCGACCTATACTCCGGAGCGACGTATATGTGACATTTATAACACATGAACCAAAATACTCCAGCCACTTGACATCTCCGTGAACTGCAGCTTTAAGGCAGTCTTGCGTAACCTGTGGGCGCAGTGGATGGAGAGCACAGCTTAACGGCAACTGGGAGAATGCGCCACCCAAATTTCCTGGAAGTCATTGGATGGATCAAGAAAACATGGGCTTCAGTGACAAACCATCCTGTTGGGATTCAGAAAGGCTGGAATAATTGGAACTGCAGCTGACGACGAGTCTGACTAACGCGACACAGAAGAGGAAGCGGCGCTTCGTCTACGGAGTGTACGGAATTGTTTAGAAGTGACACCGAGGATGAAGAATTCAATGGATTGATGGTTTGGTTAACTTGTTAGTATGTTCTTTATGCTATGGCTATCTGAATAACTTAATGTTACGTTAACATACTGTAGCGATTCTCTTAGTTAGAGAGCGTGTTGATGTTGTGGGATTTCGGACTGTTCGGGAGGTTCGTGAAGGCAGCATGGAGAGAGAGAAAAGACCGAGAGCTTGCCTGTGTGTGTGTTGCTGTTCCGCTGTTGTAGTTGTGGTTGGCGTGGCTGTGGCCTACAGCAGCCGTTTTTCTGTTAATAAAGACGACCTTTGTTGTGAATATCGCCGACTTTGGAAGTGTGTTTACAACGTAACAATACCGAACACGTGTTCGTTGTGCGTCATGTAGCTGAATGTGCTACGTTAGCATAACGTAGGTGTAACCGTGTTCGTCCTGTTCTTTAATCCATTATTATTTTAAATTGCCGTTCAAGATGGAATTTGTGCTCTGGGTCTCGGATTCTATCAACCCCCCCCCCCCCCCCAAAAAAGTGCGACTTATAGTCCAGTGCGACCTATATATGTTTTTTCTTCTTTATTATGCATTTTTTGGCTGGTGCGACCTATACTCCGGAGCGACGTATAGTCCGAAAAATACGGTAATATCAGACTGATGATGGGAAGGAAGAGTTTGATTTCACCACTTTGTGTTTTGGGAAATTATCAGCATTTATACAAACTCTCAGATTAATCTGTGATGAAAATGATTGACACCTTCCTGTGTGTGTGTGTCTCAGCTGATCAGGTGTATGGAGATCAGGACATGCATGAAGTGGTGCGGAAACACTGTATGGACTACCTGGTGAGTAGACGCGTCCTTTTTCCTCCTCTGTGTTATTTTCTTGTTTTGATTCTGTGTTAATGATAAAGTTTTTATTTTTGGCCTTCAGATGAAGAACGCTGACTACTTCTCCAACTACGTGACGGAGGACTTCACCACATACATCAACAGGAAGAGGAAAAACAACTGCCATGGCAACCACATCGAGATGCAGGCCATGGCGGAGATGTACAACAGGCCAGTGGAAGTTTACCAGTATAGCACAGGTGAGTCCAAAAACAACCTGCATCTCCATCGCTGTCAGCCAGTCACATCCACCTAACCTCCTCCTCCGCCTCTTCCTCCAGAACCAATCAACACGTTCCACGGCATTCATCAGAACCACGACGAGCCAATCAGAGTGAGCTACCACCGCAACATCCACTACAACTCCGTAGTGAACCCCAACAAGGCCACGATCGGGGTCGGACTGGGACTGCCTGCCTTCAAACCCGGGGTACCAAAACCAGACTCAGCACCCATTAAGACAGATTTCATAAACCTATATTTTATTCACAATAGAACGTAGGAAACATATCATTAAATCTGTTGGCAGCAGGGCTGTGTTTCCTACTGTGTTCCTACATCCCCTTTTCTTCTGACAACAGTCTGTAAACATCTGGGAACTGAGGAGAGCAGCTGCTGGACTCTTTGCAGAGGAATGTTGTCCCGTTCTTGTCTGATCGATCAAACACAATCAATGTATATGACTCACTCTTGAAGCATGTCAAGACGCTTGTCTCGGTCACATGATACGTTACAGCTAAAATTAAACCCACAAGCTTCACTGGTTCCCATACTTGTCTAATGAACGAGGTTGGCTGACCTACATAACGCTCATATAAAGCACTTTTGAGTGTTAACTAGAGTAGAAAAGCGCTATATAAGAACCAGTCCATTTAGCAACGCCGGGGATAGCAGTGAGGCGGACAATCTTCGGCGCACAACACTGCGGCTCTGCAGCCACTCTCCATGTGAAATCACAGCTTCCTGTTGGTGTAGGGATTCTGACAGTGTATTGGTGTATCAGACGATACTTAGTCCGTCCCAGCCAACCCACAAGCTAGCAAAAATGAGTTGCAGAAAAACAAGCTGAGGGCTCACACTGATTCACCGTTATGATGAGTTGTATTTTTCATGCACTTGAAATTTGTTTTTGCAGTGCATCTTATTTTGAAGGCATGTTTAAATGTTACCATGTGTCCAGAGAGTGTTGAGGGCAGAGAGGATGTTACTCATGTTATGTTGTTGAAGCCTGTTTGTTATGAGGACGCTGCTGATATAGTTGTATACGAGTACACAGTGGATCCACTTTTATTATTATATTTAGAAAACACCACCGTTTTTTGTTTTTTTATGCGGGTCGTATCATTTATTTTTCTTGCATTTATCTGCCACACCTTAAAGGCCGGTCCTTGAAAATATTGTCTGACATTAAACCGATCCGTGGCGCGAAAAAGGTTGGGGGCCGTTGTGACAGAGGACTCCAGGGTTCGTACGGGTGCTGGAAATCCTTGAAAATGCTTGAATTTTAATATTGTCCTTTCAAGGTTTGAAAAGTGCTTGAATTTTGGATATAGTGCTTGAAAGTGCTTGAAATTGTAACCGCTTTTTTTTTTTTTTTTTTTTTTTTTTTTTTTTTTTTTTTTTTTATTAGCCTGTCATGTCTGGTAGATCTTGCAAGCAGAACTGTGATCTGAATGCGTTGTTGTGCCAAACATATTTTCTATTTCAAGATGAGCTCTATAGGTTCTCAATAGGCTCTTCTTGTTGTTGTTTTAACCCTTTATTTTATTTATCTGAGTTATTTTTCCACATACTAACCGCTTTTTTTTTGTAAATAAAAATATAACTATCTGGTTGAACAGTTCGCTTATGAAACGGAGAAATAAAATGAGTCATAAAGTCTAAAATGAAAATTTCTCCGCATGGGTCTGGCCTGCCCGTCTGCATGTGATCTGTCAGTCTGTTTGTGACCACGCCCCTCCCCCGAAGACAGTGTTAATGAGTGTTCACTGGAAAACTGCAAACTCCAATTATGGATCAGACGAATATGGAATACTTTTAAGTCAAAAGTTACAAACATAATCCCCGCAAATAATGTCATTCCTCGCGAGTAAATTCAACAGCGTAGAACTCAGCGCATCCACGGAGGCGCTCTCGTTCACTTGTACACCACTGCGCCGTTCTGTGGTCTGCAGCGATATGGCCTCCGATCTGGCGGATCAATTCAAAGGCCGATATTAGACAGGAATAAGCTGTGAGTGCGGCGCAGCAGGTGTGGAAAGCAGCCAAAACCGCCGAAGATAAATTCAACAAGGAAGTGGAAGTATTGTTCCAAAAAGCTGAATCAAAAATGTAAGCCATACGCAGTAAACCGCAGAAAACCATGATGGATTTTATTCAGAAGGTATGTACATTAATTCTATATGTTCCTGGCGTGTTGTCATCTATGCTTATATTTGTACGCAATCTGGTGATTGGCGGCTGGCACTGCTGCCAAGTTTTGTGTAAGAAAACTCGCTGTTGGCTGTCTTAAAACTCGCCAAAGGACGAATCGAGGACCGGGGGTGGGGTTAGGTGTCCCCCTCGGTGCCGAAGAGAGGTCCGGGCGATGCCACAGCGTAGGAAGGGCCGCAGTATTGCTGTATGTACACAAAACACGGCGACAACGGAATTTTCATGTTTCCGGTGTTGTGCCAAAAAGTGATTTCCGATTTTATTTTTTATTTTTTTACTGTATTATCTTTCTTATATCGGTAAATAGACTGTGGCGCACAGGATTTATGAAGGGCTTATATATAAAATGAAGAAATGACTTGTTTTGCAAATATATTTATGACTGCATTACTGTATCAGCATTATAATCAGTCCAGTCGTTTTTGGCTACCCTTTATAGAACTATAATGTTACATTTGTTGCAATTTCTGCAGCCCTCTTGGCAGATCTCTCAGGAAAAAAGACATTTTTAATGTCAATGATAATTTTTACCTTCATTAATAAAGAATATATGAAAGGCACTTTGCCAAGAAGTGATTGCAGCTTCTACCTGTGACAGGAGTGTTGTTTCTCGCTCAGAATGACATAATATCATTCACGAGAGATGTGTTTGACACAGATGTTTCACAGATGTTAGGCCAAAAATTAATCTACAGCCATTTAAATACAACCAATAATTTTTTGGGGGGAAATACTGGAAATCATTTTTTTGGAACAACACGGCATATCTCTAAAACTCTTCAAACGTCCCCGATGACACCGGGAAAAGTCACTAAATTTGATGCTGGTCACTTTTTGGACAAAAAAAAAAAGTCACTAGGGGGGTCTGAAAAGTCCAAGCGATAAAGTCACTAAGTTGGCAACACTATCTGCCGGTGTTGCCAAAAATTGCAGCTTCTACCATGTGACAGGAGTGTTATTTATGACTCAAAATGAGTTGACATCATTCATGAGAGATAATATTCGAGATATGCTTGACAGACCATACGTCAGCAAGTAATTTACAACTATATAAATACCAGCAATCATTTTTTTGGAAAATACTGGAAATCATTTTTTGGCACAAGACCCGCTATTCAGATGATACAGTGGTATGCAAATGTTTGGCCACCCCTGATAATTGTCATGATTTTCCTTTATAAATCATTGGTTGTTCAGATCAGCAGTTTCAGTTAAATATATCATAAAGCAGATGAACACAGGGATATTTGAGAAGTGAAATAAAGTTTACAGGATTTACAGAAAGTCTTCAATAATTATTTAAACAAAATTAGGCAGGTGCATAATTTTGGGCACCCCAACAGAAAATTTCATCAATATTTAGTAGATCCTCCTTTTGCAGAAATAACAGCCTCTAAACTCTTCCTATAGCTTCCAATGAGAGTCTGGATTCTGGTTGAAGGTATTTTGGACCGTTCTTCTTTACAAAACATCTCCAGTTCAGTCAGGTTTGATGGTTTCTGAGCACGGACAGCCCGCTTTAAATCCCACCACAGATTTTCAATAATATTCAGGTCTGGGACTGAGATGGCCGTTCCAGAACGTTGTACTTGTTCCTCTGCATAAACGCCTCAGTAGATTCTGAGCAGTGTTTAGGGTCGTTGTCTTGTTGAAGTATCCAGCCCCGGCACAACTTCAACATTGTCACTGATTCTTGAACATTGTTCTCAAGAATCTGCTGATATTGACTGGGATCCATGTGACCCTCAACTTTAACAAGATTCCCAGTACCTGCACTGGCCCCACAGCCCCACAGCATGATGGAACCACCACCAAATGTTACTGTGGGCACCAAGTGTTTGTCTTGGAGTGCTGTGTTCTTTTCCCACCATTCATACCGCCCCTTGTTATGTCCAAATAACGCAGTTTAGTTTCATGAGTCCACAGCACCTTATTCCAAAATGAAGCTGGCTTGTCCAAATATGCTTTAGCGACTCTGTTTGTGGTGTGTGTGCAGAAAAGGCTTCTTCTGCATTACTGTCCCATACAGCCTCTCCTTGTGCAAAGTGCGCTCAATAGTTGAATGATGCACAGTGACACCATCTGCAGCAACATGATGTTGTAGGTCTTTGGAGCTGCTCTGTGGGTTGACTATGACTGTTCTCACCATCCTTCTCCTCTGCCTATCTGAGGTTTTTCTTGGCCTGCCACTTCAGGCCTTAACTAGAACTGTGCCTGTGGTCTTCCATTTCCATACTATGTTCCTCACAGTGGAAACTGACAGCTGAAATCTCTGAGAGAGCTTTTTGGATCCTTCCCCTAAACCATGTACATTTTGCGTACATGCAGTGCAATACAATGTTTTAATGGATAGGCAAGAGTATATTTACTACCAAGATATCCAGAATTTTTCAACACCGGGATGTGTTTTTAATACTTCCTATTACATTAAAATACCACCAAACCAGGAGAAATTAAATGTCATGAAAAAATATCAACATTTTCTTTGTACACTTTTGGGGAGGGGGTCTGAAAAAGAGTAATCTTTGGAAAATGTTGATAATTGTGAATGACCCCTTAATGTGCTGGAAAATCATGAAAATTGACCTTGGAAGTGCTTAAAAGGTGCTTGAATTTGATCCTGGAAAAGGTGTACGAACCCTGGGACTCAAGCTGCTCAGCAGGCGTGGGTCTTCTTTGTTGTATTTTTGATTTCATGATGCTCCAGATGTTTTCAGTTGGTGAAAGGTCTGGACTGCAGGCAGGCCAGTTCAGCACCTGGACTCTTCTACTATGAAGCCGTGCTGTTGGAATAGATGCGGTGTGCAGTTTAGCATTGTCTTGCTGAAACATGCAAGGCCTTTCCAGAAAAAGATGTCTGGATGGGAGCATGTGCTTCTCTAAAGCCTGTCTGTATCTTTTATCACTGATCAAGCAGGCTGCCAGTTCCATAGGTGCTAATGCACCCCCCACCCCCCCACCCCCACCCACCCCCTCCCCAAATACTATGAGAGATGCAGGCTTTTGAACTGAGTGCTGGTAACAAGTCAGATGGTCTCTCTTCTTTTCAGGGGATGTGTTTTCCACTTTGCCTCAGTCCATTTTAAATGAGCTTTGGCCCGGAGAAGACAGCAGTGTTTCTGGATTATGTTCACATATGGCTTCTTCTTTGCATAATAGAGATTTAACCTACATAACCAAAGAAGCGTCTCGACTTCTTTGGAGTTGAGGTTGAAAAAAGTCTCAGGTTGTCTGTTTAACAGGCCTGAACACGACATCTCAAAGCGTGCAGTTTACATGTACAGTACAGGCACATAAAAGCTTACAAGTTTCAGACTTTGCGGAGTTTTTTTTTTTCTGAAATCTCTCCTGTGAATGCAGAGATGAAACCTTCCTCTACAGCGCCGTCGCTTTGAGATTTGTCATGCAGAAACTTCTTTTTGTGTCGCTGCATGCCTATTTTCAGTTCACTGACTTTCTGAAGGCACCATTTCCGTCTGTGGCTCCATATCTCTGCTGCTGCGTGGTTTCAAAATGAAACAGAGTGTGTATGAGTTTGTGTCAAATGGATACTCAGGCCTCCTTCACACTTTGTGAAGAAGTACTGAGTCCTAACACCTCAGCTGATTGTCTGCCTTCTGCATTAACTGTCCTTTTTTTGGTTACTCTTTCTGTGTTTGCTAGCTTGTTGGCTTGCAGGCTCTATGGGGTGTCACTGACCATGGCTCCAATTACCAAGGTCAAAATTTATAAAGAGTTTAAATTGATGTGGGTCAGAGTAAAATTTTCTGAAGACCTTCTGGGACTTGAGTTTGACACATTGATTTAAGAAAGTGTGTGCTCCTTCTTTTGCCTCCGTTTTCCAATAAAATCAAATCCAGGCTTAAAGAAAACCACTGTTCTAAACAGCTGATATTTACTAGGAAAATGTGAGTTTGTGCACTGAGTACATTTTCTCCCCCTCCTCTCAGTACGCGGACCAGTCTCTTATGAAGTCGGCCATCAAGACGTCAGAGGAGTCGTGGATCGAGCAGCAGATGCTGGAGGACAAGAAGAGGGCGACGGACTGGGAGGCCACCAACGAGGCCATTGAGGAGCAGGTGGCCCGAGAGTCTTACCTGCAGTGGCTGCGGGACCAGGAGAAACAGGCCAGACAGGTCAGCACGGGGGAGCTGGGACATGAATATTCACTCAAGATTATTTGACGGGAAACTGCATTCACTTATTAAACATTCAAGAAAAACCTGTTGCTTTGACAGAGGAATTACTTAAACCCTCCACCCATTTTCTTAACTGTTTATGTATGTGGTGGGTTTGCTGTAATGTTTTGATGTTTTCAAAACATACAAACAGCGATGAATCGGGTTGAAGCAATTTATCAAAAAAGAGAGCGAGGTGACGTGTCCAGCTACACCCCAACAATAGTCTTTTTTTCAATTCAATTCAGTTTTATTTATATAGCACCAAATCACAACAAACAGTCTCCTCAAGGCACTTTGTATTGTGGGTAAAGACCCTACAATAATACAGAGAAAACCCAACAGTCTAAACGACCCCCTGTGAGCAGCACTTGGTGACAGTGGGAAGCAAAAACTCCCTTTTAACAGGAAGAAACCTCCAGCAGAACCAGGCTCAGGGAGGGGGGGGTCATCTGCTGTAACCAGTTGGGGGTGAGGGGAGAGAGACAGGACAAAAGACATGCTGTGGAAGAAAGACAGATTAATAATAACTAATGGTTAAATACAGAGTGAAGTATAAACGGAGTAAATAAGGTGAATGACAAGAAACAATGCATCATGGGAACCCCCCAGCAGCCTAGGCCTATAGCAGCATAACTAAGGGAGGGTTCAGAGTCACCTGATCCAGCCCTAACTATAAGCTTTATCAAAAAGGAAAGTTTTAAGCCTAATCTTAAAAATAGAGAGGGTGTCTGTCTCCTGAATCCAAGCTGGGAGCTGGTTCCACAGAAGAGGCTCCTGAAAGCTGAAGGCTCTGCCTCCCATTCTACTCTTAAGTATGCAGTCTGCAACCACTTTCAGCATGAAGGAAAGCATCTTTTTAGCTGTGTTTGACTTTCTTATATTATATGACACTTCACTCAGTGATTATCGAGTTACACATAAATGGCAGGCGTATGGGAACATGTTGGTGCAAGACTAACGTTAAACAGACGAATAGAGAGGACTTTTGTGCTAATATAGGATGAACCCAAGGTTGTCTTTTCTTTTGTAGAGGAGACTTAACAGCAAGATTTCTGTCAGATCCAATAAAATCTTCTGACTCCTCACCTTTACTGCCGTGTCTGACACGGACTGCTTTGAAAATGTCTAAATCCCTCCAGTTTCATAACCAATCACATTTCTTGGAGACGAGTAACGTGAGAGCACGATTCGCAATGCTGCCGTCGCTATCGCGTCCTGTGTGTTCGGTTTCACCTCAGTGGCGATGCGGCCCATTTGTCGCTGTCGTTTGTCGCTCCCCGTGTGTCGAGCCAATAAGCCAGCAGTCTGAGAGCGAAGTGCTCTGTTGGGGTGATATGGGACTATGAGGTCTTTGAGATAAGATGGTGCCTGATTATTTAAGACCTTGTATGTGAGGAGAAGGATTTTAAATTCTATTCTAGATTTAACAGGGAGCCAATGAAGAGAAGCCAATATGGGAGAAATCTGCTCTCTCTTTCTAGTCCCTGTCAGTACTCTAGCTGCAGCATTTTGGATCAGCTGAAGGCTTTTCAGGGAGCTTTTAGGACAGCCTGATAATAATGAATTACAATAATCCAGCCTAGAAGTAATAAATGCATGAATGAGCTTTTCATCATCACTCTGAGAAAGGATGTTTCTAATTTTAGAAATATTGCGCAAATGCAAAAAAGCGGTCCTACATATTTGTTTAATATGTGCATTGAAGGACATATCCTGGTCAAAAATGACTCCAAGATTTTTCTTTTTTAATTTATTATCTGGTTTTCATTATCACTAGAACCCATAATTGGAAGTAAAATCTGATTAATTGCTCAGTCCTCGGTGACCCAAACCATACCAGCAAAATCAAACCCACTTACTGTAGGGGTTAATCAGGTTTTTCCCTTTAATTTCTTACTGCTTATTAATGTGCTGGTTTTAAACACTGATGCTTTTGTTATTTGTATTCTCGATGCCACGCAGATTTTTATCTCAACCAGGATGAAACAGACTAAATATTCTCACTAAACTAAAGGCCAAGAAGCCAGAGAAGAGAGAAAAATCATAAGCTGAGGAGCCCAAGTACCCTTTATTTATTATTTAATTCACTCTGACACGCCCTGTGTTTGGTTTGCACGCTCTCCTTGTGCTCGTCCTGGTTCTCCAACATGAACACATGCTTGTAAGTGCAGCCCGTGTCAACCCACTTCTGCACTACGATAGTCCAGAGTCAGATTTAAAAGAACAAAGATAAGGATGCTGGGTAAGCTAATTTGCCAACTGCTGCTCAGCACTGGTTTGTTTTATACTGCAACATCACAACTAAATTAAGAAGAAGCAAAAATGAAAGCTGCGAGCGGTATGCAGAAAACCTGCGAGCTACTTAAATCTGGAAGGTTTCTTGTAAACTGCAGGCTGACAGCAGCCACCTTCCCTTTTTCCAGCAGTAATATCTGCAGCATTCAGGAGAAAGTTTAAGGACAAGCACAACATTTATTACGCTGACAAGAAATTATGCTAGATTCTGATCGATTAAGCTAGTGATATATAAAGTAATTCAATTGATTCAATGTAAAACTGAAGAAGGAGCCAGTTAAAGTTTGATCTACTGGTCCAGTGATTTTTTTTTTTTTTTTAAAAAGCATTGCCCTGATGTCTTCAACAAATAGCCAGTGGGATTTTTTGATTTTGATTATGGTGAAAACCAAAAACAAGCTCTGTCTGTTTTACATGGTCCTGCTAAATAAAGGCCTTAAAGGCTTATCCTAAAAACATTCATTTTGAATGGAAGTAACTGTCAAACTGTGCTGGTGCAAAAAAAGCCTACGTCAACAACCCCGATCGTCTTCTGTTTCAGCCCCGTAAGGCCAGCGCCACCTGCAGCTCGGCAACGGCGGCAGCTTCCAGCGGACTAGATGACTGGAGCGCTCGGTCACCACGGCAACGTGACTCCGACCCCTCCCACTCCGAACTCACCACTGCCCCATCGACCAACAACAAGCCCCCTTCACCCGCCGGAGCCGCCCTCATCCTGAGCAAACCCCCCTCCCCCTGCGCCCCAGGTAACACACACACACACACACACACACACACACACACCCTGAGCCCTGAGTCCTCACACTAACATGTACTGATGTGATTTATGGGGACATTTGTTTTGCTCCTGACTGTATGTATCTGGGCCTGTGCAGGTCCCAGTAATCAGAGTCGTCACCATTTGGAGTACAGAGCCATCATGCAGGAGATGTCACCTACAGCATTCGGTAAGGCTCACACACACCTGTGGTTCTGTCTGAGGACCCGAGGCTGGATTAGTCTGTCAGAGCCCTAAAACAGCCCTAGTGAGGTCCAGACAGCATGTTCAATTCAATTCAATTTCAATTCAGTTCAATTCAATTTTATTTATATAGCGCCAAATCACAAAAAACTGTCGCCTCAAGGCGCTTTGTATTGTGGGTAAAGACCCTACAATAATACAGAGAAAACCCAACAGTCAAAACGACCCCCTATGAGCAGCACTTGGCGACAGTGGAAAGGAAAAACTCCCTTTTAACAGGAAGAAACCTCCAGCAGAACCAGGCTCAGGGAGGGGCAGTCATCTGCCGCGACCGGTTGGGCTGAGAGGAAAGAAAGACATGCTGTGGAAGAGATTAATATCAATTAATGATTAAATGCAGAGCGGAGTATAAACAAAGTAAATAAGGTGAATGAGAAGAAACAGTGCACCATGGGAACCCCCCAGCAGCCTAGGCCTATAGCAGCATAACTAAGGGATGGTTCAGGGTCACCTGATCCAGCCCTAACTATAAGCTTTATTATAAAGGAAAGTTTTAAGCCTAATCTTAAAAATAGAGAGGGTGTCTGTCTCCCGAATCCAGGCTGGAAGCTGGTTCCACAGAAGAGGCGCCTGAAAGCTGAAGGCTCTGCCTCCCATTCTACTCTTAAGTATCCTAGGAACCACAAGTAAGCCAGCAGTCTGAGAGCGAAGTGCTCTGTTGGGGTGATATGGGACTATGAGGTCTTTGAGATAAGATGGTGCCTGATTATTCAAGACCTTGTATGTGAGGAGAAGAATTTTAAATTCTATTCTAGATTTAACAGGGAGCCAATGAAGAGAAGCCAATATGGGAGAAATCTGCTCTCTCTTTCTAGTCCCTGTCAGTACTCTAGCTGCAGCATTTTGGATCAGCTGAAGGCTTTTCAGGGAGCTTTTAGGACAGCCTGATAATAATGAATTACAATAGTCCACCCTAGAAGTAATAAATGCATGAATTAGCTTTTCAGCATCACTCTGAGAAAGGATGTTTCTCATTTTAGAAATATTGTGCAAATGCAAAAAAGCGGTCCTACATATTTGTTTAATATGTGCATTGAAGGACATATCCTGGTCAAAAATGTCTCCAAGATTTCTCACAGTGTTACTGGAGGCCAAAGTAATGCCATCCAGAGTAAGTATCTGGTTAGACACCATGTTTCTAAGATTTGTGGGGCCGAGAACAAGAATTTCAGTTTAATCTGAATTTAGAAGCAGGAAATTAGAGGTCATCCAGGCCTTAATGTCTTTAAGACATTCCTGCAGTTTAACTAATTGATGTGTGTTCCCACTTTGTAAAAATGCTCCCACTTCTACATGTCCCGTTTAGGCTGCAAAAACTTCTTTCTTGAGTCAAACCTCATAGACTCCCATGTTAAAAATGTCCAACATTACAGCAGAAATAAACATGTTTACAGCCTCATACTCACGTTTATTCATGACAACAATATGTTTTGTTTTTGTTTGTTTTTTTAATATCTCCCCCACATGCATTTTGTTCAGGCTTAAAGTTTGGGGGCACGGCTGCTTTAATTGCTAGCTGTCTTCTAGGCCTCACCTCCGCTAACCGGAGTTACTGACCTTTACCTCTTTAAGCATATTTAATGACATTATCTGAAAAATAGTATTACTTTAGAAGGCTGTGATAATAGCATAAAACAGGGACATACGCACTGTGACATATTTGGATTTGAGGGTGCAGATACCTGCTAAT
Organism: Archocentrus centrarchus; assembly: GCF_007364275.1. Taxonomy (NCBI): domain Eukaryota; kingdom Metazoa; phylum Chordata; class Actinopteri; order Cichliformes; family Cichlidae; genus Archocentrus; species Archocentrus centrarchus. Next base: position 4,658,521 of record NC_044352.1, on the reverse strand, counting down.
TATTAGCAAACTAATAAAACACTAGAAACTGAATTGTCAAGACTGAAATGCAGACTTCTTGGATGGGCTATACTTCACAGCAAGTCATAGTTTTTGTTGGCCGATTTAATTAAAAAAGCTCCAAAAGCACGGACACAGTAAAGAGGTCCAGTTCAGGGACGGCTATTCGCTATAGTTCCCTGTGTCGGGACACCTGTCAGTCACAGTGGCCATGCAGCTGCAGCTCAGGGGTAATCCACTGATCGGATTGGTTGGGGGTTTGATCCCCGGCTCCTCTGGTCTGTATGAAGTACAAGGGCAAGATACTTGAGTTTGCCCCAATGCATTTATTGGAGTGTGTGCAAATAAATCTACTTCTTCATCTTAAATATCTGCCCTTTTATACAGGTGCTGGTCATAAAATCAGAATATCAAGAAAAAGTTTATTTATTTCAGTAATTCCATTCAAAAAGTGAAACTTGTATATTATATTCATTCATTACACACAGACTGATATATTTCAAATGTTTGTTTCTTTTAATTTTGATGATTATAACTGACAACTAATGAAAAACCCAAATTCAGTATCTCAGAAAATTAGAATATTACTTAAGACCAATAGAAAAAAAGGATTTTTTAGAAATGTTGGCCAACTGAAAAGTGTGAACATGAAAAGTATGAGCATGAAAAGTATGAACATGAAAACTATGAGCATGTACAGCACTCAGTACTTAGTTGGGGCTCCTTTTGCCTGTATTGCTGCAGCAATGCGGCGTGGCATGGAGTCGATCAGTCTGTGGCTCTGCTCAGGTGTTATGAGAGCCCAGGTTGCTCTGATAGTGGCCTTCAGCTCTTCTGAACTGTTGGGTCTGATGTATCACATCTTCCTCTTCACAATAGCCCATAGATTTTCTATGGGGTTAAGGTCAGGTGAGTTTGCTGGCCAATTAAGAACAGGGATACCGTGGTCCTTAAAGCAGGTACTGGTAGCTTTGGCACTGTGTGCAGGTGCCAAGTCCTGTTGGAAAATGAAATCTGCATCTCCATAAAGGTGGTCAGAAGCAGGAAGCATGAAGTGCTCTAAAACTTCCTGGTAGACGGCTGCATTGACCTTGGACCTCAGAAAACACAGTGGACCAACAGCAGCAGATGACATGGCACCCCAAACCATCACTGACTGTGGAAACTTTACACTGGACCTCAGCCAACGTGGATTCTGTGCCTCTCCTCTCTTCCTCCAGACTCTGGGATCTTGATTTCCAAAGGAAATGCAACATTGACTTTGATCAGAGATTATAACTTTGGAGCACTCAGCAGCAGTCCAGTCCTTTTTGTCTTTAGTCCAGGCGAGACGCTTCTGACGCCGTCTCTTGTTCAAGAGTGGTTCGACACGAGGACTGCGACAGCTGATACCATGTCTGCGCGTGGTGGTTCTTGAAGCTCTGACTCCAGCTGCAGTCCACTCTTTGTGAATCTCCCCCACATTTTTGAATGGGTTTTGTTCCACAGTCCTCTACAGGGTGCAGTTATCACTATTGCTTGTACACTTTTTTCTACCACATCTTTTCCTTCCCTTCGCCTCTCTATTAATGTGCTTGGACACAGAGCTCTGTGAACAGCCAGCCTCTTTAGCAATGACCTTTTTGTGTCTCAATGTTGAACCTTTTCACAATATTCTAATTTTCTGAGATACTGAATTTGGGTTTTTCATTAGATGTCAGTTATAATCCTGATTGGGTAGTGATAGCTAGTTAGTTATGTTATTAGCTAGCTTTAGCTGCTAACATCCACCTGCTTGAAATGGTCACTTCTGGCTTAAAAAAACAAACAATGTTGAGGCTTCTAAATGCAGTCCAGAATCCAGTGGGGGACATTACAAATGCTGTAGTTCTGATTTTGCAAAGATATCGATACACACACAGTAGCTGAGAGTCACTTTGTTTACAGTGAGGCAGGCAGGAAGCAGCTGAGCAGGGTGTGTGAGAGTGTGTGTGTGAGGTTATCTGAGGTCGTACAGGCTGTTGTTGCTCTGAGAAAGCACAGTCAGTTTCATTGTTGTTGTTGTCGGTGCTGTGTGTAACAGTTTTTATCACGTGTTTAGAGCACAGAACTGAATGCTGGAGTTTTTATCAAAGTACAGGACAATATTTAACTCATCAGGATGTCTCTGTCTGTCTCATCACCAGCCGCCACTTAAATAGTGTTTTCTTCTTGGGATATAACCCTCAGTTAGCACCCGGACTCCTGCATCCATGAGCACACAGGCTTTAACCAGCTCCCCTGATCCTGCTTTGGCTGTCAGTTAGGTTTATTATTTAAATCAATAATGCACATTTAAAAACAACGACAACTAATTATGACATGCTGTCCAATCATCTGTTAAGCAAGCAGCCATTTAAAAGACACAGAAACAGTAAAAGTAAAAGCAGGACCGCTTTGTTGAGTCATTCATTTGTACCATACACCTAACACACAGTTCAGTTGTTGTTTAGCAGTAAGTTCAGGTTTTGGTCCAGAAGGCACCAGCAGCACAAACATGGTGGGGAGGTTTCAAAACTAGCTTTTAGAAAGAAGCATCTACTTTACACTTAAAATGGCCCCTAAATATCCAAATGGATAAATTTCTGGGTTTGTGCCTGAAGACTTGTCAGACCTGGCAGCTGTGACTGGGAAGGGGGATAATTCACACTATAATGTCATATAGAGCCATCCACCCACTAGAAGCTCAGGTAGATCAAACAGACAGGCAGATCGTTGACTGAGTGATAGCTTTTCAAAAACACATGTGTGAGAGAGTCACTGTCCCCTGTCCTTTCAGCTTGCATTGAACATATGGAAATGTAATCAGTTGGCTTCAACTGGGACCAAAAAGCATTCTCATCCAATTCAGGGTTGAGGGGGGGGGCTGGAGTCTATCCCAGCTGTCAAGAGGCAAGAGACAAGATACACCCTGGACAGGTTGCCAAGCTGTTCCAGAGCTTATGCCTACACATAACCATTCACACTCACATTCACCACAGAGCCTAACCCTATGCATGTCTTTGGACTGTGGGAGGAAGCTGGAGCACCTGGAGAAACCCCACACAGATATGGGAAGAACATCCAAACGCCACACAGGAAGGCCCCAGGTGGAAGTTGAACCCAGGACATTCTTGCTGTGAGGCGACACTGCCTACCTAGTTTATGTGCCCTTCTTTTATTTCAGTGCAGTATAAGAATCTCTGCTGTATTTTGCAGTGTCATTGTGAGAGGGGTGGAGCACAGCAAAAGAAGATATTGACTAGAGCTTGTTAGTATTCTCCAAGTTTATCGAGAGAAATGAGTTTAAATCAAAAGATGGAGAGACAGCATCTACTAGAAGCAGCTAAAGTAGCAGAAACTTCAGTGATGTATTTGTTTCACCAGTTTCTCCTCGGTTTGCTGAACAAAGCAAACAGTGTAACTGAGAGCAGAGGAGAGAATCCGATTCAACTATTAATGTGGAAAGTTATACAGTCCACACTCATTATGTTAAAATAACACTAATGCACATAAATTACATACCTACCAGGTTTAACTCAAGAGGGCCTATTCAGCTTTTCCTAGACTTGACTATAACTCATTAGTCTATTTGTAAGTTGATCAAAAGCTTCCTAACACGTGTTAATGAGTTTAAACTAGAGCTGGGCAGACAACTGACCACTCCCAAAAGCCGTTAAACTGGCAGATACTTGAGTGGCGCCTTTGTTTGACCAGTTTCTCATTGGCTTTACATGCTCAACAAAGCAGTTTAACAGTGTAACAGAGAGCATAGAAATTAATGCAGATATTCATGTGAATAAATATAAAGTAGAGACTCACTGACCTATTCAGCTTTTCTTGAATAGGTCCACTTTAAATATGCTTGTTAGCATATTCTGTTTATCTAAAGCTTTTCAATGTGTTAATTAGTTTAAACTCGATGGCCAGACTGACTGACTGCTCCTAAAAGCAGTTAATCAACACTTTAGTATCATTGTCATCATTTCTCCTCACCTGTTTAGCATGCTGAAGAAAACGGTGTAACTGAGAGCAAGGGAGAGAAAGTTATGCAACCATTAATAAGAGCAAATATATGGCAGAGACTCGCTGTGCTGAAATAAAACTAGTGCACATAAATTGAGCAAATGGAAAAAAAAATGGTGTCAATTTTTAGTGTCGTGTTCATTTGAGACTTGAGCTCTGAAATTGTGCTATCTTCTTCAAACCAGCAGCAGGTTTTCACTGACCGTGTGCCTCCTGCCCCATTTTAATCGTTACCTGATTAGATAAAATCCCCAAATGATTATACATACTGAAAAATACCTTTTTATTTTAGTCTAAAATCTCACTGCCTACTGCTGTGCTTCTATATCACCACCTCCAGGTTTTCTGACAAGTTCACAACTAAATTTAGGGACTTCAGTGGTTCAGAAGCTGCAGCCCAATCACAATTGCAGACATTAAAGACATAAATGAAAAAGTGCTCGATAACAACAGCACTCAAGCCCCCACAACATACAGGTGACACATGCCAGGATTTGTTTTCCAGACATGAGATGTCCTGATTATATAAGAATTATCCACTTTTGATCAGCATCAGTTTATGGTTTTCCTGGTCAGCAAATTCTATTAAGTTTGCAACACAACTACAAAAAAGAAAAATACCATGAAGTTGAAATACTCTCCACAAGTGAACGATGCCAAAGAAGCAGTTTGTGCCTGCCAACATCAAACTACTCAAAATATAACCATTGTAATCCTTTCCTATAAATGTGTTTAAAAACTCAGGATTCAATCGCTGCCTAAATTTTTACATTCAGTTAAAGCCTAAATATAGCTGATAGACCAGCAGCCGGGCCCAGGTTTGATTAACGGGGACGTCTTCGGCCTTTCTCAGAGCTGATAACAAACCGTTATCAAAAGCTTCCCAACACGTGATAATTAGTTTAACACCAAGGATGAATAGACAGAGACTGAGCCCCACGCCCCAAAAAACAAAGCATGGAGACACTGTGAACTGTAACTGTCACTGAGAGCAAATTACAGTACGCTCTCACTGCTGAGATCAAATGAGTGCACGTGATTTAGTAAATACCAATTAAATCATTTTCAGTGTCCATATGGAGTCTTCAGCCTGATGTTCTCATGGAAGAACACCACAGAACGTTCACAGTTTTGTTTTCAGAGCCCAGTGCTTAGTCCCCCAGTTCATCCTTTAACTGGATGAATAAATTCCAGTTAACCGTACTCAGAAATGCTTCATTATTTTAGGCAGGAACAGATATCACCGCCATTGCTCTGCATCACCTCCTTCATATTTTCTGACACTTTCACATCAAACTTTAGGGGATTTTATTTGCGGCAGTGGTTCAGAGGTTGCTTCAGGCGCTTGTTCATGCTCAGCAGGTCTGCAGGATAAGCTTTTTAAAACTCACACAGTACAGCACATGGGCTCATGGTGTGCGTGGATGATTGTTCTATCGACTAAAGGTTGGTCCATTTTTGGCACCTTCTTCCTGCAATATCACCAAATGATGAGATGATTATTTGAACTTTTACTGAGAACATTTGAACTCAAATCCACCCGACTCCAAATGCCCTTCAGCTGGCTTCCTGAAGCTGGCAAATCAGAAGAAAGCGAGACTTATTTACTCATTTAATGAAGTGGGGCTCTGTAGGGTTTGATTAATCTGAACTGCAGTGTCCCTAAATAAAGCCACAGAGGTGGACGTGAGCAGAGTAGGTCCCCGTTTTAAAAGTTCCTGTGTGTTTTTGTGTGTTTCAGGTCTTACGGACTGGGAGGACGATGAGATCCTGGCGTCGGTGCTAGCGGTCTCTCAGCAGGAGTACCTGGACAAAATCAAACACCAGAGCACCGGCATGCATCGAGAGAGGGAGCCATCGCCCGACAGCAGCTGATAGCCGGCCCGACACGCACAAAAGAAAAAAAACGCGCACACACACACAACAGCGACCTTTCACCCCCATCCCCCCCACTACTCTCCTGCCCACCTCTGACCCACCGAAGGAGATCGACCAGGGAAAAAATAAAAACATCCAACAAAGATGCACTTTTTTTTTTTTTTTTGTTCCTCATATCATCGGCTCATATCTTTCTCTATCTGTGTTCCGTCGACTCTCTTCCCTCCTTCCCGTCTCGCTTCCTCTTCCTTCCCTTTTTTGTCTTTTCGTTTCCTGGTTACCACTCGGACGGAGCGCGGTCTTAATGCTGACTCGCTGTCAGCTGTAATTTGTACTTCTTGACATTTAAACTTCATTCTGGGCAGCTTTGAATTTTAATCCTTGTGTTTAGGGATGTACCGAAGTATCGGCGAGACATCGGCATCGCCCGCCGCCCGCCTCGTTGACTGCCGTAAGACGATGCTCAGCGACAGCGGCGGGCGATGTTTGCGTGTTTGTTTCACTTCAGTTTCGTGCTGGCTAAATGTACAAAAAGTAGTGATATGAAAAGCTGAAAGACTTTAAATAATTCAGTGACTTTTTTTTATACAATGGTTTCTTTGCATAAAATAAAATAATAAATAAAAAACTCAATAAACAAACATTGGTATCAGTATCAGCTGTAGGAAAAATTGTTCTTGTAAACATTGGTATCGGCCCAGAATTTTGTAATCGGTACATTTCTGCTTTTCAGAATCAGGCTGTTAGCTCTGCAGCTAACATCATCATTGGTTTGAATGAAGAATGCTTATCAGAAGTGAAAAAAAAAAAAAAAGGCAGCCAGTAGGTTGTTCGTGTGTCAGCGTCCTGGAGGCTAATGCTATTACCTGAAGTCTTACACCGCTAACAAGCTACAGTTAGCTTAATTAAAGAAGGTGTTTGTTTTTTTTTCTCCCCGCTTAGCACACAGTATGCTAGTCAAAACAGTTTTTCGCCCTTTTGTTGCGCATGCTGGCAGCCATGTTGTGTCAGGGAATGATTTCGTTTTAAAAGTTTATCTTGCGAATCAGGACTCAAAACATTTAACATGTTAAGGCTAAATTAGCATGCTTATCAGTGAGCAGGCTATCACCTGAAGTCTTACTCTGTTTTAAGGCTAGGTCATTAGCAGGGCTGCTAATAAGCTGAGTCGCTGTTAGCTTAGCAACCAGTAGCAAAGTAGTTTCCCCCTCTGGCGGCTCTTTTGCGTGAGGATTGCTAGCCCCATAATAATCAGAGCTGATAATTGTGTTTAGGCTAAGTTATCCAAAGTCTTTAGCGAGCGAGCTATCACACAGAAAAGTCTTATTACATTTTAAAGCTAGCTAAGCTTACAGTTAGCTTGGCTGTGAAAAGCCAAACTACCCCCCCACTGCCCCCTGCCGCTACTGGTGGCCATTTTGTGTCAAGGCATTTATTTTCTAAAAAACAAACAAACAAACAAACAAAAAAAAGCCTCCAGCTTCATGGCCTGTAACACCCACCCATTCTTCCTTTTTGTCTTCCTCCTCCTTCTCCTCCTCCAGCATCATCATCATCATCTTCATTGGACTTATTTAGCTGCATGTTTAATTGACCACGACCAATATCATCATAGAGAAAAAGCGTCAAATAAAAAAAAAAAAAAAGGAGAGAAAAAATAGAGAATTGTCATACTTATCCTCTTAATGATTGATTACTGTTGTTATTATTAATAATATAAGTTTGTTTTGTTTTGTTTTATTTTATTTTCTTGTTTGGGATGAAATTTTTTTTCTTGGAATAAAAAGAGGAAAATGTTTCTGAAAAAAATGTGAGATTTGTATTCTTTCCTTCTCCTCCCTCTTCTATATCATTTCCTTTTCACAGAGGTGCAGCAGCAGCGCTGAAGGTCATTTTTTTTTATGTAACTGCACAACAGAGACAAGAGTGGAGGTCATATTCTGAAAAATAAAGTCAAAAGAAATCACAAATTTGATTCCAGATGTTAAACATGTGGTTTTACGATTCTGTGATAGACATGAATTAAAAACACAAAGTTAAATCGACAGAAGCAACACTGTGATTAAATCTGTAAGAGTAGCTGTTTCTGTTTGTCTTTTAGAAGCATGGACAGTGGTGAGAGGTGTTTAGATGTCATCTGAAGATGATGTGCTGTCGCTGTGGATTCATGCGTGGGGCTTGAACTCTGATCTAGGCTGACATGGTCAGAATAACTGGTGAAACTGAGATCTGTGAACTTTCTCCTGAATTTCTGCTTGTTTACCTTTCGGTGCTCGACATTTAGAGTTGAATGAGGAAAAACAGAAATGTATCAGAGTTGCATAAAGAGTGTTTTCAGAGGAGCTGATGTAGGAGCGAAGCTCCCTGTAGTTTACCCCCCCCCCCCCCCCCCCCCCCCCCCGGAGCTGCACAAATTCACCAAATCATGGAATGAATTAAATCTGTACAACCACAGTGTAGCAAAATCTGGTTCTCATCTTTCTGTGGGATTTTTTTCTCCATGGCCCTACAGGTCTGCTCCAAAAAAATAAAGTCAAAAGTCCACGTGGACCCTGTATGTTCAGTTTTCACCTCAATTTAACCAGAAACTTGGGTGAGAGTTTTTGCAGACTTCATTAAAAAATGGCCACTTTTAAAGTCTGGGTCTGTGTTATGGAAGAGAATGAGACACGGTTCTTGAAGGTGGTAGAAGTTTTAACTTCCAGATGACAAAAAGCTTTTAAGAAACATACTTTGAGGCAAACGCTTTAAGCAGCTTTAATTAGATATCTACATGCTGCTTTATGTGCAGGTGACCAGGCTCCAGCTTTAAAATACCTATGCCAAAACTTTGACTCCCCTTATTTTCACCCTGCAGGTAATTTAACCAGTAAAAGAAACTACTGAGTGAATGTTTTAGTCTAAAGCAACGGATTACATACATTTTTTAAATAAATGTATTGTCAGAATGCTGGCAGTGTGAGCAGCAGCAGCAGAGGTGTCCGCAAACTCCCTTTTCCCAAATGTGTCTGGTATTTGTATGCACACAGTTTTTATTTTCCTGTGACCATGAAATTAATTTTTAAAAAAATGTTTGCATCTCGAAGCACTCTTCATATTTCTCACCCTGCAGGCTGGTTTAAAGTCTTAAAGTTGAGCTTTTAGCTTCGTGCTGTAGGAAACGCAGTAAAATAAACTATTTTAAAATCAGACTTTATTTAGCTTATGGGATGATTTATGTTGCAAGTTTAGCTCAGACCTAAAGTTTTTAATAGATGCGATAAAGGGGCAGTTTGTGTTGCGTGTTTCTTGGCCTGATTCTTGGCAGTCGCTTGTCTTATTTTGATATTCTTGTAACTGTCGCAGTCACAGGAAAGCAGTTTATAAATACCTCAGTTATAATGAGGTGTGACAGTCAGCAGGTACCAGAGCTCGGTCACTTTGAGAGCGAACTGAAAGTAGGCGGCGCTCTGCGGGGTCGCTGGTTTCGGTGTGTGTGTGTGTGTGTGAGCGAGCGTGCATGTGTGAGAGGAAACTTCCCTGCTCTTTCCCGTCAAAGTATCAGGGCGCGCTTCCTCAGCTCGTTCGTTGAACTGAATTCTACGAATTCCTCTCGCGGGATTTGAATATTCATAAGCCCGCGACTTGAATGTGGCAGTTCAAAACATTAAGCACACGTCTGCAAACTGATTGGACAGTGAAATCGAGTGGGCGGGGCTAGCGTTAGTGTAGTATAAATACAGAAGAAAACATTGGAGTAGAGAACAGAGCGCGGTCGTCCCGGAGGGCGTCAGTTAGCAAGCAGGGTCTTTAAATCTACGAACGCGTTTTACTCACAGAAACAGGAAAAATCATTTTAACTATTTTCTTTACTGTTTTGGGTTTTTCTTTTTGCTTTACCTGGATTTTTAAAGCATAAAGCAGGAAGGAGTCGTAAGAAGACGGCAACGTTAGTCGATTAAAACGAAAAACAACTGATTTGAAGAGGTTTTTCGCCAACAGGAGTATGGATTTTACTAGCTTCAACTAAACGGAAAACTTTACAAAATGTTGGATAAGAGAGCCGTGGAGTTTGACCTGGAGGGAGAGGTCCGAGGGAAGAACGGTAAGAACCACAGTACGGTCAAATAAAAATGTGGCGCCGGGTCCAGTAAAGACTTGTTCAGGGCATTGAGCCGGTTTAAATCCTCTCCAAAACGCAGCCAGACTGCTTTGAAAAAGCAGCGACTTCAGCAGCCTGAGTTTCGCTAGGGTGCTGAACTTTTTGGAGGCGCTTCTGTGGTTTGTAGCAGTGAAACTTTAAAAAGGAAAAGCCGTTAAAACAGATAATTTGAAAACCCCGCTGGAAGTGTGTGAGCGCTGGGGAAATGCTGCATTAAAGTTTCCTGTTATTTCAGTTAGAGAAACACGGATATCAGACTCATTTTAAAACGAACTTATTTTTCTGTCCAGCGGTTTAAACCGTCTGGTGTTTTCAGTTTCCTTATGTTTGTGTTGTGGGTTTAGCTCATGTACGCTCCCTGAATGTGAGACATGTACTGATGTGACTGTTTTGCCCCCCTCAGTGAAGGAGCCCTTCCTCAGTCAGTATCGCTGCGGTCCTCTGCTCGGCAGCGGCGGCTTCGGCTCCGTGTTTTCAGGCCAGAGGCTCTCTGATGGACTACAGGTAACGACTACACACCTGTATATTTATCCATGCACGATTGATCTCAGTTTCAGAGGCTGTATTCAAAATGTGTCCACTGGCAACAAGCGGATATTTAATATTTTACTTCTTGTTTTTGTTTCTCCAGGTTGCCATCAAACAGATCTCTACTGACAGAGTTCAGAAGTGGACCAGACTGGTGAGTTATTTTTTTTTTTGTTTTTTTTAATTTCAGTGACACCTGTAAACACAGCTCAGGTTTAGCTCCGCCCCCTGCCGGTGGCTTAGGTGGACTGCAACCGCTGTGGGCGGTTTCTCCACGGAAATCTGTGGCGTCACGGTTTAGTGTTTTCCCACTATGACCACCTCTTTACTATTCATTGCAAATTCACATGGGTTTCCCCACTGCTACAAAAAACACCTGAAGCCACCTGCAGGCGAGGATTTGGGGCAGAAAAACACCAGGCCAGAGTTTCTGTTTTTAAAACCACATGTGTGACTCATAAAGTCCTGAAAACATCAGCGTTTAATTTACATGTTGGTAATGAACATGCATACAGGGATTTCTGCTATGACTGTTATTTTAAAAAGGAGGTTAACTATGACTCTTCAGCAGCTTTGATCAGGGTTTTTTTTTTTTTTTTTTTTAAACTCAATCAATAGAAATAGAAAACGTCTCTCCACACACAACAGTAAATGGTCCTTGTTTTCCATTTTGTTTATATTAAAAAAAGATTATCTTGAACTCTTAATTATCACTTCAGTTGATCAATAATCAATTAATCTTCCTTTGTTTCCCCCAGCCAGATGAGGTCAACCCCGTTCCCATGGAGATTGCTCTGCTGCAGCAGCTGTCAGAGGACGGGGGCCACCCTGGGGTCATCCGCATGCTGGACTGGTTCGAGGTGGAGGGGCGGGGCTTCCTGCTGGTGATGGAGAGACCGCCGCACTGCCAGGATTTGTTCGACTTCATCACAGAAAGAGGAGCGCTTTCCGAAAGCCTCGCGCTCAGGTTTGTACTCCGGCCCGCCGCCTCTGATGAATCTGGTTACTGAGTTCCGCGGCATTCGCCTTTTCATTAACGTTGTGCTTCTTTGTTTTTCCCGGTAGGATTTTCCGTCAGGTCGTCGAGGCGGTGCGATTCATTCACTCCCGTGGCGTCGTGCACCTGGACATCAAAGATGAGAACATAGTGGTTGACACGAGGACGATGGACATCAAGATCATAGACTTTGGGTCGGGAGCGCTGCTGAAGGAGACGCTCTACAGAGAGTTCCAAGGTACCCCATCACCGCAAACTGATGTGTCCCCCCCTCAACAACCGCCCCTGTCGTGTTTCATGTTTTAACCCTCTCCTCATTTCCTGTGTCCTCAGGGACCCGGGTCTACAGCCCTCCTGAGTGGATCGCGGCTCAGTGCTACAAGGCCGTCCCCCTCACCGTCTGGTCTCTGGGAGTTCTGCTCTTCGACATGGTCTGCGGCGACATCCCCTTTGAACACGACGTGGAGATTTACAGGGCCACGCCCAGTTTCACCAGACGGGTCTCTAAAGGTGAGCATCAAGTTCTCCTCCACAGGCGTTTCTCCGGACTCAGAATGCCTGTGAGGTTCAGGGACGGAGTCATCTGACTGCCCCGAGTGTGTGGTCCCATTTTTCACCTCCTCTTTCTTTTTCCCACCAGGATGCCAGTCTCTGATTCGCTGGTGCCTCTCCTTCCAGGCTGAGGAGCGTCCCACTCTGGAGGAGATCTTGTTGCACCCGTGGATGAAGGCAGGAAAGGACAAAGAGGAGGAGGAGGAGAGGGGAGACCTGCAGGAGGAACACAGCTCCCTGCCCAGCCAGTCCCTGTGAAGGAGTGGGACTCTGGACTTAGAGGCACAGATCCAGATCTGTTTCCTGTTTCTCACATTAAACGTGGCGGCACACTCGTCGGCGGATGTTATTTATATCTGCTATTTATTGATTATTTATTTTGGTTCTGCGTCCATCCCGGCTGTTTCAGATCTGACTTTTAAAGAGACAGTTTGGATGGACAGTCGGCTCCCCCTACAGGACGGAAGTTACATGACATGAAGTAATCACAACACAAACGCTGCCATGGTCGAAGTCCTTGATCTGCAGCTCTTCTGATAATCTTTCGGGTCATTTGAAGGGACTCGGAGGACGACAAACACTGACTATTTTATTATATTTATTTTTGTCACGTGGCACAGAAGAAATTCGACACGACCACCTGCTGTTACTTTAGACACTGTGAAGCTGATTTTTTTTTTTTTTTTTTTTTGAAGGTTGTGGAGTTTGTTCTGCCTCATGTTTGATCTTAACACTGTTTTTGGTTTTTTTGTAACCAATACCTGTGACCTTTGACCCCCCCCCCCCCCCCCCCGCAGTCACACACTGTCATGTGTCGACTGAGTTTTAAAAAAGACAAAAATAATGAGTCACATGCTGAGTTTCAGGTTCGATTGTCAGTAAAGTTAAAATTCTTTGTTTTTAATCTGAAGGTGGTTTCACGGTGGGGATTTTTTTTTTCTTCGTTCCCCCACGTCCTGTTTTTTTTGGACGTGCCTCCTCCGTAGATACTTGTGTATTGTTCAGTTTTTCTACAGTGAAAGTGGCTCCTCGGGTCACTTGATTCAGTTTATTTACATTAAATAGAAATTTTGGATCAAAACAGAAATGATCTAATGTTTGAATAAAGGTTTCATTTGTTTTATCACATTGTGTCGTGATTTCTATCAAACTGCTGATCGAATGGGGAATATCCAAGTTTGTCTTCACTGTAACAGGAAAAAAAAAAAAACCTAAAAATACTGAAATGAAAAGCTGTATTTCAGACCAGGTTCCTAACAACCATAAAACAGAGTTCATGGTTTAGAAGAAAACTTTCATGATATTTATTTTGGCCAAATTAAAATTACAAATGCAGCTTTAAAAGTCAGACATGTAGAAATCCAGTTTTTTTGTTTGTTTGTTTTTTACTAATCTGAGCAGCTTTCATAGCACTACACTAACAATGAAGCTAATATCCTTTCATCAAACCAGACTTCATAATTCTGACAATTTCAGACTTGATATTCAGATCTTTGATCTCCTAAAAGTCATTTTCCTGGTTAAGTAAAAGTGAAATCTCTAACTCCACACGGAAAGGCCCGGGCGGATTCAAACCCAGACTTAATAGCTGTGAGGCAACAGTGCTAACCACCATGCCACCGTGCTGCCCAGAGGCAAATGTGTGATAAATTGACTGTTGACTCATTGGATGTCTTAAAATATTAATTACAGGTTAATTAAACTTATATGGAGTCAAATATAAAGTGAATGTTACCAGAAATAAAGGTTAAACGTCCAAATTGTGAGATTACAACTGAAAAAGAATAAAAGTATCAATCTGAAGTCAAATTTATCATTTTTAAAGATTAAAAAATTCCAAATTTAGAAGATTAAAAAAAAACAACCACTTTCCATTGATTCTGGTGCATTTGTAATGTCTTCCTGGTTAAAGTTAAATGAATGGGAAGAAAATAAAGCAGCAATTTGATCTGAAGTCACATTTTTAAGATGAGAAGTTTTGAAAAAAATCTCATAACTGACAAATCGACAAATGAAGACTTGATGAATGTGTCCTGTTGGTAAATGTTGTGCAGCCATTTTTACCTGCTTTGGTACAAATCGACCTCTTCACAGATGCTGTTGCAGGTAACCCGACGCTCAGCACAGCGTCTCCAGTCACACGTGCTCAGTGTGAACCTGCTCTCACCTGTGAAGAGAGCAGGGTGCCAGAGCTGGACCTGCTAGCTCTGGTAATAGATGCCAAACAGGCTGCACGGCGCTGGGCTGTAAGCACAACAGGTCCCACTAAAGGATATCAGGCCCTCACGCCAGTCTGTGTCCAGCACTTTGGTTAGAAACATGCACATGAGGAGCCCGCTGGAGGTCATTTTACAGTGACCATCCTGCTGATACCTGTCTACAACTGTCCAGCTTTCATCGTGTCTCCTGGTATCTACACTGCAGCTGAGGCTGTTCTGGGAACCTTCTCGTACAAGCATCTATAGATGTGCCATCCTGGACTACCTGAATGGGCTGCTGGTACCACATCATGCTACCAGCAGTGAGGAGGACACCAACAGAAAAATCAGTGAGGAAGGAAAAGGCGAGGGCAGCGGTCTGTGACCACCACCTGTTAAATCGTTCCTTCTTTGGGTTTCCTGTATAGCGCACCTGGTGTCACCTGACTCTAAAGCAGGTGAAATGGATTCACAGTGGTTTCTGATTTTCTGCTTCCTAACTGGACACACTGAGTTATGTGTAGTTGAGCTGAGTGAGAGTCAGAGTGCGACGATCGAGGGTTCCCTTCAGATTTTGAGGAGTGGTTTTCATTTTAATGTTAATTATTTAACAATTTAACTGTAGTTATGACATAAAACTGGGCGAGCTGCTCAGGGTGTATACCACCTTATAAGCTCCAGCCCCATCACAACCCTAAGATAAGATAACTGCTTGAGAAAATGTCTTAATTTCAATTAAACAGCCTAACCAGGGAAACTAAAAACTGTCTCTGTGAGCTCAGGAGCCCTGTGGGGCTATGTCACCTCAGACCTCAGGTGTGTCTTCATTCTGAGTGATCTAAGAGCAGAGCTCAGTGTATCTGACTGTTACAGCCAGGTGAAGTGGTCTTCCTCATCCTCCCAAAGAAGCCCTGAGGTGGAGCATCCAGTCTGACTGGAAGAGAAGGGCGTGGGTTTGAAACTCGAAGCACTTGATAGGTGACTTGAAACTGGAGCCCTTCAGACTGTGGGGTCCAGTTTTTCAGGAAATGCTGCACAACATGTAAGTAAGAACAGTTACTAAAGTACACATGAGGTAATTCTTCTATACTTTTATCATTCTGATATCATTTGATTTATACTCTGAATTTAAACAAATTTTACTTTGTTAGAAAGAAAAAGTCCAAAACACGAGAAGATGATTTGAATTAAACACAAAATATGTTTTACTGGTTCAACAACCTCAAGGATATGTAACTCTGAAAAAACCGAGATAAAAGTTAAATTATTGAAGACAATTTCAAATTAATAAGATAAAAAATCAAATTTGAGATTCACTGAATTAAAACCGTGAGAGGGAAAAATCAAAACGTTTAAATCAAGAACTGCCGCTTGGATATTTTCTCGTTTTCGGACCGTCCTCTGAGAACTCCAGAGATGCTTGTGTGAGAAATCCCAGCAGATCAGCAGTTTTTGAAATACTCGGACCAACAACCACTCCACAGCCAGAGTCACTTAAATCAGCTTACCTCCCCACTCTGAGGCTCAGCAGGCCGTCTTGACCACGTCTACATGCCTGAATACATCGAGCTGGTGCCGTGTGATTGGCTGATCAGATATTTGTGTTAATGAGCACCAGAAAAGCTGCAGAAAGCAAATACAAAGTATCTATTAGAGAAACAGCAGTATAAACAGAGCTGATTTGATTCAGTTTGGATATTTCCATAAATTAAATTTAATAGGCAGCATTCTGATTGATTTTCTTATTTTTTTCAGGTAAAAGCAGCTAAAACCTGCTTTTACCTGAGGTGTGCTTTCAGGCTCAGTTCATTCACAGCAGACATGAATGACTGAATGAAAGTCTCCTCCATGTTTGACCAGCAGGTGGCGCTAAACACCTGAACCTCGCCAGGTGAGGAGTCCCACAAGCAGCCAATAGGAATCCTCCCTGCTCAAACCTGGAGGAGAAGGAAGTGATTGTTTTTCTGTCAGCGGGCTGAGAGAGGTGGAGGAGACAGAGGTCTCACTCTGACAGTTTATCCGGAGCCCCTGCTGACAGCCCGTTTATGTGCCACAGGAAAAAGAAAAAGACCGTTTGCTGATATAAAAACTGCACAACAAGAAGGGAAGCTGCACATCTACACACGTGTGCCCTTTTCCCTGCTTGGATCAGGAAGTTTTTATTTCAGGAATAAAAACAGTGTTTAAATATTACAACAAAAATCCTCAAATTATTAGAATAAACCGGAGCCACATCTTTTACTCAGACTGCTCTGTGATTCCTTCAGGCACTGCTATGTGTTTTATCTTGATCAATTAAGGACTACTGACAGAATTATATGTTTAAAAATATGTGAACGGCTTATGTCCAGATCTTCCTCTGCCCTACTGTCTCCTCCACCTCTTCTGGGGTGACACTGAGGCATTCCCAAGCTGGCAAAGAAACACAAACTCTCTAGCATCTCCTGGGTCTGCCCTGGGTTGACCTCACCTCGGAGGGATTCAGAAGACCCACTTTGAAGAAAACAAACAGGAGTCCAGAAACCTCACCCAAATCAAGGACAATGTGTGGATGCTCCCACCGTGGAGCCACGTCTGGGGAAGGGGGCTTATCAGTAACCGCCTCATGGCCAGCCCCAACCCTGAACGAACGGTGTGGGTCCACCCATCTGTGGGCTCACAACCTGCACAGTAGGGCTTATTTTATTTTATTTGTATCATATATATATATATATATATATATATATATATACAAAAGTATACTTATATATATTAGTATATAGTATACAATCATATATAAAAGTATCATTTATTTGCTTGTTTTTTTTTTTAGCTATTTTTTCTTGGCGGAAATGAACTTCCATATCTTGCTCTTCCCGCCCGCACTCCTTTTCCCCACAGAGTGACACCTCCTGCTGGTGCGCCTCTCTCTGCAGCTGTAGTTTCTTCAGTTCCTGTAGCCTCTCATATTCCACCAAGTGTTCTCATCCCGATGGTCCCGGCGGCTCCTCCGGCAGTTCCTCTGCAGCCTCCTCTCACCGCCAGGCCAGCATTTGTCGGACAGACCCGCCGCTTCAGCCTGAGCAACACGCCGGAGAATCGGAGCTCCGGTGGGGTCTAAACTGTGAGCGGGGTTAGCTGGTGGGCTAGCGGCGCGTTAGCCGAGCAGGGAGCGGTGTGAAGGTTCGGTCCGGACGGCGGCACACGGAGCGCAGCATGGCCGGGACGAGCCTCAACAAGACCGGGGAGGAGAAGGCAGCGAGCCGCGGTCAGAGTGAAGGTGAGCGGATCCTCGGTGGGAGAGCCGGGAGCTGGGATAACTCCACACGGCCCTCATGGCTCTGAGCCTGGCTCAGTGGGTGAATTTGAACCGGAGAGTTTAAAAATAATTAAATGTGATTTACTGTCAGTTTAATATTATACATTTTCTGCGTCTGGTTTAGCGGAAGCCGGCTAACTACCTGCTAAACTAACTACAGTAAACCGACTTAACGACGACTTTAAACTAGTTAACCGGAGAAGTTAAGCAGTGAGCTTGTCAGCTACTGCCGACACAGGCTCAGGTGTTTATTAAATAAAACAGGTGAAGCGTAAACGAGCCCACCGTGGGTCTGTGTTAATGGGCTCTTGCTGCTAACGCTAACACTCGGCCATGATGAAGGTGTGCTGGTGAGTGACACATGCTGACGTGGAGATTTGGTTCAGGGGAGTCTGTGGTCAAAAACACACACGCCCACACCTCTGCACAGAACACACACTTCTTTATTCCCACATTCCCTCCTCCCCCCCTCCTCCTGACTGTGCGTGTGTAGGTGTGTTTGTGTGTTCAGGGCCGGTCAGGGAGAATCCAGGTGCACAGAGGTAAAAACTCCTGGGCACTCCCACCGAGGAGCAGGGAGAAGCTGAAAAGCTGTTCTAGTTGACAACCGGCTGCAAGTTGCTTTCTGATTTGTTTCACAAATGTTGGCAGTGGCGGTCCTAGCCTGTTTGGCGCCCTGGGCGAGCATCCCCGCCGGCACCCCCCCCAATAGCGATCGCCTAAGCAGCGCCTACCGCACTACTCCACTTGGGGGGTGATGAGCACCCTCTGCCTGCTGTGTGATGAATTCTGCCATGGTCTGACAGACAGTTTTTAACAGAAGGTCCCCCCCACCATCACAGGCACACTCAGAATTTCTTTAAAATTTTTATTTGAAAAAACATGGAAGAAACTGAAATATTACACAGCTTCTGCTTACCTTTATCTTTGCTAGTTTCTTCTCTTCTTTTTTTCTCTGTTTCCTAAACTGCGCGCCTGATGGCTTTGACCTTTTCCTTTCCATCTGCCGTAATTCGTACTGAAGTGGAATAGCTTATCACCGCCGCCCATCCCCAGGGCTGTCAGATCTGACTGACAGTAGCCAGCCCAACACAACAAAACCTCCATTGAAACTCGTGTTAATAGTTTATATATTTATTTAAATATACAAGCTTTGGGTAAGTTGTTAAAATTTTGGCTGCTTTTCACCATATTTGGTAGGTTCTTAGGAAGTTTTTAATTGTAAAATTATATATCTATATGATTTTATAATTATATAGATATATCTATATAATTTTCCAGCCCAATGTGTTCACAAGCTGCCCAATCTGGCAACACTGCGCCATCCACCAACATTTGTCTGAACCGTCTAGATTCATATTTGTGTTATTTTTTTCATCAGGATTCAGGTTCACACAAATACTGTGAATTAATGACCATATTTCCAGTATTATAAATGAAATGTGCTTTGTATTCTATCAGTTGTGTGCATCTAATTTTATTAGTGCATCTAATTTTATTAGATGCACAGATTCATCCTATACGGAACCCAAGGGACATGGGGAAAAAAACATGGGAGGAAAAAGAAAAACAGGCAGTTCTGCGAGATCTCGCAAAACTTTTCAATATTAGTACATACGTTTGGCGTTAATCTTGATATGGCAGTGTCAGTGAGGATGAAAGGTTTGGCGAGAGACTGCAAGCAAAAGTCGCCTTTATTTATAATTCAGTTTTGTTACTGTTGGCCGTAACCACGCCAAAAATGTACAGGCATGAATGAATGAACCTGGCTGACTGTCTCGCTCTCTTTCATTCATTCGTTAAATCGTTAATCTTGTTACAAACACATACAGCGCTGCCCGCCCCCTTCTCCTCTGGCTGTCTGTCAGATTAGGCAGAAAGCTACATGCACCACACAGCAGGCAGAAGGCGCCCATTACCCCACAAGTGGAGCAGTGCGGTAGGCGCTGCTGCGGCGGTTATGCCGCCCTAGATGAAAAGCCGCCCTGGGCAGCTGCCCATATCGCCCATATCAGAAACCGCCACTGAATGTTGGTATGTTTTTGTCACACCTTTGCCACACCTGAGTGGCATCAGGAATATAAGAAGAAAGAGATGCATGCAGTCCACCAGGCGAGAAAAACTGGTTTTCTGTTTAATACCTTTGCTTGTATTCCAGGGATAAAGGCAGTTCATTTACAGATCAGCATAACTGGTCTGCAGGGAAAAAAAGCAGATATTTTCATTACTGCATACACAAAATGCTGCAGCCTGCCTGAGGATCGGTGCTGACCGCGTGCAGCCAGCAGGTCTGCGGCAGCTCTGTGATGACTGTGAGCTCACTGTGCTCAAATGGCCTCCAGACACCAGACCTCAATCCAGCAGAGCACCTTTGGGATGTGGTGGAATAAGAGATTGGCATCATGGATGTGCAGCTGACAGGCTGTCAGGAATGTTTCCAGCACTTTAATGACTCTGTGCCACAAAAAAATTCAGGCAGTCCTGAAGGCAAAAGGGGTTCCAGCCTGGTACTAGCAAGGCGTACCTAACAAAGTGCATTCTTCAGGGCTGGGAGGACAGGTGGTGGCTTCAGAATTCGTGTGGGAAAAGGCATGCAACAAATGGGAATCTCCTGGTAGGAATCTGGGTAATCTTCTGACATCTCATCAGTTATGTCAGACACACAATGCTTTCCAAGTAGCTGCAATTGAAACATTTCATACAATCAAAATACAGACATCCAGGACCTTACTGTTCACAGCTTGAATGGAAATAAACATTTCTTTATTTTCTACAGCTTTACTGTTGCATGATAGCGAGTCCACTGTTGACAGGTTAGAAGTAAGGAGAGGGAATGTAGATGGAAAGGGCCAGAACAATCAGTCTGTACAAGAATCAAGTTTTTAAAGGTACAAACGGTTGATGAAGACACGTATTTCTGCGGTGAAATTTAACTCCTGACGTTCCTGACTCACGTATCGAACGTTTGGAGGGAGAAGGCGTTCAGGCAGAAATCTGTGCATTGGATATATATATATACCCCAGAAATTTTACGTTTACCTCAAAACGGATGGTCTTAATTGATTTTTGGACTCCTGCGGGTCAGGAGGACGCTGGCTCCAGTTAATGGCAAAAATTGGATACATGCATGAGTGATCTGACACGTGGGATTGTGCTGGACATAAGAGGAAGAGCAGGAGAATCTGAACCAGCGTGGAAATCTTTATGGGAATTTCTTGGTGCACAGTTATTTTGAAGGATGGTGGTGGTGGTGTGGGTCTGGACAGTGTGAGCATTTCACTCACATCTGTGACTAAAAATGGGAGCATACAGACTGTAAAATGTATTTAGGCCCATGCCAAGCTTCCTTCCTCCTTTGCTATTTTCCACAGCTATCTAACGGACCACATTGGACCCTTTGAACAGCCCATCCTGGTCCCTGTGCCGTATGTTTGACACCCCTGCAGTAAATTAAGAATTAAAACAATAAAATTGTCTTAAAGTTGCTGCAGATGAAAGTAAACATTCAGGAATAAAGCTGCTCCAAGGACTCTAATGAATCTATGTTACGACCTGCCTCTGATGCCTCTGAATTTTATTTAAAACTACTTGAAGCGCTGCTGAAACAGTTACAGTCCAGAGAGCAGAAGAGCAGGAAGTGGCCAGACTGCAAAGCTGACCTCAGGCGTCCCTTCAGCCACACCTCATCAGGTGTCGTCAATCAGCAATTAGCAAAGGCAGCACCTGAAAACTCTTTTCCCGCCATTGTAAAGAGTGGGGGCTGCAGAGGGGCGTAACCTCTAGCACTGATGCTAATCAGAGACAGATTAAAAACTCCTGATCAGTTCACCATTCGTGGCTGATTGGACCTCCTCAGTGCAGAGTCGGGCAGCAGGATTGTATGTGTTCATCCCTTATCTGAACATAATGGAGCAGGGCAGGTCTGCAGCACAGCAGAGTTTGGGATTTTTAACTGTATTTTCATCAGCATCACCTCCTTTTAGCTTTCAAAGACCTCACCGTAGGCCTGAGCTAATACACCCAAGTATGTAAGTAAAACATAAACCATTAAATAACAGAAAACAAGGTCTTTTTTTCCCCATTATTTAAGAGCTGTGCTGATGGTTTTTGATTTGTACTGTGTCTCCTTTCTTTAAAGTGCAGGGTGTTCGTCATCACGTTCACGATCTTACAGAAAATCTCTTCCTCGAACGAAGACCGTGACGACCGGCGGTCTGCGCGGCGAGCTTCACGTGATGTGAGTTTGACTGACTCGTTTGTGCTGTTTTTCCTCTCCTGCAGTGAACAGGCAGTTGAAGTACATCAGCTTGGCCGTGCTCGTGGTCCAGAATGCATCGCTCATCCTCAGCATTCGGTACGTCCGCACGTTGCCAGGCGACCGCTTCTTCGCTACCTCAGCCGTGGTGATGGCGGAGGTCCTGAAGGTCCTGACGTGTCTGCTCATCATCCTGCTGCAGAAGAGATGTGAGTTGATCCCACTCAGGCTCATAATAATGTTTTGATTAATATCTGGATAAAAAGGCCAAATTTTCCTTTTCTATTGAAAGTAAGAAATTTTATTCCTAAACTTCTCTTTGCAATATTTGATTAAAAAAAAATAATTAAATGCTATGGAAATTAGTTAATTACAGAAATGATCACTGCTTGTAGCCCTGAGGGACCGCTTTAATAATTCAGTTAAATCACAACAAACAGTCGCCTCAAGGTGTTTTAGTAAAGACTACGATAACGAAACTGAAACGGTAATTTTAACGTGTGTGGATGAAACAGTCCTGAACCTGCAGAAGCTCTTTGCTTTGACCTTCAAGATGCAAACACTGCTGCCCTCCGCTCTTAGAAGCAGAAATAACAGTTGGTTAAACTCCTCATTTAAATTTTATGTTCAGCATCAGTTTACTGTTGGGTTTACAAGCTGCAAAGCAGCCTCTTGCCACTAGATGGCAGCACCCCGACCCTCAATTTTTGGACCATTTTCTTGGCGTTTGTTTTCTTTTTAAGTGACAATCGTCCAGTACTTGGATAATATTGATCATGTCCGATCAGCTGTAATCAGCTGATGTTTTCAGCGGTTTTAGTGTCGGACGTCAGGCAGAGCAGCGGTCTGAGCAGGATCAGGGTCTTTGTGACGTAACTTTTCTTAAACATGTTTCACTTTTTACGGCACATCACTGCCGTTATACTGCAGACCTGAGCTGCTTTAAGGTCACATTAAAGATCAGCGGGTACAAAACCAGCACCCACCCCCACCTCTGTCTCTCTGCAGTCAATGTGAAGGTGACGGTGTATTCCCTGGTTGACGCCCTTGTGTTCCAGTACAAAGACACTCTGAAGCTGGCCGTTCCTTCTCTCATCTACACTCTGCAGAACAACCTGCAGTACATCGCCATCTCCAACCTGCCGGCCGCCACCTTCCAGGTCAGAGCGTCTTCACGGGGAAGGCCTCGTCTCTGCGTTTCTGTTCTCATTCAAACAGCTGATTCATCCGAGAATTTGGCATCTTTTTATAAAGAAAAGATTGACAGATTTATCAAAAAGAAACTTTTTTTTTTTTTTTTTTTCTTCTACTCATTTTTTTATTTATTTATTTATTTATTTATTTATTTATTTTTTTTTTTAGTTTCACATATTTAAAAAAATATTTTAAACATATTTTATTGGTACGTTGGATTCTTATTTGCAGCTTTCAGAATTTAACAAATAGATTTATTTATAGATTTATTTTTAATATTTCAAATTTTCAGACACTATAAAATATTTTTTAAATTATATAATGCATTTATTAGATTTCAGACATTAAAAATAGTCTGTAAATAATTTGAAATAATCAAAAATATCAAAACTTTCAGAAATGTTTTAATTTTATACTTTTATTATTTGTAGTTTTCAGATATTAAGTTTTTTGTTTATAGTTTGCTGACTTTTTGAAGAAAATATTAAATTTTTTTTGTTTTTAACTTCACCTATAAAATGTTTGCGATATTATGTCGTATTAATCGCTTAATCACCACGTAGGAGGAATGTTACGAGCATCTGTTCTGTCATTAAGGTATAAGCAGTATTTGAAAATGACACTTGAAACATTAAGATAAGTCAACATAGGAGTGCACGTGCAACACTCATATTGTACAAAGACATTAAATTATTCCAACTTATCACAGATTTTCTTGACATATTTAATTTGAAGCCATCAAGATGTATTTTCAGGGATTTTTATCGACACATTTCGTTCCTCTAATTTTAAAACTATTCTTCATATGTTGATGGCTACAGATGCTGAGATCCAATAAATGCTGTTGATGCTCAGCCTCACAGATTTTCAGTTGAGTGAAAAATGACGTCCTCCTCTTCCTCCCTCAGGTGACCTACCAGTTGAAGATCCTCACCACGGCTCTGTTCAGCGTGCTCATGCTGAGGAAGTCTCTGTCCAAAGTTCAGTGGGTTTCTCTGCTGCTGCTGTTCGGCGGAGTCGCCATCGTGCAGGTAAGTACGTCATCTGCAGAAACGGCATCTTTCTGCCTCGCAGGGAACGACACCGAGCCAAAGATTCTCCTCGGCTGTCGGTACGTGTTGTAGGACCGCCGTTACTGACGTGAAGCGACAGTTGAAAGAGAAGTTTCAGACTCCAAACGTTTCCGTGGCTCCAAGGTGGCAGGGAAATGTAGCTGGAGGGGAATACGGAGGCGTGCGAGAAGAGGATGGATGTAGTTAAGCTAACCGTGTGTAACCTTCCCGTGTGGGAACTTCCGAGGGCGACATTCTCGTATTGCTGAAATATGAAGCCTTGGTTGATTACCAACCAATCGACACGATCAGCTAACCGACATATTGATCATTTCCCTGCAGGTGCAGCAGGAGGGGAACAAAGAGGCGTCGGTGAAGGACACCTCCAGTCAGAACTACACCGTGGGTTTGGTTGCCGTGGTGATCAGCTGCCTGTCGTCGGGATTCGCCGGCGTGTACTTTGAGAAGATCCTGAAGGGGAGCGCCGCCTCCGTGTGGGTGAGGAACGTGCAGCTGGGGATCTTCGGCACGGCGCTCGGCCTGCTGGGAATGTGGTGGAACGACGGCGCCGCCATCGCCGAGCGCGGCTTCCTGTTCGGCTACACCAGCATGGTGTGGTGCGTCATCTTCAACCAGGCGTTCGGCGGGCTGCTGGTGGCTGTGGTGGTGAAGTACGCCGACAACATCCTCAAGGGCTTCGCCACCTCCTTCTCCATCATCGTCTCCACGGTGATGTCCATCTACCTGTTCGGCTTCCACGTGGACCTACTCTTCACCGTGGGGGCGGGGCTTGTTATCGGCGCTGTCTACATGTACAGCCTCCCCAAAGCGCCCAGTAGCTCTGCATCCCCGAGCGCCACCGCCTCATCCTCCTCTTCATCTTCAGCGCTAAGGACGGACAGAGATGCCGAGATGGAGGCGTTCCTGCCAAAGTCAGTGCTGGTGAAGTGATTCCTGTTTCTCTCTTGCTCTCTTTTTGGGCATCTCACTTCCTGTCTGCTTTCGGTGGGGTCAGAGGTCAAACAGGGCATCTATCAGAAAGAAAGATCAGAGATTCATCTGCTGCTTGCTCACCTGCTTCCTCGCCCCTCTGACGGTCTCCTGAATCATCCTCCTCCTCACGTCCTGCTCGCCTTTTCCACGCCTCCTCCTGAGCTCAGCCTTTCCTCCTGACCTCCTCCAAACACCCCACTTCCCTTCACCTCCT
The DNA here is from genome assembly GCF_007364275.1 of Archocentrus centrarchus. Taxonomy (NCBI): domain Eukaryota; kingdom Metazoa; phylum Chordata; class Actinopteri; order Cichliformes; family Cichlidae; genus Archocentrus; species Archocentrus centrarchus. The sequence continues at coordinate 4,633,198 of NC_044352.1, read as the reverse complement.
AACTTCCTCCCCTCCTCTGGACTTAAAGAGATACAACTTTATTTTATTCCCCCCCTCCCCCCTTTCTCTGCGCTCGAGTGTAAAAAGACACACCTCCTTGCTTCCTTTCTCCTCCTCTGGTGACATAAAGGAGGCGAAGATGGGCTCCTCAGAGCTAAAACCTGAGCCACATGATTTGTGCTGCTTGCTCCTGTAACGTCCTGTTTCTGGAGGAAGAGGCGGTGAGGAAGGTTTGGGTTTTTACCCGTCTCTCTCTTCCATCCTGTAATCACTAATCTCTCCTTTCTCCTCCTCAGAGCTCAGGAAGGCGTCTCCCCCCCCTCTGCCGTCAACTTCACAGCCTAACTGCTCAAAGCACAACGGCAGCAGGCGGAGGAAGAGGAGGAGGATGAGGAAGGAACTGCATAGTCTCAGAAACCCTCACCACCCTCGCTCTGTTTTTCCTATGCGGCGTCTCGCCGGCTCTGCCTTAAAACTCTTAACTAAATGAAGAGAATCGCCTTACGCTGAATATTGATCATGTATTGATTATTGATTATTGTTGTTACTGGTAGAGGAGAATCTGAACTGAAGCCTGATTGACTGATTTCACTGTGCAGCCCCCATACATTTAAAGTTAGAATTCCACCTTAAAACAGGACGGTTCGTATGGGAGCCCGAAGTGCTCAATATTATAGTGATAAAAAAACTTTGAATAAATAGAAGCGATTTAAGAAAATATTAAACTGGAACACAAAAAGGGACATTTTAAAACTAAAATACAGCAATTCAGTTGAAATCAGAATTTTAAAATAAAGCATTTTAATATTGATTTAAATAAAATTTGACATTTGTAAATGAAAATAAGCATCAGGAAGTCGCATTTTGAAAGGTATAAAAAAGGATCACTATGAAAAGCATTTTTTTTTTTAACCAAAGTAGTTAAAATGACACTTTCAATAAAAAATTCAACATTTTAAAATTAAAAATTCATTTGACATTTTCTTTTTAAATTACAGAACACCATATAAATAAAGACTAAAGGTTATGAAATATTTAATTGGGAAACAATTGGCTTATTTCTAATCTGGTTCATTTGTATAATGTATAATTTTGTATATTAATTTTGAACACCTTACTTGACCAACTGTATCTTGATGACCAGTTTAAAATGGCATTTAAGTTTAATTCTAATAGATTTATTTTGTCTTTTTATCATATCACTTTGTTTGTCTCCACACAAATTTTATTTTACTATTTTATTTATTTTAGTTTTCTGCAATAGTCATAAATTAACTAACTTCTTATCTGAGCTTCTGTGCGTTTGTGTTTGTTCTTCTTTGCAGTAACACTACAGCTGCGATTTCCTGCAGTTTCTGCACTGATATGTTAAGTTTGCACTGACACGTTGGGTATTTTTTTTCTGACATTTATCTTTCATTTGCTGGTTTTTAATAGTTTTAATTTTCTGGAAGCACTGAACAGTTCAGGACTGAAACATTTACCGTTACAGCTGATTTTATTGCGAAATTGATCTTTTGTTGCTCAGGATAAAAGATAAATATCTGGAGAAAAAAGCATAATTGTCACTAAAACGAAAACTCTGCTTCTGTTAAAAGCTGCCTCATTTTTTTCAGGTTTTCTCAGAAGTCTTCCTTCCTGTTTGTGGTTTTTGCTGTTAGGTTATTTTTTTGGGCTGCACAGTGAAAACCTGTCAGGTAAAATGTTGCTCCTCCAGGTGCGTCTCCACTGAGGGACCGTTTGTGTTTGGTGCCTTTTCTCCTCATCTGTACAGAAGCCATACGACTGTGTTGGTGTAAAGTTTGCGGTGTACAGTTATCGGGCTCTGCGGGAGGCTTTGCTCTGAGCGGGGAATGTGCTCGTTGATTGGAGCACCTTTAAATTACCGATCATAATGTCATATGTTTGTTTTTCACCACAATGTCCTGATGCAGGCATCTGGTTGAAGAAGGCGTCCTGCAGGGGTGCCCTGAATGTTGTCCCCCCCCCAGCTCCTTCTGTTTGCCTCGATCACAGCGGGGTGGACGGGGAGATGATTTGTTTTTTGTGTGTGGAGCTGCTTCTGTGTTTACATCGTTCAGCTTTGGGAGGAGAGGTTGAGTTTTTTTATTCTCCTGATCTCTGCATGAGGTTAAGAACGGGTGATAACCAGATGTTTCTCCTGTGCCCCCACCACCATCACAGTCGTGGTGCAGCACTTAGAGAGAGTGTGTGTGTGTGTGTGTGTGTGTGAGAGTGAGAGTGTGAGTGAAATATCATCACCACTAACCACAACTCTAACTTCATACTGGCCTGTTTGACCCACTGATTGCATTTCCATCAGCTGATTCCTCTGTTCAGCACACTGATCAGTACTGAGTAGTTCTCAGTACTGAGGGTCCATCAAACCACCTGTGTGGATACTTTAAACAGTTTTCAGCTGCTGCCATCTACGGCCACAGCTCTGAATTAAGAAGCTCAAATGAAAGCTAGCTGTGTGCCGATAAACGGCCCAATCTTTATTTATTCGGCTGCAGGCCGACAGCAGTCGCTCTCTTTCTAGCAGAGACGCCTGCAGGGGGCACATTTACTCAACTATATGTAATTTAAAGCTTTAGGTACTTAGTTCTGAAGAGTTATAGTAGAACTCCAATAAATTGTACTATAATCTTACCAATTAAGCTATCTGACGGTATATAAAATAAATTGTCTTTTTGTAGGCTGTTCAAAAATATAAAAAAAGCTGAATTGCCGTGAAGTGAGACTTTAAGCCTGCTTTACACCAGATTTCACTGAATCCATAGAAATGTAAGCAGCTGCCAGGCGCCGCTCTCTGATCTCGGCTCTCGGAGTAAACTGGCGTCACCAGGTGAAACAGGTGACAGGCGCGCGGACGCTAATCTGCCAGAAAAAGGCGCGCTCTGCAAACTAAGCTGACTCATGTGCGCGCGTGTGTGCAGCGTTAAAGTAAATCTTAGATTTGTTGTGTTCCTCTCAGCAGCTCTACAGATCAATAAAAGCATCGGAGTTAAACTCATGAGGAAAGTCTTAAAGCTGTTTTCCTGTTTGGACTCCTGCGGGCCGAAGAGGCATCGAGAAATGAAAATATTAGTAACCAGCACAGAAGTTACCGACATGAACCCCGACTCTGAAACGATTACAAACCCTCGAACATAAGCTGGCTAATTAAACCCCTGATTTAGGATCACGTGGACGGTTTTATGGGGTTCAGATCTGGAGTTTATACATTTAATCATCACCGCAATCAAAAAACAAACCGGAAGTCTCCGTAGGACGACTAATGTAGCTCAAAATGTAACAGTTTGGATGAATCTGTGTGTGAATCTGAGGAGCCGGTTTGTTTTATCGGTTTGTGTAAAATCTGATGGACGGAAACTCACCCGATGACTTCAGGAGACGAACACGGAGAAACGTGGAGACAAAAACACGAAACCAAACCTCCCAAAATAAGAACTTTATTGATTTTCTGATTACAATCGAAGTTTTCTCTTTTTTGAAGATTTAAATCAAACTGTGAAGGGACAAAAAAAAAAAAAAAGATTAGAACATGTTACTTTTTCTGTTTTTGGAAATCCAACAAAACAAATCCTCCAGCTCACAGTTTGGAAGTTCAAATATTGATATCTATCATATTATAATATATGAGTTTTTATTTAATGTGGGAATCTTTGGGATGGTGGTGAATGAAGAGGAGGAGGAAACTCCGCAGGAAGCTTCAGATTTCAGGTTTTTGTTTTTACATCAGAGTGAGTCAATTTTATCATCTTTGGAGAAAACAGACATTATTTTCCCAGAAAGTAAAACTTTTATCTTGAGATAATGCCGTAAATTTGTAGTGAAAAATTTGTCTGTTGTGTTAAGATGATGGCTCAGTCATCAGAATAATTTAGCAGGCTAACAAAGGGTCATTTCTGCATCTTTGAGTTCTGCACTAATCAAATGAATATTTGAAGATAATCATAATGTGAAGAACATATCTGCACATCAACCTGATATAAAATATCTTTATGTGGACATATCAGCTGATTTATTTCAGATGTTTATTTCTAACACATCTTTAATTTTTCCTTAAACTCATTTACATCATTTTATATCAACATTATTATTTTAAATAAAACAGAAGCTTTTCCCTCCAAAAATGCAGACTTTATTACTAAAATTACAAACATCTGCGTCTCCTCCAGAAAGTAATCAGTCCCACAGAAAAACACGCAGGTGAGATGAATTGTTCTTTGAGCTGATGGTCTGAAGCGCCCCCTGCTGGTTCAGTTTCCTCTTCCTGTTTGCGTTTGTATGAGATCTGAACAGGTTTCATCTCTGATCTGTTTGCACTTGATTGTTGATTTGTATCAATGCCTCTGAATTTGTACATACTTCCTTTGGTAAAGTTTTATATAAACGAGGACGTGGACTAAAAACTGGAGTTTGTCTTAATTTATAGGTCAGTTATAGTGAGTAATACGGGGTCTCCTTTCACATGTTTCTGGGATTATTTGGAAAACCTTTACAGGGAAAAAAAATCTGGGAATTTGGATAATAAAGTTCTGGAAAAAGTCTGAACTTCACAAATTTTTTATTTTCTGTGGGAATCAGCAGGTACGGTGTGATATTCCAGACTTTATTCTTCTTTCTCCCAGTTTTTTTTTTTTTTAAACAGCGGCCTCAGTTTTCCAGTCAGGAGAAAAAAAATAATCACAGCAAAAATATAAATGAAGCAATTAAAATTTTCTCTCATAAATTTACATTTCATTACAGTTTTTCCAGCTTTATCTTAACATTTTATCAATAATAAAACACAAAATGATAGTTAATAATTAAGCAGACCTTAGTAATTGTTATCAAGAAGCCATTTGAACCAGTAACTGTTTTTTAAAGGTAAAAATAGAAAAACATTAAAGTTTTATTTTAATTTTAATCTGAAGAAGAAACTTTTGAGGTTTGAAGTTTGATGTTACCTTCATTTTTTAAAAAAAAAATTCATAAAATATGGTCTAAAAAGATCTTAAAACATTCACAGGTGAATATATTTCCATTTCAATTCCAGCTACATGTTTTTATTTCTGCAGTACCTTTGCATCATTCACAGTCGCAGCTTCACGTCATTCTCTGTGTGACACAAACCATTTTAGCCCCACCCCCAAAAAATCCTGTTTTCTTCTCATTGGCCAGATTTTGGAAGCCTGCAGAAGGGCGACACACAGTGTTTGTTACCTCCGTAACTTTGTAACGAGCTGACATCAGCTTGTTACGAATGTAGGAAGCCTGAAACTTTGGCCGTGTTTAATATGAACCTTCATCACTGGAACAGCACATATGTGACAGAAAACGAGGAAAAGGAATGACTGTCTTCTTTAAATAACGGTTAAATAAATCTGAGAGCACTGCAGTGCCTCGCTGATCTGATGGAAAGAAAAACTGAAACATCCAGAGTGTGTCGCAGCAGCCAGGGTGATGTCTTCATTCAGTCTAACCTCCTCTCTTCCTCCTCCTCCTCCTGTACCTGTTCTGCAGGTGTGCAGCTAAAGAGAAAGGATCCTGAGATGGAGCCCTGCCTCCTCCTGCCCTCTGAGGTCCACACCCTCCACAGCTTCACCCCGACCCACAGCACTCCTACTGCACCTGCACTAAAGCTACAGTACTGTAGTAAAACAATATTTTTATAATAGTTTCAGCTGCTTCTTGAGAACAAAAAAACAAAACAAAAACACTCTGACAGGTACTGCTTGGTATTTATTTACTTTTTAACACACTCCAGCAGCTTCTTATGAACAGCAAAGCTTTGGTTGATTTATGCTGTGGGACTGATCCATGTTTTTTTATTCAGTGTTATTTGTTTCACAGACCTACCTGCTGAAATATTCCAATAAAATGAGTTCATTTCAAAGTAAAGCAGCCTCGGTTCACCCAGGCCGCTCTGCATGTTTCTGCCGTCTAATAACGGCAAAAAGACAAAAATAAATCTGAAATAAAAACATTTTCTCCAGGAAAGAAAAACTAAAACTAAATAAATTAAATTAAAACTTAGGACACTAAATCAGAAATAAAGATTAAATAAGCACTAACACATAATTTAAAAAAAACAAACTTTTATTTTCTAAATAGAATATGTGGTCTACATCATATCAAAATAAAATGATTTGTCATATTTTATAAACCAAATCAAATTCAAGTGTTTTTTTGTATTTCAAAAAAAGTTGATAAAAAAAAAGAGTCGAATTGTCATTTCAAAGAAAAGGCTGCATTTCTGTTTTCTGATGACTGAACATTTAGTTTATTTAAACTAAAATCATCTCTGAGGACGAATGCTTATTTATTACAGGATGTGAAGGAACATCATAAAACAAAATATTGTAAGATTAATTAAGGATATTGGATTCAGGCACAGAGGGAGGTTGAATGGTTTGAAATGAACTGTAATTATTTGAGAGTCACCAAAGGACTGATTTTCAGGATGCTTTTAAAGAGTTTGAGGCGCTTGAAGTATAAAAACTAAAAACTGTTCAGGCTCAGTCTGGACTCTAAAACAGCAGCTTTTAGATAGAAAAGACTAAAACTTCTTCATGTAAGGACGATGAGTATATTAAACATCCTGGTCAGTGCTGATTCCTGCCTGCTGCTGTCTGAGCTTTAAAGACGGTGATGCGAATGTGTCGTTAGCTGGACAGCAACACTAAAGCCTTCAGTTTAAATGGAGATTTTTCATTGAATTTTGCTGAGGGTTTTTACAAAAAGTGCCTTTACATGACCTTTGGTTTACAGTGTTTCCTCCTCAGCATAAAACAGTATTTTATTTTTATGTTTAACAGCTGAAAGCTCGACACGCTGTGATTGTGATCATATTCCACTCTGTGCCTTAAAGAGCTCTGAGGCGTTGAAGGGGACCTGTTCTGCTTTTTGTTTTAAAATGTTCCAGTGCCACATGCTGAAATCCTACAGACTGACTGCTCTGAATACTTCCAGCAGTTTAACAGGAAGTACAACTCACAAACTTACCTCCTGTGGCTTCCTGAAGCTGGCCAATCAGAAGAAGCCAAGCTTCGAGGGAGGAGAGCCTTCTGTTTGTTTCAGACAGAAACAAAAGTGTAAAACAAATAAGGCTTATTTCATGTGAATCATGCAAAGCTACTCTAATAGAGTTCCAGAATAAAAGCTGGAAATGAGCAGACGAGGTCCTCTTCAAAGAGAAATTTGAAACTCTTCAGAGCACGCTGATTTAATTCTGTATTTTCATACCAACTGATGTTTTTAAGTGACTGAGAAACTTTTAAAAAGCAAAATAATCTTTGTGAAATTAAAGTGATTAAAAACATTCAGTGCCTGTTCATTTCTGAGTCCAGGAGAAGAATATACAGGAAAGTCCACAAGTATCTGGACATCGATGTCCTCTGTACGCCACCACAGAGGACTTTAAACCGTGTGATTGAAGTGCAGATTTTCAGCTTTAATTCAAGGGGTTTAACAAAAGTTTTGCATGAACAGTTCCAAAGTCTTGGAACCACGTTCATCACCCGATGCCAGGATTCCTCCCCTGAGATGCTCTTCCCGGCTTTTACTGCAGCCGCCTTCAGTTGCTGCTTGTTCACAGTTCATCCTGCTGCTCCCATCAGCAGTGACATCATCAATAAACACCGGTGACCCGGTTCCACTGGCAGCCATACATATCCGTGCCACAACACTGCCTCCAGCATAGCTAGCAGATCATGTGGGATGCTGTTTCTCTGCTTCTTTTCTCTTACCGTCATTTTTTAAAAGTTCATCTTGCTTTCATTTCTCAAAAAATTTTTTTCCAGAGCTGTGTATCCGCACTCAGGTGTTTCAGTCTAACCTGACCTGCTCGTTCATCAGTCGCTGTGGTGGTTAACAGAGGCAAATTTACAAAACCTGACTAATATAACTTTCGCTCTTTATTAGGCATGAGAAACAGAAACAAGAGCTTCAAAAATCTGTAAATTTAACCATCTCAGATTCACTCATTAAAGAGGAACAAAGCATCTTCATCCACGGCTTTGCTGTGTGTTTGTAAGTTAAAAAAGAAAATTAATTGGATAAGAGGAAGATGATGGATGGATGGATGGATGGATGGAGTGGCTGGAGGTTGATGTGTAATTTGTTTTAAAGCCACTGGAGGGCGACAGAGGACGTTTCCTGAAAGGGATCAGTGAAGAAGCAGATGAAACTGGTGAAGCTGGGAAACATTTAGGATCATTAACTTCAGCTCCTCAACGGTTTCAACACGACTCCAGATTTTTATCACATATGGAAACGACTGTGCTGTTTCCTCATCCAGAACCTCCACAAATCCCTGCCAGGTATCAGGACCATCCACAGATTGCCAGGTGATAGCCAAGACCTTCTGAGTGGTGAAAAGGAAGGGTAAACTTTTAGATTGCAACAAGTTGTTTGAATCATAAAGAAGGTTTTTAATTTGTTTTTTAGTTTCAAAATACTCTACATGTGTGGGTATATACCCTCTGTAATTTTTAAGCAAATATAACAACAGGAAAATTGAGATGAATATTGGAATTATACATATTTCTCTTCACCCATCTCATGCTGTTCATCTGTTTTTCAGAGTTCAGGCTGCTGGTGGTGTAATGAGGGGGAAGGCTGTTTTTTTTGGGACACTTTGGGCCTCTTAGTGCCAACTGAGCATTATTTAAACCCCACATCCTGTATGTCCATCCCTGTATCCCAGTACGGGGGCCCCACAGGGAACTGTGCTGGCACCGTTCCTCTTCACCCTCTACACTGCAGACTTCTCCATCAACTCCCCACGCTGCCATCTGCAGAAGTTCTCTGACGACTCTGCCATAGTTGGCCTCATCACAGGTGAGGATGACTCAGAGTACAGACAGTGGACTCAGGACTTTGTGGACTGGTGCCAGCGGAACCACCTCCTGATCAACGCCGCTAAAACCAAGGAGCTGGTGGTGGATTTCCGCAGGCGCAGACCCACCACACGGACACCGGTGAACATCCAGGGAGTGGACATTGAGATAGTGGACTCTTATAAGTACCTGGGTGTTCACCTAAACAATAAACTGGACTGGACTCATAACACTGATGCGCTCTACAGGAAGGGTCAGAGCAGACTCTACCTGCTGAGAAGGCTGAGGTCTTTTGGAGTGCAGGGGGCACTCCTGAAGACCTTCTATGACTCTGTGGTGGCATCAGCCATCTTCTATGCAGCAGTATGTTGGAGCAGCAGCTTGTCTACAGCTGAGAGGAAGAGGATAGACAAGCTCATCAGGAAAGCCAGCTCTGTCCTAGGATGTCCTCTCGACTCAGTGCAGGTGGTGGGAGACAGAAGGACTCTGACCAAAATAACATCACTGATGGACAAGGTCTCCCATCCCATGCATGAAACTGTTGCTGAGCTGGAGAGCTCCTTCAGTGACAGACTGCTGCATCCTAAATGCACAAAGGAGCGTTACCGCAGATCCTTCCTCCCAGCAGCTGTAAGACTTTATAACCATCACTGCTCCCAACAAAAACCACAATAGCCTACACAATGTAGGATAATATATAATATACTGTAAATAGTCCGGCCTGTTAAGGTTCAACACACAGGCACATCATGTACATTGTATATAGTGTTATTATTAGTAGTATTAAGGTTAATATTGTTTGTTGATTTTATATATATTCTTTTCTTAATAGTGTGAATTATTATATCTTTATTTATATTTATAATAACTGCGGCTGCTGTTACACCCAAATTTCCCCTCTGTGGGACAATAAAGGCTGTTTCTTCTTCTTCTTCTTTCTTCTTCTATGACTATCTTCTGATGGTTGTTTCCAGCAGAATAACGCAGAATGTAACAAAGTTGAAATGATCTCAAACTGAGTCCTTGAACATGACGATGAGTTCTCTGCGCTCAGACGGCCTCCACAGTCACCAGATCTCCGACAGAGCGCCTTTGGGACATGGTGAAACGGGAGATTCGCATCATGGATGTGCAGCCGACAAATCTGCAGCACCTGTGTGACGCAGTCATGTCAGCGTGGACCAAAATCTCTGAGGAATCTTTCCAGCACCTTGGAAGATATTGCAATCAACACAGCTGAAATAAAAGATTAAGTTTAAACACGGGTGTACGCTGTCAGGTAAGCCCACAGTGATCTTTAAAAATGATCTTTCAGAAAGTTTTAGTACGGTTCCTGAGCTGTTAAATGTTCCTCAACGAGCCTTCAAAGTGCCCCAGAACCCTCTCTTGATTTCACCAGAGTAGATATGATGTGCGACTCAACTTCAAAATGTTTCCTGTGATGCCACCTCTTCATCTCCAGGAGTTACTTAGGACAGACCCGTGTTTGAACCTCATCTATCAGCACTGACAGACATTAGTCAAAGTCCTGCCATTGTAGCCTGTGGATATTATTCTTACTTAGAACCAAAGTTGCAGAGATGTTTGCCAGTATGGCTCATACCTCGAGTATGATACTGTAATACTTTATACTGAGAGCTGGACCTCTTCCAGGTGTTGAGACATACAGTTCCTGGGAAGGTATATCAAACTCCTTCACATACTGGCAGGAGTTACTCATGTCACCATTTCATTACTCACTTTCTTTAGGCTGCAGTCAAAAAAGGGAAGGTGTGAAGGAAACGTTATAAGGAGTTAGAAAAAGAGAAGCTCAGTGCTGAAAGAGTGACGCGCCACTAAACTGCTTCATAATGTGACAGCAGATCTGCTCTGCAGAAGCTACAAAGTCCTGAGGACGGACCACAAAAAAATCCCCTTGTTACCAAGATTATAATTTTTAATAAAAAAAAAGAAATCACGAATCCATTTCACCTGCTCTGCTGATGACAGGTGTACCTAATAAAGTGTCCGGGTATATCACCTTCAACAAGCTGCCACTGACGTTTCCAGTCAGAAGGTTTTGGCACGAACAGTGTGATGGTCTCATCTCCTTTCCTTCCATGAAGGATGCTGCAGTGCATCCTCTGCTAAACACGCTGAGGCTCATTTCAGTGACGTGAAGTTTCACGGGTCTCCACAGAGAAAATTTCTTCAGCCAGTCAGAAATTTTTAGTCATCAGTGCTTCATTTCCAGCACTGGTTTGTTTGGAACTGCACTGAATTACTAAGCAACCGAAACAGCCTCACGTATGTGAAGACTGCAGGAGGAAAAGCAAATTTGCTGAAACACGCTGTTCATTACAGTCACAGCTTGCTGTCTTTTAACAGTCTCAAAGTTTTTCCTGCTTTGTTGATCATAATTAGTCACCTTGTTTGGAGCTGTGCAGTTCTTGTTGGTGTTGTATCACAGAAATGACCTCCAGCGGGCTCCTCGTGTGCATGTTTATGACCAAGAGAGAGGCTCCGTGAGGGTGGGTGGAGGGCCTGACATCCTTTAATGGAACCCGTGCTCACAGCCCAGCGTCGTGCAGCTCGACTGGCATTCACCTGAAAGTACCAGAGCTGGCAGGGCCGCTCTCCTCGCGGATGAGATCAGGTTCACCCTGAGCACATGTGACAGATGTGAAAGAGCCTGGAGACGCTGTGGTGAATGTTATGTTCCCTGCAACGTTATCCAGCGTGACCAGTTTGGCAGTGGGAGGCACATCTTTGGAGGGAAACACAGAACTCCACTTGTTAGCCAGTGATATCCTGAGTGATGTTCCTCAGAACCACGGCCACACCTTACATTGGTTCAGTTTGCAGCTAAAATTAAATAAAGTGAAGCTAAGTGAAGGGGAACACTGTCAGGCAGGCCCACACTGAACTACATTAGTCACAACCCTGCACATGAAGCCTGTGCATAATCAGGTGCTTCCAAATAATAGCAATAATAATAGCTTCAATAATAGCAATAATAGCTCCCCCACTCCACCTGTTACTTGAAGACATGGAGTAGTTACAGCTGAGGTGTGTCAGAAATGTCCCAGGACTGAGTGTGCTGTGTTCACTGTGAGTGGGGGAGGGTTTGGCGGGTGGTGTCACCGTGTGATGTAATATCCAGGGGGCATGTACCTGTCATCTCAGCTCTCCGTAGACATAGAATTTTTTAAAAACATGCTTTTGAATAGAAAGCCTCTGCAGCAAGTGTATGGAGATGAGATGATGTCACACTTGTGTGTTTTTGAGTGGTACAAGAGCTTCAAAGAGGGATGCGAAGACGTGGAAGACCCCAGGAGTGGACGGCCTTCAACAAGCAGGACTGAATCCAACGTTGAGCGCGCCAGGCAGACAGTGCGTGGGGATCGTGGGGGCCCTTCAGTGATAATCCTCCAGACACTGTCCAGGTTCAGACCCAGCTCATTTGTGATCAGTCAAAGAGTCAGAGCCCCACGCACCCTCGACATGCTCAGCGTTGGACTCAGTCCTGCTTGTTAAAGGCCATCCACTCCTGGGATTGTCTTTCACCTCCCTCTTTGAACCTCTTGAACCACTCAAAAACATTTGAACATGACATAGTCTCATCTGCATAAACACTTGCTGCAGCATTCCTAGTTCTTCTAATGGAGTTTTCCCCAACCGGACCAGAAATTTACGGTTGGTTTGTTCCTCATTGCTGAATGATCTGAAACAGAGGGCTGCTATTCAAAAGCATGTTAAAAAAAATTAAATGGCTGCGGAGAGCTGAGATGAAAAGTATATGCTCCCTGGATATTACTTCACACGGTGGCGCAACCTGCCAATCCCTCCCCCTCCCGCGCTCACAGCGAACAGAGCACACTCCGTCCTGACAAACCTCGTGCGTCGGAACCGGTGTCGCTCCTATCTCTACCAGGAAAGGGACATTTATCCCATGCCAACGTTTAGTGAGCGTCATTCTCACTACATCAGGTGTTAGGCACACCTTTCATCACCTGTCAGGATTTCATCAGTCACCAAAGATGACCGCCTGAACATGATTGTGTTTGTCAACACGGTGGTGGGGTAACAGTGTGGCAGAAAGTTTCTTTGCACCTGCTAAACACCACCTACTGCTGCCAACTACAGTACCAGTCAAAAGTTTGGACAGCGTGTCCAAACATCTGACTGGTACCGTGTGTCAGTCCCTTTACAATCACAGTGTACCCATCTTCTCATGGCAGCTTCCAGCAGGATATCTGTTCACTTTTCGCCAGGGCACGAGGCCTTTACCTGACACAAGCCCAAAGGGGATTTGTTTCTCTGGTGGGAACTGAACCAGCAAACTCTCGCTTGGCAAGTGAATGTATAAACCTCTCCACTGCGGAACCTGCTCCAAGCAGGATATCAAAAAGCTCAGATCATCTCAACCTGAACACAACAGTGAGTTCACTGTACTCAAATGGCCTCCACAGTCACCAGATCTCAGTCCAGCAGAGCACCTTTACCTGTTACCTTTATTCTGGTGCCAAACTTGAGTTATTTCTCCTGTATTAGGCAATAATCTTTAATATTTAAATGTATTATGTTTAAAGAGCTCTAATGTGTCATTGCAGTTTTTAGTTTAGCTTTAGCTAACAATAATAATCTTGGTGAACCAAAGTGTTTTCCTGCAGCCCCCTGGTGGTCCATGGGGTTACTGCAGGTAGTGCACAAGAAGTCATTCACAATAAATAACAATTTAAATAATACATTTTCAGTGTTTTAATTCAGTTTAATATTGCCTTTGAATATTTCCATTTAATGAATTGAAACCGTGGGATTAAAAACAACATCATTCTTTAGTTTCTGACCTATTTTTAATCCTAAACTCATTTTGGATCTCATCACTGTGACAGGAAAGAGCTGAAGTAGAGAAGTGGGTTATCGGGTGACAGAAGTAAAACTGCTAATGGAAAATCAACATCAATGAGCTCATTTTCAGTAGATCAAAGGGGAACTTACATTACATGAAACAGTCCAGAGATGACACCAAATTAACTGTAAAGATTGTGGGACAAATTTAAGGAAAAGTCATCATGAAGTAGCAGGTCACCATGCTCCCAGTCATGGTGACCTGCTACTTTGCCAGTTCTCAGTAACACTACCTTCCAGGTGCACCTGCCAACCATCAGGATCCACTGCCAACAAGACACCCCCAGAGGTCCTATGTTTATGCCACACCAAACCAGGAAAATGCCCCCCACCTCCCCCACAGTGTATGATTCGAGGGCCGGCCTTTCCTTTAATTCAATCCTTCCTCTTAAAGCAGATAGAAAACATATTAAAAACAAGCTGATGCTCAAGTTTCAAGCTGCGGTCAAGTTGCAAGTTGCAGAAAACATTTGCTCTGGTTTCTTGTCCCACTCATTTGGCTCCAAAAGTGAGTTAACCCCCAAAGAGTCCCGTGTTAAGGTGTTCAACTTTACAGCAGAAATAAACATCCTCACAGCATCAACGTCTCCATCACGTTTGTGCCTTTTCGAGTATTTTTAATGAAGAAATTTCAACAGCAATAGATAAAACGCAATATTTAGTTAGTATATGTGTAGATCTTCAGAAAGCCTTTGACACACTTGATCATATAATATTCATATAATATTATTAGATAAATTGTACAAATATGGAATCAGAGAAGTGGCACATGAATGGGCTAGAAGTTATTTGAAGGATAGAAAACAGTTTGTAGAAGTTAATAATAGAAAATCCGCTGTATACAATAATAGTTGTGGAGTACCAAAAGGATCGGTCCTTGGACCCATACTTTTCCTTATGTATATGAATGATATTACTATGGTTTCAAAATTTCTAAAGGGTATTTTATTTGCAGATGATACAACTTTATTTCATTCAGGAGAAAATATTAAACAAGTCTTGAATGTGGTTGGACACGAATTTATAAAAATTAAAAGAACTATTGAACTATTGGTAAAATGAAGTTTATGATATTTTGCAATAGTAAAAAAAAGTATTGATGCTCAATTATATGTTGAAGGAGTTGAAATACAAAAAACTGTTAGAATTATAAATGGAAGTGGATATAGAGACCATACAAATCCAATATTTATACAACTAAATTTATTGAAATTTAATTAATTGATAGAATACAATATTTAAAAATGTATGTACAAAGTGCATAAAGATTTATTACTGATCAATATTCAACAGAGATTTGTTAAAACAGAAAGTAAATATAATTTAAAAGGAACTGAGATTTTTAAAAACCAAGGTTTAGAACAATGACAACAGAAAGATGTATTTCAGTTAAAGGTGTCAATTTATGGAACAAACTTGACAGTGAGACAAAGTAATCTAAATCTATTTTTATATTTAAAAGAAAACTGAAAATTATTATGATGAAGTGATATGGTATTGAATAAGTTGATGTTTTATATTTTTTGTTGTGCATATTGTAATTGTGTGTACTTGAAATATGCCAGTAACAGTCTTCCAAGCTGAATAGCTAAAAAATGTTTTTGTATGTGTGTGAATGAGGGGCAGATTTATACTTCTTTCTACTCCTTTTCTTTCATGATTTTTCTTTCTTTTTTAAAGTTCTTATAAGAATTATTTATATGTTGATTGAATGAAAAAAAAAAAGAAAATGAAATGAAATAATGTAATTACCTCACAAATAATGCCATGAGCTGCACACCATCTGAGAGGTTTGTACTTCAGAAAATAATACTTAATCAGTGTGTTAGTACCAGTTAGCTGGTGTCTGTGTCTGTGTGTGGCATCCAGACAATTTATGGATGCAGCTTGGTAATCAAGCTAGCATAAGCTAATACACGAACACTCCACCCAGTTGTCCAAATGTGGTCACTTCTGGCTAAACAAAACAAAAAAATAAATAAACCCCTGACATTGCAAAGGCTAAAATGCTAATGTTGAGGCCTCAAAATGCAGCCAAAACAAATAGTGGCCATGTCCATCTTTTAAATACAGGCTATGACAAAATACTGAAATGATGAAACTGTGCACCACGTTCTTAATGTTCTAACTAATATGGATCCAGGGTCTGTATCTTTCAGTTCATGCGTGGTGTGGGGGTACGGCTCAGTCTGTTCTTCTTAGTTTTTTATGGTATTAGTGCCAAATTAGGGCAAAATAAACAAGAGAGAACATCACGGTCCACGGAGACTCCTGCCTGACTCATCCTACCTCACCTCACCTCTGCCTCTCTGCGCTCATACATGTCCTGCAATACCTCCTCACATACTTCTCTGCCACTCACGAAGTACCACAGGTCCTCGCTCCGCACGCTGCCGTGTGCACGTTCACCACAGACATTTCCACCCTTAACGCAAAATCTCACCATTCCTACCCAACACCACCTCATCGCCTCTGTTCCCTTCACCTGCATGTCCACGGATTATCCCTGCTCTGTTTATCTTCCTCTACACCATGGCAGAACACTTTGAATCCACCTCCTGGCTTTGCTCCCTTCTACCTGGTCTCCTGCACACACCATACATCCACCTTCCTTCTCCCCATCATGTCAGCCAGCTCTCTCCCTTTACCATTAACAGTCCCTACTCTCACCTCCACGCTCCTGCTATTCCTTCTCTCTCGCTGCCTTCTAACACCCCTTCCCCCTCTCCTCTTCCTTTGTCTTCAGCCAACAGTAGCACAGCTTCCACCGGCACCCTGTTGGCCAACAGCACCGGAGGCGGTCGTTGTTAACCCGAGCCCGGACCGATCCGGTATGGGAATCTCACTGATGATGAGCTGCATGTTTGATTTGGTCTGATCTAAAATGGCTCTTTTCATAGTTAAAGTCCCCAACGCCTGTTCTACCAGAAGGTTTGATATCATGTCTTAACCAATGAGCAACATTTTGACACAGAATAATTTTTCCACAGCAGTTATCTTTTTAGTATTTAAAATGTAGTTAATGAATTCAGTTTTTAATATTTTCGTTTATAGTATATGACCTACGTTGGTGAATTGTGAGTTACCGCCCCAGTCCAGCTTCTTGCTGCAGGTTTAGTGTGGACAGGTTTAGGTACAGTGACAGAACGTTCAGTCTTCATGCCTGGTGGGGTCCGGGATGTCCTCTTCTGGAACGTGCATTCTGAAAAGAGACTCCCCCGGGAACAGGCAGAGTGATGGCTCAAAAGGAGGAGGGGGGGAAGGGAGGGGGGGGGGGGGGTTGGGGGATTAGAGGAGGTGAGAAAAGGGGAAGGAAAAAGCAAGGGCAACGGAGGAAGAAGAGAACAGGAGAGAGAGAGAGAGAGAGAGAGAGAGAGAGGTAAGGAAGGAGGTTTATGAAGAGGGAGAAAGTGAAAGAGAAGGTGAGGGGGAGGAGGAGAGAGAAGAAAGGAAAGATGGGGGGAGGCAGAGAGTGATAGAGAGGGAACGAGAGCGGCCAGGAGAAGGAGAGAAGGAGAGAGGGCAAAGCGGGAGGACAGGGAAGAGGAGAGAGAAGGGAGAGGAAAGTCATGACTGGGAGAGAGAGCGAGAGGGGTAGAGATGGAGAGGGAGGGGTTGAGGTAAGGGGGCGTGGTATCGTATGTGACGTCACCAGTGCGGCCGCGTCTCCTTTTAAAGCCGTTGGTGCCTGACAGACGGGCAGACTTTAAATACCGACTCCAACGGGATATCTGTCAGCTCAGAAGACCAGGGCGCACTCACCTCGGTCCGGACGTGCGCTTCTTCTTCCTCCTCCTCCTCCTCGGATGGAGCTGCTGCTGCAATTCCTCCACAGTCTGCACCGCCGCCGGGACTGAAGTCGTGCGCTGTTCTGGTTCTTTTTTAATTTTATTATTATTATTATTTTAGGGGTATAATAGGACTCATTTCGGTCCCGCCGTCCTCTCCGTCTTCCAGCAGGCCGCCGTCTCCTCCGTGACTCTCTGTTCCCATGCGATTCTTCAGACTCACATTCAAGTGTTTCGTGGATTGTTTTTGAAGGTCGCTGTCCGATTGTCGGTGTAATTCCCTTTCTTTTTTTTTTCTCTTCAATTTCTTATTATTTCATTTTCAAGTTAAATCCCCTCAATTCGAGAAAAAAAACCCTTTTTTATTATTGGACTTTCTGAATTTGTTTCCTCTTTTTTTTTTTTACATGATTAAATCGTCTGGAAACAGCTGGAGTCATAAATAAAACAACAGACTCCGGATCCTCCGGCTTCACAGAAGAAGAATCAAATTTCTTCGTGTTGCTAGTGAGAAAGTGTGAGAGCGGGGCAGAGGATAAAGGTCTGGTTCTGCTCCTGCTCCTGACCTTCTGGCTCTGGTGACTGGTCTTTAGCTGGGAGCTGACTGGTTTGGTGGGACTCTGAGAGGAGGTGAGCACAAGGTGTGGAAGACTGAGACTTTGGGAGAAAAACCTTCAAAATAAAGGCACTCTGAGGCGGACTGAGCAGACTGAGGTTTTACTAGTTTTATGTGGGACCTGACTGGTTGTTTGGACTTCTAAAAGGAGAAAAACCTGCCAAATTAAAGGGAGAAGACCTCAGTCTTTTTGACTGGTATCTGACTGGTTTATAGGGGTGATAAACTGATTTTTAAGGATTAAAATTTGCAGGAATTAAAACGCTCCAAAGTGGGAACCACAGCTGACTGTTCCTACTGGTCTGACTGGTAATCTGAGTGGGAACTGTGGGAGAACACCTGAACAGAAATAAGAGACACTGCAGACACAACTTGCAGGAATTAAAGGGAATACAGAGGCTGAACATATCGGAACCACTTCCGTACTGGTTCCTGTTCTGTGAATGATGGAAAAGCAGGCTCTTCCAGCCTCCTCCTGCTCTCTGGTTCTCCTGGAGGAGACCAAGAAGAACCCTATCACCCTCTCTAATGGGGGCAGCGATAGCAGTTATGCCCCTGCGGCCACTAATGGCAGCCTCGTCCCGGGGACAGGCGGATTGGTGGGCACTTCTTGTGTCGGACAGGACAAAAAAGGTGGCATGGTCAATGGGGTGGGGCCTGGTTACCAGGAACGGGAAACCTGGACGCGACAGATGGACTTCATCATGTCCTGCGTGGGCTTTGCTGTAGGACTCGGAAACGTCTGGAGGTTCCCCTACCTGTGCTACAAGAACGGAGGAGGTGAGGCACAGCACACTCACACACACCTGGAGGGGGAAAGTGCACATCCTGACTTTACCAAATGATTTTTGTATGATACCTGCTGGACAGCCAATCAGTGGTTGTGATCCCATCCCGGAGAGCTTTGCTATCAGTGCAGGCAAATGGAGCGGGGTGTTTGTGCCGGAGGTACAGAGAATCACTTTGCCACTCACACCAGACATACTCTGGGCATTAAAAACATACGTGCTGCAGACATGAAACATATTTCCCATTGAAAAAAATTAGTCTTAACTGACTGCAACAAAACAAAAAAAAAAGAGAGAGAGAGAGAGAATATATGTCAAAGATCTGCCCGAGCTGCCTCACAGAATCCTGCTGCAGATGCTGGGAAATTAGGATTGGTGGGAGGGGATCTTTTCACTATGGAAATACGGTGACACTCGCTTGCATAGGTGAAAGAAAAAAAAAGAGAGGCTGATTCAGTCTGTCAGCCTCCGTGTTTGTTTTGATGCCAGAGAGCATCCAGAACCGTCTTTAATCGTCCTTGCAGGTCGTTGTAGGTTTCAGTTGGTCTTCAGGTGAGTCCAGGACAGAACAGGACACTTGGTATAACCGTGGATCAGTGCTCAGCCATTTTTAAAATATATATTTCCTCCAAAAGATTCAGAACTTTTTTTTTCATGACAGTCAAACTGGATTCTTTTAGTGAATTTGTAGCAACTTTTTAGAGACTGTTTCTCATAAGTCATAAAGCAAATTGGCAGATGGAAAAGAGGTGGAGCTTAATGTGAAGGGGCGTGGCTTATTTTAGGGAAGAGTTTGGACCCAGTCCTTCTTCAGAGATATGATTGGCTTCATGTGTTCGGATGGTGGCAGCAATGTGTTATTGATCAGAGTGACAGCAGCAGGTTCAGCTGATCAGCTTCCATCACAGTTACCCTCTTACACTGTGTGTGTGTGTGTGTGTGTGTGTGTGTGTGTGTGTGTGTGTGTGTGTGTGTGTGTGTTTGTGTGTGTAGGAAACTCAGCACCATGTGCACAGCAGGCACAGAGAGAGGTACTGTTACTGTACTTGATGCCCTTTACCATATAGAATATGTGTGTGTGTGTGTGTTTGTCTCTCCAGTTAACTGAGTTTTATTGGCTCACAGCCTGATACTCCTGCATGTTGGTGCAGAGTACAGTGTAAACGTGAGACTGTGCACGGACGCCTGCGCTCCCATTGCCGCCTTCTGAGCGGTTAAATAGCAGTTGCTTCTACTTTGATTTTAAGGGGGCTCTGTGAAATTTAGGTAAGGCACATTCAAAGGCATTTTGATTCAGAAAGGTCACTTGGGGGTCACACAAGTGAAAGAGAGGAGCTGCCACCACAGAGGAAACAAAATTACGGAAACACATGGATAAACTCAGGAACTCCCAAAGCTCACGCCTGGTGGTGGTTACATGGAAGGAAAGGTACAGCGCACACTTGTCCGTCTCCGGCCTGTTCACTCAGACAGATCACAACAGCTTTCCTGAACTCACAGTCTTAAAAGGGTGTCCTGCCCCTGTCCCCAAAACCAGCAATCCTGTAGCAATTTGAGGTAAATACCAAAAAAGCATAAACTCCAGAGTGACCCACGGCCAAAATAACAGGTAAAACCAGATATTCCAAAGAAGTGATACCTAGACCCCACGAAAAATGAAGCGAAAAAAAAGACGGGTACCCATATTCATAAAGTATAAAAAAACAGACAAACCAACTAATCCTACATATCCACATCTGCCAATGAGGCACCGGTAAGGTTGGCAGAGAAGAGAAGGTTTGCTCCACCCAGAAATACACTTAATCCACTTAAACATAGCAAATGAACATGTACCTCGAAATAAATGGAGTATTTTGGATATCGCAGAAAAGGAGGAAAGTCAGATACTGACTGGGAAAGCTGGCCATAGACTCAGGCTTCCTCCCTTTTTAGGGGGCAGCAGTAGCAGGTCAGACTATGGAAATGAAATGGGAAGGTCAGGAGTTAGCTGGTTAGCAGCTGATGAAGCTGAAGCTGATGTAACCAGGAAGTGAAGATTTGGATTTTAAGAATTTCTTTTGTGAGAGGGCCGGCAGGATTAATCAGCATGCTGTTTAGATGACGGGAGAAAGTACACCGGAACATCCAAACTCCACACTGGAGTGTTTTTGGAGCCCATATGAACCCAGTAATATCCACCATTAACAGCCGACGGGAACAAAATAACAGCACCATATACTCAGAACAGTTTCCGACACTTTTCTGCATCCGCTCTCCTCGTTTGTTGAGTTTGGTTGAATCACGCAGGAACTATAAGCTCCATTTCTGACCGTCACTCGCAGATTTCACTAAAGTTGAAATACTTTCAGCCAATGCTGACGCGTAGCCGCCGTCCTCTTTCACAGGCTGTCTGTAACTGCCAGACTTTCCATCACGTTTGGTCTAAACGCACCGTTTTCGCTGACTTGCATTCAGGGTGCGAAATCAGCACTTTATGCACATGATGCACCTGTGAGACTGTTTGCATCAGCTGGTCACACGATTGCTGTTGAATTCCAATCAGAACCTCTAAACCCTTATTTTTTTAAAACTGCATTTTGATTGATCTGATGGTTGTTTAGTTTCTAAAATAAATTATTATAAAAATGTTTTTTTTGAAGGTAACATGGCTGTGTATGTTCACAGTGATCAGTCATGGTGGTTAAATGAGCAGTATTTAACATTAACATGTTAAATACCTGGTGTTTTTGCTTTCAAATAGATTTATAAATTGATTTAAATAAATAATTAATTACCAGGCATTTACTTACTTACTTACTTGCTTTTTTTGGGGCTTGCTGGACAGATGTGATTTTAGGCGTCTACTTTTTGAGAGAAGAGGGGGTGTCAGCGGGTGGATTAATTACCCCTGTTTTGTACTTTCAAAAATGAACTTTCGCAGCAGAAAAAGAGTTGGCTCCTCTCACCTGAAAAGGTCTCGTTCTCACAGTCGGCCAGTCTCAGCCGGACGGAGAGGAGGAGAGACGGGAAAGGTCTGAATGTTCACAGAGGTGAGGAAGAAGAGGAGGAGGAGGTCAGACTTAAATCACAGAGACTGAAGAGAAAAGGTTCAGTTCTCACATTACAGACTGTCGCCATGTGACTCGGCAAAGGTCACTCGCTTCACACCTGATTTATCAATCTGAGGCTGAAGCCGGAGTTCAAGCATCGTCCCGTTTTTCAGCCTCGCTCTTTGTGTTTGCCTTCAAGAAACAAACATGTCTGAACAAGTAATGGAAGCCGCAGGGTTCAACAGAAGACTGTAAAAGTTGTGTAATGATTAAAAAAAAACACCTCGTAAAACATCTCGGAGTGAGTTAGGTTAATTAGTAACGTGGTTGTTAATGAAAAATAAAAAGCATTTCAGAGACGCTTATCTTTAAAGTGGACCTGTTAGTTTTTCATTTCCAGCTCCTTTGTAAAAATTCTTACTGCAGGAGTAGCTTTGTATGACTCAATGTTTAAAATAATCCTTCTGTGTCTTACACTGGGCCTCGGTGCCATGCCTGTTTTAGCTCCTCTCACTTTAAGCTAACTTCCTTTCTTCTGACCTTTGTAATAAGAAAAGGACAGAAAATAAGGAACAATAGTTTGAACGAAGAAGAAAAAGGGAAGACACCCTAATTCAATTCAGTTTTATTCATAAAGCACCAAATCACAACAAGCAGTCGCCTCACAGGGCCTTATATTATAAGGTAAAGACCCTACAAAAAAAAGACTTCCTCCCCACATTTAGTGTGCTGGGAATCATGTTACATTGTTTGTGTGAACCTGGTGGCTTTGCATCGTTTTCCATATTTGATCTTGAGCTTCTGAGTTTGCTGATTGTTGTAACGTGTATGTAAATCACCGGACGTAAACATGCTGCACACAAGCTTCATGACGTTTGGTCTGAGCGCACCGCTCCGGTGTTTAGTCGCTGACTTGCATTTAGGATGTGAAATCAGCACTTTGTGCACAGGATGCACCTCTCAGCCTTCCCATCAGGTGGTCACATGATCAGTGTTGATGCTGAATTACAACCAGAATCTCTCAGATCTCTTTAAAATACATTTTGATTGCTCTGATTTGAATTTGTTCTTTTTTTGAAAAAAAAGCTTTTTTACATTGACTTTCACAATCAGCTGTTTAATCTCTAAAATAAATTTTTTTTGAAGGGTTTCTATTGTTTGTATGAACCTGGTGGCCTTGCAGGGTTTTGCATAGTTGAGCTCGAACTGATGAGTCACTGCTTGTTCTAAATCACATGTAAGGTTTTGTGCCAGTGATAGTTTTTAAATGTGTGGAGCTCTCCTCTCTTTTATTTTGATATGTTGGTCACTTTATTCCTCTGTTAATCTTTAACAGGGGCAGCACGGTGGCGTGGTGGTTAGCGTCACAGCAAGAAGGTCCTAGGTTCGAATCCATGGCCCGAGCCTTTCTGTGTGGCGTTTGCATGTTCTCCTTGTGTCTGCATAGATTTTCTCCAGTTTCCTCCCACAGTCCAAAGACATGCAGTTACTTTGGTTAGGTTAACTGGTGATTCTCAGTTGCCCACAGGTGTGAATAGTTGTCTGTCTCTCTGTGTTAGCCCTGCGACAAGTTGGCAACCTATGCAGGGTGTACCCTGCCTCTTGCCCTATGACAGCTGGGATAGGCCCCCCCGCGACCCTGAAAAGGCTAAGCGGAAGAGGATGGATGGACGGATAGATGATCTTTAACAGTACCTGGTTAAATTATTTATGCGGCTTTATAGTTGATGATAGTTTTATCAATTTTTTTCTGCTTTATTCTTCTAAAGGAAGTACTGAGAAAGGTTAAATGTTCATAACTGATCTTGTCCAGATGGGATTTACTGTTGTGTTGGATGCAAGCACTCGATAATATAATCAACAAAATAAACCGATATTTTAATGTACTTTATTTTGTAGATTCCAGCTGTTCTTTCATTTGTTACTGCTTGTTCTGAGAGTGTAACCCAGGTTTTTGTAGGTACAATTTACAGGTGACCCCTAAACGTGTTACCTGCAGGTAAACACAAAGTTACTGCTTTGAAAAGCTAAAGCTAAAAAGATGCACTCATTGATTTTGTGCCTGTGCAAAATCACTCATCCAAAGTACATGAATGATTGCCACAGCAAATAAATACAACTAAATATTTCCAGATATCTTTGAGATTAATGTGAGAACATCAGATGGATAAAACTTTGTAAAAGATCTGTTTTACCAACTTTTATTTCTTTAACACTGCTTCAAAAGGTTGTTGAAGGATAAGACTGTTGATTTTAAGGTTAGTTAGGGTTAGGTCAGTTTCAGGTAAGGGTTATACACTTAGTTATGACGGTTAAACCTGGAGGTTAAGAGGCTTGGGAAAGCATTAAGCCCAATTTATAGTACTCTTTTGAATGCCTGCAGATCCCATACTGCGGTGGCTGATGTTCTCTCTGCCAGCATGACAGGACACATGTTGGACTTGGAGCTGATGAGCTTTGTACAGAAGTTAGTTTTACTGGAATGCAGAAAGGAGAAAAACCGATCGGCGTGGCTGTGAAAACTAGGAAAAAAAACAACATTCGTTTGCACTGGTAGAATTTGGGCTTTTGTATTAGCATAAATTAGCATGCAAGAGAATTATACAATTACTGCCAATTACATTTTAAGGAGGTGTTAAGCAGGATTCAAAGTGCCACATTTGTGTCCGTTTGCACAGGCATTTGGCTACACAGAGACAAGGATCCTGGGTGTGTAACCTTTGCAGACGCACTTGTGTGCAGTCTTTCCGAAAATGAACAGCATGTAGCCCAACAGGGATAATGCCAGAAGGTTGAAGAGTGGACCCGCAAAGTTTACCACCTAGCGGGAGAAGCATGAAAAAACATCCCAGATTGAAATGTAGCACAAGAAGCCCACAGACCAGATGTTCCACCACTGGCGATGCCACTCCACTTTCCCTGGACATAATCCACGCACCTGACATGAAAAAAAGTAAGAGATGCTGTTTTCATGACTGTTTCACATTTTGTCATGAGACTGGGCTGGACCAACGCACAGCTGTGTGCTAATTAATATACTGTGATTACACCACAGATTGCTACCAAACAGACTCGTCACAGCTGTTCAGGTTTGGGTCGTTGTGACTTCTCCTTAACGCTTCTTGAAAGTGCACGAAAGGCTACGGCGTAGATTTAACACAGTACTGTGAATCAAGCAGTGATGTCAGCAAATGTCTTCATAAAGGTGGCAAAGCAAACATGCTTAGGTGTGTATGTGGAGCAGGCAGCAGTCGCATTAAGCAACTTTTAGCCACAATATTAAAAAAAAACGCTCATCCAAACGACCTTAAATTTGGTACAGAGCTCACTCCAGTCCTCAGAGATAAAACTGCAGAGTTTGGACCGGATGAACAGCCGTTAAATAAGGTAACCCCCCCAAAACTGCAATTTCTTCAATCATTAGTAAGGTATAGTACAAATATTTTACTGACCTACTTTTTACTTTTATCTGAGTAAATGTTTACACAAATCTGTTTTACATTCTTCCTTTCAGACATCCTCCCCACATTCCCTCTGTCCCTCTATCCTTTCCTGTCCTTTCTGTCTTCGTTCTACAATAAATCTGAGTCACTTAGATTTATTATCCTGCAGTGTGTTTTTGTGCTGCAGTCACCCTACCAAGGACACACACACACACACACGCATACATGCACACGCATACACGCACACGATATCATTCTCTGCTTCAGTGATTATAAAATGACCTGCAGCTCAGTTTCATCTTCACAGATCAGTTCTGTCCTTCAGATCAGTGCGCTACTCTGTGTGTGTGTGTGTGTGTGTGTGTGTGTGTGTGTGTGTGTGTGTGTGTGTGTGTGTGTGTGTGTGTGTTCTTCTGTCTTTGTGGGGACCGGCTGTGGTTTTATACATTCCCAGCAAGGACATTTTGTCCAGTCCGCTCTTTGTGAACTTGGGTTTTAGGTGCATGAGAAGTGGTTCGTTTCAGGCGTCAGTTTGGCGATAAATAGTTTGGCTGTCAAATTTCCTCTCTGTAATTCTTTCTGTAGAATTGAAAGGTTTAGGAAGAGGGTACCACGACCCTTGAGAGGATTCTGAGTGCCTAAGGACCAAAGGTCAGTGAAAATTGACTGGGGGTCCTTGAATGGTAGCACTGGGATGTTTCAGAGGATGAATGACTTGCAGCTTCCATAGATCACTGAGGAAGGTAGCAGAGAGATGTCCTAGTGTTTCAGTTTTGTAATTTTAAAGGACATTGAGAAGCTGGCAGCAGTTATTACAGCTACATTGCAGAATAGTTTGCAGATAACCTGGAGAGGTCATTGGGAATGGATTTCTTGATGGTTTTCCAAGAGTGCTATTGATACTTGTAAGTTTCTGTAAGTCTCATAAATTGTTCCAGGTTTTAACAAAAGGGTTCTAATAAGAAGGTTACCTTCTGGTTCTTTTGTGGGTTCTGGTGGTTTGTTAAGGACCTACAGCAGTCCTAGAGGGGAGAGTATATTTAATTCCTGTTGAGAAAGTCGTTGAGGACAATGGAGGAGGCTGCAGAGTCCCTGGAAGAGAATCCATGGATCTTTATAGGATTGCAAGGATCCTGGAAATGTTTCAGGGATCACAGAGAGGTGCTTATATATATTTATGGGTCCTAATTTGCTTTTGAGGTTTTTTGAGAGGTCCATGGTGACGGCTGAAAGTATAAATAAAAGCAAAATTAGATGATTTGCTGATCGTTTAAAGACAACATCCAATGCTGAAACAGGCCCTGGGCTAATAAACAAGCAAACCAAATAGCCTACACAATGTAGGATAATATATAATATACTGTAAATAGTCCGGCCTGTTAAGGTTCAACACACAGGCACATCATGTACATTGTATATAATATTATTATTAGTAGTATTAAGGTTAATATTGTTTGTTGATTTTATATATATTCTTTTCTTAATAGTGTGAATTATTATATCTTTATTTATATTTATAATAACTGCGGCTGCTGTTACACCCAAATTTCCCCTCTGTGGGACAATAAAGGCTGTTTCTTCTTCTTCTTCTTCTTCTTCTTAAATAAGTAAATATTTAAAAATATAAATAAATAAGTAATTTTCTAAATGAAACAACATCATCTGTTTTTCTACTATTTTCAGTTACAGATTCAGGCTTTTCATGATTTGGAAATCGTTGCTTTCTGTTTGATCTACATTTTAATCAGCTTCTCAGCTCGTTTGGAAACAGGGTCGTTAATTTATTTTTTTGAGCATTCTCCCAGTTACTGCAGTATTGATCAGTTCTGTAGTCAAGCGGTCTGATCGATCTGATCGCAAGCGATTTTTCATGCTCTGCCTCGTGTCTCTATGGTAACGATCCTTTGGTCAGGGTCAGGGTTGAAAGTCAGTGATGGATATAGTTTGTGTGTGTGTCTGTGTGTGTCTGTGTGTGTGTGTGTGTGCGCGTCCGTGCGTGTGTGTGCGTCCGTGCGTGTGCGTTTTCCTGCCAAATGTGACATCATCATCCCTCTCACCACGTGGGCCTCAGATTAACAGGAGTGGCCTGTAATCTTTTAATCCTGTTGACAGAGCTTGCTGCTCCTCCTCTCCTCTTATTTCCTCATCTGTGGTCTTGTTTCCTCTTTCCTCATTACTTTCCCTTTCTCCTTGTTTCCTACCCTCTATTTTCATTTCCTTTCTCCTTGTTTTCTCTCCCATCTTCTTGTTTCATCCATCCATCCATCCATCCATCCATCCATCCATCCATCCATCTTCTTGTTTCCTGTTGCTTAATCTAGTTTTATTTTTTTTTCCCTGTTATGGATAATTCTGCTTGTTGAGTACTCAGGTTGGCTTTGAAGTGACTGAAGATGGCCTTGAGATCACTGGAGTTTCAGAAGTCCGGAAACATGTTTCAGGAAGTTCCAAGTGTCCTGAAAGAAGCATCAAATTTTCCTTCAGGATGTTCCAAAGATTGAAAGTGGTCTTGATGGTCCCTGAAAAAGTTCCAGATGTATTTAAAGAGATCCATAAGTCACTTCCATCACTGATGAGGACTAATTTAGGTTTTATTGAGCTGATATAAACCTTGATTAGATACAGAAGCTTTTAGTATTTCATAATTACTTACATTAGTAAGGCAGACTGTGTTCTGTACAGTGTGGGTTTTTTTAGGCCTTCACCTGGTTCTTTGAGTCATGTTTGGCACAGGTGAGCTGATCGTTCTCTCCGCTCAGGTAATGTGGGCCAGCAGATCTACAGCCAGGCGAAGCTAATTTCAGCCGAGCTGAAGTTAGATCTGGCAGCTAGTGTTTGTGTGATGTCACTGAGGCTGGCAGGTAGACAGAAACCTGTTATCTCACTATGTGTGCATGTATAGTTTCACTCAATCAGAGTGACAGATGAGTCAATTAGCTGAAGGTTTGTAGGTTTGATATCAGCTTTGAAGAATTCTCAGCTGAATAATTGTATTTGGGACTCTGTATGCCACAGATTCCAAGGACTGTACCTCAGTTTACGATTCTCATTCTCCTCTAGTTTAACCTCCAAACATGAAATCTATAATGATAAAAAAAATTTCATAAAACAGTTTTCCCAGAAAGTTTTCAGAATGCTTCCATCAATGAACCAAATCTCCAGCACTCATTTTTCACTGGAATCTTTCCTGTGTGTCAGAAGCTTAAAAAAACCCAACACTGCTCATAAACTGAATCAGGTTCAGTCATTTCATGTTAAAGATCTAAGAAGATATCTCTTATTAAAATTAAAATTATGCACTGCAGTGTCTGTGGAAATCTAATGTTTATCACTTCTTGTTAATTATGGTAAATATTTTTATTGATTTTGTAATTGCAGTTTCTGAAATCATGTGAATCTATGCTTATCTACTATATTATTTTAGCCCGCTGTAGTCACTCTTGGCTCTCCTTTGTAATGATCATTATTTAACTGGCAGATATAATATCTGTATTCACTGACCTTTTATCAGTGAGTTGGCAGATTGAACAGCAGTTCAAAGATTTGTTTTAATGAGGCTGTTTTTAGATTATACCTAAACTACTTCCACGCACGAAGCTGACGAGGCATTGTCCAGAGTTACCTTTTCTCATATGTAGCAGATAACAGGACTGCAATTGGACATCACACTGACTTTTTAATGGGGAACTCTTAAACTGAAGACCATTTATTGTTTGATATGAGTGCACATGCACCTTTGCTAGGTAATGCCTCAAAGTTCAAGGCTACAGTTAGGATGTGAAAATTCCTCTCTGGAGCCATGCAAGCGTCCTGTGAGGCAGAGATAATATTGTTATTTGCAAGGCTACAAATTCTTCATTGGAGCACTACCAATCTCCAAAACAACAAAGGAAGCTTGTTTAAATGTTCATCTACAAGTTTAGCATTTGGGCTGATAGCTACAGTATAATAATATATAATAATAATATAATAGTGCATTAATGTCATGACCTGGTTTTCTCTCAGGTGTGTCTGTGAACAGAGTATCATCCTGGAGAGTGCATGTGGAGAGATATGAATTGGAAGTTATCAGGGCAACAATGAATCTCCTGCTCTGTCATTAGCCCTGTTATCAGGCTACCAGTCCCTCAGCACGTCAGTACTTAGCCCACTGACTTACCTCAGATTAACCAGCTTAACTAGCTAACTGCAGCGCTGCAGCTTAGCAAGCTAACTGCAGCTGTTTCTGCCTTACTTTCAGCTCTGAAACGACCACGTGTGGGACACGTTAGGTGATGCTAGTCAGGACAGGGCGATGTTCTGCCTGACTCTTTTCACGTGGACCTTACATGGACCTTCTGTTGGTGTCAGTCCTGTCCTGATTTATTCAGTTTAAGCTTTGATTCTATATCCTTTTTATTCTAAATTGAAAACCAAAGGCAGTTTCAGCATTAACCCCATCATACAGTCACTACTAAGACCCTACTTCTGCTCTAATTTTAAATTCCCCCAATTAATGCTTAATATAATGTTTATATA
Organism: Archocentrus centrarchus; assembly: GCF_007364275.1. Lineage (NCBI taxonomy): Eukaryota > Metazoa > Chordata > Actinopteri > Cichliformes > Cichlidae > Archocentrus > Archocentrus centrarchus. Next base: position 4,603,298 of record NC_044352.1, on the reverse strand, counting down.
ATCATCTCAGAATCTTGGTAATTGGTTTTAAAGACCATTTAGCAGAAGTGTGCTACTAGTATGTATTTGTTTTTAAACACATAACATGTCATTGCCATGTAATATGGCAATAAGATACTCATTTTATACATTTCTATACATTTGATGTGTGTCCATGGGTAGCAACAGCTACATCTATGTGTCTGCTGTGGGCCATTGTCAGTTTGGCTCAAAGTTGTTATACATTGTGGGTCTTTATGCCAAGATAAAGTAAGATTCTATGATGTTGTCGGTGTGCCAAAGGTAAGACTCCAGAATGGTATTGTAGGTCGAAGGCAGGGTCAAAGGCAATGCTGCTGAATTTCATCAGTAGCCGAGCACCGATTGTGAAATCTACCATTGCTGATGCTATTAGTCTTTAAAATAGCCTGAGTTTGCTGAAATGCTGAAATATCATCAAGGGAGTGGCTCTGGGCGCTGTGGTTACACTTCAAGTTAGCGTAGCATAGTTGTGACTAAATATTTATTCTCAGTAACTGCCAGTTTAGTTAACTAAATGATCTGACTGTGCTAACATTATATTTACACGTGGCAAAATTAACCCAGCTTACTGTGATCAGGTTTTCTCTGAAGCAGCTTTAACTGAAAATCAGAGCCTTCATACAGGATGATTTAATGTAGGACTGCTGTGAGAGACTGACTTTAATTTAGTGAGCTGTACCTAATAAACTGACTGGCTGAGTTCATGAATTCTTCCAATTGAGCTTACTCAAAAAGCTTTTTAGATTTGATCTGCCGGCATATCTTCTGTAAACTGTAAATTTGTCCTTAAATATTATTATGTTGTCAAAATGTTTCATATTTTTTTATATTTATTTTTCATATTTATTTAATATTTTGGTGCTGTCAAAAGCCTGGAACTCTCCACTAATTTAAATGCAGCATGTTATTAGGCACCATTTAATACAGAGTTAGAGTGGTGTGTTTCAGTGCAGCTGACTGTGATGAGGCTGTAGTACTCTGTAATCCCATCAACACTGAGTTACTGATGAGCTAACAGCATTACACCACTTAGCTCTGAGTCTCTCTGAGTGTGTGTGTGTGTGTGTGTGAGTGTGAGTGTGTGTGTGTGTGTGTGAGTGTGAGTGTGAGGGGAATCTTTACTGAGCTGCCAGCATAGCTGACTCTCCCCTTCCTCCATCTTTTTCTCTCTCTCGTTGCAGTCGTGACTCACCAGCAGCTTGTGTGCTTTTATGCTAAGCTAAAATTGGCTAACACAACAGAGCAGTGTTTAAGTATGAGCAGCGGCAGGCCTATGTCGCGTCACCAGAGCTTGCGTCATCGGTTAGGCTGGCGTCATTCAACCTGCCGTGTGTCTCATCAGCAGCAGCTGCGATGCGATGTGAGCTGCATATGTAGCAACCTTATCCAGAGAGCTGGGGGTGTGCACCTGTTTGTCTGTCATCGTGAGGACCAGTGTTGGCTGTAGATATTATGAGGACCTTTGTGAACACTGTGGACTGAAACACATCATCAGGCATCACAAGCCTTTTTGGGCAGTGGTGAATATTTGTGGGTAGTGGGGAAATTTTGTTGATGTAGTTTTGGATATTGTGAGGACATTCTTAGTGTTTCTTTTCATTCTCCTCTTTTTACTCTGTTTATACCCCACTCTGTATTTAATCATTAATTGTTATTAATCTCTGGCTCTCTTCCACAGCATGTCTTTTCTCTCCCCTCAGCCCCATCCAGTCACAGCAGATGACCCCCCCTCCCTGAGCCTGGTTCTGCTGGAGGTTTCTTCCTGTTAAAAGGGAGTTTTTCCTTCCCACTGTTGCTAAATGTTTGCTCATAGGGGGGTTGTTTTGACTGTTGGGTTTTCTCTGTAATTATTGATTGATGAAAAATGAAGGGTAGCATTAGGTTTAGGTCCTGCTGCTATTGCATGACTTCTTCTAGTTAGAAGTTTCAGGTTCTCTTTGATTTCATTCAACAAATTAAGCTGTGGTAGTCAATGTGTAAAACAGTAAATGAACATGGCCGAGTATTTTCTTTCCTTTCTACCCCACGCTCTCTGCTCGTGGCGGCTCCTTCTCCTGGCAGAAACTATTACATGCATGTCAAGCACAAATAGTGTTTTCAGCTCAAATAAGTGTCCAATTAGCAGTAAATTGACTACTGAAAGATGTAGTAATTTACAGTAGGTTATTTGTTTAAAGATTTTCACCAAATGTTTTGTCTGAAGGGAAAACTCGTACAAATAAATGTTCAACAGCCATCGCTTTTCACTGTAGGTCTTTTCACTCAGCACAACAATGGTCAAAACATGATCGCTATTTAAATCTTCATTCTTTTATCTTTGGCAGCATCACCCTGTTCTGGGACCTCTCCACCCTTCAATGCACAAACTGCTATAGGTACAAGGTATCAGTGACAGACATGATATTGATTACATCAGATACAACACAACAGTAAGAGCTGGGGTTAAGGTGGGTTGAAAAGAAGCTTGCAGCTATGCAGCATCTGGCTAAATCAGATTAAATAGCATGTTCTATGTGAGAGATTCAATATTATGTGTAGAAATTTATCAACTGAGCCATCAGCTATTTTAATTTGTTAAAGAATACAGAAATCAAAATAAGCAAAGAAGTCCTTTGTACTGCAGTAAAAACAATGTGTTTAAACCAGAAAACTGCCCACTTCAGCTGCCGTTTCTCCATCTTAAAGATACCTTTTTGAAATCTAAGTTTTTCTCCAGCTTTTTCCTCTTGGTCATTAACTTTGCTTTCATTTTCTTACCTATTACCTTTTACTTAATCAGCATGCTGCCCACTCCTTGCCATTGAATGACACACTGGACACCATCATGGGAACATACAGTACACATACACACTTATACTTCTATCATTGCGAGGACCCTAGCTTACACAGTGCAATGCTCGGACATGAACCCTGAATCTGGTTTTCATCATTTCATTACTGTAAAACAAGGTCTGGCCCCTCAAACAGCTCAACAACATACAGAAAATTAGAAGAGTGTTTAATGGTTTGTGTTTGTGGTTTCATTAATTTTTTTATGTGGGAATTAAAGGAAAAAGTCAATGTTGTGCCATCAGTATATGACTGTGGGAGAAAGCATCTACAGTGGTTTTAAACATAGTAAAATAATGCTGAACTGTTCCTTTAACAGGGTAGTTATGCTATGATGATAGTGGACATTTCCTTGTATGAGAGCTGAGAGCGTACTGGCAGTTGCTGTTATGTAACTCCTGGCATGCAGCCTCCCCCCGCTCTGCCTGCTGCTCTCTCTCACCCTCCCAGTGTCATGCCAGTTTGATTCCATTCATACCAGTTTCTGGTGGCACTGTGACCCAGTTACCCCTTGTTGTTTGTGTGTGTGTGTGTGTGTGCGTGTGTGTGTGCGCGTGCCTTCCATCACACCAATTAAAATGCCAGTGGAAGAGAGAGAGGGGCGGCATAATTGTTCCTTCATGTTTCTCAGAGTTGAGAATGAAGGAAAATGTATTCATTCATTCACTGATTGTTTTATGAGAGCCAACATTCATAATTCATCATTGCCAAAGCATTAAAAGTTAATTATAATGTGCACAGTTACATGTTACATTTCATTCAGTCATATTTAAAACAAGATCTGGAAAGTCATTTCTGCCAAAAAAAAAGGAACTGCACTATTTTTGGAGTTAGGACTGGGGGGGGGGGGGGTGAACAAAGCCTGAACTTCATAATAATCACCGGGTATACATGCTGTAAGAAAAACCCTGATTTTGAAGATTTTCTTTCTTTGTTTGGAGTTTGGTTTGAGGTCATCTCTCAGTGCAGATGTCTGAACATCCTTGAACGTGTCGTCACAGATGATTCTGTCTCCCACAGGTGTGTTCCTGATCCCTTACCTGCTGATCGTGTTCGTTGGAGGAATCCCCATCTTCTTCCTGGAGATCTCTCTCGGTCAGTTCATGAAGGCGGGCAGCATCAACGTCTGGAACATCGCGCCGCTGTTTAAAGGTGCAGTACGCCACAAAGTGTGTATTAACATAGATCAAACTTTTTCACACAAATGGAGCAACGGGCTGTTTTATATAAAATCAGCTGAGATGAAGGAGATCAGCTGAAACGTTTGAAAACCACGATGTCTGTTGTAGATAAAGGACACAGTACAGGTGCAGTCATGGCCAAAGGTTTTGGCAGTGGCACCAAATTTGTGTTTTATACTTTCCTGCTTCAGTCTTTAATTATTTTGTTACATGTTTTTATGATGTAGTGAATAACAATCACAAGTTTCAGAAACTCATTTATGTAACCTGAAGCTAAAAATCATTCCCCGTGTTTTGTATGCTGAATTTTTTTCTGAAGAAATATTCTGATTTCCTGTGAACCCTGTTTTTTAAACCACCCCACTGAAAAAATCCTGAAAATGTCCCTGAAGAGAAAGATGTTATTCCATGAACTGTGTGGTTCAAATGCATTACCAACATCAGAAGAATGTTTCAGTCCCTCGTGTATGAAACCTACAGTCAGGCTTTACATTCAGTCCAAAGGTATTTAAGAGGAAACTATAATGAATTCAAATAAATCCATGTCATCAGATTTAAGCCAACAGAAGTGGTGTTGACTGAAACTCTCAGATATAAATCCATTTTATTAGGTGAGTCTGTGAACACACATTCAGCTTTCTTTGGAGGTTTATCTGAAGGTGATAATTTGAGTACTGTCGTACGTGTCTCCACACTCGCCAAAGTCATAAATCCACGCTGTGCATTTATGACTTTGGAGGAGATTAAATGCTTTTTTCCTTTAAATTAAACCTAACCCTAACCCTCACAATGTGACTGTGTAAGCATATTTATGTCCCCACATCATGAGTACTACCTACACTAAACACAGACACAGTAATAAATGCACCTCTTTTGTGCCGCCTGATAACTTTTTTGATAGCTTTACACACTGCTCATATCAGAGGGCTGATCTTTACCACATGACTCTTTACCACATGACTCTTTATGGCTCTATCAGTAGTTTACTACACAGGCCTCCCTTTGAACCTTTAGTGCCATTTCGATAGAGCTCCGCCTTCACATTCATTCAGTCTGATACAGTTACAGGGAGCAACACCAACAGTCAACACCAACTGGTCATTCATCTGTTATGAGAGTCTCAGCAGGAATGCAGCTAAATATGGACCGTTCAGAGGGAACATGTTTGAGGAGGAGGAGGATGCATGTCGCAGAGTAAAAAAAAATTTGCCAGTAGATCAGTGCAGTCAGGCAAACAATTGCTTAATTAAAATATCTATTTATTTAATACTTTATTTGCATAGAACAAGTGCAGAATAAATGCTGACAAACATACACAAGACCTGATGTACAGACAAAGCTGATTTCTAACACCAGTCCCATGAAAATACATGAAAATGAGGTGCTGTTTAAAATCAGCACTGGAAAATACAAGGCTCTACCTAAAATACAATAACTCAATGCATGAATTCATGTACACAAATGATAGCTGACATGTGTTAGGCCTGTGCAAACATAAATGAAAATACAGTATATACTGTAAGTCAAAACAAGCTTGAAACTATATTTGGTATGACTGCATTTATTATTCAGCACATCCTGAACTCTTTTAGGAAGGCTTTCTTACAATTTCTTTAAGTAGTCTAAAGGAATATGAAAATTAGTCAGTCTATCACAGGCTCGAAACAATATTTCCTCAAAACATTGCACAGTTTTTAGTAATTTTAGTAGAAATGGCAAAAGTGTTACTGTTGTTTATCTGGTCAGGTGTTGTCGTCACACATAGACTGTTCAAAGTGCAGTTTAGGCAGTCTGGATTTTACTGGTGCACATAAACTCATAAATGTTTTGATCCACTTTACAAGCAGAAGGTTGAACCCATCGACCTCTGAATGAAGCCAAAATCTTTATGAAACAGTCATTTGCTGTGCAATTAAAATCAAATGTACAAGAATGAAAAGAATAAAAATGTTTTGTTTTATGCTCTATCCATACTTTAGACCAGCAGTCTTTGTGTGTGTGTGAAAATACTCATTACAAATACTACTGTAATTAATGCTCCTACAGTAGTTGAAGTAAAAGCAAGTACAGCTAATAGATCCACAAACAGAAAATGCAGCGCCTTCATTAAATGTCAAATGTGTTCATGTGCTTATTTCTATGTTGCTGCGCTGTAAAATCCTAATATAAAAGAGAAAATAATTTTTTTATAAATAACAGTTCAACATCATAACAAACATCGAACTTGTTTGTTATGATGTTGATCACGCACACTACTGTGTGCATGCAGTAACATGCACACTACTGTGTGCATGTTACTGCATGCACACAGTAGTGTGCGTGATCTCAGGGCCCTGCAGCCAGTCAGAAAAGATGCAAATAAAGAAAAAAAATCATTGATGCATTGAACAGAAGAATCAACCGAAACACATCTGTGAAGATCTGTTGCTGTGATCCACATTAAACTTGTTAGATTAACCAAGAGAAAGTGAGAGAGCATCAGGACACCTCATACCAGCCCCAAAAAAAGAAACAGTTAAATGGAAACTAGACTGAAATTTAGACTTTAATGGCACCAATTTGAGAAAAATATAATCAAAAGGCTTTAATGAGCTTATGAGGTGTTGCTTTAATTTCTTTCCATTAATCCGGCTCCCGAGAACGTCTGTATGTCAGTATTAACATGTTATTTTACTCTTCCTTAACTCTGTCCCAGAGACCTGCTGTGACACTGTATTCTCATCCTGCTCAGGTCTGGGTTATGCCTCCATGGTGATTGTGTTTTTCTGTAACACCTACTACATCATGGTGCTGGCCTGGGGCTTCTACTACCTGATCAAGTCCTTTACCGCTACACTCCCGTGGTCCACGTGCAACAATGAATGGAACACGCCCAGCTGCATCGAGATCTTCCATCACCAGGACTGCAAAAACGCCAGCTTCGCCAACATCACCATCGGCAACAGCAACATGACCTGCGCCGATCTGGCTGACGTACGGTCGCCCATCATCGAGTTCTGGGAGTGAGTCGTTCTCTGGTTGGGTTCTGGTTCTGTGGGTCGTGTTGGTTTGGGGTTGTGTTGAGTCGGGTCAGGCCGGGGAATGTTGGGTTAGTTTTCTTTGCGATGTGATCGACAGGTTGGGCTTTTATCAGGGATTTTATCTTCACTGCATCTGGATTTCCCAAGACAGTCAACAAATGATGTCGTCATTGTGACAAAGACTTTAAATCTGATAATCCACAATTTTTTACTGGATACAGATTATACCAAGAAGTCGTTTTAGAACTTTAAAGAGCTTATATATAAAATACAATATTTATTGAAGTATTAGTGAGGTGTTTGAATGACTGAATGCAGCTGGGAGCCACAGACAAAGCAGGGAGGTAATAATGGAATTAGAGGTGCACCGACACATTGTTGGTGTGAATCTGATGACAAGAGAAAATGACACCAGACTTCTCCTGTAATTATAGGTGAGAATAAGGCGTCCATAGATGTGATGTGCACCTTGTGAAGTTTGAAGCTTTAAAGCTGCAGTTCCTGTAGTGGCCACTAGAGCTGTTTTCACCTCTTCATTCATGATGAAGGCTTACACACGCTCTTGTTCATTATTACAGGACATGTTTGTAGTGAGGCTGTGTTGTCCTGGCAGATTATTAACACAACAGAGCAGTTAATGAGGTGAATATTTGTCATGTGACTGAGCTCAGTTTCGAGTCGGTCAGCAGCTCAGTGTCTCTGAGGAACGAGGTGGTGATGATGTTAAAAGACTGAGGAGAAATGTGTCTGAACTATTTGATATTTTATATTTCAAGCCTGTAAACACATGTTGGATAAAGTGTTGCCACTCTCAATCAAATAATGTGCAGCACCGGCAGCTGAATTAAACAAGATGCATAATAGAATTCAAAGCTGTCTGAGCTCTCACAGGGACTCCTTTTTATATATATGTGTGTGTGTGTGTGTGTGTGTGTGTGTGTGTGTGTGTGTGTGTGTGTGTGTGTGTCAGAAAATATGGCCCCTTTAATCTTTGGCTTTTTTAACAGCTGCACGATGTTTTCAGTTTTCAGACAGCTGTTTTTGTTACCCGATGAAGCTGCAGATCTGCTCTCTGACTCTGACACTGGACTCTTTGAAATCTTCTCTCTGTGCAGGAACAAAGTGTTGAACATCTCGTCTGGTCTGGATGTACCGGGAAAGATGAACTGGGAGCTCATTTTGTGTCTGATGGCTGTCTGGGTTCTGGTTTACTTCTGCGTCTGGAAGGGAGTCAAATCCACCGGGAAGGTAAATCTTTTTTTAATTTAATTATCGCAGGCAATAATTGGTGGCGTCCCAACCTGTATCTGGCACTGTGTGTCACCTTCTCTGTGGTTAATATTATCAACTGCAGACCAGATGACAATATCTGTGTGTGAATGAGTGTGTATTGAGATTAGCATAATGAAATAAAACCAGCTAAACTAAAATTAATTGAAACTATAGTGTACTCACAAAATAAACTAAACTGGAGTAAAAACAGGAAACCTCTTTATTTTACTCTTTGTTAGTTTTGTCAGCCTGGAAAAGTTAATACAATTAGGAATAAACAGACCAGATAGATGCTAAAAATGTGTTGCGGTGTAACCTTGAAGTGACTGAGGGGGTTCTGCTGTGACATTTTTAATGATAAAATTTTTCCTACCGTATATACTTATACGATACCTAATGCCGAAGTAATGGAGCCGAGTTGGATTTGCTTGAAAATGTTAATTAATCACAGTAGAACATTTTCGAATATCTGTCAGTCGGGTTGTTCTGTTGGTGTTGTTCCTGGGGGTTGTTGACCAAGTGAGTCGTCACATGAGCCAATATGTAAAACAAGGTGTGGGTCTTTACCTTCACTGGGGGCAAAGGTGTGAAACCTTTGTAAAACATCACCCCGCCATCATGTGAGCTGTTGAGGTCACATGAGGAAGCTCAGGACTCACTGTAGGTGGCTGATAGTTGGTGTCCTAAGCCACCACCTCTGTTCATTGCTGGTCCTTCACAGTGGGCATAGATGGCGTCCTTTGCTCCTCTCTTATACCATCTTCTCAGTCCTAAATGAAAGTTAAATGAAAATGTGTTTGCAGTATAAAAAAATCTGTATGTAATTTTGCTCCCTGCAGGTCAAACTGACCTAAGTTAAAACCTCTTTACCAGATGACAGATGAGTATCAGGAAGGCTGATTCCTTTTTCAGCCAGCAGTCACCCAAAAATATGGGACTGTTCCTTTAAAACTACAGCCTTCAGATGAGAGCTGTGAGTCAGCGCGCGCGTGTGTGTGTTTCATCGGTTTGTGATGACGACATTGTACACACTGCCTTCAGTTTGCAGGCTAAGTGTTGCTATGACAACTCTGGTGGAGGTGGGGGGGCGGGGGTGTGGGGGTGTGTGAGGTGGCAGCATGTGATTCGTTGTCTGGTAGGAGGACAGCTGACTGCAGTGGGACGTGACTGAGAGCCACTCGGAGAGCGAATGCCCCGTTTACTGTACTGTAGGAAAACTCCACTCTGGAACAAGCTGGGACACAAAAGCCGTCCTGGAATTTGACCCAGATCTGCGGCGCGGGAGCACGACGCGCTCTCTGCATCTCTGATAATTTAGTTATGAAATAATACAAACTTTATTTATATGGCCCCTTTTTAAAAACAGAGTTAAGTAGGACATTAGGCAGCCATGAAAGCTCAAAACTAAAACTACACAAAAATGTAAGACTGGAGAGGAAGCACAAGGAGAGATAAAGACAAACGAATGTGAAACTGTGCTGGTGTTGGTCACGCTCCCAACAACATATAAAGTTTTCTACATAAAGGAAAACTTCTAAACATGCACTAAAAGCTATAAAAAAAATTAAATCTCCACAGAGCTGCTATAAAACTATCCACAGAGGCCAAAACAGTTTTTTGTAGCAGCCTGTAAACATCTTTATTTCTTCTGTGAAGGTGATATTTTAACATCAGAGGAGGAACTGCAGTTTTGGTGGTTTCCATTTTTTTACTCTGGATTTCTCTCTTTATGTTCAGCACCACCAATGATGAAGAAACCAGAAGGGAAAAGGAGGAGGAATATATTAGGAATATTAGGAAAAAGGGGGGAAAAGTAACCAGTTTCCTAACTTATCCTTATCACAGTTCGGTGAATGTGCACAAAGTTTTGAACATGAGTCTGAAAGACTTCTCATAAATAAAAGTCCAGGTTTGGTCAGTTAAAACTGCATTTAACATTGATGTGAACAGCTGCCACATCCACATTTAAACAACAGCATCTCAGACTCGCTGACTCTAGAAGCAGGCAAACACAAATGAGGACAGAAGAGTGAGTCACGCCTGCATGTGTGTTGACTCAGCAGGGATAATATTAAATGAGAAAAGATGAGAATAAATATTTGAAAGCAATAGAGAGAGCCTGAGCGCCTGACTGCATTATATTCCAAACATTTCCACCACAGTCCGAGGCGTCAGTGGACCCCACGAATGCTCAGACAAAACCTTTACCCATGATAAATACTCATACATGATAAATACTCATACATGATAAATACTCATACATGACAAATACTCATACAAGCAAGTAAAGCAATTTTAACAGTAAAAATGAAACAGGATGATAAGATTCTATGAAAGTGAGGCTGCAAAGTTTAGAAATATATCAGCCGGTTGAATGAATGTTATCATCCCTGCATCACCAGTAGGCTGCCTCTTCCATAAACAGGAAGGCTTAGTGGGTTGTTATGGCAGCCTTGATGATGTGCTAAACAGGAATAATGGGGAAAGTGTTTCTACTTTAAAAGCACAACAAAATCAACCCAAACGGGCAGGAAAGGTGGCATAAAAAAAGTGACTTTTACCCAGGAAGCATCTTTGGCTGGGTGGTTACTGCATGTTTGAGCACCAAAACTATTTGGTTCAGGTTAAATTAGACCATTTTATAGCAGTGACCACACAAGCTCCAGCTTCAAGATAATGATAGAGATGACTCCAAGGAGACTACAACGAAATTTTATATGCACTTGACTAAAAAAAACACTGGCTTGCTTTCCATTGATTATTCAGCGGATGATGGGGTGTTTTTTGAAGTACGAGCACGGGTACAACAAATCACCTTCTATCTATCCGACTGATTACAACAGATTAGGGGCATTCAATGAGCTGATCATTTAGGAGTGTTTTGGAAAGAGATCCAAAGACAGTGGAAGTTTGCAGGAGGAGTTCTGTTATATACTCTTTTCAGGCCATCAGCATTTTCAGGTGCTGATTTAAAATTCTTGTGCAAGAACTCCAATTTAAGTTCTGAGCACCAAAGATTGAGTTTTTAATGCACATGAGTTAAAAGCAAGTGCTGAAGGTCTGTTCTGTAGTTCACAGTAATATGCAAACTGGCTCTATTCCAGTGAAATTAGGAGTTAACTGAAAACCAAAAGAGAGAACTTTATTCATCCTGAAGGGTTTTTATTGCTTGCATTCGATGTTAAGAAATAAAGACAAAAATTGTTGTTTTGAATTTGTTTCAGTTTTAATCCAGAAATGTTTCATTCCAGGTGATAATGTCAGCTGACCCTTTTTGACCCTGCTGCACTTGTAGAACAAAACCAGGTGAACCGTGCTCTCTGAAAACTGACTGGTGTGCAGTTAGGGAGCGTTAAAGTCACTGCTCCTTTTTGAATGGGAAATATGAACAACATATGAGCAAAGCAGAAGCACGTAAAACCACATTAACCTCTGACACACACATGAATAAACACACACACACCCTCTACAGTAACACTTCTTGTTCACAGGAACAGTTACTTCAGATAAATGGCTTTTTTTTGTTTTAGTGCTTTAGTTCAGATCAGGGTGTCACCAAAGAAATTATGACTCAATGGAAAACCACAGTTTCGTTTATAAGACTGTGCATGTTGCAGCAGAGATTAACGCACTGACCTGAATAGAAATGTATCCAGCAGCTTGTTTCTGTGTTTCTGCTTCCACATTTGATGCTGGTCAGCTGTGTTTTTACAGTGAGGTGAAGTGAATGTAGAAGATGTTCAGTGAAAGCTCTTTTTAAATTACCTGAATGTAGTCTACAAACAATCCACAGTCTGGATGCAGCAGGAAGTACTTGCTTTTTTTAATTTAAATAATCCCATCATCAGTTTTCTGCCACTGTCTGTTGCAGAGGTACCCAGACCTCCTCCAGCTCTTCTGGTGGGGGTCACAAGCTAGCTGAGACACAGAACGTCTCCAGCCTGACCTAGGAGTTCTAGTTGGGCATGTCCAAAACTCCTCATCTAGTAGGCATCTTTGTCAGATGCTGCACCCCCTCAGCTGGCATGGTCTAGAGGAGCAGCTGCTCTACTTTGAGCACCTCACGAATGATCTCTAAAGGTCCATTCACACAGAATGAGACGTGCAGTGATGTAGGAACCATAGACCACATGATGAGTGGGTGGGTCCCAAGCTAAGTTTTTCTCTACTTTGAGGTGGGCAGCTACCAGTGGGAGATGATGATACTGCTGATTCACATATGATGGGGTGGTAAATACACCAGGGGGTTACCTACAGAACTGGGACCTGGGATGTGCAAAGAGATGCACAAAGAACGATTCTCTTTATGCAAACGAGGCGAGCTCAGAGTGAGCTCAGACACTTTTCAGAGGAAGCTGGTTTTAAAATCCTCAGTCTTATTGCTTTTGTAATAAACCACAGTTCATGGCCATAATAATTCATTTCTTACATGGGATGAGAGGCAAATGGTAAATGGACTGGTTCTTATATAACACTTTTCTGCTCCACCTGAGCACTCAAAGCATTTTTGTAGAAGAAAGCCTGACTGTGTAAAAGTGAATTTTGTACCCGAAAACGTGAACATTACACAAAACCAAATCTAAAACTGTTTGTTTTGGGATACAGGATCACACCGGTTTGACCCAAATTTCAGAGCTCCATTCATGTGGTAATTTATACACGTACAGTATTGCTTAAATAAGAGTTTATGTGTATTTGTGTTTTTAGTCTCATGACAAGTCAAGCAGCGTTCACAGGCCTCTCAGTACCAACAGAAACATTTTCTGTTGTTGGTCTTCAGCAGGAGGCTGAAAGCTGAGCATCGGGTCAGAGCAGGGCGAGACAGCCTGAGACACAGAGGGGAAAAGAGAGAGAGTCTGTTCATTCATAGATCTGTGGCAAGATGTCTGCTCTTAAAGGGACCATTCATTTTAATTATTTTTAAAGACACATAGGTAATTAGGTGTAATATACACCTTTTTCATTGTAAATATTAATCTCATTGACAATGAGATTATCTGCAGAGCAGACAATAAAGATGAGCTGAGTTGTGACATCATCAAGTACTTGCCTAGTATCAAGGAAGTAGGCAAGTATGAACTTGACATATTTGATAATGAGAAATGCCCACAGTCCCTTCTGGCTCCAGAAAATTCAGATGGGCATAAAGCTAAAGTGGAGTCTTCAAAATGTGGAGCTCGCCAACCCATGGGTGATGCTGCAGTGGCTACATCCATGTTTTATACAGTCTGTGGTTACAAAGAATGGCCACCATGTTTGTTTAAAGCTGTTTCTCAGTTGCACCAGTGTCCTCAAGTGGCCTGTAGTCCATTAAATTACACTACTGTTGTGATCTAGTACTGGACCTTCACATCTTTGTGCTTTACCGCTCATATTCTTTGCTGTTACTTGATGCATCTTTAGGCATGTTGGCATCGGACTATTATGTGGATGTCTTCCTTTAAGAACCTCTAAAGATGACCCGTTACCAAACCAGCCTTCAAATTCTGGTCTTACTCGGGGTGCACATACAGAGATTTATTGATTTATTAGTAAGATAAAAATCAGGCGAAGACAATTAAAATAATTACAAATAAATATGCTAGAAAAGGCTGAATAAGCACAAGGTCATAAGGTCACGTGCAGGCTAATGGTTCAAAGTATGAATCTCTTGAGACATTTTGAACAGATGACTGAAATATTATTTGATGATTACCACACACACCGAACTGAACAACCTCAGCTTCACACTGAGTGCGTATTAACCTGAGAAGATGCTCTGCTGTGATTTGACTGAAACTCGACTCTAACTGGGACCAGACACTCTCCGTGGTGCTGAAATGCCACATTCCTCCGAGTGCGAGATCCGTCTCAGCAGGTCTCAGATCAGGTTCACTTTGGTTTCTTCTCGCGTGTTTTCATTACCCGATTCTCATGGATGGAGCTTTTTTCTTCATGACAAAAACCACCTGAAGTTTTTTTAGATTAGCAGAAAATAACTGATTTCCATTAAAAAACAGCAGCATTTGATCAAAGAAGAAGCTGAAGGACTCAGGTTCAGGGAAAATGGAAGAAGTCTTGTATGTTTTATGGTCGCATGTTTGTGTGTTTCAGATTGTGTACTTTACGGCGACCTTCCCCTACGTGGTTCTCATCATCCTGCTGGTCAGAGGAGTGACTCTCCCCGGAGCCTATGACGGCATCATGTACTACATCAAACCTGACTGGTCCAAACTGGAGGAGGCTCAGGTTAGTTCGCAGTTCTCAGGTGAGACCACAGGTTGGTCAGTGGGTTTGCCCGCTTTCTGACTCGTGGGATGTGTTATCAGGAAGGAGGAGCCAGGAACCCACTTCCTGTATGTAAATACAAATGGGTGTGCTGCAGTGCATTTGCCAGTGTGTGTTAAAACAGTAAGAGTGCGAGCCCATCCATCCCTGGGTCCCATCAAGAGGACAGAATAGGTTGTTTGTTCCTTACCCCATCTTTTCAAGCGCCATGGTTACGATCTCTGTGCTTCTATTGGTCAGTGTCACACTGAGAATCATCCAAACGTATTTGGACAGGCTGGTGTTTTTATTGGAACAGATTGACCTGCCTAAGATGCAGCACTGTTTGGCGTCAGTGATTGTCTTTGAAACATTTGCTGATCTGAGCATCAAACATCAAAGGAATGTGACCTTTGACCCCCACAGGTGTGGATAGACGCCGGCACTCAGATCTTCTTCTCCTACGCCATCGGCCTCGGCGCTCTGACTGCTTTGGGCAGCTACAACCGGTTTAACAACGACTGCTACAAGTATGACACACACACACACACACACACACACACACACACACACACACACACACACACACACACACACACACACACACACACACACACATTTCATCCCGTCCTTTGCTGTGTGTTTAAGTGCTGAACGTCTTGTTTCTTCTCGCCTTCCTCACAGAGACGCCTTCATCTTGGCTCTCATAAACAGCGGGACCAGCTTCTTCGCCGGTTTTGTCGTGTTTTCTATTCTTGGCTTCATGGCTGCAGAGCAGGGAGTCGACATATCGCAGGTCGCTGAATCAGGTAAAAACTCATCTCCCTCTGTTTTTGGAGTTCTTCCTCCCAAAAGCTAACTTGCATCGGATTGGCCAGCTTCAAGAAGCCTATAGAGGGGCAGCACTGAGGGCTGGTGAGCTGTACTGCCTTACTTGGTGGGCATGCAGTGCCTGCTATGATTATTTGAAACTTTAACCATGTTTAATATAAAATTTAACCTTAAAACATAGTATATGAAACATGAAATGGCCTCATAAGTGGTCACATGCTCAGCTTTGATAAATAATCACTGCTTCATGAACAATCATGATCCAGATTATGGGTCAGAGTTTAACTGCCAGAAATTCAAACAGAAAATGGAGGCAAAGACTCAGGTCACATGAGGTCAGCTGTGTGTGTGTGTCTGTGTGTGTGTGTGTGTGTGTGTGTGTGTGTGTGTGTGTGTGTGTGTGTGTGTGTGTGTGTGTATGCACCAGACTCCAGTCAACAGTGTGTGTATTAATAGCTGTGCAGCAGATGACGTGACATCACAGATCACACACCGTTATATTTAGCTTGTCCACAGAAGGCTGCAGCTCTGAGCGGCTGTTCAGATCAAAGCTTTTCATTGATACTTAATGAAAGCTTTATTTAACCTCAGAGCACATGTTTACAGCCAGGTAAGAATAGTCACATGACAGCTTTTTGGCTGTTCACACCTGGCCCGCTCAGTCCCCATATAAAGAGTGACAAAGCCCTCATGGAGAGGGGGTTATGATGAATATACAATATATGAAAATGGCTAAATGCAGGACTGAAACATTTTACTTATAATTGTTTTTCTTTTTAACTGCTTGCTTAGGTGTACCTATCCCTACAGTCCCCTGTTCTGTCCTTTTATTTAATATAAAATCTCATCAGATGCCATTTTTGAAGATTTCCAAACATGGCACATTCACGGCAGACACCTCCTTCTGCTATAACTACAATGGATGTGGGACTTGTTCCATCCATCCATCTTCTGGCCTCCTTCTCTCCAGCTGCCTCCTACAGCTCTTGGAGGGATACTGAGGTGTTCCTAGGCCATGTGAGAGACTCAGTCTGTCAGCATGTCCTTGATACTTAAACCTTTCCACTTGGGTCATCAATTTCTTCTCAATCTGGAATGGGCACTTCACCCTTTCTGGCTGAAAACCATGACCTCAGACTTGTAGGTGCTGATTTTCATCTTAATGTTGTTCAAGAACATCAGTGTTGCCGATTCACTGATTTATGGCTGTTATCTACTCTCTTATTTATCATTTTAATCAGGTGGAAGCAAAATGATCAATATTTTTTCACTCTGGAATGGTAATAAGAAAAAAGAGATTTAATGTATTTCAATATTTTCTTAAGTTTCTCTCATCCATAAAGTCCTAATTTCAAACATTGCCTTACCAGCCATGTGGGCCCATGAGGGAACATCCCATTAAAAGCATCTGTCTTATTGTATCTAGTTGCTATGATAGTAAAGTACAAGTTAAGATTAAATATACTTTATTCATCTCAAAAATTGTGAAACAGCCAAATATTAAAGATTCCCTTTAAGAATCCAACTAATAGCTTGATAAAATAAATGATAAATTCAATAAATTCAATGGGACATCATTCAAACCAATAAATATAATACGATAAAGTTACTCTATAGTGTAAAATAGTTCAATAAACCAAAACAAAACAGAAGAAAAATGCCTGTGTGTGTTCCTCTGTGTGACTAAAATGAAACATCTTGTACATCAGAGTGAAGTGTGCATCAATCAGTTACTCATTTCATATACTCTCAGGAATGATGTGTACAGGTGAGATTACGCGTGTGTGTGTGTGTGTGTGTGTGTGTGTAGATGAAACTGGCAGCAGTTGCTGCAGTATGAGGACATGAATCTTTTTATTTTAATCTTGCTGTAAAAAGAACAAAAGTAAATCCAATTTACTGAATCCCATCTGACATGTCTATACTGGTTTAAAGTATTAGCATCACTGTGTGTGTGTGTGTGTGTGTGTGTGTGTGTGTGTGTGTGTGTGTGTGTGTGTGTGTGTGTGTGTGTGTGCGCGCGCACGCACGCACAGTATTAACTGTCGGATTATTTAAGCTGGGCCTTTCACCTCGCGACATGTGACAGCTCTTGTATCTGTGTGGGGATGATGACATCTCCCCTGACCTGCCTCCCTCTTGCCGTAGCATGTGTATTACACCTCATCAGTCTGTAGTTGTAATAGTTGTTGTTTTCCTGAGGTATCACTCAGGTAGTGTAAGTCCACAGCTGGGATTCAAACCACAGTCTCCCATGTGAAAGGTGGCTTAGTGGTATCTTACCATTACACTCTGCAGCATAATGAAACTTTTTTAAAAAATCTAATTATTTATAGAAGAAATCTATAGACTCTATAGAAGAATATGATTTCATTAAAAATAAAAATAAATAAAATAACAGGCCTTTCTGTACCAGAGCTTATTAATTTCTGACTTATTTCAGATTTTTTTTTTTGTGAAATACTGAAATCCTTCAAATGAAAGTTTGAAAATAAAAAAATGGACTTTGTAACTCCATGTTCGAAGGGCACATGTTTATAGAAAATCTATTCATCTTTTCTTTAGAGTCAGAACATGTTTAAGCTGGTGGCAGTGCAGCTTCTTTGGTGTGCACTTGAATTCTGCACAATATGATACCATGTCATATACTCTATATACTTTTTCTGCCTCAACATGTATAAAATGTATGAGCCAAAACTTGCTGCTTATTAAGCAGCATATTGAGCCTCTGATGCATGTGTTTCAGGTCCAGGTCTGGCCTTCATTGCATATCCGAAGGCGGTCAGTCTGATGCCGGTGGCCCCACTGTGGGCTGCGCTCTTCTTCTTCATGCTGCTGCTGCTGGGACTAGACAGTCAGGTGACCAACATGTTCTGTATCATATCTTCAGTCAATCTCGCAAAGAACATTTCCTCAAGTTCTAAGTTTGAAGATATGTAAAATCATCAATGACTTAATGCAATTTGTATAAGATATAAGATATAACAGAGTAAAATAAAGTTAATATAGTAATTAAAAAATTATGAGCTGAGAGAATAAAACATGCCAACCAAAGTCTAAATAGTGTTCAGTCCTTGGAAGATGATCAAAATCTTCTGGGAGGTCGATAATATAAATATGGAATTTAATGTATTTCATGAGGATATGGGGTGAATGTTTAATAAGAGCAGTTGTCCTAATAAAGAGTCTTGGGGAACACCACAGGAGTGAAATTTGAACTGTATTTGAGTGTTTTACTTTTCCTGTGCTTTATTCCTCCACTTCTGTTCAATGAAGATAAAAACTGAAATTCAAGAATGTCTTTTTTTTTTTTTTTCTGCTATTTAACTTCTCGAGCCACTGTAACATGAATGAGGCTATGTCTTGTCTACAGTAAGTTTCACATCTTTGTGTTTTGCCAATGGACTCATTGTCTTTTTCCATGCTTGTCCCCCCAGTTTGTCGGGGTGGAGGGTTTTGTTACTGGAATTCTGGATCTGTTTCCTGGAAAGTATTATCATCGCTACAAAAGGGAGATTGCTGTGGCGATATGCTGTTTACTCTGCTTCATTATTGACCTCTCCATGGTGACACAGGTTTGATGAGCAGTCTTTTTCCTTATAAATTTAAATCTTAGATAATTTATGCCATTTAAAAACGGTCTCTGTTAATAGCTGGTAGTAACAAGAAGTGAAAACACAGAACTTGTGAAGGATCTTACAAGGAGAGAAACACACCAGCTGATGAATAAGTCTATGAAATCAACACTGTGCACTGAGTTGCTTCTCTCACTCTCTGCAGGGAGGGATGTACGTCTTCCAGTTGTTTGACTATTATTCGGCCAGTGGAATGACTCTGTTGTGGCAAGCATTCTGGGAATGCATAGTAGTTGCCTGGGTCTACGGTATGCAACACACACACACACACACACACACACACACACACACACACACACGGCATAGAGAGTCTGTTAGTGAGGTAACCAATCTCAGAATAGGTCTGGGAAAATCTGTGTCACATGATCTGACACATAAAGGTCAAAAGTAAGAAAAAAGTCATCCTATAGTATCTCACAGGAGTCATAAGAATGCATGCCCTGAAAAAATCAAACATTGCAGTATGAAAGAAAAAATTAGCAACAATGTGTCATGAAATATTAAATCATACTAGGCTATGTCACAGTGTAAATGTAACCATGGAAAATGTCCAGTGTTTTATGATGTGAGGGGAAAAATCTGCATCATTTTCCTGTATGTGCCTTGCTGATTAATGAACTGCAGGTGCTGACCGGTTCATGGATGATGTAGCTCGTATGATCGGCTACCGGCCCTTCCCCTGGATGAAGTGGTGCTGGTCTTTTATAACTCCATGTGTCTGCATGGTAAGACTGAACACCACGTTTCCTCAAGGCTTTACATCACAAATACTAGAAAATATTAGGAACAGAGACTGTATGCATACATTTTAATCATTATAGAGAAATTCAGAAAGATTTAGATTGTTAATACACTTAGTATTACTTTTTGTTGTCTCTTATGCAAGAAGCAGAATTAATTTTTGTCTATACCTGTTAATTTTAATTTATTTGTCAGCTCCACTCTGACAGCATAAAATTTTAATTAGTGTCAACACCACAGTCAGATCAGTGATCTGTGTCAATCTTCTTGTTTAATGCCCGCCTTTCCTCCTGTTTCCCCCTCCACAGGGTATCTTTCTGTTCCACATGGTGAACTATAAGCCCCTGACCTACAACAATGTGTACGTGTACCCGTGGTGGGGTGAGGTGATTGGCTGGTGCATGGCTCTGTCCTCCATGCTCTGCATTCCTGTCAGCCTTCTATACAAACTCTTTAGAGCCAAGGGAACCTTCAAAGAGGTAGGTACCAGCTCACCCAGGGCATACATGCTGAAACAAAGCCTTGAACAGGCACAACATTGATCTACTTCCTCTGCAAATGACTTCATATAAACTTCTGTTCAGGTGCAAAGTTCAGGTCATGATAAAAGTATAAGCCATTTTTCTCTCTCAGTAATGCTACAGGTTTGTGTTTCCCTTCTAAAATTTAAATGTAAAGAGGTAACCAAACCTCAGTCTGCCTGAAATGTGGTCTATATTAAGGTGTTATGTCACAGTAATGTATGTCCCGGTGCTTTTAGCTTGGTATGAAGGGCAGGACATGTGACTGGACTTACACTAATGCAAACGATCCCCCTTGAGTGATGGCAGAGCCCATTTCTAAGATATCACATCACACTGTCCCCTATATAGAGTCAGTTGTCGTAACCCACCTAAGAATAAGAACTCATGGCAACACAGGTGACCCTTTTTAAATTCTGGAAAATTTACCATGAATTTCTGATGTAATATACACGTAACATTACAGATCGATTTATCTGATTTGTCTTCCCCATACTTTTCCTTTATGGAGAAATGGGTCTGGTTTCTAAACCTGAAGCAACTCTGGCTAAGAAATTTTATTTTTGCGGCTAATCGGCCCCTACAGTTTTGCAGAGTAATTCACTTCTACAACACTGTCTTAGATACAAATAAATTGATATAAATGCACTATTGTTGCTAAATATTTGGAAATGACTACAGGTGAGGCTGAATGGGACAGTATCACAGACTGGCTTTTGGTTGTTGGACTGATGGGAACTATTGACTATCCTGTGGTTTATTGTATTCTTGCCCTTTGTTGATGTTTAGTTTAGATGTTGAAGTGTGTTTTCTAGCAAGTCTGCAAACATCAAGAACCTACACCTCTGCTAAAATGGACTAACTTGACTTGGTTAGCTGCTGCTAGGCCTCAGTCTCAAAGTCCTAAAAAGTGGTCAGTGGCACCTGTGCAACCACCAGTCACTAAAGACAAATATGTGTTCCCTGAGGTACTGGGTGTTGCTAGGGGAAATTGGTTGCAAAGAAGCATACGGTTCTACACAGAAAACCTCCTTGCAATTGCATTGATCACTAGCAGATTGCTGCAGTTGCCTTTAGTTGGCACGGAAGATGCCAACTTGTCTGCAAATACTCACTGAGCAGTAGTGAAACTGTGCAAATGCAAACTGAAAAAGGAGAGAGTTCATTTTCAAAGTAAAAGTTGCACCTTTTAAAATGTTTTAGTTGCAACGGTAAGATACTTTTACTTTGAAGGCAAATGTTCTCCAATTTGTGGTGCACTTTTTCAAGTTGTACTACCGCTCGGCAAGTAGTTGGTGAGTGTTTACAGACAAGTTGGCATCTTCCACACAAACTATGGGCAACTGCAGCAATCTGCTAGTGATCAAAGCAATTGCAAGGAGGTTTCAGGAGCATCATCGTCTTTTCGCCTTAAAATGCAGAGAATGCAGTTTAGCTGTAAGGGAATGTCATGTCATATTTAGGAGACAAGGTGGTATTGTAATGTAAAATAGTTACACAGTCAAGTCCAGGTCAGTATGTCTAATTTCTAAATAGGAGGAACAGTACACAATCAGTGAAACTCAACGAGCTCTCTGATTAGCTTAATGTTTGGACTAATGATTTGGAAGAATCGAGGTAAATCTTCCAGATCACATGACTTACAATCTGTGTGACCATGTTTCCTGGTGTGTTGCAGCGTTGGAACCACCTGACCACTCCGGTATGGGGGGCCCATCACTTAGAGTACATGGCCCCAGATATCAAGTCCCTGAGCTCCATGTCACCCAGCACTGATGACAACAAAGTCATCATCTTTGAGAGTGTTATGTAAGTGGGACTCCATCTCCATCCATCCATCCCGCCTCTGACCAGACAGCCGACAGCATCACGCTCAACCTTCAGCTTTACCTCCAACCGGTACGAAGGACTCAAAAAGCTTACAGCTCCTGTGATCTCTCGGTGGCGCTCTCACTTGGTGTTGGCTCTCATTGCGGAATCATATCACTTCCTGTTCCTATTCTCTCCCACTGTTGCCAAGTGCAACTCATAGGGGGTCGTTTTGACTGTTGGGTTTTCTCTGTAATCATTGTGGGGTCTTTACCTTGAGGCGACTCGTGATTTGGCGCTATATAAATAAAATTGAATTGAATTGAAAAGGACTCTCAAAGTGATCAATCTGATTCATGGACTCAGTGCTTTTCCTCTTTGATTAAGTGATTGATAGGTCTCCTTGAACCCATTGATCGGTTGGTCTTACATGTCACCAGGCTGACCAAAGCTGCTAGAGATTTTTTTTTCTATACCTGGAAAAGAGGAATGACGCAACTCCTTCAGGAAGCTTTTTCATAATTCCAACAACCACCAATGCTTTTTTTTTTAACATTGGAACCAGCAGATCTTTGAGTGCTCTGACTGTAACAGGCTGTAATTCCCCTTGTACTGAAGAAAGGAAAAAGTAAATACTCTCAATGAATGTGGATGAAATGCTGAATGTGGGTAATCCTAAAGTTTTCACTATATGTCAAATCTTGGAGAGATTTTCTTTGTCCCAAACCCAAAAAAAAAAAAAAAAAAGGGAAGAGCGTCTGCTGTCGAGGTAGAAGTCGGGGGATGGGTTTCCCCAATCATTGATGAGCAGTAGTATCAATGCAATTTTTTCTCTGAGTGGGTGGGTTGAACATGCAAACATTAACTAATAAACTCCCATTACACATACAATCATCTCACTCAGATTTTTATTTTAAGCTGCATTTTGGTGTAATTAGAGCTCGATGTATTGTGGTTAAATTTAAGATTCTGGCACCATACCAGGTGTAATGGCTGTTTATTCAGACAGACAGAGTTCTAGACAGACAGACTGACTGACTGACCCTCAGAAAATTAACAGAGGTCTTTTACTTCGTAACAGGATTTAAAAGTGACTGGAAACAGTCTGAGCTTCAGTCCTGCTGTCAAACATAAAAGGGGAAGAAAAGATCAACCAAGGAACAGAACTGTCGGTTCGTACATCGAGACGCTTTCAGGGACTCTGAAAGTTATTCATTTGCTTTTTATTTGGCTTTTAACTCAAAAAGAGTTTGCCAGCAGGACTGGGGAGTAAAAAGGCTACATTGTCCTGTTACGGCGCAACCAGCGGTTCAGGAAGCTGGACTGAGTTCAGAGAGTGTAACCTCAGACACCTCTTGGTGAGCACTTTAAGCGACACTTCAGTTGTTGAAGTCCTAAACCTCAAACTGCCGCCCTGATGTGTTTTCGGATACTTTGATATGTCTTCTGAAGCTAAATACTGTGAATCACCAGCTCTTACTACTGATCCCAGAACAGTCCTGACTCCTGAGCAGCGTCGTGCTTCTCTGACTGCTGACCTCTGATCTGTTTTCTGATTCGCTCAGGCAACAACAGATCTCATGTCAGAAGGAAAGGTCCAGAGCGAATTCAGTCACTGTTAGAATTAAAATCAACATTTTAAATGCTGTAAATCAACATCCAGAACGGTTCAAAATGTACAGTTTTTTCCCGAAAGCTTTCAACCCCAACCAGGGTGAAAACATTACAACTTTCCAGCTTCTTAGCTGGGTGTAAATGTTTCACATTACCAACAGATGACCCACAGACTCTTTAGACTGCCACTAAAAAGCTGGAAACTGCTCAGAAACTGGAGTGAAATCCTGCTGGATCTGACCTTTCGCCCCCTCCCTGTCCTGTATCTGACCTCTTTGTGAGGAGGTTCAGGCCTGCATGAGAATCAGGTCAGAGGTTGGGCTTCGTTCTGTGTCCCCCGGGTTGACTCAAGTGCCAAACGGGGCAATACTTGCCCTGCAGGGCTGATCCCAGACCAGGGCTCCAGGCTGCCAATATCAACCTGTTAGCTCTTCTCTCTGCCTCGTCTCTCAGTCTCATCAATGCTGCAGTCCTCCATCCAGACCTCACTTCTTCCTCCTGAACCACTGATGGTGATGGTGGTACCTTCCAAATCACATTCTCATACAGCCTCTGTATGTGGTTATCCTCGTCTGCACAGTCCTGAAAATCTGATTTAACACTCATACTCAAGTGATTGCTCTGCACCTAAATCCACCAAGAGGTAACATTTCCCCACTATTAGAATTTATCATCATAAAACAAAACATTTAACAAGTTTATATACAGAAAAACAAATGTAGGTGTCAAATCTGTTTGAATAGAATAAAAATAAAAGTGTTTCTGAATTTAAATAGTACTACTAGTACTAATAAAGTAGTAATATAAGTACATCCGTACTCTTCTTTACACAATCCAGTGACCAAGTCTAATGCTGACTCGCATTCATAACTTTTTTGTTATCCATATTGAGACAGTAATGACAGTAAGAGGTAATCATTGTTTTTTTTTTATTGATTAAACTGCTAAATCTGATTTATGGGGATGTTACACTTTTGGAAAAATAGCATGGGTTTAATTTCTAGTGTTAATGCTTTTATAACTTTGGAAACTTTGCAAGTTTTGTATACAAAAAACAGCTTTCAGTGCAGGTTTACTTCTTAACTACAAAAACTATCAAGAAGTCCTTCCCAGGTTTGCTTAGCAGCCTCAAAATGCTCCTACTTTTAATCTGAAGACCAAAAGAAGGAGCCGATTTTGACTTCAGGACAGAATCTGTGTTCACCTGCAGTCGGGTCAGCTGGTAGAAGAATGAGAGCCGGAGGACTCAGCGTGATGCCAAGCGTTGCCTTACGTTCTTGTCTTAACTCTAGAGCCTGAACGGTTGATTAGCCAAACCCAGAGCCCTACAGGACGTCCTGTGTATGGCTCTGGTTTATATTGAAGCAAACAGCAGTCTGCGGGGGCATGTCTACAACTCTGTCTTCTAGCAACCACTCACCATCCACCTATCTTGGTGAAGCGTAACAATTAGAATGTAAAATATGCTAAAATTACATACATTTGCACATTGTTGTAAAAAATAATGTTGCTAGCACTTTTGAAAAGAATCATGTTAGAAATCGTGTTTTGTTTTACATATTGTAAGATGAATCAGAGATTTATTTTACGGAGGCTTTTATTTTGCTGATACATACAGTATGACAAATATATATATTGAATATCTTTGTGTGTGATCTATATTTGATGCAGTATATAATTGCGATAATGAAGATGATGATGTTGATTTCTGGCTGATTGTTCACATTTAGCTGGCAAACACAAGCAAAGCGGTGCCTCAAGCTTCAGGCTACCTCACTCCTCATTCAGACTTTCAAAGCAAATTTCTTTGAGCTTTTTATGCAATCATTTTGTCAGCGGTGTCGGCTGCTAGCAGGAGGGGATTGTGGGAAGTGTTTCTGGAAACGTTTCCTTCTCGTCCTGTTTTAAAGGTTCTCCAACACCAATTAAAACAAAAATTCTGGGGATTTTTGTGTTGATTCTTTTCTTTTTTTTTAACTTCATCTGTGGCTCTACTTCCTCAAATGGTGCACAATGGTGCTGTGAGGCCTTTACGCAGGTGTCTGACTGGCTAAAGTGAACAAGCAGCGTAGGGTGGGGTTTTTATTCTGGCGGACTTGCTGCGATGCAGTGGCGTAAAAGCTGTCGAGGCTTCGTGTGGCTCTGAGCACACTGCAAAAGGGAATCAGTTTGATTCTCTCTTTACTTTTTCTGACTTCTAATGTTCGAAGTGCTCAAGTGTTTGAAGAGTTTTAGCTTTAGATTATTTTTATGCTTTTTCTTTGTGTATTATGAGGATCAATGTTTTCCCCTCAGACCCCCCCACGGCTCTTCATTATTTGAATTTGTCAGAAAAATACGATGAACAATTAAGTAAATTAGAAAATTGGCTGACTGTAACTGCCATTTGTAATTACTAGAAAGTTCCTAGTTTCTGATGAGAGTAGAAAAACAGGAAAAATAAACCACTCACTGCTACTACCTCAGTAAAGTGAGCTGGTCAGACTCGGCCAGCATACGTGCAGCAGAGAACAAACAGATTCACAGCCAGATACTGAAGAACAACTTAAAGAAAAGCATTAAAAGTGCTGAGAAAAACTGACACGAATCTGGTTTCTGTACTAATCTGTGGCTTAAAGCCCTGTTCAGTCAGGACGAACATCATGGATGGAGTATTTTAATCCAGTCAAATGACATGAAATGTGAGAGGTCATAGACCAAAAAAACTGCATCCTTCACAACAGGATAAAAATGGCCCTTGATCCTGTTTGGTTTGTGCAAAGTAAGAAGCAAACCTGAAAATAACAGACAAAAACAAGACAAAGTCAGTCTTTACCAGGCTGGTTCTAAATGGAAACCTAATTATGAAGATTGATGCTGTATTAATGTTGAATGTAAAGTACAACATCATCTGCATAAAAACTTGCCTAAAGAAATTCCATTAATCCTCTAATCTCACAAACAGAAAACACACATTTTTGGATTTGGCGCAACTTCTACTTCCCGCTTACATCAGTATCTGTGATGTAAATCTGTATTAAAACTTTAGAAATCTACTAAGGGACTAAGGGAACAAAATGTAGTTGATATCAACTGTAAAATACAAGGACATTTTTAGAGACAGGTTTTAAATTATAGGAAGAGCAGGACGTTTCATTAAAAAAAAAAAATAGGGGCTCATTGTGGCTGTAATTCTTACTGTTACTAGCCACATTCACTAAAGACTGGATTAAACTCTCCTCCACCGCTCTGTCAGACAGAAATCCATCCTAAATGGGATTTAAGGGAAAGAGCGCTGAGCCCAGACACGCCAGCCAGTTCCCAGAATGTTTAAGATTCGTGTGTCAATCATCCTTTTCATATTGAAATGAGAATCCCAAACAAAGATGCCTCTCCAGTGCTTCTCCTCCTTTTTTTTTGGTAAAGTTCTGCTGCAGTGTGCTGGGAAGTCTTCTAGGAGCCAAAACAAAAAGTAGGAGACTTGAAAATCCTTCAATGCTACCTTTATACGCAAAAAATGTTCTCTTAAATTGTTATTTCTTAAATTGAGCATAAAATGTACTGATGAGTCAGTGATAACTATTTCATTAACAGAACTATACTTACAACTTTGTTTTATATAGGTAGTAACTGATCAAACTCACAGTTTAATGTTCAGCATTTTCATAAAGTTGTATCATTAGTGGGTTTTTCTAGGTTCTTGTCTCTGGACCGGCGCCTGGGTGGGTCAGAGTGTGAAAAAAAAAAGAATCTACAGCCATTCAAGACAGAAAATATGAAAAATGAACATGTATGTTACCAAAATCATAATGTTTCATGTCATTTTGTGTGTGTGCTCTTCTGCCAAAACCCATGTTGTGACGGTGTCATTAGTCCAAAACTGTTCCCGGAAACGGCCGGGCTGAATGCTGTAAAACAAACTTGCACAGGTGGAGGAAGGAGGCTTTTAAACGAGTTTGAATGTTTCTGGTTTTTGTCACTCAGGCTAGAGACAGACTGGTACAGGTACACTGGACACCTAAGACTGCCTCAGCAGCTTCTTTCTGAACAGCAGAATCCCTTTTACACCACTTTTAGCTTCTTATTTGGGTTTACAGTCTCAACAAAGACCTAATGTGATGTTCATGTTGCTGCAGGCTGCTGAAGCAGTTTGCTAGCATGTTAACATGGATTGTTTCATTAACCAACAGTCATGGCAGATTTTTAGTTTGTTATGAAGCCCCTCATGGACAAAAAAAACTTAAAACTGAGGGAATAAAGATATTTCATCTGGAATTTTTTGGTATTATTTGAATGCAGATTTAAGTTGTAAATAGCTGCTGATTAATCAGCGGTGGTTTATTATCCGTAAAGCCACTATCAGCCTGTCTCTAACACTCAGCGGAATGATGTCAGTGATGGTGTGGACTGAACATGCTATGCAAATGGTTGTGCTTCAGTCTGTGTTTTCTGAACGAACAATCAGACATTCAGATGACAAAAACGACCCAATGCACCAGTTTTATTCCTGGACTGAGAAAAACTCTGATCCGAGGACCTGAAAGTCCCACAAGACCCTCAGTGCTGTATGTTAAAGAATATTCAATGGGATAAGAACTAATTTGCATATTTGATACAACATTTCAGAAACTCCAACACGAGACATTTGTTCTAATGGGTAATGTATGTTTTCCTGTAGCGTCTCACCAGGAACAGCACATTTGTGGAAGAAGCTTTACAGCAAAAATATAAATTTTGAAATAAAACACAACAAGAAAATAACTGTATTAAATCTAAGTATGTAAAAAATGTAGTCAAAAGTTAATGGTAAAAGTTAATAATGTTGTACTCATAATGGGAGTATCTTTTGCAAATTACTTTTATGCAGCATTTTGAAATGCATGTGCAAAATTCAGATAATGTTTCCATAATTTTTTAACTCAAAAAAAAGAATTTTAGACAACAAAATGAAACCTGAAAAACAACGAATGACAACTAGCAGAGCAGAAAAGGTTTTAAAAGAACATTAAAACAATTGAATTAAAAACATGCATTTTAGGGGATTGTTTTAAAAACCTTCTGGGTTTCTAAAATCCAGCTTACGTCTCAGATTCAAATAAAGAGAGCAGATGTTTAAATTTGAAGTCCCTGAACTGGGAAACGTCATCATGTTTGGTGTATGCTGGTCTGATTGTTCACTGCAGGTTTTTGATGAATGACACTTCATCAGCTGTTTCCTTCGGTGGAGAGCGTCTGTTTCCCAAAAACCTCCTGCTGTTCTCAGACACGTGTAAAGTGAATGATGCTAACAGCAGAGATTTGAATTCTTATTTAGCCTCATTTTACTGTTTGAGATGAACTATACTGATGATTTTACAGCCAATAAGTTGCCAAAAATGATAAACATCTAAATAACCCAGAACTGTGGAAGCCTAAAAGGGAACATATAAAGAAAAGAGATTATGTTTGTTGTTTCTTTTTGGTTTCTTTATAACATGAGAGTTTCTTTCCGTGACAGAACAGGAAGGTTTTCTGGGAAAAACAAAGATCTGGTGCAGCAGAAAAACAACCAAAAATATCAGTGTGTGAAATGTCGTTTTTGGAAAGCTGACCTCAGGTGGGATTGTTGCAGCAATGGAATCAGCAGGGGGCGCTCTCCTCCCCTGGGAAATGACATGTTTGGGCTGGAAACGGAGACTGAGACCCCGCAAGGGTTAAAACCTCCAGAAATCAATTAAGGGGTCAATAAAAACACGGCACTCAAGATCAAGCTAAAAATAAGTTTAAAAGCAGTCATCCAATCACAGTCAGGGAAACGTGCTGTAGCTAAACATCTCTTTAATCAACATATTTCTTCACCGTATAACAGATGGAAATATTTTGAGTGTGTTTTAACTGTTGAACAAAAAGCTGTAAAAAGTGTGCACACAGCAGGCAGTGTGTGTCCACTCTTTGGGTGACTCTGAAAAGACAGCTGATCTTTTTGGTGTTTGGTCCTGCCTTTGTTTCCAGCCCAAGTGCAGCTCCACGGTGCCCTTGTTGTTGTAATTGTGTCTTTGTGATTTGTGTAAGCTGCAGTCTTCCATCCATAACTGTAGAGTAGACTCTCAATTAAGTAGCTTAATGAATGAATTATTAGCTGTACTAATGATAGTAACATAACTCGGGGCTCGATGTTAACGAGTCACCAGCCAAAAAAAATCTGCAGTCGATGTAAAAGAGTTAACTTTGAGCCCTGATGGTGTCACCTGTGTTTCATCAACCTTTGACCCCTGCGAGGGTTTCCATGCTGCAAGTTGCTGTGATCACTGTGCTCATTGACCACTGACTAAACTAACAGCAATAAAACTAATGTCACAACAACCAGCTGATCTGTGTGGTTACTGGAGTATGGAAAGATTATGAAGGATGTTTCAGCCTTAGTTAATATTTATTAAACAGGCTACATACCACTGGCTTTAAGCTTGTTGAATCCACGGGTTTCTGGAAGAGCGGACGTAGGCTGCCATGACAGACTGCTACTTCCGCTGTTCGGTTTTATACTTCCGGTTACCCAAAGTCAGAGCCAGAGTTAATGACAAAATTCTGTTACTTTGTGCTGTAACGGGCGCTTTATTAGTTGGAACATGAGCTCGGGTTCAACTTGTGCTGTTGTCGGTTGTCACTACATCAGTCTGTACATTTTTTTAAATTATTTTATTCTGTAAATTTGTTCTTTTCCCCCCAAATTATACTACCCAGTTGCACATCCTATTACTGTATTTTTCCTTGTTTTAAGTTTTCTTTTAATGTACAGCCTCTTATTTTTTTTACGTTATTTTATTTATAGTGTGACACTACAGCATACAGCCTACACAAAGCTTAAACAATGCCTGCCTTCATGTAAACACGTAGCAGTTAGCAGGATGACAGCTGCGTGTCTCCTCGATCACAGCCTTCAGCCAGTCCAGTGTTTCTGTTTCAGTGATCTGAACACTCTGATATCCAGATCAGTGATTTACCTTCCACAGAATAGCTGCAGCATCACTACATGATTTCCCTAATCAGCGATACAGGAACAGCTGACTGTCTCCACCGCTCCACTTTCCCTTAGCATGACCCATGCTAACCGCTTAGCTTGGCCGATGCTCTGGCTCGGATCTACAGCTGCTTTAAGGAAAACAACGTCACCTTGTTTGTTCAGCATTACTTTATTGATTTTATTGCTTTGAAGGTAATCTGGTGCTCTTATAATTACGCGATTTTCTCGCCATCAACACCTTCGGAAAAAACAAGGTAACTGATAATGTCGATGTAGCTGACTTCAGGCCATAATTTCATGTCATTTACACAAGTGAGGCACTGTTACCTCGCTGCTTTTTAAAACATCCTTGCAATGTCTCCACCTCCGATATGGTACCATTTAGCCCAGGTAAAAGAAACTGCAGTGTTATGTTAAATTGAACAGCAAGTGGGTAAGCCCGCAACCATAAACAACAGCCCAAGCGGAAGTAAACAACCGGTTTCCGCTATGAATTATGGGTAGTGGCGCGAAGTCAGGAATACTGTGGATAAAACTCCATTTTATCCAGATTTCTTTTTAGCTAATTATAGACTCAGATTTTGAGGAGCCTAAAGGAAAAACATAAGTGGTGACAGTCAACAGTTTTCTCATAGATTCAGGTATTTATTCAGTTTGCTTATGTAAACACACAAAAATGAATCATGGAGTTCCACAGGGTTCTTTGCTGGGGCCGATACTTTTTCACCATCATGCTTCCCTTACACAGTAACGGGTTTACAGCCAAAATGCTTCTGGTATTTATGTAGTCAAACTTTCCTGATTTTGGGTTAATGAAAGTGAGAATGATACTTAAAACGATTGGTTAGCTCCAGTTTTCATGACATGTTACTTATATTATCTTTATTTACCTTTTAGACCTGACCTTCTAACCTTGAATTTGACCTTTCCAGTAGTTTTTTTTTTTTTTTAACACATACTTTTGACCCTGTGTGGATTAGAGAAAAGCCAAAATAAATTCAAACTTGCGCACCCACTTGTCATTAAAGATGTATGCTGCACAATCATTCCACCCTGGAAAAAGAGCAGTTCAAAGACATCATTCAAAGCCCATAATTTTCACAACATTCGTGAGTGTGTGTAAACCTCTGACCACAACTGTAAACTTGTTTCCTGTGTGCAAACAAACTGTCAGCAGAGCGGTAGTAATTAGGCTGACCATAAGAGCACGGTCTGAAAATAACCGCTGACCAGCCAAAAGCAGCTGTCTGATGATCGTGACAGTCAGTGCTCTGTTGAGCCAAGTATTCCTTCCACTTTCACTAGTGATAACTTCATGAATCACTTAACAAATAAAAATTTAACCATTACAGAAAATAAAAATCACAGCAGTCACAGACATATTAAGTACAGCAACTTTAATAACTGCTGAGATTTAAATTGACTCATTCTCTCCTATCGATCTTTCCAAACTAACTTCAATAATTCCTTCCTTTAAATCAGCAGTTTCCAAAGTCAAGAGTGCTGTGTCCCACTTAAAAACCAGAAAATCCCACGGGGACCCCTCCCCACCCCAGTTGTCCAATAGTGCCAGCCTGTGAAATTTTCCTGGCTAGAAGCCTTTTTTTTTTTTTTTTTTCCCCCCAAAATGAAATTTTTAACATAGTACCCATTTATGACTGATACAAAATGTGGGTTATAGGGCGTGAACTGTTTTTCTGAAAAAAGTTTAAGAACCCAAGAACGCTGGATTTTAGAAAAAAGAAAAAACTGTAATTAGGTCAGACAATGGGCCATTAAAACTCGGTCTGTGCACACTTGGCTATAAGCCATTAAAAATCAATCAGGACTTCAATGTCTGATGTGATGTACTTAAGGGTTAGGTAGTTTTGGGGTTCTCAAACTATTTTCTCACATGCCCCACAACTTCTCTCAATCCTTAAAGATAATAAAAAGTTCCAAGTAGAAACTGAGCAGTTAAGCAAATGGATGGACAGTAAGAGGCTCTGACCAAAGTCTGAAATTCCACTGATGATTTAACATCACTGCACGTCCATCTGTCAGTAACGGCTCATCTGAACTGCTGTTCAGCACAGACACTGAAATCTTTTCGATGAGCTGTGTTCATGTTCTGTGTCTGAGGAGGAGCACAAATCTTTATGAGGACATTTGTTCACATGAATACAAGTCCAAGCCTCAACATTTACCCTATGAAACCAAATCTGAACCCTGAAACAGACGAAAACCTTTAAGAAAATTTTAATCACGCTGATCTTTATTTTTTTTAACAGTCTTTGGTTTATTTGACTAATAACTAGTGTATCCTTATATCTCTTCTTTTCTAAACTAACTTTATGACTGCCTGCATGTGATGTGTTCAGGGGAAGTCTCTAAGAAGCTACAAGAAAAGTAATGCAGGCTATACGCGCTCTTAAAAGGCGGCGTTACAAAGGAGGAAACTGAAAAAGAGCTGCTGCAATCTTCTTAACTTTGGTTAATTTTAAAATGAAACACACTTTGACTTTCCTGCACCATCAGTTACTGTTTTTACAAACTCTCCGCTGTACTGCACACACTGCAGCCATGAAAGCAGCAGGTCTGTTGATCATAAATACTCACTGAAGCCCGAACACCTCAAAAACAGTCTGAATTTCCAGGAAGCAGCTGACAGAAATACTCAAGGCTTAAAAAAAGTTCCCAACCCGAGTCGTCCTGTTAGCAGGTTCAGGCGCACGGTGCTCGGGGGTCGCCTGAGAAAGCTGAGCCAGCAGGATTGGGGGGGGGGGGGGGGGGGGGGGGGCAGTGCAGCTCAAACCGGTTTCTAATGCCAAACGGACATTTAGACCAACAGCTGCCTTAAGACTGAAGAGAAGGAGGAGGAAGAGGAGATGCAAACAGGACACTAAGTTTAGCCACAAGAATGAAAAAGACGATTTATCAGAGTGATTTCATTCAGACCAAAGATTTCTGTCAAAGTTCGTCAGTTTATTGAAGGTTGTGATTGAAGCAGAAGCGATCCAACACATGCAGCAGATCCTGACTTTAACTTACAGGTCCTGAAAGGTACGCGCCCAGAAAAATCCCCCAAACTTTGATTCTGATTCTAAGGGAAATAGAGGAAAAGTTGATACATTTTTCTACTTTTCACAAGCTCCTTATTTTATTATGTTTAGGAGACACTCATTTATTCAGTTACTACAAGAGACCTTTGCTGAAACACCTCACTTCTGTACTTCAGAAAAAACATGAGTGGTTTTGTATTATGGTATTAAAATAAGAATTTGTGTTATATGGTCAAGGTTAGAATTCTTCTTCAAATAGCCAAAAAAAAAAAAAAAAAAAAAGTGACTCACTGCTTTCATATGAATGGATGAGTGTGTCCAAGCTTTTGACTGGTTCTCTATATATAATCAACATAAAAGGGATGTTTAATCTTTTTGGTTCAAGAGAATTAGTTTTTGTAGAAAGAAAAAAAAAAAAAGCTGGAAAATCCCCACAAACAAGAACAAATTACAGGTGCTAAAAGAAAACAATGTTTGGCACATATTTTCCATCAATCACCACAAATATGTTTTTTCATGTCTACAGCTCCTGAGGTTCAGGGAGGAAACGCTGCCAGAGAGCGTTTAAAGGACAAAATGCTTCAAAAGAGTCAAAGCAGCAACATTTAGAAATGACTAATAAAGAGCAGCAAAACGAAGAGTTTGTTTATTCCCAGTGAAACATGTTTTTTTTTTTTTAATGAAAAAGCAGTAAAATTCATGATGGAAAACATGCCATTAAACACAGAATGGATGCATCAGAATTAAAATAAAACCCCAAAAGCTGTGAAGTGATGCTCATACATGAGAACTCACAGTAGATCCAAAAGACGACTGGGAAAATTAACGGCTGCTTTCTTTATGAAAACTGTCCATGTTTTTATGAAAGGATAAAGGTGCTGTGGTGACTTCCAAATTCATGACTCAGTCACCTGGAATACATTTTTCCTCTGGATCCCTCCCCTTCTGAGCCGCTGTAATTTACTGTCCTCAAATACTCAGAACTAACAAACAAAATACAAATAAAACACCCCCCCAAAAAATAAACACAAAGCCCTCTCTCACCACACGTGGTCACGCTGCTGTTGAAATCACCCATTTATTATGACAAACTGTCAAAGACACAAAAACAAAAGTGCGATCACTCAGCACAAGCAGAACACACACTGGTGCGTGTCTCTTTTCTATTCTAATCTTTAGTTTTGTTTGTACTGAATAACCGTAAGCAGAACACAAAACAGCTTCAGGGCATCCAAAGTCCAACTTTTCAGCACACGGCGAACAGTCACGAAAGAGTTCAGGCAACATTTCAAACCAGGAAAACAAAAAAAAAACCCCAGAAGAAGAAAGCAGAGGAGACACTGGAGTCTTGTTTTGCTCACACAAAGAGATCTTTGCTGCAGCTCCAAACATTCATATTCACAAGAGTCTCAACGGGAATTACAGTTTGAGAATGTCGGAAATCTGACGACAGGGGCTTTGGACTTTAACCCCGATTTGAACCCAGAATGTGCTGAGGGCAGAATGCTTTTATTTTGGAATGAAGCTCGTCTTTTCCTGCGGGGAACATGATTCACATTTGGATCTACTTTGCTCCCCCCAAAAAAAGGAAACGAGGAATGAACGCACTAGAAAAAAAACTGTTTATGGAAACTAAAGGAAGAAGTTTGCTGTTTAAAAGACAAACAATCAAAAGTGACTTTAAAGCAGCAAACTGGAGAAGAAGAAATCAAACCCATTCAGAGACCAACAGAAGCTCCTCAGTTACAGAGACGTAAACAGTGACACAGGAAAAGTCTGACAGTAAACGAACATTCTTATGACGAAGCTCAGGCAGTCCCATTAACCAATCACAGCCTTCAGTGATGTCAGCTGACCTGAAAGACAGCGACGTCACGCTGCTGGGGTGGAAGAAGACGGTGCAGACTGTTTGCTGAGGACGGTGATGAAGGTGAAAGAAGCCGGAAGCAGTCGGTGACCTCAGTCCGATTTCTTGTCGCTCTTCGCCTGCAGATAGGAAACAACGTAAAAACAGCTGATCGCCACGGCAACACGCAGACAAACTGTGTCAGCTGATAAGAGATTCCGAGGTCAGAGCAGCAGTTTACAGAATAAATTCTACAACTTCTCTCTTTGATAATTCTTCTTTAGACAAAAATGATGTACGCAGATAGAAAAATATGCACGTGAGGCCAATGAGCCTTATACACCGAGTGCTGAATCACATTTAATATATTTACATACAGCACTGAATGACTCAGCTCAGCAGGTAAAACAATACTGAACTATAAAGTTTAGAGATTTTATCATTGCGTGTGTGTTACCAGGAGTTTGCTGTGCTCGTCCAGCAGTCTGTCGTACTCCACCGTCAGGTTCTCGGACTGTTTCTTCATCGCACGAACGTCGCTGTCCGACTTCTGCAGAGCTGCGAAACACAAATATCGGATTTCTCGTCACCACAGAGTCGTTTTCACTCTAGTCTCACAGCTCGTCTTCTACATTCACATCTTTGTCTCCCTCTTCATCGTCAGCTCCTTCTCCTCATCTCTTCTGTGTTTTTATTGATTTGTTTTATCGTGTCTCCTCCATCTTACCTTTCTTGGTGGCCTCCAGCTCCTCCTTCAGGTTCTTCAGCTCCTCTTTCAGAGTCTTGTTCTCCTCCTGCGGTCCTGGTCCTTTCTTCCCAGCATCTGGCACCTCGATACCAGCATCACGCAGTTTCTAGGGGAAAAAAACAAAACAACTTTATTTAAATTCTGGTGTAGATCTCAAAGTCTCCAGAGATATTAAAGCCATCTAGTAGATATCTGAAATATTTCCATTTGACACAGATAATTTTAAACAGCTTTAAGTGGAAACAGATGCGTCACTTTGTACTGAAGCAAGAATTTGACCTAGATTGAATCCAAGAGACCAACAGGTGTTCAGGGAGAACCTGCCAGAGTAACACACCATCTGTGCACTACTGTTTGAGACCACAATTGTGCTCCTTCACTGGCCCGCATCCGACCATCACAGGGAGTACAGTCAGGGCCAAAGGTTTTGGGGAGCTGTGAATGAGGTTAAAAGTTTTAAACTTTAAGTCCACTCATGTTGGAACGCTTCAGATTTTATTCATGAGGTTTTTTTGGTTGGCATTAGTGCACTGCATTAGAGGACTGTGGCTTAAGTGATGGTGACATTTTAAACTATCATTCCTGCAGTGGAAGCAACTGGAGATGAGCGGATCACCTGATCACGAGTTTCATTTCATCACTTATGGTTTTTTTTTTTGTTTTTTTAAAGCAGAAAGGCGGAAAATGTAAAATAAGTACAAATTTAAGTGAAAAGATTTGGTGAAATTCTTCATGTGACTCATTACCACCTGAAGTGTTCTGCAAACATACCGCATTACCTCCCACCAACGATTAAACAGACCGACATTAAATTAAAAATAGAGTATCGTGAAGTTTGTCAAACTGCAGTGTCAGTGTGTTCACTCAGTGTGACGGAGTTAAACAGCTGCTCAGCTTCAGACCTTTAACGGAGGAGCCATAAAATCTGATTTTACTGCCCTTAAACTGAACCCAGCAGCACGAGGTCATTAAGATCACAGCGCGCAGTCAAGTGACCGACCATAAATTTACAGTAAAATTCATATTACTGAGAAGTAAAGCTAAGATTTTTGTTAACTCAAATATAAAAACTACACTTTTAAAATAATACTAACTGATATGGTTTTGTGTACTTTCTTAATTTGGGTTTGTCCACATGACTGAGTTCGAAAGTGCTGCATCTGCAGTGAAGTAATGGCCCCAGTAGAGCTTTGTGTCGCAACTTCACTGACAGGAACTACAGTACTTTCCAGAAGTCTTGAGACACCCTCATTTCTTGAGGGTGTCTAACTAACATGCGGAATAAATTCCAACTGTCAGTCTTGAGTAATAGTTCTCCAAGTTGTCTGAAGGTGAGGCTTGAAAAAACAAAACAAAACAAAACAAAACAAAAAAAAACTATCTATAGTAATAGGAAAAAAATCCAGCAGAGACCTGAGGGATGCAGCTGTACCTTCAGTCGATCCATCTACCGTTCACTGAAATCTCATCGGACTGTAAAGTCTGAGGTGTGCCAGATTACACAAGAGCTGGACTGAAAATCAGTGGCAGCAGATTTACAAAGTGATTAATCCAGACTTGAAATTTTTGGTTCAAATCGAGACAGGCTCAACACTGAGTCTCTACAGGCATCGGTGAAACACGGTGGAGGTTTTGGGGCTGCATTTCAGCCAGTGTGTGTTGGGGGTTAAAATTGATGGAATTATGAATGCAGAAAAATACAATCAGATTTTGATCCACCATGCAAAAACATCTAGAAGGTGTCTGATTGGCCACAGCCTCGTTTTTCAGCATGACAATGATCCCAAACACACCGTCAGTGCCATGAAAGCATACCTGGATAGAAAAAACACACAAAGGAGGAGCACCATCAGTCATGGACTGGCCTCCCCACAGCCCAGAGTACTGAAGCAGGGTGGGATCATCTTTACAGAGAACAGAGCAAAAGGCAGCAGACATCCAAAAAAAGAACTTCAAACGTCCTTCAAATAAGGGGCGGCTCAAGACTTTTGCACAGTAGTTCATTTAGAAGCCAGCAACAGATCACTGGCAGCTTATCAGGGGGTTGCTTATTCCTTCGCTTCCTGGTGTGCAGTGCCTGTGGGAGCAGCTTATTTGGACCTGTATTCATGTATAGGACATTAACAGTAACAGCTCTCCCTGACCTCAGGCTGGCAGGAGTCTGTTACAGCCCTCCTCTGTCTGTGCCAGGCTTTGCCCTCACAGATCATCTCTACAAGAATGTGACCTCTCAGCTCAGGACTCCCTTTAAAAATAAATAAATAAATCTGTCAGTGGGAATGGATAAATCTGTTGCTACAAACAAAAGCAGGAATGCAACGCTCAGAAGGTTTTTGGCGATTTCTTATTCTGTGATGTTTGATAAACACCGACCTTCAATCCTTTGTTTATATAAATCCAAGATAAAAACTAACTTTTTTAAAGGAAAATCCAACCTGTTTCCTGCTTATCTTACAGAACAAGTCAAAGATCTCACATCTCTAATTTGTATGTTACCTAATAGTGAGGAGACCCTCTGCCTGATTACGTGAAGGGCAGCAGGTGTTGAGGATCATCTTACCGCCCTTTACAGTAACATGTAAACGTACACACGGGGGAAGCAGTTGTGTCACCCTGTGTAACTGCGCCTGCAGTAAAGTGACTCCATCCTGACAAATCAGCAAACGCCTCGTGTGCGTTTGTGTCTCCCAACAACTCCACGTGTACGGTTGACCTTTGGGGATGCACACACACTCATTTCAGTCATGTCACAAGACGACACTCCTTCAAGCACACATTCCCAAACGCAAGACAGCCGCAGCCCACGTGTCCCTGCCCAAACCTGTAAATGTGGGAGTTTTCCTTCTTTGTGTTTTTTCACTGATTCATTTTTTAACATTTGACAATTTTTCAGCAGCCGCACTGGGAATGAAAAACAACGATTTCTTTGGAGAGCACCTGTGGGGCTAAGAATGTAGGAATTACACAATAAAAGACATAAAAAGCGTCGCCACTGTGACGTGGCTCGTTAGTTTTTGGACTTTTTTTTAATGTCAGCACTGTAGCAATAAATAACTCCAAAAAGCACCAAACATAGCAGAGAGGACAGCTCGGTGACTCCAGCAGGCTCAGCAGTCACAGCTGTTTGAGTCAATCACAGCAGCCTCACCGCAAACTCAGGTTATTAAAAAGGAAAAATAAATACAATAAAAACCCCACCTCCTGAAGGAAGAAAACGATCCACAGTGGCCACAGTGTTTCTGTAGCAGACTGTAACATGACTGGGGGGGGGGGACGCATTTTTGCCACCAGCTTCAGGTAGCCATGTGAGAAACTGCAGTTTTGACACCTGTAAACAAGAGCATCACCTAGAGGGGCAAAATACGCCCGTCACACTGTATTAACCCCGTTCGTTGTCACCCAGTTATTGAGCGGACACCGCTTTTCTAATTTAAGTAACAGTGACCCCAAATACAATCCCAACCTTGCTTTGGTCACAAGTTATCTAACCATGAAGTTTGGTAAACATAGGCCGAACGATTCTCGAGTTACTGAGTGGACACCTCCTGCCCACCACGCTGGTGTTCTAGCCAGCGGTCGATCGCCCGGAGCTGGGCTGAAGTTCTCTCGCACTGGGGAGAGAATTTCACTGGTTTTCTATCGAAATCAGGCTGTTAATGTTTTCTGGCTAGATGGCTGCACGCTGCACCCACGTCATATTTCACTAGATTTTTAAATATCTGATATTTATTATATATATTATGTTATATATAAAAAAAAAAAAAGATGGAAAGGTGACTTTTTAAAATCTTAAAATATATGTTTTCTCTTCCTTTACGAGTGCCTGATGGGATTTAAAACAATAACTCGCAGAAGGTCGCTGTAAAAGAAGTCTGTCCACCTTCATGAAATGAAACTAGACAAATGCCTTACGGTCAGTCAGGCACTGGACTGGTAAGAAGACTTACTCTCTGGAGTTCAATCAGCGGGTGCTGGGAAATGTTTAAGGACGTTTATAAAAGCCTCGTTGACTCACTGAGAAAAATTCATGCAGTTGCCAAATATTCCTGAAATGTTGAACTTGTACACACATTCATGGATCCCAAACCCAGAGCTGAAATGAAGTATGATGAATTAACTTCAGGACTCATTACCACAGCTTCCACGTTAGCAGAGTTTCAACTGCCGGAACATTATCTGGATGGATGGATGGATGGATGTTGTGTGTGTGTGTGTGTGTGTGTGTGTGTGTGTGTGTGTGTGTGTGTGTGTGTGTGTGTGTGTGTGTGTGTGTGTTCACCTTGGGACGTAGTAAATGAAACAATGTAGATGCAGTTCCTGTGGGGATGTGGGTAGGGGGCGCGAAGCACAACACGGCACGTGAAGGTGAAATGTGAGCAGATAAGCTCTCACCATCAATTATTTCTGGGTTTCTGCCACAAAACTGGAGCTGGCTACTGTGATAGTGGGGTCAGGATGGGATTCAGTACAATCTAATGCCGCACACAATGAACAAGTCCTATTATCTGAGGTAAGAGGTAACAAACTCCTCTGGTACACTTCCAAAGTGTCAACATGGGAAGTCCACTGAGGCCTAACCCACAGTTCCTGCACCATTTCAAAACTCATTTACTGCTTTAAAAAAAACAAACAATAATTAATGTGGAAATTGTGTATTAGTTCACTTAGATCTGTGGTTTTTAACCATTTACACTATTTAAGGTTTTTAATATACTGACAGCTCCTTAGCCTTTGGTTTAAATGCTTTAAAGCTACAACTTTAACTTAGTTCTCTTATTAAATTACTACAAGCGCCAAAGTCAATATTGACACTAAACATTTTTGTCTCATTAGTCAGCCCTACTGTGCATTATCACGATTCATTTTCTTACATAACGACAAGTGAGTAAGCAGTGCATTTTACTACAGGCTAGTAGGTTTGTAAGTAGGTGGAGTTGCTAACTGGTGCCCATAGTTTGTTAGTTTAGTGCCCCCTAGTGTTTCTGCCCTGTAACTACATCACAAAATAAACGTGACCCCAGTGAGCGCAAAGTTTTAAAAACTGATTAAAAACACTTTCAAGGCCACCATGTCTGTCCTAAAGCAGCAGATTTATCAAAGACCTCCCTCTCCCCAACATTTCAGACTTTTTAAGACCTTTTATTGACCCTGGGGGCACCTTGCATCCTTACAAAAACTTTGGGAGCATCTGTGTGTTTTATGGTATTTTTATCTGCTTGTGCATTTACGCCTTAGCTTGCAAACATTTTGAAGTTTATGTTGGTTCCAGCACAGACCCAACTTTCTCACATAAAGCACTGATCACTTATTGTAACAACACCGAGTCTTTGTAGTTACATTTTGTTGAAAATGTAACAGCTGATGCACCATCCACATTGCAGCAGCAGACATTCAAACTGTACTGTGCTTTTTTTTTTTAAAAAACAGGAGAGAGCGTTCCATCCACTGAGCTTTTGGCCTCTTTTTGTAAGATAGCAGCCTCTCATTCTGTGCACCAGGTTTGCACGAATAACCAGCATCTGCTCGTGCGTGACGCTCCACACCTGAGCTGAGGTTTAATTTTATTACCTCCTTTAGCAGAGGATACACTGCACCATGCTTTATGAGAGGAGATGAGATAATGCCACAAATCCCAGTGGTGCACCATCCGACTGTTCGGGAAAATAAACGATCGTGTTATTTATTTGCTGCAATAACCGGTTTACATTAGTTATATCGCTTTAGGACTGTCATTAATCCAAACTAAAAAAAACTAAAGCAAACTAAAAATGTCTTTTTCCACATTTCATTTTTCGCTGTCCTGCTTTCTGAGGAATCTGAGGAAAAAAAAAAAAATGCGTAAGGACACTGCTGAGAGAAAGCTTCCACAGTCCCTGCAGGGATATGGTTTTTCCAACAGCTGCTCCTTATTGTGAGCAAGGAATGAGAAAAGGCAAAAGATCAGCGCTGCCCACAGCTGGTGAGCTGAAGACACACAAACACACTGCAAGACTTTTCCAATTTCAGACTTGAGATTTAGAGCAGAAAATCTGTCATGTTGGTGCAGATTTCTGCCTCGCAGAAATAAGTGTAAAGATGCAACAATATATGAGCTCTAACGTTTCCAGATGAAGGATGATGCTTCTTGTCAGACACGTGGTGTTCGCATCAAACAGAAGTGCAACTTTGAAATCAGCACAAACGGGATCTGCTAGAGCACGAACGCATTAAAACTAACATGCGGAATAAATTCCAACTGTCAGGGCACGGATGTAAAATGGAAAACCAGCCGGGATGAGCTAAAATTCTCATTATATCACAACTGTTTGAATCCTTCTCAGCTATATAAAACAAAAATTGGCTTACAATTCAAATTTTAACCTCCAGAGAGAAGCAGTGAACAGCCTCTGACCACAAAACAGCTCAAAACAGTGTGTGCTCTGTGTGTGTGTGTGTGTGTGTGTGTGCGCGTCTCTATCACCTCTTGCAGCAGCTCGTTGTCCTCCATGTATTTCTTGGCGGCGTTGCTGGCGCCCTCCGCCTGTTTCTTGAAGGCTTCGTTGGAGGCCATGAGTGAGGCCTGCTGGGAGAGCAGAGTGGCCAGACGACGCAGCAACCTGCAACACACACGTGCGCACACACACGTACAAACACAGAATCAGTGTGACCGCACTAAACAGACAGACCTCTGTCGTCGTATTTATTCTGGTAAAAGTTTTCAGCATCACTTAAAACTTGTGAGTAGCAGTACTGTCAGGGAGTACTTGCAAGAAAACCATCAAACAGCTTTGTTTAGAACATGTTTAATGGTTTGGATTTCATGAATTTCAGTAACTAAATTAAAAAAAAACAAACTAGTGGACTGTTTTATAAAAACTCTAAAATAACTTATTCCTGTTAAGGGGGGGGGGGTGTACTAGTGTTGAATCCCAGGGGTTTATTTACCTTTTCCACTGAACAATTACATAAATATAAAATTTAAAAATAAAATTTTCCCGTATATCTGCGGGTATTGTTTCAAAAAGGGACTGAATGTTTGCAAATATCCCCCAAAAATCCAGAAAAAAAAAATCCTGCCGCTGTCTGGGATTATCCCAGTCCTCACAAAGACAGGAGCAAACACATCTGCCATTCACTTCACACACGGATACGTGTATAGTCACACACACCGACCCCTGACATTTCTCCGCATGCTGTGTGTGGCGTTCGTGCTGTGTGTGGTGTCGACAGGCGGTAATGTAATAGTAGCTCACTCCTGGGGGGAGGGCAGGGCAATTGAAGGGGCAAATATATAGAGTTACTGGCCCCATTCATGTAAGTCATGGGAGAGTCACTGAGCTGCAGGTTCAGATTAAAGGAGCAGTCCAGAGTTTCCAGACTTTTACAACTATGATTGTGAGTGGGTTAAAAGCTCTCAGAGCACCTGCGCTAACACACAGTGGATCAGGCAGCGCTGCAGAAAAAATAAAAAAATTATGGACAGTGTTTCGTCTCAGCTCAGCTGCTGAATACTCAAACCAGGACGAGCTTCACCTGCCATCAGACTTCCAGACTGTTGGTGTTGGACAGCATCTGTTCCACACGTGTTGAGAAGCTTTCAGTGCACAGCAGGCTAACAAGCAGTCATCCACTCAAGTGACCTAATCTGGTCTTCTTACCGTCCGACACTCAGCACAGAAGAACCCTCTCACACAAAGAAAAGAATCAAGCGATAAGAGTTTTACTCATTTTGCATTTTTAAAGCAGCTTTTTTTAATTTGAATTTTTTTTTATTTTTGGTTTTAAATTCATTTTTATTTCAGTCACTTGGTTTGTTTCAGTTTTTCTGCTAGGAAATAGCACCTTAGAATTTATCCAGCGTTAAACAGAGGAATGTAAAATCAGGCTGCCGCTGCAGAGATGAGTAACAGGGCGCTGAACTTTGACCTCCTTCGCTCCAAACAGAAGCTGACTTCACTCTGTATTAAAATCCTGCAGATGTGAAGCATGCTGGAGGTAAATTTACCACCTCGGTGAGCAGTTACCTCGCGGCTGCTGGTTCACCATCATGTGAGGCTGAAGCCGTGACCATGTGCTAATTGTAAATATCTCTTTGGTGATGCATTCAGGGACATTCTGACAAACAACAGAAACCAGCAGGTTCTGTCTGTGCAG
Source organism: Archocentrus centrarchus (assembly GCF_007364275.1). Lineage (NCBI taxonomy): Eukaryota > Metazoa > Chordata > Actinopteri > Cichliformes > Cichlidae > Archocentrus > Archocentrus centrarchus. The sequence continues at coordinate 4,558,831 of NC_044352.1, read as the reverse complement.
TTTTACTCATACTCAACAATCTCCTGCAGCTATTTTCAGCGTGTAAAACTTCCCCAGCAACACAACAGCACAGACAAAATGTCAGCTGCAGACTGACCGGGTTCTGAACCTCGTCTGATCTAAATCAGAGCTGCAAAAGTGCCCAAACATCTGCAGTAAGGCTGCTCAGTTATGACAAAAAAACCAAACAGTGATGTGATTATTCTGGTAAGTACTGTAATCTCAATTATTAATCTGACACATGTAGACTTGTGGAACTTTAAAATCTTGAGTCTTTATACTGAGGATTTTCTTGAATTTTCAATATAACTGAAATGAAATACAAATAACGGGGCGGGGGGTGGAGTTGGTAGCGGGGTCATGTGGTAGGGAACTGGGCCCAAACTAGCAGGTGTTTAAAAAAAAACTAATGGCTGTCTTGGAAGGGGAACAGCCGGTCCCTGCCAGATTCTTATGCCACGGGAGACTTGCATGGTAGCCAAATGGGGCCAAATTGTCACATGTTGCTGAACAGGGACCAGAAAGATGCAAGAAGACAACATTACACCTGAAACCTTTGACCAAAGGCTCTCTCTTGGTCATGTTAGCTCAAGATGAATTGAACAGTGGCTGATTTGGGCATTTAGATTGCAGCAACTGTAAAGGAAAAGGGGTCTGAGGGGGCATCCTTGCTAGATGCCCAAACTGCCTTAAGTGGCTTCTTTCAATGAGGAGGGAGAGCTCAGATGTCCTTTGGAGAAAGCTCATTTTTGCTGCTTGTATCCATGATTGCTTTCTTCCTGTCATTACCTCCACCTCACAGCTATCAACCAGTAAACAAACACTTTGCTTTCATACCCGGCTCTTGCTTTACCACAACAGACCAGTACGAGGTTCACAACACTGCAGATGCTGCAACACTCCATCAACGTTGTCATGATATTTGAATACTAAAACAAAGATCATTTACATGTCCTCTGTAATGATGTGTCCTGCTATGTTAGCATAAGTTAGGTTTAATGATACATTAACTGATAACACTACAATGCACCTCAAGTGATGCTGCAGAGTACTGCAAAAGTATTGGAAAACATAAGATAATTTATTTCTCACAGAGTTAATAACCAATGGATTACTTCTTAAAAGGCAACAGCTGTGCACAGCTTAAAATTCTCCCCACTGGTTTTTCCAGTCTTGACTGGTTACTATAACTACAAGGAAAATCAGGAGGAAACAGCGCATTAATCAGGAGCCATCTTCAGCTGCGGACTAATCCACATATGGCGCTGCATGTGACATTTGTGGCAGCAGCAGGGTGTGTGTTTTTGTGTGTGTGTCCTCGTCTAAATGCTACATGTCATCCGAACAGCTCACTAAGTTTGGCCCACTCAGGTCTCTAACTCACTCGGGTCTGTATCAGGCTGGAACTCTGATTTATCTTCTGCAAACATTATAAACGCCTCTTTGGATCAAAACATCAGCTGGAAATGTAAACTGCTTGAAGCTGACCAAAAGTGGAGTAGTTTACAAGAGGAATAAAAGAAGTTTTCCCATCTCAGGCGTCTCTCGGAGGAGTGAGTAACTGTTCCACATATGGCCAGCAGTTAATTCACAGGCCTGAAATAATCCGACCAGGCAGCTGCCAGAGCTTCAGCCTTTCCACGATCATCTTCTTGGCCGAGGCTGGAAATTCTCGAGTCAGAGTTCCCAATCAGAGCAATCTGACAGTGGATGGCACCGTTTAAACGCTGGAGCACTTCCTCTTGGCGTCTGCGTTACAGCAGCTGTCGCATCACATGTTGCGATGCTGCAGTGAGTCACAGAACAGCAGCTGCTGCATGCCGAAAAGCAACGCCGAAAACCGGCAACAAGCAGGTTGCCCAACCGCTGCTGCCCCCTATAGGCGGCCCGGGGGCACAGAACAAGTGCGTCCGCTATCTTCATCAGTACTGAAATGACACCAGATCGATCTGCTCTGGTTTATTTTCACTATAGGTGAACCGGGATCTGTCAGAATTACATGACCTCTGACTCTTCAGAGGTCATTTCATGAGAGAAATAAAAGATTCAAAATAAAAACGTGGGATAAACTTCTTATACAATACCTGTGACAAGCCAACAGCAGCTGATTTTAGTGGCAGCAACTAAATCAAAATGATCTGTCAGCAAATTAATAAAAGGCCCCAAAACAAATAAATCTCTCACTTTACCTGAAGGACGCTCACCTGAAAGCTTGAGCTAACTCCGTCTCACCCTCCTTTAAAAAGCTGCAGTTTTATCGTAAAATTTTACTCGTGAGTTTTTGCAGATGCAGCCACACGCTGTGAGAGCTCAGTATTCAGACACGCTCGTCTCTAAGTCACAAAATCTGCACTGCATTTTATACACAATGAGTTTGCTGCTCAATATGGAATAGACTGAATATTACAACGGCAGCAGTGAATGAATGAAAGGATCACTTCAGTGATTCCTGCTGTTAAAAAGGAAAATGCATTTACACATTTATTCTTCTCTTCCTAATAAGGCAGCCTGTGAGGATGGCGTATGAAACAAGCCGTCTTGTTTGATGGATTTCATTTGTAACTTTATGGATTTTCAGCCCAACAGCAACATGTCATGTTGCTGAAGTCTGAGGCGAGTCAAATCCAGCCAGTGACTCTTAGTGCATCAGCCAATCAGGCTGATTCGCACCTGTGAGGTCTCGGTCCAATCAGGATGGGGATTTACACTGTACAGTGGAAACACACTCTGAGACACACACACACACACACACTCGGTCAGCTGCTCATTCTTTCCGTCCGACTGTAAAATTCCTCTGAGTTTAGATCAGATGGCCCGTCGGGTCTATTCTGGTGCAGACTTCGTGTCCCACTGAAAGCTCCCTTTAGGACAAAGGTTCAGAGAGAAATTCAGCTGCACACCTTATGTGGTCGTCCCCTTGCTCCTCACTACACTGATTCCAGAGAAGCCCTTTCACTCTGACACTTTCACTGTTTGCATGCTCCCGTGGAGGCTCCGACTGATTAAGCACAGCCAAACAGCCAGCCTTGAGTGGAGGAGTCACAGGAGAAGTTTGTGAAATCGTCATGACATTTAATCTCTTGTCTCTTTTCATGTTCTTAGACACAAATGTCCCTGAAGATTATTTACAACAACTTTTCAGTTGTGTATGTGTGTGTGGGGATGCACATTTGGAGGCTGGAGGAGTTGGCATTGAATGATTTCACACGAGTGGCAACAATTTTACAGTTCAGCTGCTGATTTGAAGTGTGTTGTTCACTGTTAGATTTAGACATTTACAACCAGCAGGTTCGCCCCCATGTGACCCTGAATAGGATAAGTGGTTAAGAAAATGGAGATGGATGAACTGAAAAACATCTGGTTTCACATTAAAAAAACACTTTTTTTTTTTCACAGCTCCATTTGTATTTATACCAGGGTGATGGACCTCGATGAGTCTGAACAACATTCATGCTGCAGACCTGAAACCTACTGAATTACAACAGGTTCAAAGTCTGTAGCAAAAAAAAGTGACAATTTGTGTCCAGGAATACAAACAGATTGCTTTTTCTGGACTATTTTGGCTGTTCTTCTAAAATGTAGCATGCTTGTAGATCATTTTGAATCTCTTGCATGCCTCATAATTTATTTATTACTTTTATTTATGTTAAAGAACAAGAGAGAAACACCCTGAGCACGCCCGATCTTAGAACCTGAGCAGAGTTGGGCCCAGTTAGCACTTAGATGGGAGACCGTGTGGGAATACCAGGTGCTGTAACCTTAAAAACTTTAACACCGGGCGATCGCCGCTGATTCACCCGTTACCTGCCCTCACCGTGAACAGCTGCTTAACACAGAGCGCATCACCGCTGAGACGTCAGATCAAACATACTTTGAATTACCGTAATTACGCGACCGTTTGTCCTATGAGAAAAAATTCAAATGGTTTCTGAAAGCTGAGAAATTGCGCTTCACACCCAACATAAGGTTATTAAATTATTATTAAAGGGTTAAGGGAAGCAGGATGGTAACTGGTTAGCACTACAGCTTCACAGCAAGAAGGTTCATGGTTCAAATCTCCAGACTGGCCTTTCTGCCTGGAGTTTGCATGTTTCTGTTTCCACTTCCTCCCACAGTCTAAAGACATGCTTGCTGGATAATTGGTGATTCTAAACTGGGCGTGGATTTGAGGTAGATGAAGGTAGATGAGGTAGATGAAAAAAATGTAGTTTAAAGCACTTTGAGTGGTAAGACTAGAAAAGCACTAAATAAATAAGAGTACATTACGTTGCACTCTTGCGAGTCACTGTGGCTGATCTTAATGACAAACTGCTGGAGGTAAGGGGGTCCTGGTTTTAGGGGTTAGGTGTGTGTGTGTGTGTGTCTCTCACAGGCAGAGCAGCAGGGCGAAGCCGGCGATGTACTCATTCCTCTGCGCTCTGAACAGCTTCATGTGGATGTGTTCGATGGCCGTCGGGTGGTTAGCCAGATCCACCTTCTCCGTCACGCTGTACTTCCTCACCTCACGGAAAGCATCTGTACAAACACACACACGGAAAACAATCATCTTTAACTCACAGTAAACCTATTCTGTGGTACTTCTGACTTGCTCTGTAGTCCTGCTGCTTCACTGCTGGCTGAACTACACGGGTGCATGCAGATACAATAGAACTGAAAACTAAAAGTTAGCATGAGCTAAGAGTTAACTGTCCTAACACATATACAGACAGGGACAAAATACTGGACTGTTAAAACCTGAACCTAAACTACTGCTTATAATAATAAATATTATTATTGAACCTCTGGCTCAAACTAAACTCTCTGTGAGGGTGCTGGCAGCACGATGTGCTGGTGAAACTGGGCTGATAAATGTGGCTACGGAGCAGAGACGTACTGGATATACTGTCACAGTACAACAGGTAATCACAGCTATACTGCCTAAACAATATTTAAGCATAATGGAAAAAAATATAAAGCTCTCTTTGTGCACATTAGAGAACGATTGAGTAGCTTTTAATGTTTAGATGGAAACAGCTGAATCCCTGTGATCTGTATTGTGTACTGACTATGACAGATGTTATGTAATATTATCTTAGAATCTCTACCTTAAAATATAAAACACCTTGAAGCGACTGCTGTTCTGAACTGGCGCAATATGAATAAAATTCAATTAACTGAACGTCAAAGATCGGCTACACTTTGGCTGAAGGCCATCTCCCACCCTCTCGACAGAATAAATGACCGCTGACGTACCGATCAGCAGAAAGACGAGGATGGCGATGGCCACCATGAAGGCGGTGTTTCCATAGAGAGCGATGGCCTGCACGACACGAGACTTGAAAATGTTGTTCCACCTAAAAAAACAAGAATAAAGCAAAAATAAGTCGGCAGCCGTAACACAGGATTAACCTATACTCTGCTCTTATTTCCCACAGCAGAAATAACTGGGGATCTTTCACCTGTAAGGTGAGCGTATTAAAACACTGCACCATGGAGGTAGTGTAAACTAAACTATAAACTATAAAAAGTGGACTGGTGTAAAGCTGCACTGTAGGTTTTGTTCTGATTTTTTAAAGCAGAGAAAAAGAGTGGAGGACCTGAGGTGCCTTCCTGTTAGCAAAATAAAAGCTTCTCACTTTTTACAACAAAGTTGACTGACCAGAGCAGTAAACCTGGAGCTCTAGCCCCCTCTAGGGGCTGAACACAGAACTCAACAGGACGCAGTGTGGAAGATTTTCTTTTTTAAACTGGTTATCAAGAACATAGTATAGTTTCATACTGTTTTATTTGGTTTGTATAATTTTTTGTTTTTAATTCAGTTTAATTTAGTTTTTCTAGTTCCAGCTTAAATTTTACTTTAAAAAAAGCTGAGACTTTGTTTCAATTTTAGTAGTTTCAGTATTCGGGGGGGGGGGGGGGTTGTTGGAAGTGGGAAATATTTAATTCTGAACAAGTATTATAATAAAACACTGCACTTTGTGCATGCAGTCAACTCAAAGTTTCAGCCTGAATATGTACTGACCAAACTGTTGATATAAATTTTACATTTTTATTTTACAAAGTTTTTGTAGATACAATTTCAGATTTTTGTCTTCTTTATTTCCATTACCTAAAATACTTCTTCACACCTAGTTTTATTCAATTATAATTGGTCAGCAACAAAACTGATTAAGCTGTTTGTTTCTTCTGTTTTTTGGTGATTTATTTGAATAATTACATTTTTTTCTTTTTCACTTCCAACTGCAGCGTCACAAACCAAGACCAATGACATTAACAAAGTTTATCCTTTTTATGTCAGTGGTATAAAACAATAATATGATTTAACATTATTTCTGAGGTAATACCATCCAACAAAAGCAGCTGCTGTTCAGAGCACACATAAACAGATGTCATGCTGTTGCATTTATCTACGTTTGACAGAACCTCGGGAAGAAAAATAATGCAAGAATTTTTAAAATTCCAGATACCTAATCTGATTAAAGATTAAAAAACCAAAACAAACTTTGTCTAGCAGTAAATGTTAACGGTGCAACTTCAGTATCGATCTTTTGATCACGTTGTTCGAGATCCCTCATATCTTCATGATGTTCTCATTACATGTCACAGACTCGACTCCTTTCACTCTACTTTTATTGACTTTTTTCTTTGTTGGATTTCAGGTCAGCTCTGCATTTTGTGTGCTGAGTTAATCAGAGCTCATCAGTTTGCAGTCAGGAGGTCTTTTAATGTGATCGCAGTCACACAGAGCTGCTCTGTTTGAGGACAAACTGAACTCTGATGCTCCCATCAACAAGCTTCATGCTTCTCCAGCTGGAACTTAACGGTCAAAGGTTCCTCTCATGGAGCCAGCAGCACAGTGACACAGTGCTTTAAAGGTTTTGCATGTTGGTCTGAAGTTACCAGCTCAGTGATCACGATGTTGGCTGCTTTAAACCTGGACGGGCCGAGATTTATCTCACTGTCTGTTTGGTGTGTGATGGTACAGAAAATCCATCATTTGGTGCGTTTTCAGTACAGCAGAAAAACAAACAACACAGGACATGTTTTTATTCAGAAAAAAAAAATTTCAATAGTGTCTAATTGGCTAATTGGCTATAATTCATACCATTAACAGTCATACTGATGCATCTTTAAAGTCTCTGCTCCTTTTCAAATATAAGAGTTTCATGTTTTTAACTTATTTCTGTAATTACTAAATACATTATTCATTTTGATTGTGATGCCTCATTTTGTTTTCCAGATGTATTAAACTAAAGGAGGACAGATGTAGGGACGCATGATCCGAAACGTGGTCCAATACTGACCCAAAAGCAGGATCGGGTATCGTAACGATGAGCCGATCCGCTCAATTCAGGTCACGGTCTTTGTTTACTTCAGCGTGCAACAGCAGCAGAGCTACGCAGCACGGAGGAAGGTAAGACTGGCTTATGGTCACCACACTGGTTGTGTAACATCCATCTGTGATATCACCACAGCCTTATCGCCATTTATACTGGTGCATGAGGTGCGTCGCACTCGCTGCAGTCTTCTAAACAACTCAGAAAAATTGTCCACATCGGTGTTGGTGTAGTACCGGGTTGCTCATTTAAAAGTCAACTTGATTAAAAGTTATTTCAACCCTAGCGGCTCTCAGCTTCACGCACGTGTGTGTGAGGAGGAAAATGAAGAAATGATGGTGAGAGCAGTCTGCAGCAGCACAATGACTGTCACTCTGAATTCAAATGAGACTAGTGCAAATCCATTTGATGAATAACACAATACATTCTCTATTGTTTCACATCTTTTATTTTTTTATTTCATTAAACAATACTGTAAGTTTATATTTTCAGACGCATTTATTTGTTACATTTAAGCTGTTTAACATGAGCCTGATGTTTCCTTACATTAAAAAAGTATGAATCCCAATCTCTTTACCACAGCGAGGAATACTGCTTTTTAAATTTTATCCTGATATCGGACCAGTACTGGCAGATACTGAACTGAAAAAAGGTGGATTGGTGTATCCCTGGACAGGTGTGTATGGGACAGGTGTTACTAACCTCTTGGGTGAAATGAAGGGAATGCAGAGCAGCAGAACTAAGAAGACCTCAGCGTAGAGGAAGGTGGCCACCGCAGTCCACTGCAGACTCATCCTGACTTCTGAACAGGAAACACAAAGCAGGTTCACATGTCAAAAACATAATCACATAGCAAGGCCCATCCATCCATCCTCTTCCACTTATTTGGGCTCGGGTCATGGGGGCGGCAGCAGCCTAAGCAGAGAAATCCAGACCTCCCTCTCCCCAGCCACCTCCTCCAGCTTTATCCATGGGAACACAGAGGCATTCCCAGGCCAGCCGAGAAATATAATCTCTCCAGCAGTCCTGGGTCTACCCCGAGGCCTATTCCCAGTAGGCATCCTAGTTAGATGACCAAACCAGCCAGCCACGCTTCCACTGAGACCATTTCTGATAAGATTTCAGCAAACATAAGGTGGATCAGCCGAAGGGCCTGCTGTAGATATATATTTTTAGGCCTTTTATCTTCCACTTGTCCAATTTCCTCAAATTCTTTAAATACACAAAAATAAATGAAAAAGCAGCCAATGCCCAAAGAAAGAATCTGAAAGACCTTCAGAAAGCTTGGAGAACTACTGATCACTTTCCTTGGAAGGAAAATATGGAGAAACTAGAAGGATACTCAGTAGAGCACATACCTCACCCATTTACTATGTGCCAATGCTACGCTGCAATAGACACCACTCAGTGTTGTCATACTCCACCAGGTTCAGCTATAGTTTGGTGTTGGTTGCCCATCACTGGCTCCTTTTCTTACTCTACAGGAATAAATTATTTTTTTAACCCTATAATTTTTAGCATTCTGGATCTTTAGATAAGAATCCTCCTTCAATCATGCACAAACTTTGCTATTTGACAAAACTTATGGTCATGTTGCAACTTAACTCTTTTCAGAGGATTCTGACCTATCTGCAAATCTGAATATTCTCCCTATCTGACAATGGTTAAAAAAGATTTTGAATTTGTAAAGTTGGGAAGTGATCTGATAGATTTTCACAGCTCCCACTTTATAAAAATCTCACACCTCTATAAAAGGTGGATTTTCAGTGTTTGGGGCCTTTCAGAGAAGCCGAGTGAATGGCCGGCTGTGTCCCTTCATGTTTCTGAAAACACTCAGGATCCTATTCTGAGAGCAAAACTAATAAGCTGATTTACTTCATAAAACTGCACCCAGTTTATTAGGAACACAGTTTAGAGGAGGAGCAGGCAAATGAGAGAAGGCTGGAGGCTTCTCCTTTTTCTGAGATAAATGTCTTTTTAGAAGATCCCTGACAACAATAAGTGAAAAAGACACAAACTTGATGAAGCAGGTGACTTTTCTTCGGCTCTGTGCAGTGTGGGCACTCTTCGGGGATCTACTTTGCTTCAGGTGTGGCAGCTCAGAACAGCTGTATCACTACAGCCACACAGCTGAGCATCACGCCTCCTTCTTACAGCAAAACACTGACAACCCTCCTGCATCACACAAACACTGTGACCCCTGTTACAGTTCAGGTCAGCCAAGAAATCAAAGCACAAAGGTCAACTTTCAGACCATTTTACAGCTGCGACACAGTAACTCCTGCAAACTCTCAGCTGGCTAACATGAAAACTCCACTTTCCTCTTTCAGGCCCACCCGCGGAGCTGGTCACTACTTATAAATATGCGGAACTGTATCTGCTGGAACTACAGTCCATAAAATGAACTAGGCTCCGTCTATGGATTGGAATGTGAAAAACTTCATTTTGTTTTGTTTTTTTTGTCGAGGTTAGCTAATTAGCATGCCAGCTAGTTTTCCCCCGACTAGCTCTCTATAGTTTATAATTACCTAGCTGGCTACTGAAGGCTCCGTTTACTTGCTGAAAAACTGAATTTTCTACTTTAAATTGTTCCAGATACTCGTTTCTAAAAGCGCGACGCTCCTTGGCGCCGCACGCTGAAAGCTAACTGTTGGTAGTTATGGGGATGCTAGGAGCAGTTAGCCTAGGTAAGACGGAGAGAAACGGTGCGCTGATCATCAGTCAGCAGGTGGGACTCACCTGAAAAAGAACCACGCACAGGGGGAAGAAGAGGTGTGTGCACTGCGCTTCCAGGAGCTTCAACTCTCCGCTGACTCTGGTGTTAGCTGCTACTTTAGCTTCTTGCTGTAAACACTTCCGGGTATTTTAGTGCCAGCTCATCCTGAAATGTGATTGGACACGCAAAGACAGAGGGGAGTAGCCACGTAACGGCTCATTGCGTCACTTAATTGGTTTATAATTTTTCCTTTTATTTATTTGTTGCTTCATATTCTTTATTAATAAGAATATGTTTATATTTCACCTTATTCAGAATACTACATTGTCCTCTATTTTTCTTTTCAATATTTCTTTTCTATCATTTATATCTATTTTTTTGGTGTTAGTATTTTTGTACCTTAAGTAATATTACATCTTTTGTTGAATAAAAAAAAAAACCTATAAGGCTAATTCCAGTTTACTCCTTCAATGCAGAATATGCAGCTTACATTACTTTAAAAAAAAAAAGATAATTACACTGCAATAAAAAAAAAAATTTAACATTCATTGTGAAAATGATATTTATTGGATACATTACCCTCAGAACAATACATGCTGGGAAATGTATGCATATAAGCCATGAATTTATGAAACCACTGATTCTGCATGTACTCTCTGAACTTGATATTTTACTCTCTGAAACAATTTAAATTTGAAAAGGACAACTGAATTGATTTACCTGGAGACAATAATAAGAAAGAAAGTTCATTTTATTTGTGTTATTATGAGATTTTACATAAAAGATAAAACGTGAAAATTCTTTGAGGCAAAAAACTTCTAATTATACTTATGCAAAAAAAAAAACACCCAAAAAGAGAATAACAATTTTTGCAGTATGTTACATTTTATTTGTATCAAATGCAATATACTCTCTAAATTGTGCTGTATAGTCTTCTTGAGTACTCCCTTAATTAACAGTTCCTTCCTTTATCCAACAGAGGGAGACACTGTCCATAGAACTCAAGTCTGCTTCTTTAAGTGAACTGTAAGTGAAATCACAGAAGAGGCTAAAATCAAAGACATCTCACTCTGACTGCTTTGTATGAATCATAACCACAGCCTCCTCTTTTGCTCTGTTGCTCTACTTCTACAGGTATATAATTATGTGTGGAAGTAGAATATAAGAACATTTAAAACAATAAAAAATGCAAACGATTTTTTCTGATGTGTGTCAGATGTAAATTCATTTTATAGTTTGTGGTTTTCATTGGCCTGTGATTGGACACAGACCTCCTGCATGACAGTAAGACTTGCTTTATCATCTGCCAAACTCAGCCTGTGTTGGTACTGAATTCACTGCTGGACTATTCACTGCCAAGGGTCTCATGGCAGCAATGCTTTCTCATAATCCTTACTGACCTTCCTTTGGTCTTGCAAACTGTGGACTCTTTAACTGAGCAGAGATTAAAGCATGTCTTAGGTATTGAAGATACCTATGGGGAGTCTTCTTCATGCAATAAGGTTAGTTATGGAGTTCCACACGGTTCTGTGCTAGGACCAATTCTATTTACATTGTACATGCTTCCCTTAGGCAGTATTATTAGAAAGCATTGTTATGCAGATGATATCCAGCTTTATCTATCTAGTTAAACTGCAGGAATGTCTTAAAGACATAAAGGCCTGGATGACCTCTAATTTCCTGCTTCTAAATTCAATTGAAACTGATATAATCAGGCCCCACCTTATTCAGTTCAATTCAATTCAATTTTATTTGTATAGTGCCAAATCACAACAAACAGTCGCCTCAAGGTGCTTTATATTGTAAGGTAAAGACCGTACAATAATTACACAAAAAACCCAACAATCAAATCGAACACCTATGATCAAGTACTTGGTGACAGTGGGAAGGAAAAACTCCCTTTTAACAGGAAGAAACCTGCAGCAGAACCAGGGTCAGGGAGGGGCAGTCATCTGCTGTGACCGGTTGGGGTTGAGGGGAAAACACAGGACAAAAGACCTTATATACTTAAGAGTAGAATGGGAGGCAGAGCCTTCAGCTTTCAGGCCCCTCTTCTGTGGAAGATTCAGGAGACAGACACCCTCTCTATTTTTAAGATTAGGCTTAAAACTTTCCTTTTTGATAAAGCTTATAGTTCAGGGTTGCAGGGGTGCTGGAGCAGTCATAGAGCAAGAGAAGGGGTGCATCATACTCCCGTGCCATGGGGGCTAAATTACAACTCGCTTTCCAAAAAACCTGAAAACAAAAAAAAAAAAATGAAAGGATATGAAAATCATTTTAATTAAAAAAAAAATTAATTTAATTTAATTTTTTATGAAAATCATTTAAAGACATAATTAATCTTTGAAGGTAAAAACTTCACATCAACTGCAACATAGTAGTTCAAAAATGTCACTTAACCCTCTTAATTGGAGGGGAAGGCGAAATGTCAAAAAAGTAACTTGAAGGGCCAAATTGTATGTTATTTTTGACATCAATTCGCGAAGTGGGCGGGGCCGGAAGCAAGTTTGGACACCCCAAACAATACTAGGGGCAGTGTTTTACCAGTGGGTGTGTGTCTGCTTGTTCAAGCAGCTTTGTTATTTGCCAGGCTGCCGTTATAAATGAAGATGTGCTCTTAATAAACTGACTGGTTAAACGAGGTTTACGTTGACTTGCTGCGCCATCTTGTGGTACAAATTGGTATTACACAAAAGTATAGCATTGAAAATAGGGCAGTGCTATACTTTATACACTATACACAGACATTTTGGACATGAGGTCATAGCAGCAGTTTTTTGCATTCTGTTAATAGTTTCAGATAATTTTGGAAAGTATTATATTATTTTGATGTTTACAAAAAGTACCTCTGCTGCAGTACCAGAGAGGAGCTGATGAGGGCAGCAGAGCAAACCAAAACATACGCACGCTCGTGCACACACACACACACACACACACACACACACACACACAGTCTCAGACCCCATAAAGACAGAAAAACAAGACCACATACACACACATACACTCAGTCAGCTTCATAAAAATGTCAGCGCTCATAAAGACTTTTTATCTCCCTCTCTGTCTCTGTTTTTAGAATTTTCCATCACTCTTTCTTCTTCTTCTTCTATTTCTCACTCTCCTTTTCTTCCCCCTCCCTCCTCCTCCTCCCTCACCACAGCTCAGACACCCTAAATCACACATTAAACTCTTTAAAAGGTTTCCTTCAGTCGTCGGGTGGAGTAGAGGCACACAGACGCAGCAGCATGCCTCATTGGGTGATGGCCTTTTCTAAACAGCCAATTGAAACCCGACTGAAAGTGCAGGTCTTTAAAAGTGTCCGAGGCGAGCGGCTGAGCGATGGACAGATTAATTAGTCATTATGGTGAACACACGGAGGTTTGTGTTTGGATCTTTGTGAGGACCGTTATTGAACAGATGCATCCCAGGTCCCTTCTATAACATTAACCATCACAACTGGATACTAAAGTCATCAAAATGTCTTATTACACAGAGTTCTGTTTCCATCTGGTGATTTTATTTATTTAGGCTTCATTTAACCAGGCTGGTCATTAACAACAAACTCTTCCTGTATGTACAGTAGTGATCTGGCTGCTTACACTGACATGCATTTATTTCCCAGACAGTTAACTAACATTAAAACTCGTGAAGTAAGAGGCGGTCATCATGGAGCCATCCACCTTTCCACCATTTCAGAGCGAATTTTAGCCTAACATCTTACATAAAGAGGATAATTATTTTAAAAACAACACTTTGCAACAATGTAACACTTTTTAACACTAGACACAGATTATGAAGCTAAGCTTGTGTGGAGCAGAGTCAAGTAGAATCTTTAAACTGTTACTCTGAGCTCGCTCTTCTTACAGTTGCAACTGCAACTTTACATCTGCACCATGAGCAGGCCACAGGGACGAGGAGGGCAAAAGGATGTGCTGAAGGTGTAAGCGGGCCGTGGGATGTCATTATTTTCTTATTACAGAACAAGGATCTCCATGTTGACTCTGCGAGCAGCACCGGGCTGTAACACATGAAAAATTGATTCATATGAGAGTAATGCATTAACCTGCCTATCAGATTTAACTGCTGTCTATCTGAAGGTGCCAGAACACCTTTGCACCCGCCCACTTTAACCCCTGCCGGTTGGTGAGTGGTTGTTGGATGTTGCTGGTTGTTGCTAGGTGAAACCAGTAGCGTAGAGGTTTGCTGTACCAAAAATCTCCTTGTGATTGCTTCGGTCACTAGCTCCCCTTAGGTTGCATGGACCACAGTGATGTGTCTGCAAATACTCACTATTTGCTTTCTGAGCCTTAGTGAAACTCAAAAAAGTGCGACAGCTAACCTCCACTTTATATACATTGGAAAAGCTTTTAAATATGTGAGACGTAATTTGAAAGGTGGCATCTAATTCTAGAATATCTGCCTATTTAGCATGTAGCTAAAGCAAAACACTAACCCCAGATGAGTTACCAGTAACCTGGTGGATGTTACAAGGTGAACTATAAAAGCTATAAATTATAATAAAATCTCCCTCTCTTAGAGGCATGGTCTCCTGCTGGTGCTGTGTAGTTCACTGATACACACCTGATGTTCCTCATCTCTCGCCTGCAGTACTTCTTATGTCGTCTACCTTTTGCAGATTGCATAGCTATCAAAGTGGTAATGTCACGCTCACTTAGTTTTGTCTAGTCTCTAAGTGTTCACCTCGTCTCCTTTTTCCAGGAAGCTCCTGTGGTCTGTCTCTGCACTTGGGTCCAACGGTGCTGGTGAAATCATGACACCATGATTGCAGGAGCTGAACAATTACTCCAATATTGAAGTCCTGCGAAGGGCAAAGCTGTCGCCGTCTAACAATCTAGCCTACCCGTTAGCCTGGCAGATTGCAATCTTCAAGGCTGGCAGGATTTACTGTTTGAAATAGAGATGTTACTATCCAAAGTTTAATAGTTATTCATCTACTGTGCAGTCTTTGGGCACAGAGGTAGGTTCTTGCAAATTATAAACTTTGCACAAAAAAGTAAGGAAATTTGTGTTTGGTCGATTATTTCTTTGTTGTCTTTGATGCTTCTTGGCAATAAATCTTATACAGTTGGAAAGCCTGTTTACTGTAGTTCCCCTTAAATGGAGCCACATTTGTAATGTATTTGCGGGTTGAGCAGCAGACTTGAGTTTGTGGGTTGTGCCCATGAAAAACTTGCCAAATCTTCTCCGCCAATGCTAAACAGCTTATTCTACAGTCAGCCATTATGGTTGTGTTGGTCACTCTGGCACAAACAGCACGTCCAAGCTGATCCCGCAAGTGTTCAGTGGGGTTGATGTCAGGTCTGCAGGCAGGCCATCCCATCATCTCCACTCCCAAATTCTGGAGGTAGTCTCTGATAAAGCCCGCTCTGTGGGGGCGAGCGTTATCATCTTGGAGGATAGAGTTTGGTCCCTGACTGTGGAGATATGGGATTCCCACTGGGTGGAGAATCTCATCTGGTTATCTCCCTGCATTGAGATTGCCTCCACTGATGACAAGCCTGATTGTCAGCACCTGGGGTACCAGAAGCTGAAAACAAGAGTCACTAGCAGAATAAGCTGTTTGGCATTGGCAGAGTTTTTCATGGGTACAACTCACATACTCAACACTGCTGCTCAACCCACAAATGCATTTTCCTTAAAAAGGGGAAATAAACAGGCTTTGCAGCGGTGTAAGATTTAAGTTTAGATTGTGCAGAACTACACAGACACCTGTGAAGAAGATAATGATCCTTTAATGAAACAAAGCAGAGTGAGATTCAGCTGAAAGAATTGAGATGGTTCCTGTTTCAGCTGAGCTGATGACTGCGGGCTGCAGGGGGCGCTGCCAGCACCTCCCACTATGATGGATAGCATGTGATAAACTGACACCAGCAGACGTGAAGCAGAGACTCTGATCCTCTGAAGTCTTTCAGGCTTCAGCCTCCCTGTCGTCACACATCACGTTTAAGGGACGGCTGTAACTGCCGTCCACGCTTCAGCGTCTTCGCCGTCTCATTGTTGGCTCTGTCTTTTAGCCTTCACATGTTCTGACAGAAATATTCTTTAGACTCATCGATCGGCTGCAACATGAAACCAGAGACGGCTGAAGTCTCCGGAGAGAGAGAGTGTTATCAGCGCTGTGCAGCCCCCCTGATCCTGGCAGAGCTGAGTCGGTTCATACAGGGGGTAATGTGTCCTTCTGCTGTGTGCATGTGTGTGTGCATGACAGAGAGAGAGAGTGTGTGAGAGTCATGCTGCATGGATAAAACGATTAGGGAAATATAGGCAAGAAGAGAAAGAAAAAAATGGACTCTGGACAGACGAGAAGGATGAAGAAGAAGGAAAGGAGGGAAGAGGAGAGGAAATAAGTGGAGGGGATGTGAAAGGATGAAAGGAAATGAAATAAGAAGAATAAGCTATGAAGATGCAGCCCGATGAAGATGATGATGATGTAACCACCCTGATGGCCCCACTGGTTTCTGGGCTCCACATTTTGAAGCCTCAACAATCGCCTTCTGGCCTCGGCCATGTTGGCGTTTTGGAGCCGCTGCAAAGTCCTGCTGGAAGCAAGTCTGACAACTAGGCAGCCATCTTGGAACAAATCCAGGCAGTTATTTGGAAGGCCACATCAAAACGAGAGGCAGAAAGAATTAACTTTATTTTCAGTGGCCAATGCTTTAAAAAAAAAAAACGCAAAAAAACAAACAAAAAAAGCTTTTTCCTTTTTGCTTCAAATGAGCCCATTTTCACAACATTACGACTTCATTAATGTTTCGATCCAGAGTGTCGACGCGACCGGCGTCTCTGCTCAGAGCACCAAACAACTAACTCACCTTATGGACACAGCGAGCCAAGTTTGGCTGGTCTCTTTAGGCAGCTGACATTTTTAGAGTTTCTGAATTTTCCTGCACAAAATATTTGCCTGCAATGTCAAGTTTTTTGGCAGCCATCATATTTTATTCTATTCTATTTTATATTTTCTACACAAGCACACTTTAATGGCACAACAGCCGTGTCAGATTGAAATGATCTTTTCGAGCTTCCAGAGTTTTGTTTAATCAGAAAACATATTATATATCCTCATTCAGTCCTTATGGAGTTTCTCTATATGGCAGCCTTGCCTGAATAAACAAATAATAAAAAGGACTAACAACAACAACAAAAAAAGAATATTTGGCCTTCAGCCGTTTGCAAAGCAAGTTAAAAATAAATAAATAAACAAACTGTTTGGCTCTGCCACTGAAAGCGGCTTCCATAAACTAAACTGTATGGGCGTATTGCATAAATGTCTGCCAATTAGTACCAAGTAACAGACGGATAAAATACTTGAATTTCACTCACCCAAACTAAAGCACAAACTTCTTGAACCTTACATCACATCATATAATTTGTCAGATAATGTCATTAAAAATTCTCTCAAAAGGCAGCAGCAGCACAAACAAGGTGGAAGGATCCAGTTCAGTGACACAGCTTAGGCTGCAGGTGTCAGTCACACTGGAAACTTCAATCCTTAACAAAACTCAGATGGGTTACTTATTAAAAGAAATCCCTGTAAAGTTGTTATGAGGGGGAATTTGGCTATAAGAGACCAACAGTGATTTTTGTAGCAGGCTGAAAACAGGCGATGGGAGTCTACGGGGATGGACTCACGTTTGAAGCCAGCCTCCAGTGGCCATTAAAGGAACTGCAGGTTTTTGGCACCAATGCTTTGGCTTTATTTTTCAGTCTTTGGCCGCCAAAAACACACAAAATTACAGAGGGATGCAAAAAGAAAACTTAGAAAATAACTTCAAAACACGACACAAAACAGCCCCACAATGCAATGCAACAACCCACAAACACACAAAACAAATACAAGCAGCACAGCTGGGTCAGCTCAGCTGGCTTTCAATGTGTGAATCCTGCTGCTCTGAAGAAGGACTAGGGGGAAATAATCCATCCCTATTAGAAAGATTTACTCTGTGTGTAGAGATGGAGACCAACTGCTGACAGCAAGACAAGCAAACCAGGTGGTGCTCATCAGGAAAACATGTCGGTTCAAACCAACATTTCCAAAATAATTTTGTGATCATTTTCTGAAAGTCTGATGCTTTGTTGCCTTCAATACTCTGAAGCGAGATAAAGGAAATGGAGACACAGAGAAACGAGGGGTATAAAAATACAGAATAAGAAAGAAGCAGGCACAGAGCGAGGAGAGAGGATGCAGCGATGTGAGCAGAGCGAGAGGCAGATTAAGGATCCTACAGAAAAGGAATAAATGATGAAAACTGGAAATAAAGGAAGATGGAGAAGAGCGGAGAAGACAGGGATTAGCAGCAGTGAGGGATTACAGGATGAAGAGAAGTCTTTGATGGTCTCGGTTATGAATGAGATGCTGTGAGTCACAGATTAACTCCTTATGTTCCAGAATAACAGGAGAAGACAGAGGATTATACTGCTGTGACAGGTGAAGGAACAGCACTAACTGGCTGAGAACGACCTCTGACCTTTATATGTAATATAAGTATATCTATTCCTTTATATGTAAAACGTTTTACAATTTTTGATTCCTGTCTTCATGGACAGGATCTTGTCTCGTGGATCATGGATCAGGGATCATGGATCATGGATCAGGGAGCGTCCCTCCTCCTTTCAGAGGAAGGAGGTCCTGCTGGCTTCATGAAATGAAATAAAAAGCAAAAGCAGCTTTTACACCTCACAGAAGAAGACAGTGTTACACATCTCATTCACTCTGAAATGACCTGAAGATGGTGTGATTATCACCCTGGAACATTTTAAGGGTTTCATGAACTTCAGCTTGGTAGATTTTGCATGATCTTGCTGACAGACACCAGAAAAAATACCATCATCTCCACGAGAGCGCTGAGATCTGTCCCAGCCGAATGGTTACAAATCATTTTGAACTTTTCATCATGCAGATAATCCCAGTTTCCGGGCTATAAGAAGGAAAATGGCACAGCTGAACATCTCTCTGGTGCTCAGGTGTTAATGGTTTCATTTATATTTTAAAAGAAGAAGTGGGCACATAGCAGCTGGTCATATAAAAACACTCTAAACTGAGTCCCTTCTCCTGTAAACCTGAAGATTTAATATGATGGCCAGACTTCATTCATTAAATATGACACCTAGCATCATGTGACCAGCTCACACCCAATCATAAATGATGCAAAAGCTTCCCGGCTGTTGCTAGGTGGTTTAACCCCCGCGGCTCATTAGGACTGTTTCCAGCCACTGTGGGATTTCACAATAAAAGTCAGAACACGTCAGACATAGAGAAGGGCGTTCACTTATAACTCAGCAAAATAAAATGAATCAGAAATATTTAAAAAAGAAAATATGACCTCAACATCACCAGAGACATCTGAGAAATATGACTCCTGGCAGATATGGATGACTTCACTTTCATTATTAGCTTCCATAACTGAATTAAGTCGGGTCTGTGGTTAACTGACGCTCTGTTCAGCCATTCGCTGCAAACCTGATTAGACTGAAGTCTGTTTTTGATCTACAGCAGCAAAATGAGACAGGAAAGATTCTCTGAAAGCTGCCAGGTGGCCCCGGGGCGCCACGAACAGCTGACATTACCTTGTTTTCCAGTGAACCGGCTGCTCCTGTCCAGAACCTCAACAGGTGCTATCATATCTTAAAGACCTCATAGTATTATCACAACAGAGCACTTCTCTCTCAGCCTGCAGGCTTACTTGTGGTTCTTAAAGTTTGTAAAGTAGAATGGGAGACAGAGCCTTCAGCTATCAGACCCTTCCCCACTAAAACCAGCTCCCAGTTTGAGCTCAGGAGACAGATACCTTCTCTACCTTTAAGATTAGGCTTCAAATTTCCCTTCTGAATTATGCTTATAGTTAGGGCTGGATCAGGTGCCCCTGAATCCTCTCTTACTTATGCTGCTATAGGCTCAGGTTGCTGGGACACTTCCCATGATGCACTGATCACTTTTCCTGCACTCTCCCCTTTTCACTCTCCATCACTACTGCACGTCATTAATATCATTAGCCTAGAGCCCAGTTCTGCCAGGCGCCTCTTCGTGCTCAGAGGCGCCTGCTCATATGGGATCATTTGCTCACTGGAGCTCTCTCTCTAATATGGTAGAGTCTTTACCTCACAATAAAAATCACATTGAGAGAGTGTTATTGTAAGCTGCTGCTATATAAATAAGATCCATCAACTCATTCCTGTATTATCACTGGTCAAATTGAGCAGTCAGAGGAGGCCAAAATGATGCTCAGGCTGCCAGGAGAGTTCCCGATGGAACCTAACCATCCACCCAGGAAATGGTTAGGTCCCACCCCACCAGCCAAGATAGATTTTCTAAAGCTTGTGATCTTGCAAATGCTGTGAGAATCCATCTGCACTGCAAGTTGTTATCCTTACTGCCCCCAGCTGGGTAAGTTCTTCTCTGCATTTCACCCATCTTAGGTCCCAGTCAAACAGGCCTAGAGCCTGGTTGGTGAATGCTGAGTATTACCCAACTGGTTGGAAGCGCTTCCTGGAGTTTGATGGCAGTTGCTGTGAAATCAGTGATTAAAGCTCATTAACGACCACCGCCGGGAGCCAGTGTTCACTAAGGAAAAATCTGCATTCCCCTGCTGGTCGGTGAATGATTGCGAGTCTTTTTTGATGTTGCCAGATGAAACTGGTCACAAACAGGTATCCAGTGCTGCACCAAAAAAACCCACTTGTGATTGCTTTGGTTACTAGCAGATGCTGTCACCTGCACTTTGTGTGGAAGATGCTGACTTGTCTGCAAACACTCGCCAACTACTCCCTAAGCAGTAGTGAAACAAACCGGACGTGGAGAGCGTTCCCCTTCAAAATAGAAGTTTCACCTTTTGAAACATGTTGGTTTTAGCCTTATGGCACAACTTTTACCTTAAAGGCAAATGTTCTGTGTCTCCAGCTTATGTCACCCTTTCTCAAACTTCACTACTGCTTAGTGGGCAGTGAGTGTTTGCAGACAAATCAGCATCTTTCTTGCAAACTGTGGGCAACCATGGCAATATTCTAGTGACCAAAGCAATCACAAGGAGGTTTTTGGTTCAGCACCCTCTTGTGATCAATATCACCAAGCAACAGACAGCAACCTCCACCAGCCAGCTGGGTGGGGAATACACATTTAACCTTATCACTGGTCAAGTTGAGGTTGCCAGGGGGTCGCCAAGTGGTCTCTAGGCCTGCATGCCTGCATTTCCAGCAGATGCATCATAGCACATTTCAGAAGCAGCTCGTTGAACCTTGTTGCTTAAAATAGTGCTGGGATTATGTTTTATATAAGCGGCACAGAGCTGCTGAGGAAGCCAGGAAGTCAGACACAGGAACAAAACAGAGAATCCAGTCCATCTTTAAAATAAAAGACCCTGTACAGAATAAACACTCAGCTTCTGAAATGCTCCCTGTGAGATGGGAAGCTGTGCTAGTGCCTGGTGTTTTTCTGGGGTAATTTACCCTAGTTGTAAGCCTCTGAGAGTAATGCTAGCATGTTTCTGATGGTGGGAGAAACTGAAATTTTTAGGGGAACCCATGCATGCACAGAGAGAGCATGTGGACAGAAGGGAACGATATCGAACCTGGGACCCTCCTGACCCACTGCGCTGGTTTAAATTTAATAAAACAAACAAACAAAAGAATCTGTAACTTCAACTTTGCATGAGGGTCTTTTCCTCCTTCGATCATTGCACCTACTAACCTGATGTCCGGCGCATTTGTGGACAAAATGTTTAGAAGACCATAATGTAGAACTGAAACGGTTTGAAGCTTGATTGGTTGGTCCACTGTAAAACAAAACTAAATGTTTTAAGTGTTAATTAGAGCAATTTAAAATTAAACTGAAGGAGAAAAGGAATCAACATCACCCTTGAAGGCTTCAGCATAAGATAAGAGGAAAACAAATACAGTAATCCTCTCAGGCGTCTTTAAAACTCATGAAAGCAGCATTTCACGTTAAGATAAAAACTGGTTAAAGAGACCTCAGATGTGTCTGATGGAGCCGAGATGGCAGAAACTCTTCTAGTGGAAGAGATGACATGTATTAAAGATGAGAGAGCTGAGTGGACACACACACCCTGTAATAGAATATTCTATGTTGCTACAGTGACTGCCGCCATTGGTAATATCTACTGTATGACCTCACCACCACCATGATGTCACCTCTCGAGCTCGTCTGCTCTCTCAGACACAACACGAGCTCAAGTCACATGTGTCCAAATTTGACCAAAGCATCAGAGGGTTCATTACTTGGTGACACCTGCTGGGACAAAAAAGATGAAAAGATTTTTCATTTTTACAACAAGCAGGACTGAAAAATGAAGCCAACACCAAAGTGAGCGGAAGTGCAGTTCCTCTAGTTCATCCAAATGTGAGTCAATCCCCACAGACTCCCCAAATGTCCAACTTTACAGCAGAAATAAATGTGTTTATAGCCTGGTATAAAAATGTTTTGGGACTCAGTGGTTGCTTTCCTCTTTCCTAACAACTTTACAGTGAAGGGGGTGGGGTGGGGGGGGGGGGGGGGTATATATAAGTCACCAATGTGGATTTGCTAAGGCTCTTATTTAAGGTTGACAGGTGTAGCCAATCAGCGCCTGGTAGGCCTCACCTCCACTAACTAGAGTCACTGTACTGGACCGCTCCAGTGTGTCTGCAGTGCCTTTTGGAGCATTTTTAATGGAATTATCTCATTAATATTATGGCTTGCAGTGAAACATAAACAATCCCAGAAGGTTGTGCTTCAGTTTTGGTGAGTGAATTTCTAGTGTTTTATTAGATAAACAACAGATTGAAACTACAAAAGCTGAAACAAAAGAAGGGCAAACATTGAAGTAGGAGACAACTCTTGATGGAGGAGAAACCTATAAATTTTCTTATTTGCTGATAAGATAAAAGCTGGTTAGTTCTAATATTAGACATGCAAAAATGGCTTACACTGGGAGCTTGTTGTGTAACATTGACAATACTACTGTAAGTTTTATTACAGTGGAAGACTTTCTGAAAGAACTGCAACTAAATCCCTGCATTTTTATGCTCTTCAGTGCCAACACAGTGCAGAGCAGCTACCTAAACTCTGCTCCCAGTGAGGTCGATTATCTCGTCAATAGTTTTACATCCTCACTGCGTATAACTTTGGATACTGTGGCTCCTCTGAAAAGGAAAGCCTCAAATCAGAAGTGCCTGACTCCGTGGTATAATTCACAAACACGCAGCTTAAAGCAGATAACCCGAAAGCTGGAGAGGGAATGGTGTCTCACTAAATTAGAAGATGCTCATTTAGCCTGGAAAAAGAGTTTGTTGCTCTATAAAAAAGCCCTCCGTAAAGCTAGGACATCTTACTATTCATCATTAATTGAAGAAAATAAGAACAACCCCAGGTTTGTTTTCAGCACTGTAGCCAGGCTGACAAAGAGTCAGAGCTCTGTAGAGCCGAGTATTCCTTTCACTTTAACTAGTAGTGACTTCATGGATTTCTTTACAAACAAAATTTTAGACATTAGAGAAAAAATTATTCAAGACAACCCCTTTACTACCACAGGGGTCAAGGCCAACAGTGACCCCTGTGGTAGTAGACGGGTTAATTATGGAGTTCCACAGGGTTCTATGCTAGGACCAATTTTATTTACACTATACATATTTCCCTCAGGCAGTATTGCATACATGCTCACTGTTATGCAGGGAGCAAAACTAAATACCAAACACACGAGACAAGGAACCAGGACACAGAAGGATAAAACAGGCACTGGAACACAGGGAGGCGGGGATGAAAAGAAGAACAAAGGGACGCAGGAATTACATACAACATATTTAACTAATAACGAACTAAGACCAGATTCCTCAGTTTCTTATTTCTTCTGACAGGGACCACCAAATACCCTAAAACCCTCTGGTAAGCTGCTGCATCCTGTATCAGTTAAATTTTGCTGAAGGTAATTGTAAAAATTACTTTAAAAAAAGTGTGATTACTGGTTTTTTTTTCATTTTTGTTTTTATGATGGATGTGCTGACACAAAGAGCTGGCTGTGTTGCTGGTGCCATTTGCAGCAGTGCAATTAAATTATCCGCCAATATGGTTTGCTGTGTGGTACAGACCATCTAAGAAGTGTGTGGTCTCATATTTTATTAGTCTGCACCAGTAAAATAAAGGAAAAGCAGAAGATAGTAAGTTTGCAGCAGCATATCAGCAGCAGCGAGTGTCTAAGTTTCACTAAGGGACATTTTCATAAATCACTGCCCCTTAAAAACATATCTATTGTGACTTTGTTTGATTGATGCCCAGTGTTGGTTTGGCTCTGAACACGGGATTTGTTTGGAGAAAAAAAAGAGGGGAAAAAAGCAGACTTTAGAAAAATGATGGCTGGGGGGAAAAAACCTGGTGTAAAACGGGTCCTCGCAAAAACAAACAAACACAGTAGCAGCAGCCAGCTCCAGAGAAACACAGTGGAACAGTTTTGTCTGCTGGTGTTTGAACACAGCTTCATCAGCAGAAGGTTTAGCTCTCTGTCTGTAGTCCAGTGGGCCTGATGCCATGAAATTAATTAGACTTTATGGGCAGCAGTCCCAGAGTCAAAGCACACACACACACCAGCACTTCCTCCACATGTGGTTGGTCTCATTGTGCGGCTGTGTTGTATTGTTGCATTGTTACTGTCTGTGCTGATAAAACTACAGTTCACTGATGCTGAAAACAGCATACTGCCACTGTGAAGATATCTGCGGTCCAGGCTTCGCTCTGACAGGACCAAATGCTAAAATAAGCCGCTGTCCTGATTTAGCCATCTCGATTTGTCAGTCCTTGTAGTAACTTTGTCTGTTTGAAATAATGTTCTCTCTCTGGTCTCCTCATAGCAACTTTTTTAAAACATATTTTTATGCTAATTCTGTGTCTTTGTGGCCATTTTTGTGTCTTTGGAGTAATTTTGTACACCTGGAGTAATTTTGTGTGTCTTTATGACAAATTTTCATCTTTTAATTGTAATTTTGTGTCTCAATGTTCTGTCTCTTATCTTTTTGGATCTCTTTTTGGACCAATTTTGTGTCTTTTTTGTGTGCTTTGTAGCAACTTTTTGTGTTTCTGGAGGAAATGTCTTTATTGTAAACTTTTGTCATTTTGTAGTAAAATTGTGTCTGTAGCATCTTCTTGTATTTTCATTTTATATCTTTTTATAGTAACTTTCTGTCTTTTTATCTCTTGTAGTAAATTTCTCTTGTCAAAGCAAACCTTTGTGTTTTTGCATTAACTTTGTGTCTTTGACAGCTTTTGATCTTTGGCAGTAATTTTGTGCTTTTAGAGTACCGTATTTTTCGGACTATACGTCGCTCCGGAGTATAGGTCGCACCAGCCAAAAAATGCATAATAAAGAAGAAAAAAACATATATAGGTCGCACTGGACTATAAGTCGCACGTTTTTGGGGGGGGGGGGGGGGGGGGGGGGGGGGGGGGGGTTGATAGAATCCGAGACCCAGAGCAGAAATTCCATCTTGAACGGCAATTTAAAATAATAATGGATTAAAGAACAGGACGAACACGGTTACACCTACGTTATGCTAACGTAGCACATTCAGCTACATGACGCACAACGAACACGTGTTCGGTATGTTAACGTAACATTAAGTTATTCAGATAACCATAGCATAAAGAACATACTAACAAGTTAACCAAACCATCAATCCATTGAATTCTTCATCCTCGGTGTCACTTCTAAACAATTCCGTACACTCCGTAGACGAAGCGCCGCTTCCTCTTCTGTGTCGCGTTAGTCAGACTCGTCGTCAGCTGCAGTTCCAATTATTCCAGCCTTTCTGAATCCCAACAGGATGGTTTGTCACTGAAGCCCATGTTTTCTTGATCCATCCAATGACTTCCAGGAAAGTTGGGTGGCGCATTCTCCCAGTTGCCGTTAAGCTGTGCTCTCCATCCACCATCCACTGCGCCCACAGGTTACGCAAGACTGCCTTAAAGCTGCAGTTCACGGAGATGTCAAGTGGCTGGAGTATTTTGGTTCTTGTGTTATAAATGTCACATATACGTCGCTCCGGAGTATAGGTCGCACCCCCAGCCAAACTATGAAAAAAAGTGCGACTTATACTCCGGAAAATACGGTAATTCTGTACTTTTAATATTGTAGTACTTGTATCTTTTTTCCTAGTCATTCCTGTAATTATTTTACGGTCATAATTGGCATTTGTGTTTGTTTTGTGTCTTGGTAGCTGTTTTGCTTTGTGTGTATTTAATATACTTAACTACATATCACATAAATACCTGACCAGTGGTGAATGTTAAGGAACAAACAGGCTGAAGACGCTCTAAACATGTGGCCTCCTGAACAGCATCCACTGAAGGCAGTTGGTGGTCCTTTCAGGTCTCCATTAAACTTCTCCCAGAAAATAGACACAATCCTGTCCTCAGCAGTTAATATCTACATATAATATTTATAACAAAGCATTTATCATGTTACACACACACACACACACGCAGTTCTGCTGATTCAGCATCATTATCATTTTTGTCTCATGTGGTTGCCGTGGTGACTGCATCATGTGGTCAGGAAAGCTGAAACAGATCAATTAAATCCTCATCTGTTCTGCTTAATTGATTGATTAGAAGCTCTAATGGACGTCATCTTTAACGAGCCATTAGCTAATTGGCTGGAGCTTTAAAGACAGGACAGTGTGTGTGTGTGTGTGTGTGTGTGTGTGTGTATGACTGAATTTACACAAAACTGTGTGTGTGTTTCCTTCACTCTCTTTATTACAGATATCAATAATAATCAGTCAATTGATCGGGGAAAGTGGAAAATGAAAAGAGATAGAGAGGGAGGATGGATGAGCAGTTATAAGGTACTTCATTTCCCATCATACACCTGTCAGACATAATAAATAGGACCTTTTTAAAATCTGGAATAGATATTTGTGCTATTTATTAGGCATGGTGTTGTGCGTGTAGGTCATTAAGCCTAGATTAATCTAGGTTTACAATAGCCAGCCTCTGCCTTAGTGCCGCATTAGTTCCTGGGTTAGGGTATTAAGATACTTTGATTACTTTTAGGCTGAGTATTCAGACTTTGAGTCATTTACTGTATCTTTAAACTAGTTCAGGTTTAGGGGACTTTTAGAGTGCTGGACACTAATATAATCCTGGATCAGAGTGATTATACTCTAAGTTTGTTTGAAATTTTGAGGGTTTTGGTTCTGCAACAGTTCTGGATTAGAGCAAATCCTTGATTAATCCAGAATTAGAGAATTTAGTTCTTGGGTTTAGCATTTAGGCTGTGGATTAGTACTGGATTAAAGTATTTAGACAGTAAACGAGATGACAGTTTAAATACACTGAACTGAAGCTGATTTACAGTATAGACTGCTTAAAAAAATTGATATTGATATGGACTGGTAATGTGTTAGGAATGAAAGGATGCCACATCGTTTGATGGAAATGAAAATGATGAACCTACAGAGGCTGAATTCAAAGTCACCCTGAAAATCAAAGTGAAAAAAATGATGTGGAAGGCTAGTGCAATTTGCCAAAATGTAATTGCAGCAACTCAAAATGGTGCTCCGTAGTTTGCACGGCCCCACGTGCTTGTATGCATGCCTCCAGGATTATTCCAGGAGTATTTATGTTTATATTGTATTGATCCTGAATGTAGCATTACAGATAAAATGAGTCCTGAGTTACAGTTTACTTTAGTAGTGTATGAAAATCCTATTATTGTGATTACATTAGTTCTGGACACAGAAAAAAAGTTTTTAGAAGTATTATTGGAGTTCAGGCTCGAATTTGGCTCTAAAATAAAGTGTTTTAAACCGTGATTAAATCCAAATTAAAGGCTTCTATCCTTAAATCAAGTCTAGATTAGAGAGTGCAGGCCCCAGGTTGGCTCTTAGAATTTCACTCAGAGATTTTAGACCACGGATGGAGATGGATTTATTGTTGTTAACACAACATTTTAGATTTGACATCATGGAGTTAAGTGATCACACTGTATCTGCCCAGGGATTAGTCTGTAACTAAACAATATTCACTGGTGGACTGAAGCATCCTCGGGGATGTGTGTGCATTTTGGTCTGGGTTACTCTCTGGAGAGCAGACATTTTTGATTCACTGCTCCATGGTAACTGTTGCCAGTTCCCATTACAGACGCCAACTGTAAATAAACTGGGCCAATGGGACATGATTATCACCTGGAAACAGGCTTAATTAAATGTGCACTCCAAAGACGTTTCAGAGGAATTGAGAATTCTGGTTAGTGTCTAATGTCTGGATGACTAGTATTCCTTCTTTGAGCTCTTTAGGGATCTGTGAATTCTGACCTAAAAATCAGTAATGAACAGCATGTCTCGATCTGGTCTATTCTTTGGAGAGGGCATATTATTAGCGTTTGAGGAGCTCAGAGAGTAGTCCGGTCCACGTGGGGTTTATCTGTGTCTGTTTCACTCAAACAAACATTAAAAAAATGTAAATAACTTATAAAGTCATTAAATGATGACGGTAATATTTAAAAATGACATTCTTCTGCAGTGAAGGGCTTCCCACAGCCATTTTATTTTTTATTTTCTGGTCTAATCTCTGAAGAGAGGTGGTTAATTTTCTCCTGAGGGATTGTGGATATTTTCATCTCAACAACAAACACTCAGAGCCTCATTAACGCCGGCTCGGGGGGGGAGAGAAGGTTCAGTGCGGTCTAATCCCCGGCCAACTCTCTTTCCTGCTGTATGGACGTCAGTTCATCCAAAGTGAGTAAACATCAATAGTTACCTTTAGCATGTGCAAAGAGCACAACCATGCATTCTCACTCCAAATTCAGATATGAGTCAAAATGTGACTGCAAGAAAGTAAAAGTGGGAACAAACTTTCTGTGTTCAAATTTTTGACTGTGCACACAGTTGGTGGGGGGGTGGGGGGTGGTGGTGGGGGGGTATTCTCAGTCTGTCCATGTGTACAGTAATTGCTTTTTGTCAAAGCCCCTGGCGTGTTTCAGTTATGCACAAGATGACCTTTGGTAGCAGTGACATTCCAGGTAATGTGAAATGAAGGCATCATTCCCAACTTGTAATTTCTCAGTGCAAAGTATTGAAACAGGAAGAGATTTACAGTTGTGTCGCGACCAGAAAGCATAGGAAGTCAATGAACTGCTGTTGGCAATGCGGAGTGGGTGGAGCTTGTTCAGCTTTTCTCAATTTTAAGGCAAGTGATTGAAGCAACTACCAGTGAAAGAAAAGGATACCTTTGATTGACATATGATATGCTTAGTCGCACTAGAGTAAAAATAGGAGATGTCCTTGGAAAAATCTGTGGCTGCCCAGTGACTGACCAACCCAGAGGCTAAGGGTGTTGCATGCTCAACCTCTGGGAGACCGCTTTTGATTGCATGGGGATTGTACAGGTCCCCAGCGGGAGGCAACCTGTCTCCAAACAATTGCAGGCTGGCGTCTAAGTTATAGAGATTAGACAGACAGATTAGCAACACTTTGCATCAATCTTAGTCTGTGCCGAAGAGAACAACTCATCTGGGACATGTCATATATTCCCCCATATTCCTATATAAAAGCAAGGTTGCCAAATGTCTATATCACTTTGCAGTTAAATCACTGTCCTGCAGCAACTGCTATTATTTGTGGGGAATTTCAGAATTTATATTTCAAATCTAATCTTCAGGCTGGACTCTGAATTAATTATTTGTGAATGTGAATTTTCTGTGGATTCAGACGGCAACAGATTTGCGATTTTCAACAATTTATCAGCGTTCATCATTGTATTATTACAAACAGATTGCACGCAAAGGCAACTTGACCCCATCCTGTCACCTTTGTTGCCATTTTACTGTCGACCAAAGTTGCTTTGAAGATGGCAACTGACTGCGAGTGGCCACAGACCTGGCCCCTGTCTTCAAATCAGCAATTTCAAAGGAAACAAGATCACAAGTTCAGTGGTCACAATCACAGTAATTTTGGCCATGCTGTGGCCTCCAGCCACTGTTTTCCCTCTTGTGACTGTAGTGTTAGAGGGTTACCTAGGCAACCAGAGTCTGCAGTGTCCATCTAGAAACCAGCCACCCTCGGCTTCAATGATGCGAGGTGAGCAAATTGCTTCCTTTGTGAACGTCTATTTTGTGGTGTGAAGAGTTGTTTTTTTTTAAACCCAAAACATCAGTTCTCTTAAACCTAACTAAATGCTTTTAAGCACACACACACACACACACATACACATGCACACACACACACACACACATGCACAGACACAAGTCAAGGGGAGTAAACAGTGTCATGGTCGCAGGTTTTTGTATATCTGAGATATTCTTAGTGGGTTTTGGTTTAATTATTGTAGTGTTTGAAATTCTTGATTTCTTGAGTCTTCTTTTGAGTCTGTGATTCCTTTTCTTCACGGTTTCTCAGCACAGTCTGACAGTAGTTTGTGAAATAGTCACAACCTTTAATCTGTTGATCCACGTTTCTGGACATGAATTTTAGTTTTTTTATATTCTCAACACAAATTTCCAAATATTATTTATCTTTCCACTCTCACATGTACTAATTTGTGTCCAAGTACATGAAATAAATATTTTCCACTTATAAAAGGCAAAAAAAAGGTCAGCATCTGGAGGCTGGGGGGGTCGAGGTGGAGCCAATCATGTCAGCCAATCATGTCAGAACCCAAGTTCGATTCATACACATGATAGTTTTATGCATCATCTGTATGATTTGTTTTTTAAAAAGTTATTAATTAAAAAGTTTAGGCATTAAAAATAGCTGGTTATGTTTTGAAAAAGAGCCAAGTTTTGGTTAAAATACAAGGGTTGCGAAAATTTTTTAAAACTTTGTTTTCTGGTGACGTCTTCTTGCTTTCTCTGGACAAAATATGCACTTCTGATCAGAAATATACTGCAAGTACATATTAATCACAAATTTGTGCTTGTTGACATGATGTGACACATGTGACAATCCCTGTCCATGAGTCTGAATTTTTTTTTTTTCTATTTCAGGTTTTGATATGGACCAAATTTATCTGGTCACTGTTATCCTAGAACAGGGGTCGGCAACCCGCGGCTCATCCAGGCTTAATCTGCGACTCTGTGCGGCTTGCGGAAGTAAATTATAAGTATCCAGTTGAAGTGCATTTTATTTTTGTCAGTTCGGTTTTTGTTGTAGTTTTAAATTGGAACATTATTGTGATCTTGAAATATTAAAATAAAATCATTTTATTTATTTATTTTAGTTTCTCAATATATGCGTCACTTGTGGTAGCCGCTACCGGCTTCCACTAGTATTTGCGGCTCTCACTGTTTTGTTTACTGTGGAAACCAGGTTCAAATGGCTCTTTCCGTATTACAGGTTGCCGACCCCTGTCCTAGAATATGGAGTTTAAGTTTAATCTTTTTGTACAGGCTCCGGCACTTTTGGACTTTTGTTAATCTCTAAACTTTTGCATTGGCCTCAAGTTAGCTCTCTTTACAAGGGGCAAAATTAAAGCTATAAAACTGTAAACTAACAACAGCTTCAGCAGTTTTCTCCATTACTGCTGCTCTCAGTTGATCTCAGGCAGTGTGAAGCCTCTCCACTCACTGATGTTGTCCTCCCATCTCTAATTCCTGTCTTCCTCTCTTTTTGCAGACTTGCATTGTTCCTTTTAGAAATGTTTTGGCAAGACCTGTTGATCTTGTTAAAGGACCATACCATCGAATTTTTAATTTCTTAACTATGGACAGAAGATTTTTGTATGTTCCAATGGCCTGTGTCACTTTGGCCTTTACTTCCATGCTGGTAATGACGTCCTTGTCAAAGATTCAGAGGATTTTGCAGAAACATCTGATCTCTAATGCCTGCACATTTTTCTCTTGATCAGCTGTTAGTGTCCATGTTTCACAAACATAGAGAAATAATGCAACGACTAACGAGTGCATCGGTCTGAGCTTGGGGCTGTCTGTGATGTTCAAATGTGTTTCACTTTTGTGAGCATTGACCCAGGCACTGCCCTCAGGTGCTGCCCTCAGGTACGTGAAACTGTCTCCAGTTTTTCTTCTTTGATGTTGATATCTGGACTGATGCCACTGGTGGTCAACACTACTCTCCATGCCATAGGCTGCAGCACTATTGTTAAGGCACTTTGCTAGGTTAGCTAACTTAGCTAGACCAATGTCACTGGCAAAGTATAATGTGGTTATTGTCCTTCCACAAAAGCTTACTGAGTGTTGATGTCCCTCCATTGCATCATCAAGGTATATACTGAAGAAAGTCATTGAGAGTAAGCAGCCTTGCCTTCCTCCAACCATTGCCTTAAACCACTCTCCTATGGTGCATTTGACAAAGACTGTGCTGGTGGCCTTGTCATAAAGGTATTCTTGTATAGACCTCATCAGGTTGGCATTGATTTTGAACATCCGTATGGTCATTAGTGGCAGTGGCGCAGTGGGTAGGTGTTCGGCTTGCAGCCAGAGGGTTGCTGCTTCAAGCCTCGCTGCGCTGGGGCAAGACACTTAAACCACATTGCCTAACGGTAGCGCCGGTCTCTGGCTGCATCACCACAGATGCTCGTCTCTGGATGAGCAATTTGGAATGATCATTTCATTGTGTGCACAATGACAATGAGTTGAATCTAACGTGGTTTTGTACCAATCCCTGTTTAACTGATTGAGATGATCAAGCAAAATTTAGTGTTTGCCAGATCTTATTGCAAATGACTCTAAGGGCACTGATCATCCATCTCCCCCTTCCTTTACAGTTCTGCAGGTATGTTGTCCCCTTCTGTTGATTTCCCAAGCTTTAACTGCTGCCTCCACTTCCTCACAGAGGATGGGGAAATTATCCTTGTCTGTTACTGGGGGGGGGGGGGATTCAGTACCTCTGATAGTACCATTGATTAGCAACACTAAATTCAATACCTACAGTTTACAGTTACTAATATTTACATCGTGGCTACATATGAAATCTTGGGATGACTTGATTGGCCTAAAAGTTGGTTTCCAAGATAACTGTTGTCATAAACATGTTGGGTAGCCATCAGTCTGAGAACTCGTTGGCTATTTGCCTAACTTAACTTCAGGGGCCAATATTTCAGGGCCCATGAGGTAGCCAGGATATCCAGATAGCAGACATCCTGTTCAAGATTTCCTGTTCCGTGTTCCAGTCATTGTCTGCAAATACAGATATATTTTTGAAAGGTTACTAAGCAGCTAACAATCATCACTGCATAATAGACAGTGCAAATGCTGGCAGCCAGTGCCAACATTACATTTTTGCAGAGCCAATCATTCCCAGGCTCTCAACATGGATTATTCACCTACATTTAACCAAGGCATGCTCAGAGGTGATTGGTCAATAGAACCCAGACGAGAAATCAGAAACTTTCTCATACCAAATATCTTGTCCCTTTCCACACAGATGCTGAATATTTATGTGCAAATGTCTGTTTACAGAATTAAGAAAGGGACTGACAGCAAGAGAAAAAATACAGCATATTTATTTAAATCTTGAACAGCTTATATTTTTTTTCAAAATGCAAGAAGCAATAGAAGTAACCGAGAGAGAAGAATGTAAGAAGTTTGTTAATCAGACACAAAGTTTGAAACCAGAAGTTTTATCAACAAGAAACCACACAGACCCAAAACACACAGCAAAGAAACACAGATATCAGAATTCATTAGAGACAGAAAGAGAGAGCGAGAGAGTTATCTGTCTGTGTGTTTTTCTTCTCCCCCTCTAAAATGTGCTGTTAATGGGCTCTCCCATGACGACCATCATTTATTAATAATTCACACAGACCACTCCCTTCACTCTGACTCAGTCTCGTCTCTCTCTGAAGTCCAAAATCTGAGACAGACTTGTCTTGCAAACTGCCTTATGTTTTGGTCCAGAAGTATTTAAATATTTTGACTGTTATGGATTATAATGAACTCAGACCTACTCAGCTTGAATATCCATGAAGACACACAAAAATAAGAAAGCCAGAGCCATTCAGAAAGCACGCCAATTTTGGTCATGATGTTTGACAGCGGGCATGGACCTCGGTGAGGCCCCCGTAACATAAAACAATGCTTTTTAGATTAATTTACTCTTAACAGTAAATAAACGGGAACAATTTCAATTTTTATTTCATTGTAATGGTCATGTCTTTTTTTTACAGCGTTTCCACAGAAGGATAAACAACAGCAGCTGCAGCAGCAGTGCCCCTCTTTGGGCTGCTGCTGCTGCCAAGTATCAAACAATGAATATCTATACTACAAGCAGTTTCTTCTTTCCTATTTCTAATGGCCAACAGGGGGCACTCTTCTGGTTGCAAAAGTAATCTGATCAGAAAGAAGTAAAGATTTTTTACATACTAAAGAACTTTCAGTCTCTGGACTTCCTGCTTTATAGGAGGTGTTCGTGAGATAGTCCACATTGAATGGGGCCCTATAGCGCTCAAGCCCAAACCCACTGTTTACTGTGCTGACAGCATCAGCTTCAGCCCCTGCTGGCCAGCTTCTTCTTATATATACAGTCTGTTTTAAATACACTCCTTATATCCATTTTAGTTCTCGTTTGGAAACAGGCGCCATCAGTTTGTGTCTTGTAATAAATGCTGAATACACCTATAATCATACGTTAGCAGAATGGTAGTGTTTCATGATCAGTATCCAAAGAAAGAGGACATAAATATCCTTTATTTCAATACTGCAGCTGTAAATATGCAAAAGAAAATGGGTAATTTTTTTTGTGCAGAAACGTGCAAATAATTATTTAAGCTGTTGAGCTCCATTTACTCCTTTTCATTTAGGATCATCCTTTGGATATAATACATGCAGCCAGTTTCAGAACAGTGGGATTAACAGGTGGATAAATAGGCTTCTCGAGGTGGCTCTGACAGGTGTCTGTGAGAAAATGACCCTGCTGTTTATGAGTTTATCATCTTAAAAACAAGCCATGATGCTGGATGGCCAATTTGAATCTTTACAACATCATAAACAATAGGAGTCTGCTTATTCTGGACTACAATGAGGAACCTTGTAGTCCTTTTTTGAACAGGATATGATGGCATCCATCCATCCATCCTCTTCCACTAATCCTGTTCAGGGTCACGGAGGGATGTCCCAGCATGTTAAACAAATTATAGGACTGCCTTCTTTCATCTGTGCAACATTTCTAAGATTTAAAAATACCAGTTCATGTGTTTTATTACTTTTGGGCTGGCCTGTTTGGTTCCTTATTGTTCTTATTATCAGGTTGTTCTAAAAGCTTCCTGAAAAGATTTCAGTTGTTTCACAGTAGAGATCAGATTTCTCCCACACTTCCCACACGGCTTCTCTTCACTGACTAAATACCTCACATGCAAGGCCTTGAATAATCCGCCTCAAAAAGAAAAGATTGGGCTTCAAACTTTCCTTTTTGATAAAGCTCATAGTCAGGGCTGGAGGTAACCCTGAACCATCTCTTAATTATGCTACAATAAGAGACTAGACAAGACTTCCTGCACATATGCCACTCCTACAATCACTAATGTTCACACTCTCCTTCAAAAGTATTGGAATCGTAGTTCCAATATTACAAAAGAAGAAGAATGCAAAGGTTTAGTGATGTCAGCGGGTCACAGACTTGATGCAGTTATTGCAATCAAAGGATTTGCAACTAAATATTAAGTCTCATTCACTTTGATCTATTTTAAGTTGATCTGTTCCAATACTTTTATTCACAGGAAAAATGGGTGGCCTCAGACAAAATGCGCTATCTTCTGAACTGTGTATCAGATCCGGACGTAAATACCTGGAAATAAAAGCTGAGATGTTCTTTTTGTCTCATATTCATCTTTTAATGTCAAACCCAAATGTTTTCAATCAACAGCAAAAATAAAGGGTTTGGCCTCACTGTTCCAATATTTTTAGAGGGGAGTGGATGTAATCTCTCTTGTAGTTTGGGTTTTCTCCTGTTTGCCACTCAAGGTCTCTTCATGATCCCTCTTTTTTTTTCTCTTTTCCTTCCCTTCCTCCAACTGGTCATGGCAGATGGCTGCCCCTCCCTGAGACTGGTTCTGTTGGAGGTCCCCCCACCATTGGCAAGTGCTGCTCATAGGAGATCATCTAATTGTTGGGGTTCTCTCTCTCTAATAGGGTCTATGGTCTATCTCGCAATTTAATGTGCCTCGAGACAATTGCTGCTGTGAACTGGCACAACAACCCGAGTGCAACTGAACAGAAATAAACTGAATTGAATTACAATGTGTGTGCTCAAGCATGGTATTGGTCTATGAAAAAGGGAGAAACAATCTGATTCCCTGTCAGTCAAATAGCAATAAAGCAAGATGAGGCACGATGTGGTCAAAAATGGAATTCCCAGGTGCGTATTTGCAATTTGTGAGACAAGGCTAAATAAATCCATCTTGACTTGACCTGACTTTAATCTTTGTTCACTGTTGGTGGATAAATGCAGTTTTCATATAGGTTCAGCAGCTGCTCAGTGTTTTCATGCTTTGAGTCATTGATTATATTGGTGGGGGTGTGGGGGGGACCCCACCCGAGTGAAAGGTCTGAATGACTCCTGTGACCTGGATCAGTCATTAGATACCATGTATGAGTGTGGGAAACAAACATCTTAGATCTGGGAAATCAATAAATTGATTTGGTGATGATCATGTGACTCCTGTGTTTAAGACGTGAGGTAGTCGAAAGAGAATCAGCTGAGCTATTACTGTCGCATTACTGTGTCGAGGAAGGCCTAAAGCACGTCAAATAAAAGGCTGTAAACATGACACATGACTCCAATGTTTGAATCAGTCTTGTTCACAGGTCAGCAGCTGATGTTTACTTTTATAAGGGAAGATAAGGGAAACCAGTGAAGGTCCCTCTCCCTACGCTGCATGAATATTAACTGGATCTGAATCATCACAAACAACCTTAAATACTCTCAAACATAAAAGGAGAGTTTATTCTACATCATTTAAAATGCAAAGAGCCATAAGATTTAAAGGGTAACTTTATTATTTTTTTAAATTTTGAGACAACCTCTACAAACTGATGCCACTTTTTAGATTTCTTTTGTAACATAAAAGCAGTCGAGTGGAGTAAAATGCTAACTTTAAGCTATAAACAAATAAAACCACATTAACAGTTCTTCAGCGTCACTATCAATAGGCTGCTGTTTGTTGTGAAGATGTTAAATATCCTTTAAGAGGACTGCACAGTCTTCTAGTAAACACGTGTTCTGGGATACATAAAAGCTTGTATATATTTGGCATTTACCTGCATTTTGCATGTTATACAACAACATGCAAAAATATCAGAAGATTGTTTTAACCACAGGTCTTATTTCAGGCATCAAACAAATTCCCATTAAAAAACAAATACTGACTTCAAGTTCAGAAATTCTAACTTTTTAGGGCATTTTAGGACTCGTTCTTGTATTATAAGGATTCGTCAAAGAGGTAGTATACCTGTAGGCACCTGAAGAGGACACAAAATGAACAAAACCACAGCAAACATTAATAAATTCTATTTATTTTTTCATCTCTTCTACTGGGCAGCACGGTGGTGCAGTGGTTAGCACTGCTGCCTCACAGTTAGAATACCATCTGGAAGGCCTGGGTCCGATTCCACCTTGGCCCAGGCCTCTCCCTCTCTCTGTGTGGAGTTTGCATGTTCTCCCTGTGCTTGCGTGGGTTTCCTCTGGATACTCTGGTTTCCTCCCACAGTCCAAAGACATGCACTTACTGGGGTTAGGTTAATTGGCTACACTAAATTGCCCATAGGTGTGACTGAGAGTGTGAAAGGTTGTTTGTCTCTCTGTGTTGGCCCTGCAACAGGCTGGCGACCTGTTCAGGGTGTACCCTGCCTCTCGCCCTATGACAGCTGGGATAGGCTCCAGCCCCCCCATGACCCTGAACAGGATGAGCGGAAGCGACTGGATGGATCTCTTATACTTATTTAACTTAATTTTTATTTGCCTTAGTTATTAGTAATTTTAGCCTTTTATTTAAATAAAGGAACATTCAGGCAATCAGGGGACGGAGAGAAAGCAAAACTAACCTGTCAGATGGCCTCATATTTGACTCTCGATTACTTTGGTACACAGAAGAGTTTGTAGCTGAGTCAATGACTGGAAGATGCCCGGGTGCTATGGCTGCAAAACCGAACCAAAATTATCACTGCTCCCCCACCATGCTGACAGTTAGTATGAAGTGTTTGTGGTGATATGTTGTGCTTGGTTTTTGCCAGAGGTGGTGCTGCATATTATGGCCAAATATCTCCACTTCTGAAACAATATCCAAACGACTAACAAAGGACATTGTTCCAGAAGTCTTGTGGTTTCTTCAGATTCATCTTTACAAATCAACGCCATGCTGCCATGTTCTGTTTAGAGAGAATACGTTTTCTCCTGGCAACCTTTCCAAACAAGCCATACCTGTTCAGTCTTTGTTCTTATTTTAGTGTCATGAATTTTAACATTTAACATGCTAACTGAGGCCTGTAGCATCTGCGATGGAGCTCTTGTTTTTTTTTTAAGGTTTCTCTGAGCACCAGGCTGCTACTTACCCTCTTAATTTATATGGAAGTTATAAGGTTGCACTTAGTTTTTTCACAGTGCTGCATAGAGTCCTATGAAAACTGTTTTTTGAAAACTCTTAAGAACTAAGACTCACATTCTGCTAGAATTAAAAAAAAAAAAAAGTCAAAACAGGAAATCTGGAAATTAAACAAACACAAAAATCAAAACCTCAAACACTGGAACTATAATACACCAAACTGACACGCAAATATGTCAACTAAGAATTAGAAACCAGAAACCTGGGACCATGGTAGCTTTGGCATTAGTGAGAGTGATTGGTCATTTCTCAACAATTAAATTAAATTAAAGTTTAGTTATATAGCACCAAATTACAACAGTCACCTCAAGGTGCTTTATATTGTAGGTAAAGACCCTACAGTAATTAAAGAGAAAACCCAACAGTCATACCAACCCCCTATGAGCAAGCACTTGGCAACAGTGGGAAGGAAAAACTCCCTTTTAACAGGAAGAATCCTCCAACAGAACCGGGCTCAGGGAGGGGCAGTCATCTGCCGGTCTGAGGGCAGAGAGACAAGACAAAAGACACAAGCAGGGTTGTTGTCATGAAGGGGCATATTTTAACCCAAACTAAATCAGTCCCTAAACTTGACCAACTAGATTATATGACCTAAATCTTAATCAAGTACTTATTAGTGTCTAAACCACCAGTGAATGGAACCAAATGTAAAAATCGAGCAGAAACAAAGAAGGGTGCCAACAGGATGCAAAAACTAACCAGATTCTCCTGGCTGCTTACCCTGGGAAGCGTGCCGCCACTCCTGCACCTCAGGAGGACCTTGGACACCTGTTAAATCTGTCAGTGGCTGTTATAGCATTGGCCTGAGTGTCAGAGCACCAACATTAAAGAACACCTCACGTGTAATAGGGAGATACAGCAGGCACTTAACAAAGCAGCATTATATGGGTCAGGATGAGAACGTGTTGCCATGAGGCTAATAATGCTGCATGCCACCCAGATATTATCAGAGCTTAATCTCCCTTTGGCCCAATAGCAACTCATCTAAATACTGGTGTCCAGGAAACTTAAGGGGGGAAAGTTTAGCTTAACAGCATGCTACATAAATAGGGCTAAAAAAAAAAAAAAAATTCTGTTGAACGTTATAAAGAAATCTGAATATTTTTTTAGACTTTTTTTTTTTTGGAGAGTCATTACAACAAACACGAAACAAGTGTCAGGCAGTCTAAAAAAAAAGGATTCTCACGTCTACATAAATGTCCTAAAATAAGTACTCTGCAACATTTTGATCAATACAGTCTTCTTTGGTCCCCTTTTCAGACACAAATTACTCATATTCGTCATATATATCTTTGTAAAACACTGTAATCTTGTACAGCTGACTGATGAAAGAACTTTATTGATCAGCCTAGTGCACAGCCATTATTAAACACCCATCCCTTTTCTTTATAAGTCAGTTGTGACCACACTTACTGTTACTTGTACATTCCTCTGAAAAGTTGACCTGCTTCATTTCTGCTGAAAGAAAGAACAAAGATGAAGAGGAGGAGGAGCAAACAGGAGAAGGAAAAACAGCCCGAAGAGTTTCATCTCAGCTCATAAAGTTCATCATCAGGTTGGAAAATAAGAATCGAGCCACAAGCAACATTTCCTGCTGATACCGTTAAATCCGTTTCTAAATGTTGGACCTAATTAAAGCTGCTGGGGAGAAAATGTTCAGTGTAATTAACAGAAACAGATCTGACCTGCTGACATCAGACACACTCATGATGAAACAATTATGTTATGAAGCTTCTTAGCAGAGGACGGCGCTGTGACCTCAATCATCAAGAGTTAATGAGCCACTGTGATTGTTAACTTTAACATGATCTGTGAGATCAAACAGAGCACATGAACCAGGAGTTTCCCTCCACTGTGACAGACAAACGAACCAATGATGCTCGTTAGGCTCATACAGATGAGTCATGCTATGATTCATAGTATTTTACTTTCACTGAAAACTCTCATACATGTCAGAGCTCTGTGATCAAGTTTTCAGTTAGCGGAGAACTGAAGAAATAGTGTTTGCATCTCAAGATCTTCACACAACAGTTGCTTGCTCTGAAGATGTTTCACGGGTCCTCTGAAGTGCACATGAAACACTGTGAAGAACAATACAGTTTGCTGGCTTTGCTACGGCTTGTGGCAGTTCAGAAACTGCAGCTAATGCCGAAGCGAGTGGATATGAGGACCTGAATGGGGTTTATGTTGAGTCAGAAAAATTTTAATGCAAAATTGCACCCACAGGCTCTGAAAATACGAGCGAGAAAATTAGCAATAGCCACAGCAAATCTGAAGCAGCACAGTGAGTTTAAGCATCTACAGTCTTGGAAAATATCTGTGAATGATTAACATCTAACCAGCTGTTCCCAAATTTGGACAGCCATGGCCCAAATCTTTAATCAAAATACAGATCATCACACATACTTATGAAATATTTTCTTTATGTTTTCATTGACTTATTTTGATCTTTCTCATTATTTTCTTGCTGAGGCTGATACCCCATTAACAGATATATTTCCAGTTAGGAACGTGTGCAACTGGTTGACTAGATGTTATTTATTTGTTTAATTATTTATTTAATTATTTATATTATTTTAATTTCTCGTATTATTACTTGATCCTTCTCTCTGTTTTTATTATGCAAATTGCAGCTGAGAAACACTGTTTGTCCAAGACAAATTTCCCATTGCGGGACAACAAAGTTTATTTGATTTGATTGATGTTTAAATGCTGCTGCCCTTGCACGTTGGCTGCTGAACTACAAGTCTGTTAAATGTCTTATTTTTATTAATTCACAGCAGCAGTTACTGGGTCAAAGATGTTACAGTGCCACTGGCCACTGACAGGGGATGCAACAGTGACAGATGGCTTTGACCTTCTCCCCCTTTCACTTTCTCTGTGAGTGGAATTTGTAAATGAGTCAGGGAAAAAGTAAACAGATGACAACATGCTAACTGATGCATTTTTGCATTATGTTGATGTAAAAAAAGAAACAAAACAACAAAAGAGCGTCTCAGCTGTGTCAGAATAAACTGGAAGCCAAGTGAAACCGTATTCTGCACTAGGATGTAGATGCTAGCATAGAGAAAACCCAAAGTTACTGCTGCTAGCACTGCTAAGGTTAGCCAAACTCTCAACATTTCATGTGTTTGCAATGTCACATATGGCACGGGGGAGGGGGCTGGAGCCTATCCCAGCTGCCATCGAGTGAGAGGCAGGGTACACCCTGGACAGGTCGCCAGCCTGTCACAGGGGTAGCACAGAGAGACAGACAGCCATTCACACCTATGGGCAATTTAGAATCACCAGTTAACCTAACCACACAATCTTTGGACTGTGGGAGGAAACCAGAGTACTCAGAGAGAATCCATGCACACATGAGAAGAAAATGCAAATTCCACACAGAAAGATGGTGGATTCAAATTCAGGACCTTCTTGCTGTGAACCACTGTACCACCGTGCAGCCCTGAATAGTCTGTGCTGCTGAGGAATTACTTAATGTAGTTAATAGTTTATGGAAATTTTAAATAGAATTCTGAAGTCGATTTCTTTTTGTTTTCTATTGAATTCTCACAATCCCAAATTATGGACTCAGTCACTCATCTTGGGTTATGCCGAATAAAATTTTAAATCCATTTAGAAAATTTGAGTCATTCTAAATGTCAGAAGCTAATGCCTGGATATTCATCCTAACTACATGTGATTGACAGATTGTTAGCCAATAAGGGTGCAGTTTCACAATCACAGTAGACCCGTCCCTTGCTCATCACATCCAGTTTCAAACCACCCTGATGGTGAAAGCATTCATCTTTAGACTTCTATAAAAGACTTCACAAACCGATATCTAACGTCACCATGTCCATCTTTAATATTGTCTATACCAATGAGTAAGCACTTGTGAAAGAGCTCCCTCTCAGTAGGAAGAAACAGAACTAGCAGAGCTAGTTTGTTTTGGGACCGTTTGTTTCAGTTTCTGAATTGTGCATGAACCACTGCGTCACCGCTGAATGAAACACAAGTGTGTGGTCCTACAGTAGATAAGATCTCCTGTGGAAAGAAAAGACTTTAACTTTTACACAGATGAGAAGAAATAAATAAATAAACAATTTAATCACAAGATATATCAGGAACAAAAAGCTGCACAATACAACATTCTACTGCAAAAGTCTGTGGAGTCCCTCAAACATCAGCAGAAAAAGAAAACACGGTGATGGAAGAAATGATTACTTAGACCACCAATGCACTGTGTGTGTGTGTGTGTGTGTGTGTGTGTGTGTGTGTGTGTGTGTGTGTCTGTGCAGGGCTTCAAGCAACAGAAGAAGGGACGAGAAAACCCATGAGTCTGCACATTTTTACCGTTTATGATTAACGGTTAATTTGGGAGAGTGGTTCTGTGTGAGTGTGTATATGCCTGCACGCCTATCTTTCTGAGGACCAGAGCGATTTTGTGGTAACCCGAGATGTAAAATCAGAGGATGTTTTTTTAAAGTGTGAACATTTGTTTAAAAAAAAGAAAATAGGACATTTTTGAAAGCAAAGAGATTTAAAAGTGAAGATCTTTTGTTAAGTGGTGGATTTATTTTTTTTTAAGTGAGGACATTTGTAGAAAATGTTGACATGGGGAAACTGTCAGGACAGTTTTGGAAAAACAAAAAAGACAGCTTTTGGAGACCCAGGAATGCATCATATCAACAAGGGTCCTCACAAAGACATATGCACAAGTGTGTGTGTGTGAGACACCTGTAGATGCTGACTGAGCAGCTGCTTAACTGGCAGCACAGTCTGACTCAGGGCTTTTCTCTCACACACACACTCACACACACGCACGCACGCTGAGCTTTAATCAAATCAAAGCTTTATTGAGGCTCGTTTGTTTCTCCACTGCAGCTCATCATGCTAACGAGCCTCAAGTCCTGACAGAAGCTGACATTTAGCCCCACCTACATTGTACCGAAACACTGGAGCGATCAGTGTCACAGTGATTGACAGAGTAATGGATTGATGGAAGTCTGCAGTTTGCAAAATAATTAATCATATAAATTAGCAACAAATCAAATGTTAAAGAGGTTCTGCAGCTTCACAAAGTTAAATTTAAGACACTGAAGACTTTTTTTGAGCCCACATACATAAATTGGCCAAAGGTTTCGTCAGCCAAAGGTTTCGCCTTTTTAAGGATAGGCCATATCATAAATATCCTCAAAGACCAAGTTATACCAATGAGACAGGATTGTCCAGCATGATGGAGCAGCATGTCACAAGTCAAAGGTGATAAAGTCAGGTCAGAGGTTGTCAAATCAGCATTTTGGATCCATGGCCAGGAAACTCCCCTGATCTTAATCCAATTGAGAATCTGTGGTTAATCCTTAAAGTGCAGGTTAACAAGGAGAAGGCCACAAACTGTGATCAACT
Source organism: Archocentrus centrarchus (assembly GCF_007364275.1). NCBI lineage: Eukaryota > Metazoa > Chordata > Actinopteri > Cichliformes > Cichlidae > Archocentrus > Archocentrus centrarchus. The sequence goes on along the minus strand of NC_044352.1, from coordinate 4,514,865 downwards.
TGGAGCAGTGATAAGGCAGAAATAGATCACCATCAATCAAGATTTTGGCCCAGAAACTTAAACTAGCATGCCACAGAGAACTGCAAACTTTTTATGAAGAAGGGTCAACACTGTAAACACTGTAAAAGTCAACACACTGACTTTTTGCATACATTTGATTTATTGCCAATAAGTTTTTGAATCACTCTATCATAGAAACATGTAAACAAATTTAACATGAACTGAAAAGCAAAGTGTGTCTGAAAAGCAAAGTGTGTGAACTTTGAGCCTTTGAAAAGCATCTTCAACTGTACATCAAAATATGTGTCATTTCCAAAACCTTGGCCATGTCAGTAAGACAAATCTACCAAGATCAAAAATACAGAAAAACTATAATAGCTATAATAACAGACATTTAAATGCACCAAATGTAGTATAGATATCATCAACAATAAAGTTATAAAATGGGATGTAAATTTATATTTTGAATTTAATATTTTCAGAAAATTTGATTATTTTCCACATTTTAAAAATTTTATTTTAATATTTTTTATTTATTTACCATGTAGTTCGTTATTTCTTTCTTTCTTTTCCAATTTATAAGTATGAAAAAAGTATGAAAGCATAATAAAAAATATCTGAAAAAATTATTTTGTTACTGAGCGTAGACTAAGGGGGGGTGGGGGGGGGGCAGTCATAGTCATTTAACTAACTTTATATTGTGGGTAAAGACCCTACAATAATTACAGAGAAAACCCAACAGTCAAAATGGCCCCTATGAGCAAGCACATGGTGACAGTGGGAAGGAAAAACTCTCTATTAACAGGAAGAAACCTCCAGCAGAACCAGGCTCAGGGAGGGGCAGTCATCTGCTGTGACCAGTTGGAGCTTTCCTTCCCACTGTCACCATGTGCTTGCTCATAGGGGGTTATTTAACTATTGGGTTTTCTCTGTAATTATCGTAGGGTCTTTACCTTACAATATAAAGCGCTTTGAGGCAACTGTTGTGATTTGATGCTATATAAATAAAACTGAATTGAACTGAATTGAATCCTGGATTGTGGTGCTGACACTTAGTAGTCCTTGGCCCTCCTTCTTTCCGGTTAGCGTATAGTTTCAGGTAGCTGGGTTTGGCGTGAAGCACTAAATTTTTATCTAGCACATCCTGCTTTTTTTAGCTATGATGTTCCAAGTATTGGACAACTAGGATGACTGGACAAAATTAAGGAAGGTGTTTTTGTCAGTCCTAAAGTCTTGAGCTGATGCTTGATGATGAACTCAAAAGAATACTGAAGCCAGCTGAATTAGCAGTATGGGAAGCATTTATACAGGTTTTCCAGAATTTTCTTGGTGATCTCAGAGCAGAAACTTACGCTGAGCTTGTGGATATGTTGAATCATATCAGCTAATGAGTGCCAGAATGTTACTGAAGATACACTTTTTACATTCTTATCTCGACTTTTTTTCCACCAAATCTGGGTGATGCCAGCAATGAGCATGAGGAAAGATTTCAGCAAGATATAAATGTGATGGAAAACCAATATCAGGGACTACTCTCCCGATGTACTGCTGACTGCTGTTGCTTCTTGCAAAAAGAGATGGATGTGCAGCACAAGTGCCTCAACCATTTTTGGTTGGACCAGCTCTACATCCTCTTGGGGATATTGGAGTGTGCGTGTGAATTTTTTCCCATCCAGTCTACATGTGTTTTGTCCACTTGGAGAAGGCATTTGACCGTGCCCCTGAGGGGTATCCCGTGGGGGGTGCTGTGGGAGGATGGGGTGTCTGGCCCGTTGTTGCAGGCCATTCAGCACCTGTACAACCGCAGTGAGCTTGGTCCCTTTAGCCGGCAATAGGTTGGACTCATTTCCTGTTGGTGTTGGACTCCACCAGGGTTCAGACTAGAGCCGCTGCTCCTCCACATCGAAAGAAGCCAATTGAGGTGATTCAGGGATCTGACTAGGATGCCTCTTGGGTGAGATGTTCTGGGCACGTCCTGCCAGAAGGAGGCCCCGGAGTAGACCCAGGACATGCTGGAGAGATTATATCTCGTGGTTGGCCTTCTCTGCTTATGTTGCTGCCCCAACAACCCGGCCCCAGATAAGAAGAAGAAGAATTTGGATGGATGGATAGTTAAAATTTCAGACATTGTGTTGATATATTGATTTCAAAGGTGTCAAAATATTAATGATGTGTATCTCCAAAACCTGATGTGCAAGCTTAAATTGGATTTTATATATGAAATCTGTGTTAAAAATACTAGACACAGAGCTGATGTGAAGTTTCCAGTAGCAATAAAAAAAAAAAATGTAGACCAGTGTTATTATAGCTAAAAGGTTATTTATAAAGGAATTTCAATTAAATAAGTTTGGGACTTAAACTTAACCACTGCATATATTATATATAAAATTATTATGTACGCTGTCTGATGTTTCCTACTGTCAACACAGAAGATGCAGTCATGCATAATACAAAAGGTTAAAAGCTATTTCATCATGCAAGAATTGAATCCCTCTTTCACTTAGTGTCATTTGGTCATGTGATCCAGCTTCAATATTTAATTAAAAAAAAAAATTCTCAAAATGCAGCAGGACAGCATACCAAATAAAGGAGGAAATAAATTGTATAGGATGTCATTAATGATAGTTCAGATCTGTGAATATTTTTCCAACTTTACTGAAGCACAAACAGGCCACAACATATTCTTGTCAAAGTATAAGGCCAGTCTGCTTTTATGACTCTCTTTTGCAATGTGTTCCCCCTCTTTTACCAACATCTCTTCAAATCTCCACACAGGAAAGGAGGCCACCCGTGGTCCATTACTGAGCTACACAGCAGGTTTTTGGACTTCATCACGTTGTCACAATTATTTTATTTTTCCTACATTGTTTCCATCATAGACTGTTTAAAGCTGCAGCACTAAAACTCATTTGGTGGAAGGGATACAGTTATGGGATAAAATTAAAGGATAAAAATAATCTTGCAGAGGCAAGGATATGTAGACCAGAGGGCGGGGAAATCCCACCCATCCCCCTATTGCCTCAAGCAAATCTAACCCCGTATGCAACAAAGACTTTGAAGGAATAAAATACTTGGTCACCAAAAGATAAGTGTCACCAATTCAGTTTCTAACAAAATGTGAAATATACATATATACATATCTCCCTTCCTGAGTTGTGGTGTTTAACAACTGCCAGAAAATAGATTTGCAAAACTTTATGACATCGCTAATGGAGTTGACCTTTGGATTATTCCTCATTGTATCTTCTCAGCCATCACCTGAATCCAAATGAACTTTTGTGCCAAAAATTCAACATTTCCCTCATGACATTCCTGAGGTGAAATTTTGTATTGTGATCAAGAAAATGTGAGGGACAGGAACACTTAAAACATAATGCCTCTGGCCATGACTGATGCCGACCCAGAGGCATCAAAAGTAACTGTAGTTTTAAATTTGCTCAAACATTTAGTAATTAAATTCGAGACTTTGTAATAATGTCTAAGTCCTTAAAGAAACTAAATTCAAGGCTTTGTAAGATTTTTCAGGTACATTTGGATCCCATTTTGCTTGTTCATAAAAGTTCCTAAATTGAAAAATTAAATACCTTTGACTTCTTATAAATAAATTTATATGACAAGGACACTTTTAAGAAGTGATGACATAATGGCCGTCCTTGACTTTTCTTTGAGATTGACCTTTAAAGAGCTGCCTGGGAGTTCAGGCTTTGTTTTAGGGTACAGGAAAGAATGGGGTTAGGAACATCCATCCTCTTCTGCTTATCCAAAGTTGCATCAGGCTAAGCTGGGCATTCCAGACATCCTTTTCTCCAGCAGTGTTTTCCAGTTCCTCCTGTTGGAATCCTGATGCCATAAGTCAAGCCATGTTAGTCCAGCAATTACGCTGTTTTATACACTACTAAGAGTTTCTGGAACTTTAACTTCTTCTGATCCTGAGGTGCTCCCAGACCAGATGAAATGCATAATCTTGCCAGTGAGTTCTGGATCTACCACAGGGTCTTCTCTGAGTTGGGAAAACCTCCAAGGGGAGGTGCTCAGGAGACATCCTGATTAGATGCCTGAAACTCCTCATCTGGCTTCTTTTGACACCAAGGAGCAGTAACTCCTCTCCGAACTCCCTTGAGATGTCTGCGCTCCTCAGCCTGTCTGTCAGACCCCAGCCACCCTATGGAGGAAACTCATTTTGGCCACTTGTATCTGCGATCTCTTTCTGTTGGTCACTTCCCAGAGCTCCTGGGCAAAGCAGAGGGTTACTAAATTAAAAGCTTACTTTCTGGTTTTCTGGCTCTTCACCACTACTGGGGGAATATATTTGATCACTGAAGGTTCTCCTGAGGATAAGTCTCTTTTTGCTCTTCAAAAAATAATAATAATCAATAATCAAGTTGTAATTTCTTCTTCTTGATTCTGTTTGTTTCTCAAAGCTGACCTTTTAAAAGCGTATGAAATCGCTGGATAAAGCTGGCAGGTCTCTTTCCGTCCCTCTATCTCTCACTCTCTCTCTCTCTCTTGGCCTCTGGCGGATTTTAATCAGGAGTGTTTCCTGATAATGAAAATCTGCGATAACGACTCTTTTCTTGCTCCTGCTGATAAGCACTGCAAAGCCTGGATCATTGTTCTCCATTAATTAGCCTGTACCCTTGCCAGCATTTGATGGGTTGACAGCGACACAGCGGGAGAGCGACCCTGAAGTCATCTCACAAATGAGCAGAAAATTGTCTGATGTGTGAGGAATTGGCACCGTCGCGAATGCGACTGCACCTTCATGGAACCGGCACACTGTTTCCGTAACTACTTCATGGATTTTGACATTGTTCTTGATTTTTTCCACATTTGATATACTTGGTCTCACTGAGCAGGAACAAAAGAAACGTCAAACTTCAGTCCAAGTTTTCCATTACACTTTAGTGAAATCACACAAATATACAAACTCAGCAGAAGGCAATGGCAATGATATAAAAACTGACACAGGCTATTACATGAAGATTCATCATCATCATTACATTTTAATTCAGCAAAAATGAAAGATAAAAACAAGGCAATGGCGAATGGTATCAAAAAATGGGCCCTGACTACATCCTGGAAAGCGCTGCATCAAGGCGACGTGTTTCTCGGTTTTTTGTTTTCAAACGAAATAAAAAGTGTTTTTCCAGGCAACATGATGAATGGCGGCGCTGCAGAGCTGCCGGCAGCAGATCAGGAGGCTTCGATGGCGGGCTTTATGTTGCATATATAGGAAAAGGTCAGCTGGTTATGAGAAAATATAAAGATCTGCTGAGGAGATTTTTTTTATACTAGTGTTGTGTGTTTTTGCTGTATTTGGTCTCATTCCTTCCATGTTTTTTTTGTTTGTTTTTTTACATGGTATTGCAGGATTGCGATTTTTCGGCGTACTTCTGTACTTCCATGCGCTTCTGTCAAGATACGTCTGTGTATGCAGATACTTTTAACACTATTTTTTTGTGGCTGATGGGACAAAATATCAAGAAGAAAATAAAGTTATTGCACTTTCTCAATAGGAGGGGGGGGGGGGGGGGGTGTAATACACAAATGATTGCTACCTACATCAAACTTTGTGTAGTGAACTTGTACTTGACAGTAGGTTTGTTGAGGCAGTAAATGATATGAACCTGCGGCGAATGATGATTAGACAAGCGATTATCCATCCATCCATCCATCCATTCGCTTCCGCACATCCTGTTAAGGGTCGCGGGGGGGCTGGAGCCTATCCCAGCTGTCATAGGGCGAGAGGCAGGGTACACCTTGAACAAGTCGCCAGCCTGTTGCAGGGCCAACACAGAAGGACAGACGACCTTTCACACTCACATTCATACTCTCATTCACACCTATGGGCAATTTAGATTAGCCAATTAACCTAACCCCAGTAAGTGCATGTCTTTGGAATGTGGGAGGAAACCGGAGTACCCGGAGGAAACCCACGCAAGCACGGGGAGAACATGCAAACTCCACACAGAGAGAGGGAGAGACCTGAGCCAAGGTGGAATCGAACCCAGGCCTTCCAGATGGTATTCTAACTGTGAGGCAGCAGTGCTAACCACTGCGCCACCGTGCTGCCCGACAAGCGATTATATATGACAAAATTTAAGCATTTATTTGTGGTAAAGAAATATTTTTATTTTGTATGTAAAATGTTTAAATGTTAAACTTAATAAAAATAATAATTGTAGTGCCAAGTTACAATGTGATTTTGGACCATCATGCATGGTCACCACTGTTATTATTTTCTATATTTGTTTTCCATCTGAGGACCATCTCGAAAACGAGACATGCATGCCTTCTAAAGTCATGCTGACAGTCATAAAAACGTTTGTGCCCTGTATATGAACAAAATATCACATTTTTGAGTATCTCCTGAATTGGCATGAGACTGATGCTGTTGAACATGAAAAACTGCAACTGGACCAAATTTCAGGCACAGTAACACGTGGCATCCGGATGTGATTTAAAAACTAGATTCCATAAACATTCACCATCAGTTTCCTAATAAACAATGACAGGAATTTATCAAAGTTTGCTTGGCGAAGCCCCGTGATCCAACGCTCGCAGCACCTGAAGCACCGCCTGAATGAACAATCAGATCCTGAACTAAGACACAAGATCCAGTGTGAGCAGCGCTTCTCGACTGGTGGTTCAGGGACCCAAACGAGGTCTGGACAACTTCTTTTGGACGGTGTGTTTAAAATCCAGGATTATATTCTGAAAGTGCTTATAGATAAAATTTATTTAAATGCTGTGGATCCTGATGCCGCAGCAGCCAAGAAGCCTCTGCTCAGAATATTAATAATAATTATAATTGTAGTAATAATAATCATATTATGGTACAACAAAGACATCTGACTCCCCATTCAAGCTCAGAGGGGAGTCCAGTGATTCGCTGTTGCTATGGTACAATGAAGCCCGTTTGGGATCCGCTGTCGACTCGTCTGTCAGTCAACCAACCATCTGTCAAGAGTCTGTAGAGGTGGGAGGGGCCTAATGAGGGGCAGGGTCAGCCAGCTCCCATTGATTTCCAATGGGAGGTCAGTGCAAGTTTTCTGCAGGGAAACTCTCTGACCTACTTCTACTGCTGATTACTGAGCCTCCCACTGATTATTAATGGCAGTTATACCGTCGGGTTTAATCTCCCATTAGTATAAAATGGAATTTTCCCTTTTCTCCCCCAGGAAATCAATGAAAGCCTTCCAGTGTGACCTGCTTCTTAAGATGCCGTTAATGATAAATTGTTGCTGTACACATCTCACATTTGGGAGATTTCTAAAAAAGGACTTAAGAATTATTTTGATGGTCAGGTTCACATAAATGTCTGTTTGCAATTGGATATTTTCCTTTGAAATCAAATTCATATTCACTATTATGCCACTTGTTTAACATTATGAGTCCAACTGGGAGTTAGCGATGAGCTTTGGAAGTTGGCATGAATAATAGACTATTTTTAACCACCAGTAAATTGTAAATAATAAGAGAGTGAACTTATTGTCCATGACGACCTGGATCCGACTTTCATTTGTTTCCAAAGAATCTGACACTAGCTGGTGGTCAATTTTGTCTAAATATGCCTTCACTGGATATTAATTCCATTATAACGGATGTTAAACTCTCAATTGGGTTTCAAGGCGACATTTAGAATTATTACCATTGGCTTCAAATTGGATTTTCCTACATAATGTAAAAGATGGAAAAATAATTACAGTTTTCTCAAATGGAAATAAGAGAAATCAGTTTTATACCAATGGGAATTGGCATACAGTCGAAATAAGATGAATGGAACTACAAACATCAAATGGGAGATTCCTGAAACATCCAAAATAACAAACATTAAATCAACATTTGTTCATTTATGGTAAGAAATGAGAAAAATTCCATTATACCAGCAAGACATTTTGCCTGTTGATTTTCAGCTCCATTTCCCTGCTGATGTCTTTCCCTGATCCCCTCTTTGCTTTTAAATTCATCGCCTGGTAAAGAGTCGAAGAACTTGTCAGACAGGTTGCTGTGTGAGTGAAGTGAGTCTGACGGGTGATTCTGATCAATAATATTGATCAGTCTCTCTGCCTCCTCCTTGGTTAATAACTCCAAGCTGAGAGGAAACAAACAGATGGATGGATTTGATGAATTGAACGTGTGTGTGACGGGAAATGACCGACTGAACCAGAACATTTGTCACATTTCTCAGTTTTCCCTACACATCCTGTTTCTGACTGGTGTTAAATGGACATGAATGTAAGAAAGCAAGAAATGAGTTAACAACATGAAGAATGAATATGAAATGTGACCAGTAGTTTTGGTTGTTTCCCAGGGTGTGCATGAATGTTTTATGACCTGTGTGTGTCTGTTGCTGTTGAGCTCTTCCTTCTATTTCAGCGCTGTACAAACTAATAAAACTGTGTACATCCTCCCACAATAAATATAACCCATTGTAAAAAATAAATTAAAACAATAATAATAAATATCTCACCACTGGAGAATGCTAAAAACTCTGAGCTCTGTATGTGTTTGTGTGTTTCTGAGTGTGTGGACAGATGCACCTAAGATGAGGTGTAAATCAGTCCCTGTTTTTGTTTAACTGTCACAGGAATTAGACTCGGCCCTCTTCAGTCTCTGTTGCCTCCTTCCCAGGTGTATGTGTGTGTTCAGAGGATAAACACGGTGTTATATGTACACACACACACACACACACTCTTGCTACCACAGTGGAAACCCACCCAAGCATCGTTTTATCCCAGCTGAATTTAAACTTTATCATAAAGGTTTCCTTTTCCTATTTTATTTTTATTTGCTTTTATTAGCTGTATCAAAGTCTGTTGGCGGCAGACATCAGATGGAGTCCCAGCACCTCAGTCTCTCAGGTGTTTGTAAAAATGTGTTCAGTGCTGCTACAGGAAAGGATATCATTACATTTGACAAGGAGGTTGAGCTTCATGGAAGAAATGCTTCCATTTCCATTTGTTAGTTTGTCCAACTATGAGCAGGATCACACAAAAACTACAAGACTGATGACACATGGTGGAGAGGTAGAGCACAGGCAAAAGGAAGAAGCCACAAAATTTTGCTGAAGATCCAAATTAAATATCCAAATTTTAATGTTAGGTTTATTTGCAGATTCAGGTCTCAAAGAAGAGCAGAATATTGGCTTTTGTGCAAATGGAATATCTGGGAATGAAATCATGAGCTCAGTCTCATGGCAGTTAATGAGAGTGTGATGTAAAATGAATCTGTTATTGTGTTGACATAATTTGGGGCTACCACTATGGCTTCTTTTTTGGGGGGGTTGTCTTTTGGACAAATAGCAAAGAAATACCATGGGTATGTGTCCTATTTCGGCTGCTGATTGGCTCTTTGATCCCAATCAGCAGCCGAATCAAAACACTAATCCAGGGAATCAAAAAACTAATCCAGCAATCAGCAGAGGGGTGTTAAGATGCTAAGATGGTGGTCTGATCTGTTGTGGTCAGTTCTTGAAATTTGAGCCTCTCTCTTTACAAAGGGACAAAAACAGCATAAAATCATAAAATCAAATGCAAAAATGGCGGCGTGCTATAATTTTCAAGTTAAGTTTTTGAGCCGTTTAGTAAACATCCAAAAAAAAAAAAACAACATAAAAAACATTTTGGTTTGTTATATTTGCACTAACATGAATAATAGATTCCTATTATGTAACCATTGCAAGAACTTCCATGAGACTACAAGCGCAGGTGTAACAGAAACCAGCCTTTAGTGTTTGCACCTGCCCACCATCATTCATTTCTGCCCCTAAAACTGTTACCTTCCATCCTCTGACTTCTTTCTGTAATGAATTTTATGTTCGTGTGAGTAACTGAAATGAGCATGGAACGTTTTCGCCTCCTCCCCCCCCCTTCTCCAAGACCTTTCCTTCCCCAGTCGGTTTGATGGATGACGTTGCCTCCGTCTTTTTTTGGCCTGATCAGTATTCTCCTTCTCTCCTCCCTCTCAGTATTCTGGCGGCATCTCCCTCTATCCTTCCTCCTCTCACTTTAGCATGCAAAAAGAGAATCTGACCTCTTCCTTTCATCCTCAACCTCCTGTGTTCTACTCTAACATTTAGTTCTCTTCTTTGCATTTGAAGGAATTTAGGTTTTCTTCCTTTTCACCTTTTGGCACAAAAATACCTCCTCTCTCTGCAGTTCAACAGTAATTTCTCCTCTTCTTCACTTTTCAGCATGCAAAGGGAGTTTACGCCTCCCCTACAATGCCTATGCATCATCCAGCTCTTTTTTTTTCCTTCCAGGATTTGCTCATTTTCTTGTCTCCCCCACCCCATCACATCAACAGAAAGGTGAGGTCTGATCAAACATGATGCACTGAATTGTATCCAATTTATCTCCTCTTGATGACTTTGAGTTTAAAGGACGATCTGAGATTTTTTTTTTTTAAAGACTGGAGATCTGATTAGATTTCAAAAGCATCAAAGATAGAGATTGGGTGATTTAAACGGGGCGACTATAAAGAAAAAGATTTTTAATTGAGCTGCAGATACGATCAGTGATTTAACGGCTGAGTTTCCACTGCAGCAGCAGGAAAACACACACACAGACACACAGGTTGGTGAACAGTGGTATTGGTATGGTAGTGGCTTCCCTCCCTGTTCTATAATTAATCATCTTAAAGGCAGTCTTTTATCAGGACCCTTTCCTCCTCTTCCACAATCCTTCCCTCTCTCACTCGGGTCTTTGGCCCCAAAGATTCAAACGACAATGAAAGATCAGCAAAAATTAAAAAAAAAAAGGTGCTGTGTAGCTCTATGGCATCGCAGAGAGCCAAAAGACAGATGCTTCATTGTGGTAGAACATTTTCAAGCAAATAACTGGCTTCATGTCTCGAAGACCCAATGGAGTTTTTTTTTTTTTTTTTTTTTGTTTTTTTTTAAACACGGAAAGCAAACCTACAGGTGACTGCATTTAAAAAAAAAAAAAAAAAGGAGTTTTGGGACCTATTGGGAGCTATGACATCATCACATGACAGCATATTGTGTCATATTTAAAATGGAAAAATTAATAGAAATACATACCACTTACATAAATTTATGCAAAATTAGACTGAAGTAAATACTGTAAATAAATGTTAAAAAAAAATTACAGGTAAGCATTATAATCCACAATCCCGGTCTAGTTTGTCTAGCTTTCATTTACTCTTAAAGAGCAAAAGAAAGTCCCTGATTTTGACCCATTGGTTCAGGTGGAAACTGTTAGAACCAGTTCTAGAACCAGAACAATTAAATCTTTCTCTTAGCTCAGATCATTGTTGAGGAGAAACTTGTTTGTGTGAGCTTTCGATAGGGCAAATACCTTCGCCAATCTTTTTTGGGAGAAAAGCTACACCCCAAATTGACCTTTTAACAATATTTACAAGTCAGTTGCACGATGTGAAAATGTTCTACCACACAAAACAGGTGTGAATGGGGAGGGTGCGGTGTTGCCATGTTGGAAAGGCCGTCGTTCACACAGAGAATAAGAGCGTTTCATACAAAATTTTTCTGAGTTGCGGTAGTTCCAAACATCTTCATGAGCATAATTTTTACTTGTAAGCTTTTAGAACCGAGACAATGTGAAAGCCCTCATTCTCCTTTTGGATGAGGCAACAAAAGCTCATCAAAGCACAAACTCCACCTGAAGCACTAACCCCTCCAAATATCACCCAAACCTTCAGGACAAACCTCCACCCAACCCTTCTTGTAATCTCTTCAAACAAACATCCAGTTGGGCAAATAAAAGCACCAAGAAGTTCAGTTTGTTTTTTCATCTTCCACATATAAAACTTCTAACAGAACAGACTCCGGCTGAATCCAGTTTGGTCTGATTCGATGGTGCAGGGATGGGCTTGATTTGGCCTAAACCATCGCTCTGTCTCCTGGCTCTTTCGTGTTCTCCAAATTCTGATGTAGCATAACGTTCAGTATACAAGTTCGGCTCTTTAAAATCCATACCGTCAAATCCACAAAGTTCTTATTACATGTTAACATTTCAATATTTTTTTCCTTTCTTTTGTATTCTTTTTTATACTTTGTCATCATTATTATCTTTCTTTTTTTGTTGTTTACAATTATGGCCACAAGTCTTAAGAGTTCTTGAGTCCGGTCCGGTTAAAATTCTGTTCCGGGTTGTTTTCAATCCGGATTTGGTCCAAGTCCGGTCCAGTTCTGATGTGATCCGGTCCGGTCTTTACATGGCACTGGGCTTGTAGCTCTGCACAGTATTTCCCCCTGGGCACGTTTAGCATGGCGCTGTAAAGCATGGCTGTATGTGTATGTGCAAGGTCTGTCAATAAAGCACTGCACCAGTAAACGCCAAAGTTTGTAGAATGGTGCTGAATCCAGGACCCCAGTTTCTAGGTTGTTGTGGTCCTGAAAAATACCAGTTACTCCACTTTTGGAGATTCTTTCTTTGAAAAATTCTACAGTCAACCTACTTATTTACAGACCTTGCCTGTGTGCCTGTGCTGGAATGTATTCAAAATGTAATTCTATATTCGTTTATATTCACTTCTAGTAAATTATTCACAATTCTGGCGAATTCCACAGTCTTGATTGGTCGGGCAGTACATTACTAAAGAGTCTTCTTGGCCAGTAGGATGGCCAAAGGCCAGCATGATTGACCAATGATGGAGTCGGGTCGAGAACGAGCAGGAATCAAAGATGGGGTGAAAAAGTGAGGAAGGAAATAAAAGGAGGGTAGAGAAGGAGTAGGTCAAGCAAAGGTAGGAGGTAAACTTCTGATGGAAGGTCGAGAAAAAAATATGGAGGGAGGACAGGATACGGTTATGGACACAGGTACTGGTCTGTCAGTAGGCATCGGGCTCAGTGTGCTGTGGTACAGAGTGATTGTCCAGAGAATTGAGTGGTTATTTAAACAGCAATTTAGAAACATTTAGATCCTGACGAGGCTTGGCCGAACAAGTCCAAGGTCAAGTTATACCGTTTCGCCTCAGAGTCCTTATAAATCTATATCCAAATCTTCTTAGACTCCAGTGATTTTCAAGTTTAGGTCAAGTCATTAGTTTATTGGACATCAGTTTATTTTCTTTCTTCTCCTTCATTAAAGCTTGAAACAACTTACTGAATCCAAAGAAATCCACGGTAGGGTCAGAAATTCCAACTCAGTGACTTGACTTAGTTGCGTCCTCCCTCAAGTCTTGACCTGAACTCTTTACAGTGGATCGATCTGGATTCTTCCAGACAACACAAAGGGTTTGGATAAGGATAAGCTGTCCAAAGTTACGACATCAGTAAAGAGGCTTTGAACCTCTGTGGTAGATCTTGACTTAGCCCTGGACTTGTTCAGATTATGATGAGGCTCTTAAAGTTCAGTCAAGCCTGTTGTGTTTTTCCTGTGACTGTCTGACCATAGGCTTAGTTTCTTGATCCTTCAGACCAGAATGAGCTTTTCAAGGTAAAGTCTGTAGCTTTCACGGAAACTTGACCTGATCTTTTGCTCTTCACCTATTAAGTTCCAAACCAAGTTGAAGTCAGGCCCCTTTGTTCTGATGTCACATCCACTGTTTGGAGAACCGTGACACAGTCTTTAGCCCACAGCTACGTCCCCTTTGTTTGATCCCTGCTTGCAGTAAAATTAAATCCAAACCGACAGATGCATCTAGAAGGTTTATTTTTGCCCACAAGTGACTCCAAGTTCCATAGTAAATGTATCCACATCGGTTTGGAAATCAATTTTCCACCCCAAAAATCCACCAAATGGAGGTAGTTGGGGTCCCACCCAGCCAGTCAATCTTCAAGTCAATCAATCCATCAACGGACAAATAAATTAGTGATAGATTGATTGCTAATGCAACTGGATCTGTGGCTGTCAATTTGGTCCAACATGGAGCAGTTCAGCTGACTGTTCAAACAGTTCAGAAAAACAAAATGCCCTCACTTCCCCTCCCCCATTCTTCTTCCCACACCCCCCATCCATCAGTCCATCAGTCCATTCATCCTCCCATTTCTCTCAGCTGCTTCCAGACATCAGATTGATGGCTTGCTCCAATTTGTGCCTCAGTTTGTGTTTACGACAGTACCCATCCCGGTCCAATGCTGTCAGGATCTGCAGGAAAGACAGAAGAAATGACATCAGCTTAAGGGTATTTTTTCATGTCCTTGACATAAACAAACTTGTTTGTTGGATGATCAACTGATTTATTATTTTACTGTCATATCAGGTGAGTTGACAGGGCATAACTTGATGGGAACCAAAGAACTGGAAGGTAGCATGCATGGCTTTTACAACACTAGTTGTGTAACAAGTACCAAAGTCAAGCCTCAAAAATTACTAACTCACTCACCTCTTCCTTGTACTTGTTGATATAAAAGTAGAGCTCACTGAGTGCACTCAGTGTGTTGAACTCATTTCCATGGAGTCGGGACTGCTCCACCAGGTAGGCATCCATGTCCTGATCACTGATGCTGGGCATCTTGGCTATATCCCTGTAATACCTAAAGAACACAATGTTAGTTGTGGTAACCAACTTCAGACTTTATATGCATCAGCAAGTTAATGTGTAGCTTTTGGGTTAATTTACCAAGATAATTACCCAAGTCTCCAGTTCTAGTGGTGTAATTTTTTAAAATTTTGCATGAGCAGGCCTTATTAGTCATCAGCACTAATTAATGTGATTATGACACCATACCATTATTCTAATAAGGTCTCTAATGAGTCTCACTACCTCTGCAAGTTTTATTTGCCTGTTTTACCCTTCAGCATATACATACTCCTCATGTGGCATCAGCTGGTATCATGTTAGCATGTTGGTTATTTACTTTTACATCTAACAGCTTACATATTTCTTGTTGTTAAATATACAAATTAATTAACATAGCAGGTATATAGTTTGCTTAACAAAATATGTTTTAGTTAGTGTAAGGCTGCAAAATTTAATTTAGTCTCACCATTTTGGATTCCCACAATTACATGAAGATGATCGCGCAATATTTAAAATGCATGCGGCCATAATCGTGGAACCCTAAGTTAACGTGCTACCAACCTTTCGACCCAGCTCTTGTAGTTGGGGATGTCTTTAGCGTAGAGCAGCTTGTTGGATGGAGAGTCTTTGCCGAGCCGATGTTCAGACGTCGAGCAGGAATCCATGAAGGTCTGAGCGACGACCGACAGACAAGCATCGGTGATGCTGCTCTTGTGGATGTCGAACACAAACTGAGGATTCTTAATGACGTTCACCCAGAACCTGAGAGGAAGGCTGCAAGAACAGAGAGAGGAAATTTAAACCTTTAAATTGCCTGTGAATTTGTCACATTAAAAAAACCCTCAAAATTCAAAGCTCTCCTGTAATTGTCTCTCACCAGTTGCTCTTCCAGGTGTGTCGGACATCTGGGTCAGTTATCTGTCGTTTGTCGGCCTGCTCATCCAAGAAGTCAAACATGTATTTTATAGCCAATGGGAGTGCAGAGCCACGATGGGCGGTGCTAAACACAGTCTCAAACAGGTCATCCACAAACTTTTGCAGCGTCCCCTGGTGGCGAGAGGACCAAAACACAGTTTTAAATATTTAAACAACTTGTGAAGCTGACAATGTAAAAAACAAAGCCCCTGTTAATAGGTTTCATGTATCATCTAATCACAAAAAAGATCATTAACCAGCAACATCTGACAAACTCTAACCTAACCCTAGCATTTTGTCAAGATTAGTTATCCGGGCCCGGGTCGATTTATATGACTATAATGTACAAAACTGACATCTTCTAAATGTTGCCTGAAACTTAAGACCATAAAGTCATCAGAAAAGTTCTTACTAAGGTCATAATCAGCAGGTCATTTGGATAATTTTTCATAGACGTATAATCAGATTTCTTTTTACTACCAAAGGAGTCGCCCTCTGCTGGCCCTTAGAAAGAATGCAAGACTTCAATTTTTCAGGCCCTTTATATACAGTGGCTGGGTATAATCAAGATTAACTTTACAATAATACTTTAAAGCAGAAAACATGTTTTTTTGATGTTTGACGTCTATGTATGTATGCTTGTGCTGTTTTGTTTGAGGTACCTTGGTTGCCAGAAGTCTGGTCAGGTAGATTTCAGAAACCATCTTACTGCCTCGGTCTCCTTCTCTCTGGTCACTATGCTCATGATTTTTCACCAGGTGCCACAGTTTAGTTCCTGGAGAGACACGACACAAAGGCTGGATTACTACTCCCAGACATCCAGAAGCCCCTGAAATCCCAGTTACTTCTTCCTCTGGTCCATCAATGGTTTATGTAAAGCAATTACTAATTAGCTAGAAACTGCTTCACTGTGGAGATACCCTGTGTCAAAATGTATTGCAGGTATTATTTATTAACTGTAGATATATCATTTCAACTCCAATGTCATCATTTCTGGTATAGACTAATAATAAAATTCATGCCTGGAACACCTCGCCCAAAAGGTGCCCAGGAGGCATCCTACTCCGATGCCCAAACCACCTCAGCCAGCTCCTTTCGATGCGGAGGAGTAGCGGCTCTACTCTGAGCACCTAAGCTCAAAGTAGAGCCAAAGCTCGTGACCACAGGTGAGGGTAGGGACGTAAATCGACAGCTTCACTTTTACGCTTGGCTCTCCCTTAACCACGATGGACTGGTGCAGCATCCGCATCACTGCAGCCGTGGCCCCAATCCATCTGTCAATCTCCCGCTCTCCTATCCCCTCACTCGTGGGGAAAGGAGAGCAGGATTATTCCTGGAAATCGGGACAGCATACTTCAAAGCTTTTTTGCCCAGTTCTGTTATTACAGACGTTTGTAAGGTATTGTTACTGATTATGACTTCTGACATATATGCTCGAGATAAAAGGGAACCAATGAGACATTTAGATTTAAAACCCAGCAAATGAGAACAATCATGTACGACAATAAAACAAGGCAAAAAAAAAACAACCTGAAATTAACTTAAAGGACTAATACACAGAAAACACCATAGATATATCCTAATGAATAGAAAGCTACTGCAACTATGATTATATCTGCTGTGATATTACCTGTCTCCTGGTCTGGGGTGATCATTGGAGCTCTGGATCTCAGGCTGTCGGGACTGCTGGATGTCCGCAGTAATGACTCTGATGGCACAAAGAGACATAGAGAGATGAGTTACCTCCTCTGGTTAGGAAAGCAGTAGGTTGAACAGTGACTTTGTGGGTCAATTCTGTGCCTGAATGGTGGGTAATCAACAAGATGTGCTGAAGTTATAAAGGTAAACACACCTGTGTAACATTTAATAGCCTCAAAAATACATGCATGTATTAATTTTTTGTCAAAGAAATTTGAATTTGTAATCTTACAAGTGTTATGAATCAAATTAATCCCAGATTATTATTTCAGCCTGTTATATTCCCTATTAATTTGTCTATAGCGTCTTAGAGGGAGTAACTTTCACTCTCCACCTCGTAAGTTCCCAAAACTCCCCGAGGAGTTCCATAATCCAGTTTCTCTCCACATTAACTATGTGCCAATGCTGAAAGTAGCAAGTTGAGAAGAAATGTGAGCAAAAAATTCATTTTCATGAGTCAACATTGGATTGTATTTCCTGCCACATACAGGCTTTGTAAAGCCTTGACTTCACTGTTAGACTATTCCTCAGTTTATTTCCAGTTTTTAAGCCAACTGCTGCTTTACAAGGACTGTTTGAATCTGGTGATTGATGGTGCTGTGACACTGTCTGAACCAATCACTGTATACTTACTCTAAGGACCCTAAAAACAGGCTTCTACTAACTTTGATAGCTCCTAGTTCCTGCTGTGCTGACACACAAAGGAGAGGGACTTCCTCCAAGAGTTATAAAAACTGACAGAAAGTCCAAAAGCGACTAAATTAGAGGTTGGGCAGGGTTGGACCCAAACTTTAAAGTTGCCATGGACAGTTTCACCCAGACCAGTCCAATATCCTGCCATATCAGCAAGCATACAAGGGCTACACAGGGCTGCTTTAAGAGCAAATTTAAAGCTTTGTCGCCAGCAGACCACCACAATATTAATACCATGGGAGATTCAGTCCAGGCGGATAATACCATTGGCAGTTTGGCCACTTTAATCTTGAAACTTGAAGGACTCCAGGCTACTTCAAGTTTATAAAAACAGTACAGACACGCTGGTATTTTTCCAGTGTGTACAGGCAATACATCATTTTTAAAAATTCCAGTCAAAAAATCTTTTGGCTTGCTGCTAAATCAAACTGTCTCTCCTCTGTTTCTCTGCAAATCTACCATGTGGTAGACAGCGAAAAGTTTGCATGACCTATGAAGATGTAATAGAAATGGGAAATACAGCTGGCTGACATAAACCAGAATGAGCCATTTAATATATGAAAAGTCTGGAAACCATTACCCCTGCCAACAAAACATGCTACAGAACTGGCCAGTAACAAAATCTAACAACTGTGTGCGTGTGTGTGCGCGCGCGCGCGTGCACTCATTACCGTATCTGCTTAGTGATCTGGTGAAGGTGAAGGAGTTGGCGATGTTGTAGGCAGAAACCTGCTTCTGGACGAGTGCCACCATAGAGCCGTCTGTTACCTAGCAATGCACAGTGAAACATCAGTTAGTCAGCCAATCGCTCCATCAATCAGCTGACTAATTATCCGTTCAGCCAGTTGATTCTTATCCCGTCCACAATCTCGATAAACTCCGCACGTGCCACTGCAGGAGCTGATGAAGAACATGACTTGCTCAGAGCGAGGGTGCACAGTCCGCTGAGATTCTAATAAATCAGCAAGAGGAAATGTTTTTAATCTCGAGCTGCAGTCTTTTTATGTGTATTATATAAGTATCATGAACTATAAGATTGTATACTTAATTCCATGACACTATTCTTCTACTCTATTATACATTCTACCCTTACATACTTACTGTGCTTGGATGATTTACAGCGACTATATACTCTATCCTGTATGTATATAATTATACTATAATTATAATTCTAAGCCACATTACATCAAAGTACTTCATGTTATGGAATTTTATGTTGCCTTATACTATTGCCTTATACTCCATTCCATTGCATTTAATTCTAAAGTTTCTCCTAGATCATGTCATTTAAAGCTGTCTGGGTTCAAACGGGTGGTCTACGGTTGTGGGCGGTTTTCAATCCTATATCCTGTATTTGGGAACATTTATTGACTTATTTTAGTCAAGTCTATTAATTTGAACAAATAACATTTGAATGACCTCAACCAGAAGAGGAAACATGCTTGAAAAAATAAAATAAAATCAGTAATGTATGACACCAGTGTGCTAAATTCAGCAGCTGCACTAAGCGCCTAATGAAATCTTAAATGTATTCTTGCACTGCATAAGTTCTTCAGTTATCACCACAATGGGTGCTACAATCAGGAGTGGAAATATGAACATTACCTTCATTTTTACTGCACAGCAGAGACAGAAAAACAAACAGTTGCAGACAGAAGTCAAGTTTTATTTGTAGAGGGTCAAAAGGGGACTTTAATTAGTAACTTAAAGAACACAAAAGAAATAAACATCTCAAATGGGCAAAAAGAAATAAATATAAGAAATATATGGTGATGTGGGATTTATCCTTCTCATTAAATCTACATTGTATATACATCATAACGACAAAGCCCTCAGAAACCCTTCAATGTAACCTGACGTGCTCCTGCTTAGCAATATAACCCCCAACAATTGTGATTGGCCTGTTAAACTGCCGAAATCAGCAGAATGGACATAAGGAAATGTACAAAGAAGTGGAAAAACTTGAAGGCAAAGGTTTACCTCCAACACATAGTACACCACACACAAGTGTGAATGGTGACTATGGCAAAGATTATAAAGGTTCAAAATCAGCCGACAGACCGAGGCCACAGATACAGATTAAATACACAGAAGCAGTGAAGGATAAGAAGGAAGAGGTGAAACTGATCAGAGTGGGACGAGAATAAAGAGGGGAAGTAAAAATGGGAAAACATTAATGAATGTTATTATGCTAAGTAGACATCCTGAGCAGTGGGACTGAAATGATCAAAGTTTCTTAAGCGAAAAAGTTATAAATGTAGATAAAATATTTCAGAAACTTTTCAGTGTTCTTCAATAAAACTGGTTTAATCAGATATGCTGAGAACTAAGACAAGCTTAAAACTGATCTATGCAGTAAATGCACATTTGTACCTGGTAGTGTGCCAGCGTGTTGAGTCTCTTCCAGTCGCTCTCTATCTTTGTTGTCACGTCTTCGTCCTGCAGAATGATCCTGGTGAGCCGACCCTGACGCCACTCTGACGACACAAACACAGACACACTGAGACGTGAACCCACGTCAGCAGGACAGAACTACACACCCCAAATCCCACAAAATGGGGGTTAACTTTGAAGGCTCCCTTTCGGACTATGTAACAGATATTGTTATGATTTTTAGGGCTAATTATCTATTACTTTGCATAAAATCTAAAAATTTAATTAATGGGGACCTATTGTGCTCATTTTAAGCTCTTAATTTCCATGCTACAACTTCACAAGGCTAGCTCTACATGATTCACAGTTCCAAAAATGTTCTGCGGTCAACTGTACGAGTAATTTAGATGGACGATGCCAACAAATACCAAACAAAAATGAAAAGTGTGACGCAAACCTTAAATGGAGCTCCGTCACCTGCAAAGTAAAAGTCGTGCTTTCCCACTGCAACCAACATGTTTTAAAAGGTGAAACTTTTACTTTGAAGGCTAATGTTCTCATTGTGGTTTCCATCACACGTTTCACAGAATCTCCTAGCAATTGAGACTAAACCGCATTACAGTGAACACTGGACCTTAGTGGTGATGGTGACATTAAAATCATGCGTCCACAGTGTAGTTTGTTTATAGCCTCACACTAGTGTCTTACATATAGACGATAACAATGAGAAATTACCTTGCTAAACTACATATTTTCGGTGATAGTCCAAAACTTTTGGAAAAATCTCATTGGCTTTTTGTCTAAAGAATCAGGGAGATGCTGCCTTTGTCCCCTTTAACCTTCTACAGTATAAAAGATGAGCATAGTCACAGTGACATCAGACATCGGTTAGTAAAGGCCTTTTATGAGGGTCAAAGGTGAATTTTCTGTGACAACTTCAATCATAAGTTGGTAGCCATTGAGCATACCCTGCTGCGACTCCAATAATGACCATAATTAGCAAAATAAACCTCACACTCTATTTAATCAAGCTTGAAACTAACAATTGAGACCATAAACTCAATATGGATATGCACTGAGTGAGAACTGGGGCAGTTTTCTCAGACTTCAACACAGCAAGACTTATTTTTGCATCCAGAGGAGTCAGCCCCTGCTGGCTATTAGAAAGAATGCACTTTTCAGACCCCAAAACTATATATGTTTTATACTGTCTATGCCTTTTTCATGAAGTTGTTCATCTGTTATGTTATGTCAGTAGATACCCAGGTCCATGTCGTCGGCCTGAGGCCTCTGCGAGTACGGGATTCCTTTGTAAACAGCATCCAGCAGTTTGTCTTTGACCTGAGTCACTGTGTCACAGTTCAGCACCTTCACTGGTACCTCGGTCCCAGCTTCACCCTCTGGAGGGATGCACATCAGCGTCTGAGAGGAGGAAGAGAGAGAGCACAGACTCATCTGCCTGCACCAAACTTTATTAAGCTGCTGCATGTGTGTTTACCACATTGTTGTCACAGTGAGAAAAATGTCACTCGCTGTTAAATTGGATATTTTTAACCACACACACACACACACACACACACACACACACACACACACACACACACACACACACACACACACACACAGAGGTTTGTACTTCTGTCTTTGTGAGGACCCTCACTGACTTAACACAATCTTGGGTCCCTAAAACCTAAACACTTCATGAGAGTACTGTCATTTTCCTGTGTCCTGACATGACCTGTAACCCAGAAGGGGCCTCACAAAAATGGTCTCTCTTTCTCTCACACACACACAGACACACACACACACACACTTTATGATCCTGACTCCTTAATATAATTTATAATGATCCCCAGCTGATGTGACAAACACTGAACTTTCATTCAGCTCAGACCCCCGACAGAAAACAACGCCAAAGGGTCATAAACATCCTGCTTCTGTGTATCAGTGATGCGTGTTGCTGTGGATACAATTGATGCAACAACCTCCCCGTTTGGGTGAGTTAAAAGAATCATCTGTAACATGTTATAAGGAAGCCTGCAATTTACAGGGTGAGTTTATTGTATGAATCAGGTACCAATAAAACACTGCTGGTTCCTGCTGGAAAATTATGGGAAGCAAGGCAATGACCTGCTGGTATTTCAACATAAAGGTGAAACTCTGTACTCTCCTCAGCTATATGGTACAGTGCTGCAAATCTTACAGTGTAATTAAAGAAGAATAGAGGATGTGTTTGAAAGCAACCCTTCTCTTAGTGAGCTAAATATTTGTATTGAGGTTATCACTTAGTAAAAGTGTACTTGTGCATGAAATAGAACAAATGGTCAAGTGTAAATTAGTTTCCAAGATTAACAGCAGTTTTTGACCTTGAGCAGACATTTGGGGGGGAGGCAGAAGTCAAACTGAGATGTATAGCACATACTTTTACTGTCAAAAAGTTGATATTATACTGCATGTTCACTGCTATTCATTGTAAAAAAAGCTCCTTAAGTGGCATGCTATAATTTAAAAGTTGGGTTTTTTGTTGGTTAATGATACAAAAGCTACCTGGCAGATTTAAAATGGAGGTATCACCACATTAGCTCTTCAATTCATAATTTCTGGCAACCAAAAAAAAAGTGTTACAATATCCCTAAAAAGCATCCATGTAGAACTAGGAAACAAATGCAATAATACTATTTCCATCCATCCATTCTCTTCTGCTTATCCTGTTCAGGGTCGTGGGGGGGTGGGGGGTGGAGTCTATCCCAGCTGTCATAGGGCGAGAGGCAGGATGCACCCTGGACAGGTCGCCAGCCTGTCACAGGGCCAACACAGAGAGAACGACAACCATTCACACTCACATCCACACCTATGGGCAATTTAGAATCACCAATTAACCTAACCCCAGTAACTGCATGTCTTTGGACTGTGAGAGGAAAACTATTATCTAACACACCCTTATATAAAGTCAGAACACAAGCACATGGAGGTGGCAAGAGAGTCTATAACCATAAGCAGACAAAAGTAAAAAATATACCACTATATGTAAATTATTACTAACACACCTGCAACATTTCATTTGTGAGCATAAAGTTTAGCATGATAGCTCGAGTGTGAAGTTTAGCCAGCAGGACTTGGGTTACTGTAGTGATGAGAAACATCTCTCCAGTGTTCATGTTTGGTTAAAGTTTAAATATTAAATATAAACGTGCAGTTGTGTGACACTTTTTTTTTAAAAACAAATGTCTACTTTGTGTCACCAAATTTCACTAGGGTGACTTGACACAAGCAAATGTTGATCGTAAACCTAAAAATGTGGGACAGGATTATAAATAATAAACAAAACTACCAAACTATGGTGAAACCAGCAGTCTTTTCCCACTGCAGCTACATTCAGTCACAGCTCAAACTGCTGTATTTAATTGTGGTTTGTGCGCACGAGCGTGTGTGTTACCAGCTGTTTGTAGTCAATCTGCTGTCGGATGAGTTTGTCTTCACTGAGAGAATAACGAGCTTCTCCGGTGATGGCGTCAATCGGCCCCTTCTCCATCTGCTGCTTTATGGCACAATACAGCATGAAGAGAGGCTCGCCCGCACACTCCTGAAGGACAGGAAGAGGGAATGATGAAGGAAAGGAGGAGGAATTTTTTTTTTAAAAGGAGCAAAGAGGAGAAGGAGGAAAGCCAGGTTTGTTACTACAGATTAATCCTCAGAACCCATCAGTGGGATTTAAGCCAATCCCCTTCATTCCCTATGAATAAATTAGCTGCAGCTCTGATCTGATTGGTCACGCTCAGACTTGAGAGGAAGATTTTAATGAGGTCAATTAGGGAGAGCAGGAGGAAAGGAAGGGAGGAAGGAAGGAAAAAGTGGGCAGGATGTTGTACCTTGAGGAATCGATGCAGGAGGAAAGTAAACCAGTTCGTCAGCATCTTCTCAGCAACAGACTCCGTCCTAAATGCACACATACAGGTCAGAGGTCATCAGTAAATACAATAACTGCTACAATTGTCTAATTGGTCAAATCAAATTGAACAGGAAAAACTTAATGAGGTCAATTAAGAGAGAGCAGGAGAGATGAATTTGGGGATGGAAGGAGGGATGGCTGTTACATCAGCTTCATAAACAAGGACTTTTATTTTGAAGTATTTGGGAGAAATGTGATGCTACAGATGTAGTGGAGGATTCATTCCTTTGATCAGCTGTAATATTCCAGGTGTGATGACCCACTCACACTAAAAACTGTAAAACTTAAAGTTAGCAGTGGTGAACAGACCTCCTCAGCAGCAGCTTGGGATGATTTCTGTTCTCCAGGTTCTTCTCAATCAGGTCGGCCAGCAGCTGCTTTAACACCACTGTAGCATATTCCATCCGACCCTGAAGAGGCAAAGACAAACAGCCCAGAAATTGTTAAATTTATTTTTAAATTGTTAATAATTTTACTAGCCAAACAGGAACAGGCAGAAACAGCTATTAAGCCTCTTTTAACAGCTGTTTGCTGATATTAACAACCAAATGTCATCAGCACAGGTGTCGTAACCAGCTTTATTAGCAGGCTGTAGCACTGTGACAGATACCTGCAGAGCAGCCATGAGCAGGGAGGCGACGTTCCCCCGGTCTCTCATGGAGAACGACCTCTGAGCCTCCAGCGTGTGGATGAAGGTCAGCAGGAACATCTTGTTGTTGAGCAGCTGACTGAAGAGCCGCAGCGCTTTCTCCACATTGGCTGGAGACTAAACAGATGGATGTGCACTTAGTTATATATAAACACGTCTTCTCATTAAACCAGGCCTAACTGGAAACACTGACACACTGAACATACAGTATATGTGTGTATTTATATGCCTGCTCACTGAGCGGTCAGCGCGAAGGTTAAAGATAAATGTTAATTAGCCTGAATAAACATCAATAAATCTTAATATAAATAAATCTGAATTATTTAGCAAAACAAAGTCAGTCAGAATAAACCTGATTGAACTGAAATAAACTTAAACCTGACAAACTGAACCCCCCCAAAGAAAAAGAAATGGATCTGAATCAGAAGAACCCTGACCAAATTGAGATAAACCTAATTAAATCAAAAAACTAAAAACAAAACTAAACAAACTGCATTAAACCCAAACAAAGAGAAATAAATGTGAATAAACCTAAATTAACATAATAAATTTGAATAAACCTGGTTAAACCTAAACAACCTCAATTAAAATAGAATAAATGTAAATAAAACTGAATAAATATAAATGTATAAATATGAATGAATGATAACAAACCCAACCAAACCCCTTTAAATAAGAATAAATGATAATAAACCTAAATAAATTAGAATAGTATTGTAATCAAAAGAACAAACTGTTATAAATCTGAATACATTTAAATATAAATGAAAATAATTCAAACTGGAGGAAGAAGAGGAAATCTCTGGTGATCACAGCTCACCAGGTTTATGGAAATCTGTCTACCTGGGGCCTGATCTGCTGCCACACCCTGTTATGGGGATCAGAGAAAATGTGTGGCTGTGGATCCAGAGACCAGAAACTTGAAGCTCCGAATGTCCTGCTACATGGAGGTTCATTCTGACTCAAACTCTTACAGCAGCTCTGCCTCCCTCCCTCCCTACTGTTTCCTCCTGTTTGGTGGATGTGTTGGGTTTGTGGTATTGCTATGTCATACGTACATCAAGCTCTTTGAGGACAGGGTGCTCTTCAATTCCTGGGAACATGACTCTCATCGTGTAGGTCCGATATTCCAAGAAGGGAATCTTCACTCCATCCATGTCATTGGTAAGTTCTTGGATGTCTGTCTGCAGCTCCGCGAATGCTGCGGAGAGAAAGAAGAACATTAAAAATATCATCACAGAGAGAAGGAAAAGAGGTAAGGAAGGAAGTCAAAACACACCCTCTTTGCACTCTAGCGCCACCCGGCTCTCCAGGTTGTCCATCTGCAACTGGAGGCGTTTGAGTGTGCGGTCGGCATCACGGGTCTTCCTCTTGTAAGCGATCAGCACTGCAATAATCGCGATGAGCAGCACGCCTCCACCTGCTCCGATCCCGATGATGGCGGGCAGAGTCAAGGCGCTGTCGGAGTAGATATGGAGCATACCCGGGGAGTACTCCAGACCGCCCACCAAGATCTACAGAAGACACAACAAAAACTTGTTTTTTTAATGATAGTTTTACCTCCTCATCTGATAATTGGGATCCTATCAGTAATATTTAGCTTGCAATCTAAAGCTTCTTGATATCACTGTTGTGAACTGGCACAATATAAATAAAATTAAATGAATTAAATCAAGGAATTTTGCTGTTTTGAGGCAATTTTCTCAGAATACTAAATTACTCATTTCACTGTGCATGTGACAAATAAACCTGATCTGATCTCACTCAGTTTAATGCTTCATAACTAACACAGCTTAGTTTTGGCTACAGGATGTATGGTAATTATTAAATTATAATTTGTTGCATGAGAATAGTGCTTTCAGTGTTTTAAATTCTGGAGACAAAATTGTGACAAATCATACAGGTAATCTATAAACACACACACACACACACACACAAGTGTGTTTTGCTATCTTTGTGGGGAATTTCCATTGACTTCCATTCATTTCTACAGCCTAAACCTTACCTTTACCCTTTTCCTAACCCTAACCATCACATACCTAACCCTAACCCTAACCTAAACTCAATTCATACCTTAGCCCTAACTCTGACCCCTGACCCAAAAACAGGGTTTCTCCTTGTGGGGACAAGGTTCCAGTCCCCACAAGGAGCAATTGGTCCCCACAACGTAGTATATGTCAGGAAAATTGTCCCCACAAGGTATTATAAACATACGCACACACACACACACACACACACACACACACACACACACACACACACACACACACACACACACAACGAGATCTTGATGTTATATGTGTTTCATTATCTTTGTTGTCTCTGGTATTAATGTTTTATTAAAGTGTTTCCTCTTTACAGCCTCTTAATATTGATTCTACAACAGATGAAGGTACTATGAACAAACGGATAAATAAATGATAAAGAAAAGACGATATGAACAGATGCCAGAGGGGAGGGAGGCATTCTGAAATGATAATCAATAATTTTAATAATATATCAGTAGTTTGTCTGGTAGGAGGTTCTGTTCATTGATACCAAGTTCACTTTGAACATATGTGTGTGTGTATGTGTGTGTGTGTGTTTGTATGCATGGTGTTGTGGGGACATTAATGTGTCTACACAACCACTATGTGAGGACAAAAAAGTCCCTACAATGTAAATCATGTACGTGATAATAAATCAATTTATTCATTATTTTCCCAATGCTGAACTGTCTCATTGATGTGTACCGACAATATTATTTAATGTTATTTCAAACACTTTTTGCTACTATTTACATGTCTGAATAATTTTCTTGTTTTTGTTTGTTTTGTATTTGTCATAAAACAGTAAATTATGGTTAAACTTAGGCTAAATTTAGTCTTTAGGAAATGAATGTCAGTCAGTTTAACGTCCTCCGAAGTGAGGAAAACATTCTCACTGTGTGTGTGTGTGTCACTCTATGATATGTGATATCGAACCAATTACCCATGACTCCCTGCGGCTGCACTTAATGACTTTCACCTTTATAAAGACCCCCTCCTTTTCCTCCTACTCCTCCTCTTCCTGTCTTTTTTCTCCCTTCAAAAACTGATTCATTGCCAGGATACTTCAGTCTATGTAAACACAGTCAGTGTCTATAATTGAAACAAAGTCACATCAAAGGTACTTTAGACTTGTTTCATTTTATCCTTACAGCTAGTGGAGGGGAAAACCCAAATCCAGTTACAGGGGACCTACAGGTCTCAAAAAAGTATATAAGGGAGTTATTCTCATGTCCAGTGCCACAATTCCTCTCTACTAGAGCAGCTTTGTATCATTCATAGTTCAAAATAATCCTTCTTTTTTAAATACTCAGTTCTATTGGGGCCTCTTGGCCAGGTCATGTTTGTAAATGAGAACTGGTTCTCAAACATTTGACCTGCTAAAATAAAGGTTTTTTTAAAAAAATTCTCTGACTAAAATAAGCCATTTTATCTCCTCTCTCTGCAAGCCAACTTTCTTCTGATTGGCTGCCTCTTGTAAACAAAAGAACAACGAGTTGGTGGGGCTTCCATGCTGAGGTAATCTGTTGATTTCCTGCTTCACGGTTGGATAAGTTGGTTCCAAGCATGTATGAATCTGAGTTTACTTTGTTTTTTCTCCCAGTCCCCATTTTTTTTGTCTCTCTCTGAGGTTTTTTTGTAGTTATTTTTTTCTCTCTGTGGCTTTTCTTTGTCTATAATCCGTTCATCGTTGCAGTGGTTTGTCACATGTTTTTGGCCCTTTTATTGTCTCTGTGGCCATTTTTCAAACTTTCTGTGGTTTCTGATTGTTTTGTCTGTTTGTGGTCACTTTTTCCTCTGTGGTTGCCTTTTGTCTCTTTGTGGTCATTCTTTGTTTTGGTAGTTTTTTTTTGTCTCTTCATAATTGAATTGTAATTTTTTTTTTGTCTCAGTTGTTTTTTGTTTCCTCTTGATCACGTTTTGCATCTTCCTGGTCTTTTATTGTCTCTGTCATCTTTTTTCCCCTGTTTTTGGTTTCTGTGATTGTCTTGTTGCGTTGCGGTTGATTTTTTGTTTGGTTTTCTTTTGTTTTTGTCTCTGTAGTCTCATTGTCATTTCTTGTCTCACGGCTGTTTTTGCCTCATTTCTGTTTTTCCCCTCTCTGGTCTTTTTTGTCTCTGTTACTGCTTTTTTGTCTCTTTGTGAGCTCTTTGTTTTTTTCTTGCTTTATGGTTGTTTCCAGTTTTGTTCACTTGAATAACAAAATTTGTAAAATTACCTCAAACCTCCCTTTCCAGAGTCCAGTAACCATTCTTGATTATTTCTTGTTGTTATGTGTTGTTTTCTGTGAGAATGAAGAATGAAGTGGGGCTTACTCACCACAACTCGCTTTTCTCCGGTGATATCAGGTGAATCACAGAGCAGCTGATTCTCTGACACAGTCAGCAGGCAGGGAGACTCTCCAATCAGGACTGTGTAGTTCAGGCGGTTGTTGCCAGGGGCGGGAGGGATCAAATTTTTACCCTGAAACACAGACAGGTTTACTTGGATCATTTCACTCATAAATACTCTCAATTCAGACTGCATTAATTTGAGAAATCAAACCTTGAGGATGATGGGTGACCCTGGTTTGACTTCCAGGATCCCAGAGTTCCCCAGGGGGTCAAAGGTTGGGTTTGGGTAGTGTGTAAAGGGAGTGGAGTTAAGCACCAGCAGAGAGGACACCTGCACAGGATGGGGATATTAATGTAATGTTAACATGTCAAGAACAGAAAAATCCCTACATGTGTGATTCAGTTTAAAATGTAATTTTTCTGTATGTGCTGCACTTAAGGTTTAATTTTGTTTGCTGTGGTTATTATAAAGTACTTTCCGAATGAGCGATACCTGGTCAAAGATGAAGCCGAACTCATCGGGCCGGAGTGCCCCCTCTGGCGGGTCGGGTTTAGTGTAGACCAGACCAGGAGCCAAACATGTCATTGTGCTGTCATTGACTACAGTGCAGTACTGCAGAAAAAAAACAAGAAGTCTGGTTATGATGATGAATGTAGGGTAACTGCAGGGTGTTGAAGGCTAAGGGGGCAGCTGAAACTGGTTTAAGTTTCAGAACATGGGGAGTTTTAAAGCAATTCACAAACAAATATCATCTCCTCAAATCTCCAAGAGCCTTTAATGTATTTCAGAGGATAAAACCAATAATTGCTGGACTACAGTTCAGTGTCCCGATCCTCAGTGTGGGACCAACTGTGGTTGCAGTTTTGTTCTTACATTGTTAGTTTCCACTCCTCCATATTTGGCTCTGACTTTGGGCTCCTGGATGGTGTGCAGGTTGGTTCCTGTCACCGTTATCACTGTACTCCCACTGCATACACAAAAACACAAAGGTTACAGATCAGTTATCATGATTGTATTAATTGTATAAGGCAATCTGGATCTAGAGGCTTTACTTGAGGATGGTCCAGTTTGGCTCAATGCTGGTGATGGTTGGGTCATCCGTGTACGTGTATTTGGTATCTGAGCTTGTGACCTCAGCCCTATCAATCTTCAGACGGATGGGGGCTTCGCCGGTGCCTGACGTGGAGCCGGGAGTTATGCAAACTATCTCCCGACTGGTCCGCCTGAAGGAGAGATATATTATTACATCTAGTTATTATTTATAACAGATATATTAACGGGTGGATGTCAGAGTGAACAGATCACAACTAACTTGACAAACAGACACTCCTCCTTGTTGATGTAGACACTGACGGAGCTGCCAGCATTCAAGTGTCGACCCGTCACTGTCAGTCTGGTTCCTCCAGACACGGGCCCCTTCTCTGGGTGAACACGGCTGAAACTTGGGCTCTAGAGGAGGAAACACAAAATGACAGAGGTGCCATTTACTTGAGTAAATATACAAACTATAAAAAATATGATGTATCTTACATGAGTATTTCCACTGCATTATTATTTATTGTCTGTTACATTTACTTAGCAGCTACTTTAAGTGATTCCTTCATGCTTTTGTTACACATTTATTTACAGAATGGTAAACACGGGCAGACATAAAACTAATCAATCAAATTTTTTTAAAAAAGTCTAAAATTTCACTAAATCTAATCCTGTGAACTCAGTCTCTAGTTTTCAGTTTCCATCAAGAAGGGTGTAAAATGGTAAGTTTGGGGCACATAAACACGCAAACAGGCTGAAGAAGTACTCACCACGAAGGCGTAAGTGTCGCTGGAGAAAGCTCGATATTCGTCGTTGCATAAGCCGATGCAGACCTCTACCCGACCGCCTGGAGAGTGAGGCACGAGAGCCTCAGCCATGTCGCACACGATCCTGCAGACAGAGAGACAGTTAGGACACGCCCCCGATATGTTTTCTGGCATGTTCATACCAACATGCTAACACTCACTAACCTCTCAGCGCTGATGTATTGTGAAGGGATGGGGTTACAGCGGACTCCCGCCACCTGAACATGGGCGATCTCCTTCACCTGCAGACCCAGGTTCTCCCCCTCAATCGTCACCCGAGTCCCTCCTTCCCGAGGTCCTGTCACAGGATTGATCTGTGGGGGATGGGCAGCAGATCAATCCCTTCTTAGGTAACATCTGTTCCTTGATTGACTATAGCTGTCCTGTGCTGTTCCTCCGTGTTTGCTTGTTGCTCAATAACAAATATTGAAATCTAAGGGCACCTGTGTTTGCTTCAGTTGAAGACATTAACCAGGATTTTGTGATGTTTACATGTGAAGTTACACAGGGATGTAAAACAAACATGACACTCCAGATGACAATAACGGCACCATACAAGTTACAGGTTTGATTCCCTACCTTGGTGATGCGCGGGTGGCTGCAGCGCAGGTTGTGTCGGCCGTGGTGCATCCAGTTCTGTTCAGGTGATGGGCAGTGCTGTCGGAGGAGGCACTTCCTGCTTTCGGTGCACCACCCACACTCAAAGGCAGGTGGAGCTTTGAGGCACTGACCACAGCTGGAGCGCTGAGCCTCACACTTATACAGCAATGCTGACAAACAACATGGATATGATCAGACAGCAACCCGATACAACATATCACAAGAGGTACAGCGGTGTGTAAATTTGTGCTCCTGTTAACAGTGTGAGATAATGGAGTGATTTTTAAAACCAGGAATTTAAGCAAAGTCAGTGGATTACTTCTGCTTTGTGTCGTTTTGTGCTAAAAAAGAAAAAGGCGTATGGAGCACCTCATCACTTTACCCAGGTCTCACACAGTTTAATGAGTTTGTTGGAGATGTGATGTAGCCACAGCCATTGTCAGAAAAAGTCAGGTGATGCACCTTTCACATTTCATTTGAGGGGTGGGGCATGAATCCACCCCACTGGATAACTTTGCAAAGTGTGAAAATTGCATGTAAGTAAGGAAGAATTTTTGGGAATTTGTAACAAGTCATTAAGAAAGGACGGATTCATCAGAACGGTTTTCCAAAACGTTTAATTTTATCTAAACCAGAGGTGTAAACCATCCTCAGTTTTAAATGCACAGACATCATCCTGCCACACCAAACTGAAGGAAGATGGTTGGGCTGAGAAACAGTTATGATGGCGGCATTTTTTAATTTTTGTTGTGAGAGTAAAATTTTTTTTAAAGACACTAGACTGCAAAGTGCACATACAGTGATAACAAATTCCTAAAATTATACTTATTTTTCTTCCTCAAGCTGTTTATGATTATTAAATGTGAGATTTGGAGGGGATTTTTTTTTTTTAATAAGTTATTGCAAAATGGTTTTGCTGGTATGGTTCCCTTGAGATCAGTTTGTTATATGTAGTCCATGACACAAAATGAGTTTGACACCTAGACCATATAAATACTCTGACTCCTCAAACTTTGTTCCAACAATCAGCAGCAATTGGCTCCTCGAAGCTGCTAAAGTACACGATTCCCCCAAAGCAAGCGAACACTAGAAGAAAATGAAATGAAATGGTGGAGGTCAGGCTGAGGTCTGCGAGTCCAATAAAACTTTCAGAGACTGTTTGCAGAATCATCAAAAAGGCAGTTTGACTGATGGTCTTCAGGAAGCTTCAGCAAACTCTGGAGTGGTGTTGCTCGGTTCTACTGAGCATGGAAGACCCATCAGAAGAAAACTCCTCCCTGCTCCTCCCAGATTTCAGTGCCAGAAGTTTGCAAATGAACATCAAAAGAGGCCTAATTCATGCTTGAAACAACTCCTGTGGCCTCAAAAAGGCAAAATAAAACTTTTAGCTGCACAAAGATATGAGCAAAGGTATGTTTGGAGAAAAGAATTTCATGAAAAGAACATTTCTGTAACTGTTCGGCATGGGAGCGGATCGATCATGCTTTGGGGCTTTGTTGCAGAATGCTTCACTGGTAGAGGGAAGCATAGATTCAACCATGAATAATTTTGCAAGCAAACACTGACATTTTTGCTAAAAGCTATGTGGAAAAAAAGAGAATGACATTTGCAACAGTAAAACAATTCCAAATCTAAAATGGGATACCTCAAGAGAGCCTCACAGCTCCGCCCAGCCTTAATATCTTTAAAAAAAATTGTGGCGAGACCTCAGAACAGCAGCGCGACTAAGAAGAATATCTCCGTATCCTAAACGGTGAAATCCCACTGCTACAAAAAAGCCTTTAAAAGCTTTCATAACTACAGCGAGGGTTTTAAAAAAATGACAATTTTAACACGGCAATAAATGGAAATTAAAAAGTGATAATACTTTAAATATTTGTTGTACTTCAACAAACCATCCGTGACAAACAGGAGCACACACTTTTGCATAGATTTAATTACTTTTTTGAATACTTAAGGTTTATATTTAGTTATGGTGTCTCATTTATTTCATGTTTTCATATTTTTCATACAAACCAAAGATATTTAAAATTTAGAAATGAGGTTTAAAACTAGACTGATCACATAAAAAGACAAAACCTGAGCTGCAAATAAAGGACCGTGTTAATGTTCCATTCTGGATAATACAAAATTCTAATCGACTAATTCCTCACAGATTTGTGAAGACGAGCAGTTTGATTAGCGGATTTTACCTTTCATAGACACGGGCTTGTCGATGAAGAAATCTCCGTCCCAGACAATGGAGAAATCCACGGGGAGATCACCAGCCTCGTCCCCTTCATACCAATACTGCAGAGACACAGAGGGGGAGTAATTTAAGTATGGCACATTTTAATTGGGAAATGGAAAATTTAATTCTGTGTTAATTAACAGAAAGCAGCAGGAACAAATTTTAATTAAAGGAGGAGAAGAACAAATAGATGTACAGAAGAGGGGAGAACAAAAACTCTATATGCCACTGTTCAATAGCGACATGCACAGGTGATATTAATACAGGTGACATTAATGTAAATATAAGTGGAGTTTCAGCTTGCAGTCAGCCACAACATTAAAACCAACTGCTTGATATTGTATTTTTTTCCCCTCTTGCTGCTATAATAACTCTGAACCATAAATTCCTGGACTCCAAAAACCTCTGAAGGCACCAAGATGCTCGCAACTTCAAGTCCTGGAATTTGTCCACGGACTGGACTTTTTGTTTTTCCCCCACCACATCTCACAGACGCTCGATCAGACTGAAAGTCTGAGACAACACCTTTAACTCTTTGTCATGTTCCCTAAAAACACTGTCCTGCATTATCCTGCTGAAGGATGACCACTGCCATCAGGGAATACTTCTGCAATGACGGGATAGCACAGACTCATGGGTGGTTGTGAAGTAGTCTAGTCTATTGACTTGCGTTTCTGGTAACAAATTTTCCACTTGTGGGTTCCACTAAACCCTGTTCATCCCTCTACATTCAACCTATTAATAAAATCACAGCAGAGCTGTAAAAGCAGTTTAGAAGAAGGAAATACCAACAGTATTTTAATTCATTATGATCCGAACATCACCAGATATAGAAATACTTTAAGTCTGTAGATATTTTCACTGTTTAATTTAAGTGCTGGTATCCCCGCAGCAATTTTCTGACTTTTCATGGTTTACAAAACCATCTGGTGTGCTGGGTTGGACCTTATGGCAGGCCACATGTTTGACACCCCAGCAATCAGTGCCTGGGATGTACACTAGTGACCACCTGTCAGCTACAAAGCAATGCACCACAGGTAAATTGCTTTGCATGTAGACAGGGCTTTAAGGAATTAAGTAACAAACAACAGACAGATATCCATCTTCAGGGATCTGAACAGACATGTGCCTGAGACAGGACAGCCATTAGAGAAGATGAATGGAGGCCCAAGTATTGCTTAACTGCAGTCATTGTTTAGGTAAGTGGTGCGCATCATAGTAGCATCCATTTAAATGACAGGAAGCCCTTTTAAAAAATCCTGGATGTGCTCTTAATGCTGTTAGTGGTCCTAATGGCAAATGAGGGTATTTAGTAATATTACTGAATATAACACATTTCAACTATAGCTTATAAAGAGTAAAGCCACCACGGCTAATGTTTCCACAGCCGGTGTTACTTCAGGTAAGATCTGTAGATTTGTACAGTTTCTCTTCAGAGAAATTGAGGACAGATGGTGCTGCTTTAAAGAAAAAGATGGAAAATGGATACACACACACACACACGCGCGCACGCACGCTGGATCGGTGTTGTCATGGTGGCTGCAGGTCTCTATGGCAACCAACAAAACACTGTCAGAGAAACAACATAATGGACTTAGAGCTGATAGGAACCTGATCTACCTGCCGGTCTCATCGGAGATAAACAGTGGGGTGTTAATGGAACAAAAATATTTTAAAAAATAACCTCTGTGTGTGTGTGTGTGTGTGTGTGTGTGTGTGTGTGTGTAATGAACAATGCACTTCATCTCACATGCTGCTGAAAAGACGGAGAGGCTGCGTCCTGAATATGTCAGCTCGACTCCAAAGGTACCAGATAATCTGACGTCGCACAGACACACACACAGTCGGTGAAACCAAAGTTGAGTTCTCAGAAAGATTGAAAATCAATGTGCCTTAATGACTCCGGTCTGCTGCTCATTTCATTAACTTACATCACACACACACACACAGATTAATTAAGAGGTGGCAGCTCTATAATCTTACTTCAGCAAAAACATCTACTGTAAAAACCTCCTGTATGACACTACAGGACTGAGTCTGCTGCATGCACACATGCACGCACACACACACACACACACACACAAAATTAACAAATTTCATTAAGTCAAAATGGCTTCAGGTCAATATTCCCCTCCTCAGCAAAAAATACTTCAACGTCCGACCAGTTTTACGGCTTTTTACCTCTCTGTCACTCTCTCTCACACACACACACACACACACACACACACACACACACACACACACACACACACACACACACACACACGGCTGTAATTAATAAAGCACTGATATTAAAATGATCTTTTCTGCAGAGCTGCAAGAACGACCTCATCGTTCATAACTGAGTGTGAGCACTTTGGTGTGTCTGTGAGGACCGGTCTGAATTTCCGACCTCATGAGGACATTTTGTGGAAAGTAAGTTTGATTTTGGAACGTGATCAAAGGAAATGATCAAACACTGAGGACGTTTTATGTAACGTGAGGATATTATAAGCTTTGGACTTTTTGAGAAAATGCAGACACATTAGATTAAAATGGAGACGTTCAAAGAAATGGGAATACTTTTGAAGTTAGAACATTTTGGGAACACATTCCCTTCAGAAAACATTCTGGGAAAGTGAGCTGACTTTGGGCAAATGTTGGCATTTTAAGGTTAAATGGAGACATTTGGGGGAAATGGGAATATTTTTGATATATACTTTGATTTGAAATTTGTGAATGTGGAACATTTTTTGTAAAAAAGAGGAGACTTTATATTAGTGAGAAAGTGGGGATATTCGGAAAGGTGTGACATTCTCGTGGGTTTTTAAAACACATATCTGGTGATTAGTGATAATCAGCAGACTAATAAAATACTGGAATTTCACTCACTTCTTGAACAGGCTGTAAGAAAACGATATTTTTGCCAGATTACTTGGACAAGTCAAAACTATCCATAGAGGCAATAAAAAGTTTTTATAGCAGGCTGTAAACATGCTTATTTCTGCTGTAAATACAGATATTTTAACATGAGAGTCTTTGGGGACTGACTCACTTTTGGAGCGAGTTGCTGTTAGAGGAACTGCAGTTTTTGCCTCTTTGGCGCTGGCTTCATTTTTCAGCCTGGGAGGTTAGGTTAGATTCAGATTTAGATAGTGATGGTTAAGATAAGGAGTCTGTGAATACACTAAGAGTCCTCACAAAGACATAAGTACATTGTGTGTGTGTGTGTGTGTATATGTGTGTTAGAGTGATGACCACACAACTGAAATATGTGAAATACCAAGACCAATCGAGAGAGAGAGAGATGTGTGTGTCTAATGTGCTGATTTTCCATTAAAAGCAGCCAGCTGAGCCCAAGAGAGCAGCATCATAAATCATTGCAACACACATGGATGCACACACACATACACACAGGCAGTAAATGAAAGGAGAAAGTGCTGCTGAACACACACTGGCTCCACAGATGACAATCACAGACGATGCTGGTGAACGCAGTTCTTATCTGCAGCTCGTGCAGTGGCAGAGCTCCAACCTGTCACATCTGAAGCTCACAAACACTCCTGATCTCACACTCACGCCACAACTCAGTCTGCAAGATGAGGCGCAAACACAACTACTCAAGCATCAATAGCCATCCTCCAAACTCACTGCAAATTTTAAATATAAAAATTAAAATATGGGTGCTTTTAAACACTCGTTGCATAATGTTTTGTAAGCATTTAGCTGAAACGTGTTTGTGCATGATTGAGTATTTATAACTTTGCCTCTGGGTGTGAATATATTTAAATAGCATTATATACATTGAGCATGGCTTGCCCTATCAAGGCACACCTGTTCATACCTGTCTAAAATATCCTCTCCACCATGTGAGATACTGCCAATTTTATTTGGATTGTGCAGTCAGATGACGGCTCTTTTTACAGCCCATTTGTAGCATCTGGACCTGTAATTTGTTTTGCAAATGTGTCACCACTCCAGTAACATATACATATCCCATCTCCATCATCCCGTTTTCAGACACATTTGCCGCCTCTGGTATATTTAGTTTAGCTTTCTTGGCACAGTGTTCGCATTACCCAACATTGTGGTGTTGGCATACCTGGTCCAGCTGAAACCATGAGAGAGGTAGCCTTTTCTCTTTGCTTTAGGTGGTGGATCGTTTGTTGTGGTTTCCTCCACACATGAAAGTGATCCGTTTCCTCCTCTGATTAGCTTCCTCACTGTTAAACGGGGCCTTTGATGTGTCACTCTCATAATTTCCACATCCAGCAGCTGCTTTAAGGCTCCTTTTTGACAAAAAGGAATTTTTCCACCCTTAATTTTTTTAATTTACCTGGTGGGCGCTGAGCTTCCAAGCGGCTGTTCTTTGTCACCAATGACCAAGTCAGTCTCCTCTCAACTTTTATGGATACAGTTTCTAAGTGCAGCTAAGTAAGCTTTGTTGGCCACAGGATCACATCTCTGCTTTTGTCAGATGATGCGGTCATGCTGGTTTCATCGAACAATGATCTCTGACTCACACTCACAGTTTGGGATTAGAATTAGCTGAGATCACAATTCTAAGTCAGAAGAGGGTGGAGAGCCCACTCTGGGTGGGGGGAGGAGTTGCTGCCCCAAGTGGAGGAGTTCCAAGTATTTTGTGGTCTTGTTCACAAGGAAAGAAGGGAGCAGAAGATACAAGTAATATGGATGCTCTACTTTCTGCTGTAATGAAGAGAGAGCTCAGTGCAAAAGCAAAGCTGTCAATTTACTGGTTGACCGATGATCCTACCCTCACCTATGGTCACGAGCTGTGGTTACTGACCAAAAGAATGAGAATGTGGATACAAGTGGCAGAAATTGGCTTCCTCTCGGGTTGGCCAGCCTCTCTGTTAGTGAGGAGTGTGGTCAGAGTAGAGTGGTTACTCCACCTCCACTTCAAAAGGAGCCAGTTGAGGTGGTTCAAGCATCTGACTAGGATGCCTCTTGTTCACCTCCTGGTTGAGGCGTTCCAGGCGTTCCTGGTAGAAGCAGGGCAGACCCAGAAGGTGCTGCAGAGATTACATCTCGTTTGTCTTCAGAATGTATCAGTGTCACCCAGAAGAGCTGGAAGAGGTGGTCAGAGGGATGGATGTCTTAAGACACTTGAATTTCTCAGATATCAGCTGAAGTATGACTGTGTTCAGGCTGAGTCAGTCCAGCTTGTATTTAACCATGCAAGTCAATGCAAAGAATGCAAA
This sequence comes from Archocentrus centrarchus, assembly GCF_007364275.1. NCBI lineage: Eukaryota > Metazoa > Chordata > Actinopteri > Cichliformes > Cichlidae > Archocentrus > Archocentrus centrarchus. The sequence goes on along the minus strand of NC_044352.1, from coordinate 4,475,907 downwards.
ACAATGTAATCATTACAAAAAAAGGACCTTTGAAAGGTTAAAACAAAAGAACCAAATTTGTGGATATCATTTTGGGTTCCAGACTTGTATGAAATGTATTTGGATACTGCATAGATACTGCAAGTGAAGCTACCTGAACCATTGTAGAGTTTACTTTTTCCTTTGAGTTTTATTTCTTCTAACATATTTATAACATTTAGATTTAAATTGAATTTTGCGGTACAACTTCCACAACCTCTTATTCACTACCCTTTCTGTGCAATTTATATCAGTATCTGTTATAAACATTACTTGATGCTTTCGTCATAGTTTGTTTTTACTGCTTTTTAAAAATACATAATATAGTACAGTATGTCTGTATAGTACTGCAGGACCTGAGCGCTGCATTAAAACAGACCCACAGCTGTGCTGTGTAACCTTCCTTCCCTCTTTGTCTTTTTAAAGCTTCTTACTTGTGTCTATTGGCTTTCTGGGAGCTGCTGAGCACTCAGATGTGATCGTGTGATCTATGTTTTGTGTCACTTGGCTTGTTATTCAGAGTAATTCACTGGGAAACATTTCTCCCGCCGGGACAATAAACTCAGGTCGATCTTAATTCTTGTTTCTTTTTACTTGTCAGTATTTCTCTTCTTGCTCCTGTCTGCTTTCTTAGCCCCCCCGTCTCCCCCCATCTCTCCTGCTGGGTCTTAATGTCACAGAGCTGGTGGACACACACACACATACAGCATGTGTGGGTCTGCTGTCCCCATGGTAACCCCTGTGGTCGCTGGGGATGCCACTATGGGGTCAGAGGTGCTTGGCAACATCAGCATGAGAGTGTCTGTGTGTGTGTGTGTGTGTGTTTGTTTAGCAGCTGCTTGTGCAGTGTGTTGAACTGCAGTTCCACTGATGTCCACTGGGTCCTGCTGTGATTAAACTGAATGCCCTAACGTGAAACTAAAGGAAACCTGCCTACAGATTTTATACCTGTACAAGTGATTTTTATCACCACAGATTTTGATGGTAAATTTGAAATGAATGAGGCAAAGCTGGCAGGATGGGACCTAAATCACGCAGTAAGCTGAGGAGTGCTTGAGTTTGCAGCCTCTGTATCAAAGGTTTTTTCAGAGGACCATACTGACTTAGATAAAGTGAATGAAGATAACTTAAGATAACTGAATCTAAACATAGTTTCAGGTTACAATGAAAATATTACTAACATTATAGAAAAATCTATTTAAATGCTATATGAATATTTAAATTAGCCTATTCCCAGTTGTCTGATATGCACCATTGAACAGCAGCTATCCCTTCTCTTTCTGGCCTTGCAGTGCATGAGTGACGCAGGGGTTAAAACTGCCAGTTGTCCACACCTGATAAGGTGTGAATAAGAGCAAGACTTCGCTGGCTTCTTGCCAGAACTTGTCATGCTCTCCTGACTGCGGTTACCCAATTCATCTTAAATGTAACCCACCTTTGTAAAACTCTTTATTTTGTGCTGCGGCTAATGAGCTGGGTTGTGTGAGCTGTGTGAAATTGGATATTAAAGGTATACTAGCAGATTGCCACAGTCATTCACAGTTTGCAGTTACTCGCCAACTACTTGCTAAGTGGTAGCAAAACTGTGAAAAGTGCTAGAACTATATATCATTCACCTTCAAAGTTAAAGCCGTGACTTTTGAAATTGTTTAGTTTCATTACCAGTGAACCTGAGTGTTGGTGACCGATTTCATCCAATGACAGCCGGCAACCTTGCTTAATTTAATACAGTAATACAGCTAAAATTAAAGAAACAACTTCAACTTTAAAATAAATTGTATGTTGTACAAAACTAAATATTTGTATCCAAAATGTAGTGGAGCGAGGCTGTGATAATATTTCAGGGGGCTGGTGCCACCCCATGCCCCCACTATGGACATGCTCCTTGCCCCACTATGACCCTGCTTAAGGAAATGATTTTAGTTCTTAAGTAAAAACACTTCATCTACCACATTCTGCTTTAATAATATTTGAGGGTGGAAGGAATAGGACAGATGAAGGAAAAGAAAAATGATAAAAGGAAGGAATGGGAATAGATTGGAGAATTAATGGAAAGGTGCAGGAGGAAAATAGCAGGAAGGAAAGGGGGGAAATTCCCTTTGGAATAACTGCAGGCGAAGATGGAGTGACAGATGAGGAGGTACGCTCTTAAAAAAATGAGATCGTTTACCATCCACTGTCACTTCTCATCAAGCTTTCATCTATCACACGTGCTTGCACATGTAAACTTCATCACATGATCATACATCAAACCCAGACCGACCGGACTGGAGACAACCAGCCATTTTTTATTTTATTTTTTTACATTTCTGTGATGAAACATGGTAATTAGGCTAAAGTTATCTGTTATCTTTAGTAGATATGAAAATAACTCAAAATGACTGACAAGGTAGCATAATGATATACTTCTACTGATTTCTTTGAAGTGTATTCTATGCCTACTATCATTATGTGTTGACTATAAGCTGTTTTTTAAAATAAAGACAGTATTTCCCCAGAGACATTATAAAAGGGAGCAAGATGGCAGTCAAATAATCCTATACACAAATCTATAAGGGAATTCTGAAAAGCTCTAAATGGCAGCTGATCCAATAAACAGCATAAATGGGAATATTCTTAACTCATTACTGCAGTAAATATATAGATGATGACTCTCTTTAACAGAGATTTTATTACATTGTAATTACTATTTGGTAAAATAAACTTGGCATTCTTGTAAGGAAGTAATATCTCAGGGAGTAGACAGCCCGTGCTTTTTGTCATTTATAACAGGCATGTTTTAGGCATGACATACTGGATTGTCTTAATCAGCCACTCCACAGGGAGACTGAGCTGAGAACTACTAATATGTTGGTGCTGCTGTAGCATGTTTGCTCTTTTTATATGCTGAATTTTAACAGTTTACACACAACCCCGAGTGTAATTTATTCAGTCCTCTGGTGGGATGAGCGGGGAAGTTGATCGTGTGGAGGTTATTACAAGGACCTTTTTAAAACTTACTTTGGTGTTAAGTCTCCAAACCAACCAACTGGCTTGCAATGCTTTTGACAGTTGATAATATAATGTGTATTTTTATGCTCCACTGGCCATCAAAACTGAAGTTTCATATATGTTGATAAATGATAGATAAATGCCCATATTTGCCTATATTTATATTTGCCCATATTTATATTTATATATTTATTTGCCCATATTTATATTTGCCCATATAAAATGGATGCTGTAAGTCAGCAACCATTTTATATGGGCAAATATGGGCACGACTCGCTTCTAAAAGGACTTTTCGATTGGTTTGGGCTGGTGGGGGCAGGTCGTCTTGGAGGACAGGATGAAAACCCCCCACCCATCTGCTGATATCACATCTATCATCTCAGACCAAAGCTTTCACTTATCACAAAACTACAGATTAACCTGAATTTTTAATATTTGAAGTCAGAATATCTGTGAAAAAAGAAAAGCTACGACTTTCAGGGAGCCGATTGTCCCGTAGCAGCGTCTAGCAGTGTGTGTGAGGTAAAATAGTATTATTTTTCTATTTCCATATCACTGTATATTCAGTGTATCAGTACGCATTTTGAGCTATGACCTCATGTTGCCAAATGCAGCGCTCTGATTGGTCAGATCTGTTTATTCCGTTACAAAATTCAGAAAAATCTAACTTGATCTGAGAAATAAATGCTGCAAATTAGTCCTGTGAAATGATGCGATCAGTGTGAACGGCTACATTAACAACAGGCGAGTCTGAAAAATATTTTTAACGCACAAAAAATTTGCATGAATTTTTATGCATCTGGTATGTAAAGGCCTTTAGAATGCACTTTTATTTTGAAGACTTAATTGAATCTGTAGAAAGAACGCTAGGATAGCAGAAATATGTGTGTGTGTGTGTGTGTGTGTGTGTGTGTGTGTGTGTGTGTGTGTGTGTGTGTGTGTGTGTGTGTGTGTGTGCATGTGCATCTCACTTGTGCTAAATGGCCAATTTCCACTGGGAATAGTAACTTAATTAAATACAGACACACACACACACACACTCTCACTGACCATCTGCATGTAAGTGTTGTCTGCCATAGCAGCGGTATGTTAGTGCATAATGAGTGTGTGTGTGCGTGTGTGTCTGTGCGCGCGTGTGCGTGAGGTGTCTTTAGGGCGGTCTCACCGACAGGAAGACAGATGAAGGACAGGAAATGAGTGCGAGCAGACGGACAACAGTTGGTGCGTGTGTGTGTGTGTGCGTGTGTGTGCACTGTGAGAATGCAGGACAGCAAAAGGCGAGTGTCATCTCAGCAAAGGACAATAATCAGTCTGTGTGTCCTCATATGTCTAGTTTTTTTGAGGACAGATTTGATTTTATGTCGGGTCAGGAGTCTGGGAATAACTTCAGTGAGGGTCCTCAGAAAGACAGAACGACAAACGTGTGTGTGTGTGTGTGTGTGCGCGCGTGTGTGCATGCCTTTCTATGTGTGTCTGTATGAACTGCAGTTAATGAACATTTCAGTGATGATATTTCTGCATGTTTTTTAGGTCCTTAAAATATTTGGAAAATGCAGAATTTTTGGACAGGTAAGGACATTCATGGGAGGAGTGAGGGCATTTAATCCAAGTGGACAAAATATTTTTTGGAAAAAGTGAACTTTTGTCCTGTCTCCCTTCCCTCACTCCCTACTAGTTGTGGCCCCTACCCTGAGCCTGGTTCAGATTTTTCCTGTTAAAAGGAAGTTTTTCCCTCCCACTGTTGCCAAGTGCTTGCTCATAGGGGGTTGTCTGATTGTTGGGGTTTTCTCTGTATTACTGTAGGGTCTCTACCTTACAATATAAAGTGCCGTGGGGGCGACTGTTGTGATTTGGTGCTATTTAAATAAAATTTAATTGAATTGAATTTTGGGGGCTGCACGGTGGTTTTCTCCGGGAACTCCGGTTTCCTCCCACAGTCCAAAGACATGCAGTTACTGGGGTTATGTTGATTGGTGATTTAAATTGCCCACAGGTATGAGTGTGAGTGTGAATAGTTGCCTGTCTCTCTGTGTTAGCCCTGAGACAGGCTGGTGACCTCTACAGGGTGTACCCTGCTGCTCGCCCTATAGGTTAGGCTCCAGCAAACCCCGCAATCCTGAAAAGGATAAGTGGAAGTGGATGGATTATTTTTTAGAAAATGTGGAAATTTCAGAAAGATTTCAGAAAACATTTTAGAAAAGTCAGAAAATGTTTTGGGAAATGGGACATTTTGGAAAAGGGTGGACATGGGGAAAATGGATGTTATGGACATTTCAGGAAAATTTTGGGAAAGTGTGGATCTATTTTGAGACGAGGGCATATTTTGGGACAATATGGAAATTCTGGTAACCTGGGGACATTTTTTTGTAAATAGAGGAAATTTCAGGAATGTTTGGATATATTTTGGGAAAGGACCACCATCTTTTGGGACATTTTTGGAATGTGGGAACCTTCTTGGGATTTAAATTTGGGCATTTTAGGATTGTGTGGACATTTTTGGAAAGTTGGGATAAGTGGGACCAAGGGGTATTTGGGGAAAGTGTGGCACTTTTTAGGGAAGTGTGAATGTTATTAGACTATGGACATTTTTGGAAAGTGTGGACATTATATCTTGGTGATATTGTGGTGATATTTTGGGAATGTGTTTAAGAAAGATTGGTTAACTGTGAAATAATTTTTTCAGCCTTCACAACTTCGGTGAACTGTTTAATATTTAAAGGTATAGTGCATAAAATCGCACCATAAGATGTCAGTAGATTGCAGTCAACCGACTTCTGTTTTCTTACCCCTCGCAATTCAAGTGTAGAATCCTAGCTACAGAGGCCTTATTTTCAATGTGTCCACGTCTATTTACTCTGGAGGAGGCTGTAAAACTTTGTGAAAGGAGCTCAATACGAGTCGATGAGTCAGTGAAACTCACGTCTGACTGATGGCAGTGATACTACAGTGAGTTGTTGAGAATATGCTGAACTTTTCTGTTGGTAAGTGCTGCTGTTTTTACCGCTGTTAGCTGTTGTTAGTGAAACTATCTTTGAAGTGGATCAAACATTGTTGGATTTGGACACAGCGAATAAACTCATATGATGTGAGAATGCAATCAAACTGTTTATCAGAGGAAAAGTGTGATTTTTAGGATACTAAAGCTGGCATAATGTTAGCTTATAACCAGATGTTGTTGTTGCTCATTGTCAGCTGTCTGGAAACTGGAGGTTTGCATGTCTAATCTCCCGAGAATAAGTAATTGTGACAATATCAGGAATAAATAAGGATGTTTATGCACATTTAAGCGTGTTAGAGACTTCAGTTCAGGAGGTGAGGAGGAAGAGGATGAAGTGGAAATGAGGGAGGACAGAGAGCAGGGATGGAAGACGGGAAAGACAATGAGAAAAAAATGATGAAAATAAACACGCACAAAATTTGCTAAATAGTCGTATACAGTTTGTGATCTGTAAAGTAAAAGTAACTTATAAGGTGTAATAACATTGGAGCACCAATGTCCATCTTGACCACTGTATTCAAGATGGAGGGGCAACATGGTGGCTTCCACAAACCAATGCCTGCACCGATATTTTTTTGATGGGTTAATTCTGAGAATATGACAATACATCAGTTTTTTGTAAGACATAATTACACACTAATCAGTGTACATTTATGAGTACATTCTTCTGTTCTATTTAATAACTTCATAAAAAATTACTTACTGTACCTTTAAGACTTGGCTTCTGGGCTCAGTTTAGAATTGGGTTTAGGTCAAGGGCCTGGGATATATTACATCACTGAGGGTCCTCATACTGACAGGAAGACCAACCTGTGTTTTTCCAATAATTGAATCCCAGTCAGGCACATCAATACTGCTTGTCCACCTGAAGCATGACCTTTGATTTCTGGAGGTCACCCCCCCCCCCCCCCCCCCCCCCCCCCACACACACACACACGCGCACACACGCACACAGTCTAGTGTGTTTGAGTATGTGTGAGTGTGTTCGCTGATGCTGCAGATGTGTCAGAGTCACCTTCAGCTGAACAGATTAGCTTGTTTTATATCCTTGTCTGTCTCTCTCACCTGGCTGCATAATGAGGAGTAGTGCATGCTGGGTCATGTCATCTTACCGAAGTGTTCTGACACTGAATGCAGGAGGAGTTGAAGCGGACAGCAGGGATGCGCTGGATCTTCCCCTGGATGTTGAACACGCACTCATAGTTTTTCTGGCCAGACTGAGGCTGGGGGAGGTTACGAGCTCTCAAAGTGATTGGACGAACCATCCCGGCCGGAACAAGGATGTCAGAGGTGGGGAGGATCTGAGGACAGCCCTGCAGAGAGAGAGAGAGAGAGAGAGAAAGGTGGGTTAGTACACAGTCATCTATCATTTGTGATAGGTTAATGGAAACCAGCCTAGTGTATGATATATGTCATTATTAGAGAGAACTGTTTCTATTTTAATCGCTATAAACTATTGATCAGTAAGTATATGTCACAATATTCAGGTACAACAAAGTTTTTCATGGCTTACTTTTAAATAAAAACTACCCTGTCCCAAAGGTGTTCTATCAGGCTGAGGTCAGGACTCTGTGCAGGCCAGTCAAGTTCTTCCACACCAAACTGGCTCATCCATGTCTTTATGGAGCTGCTTTGTGCACTGGTGTGCAGTTAGGTTAGAACAGGAAGGGGCCATCCCCAAACTGTTCCCACAAAGCTGGGAACATGAAATTGTCCCAAATGTCTTGGTATGCTGAATCATTAAGAGTTCCTTTCAGAGGAACAATGCAGTCAGACAGGTACTGTTCTCCTGGCAACCACCAAACCCAGACTCCTCCATCAGATTGGCAGATGGAGAAGTGTGATTCATGCCTCCAGAGAACACGTCTGCACTGCTCTAGAGTCCAGCGGCGTCGTGCTTTACACCACTGCATCCAACGCTTTGCATTGTGCTTGGTGATGTAAGGCTTGGAGCTGCTTGGCCATGGAAACCCATTCATGAAGCTCTCTACACCCTGTTCTTGAGCTGATCTGAAGGCCACATGAAGTCTGGAGGTCTGTAGTGACTGAATTGACACAGAAAATTGATGACTTCTGTTTACTATGCGCCTCAGCATTTGTAGACCCCACTCTGTGATTTTGCGTGGCCTACCACTTCATGGCTGAGTTGATGTTGTTCACAATTGCTTAATTTGCTTTAATAGCACTTAGAGTTGACTGTGGAATATTTAGTAGTGAGGAAGTTTCATGACTGAACTTGTTGCACAGGTGGCATCCTATCATTGTACCATGCTGGAATTCACACAGTTTGTGAGAGAGACAAATATTCTTCTTATGCTTTTCTGTGAAAAATAGAACTTTCCACAAGTATCAAAAATTTCCAAAACTATCAAGATTGTTGCCCCAGGTTTCTAAAAATATATACAAGTATGTACAGTACAGTATGTACAAGTAAATATATAAGTATGTTCACTATTCAAAATGCCCATTTCCCCAAATTTTCCTCTCTTCACAAACAAGCTTAGCTTCCAAAAATGTCATTTTTAAAAAAAATCTCCAGAATATCCTTACTTTTCCAAAAATGTGCCAGTCTCTAAAATGTCTTTTCTTCCAAAAACAGCTTTGAGTTGTCTGCGAATAGCTTCCTCACCTGTCACACATCCACACTTTTTCCACAACTTTCCTCACTTTTCTTTACTTTTACCAACCCGAAATGTCCTTACTTTTCATAAAATAACCTTTCTAAAATTGCCCCAACTTTTGAAAAATGTGATTTTTTTGTTCAAAAATGAAAAAGAAATCCTAATTTTTCCTAAGATGTTTCCATTTTCAAAAAAATGTCCTCATTTTTCTTTCATTGCCACTAAAAGTTCAAGTTTTTCCTGCAAATAAGTCCCCACACTCCAAAAATGTCCATATTTCTTTCTTGCAGTTGTCTTGAAATTTGGCCTCACAAACACAGAAATATATCCTCTTCATCACACAAACACACACACACACACAGCTGACAATGGCAGATAGCTTATCACAGACTGTCATCACTGAGTGGGGACAGAGACACTGTACGAGTGTGTTTGTGTGTGAGGTCAGTAATGGACAGCTGGTGACAGATCCAAACTTCCTGCGGCTGCTTGAAAAACACACACACACACACACACATCCTCACTGAGTCTCTCAGTGGGGTGAAAGCTTTATTAACGACCGTCACTACGGTAATTAATTGCCTTGTGAATGACAGGAAGACCATTAGCTCCACAGGAAGTGGACCAAAGCGCAGCAGTCGCTAGCAGCTACCGTGGAGACTATGTGTGTGTGTGTGTGTGTGTGTGTGTGTGTGTATGTGTGTGTGTGTGTGTGTGTGTTTGGGATAAAGGCCAAGTATGGCTGTGAGTCTCTCAGCAAACACTCGACATTTAACCAAGCACATCAACCATCGGCTACATTAGAACACCCAAACGAGCAGAACAGCTCAGACACCTCACCCATCGTCACGCTGACACATGAAACAAACAAAGTGTGATGTTTCCCTCATGTCTTCCACACAAATGTGACTGTAGAATCCATTCCTATACCTTGATTTGTAGGTCTGGAATTCAAATTCCCTAATCAGGAAACAGCTGCAAAATAAAACCAGAGTCCTCCTCCTGATACAGCCCACAACATCTTTACCAGCAGCAGCAGTAAGGCTGGTATTGTTTTCACCTCATGAGTGCTTGTGTGTTTCATCATGGTGAAATGTGGCCCTGGAGGCTACTACTGTACCATGAACAACCACCAAGGCTGTTCTGAGTGCTTTGGCAGATGTTTGTATGTCTGTATACAGATTTTTCAGTCATAAAATTTTAAAAGTGTGTAGCGGAGATCAAAATGAAGGCTCACATTAAACATATGCAGTCTAGCTTATGAGTACTGAGCACAAGGTCGCAGAAATGAATGTAACGTTTTCACAGCCCCTTACATCAGGTATTAATCGAGTGTATACCCCCCCCAATGATGGTGGTGTTTACTTTAGAAGAGTGGTTGTGAAATTGTGGGGTGGAGCCACTGCTGGGGTGGAGCCACTGCTGGGGTGGAGCATGGACAACCAGGTGAAAAGTATGAAGTGAAGCTAAGCTGAATAAGTTTGAAAGGTACTTGTCAATATTACCTGGGCTTTTTGCTGCAATTCTTTATAGTTACAATCATAAACTGTTACAGCAGGTTTAAACATGTCTTTTGAAGCTATAAACTAATGCTCTTTGTTCCTGTATTGTAATGAAACATAATCATTGTGGTTAATAATGCTGACATATATTTTTAAATGTTTAGAAATCTTCATTTTCATGGGAAAATGGCTAAATGCCATCTTGAAAAGCAAATGCTGACATGCAGTCAGGGAGGATTTACATCTACGTGTCTCAGGCCTCAGGCAGGGCAGTCCTCTTATATTTGTTTTGCCTCGGCTACAATCTGGAGCACGAGACGAGCTGAAGTCAGCAGCTCCATCTGATATGACTCGGGAGCACCATGGTTGTTGATTAAACTAATGTCCACTTCACAGGATTTTGGAGAATTTTGCCGCTTTCCACTTTCCTCTGGACTGGGGATCAACGAGCGACTCCCGTCTCACACATTCGAACCCCGTCTTATTCTCCTGTTAGCAGGTTTATGCAGTGGGTGGAGTTAAGCTCAGAGTTTTGAGGTTGAAAGAAAACTACTTCAATTTGAAACAGGAAACAGGAAAATAATGAGTGTTAAAGTCCAGTGTCTTTTGACCCATCCAAGCACCCGGACCTCCTACAAACGCTGACTTCTTGCTCGACTGCCACATCACCCGATTTCCTGCTTTGGGCAGAGAATCACACAATCGCATCAGTGAAAGTAACTCATCATAGAGGTGTAATATCCTTCATTCATTCTCATGCATGTTTAAAAAAAATTCCATTTAGGTTTTTGTTCATCATCTGTGCAGTTACCATTAGTGACAACTCCAGAAACCAGCTCCTTGTTTCCTGCACAGCTTTGCCTTATCGCTACTCTTTTAGTGTCGCAGTTATCACACAAAGACTCTCTTATTCTGTATTGAGTCTACAAAGGCAGCTCTTTTATTGCATTGAAGTTTGATTTGTAAGCTTGCTTGCTACATAAACACTGAGCTTATCATTAACAGAGTCTAAAAACCAGAAATGATTGGCTTTTTTGGCCTAGTGTTTTCAGCTATCATCATCAACATATCATCAGCTTTTAAATTATGTTAGCAAACTGTTGTTTCACTTATGTTCTGCAAACACACAATGATCATTAGCAAAATGATTATTGGGTGTTTTAGTGGCTTTTAGAGCTTTTACTCTGAGAACAGCTGCCTGCCGCAGTTATGAAAACAGTGAGTGTCAAACAAAACACTAAAATTGTGGAGGGAGAGAAAATGTGACCTGAGACTGAACATAAGCTCTGTGAAGTCAAAATAAGCTACAGAAAAAGCTGCTGATTCTGTGTAGGTTCATCATTAATAGACACACCTGAGCAATGTCAAAGCACACACCGTTATAATTAAAATATTGACTTGAAGAAGAGAAGAAGAGACAGGTATGAAGTCCCTCTGATGAAGACAGGCATCTTATTCCCCTACCTTCCCGAACACATGAGTCTGAACACATTACCCAATGGTGCTGCATACAAGATCCAAAGACTACATATGAAAGATGTAAAAACATAAGAGATGTGCAGTTCAGTGATTGGAATGAGCAGAAGGGAGGCCTAGCAGCACTCACTGCCTGCAGTTCCCTGTGCTGGTTCACCTGGCAATCAAAGCAGCTTGCTGCTTGGCAAGAACTCAAATGCCAGATACAGCCACTGTTTCTAACCTGCTAACTCTCTATTACAAAGTCTGTGCAATGCTAGATTGTGATAATTTGCAAATAGAGCAGCAATGGGTTTTATATTTCTGGGTGGATACAGAGGCATATGCATTTGTTCCCACAATAAAAAATAAAAAGGAGCAGGGACTCAACATGAGAAACCTGCCAATATACTGAACCGTCCTCATAGTTTTTCTTTACATAAATAAAGAGACTTCCATAAAGACAATTCCATGTAGAAAAGGTGCAAAATTCACCAGAATTTAAGGATGTTCATAGCTTTTAGCGGGCGTCACATCTGCTGTTTCCTGTTTTTAATCGTTTAAACGAGTCTGTTTTAATTTCTAAAAAATTGCTTGTTAACCGGAACTAAAGCCTCTGTGTGCACATGCAGCTCTCCGAATTATTTACTTGCATGCTACAAAATATGAAATCTGAAGTCAATAAAGGCTGCTCCCGTTTTCTAACTGAGAAAATAATCTTGGAATTTGTTCTTGTGTTATTGTTGAGTTTTAGTTCCCATTTTGATTTTATTGTTATTCCGTTTCTTGTGTCCCGATTGTTTCCCCGTCTTTGCCTCCGTCTTGTTTGAGTGGCTCATCTTACCGGTTTCCACTTCCTGTCTTATTAAGGTAGTTTCTCTTTCTTGTGTGTTGGCTGTTCCTTACCATCCAGTCTTTGTCGTCCCACTGATTCTCTGATCATTTTCTCATGTCTGAGTTTCCTCCGTTGTGATTGTCTGCCCTGCTTTAATTAGCTCTTGTTTCTTGCTCACCTGTGTCTCACTATCTAATCAGTCCTTTTCCATTTTTCCTCCCACATGGGTCCTCGTGTTTCATTGGTGGTTCCCAGTATTGTTTTTCTCCTATACTCTTTGGCTAATAAAGCCTTTTTTTGCACTCTACTCCTCTCTTCACCATCCACAGAACAATCTGCATGCATCTTGTGAACATTAAACCCTACAGCACAGAGTTCTGTAATTTATATTTTAGTAGGTTCACCATAAAATCGTTCCCTTTTTCCCCCCAGAGAAATCTGTGCATATTTTTAATGGCCAAAGGGTGTTTTTCATTTAAGGCTGATAACGATGGTGCTGCTCTATTTACATGAGACGTTATTCAGCATTTAACAAAGGCACAAAGTAAAATCAAGGAGAAACAGCAACTGGATGCAGAAATTATTTACTTACAGCCTGAAATATACAATTGTTAATTAAAAGTCATATTAAAAAAGTAGGAAGCTAGTTCTGTGAGAAACAGATAAGTAGTTGTCAGGTTAATTAAAAAAAATAATTCTGCTTTCTCAGCTGTGCACTTTATTTTTCTCCTCTTTCTGCTGACAGGTTTTTCTCTCTCAGCGGCGGATGAACAGACCATTGGAGCTGCTTCTCTTCACACCTTCCTTCTTTAACTCGCCCTCTCTCACTCCCTCTTCCTCTCCCACAGATGAAAAAGAGACCTTTACTCTGCCAGACACTTTAACCTGCTTGAATAAAGGTTAAATAAAGAATAATGACATTTCAGCCACCTCCTTCTCTTTTTTCCTCTGTTGCTCTTTTCCCCCTCACGGCTCCTTCATCTCCCCCCTCTCCCACTCTCCTTAGTCTGCCTAATTGCCTGGTAATTAACATTAATTGCTAGGATTGGACGTTTTCATGTCAATTAAGTAGCTATTCATCTTCTATTAACCAATTAGCCAATCAGAGGTTGTTTCTGTCACCCAGCAATGACACCGAGCACCAATCACGTCAACGAGACGCCCAAACAACTCGATCCCGGCTCACTATCCTCTCCGCTAACGAGATAACAAGCAGACTGAGAGCAGCTCAGCTCGTTAGAGACACAAGTGATCTGTTACTCAGTGGCAGGTGGAAACTGACTGCTGGATCTGCATTACACAGCAACCTAACTCCTTTGTCTGCTGAAACAGCTCCGCTCTTTACCTTCCTCTTTATTTATTTAGTGCTTATTTGTGTGCAGCTAAAAACAATCATACCTTCTGATGCCAGACCTGTGATGGGCCTTTTATGGTGACATATTAGGCTAACTTCCAGCTCCAGATATTTATTCTGGGACAGTGGGGTAGCTTTGTATGATCTGCAGTTTGAAAAAAAATCATTTTTCTTATTCCCACCTTTAAAGCAGCTTATTATTCCTGTGTCTAAAACAATCCATCCGTCCATCGCCACTTATCTGGATCCATTCTCAGTGGCAGCAGTCTAAGCAGAGATACTCAGACCTTCTCCAGCTCTTCATAGTGTACATGGTGCTCGTGCTGATGCCAAGTTTTTGAACTGTTCAGTGTGTTTGCACCACAAACTCACTCGTTTCTTGGCCAACAAATCGGTTCCGTTCCAGCACCATAAACTAGCTGGTCTGGAACCAAGGAATGTGTGACCCAAGCGGCAGAAGGGTGTGGTGCTGCCATCTTGACGTTGCTTAGTATCAGTTCATAACAGATAAAAGAATGCAAAGTGCAAGCATTACTTGTCATCTTGCTCGAAACCTCTGTCTGCGACTATCCTTCTGTGCCACACACAGATGCTGAAGTACTTTTGTTTGGAGGGTAAGATGTGTTTTCAGCACAAGAAATAAATTTTGCAAAAGGAGAGCGTATTCTGCCATGTTTGTACTCTTCGGCTTACGTTCCTGAATGAGGAACCGCCCACACTCACATACGTAAAGGATCACCTGGCAAAGCAGTGGAATCACAGGCCTGTTCTTAAAGGGTTCCCCGGTTCATGGGAACCAGCACAAGCATGGGGACGAGCACCGGCACCGTGTCAGTGGAAATGCGGTATTAGGTGTTCTCAAGCCAGCTGACTACACAACTACACAAGCCTCGTGTATCCAAGGTTTGACCAATGGATAGACTGTTCTCTCCAGAAATATAGGGAATGCACCTTCCTAGGGAGGCTGGGTAGTATGATCCCCCTGGAATATATCCTCCAGACCCCTTTTTTTAAAAAGGGGACCACCACCACAGTCTGACAATCTAGTGGCACTGCCCTTCCCTTCTTAGTGATGTCATGAAGGTGTGTCACCCAGGACACACTCAGAGCATCCAGAGCCCAGAGAAACTCATGGCAAATCTTTACACAACTTAGCTCGGCTTCTGGAAGCCTGCTGATGGGCCAAACCCAGTGCTTGCTCAGCACCTCCTATTCTTCTCACCCGCTCCCAGAAATCCCCACCTCCTACCACTGGCAGCACCTACCTCAGACAATACACAGTAATTTCCAGCTGATTTTCATAAATTTACCTCATCCTTGGCTGTTCTTGGCTTCGTTTAACATCTATTGATCTCATAAAAATAAATCATTGGTGTTTCATGTGTTCACATTTTCACCTTTTCTGTGTCAAAACTATTGTTAACCACCACAGCATCTCCCTAAAGCAAACCCCTGCTTTATCCTCCTTCTGCATACTAACGGGGACCATAATGTACAAAATGAACATCTCATTATATTCACCAAGACCTGAAATAAGAGCCCATTAAGACATCTGGTAAGTGCTCATTGAGGTCATGGATAAAATAAGCAGAGACTCTGCTCCAACAGTCTTCTATACAAACTTTCAAAAAACTCGACTGGCCATTAATAAAGAAAGCAAGTTTAAGACACTTCAGTGTTTTTTTATGCTGCATTAAAAAGGTGAAAAATCATTACTATCATTCTCTGACATAATCTTTGTTTGAATTGCTTCAGCTAGTGTTTGAAACCTGCTTTTTTTATACAGAGCTCAATAAAAACTTATTTTCAAAAAATGCTGACAAACCACGAAAATACAGAAAACAGGCGGTATAAATGTTGCAGTGCTTCCTAATGATGTCGGCGTGTTTTGCTAAATTTTCCACATGCTTTACATGCTTGAAAGACCTGAGCACTTAGATGAGAAAATGGGGAAACATCCCACCTTAAATAACATTCTGGTTTAGGTTGTCTGACCGAAAACACCTCTCAGCAGCTGACTCTTAAATCCCATCAGTCACAGAGTCCTTGAATGCATCAGCAAGGACAGATTTAAACATGGGGTGTGTGTGTGTGTGTGTGTGTGTGTGTGTGTGTGTGTGTGTGTGTGTGTGTGTGTGTGTGTGTGTGTTTCCACCCTTCACTGTTGACCTGAAGCTTTACTGTTGTTTACTGAACCATGTAATGACAGAGGGAGCAGCTCTGACCTCCATCACTGCTCCATCCTGCAGACGACTGCCTAAAAACGGTCTGATTTAAACAAACTCCCAGCTAACAGTTATGTGTAAATAACTTGTGTAACTAACTAAATTTAACAAACAATTGAATACTAATACGTACCAGACAAATACATTTATTATGATTTATAGATGCCCTGGTATGAGAAAATGTCTTTTTTTTTTTAAATTGTAGGATGTTTTAGATTTTCTTACCTGCTGCTAATATTCATAAATATATTTAAGAGAAAGGCTGAAATCAAATCAAATAATAATGTGTAATAATGTAGTAATGCTTTAAAAATAATTATGTACTAATACCTTACTAATGCTCCATAATGTGTAGTTATTATACAGTGTTACCAAAATAATTTAAAACAAGCTCTCACAGCGCATTTACTGAATAAAAAAAGATGTAAAATCCACAGGCAGAGTGTCATTTGTTTAAGCCGTGAAGCTCAACAAACATGCACACAAGCTCGTGCAAGTTTGAGTGAAAAGTCAAGGTTATGAAGCCATCATTCCTATGGCGAGTTTACATACTTTAGTCAACTATAACTACCACATGATTGAATGTTAGACTGACTTCATGAATCGATCATCTGTCCTTCAAGCCTGTCTGACCATCTCCATCAGCCGCTGCATGTCCCTTCCATCCCGCTGCACTCCCTCGATGCACCTTTCTCTGATTCTCTGTTTTTTTTTTCATTTCAGCTCAAAATACCAAAATAACTAAAATCTGACCAGTTACTTATTTTAAAAAAGAGGAAATTTTTTTTAAAAAAGGACCAACTTTTAAGTTGTAAATTAGTACTACTTTCATTTAACTTTTACTGTTTCAGCTGATCAAAAAACACCTTTCATTTTTAGCTTACTTAGCTAATAATTAGTTTACTGAACAGCTTAATGTGTAGACTAAAGGAAAAGAAAGGACTGAAAGCACCACTCAAACTATCAGCAACTTCTTGAGGTGGAATATTTTCTTGCATGATACTAAATATAAATATTTATTGTGTTGTGTCATGCTATTTATTGATGATTTGATCAACTAAACACACATATACATACATCTCTCTCACACACCAACCACCTTTGACTGGTTGACAGTGAACTTAACCAATTTTCTATTTTCTCGCTTGAAGGAAAAAAAAAAGAGACCGATCCTTGTTCCAGTGAACTCCGGCAGCACTGCACCTTTGGCAAAATCTGTCAGCCAAGAATTAGAGCCGTCACAGACCACCAGCTCTGAAAGACAGGCTGGAAAACTATCAGAGAAAGTGACTCCGAGAGAAAGAGTCTGACAGTTGAGAGCGAGAGTCTGTGACTCAGGCAAGATGCACTAATGTGGGTTTCATGTGCTTCATGTTTCACGTCTGGCAGAGAAAAGGCTTCAGTGAGGATGACACTCTTCTCCTCAAAGACAAAAGACAGTTGTTATAGGGGCGGTCAGCCTGAAACCACTACTTCAACTGAGATGTATTAGTTCATAAGATGGTTACAATTAATCAGTGCTATTGTGCTGTTAATCCCCTCACATCCACCAAGGCACTGGTAGTAAAATATCTCACCAACTACACTTGTTTAGATCCAGTGACTTAAAACACAGTGCATGGACCAATATGTTACTTCAAGATGCTAAAGAGAAAACAGGAACCCTAAACTGAAGGTCCAAATGAAGCATAAGAGAGCTCCTGATTTTTGGTCCAGTTATCTTGGTTGTGATCTTTAGGACTTGTTTGTTTATTAGGCTCTGGCTCATCATGGACGTTAATTTGAACTCCTGCTTTTGTGGATCTCTTGATCAACAAATTCGAAATTAACTTTGACAAGTGGTTTGTGTGGCTGCTTTGGGACTTGTGGAAGATGGATGCCCTTCATGTTATGTTGTTTGGTCACCCCTTCAGGCCCCGTGAGTTAAAGCCCAAATGGGTAGATCAAAGACAACATCGCATGGCCACAAACTCTAAGCAGTAAGAGTTAGGCACAGACAATGAGTGGTTAGGGTTTGAGTTAACCATTAGGATCACTGTAAAGTAAAGGGAAAGAGCCATTTGAAGCAGCAGAGGTTAGGTTTACAGGGAATTTATACTTCTGAATAAATTTGTAGGCACTACATAAATTCAACACAAAATTATCGATTAAGCTTTAGAGGCAAAAGAGATAAATTCACTTTCAACTCTTAATGAAGTTTTTTCACCTGTTTTGAGTCTCTTTTAAAACGCTTTAAAAAAAAACTAATGTCAAAATGAATCAGATTTCATTTGAAATGTAACATCTTCTAATTTAGCATGTGGCTCAAACCAAACCTGAGACAAGAGGATATTAACAGGTTAAAATGTGTTGACTGTACAGTGATTTTTCAAAAAAATCTGCCAAAGTGAGTATGAGTATAGCCTGTTGTGGTATAGGGGTGTCAGTGTTTCCTAACCTCAAAAGCTTTTTTTCCTCTTTTTGGAAAAGGGGTGGTGTCTTACAAGTTGATATGCATTTATGATGGACCACAAGGCAGTGGACTCATTAACTCCTACAGAGAAGCCATATTAACAGCAGAACCATGTTTTGCATTTGTTGTAACTTATCCATAGATATATGTTGATTTGTAGATGCTAAAAGTGTCTTTTTTCAGTTGTTTTGTATCTCTTTGTGTTCATGCCAGATTGTTTGTAGGGCTTTTGTTGTCTCATTGTATTTGATTTGTGTCTCTTTATGGCTGCTTTCCATCTGTTTGTAGCCATTCAGAGGCAGGTTTTCATTTGTTTGCTGTTGGTTTGCATCTCCTTGTACATTGTTAGAAATTATTCATGTTCATTTTATTTAGTTTTCAACATGTAAAAGACTCAGCTCCGACCCCCCCCCCCCAAATCTCCTTGGGCCCCCAGATATGGGCACAGTAGTCTTGTTCATTGATTCTTATCTTGGTATTTAGCATAGATAAAGGTCTTTAGAAACCTGGACCTTTTGACTGACACCTGGTCTAATAATAATAGTAATATTATGCCTACTTATCATCTTGTCTGCCTTATCTTTGTGTTCAAACATGTAGCATGGCAACCAGCTATGTGAAGCATTGTGGGGACACAAATATGTTCCTTCACCTTCCTTCAGAGGACATTAAGTCCCCATGAGGTAAATAATGTTTTAGTGTGAACACTTGGTTAGCAGTCTAGTGAAGTGATGAAAGCAGGTCTGCGTGTGCCTTACCTCCATGTTGCTGACTCGTCCCTCCTGAAAGGAGCAGTCCTGCAGGTTATTGGTGCAGATGTGACGATATTTACACCAATGACATGGAAACTCACTGCTGACGCAGGAAGTGCACCTGAGAGGGCGAGAGAGAGGTTCTGAGTGGTCGAGCACAAACAGCAAGAATTTATGAGTTAATTACCTTATCAGACAGATGAGGTAATTATGTCAGAGGGATGTCAGGCTTACGAGTTGAGCACAGAGCAGTTGTAGTAGATGAGGCTGGTGGTGATGAATTGGTGTCCAGTCTCTCTAGAGCGAAGGCTGAGCTGCACCACTCGCTTCTCTTCTGAAATGAACAGTGTAACATCCTTCTTAATATTTAGTTGACATCAATATAATGATGCATTACACTGAAGCTGACATGATTAACAAAACATTACAATCACACAGTAGAAAAGCAAAACAAAGAGACAAAAGAAAGAAGCGTAAAATAAGTGTGTGTCTATACTTGTTTAAGTGCTATTTGGGGACTTGTAGTAGCACAGCAGAACTGATGGGTCCCCGAAACGCAAACCACTTAATTTTTAGAGCAAGCACTTTTTTTTAAAGTTAGGCTTATGTTAGATTAAGGTAAAATTAAGAGAAGAGTAAGGCTAGGTTAAGGTTAGGGTCAAGTTAAAGGTCAAGTGTCCAGCAGGTCAGGTCTCCAGAACCTGAATTAATTGATGTGTGTGTGTTTCTGTGTGAGTGTGTATGTTTCTTACCATAGGAGTGTGTCTGTGTTGGAAGCTCTCTCAGTGATGGCGACATACACATCACCTGACCTTTGGGTAGCACCTCTCCAGGAGCTTCGCTCAAGTCTTCAAATACACAGGAAACACCACCAGACAGCGCAGGGACGTTCTGCACCTGAATGGTTAACTAGACACAAACAAAGACTCAGTCACTAAAAGCAAACTCATTATTTACACTGCAGAGGGGTTTCTATACACAGCTGTTGTGTGAACAAGAGTTCAAATGGCTGGAGTACAGAAAAAACCACTGAAGGAAGACTTGCAAGTAACATCAACAGATTTCTAATGGGAATTCTGACTGAGAGCACTTTATGTAATTAAGAAAGTAATGGTGCGTACCTGCATTGCCGGGGAGGTGACTGACATGCTGCTCGGGGTAACAGAGATGTTGACACACTGGTCCAGTCGAGTGTTAAAGTGCTGAGGCTCCTCCCACTTGTCACATGCTTCCTGTCTGGAACATCTGGGGGGAGTGAAAGGTCACCGAGGCGTTAACATCTAGTAAACAAACAACTGTTTACACACATTTTATTTATTAACTATGTATTTATTTTTATATATTTGTCCATTCAATTTAGTTTTTGTAAAAAAAATTAAATAAGTAACTTCTTTATTTATGAAAGTATATTTTATTGAATTTGTTGATTAACTCATTGATTACCTCAATTTAGTTTACACTCTCTATTTTTCTAGTTGTCATGTTTAACATATAAAACATTCTTCTGGTCCTATTTGTCAAACTTAAAGACGGAAAATATTCTCAATTCCATGTTTTTGTGTGACTTGTTGTCTGTTTGTTGAATAGATCTAATTAAAATAAAAGTGAGGAGTAAGTGACGCTGGTATTGAAGTGAAGGTGGAGTTGGAGCAGTAAACAGTCGGAGGTGGAGCTTCATGCTGCAGAGAGCAGCAGCTCCAACATATGTAGATCCACGCAGCATAGATAGCAGTCTGCAGTAATGATCTGTTTACTTCTAATTAACAACAGATGGACAGAATGAGTGAGGGAGCTAGAGGAGATGAAAAGCAGAGAGGACCACAAAGACTGTACATTTACAGTTAATATCATCCTTTTGATCAACTGAGTCAGTCAGTTTGCTTTTCTGCTGTTTTTTTTAAAGCACACTGCGAACTGGCCCTTTCACCAGACATAACACTTTAAAGTAGTAGAGTCTGTACCTTGCCTTGGAGGCAAAACCCAGGGTAAAAAAAGGTTCAAAAGGACACTGCCCATCATGCCTGCTGGTTAAACTTGCTCAGATATTTTTCATCCACTTAGATCTTCTCTTGTCTGAACAGTCAGAGATTTTAGAAAGAAACTTGAAACTATAAAAGTGAGGGCGACATGTCTTCATGTCACACTGAGAGATGGGTTTACGCACAAAGATGTCCCGCTGCAACATATCTGGAAGCTTCAGCATAAAAACAAGACTCTTTTTGTTCTATTTAGTTCAATGCCAGTCAGGATTTTACTTTGAAGGGGCAGCTAATTGATGGTAATCCAAAGAGTAACTTCCTCCACCTGCCAGGATGCTGAACATCAAACACTCTGATGAGAGAGAGTGTGTGTGAACCATTTATAGAAGCACTAATGACACCTCATGGGAGCACACACACACACACACTTTCTTTGTTCAGTACTTATATTTCTCTAAAATATTTCCTGCTTCTTTTCTCATGTTTATAATACAAAGACTGATTACAAGCTTAAAAATGTATTCTTAAGTATTGGAGAGGAAGTGATTGCTGCAGTGGATTTATTAATAAGACATTTGGTGGAAATTAATTGATACCCTTTTGGGTAACTAATTAGTACTTTCAGGTTTTTTTTTTTAAAGTAACAATAGTGAAAAGAGTGCCAAATGGTTGCAGACTTTGGCATCACAAAAGAAAAAAAATGTTACTTTCAATTTTGAATGCAAAATGAATGAAGTTTTTGGACTCAAACAGAGGGAGCAAATTATTTAAAACAAATAATTATAATAGCAGATTTTTATTTTCTTGCAATAATAAAATAATTAAAAATGTCTAGCGAGTTAAACTTTTCTTTGTATGCCCTCAGCAACCACATTAAAACCACCTGCCTATTACTGTGTTGGTCCATTCAAGCTGTTAAAAAGGGTCATGAACTCTACAGATGTCTGAATGTGTCTTTTGGTATCAGGAACTAAGATCTTAGAGCCTTTAAGTCCTGGAAGTTGCAAGACAGAACCTCTATGGATCATTTCACGTCACACAGAAGCCAACATCTTAAACTCTGTCATGTTCCTCAAGTCATTACTGAGCAATGTTTGCACTGTGACAGTGTGCATTATCTTAACTCAGAAAGTGTATGATTACGCAGTCATACCAAAACAGTATAAAAGCCACACATCAACTAATTAGCATTAAACAACAGACTAAAAATTACTTGAACTTCATTCACCAAAAATGAAGCAAAAAATATCTTGGATGGCCTGTCCCACACCAAGCCATCTTAGACAATCTATTAAAACGTATGCAACACACAGACAGCCTATTGGCTCCACCGGCCTTAGTTGGGACAACTGTCAATCAATGCAACGACATCCGTAACTCAAATATCCATATATATATATATATATATATATCCATATATATATATATCCATATATATATATGGATATTTGAGTTACGGATATATATATATATATATATTATATATATTAGGGGTGGGACTTTAACGTGTTAATTTCGATTAATTAATTACAGGGAAATTAACGCGTTAAAATTTTTAACGCATTTTAATCGCACTTTGCAGCGTGGAACGTTTCTCAGTGCACGAGTTCCAGGCATACAGATTATATCGACGCACAATGTCCAAATTAAGGGCTGCATCCTGCGAAGGACCCGGCCCAAGTCTTTCGCAGCCCACAAAGGCCGGAAGTGAGCGGCTAGCCTTCATATCAGCGTCTCCTGCTGTCACCTCTGCGTAGCTCATGTCGCCTAGCAACCGTGAGTGCGAAGCACAGCTGTGTAAAAGCAGCTGGTTAAACGGAGAACGAACTTTTTCTCCTTTTTGTGGTTTAATTTTAAGTCTTTAATTCAAAATAAGCTGTTAAAACAAGCATAACACATTTCAACATCAAGGAATACAGCTGAGCGAATGATTAATTTCCATTATAACAAGTGAGACATTAATGTTGAATAAAACTATCCAGTTATGATGCTTAACTTTAATTTCAGGAGTTTGCTTATCACAGGAGCACTTCCACCCTTCATTGGTCTGTGTAGTAGACTGGTGGGAAAATAAACAAAATCTTGAAGTTTAAGCTTATGTATATTGGTTCATTCATCAACTAAACTTAAATTAATATTTATCATGTTAAATATTGAAATGCGATTAAAATGCGATTAATTTCGATTAATTAATTACAAAGCTTGTAATTAATTCGATTAATTTTTTAATCGAGTCCCACCCCTAATATATATATATATATATATATATATATATATATATATATATATATATATATATATATATATATATACACATTCACCAGAGTTGTTATATGGAGAGACTATTCACAAAGGTGCACTATATTTTGTTCCAGGCTGTAAATTTGCAAGCTAATAATGTTGCCCCTTGAATTCACATCTGCATGGAATGCCAACATTACAACAAGCATCACAGCGCCTATGTTGGCTTCAGTTTTCACAACAGTGAATGACAATCTCCCATTAGTAAGCAGCTGGCAAAAGTGGGGAGGAAGAACCCTCTTGACAGGAAGAAACTTCCAGCATCTGCTGCAACCAGTTGGAGGGGGGTGAGGGGGAATACACCAGGGAAAGTTACACACATATCGCTGTGCACAGGACGTCAAAGAAAATGTGATTTATGAGTCTAAACCATTGTAGCTGCTTTAGGCAGTAGACAGGGGTCTTGATGGGTACTCAAGGGACCATGCAGCTATCCAACTCCACATGCAGCAAGCTCTGAAGCATTGTATGTTCTGGCACCTTTCATCAGAGCAGGCATTAAATTGTTCATACTGCAGTAGGGTAATGAGCTTTGAGCAACCATGACCCTGTCACTGGTTCACTGGTTCTCCTTCCTTGGATCATTTTGTAAGTACTAACTACTACACCCCACAGACCTGCTGTGTTAAACATATGCTGAAGCCCCGCCATCTAATGGTCACAATTTAGCCCTTGGCAAAGTACCTCTGATTCTCATGTAGCCATTTTTCTGCTTCCAACACACCGACTTCAAGAACAGATTCTGTTCACTTCCTGCATAATTTAAGTCGCACTCTTTCATGGGTGCTTGTAAGGACACAATCAATGTTATTCACTTCTCTCAATGCTTTTAACTGTCTGGCTGACCAGAGCATAGCCTATCATTTAGTATATTTTAAAAAGGGAAAAGAAGCTGTTTTTCTTTGCAGAAGAAGAGCAGTTGCTGCCAGCTCTGAACGAGAACAATGGGAACAAAGTGAAGTTTCTTACTTGTTGAAAAGGACACACCATCCACAGTGAGGGTCTCCTGATCCCAGACAGTCTGAGCAGCTGCTGTATTGCTCACAACTCTCCACCGGCAGTCTGCTCACCTGGAATACAAGCATTCACACAAAAAATGTTAACGAGTCCACCGGCTTTGACTGAACATGTAAAGATTTATAAATACCTCACAAACATTTAGTTTCAAAGTTTCAAAAACAGAAATATAGGCAGGTAACATGAGAAATGTGACTGCAAAGGAAAATTAGAGTTGGTTTGGGGTAGAACATGACTGATTTCACTATCAGAAAATGTTCTTGAACCTCCAGCTGATTGTTTATTTCATGTCTCCATCCATCCATCCATCCATCCAATTCAGGGTTGCAGAGGGGGAACAGGAGAGCATATCCCAGCTGCCATTGAGGGAGAGGCAGGGTAAACCCTGGACAGGTTGCTAGTCTGTTGCAGGGCTAACACAGAGAGACAGACAACCATTCACACCTATGGGTAATTTTAGAATCGCCAATTATCCTAACCCCACTAAGTGCATGTCTTGGACTATCCTGTGACCCACGCAGACACGAGAAGATGCAAACTCCACACAGAAAGGCCCAGGCAAAAGGGTGGATTCGAACCCAGGACCTTCTTGCTGTGAGGGAGCGGTGCTAACCACCACGCCTGAGTGTTTATTACTTTAGTAAATGTGTTAAACAGATTAAATATTGATTTACATTGTTGTATGACCACAGCACAAGACGTTACCAAAATTGTTCCCACATCACACATTTGTGTGTGTGTGTGTGTGTGTGTGTGTGTGTGTGTGTGTGTGTGTGTGTGTGTGTGTGTGTGAGAGAGAGAGAGAGAGAGAGAGAGAGAGAGTATTATCTCGTTGTGGTTTAGTGGGTTTCTGCTAATATTAACAGCTTGAGGCCAGAGTGTGCAGCACTCTTTTGTCTTTGTGAGCTCTGTGTGTGTGTGTGTGTGTGTGTTTGTGTCTGTGTGTGTGGTTGTTTGTCTCTTGAGAGGACCACAGCTCCTGTGAGGACTTTTGTGGAAAACTGGGACACAGAGATGTGAAGCACGGAGATTTTCAGAAAAAACATTTTTTGGAAAGAAGACATTTTTTGAAGCATTTGTTGCCAATGGGGGACTTTTTTTTTTAAATCTGGGGACATTAGTGGCATTTTTTTTAAGAGGGAACCTTTTTTGAAAATGGGGATGTTGGAATGACATCTTAAGATAATAACGACGTATTTAGAGTCAGGACATTTTTGCATAGTACGAACATTTTTGTTGAATAGGGACAATTTTCAACCACTTTATAGAAATTTGGAAATGGAGACACTACCACAAAAAGTGAATATAATTTCTTTCAAAGTGGAAGCCCCCTTTTAAAAGTGGGATAATTTTTTAATTTCCTACTTTAAATGTCCAGCGAGAGACAATGACTTCAGTTAGCTGTGTTTAGAAGTCCTTTATTTCTCTTTAGATGAGATTCCTGTTAAGTGGGGACATGTCTGAGGGTGGGTTATTTGTTTGTGTGTGATTATGGCTTTAAAATGTCTAATAATTTGATCTCCTACGTGATTTATTCTCAAGCAGTTTTACTTTCAATATTCAAATTGTTTGATTATCTGTTTGTCGGCTGAAACAAACTAGGCTATGGTTTCTTTCCTAAAAAAAGACAATATGTCTCTAAAACACTGGGTTAGGGTAGGGTCATCAGCACTGATGCCTCAGATCTCTTAATGCCTTTGAGGGTTAACCACATAATCCAGCTAGAGATTATACTTGCCACCTTGGATTAACATGAAAAACAATGCACAAACTCTTTATGACAGAGACGGTCAGTTAGTGTCCTCACAAAGACGTAAATACAAGCATGAGTGTGTGGTATCTTTTACCCAGAAGCCATTGCAGCAGGGAGACAGTAAACACAGTGATAACTCTGTGGGTCTCATTCAGACGTTCACACATGAATACATTCATTGTCTCTCACAGACGGTCCTGTCTCCTCTCTGACCCCATTATCAGGTTCCTCTTAAAGAGACGCTGCTGTTTCGGTTGGACTTCATCTAAAACCTGCTGACTCTGTGGTTCCCATTCTCATAGTCTCCACTGTTCACATTGTTTATTCACTGATATATGGAGTCCAAATCATGCTGACTCAAATGAAATCCAACTGATGAGAAGAAACTCCTGGAACACTTCACCCAATCTCCATTTTTAGTGATTATAATCAGCATATTAACTTATAATAAACTTGTTACATGCTATAATGCAATGGTAAAGCTGGCAAATGGTAAAGTAAACTAGATGTGAGTCACAAGACATTCGATTCCCAACAGGTCAGCCAAAGTGAAATTCATTTAGGATTTCAGTGGTAAAGGGTTCATTGTTTTCTTTGTCGATTGAAAAACCCAGCACTAAAGCTCCATTTAAAACTGCTGATTTAAATGTTAAGTATGTCTCCAAGACTAACAGTCACAAGAATGTCGGATTATTGAATTCAAATCTGTGAAAACTTTGTTTTGCATCACAGGTGTCCGAACAAACAGCATGCAGTGGTCACTAACAAGCATATGAGGACGTGCAAAACCAGAGTTCTCTCTGTTTAACCTTCAAGTGTTTCCTCTTGAAGGATCCCACTATGAATAAATCTACTTCTACTTTTCAGGGTTTTTTCTTAAACAAACAGGAATGGGCCCATTGGTGGGGATAATGGAACATTGTGTGGCACACATTGTAAGGATTTATTATTATTATTTTAATTTTTTTAATTTTTATAGTTCTTTGTTCTTTTATTACTGGGCACTCAAAATGCTTCTAAACTAAAATCACACTTTTCGGGGGGTTGAGTATCTTACCCAAGAGCACTTCAACATGTGGACTGAAGGAGCCAGATCACTGCCCACATTTGGATTGGTAGACGACCGCAGGAATGTTTTAAAGTGAACTAAGGCCCCGTTTACACGAGAATGTTTTCAGTCGAAACTGTCATTTTACCATTTCCGTTTTCGAAAAGTAATGTGTTCAGACGGAATCGTTTCAAAGACGATATCCATTTTCACGCCGTTCTCATGTAAATGGGAGGCCAAATTGCATCAGGAATTTACCGCTTTCATCTGAAAATGTTCTTGTGTAAACGGGGCCCTAGGGAAAAAAAGCTTTGAGGCAGACACTCGGTGCCTAAAATGACAATGAAAACACCTCCAACTTGACAGAGATGAGTTGGGTTTGAATGAAAATGATAATTACATAAAGCCTCAGTCACAGGCCTAGAAACCGTCAGCGACCTCCTGGCAACCACTGATCGTTCAGGCAAAACGTGTGTTGGTGGAGTGACTGCTGGACGTTGTTGGCGCCGACTTGTCTGCAAACACTCATTAACACTCACTGAGTGGTAGTGAAACTCAAAACTGCAAAGCAAAATGGAAATGGAGCAAAAAAAAAGCACCTTTGAAATGTGTTGATTGAAGCCGCAAGGTACAACTTTTTCAAGTTTCACTATCCCTCGGTGAGTAGTTGGCCAGTGTTTGCCAACAAGTTAGCATCTTCTACACAAACTACAGGTGAACGGAGGAGGAGTTAAAAGAGCCTGTGGGGCTGTAGCAAGGTGAGGTATAAGATGAAGGATTATTTTAAATGCTGCAAAGCTACTCTAGCAGAGTTCAAGAATAAAAATGCAGTGCTGGAAATGACCAGAATAGGTCCCCTGTAAGTAAACCTCATTTTCATGATATGATCAAAACAGGAAAAAACTCATAAAAAGGATTCTCATGTCCATGGAAACATAAAGCTAGAACATCCACTGGGAATCTGCTGGTTTAACACAGGCTCTGTATTATGGATAGAACGTCTCATTGTCTTCTTCACTCACTGAAAAACCCAAAACAAAACCTCTGCTGGAAATTTGATGATTTAATTCTTACAAGGATCTTTTATTCACATACAAATTTCTTAAAAAAAATTAAATAAATAAATTCAGAAGTTCTCCTGGAAAGCTCATCTCTCTGTATCATGGAACATCAGGCGGGATGTATGCAGGACGGTTGCTGTGTGAATGCTAATAATACCAGCAATTCATCTTCCTCCAGATTTGTTTACTTGTATTTATGTTTATTTAATTCTCGGCACAGCGGCTAAACTGAATCGTGATTAGAACACGGAGCTGAAAACACTGCAGGATCTCAGTCAACACTATTTTTTCTTGCTAATGAAATGAAGATTGAAGTGTTTTTAGGTCGCGCAAGTGTCTGTTTGGGAATCCTGTCTCCTGTCTGTGAAGGCAGCAGCTGCTGCAGGTGTGGCGCCGACAGAAACAATCAGTTTGATCATAAACTGGTCGAGTCTGTTGTATGGCAGCCAGCCTGCAGTTCTGATTGGCTGCTGAATGCTCATGTAAAGGTGTGTTTATGTAACACTGCAGTGAAACAGTGTCAAGGCAGAGAAGGAGCTGAGGACTGAGCTCTCTTTTTTCCACTGCGCCTGTGTCTCTGAATGCTAATCAAATACAACTCCACATCTGACCTCTCTGTACTTCTAGTGTTTACATTTCAGGACACTTGGAATTTATGCAGAATTTTAAACTATTCTATTCACATATGAAGCCCTGAATAATCAGGTCCCATCATAGCTTAAATATCTTATAGTATCAAATTATCCCAACAGAGCACTTTGCTCTCACACTGCATGATTACTTGTGGTTCCTGGAGTTTCTGAATGTAGAGTGGGAGGCAGAGCCTTCAGCTTTCAGGCCTGATGCCATCTCTACTTTTAAGATTAGGTTTCAAACTTTTCTTTTTGATAAATCTTATAGTTAGGGCTGGATCATGTGACTCTGAACCCTCGCTTAGTTAGGCTTGAATTATGCTTCTGTGTCAGGTCTTTGTGTGCAGTAACCTATGACGTAACCTGACGTGCACCTCTCAAGAAATGTAATTACATGTTGGGTCAGTGCAGCCCGCAAGGATTGTGATTACTGTGTAGGGTTCAGAGCGGTTCCTGATTATGTAAGTAGGTCCCACAAACACCCGACACAGAAGTCTAAATCAGGCCTTATGCTGCTGGGGAGCTTCCCATGATGCACTCAGAATTTCTCCTTTTCTCCCATATTTTCACTCCTCAGGTGTCGACTATGTGTCATTAACTTCTGTCTCCTCTTTCCTGTACTTTGTGTTTTGTCTCATTCCTCTATCCTCTCCTTTTTGTTCTTCGCTTTCCCTCACCCCCTAACGAGTCGCAGCAGATGGCTGCCCCTCCCTGAACCGGGTGCTGTTGGAGGTTTCTTCCTGCTGCTCATAGGGGACCATCAGTTTGTTGGAGTTCTCTCTCTAACATTGTAAGATCTTTACCTTGCAATATAAAGTGTCTCGAGGAGACTGTTGTTGTAATTTGGCACTATATAAATAAAATGTAGCAACTCCTCCAACAAATTCCAGAGGGAATCACTGCACAACATTTACAGGTTACATTTGTAGTCTTTTTTTGCATGTTTTCCACACGTGGGTTACATCTGGGTACTCCCACTTCCTCCCACAGTCCAAAGACATGCACGTCAGGTTAAGTGGTGATTCTATTGGCCACAGGTGTGAATTTGAGTGTGAACGTTGTCTTTCACTCTGTGTTGATCCTGCGATAAACTGCCAATACATCCAGGTCGTACCCTGCCTCTCACCCTATGACAGTGACTAGGCTCCAGATGGATGGATATTTTGTGGCCTGGATGCTTTGGAAATTAAGGAATACACAATTAGTTTGCTGTTTGGCCCAATATCAGAAAATTAATGTTTATTTATTGAAAACCTCATGCTAATTAAATTTTCAACAATGAGAAAAAAGTTGTTCTTTTCTTTTTTTGGGGGGGCGCAAATGTACATATACTGAAAATGTCAGCAATTTTTTGGTGGAAAAATCTTCACTGAAAATCTGCTGATTTAATTGTTTCTCATGCATCTTCTGTTTTTCTTAATCAAAATATATTAAATTAGAATCTCCTTCGAAAATTGCTCGTTAAGTAAAAATGTTTGTTACCCTGTGCAGAATTTATTTTATCTATCAAAAACCCTAAAACATCCCCAGGAAATCTATAAATTTGCCTCTTTAATACAGAGGAAATTAAATTTTATAAGTATCATGTGATGTTATTGTAAGATAGAAAAATAGCGATAAGTCAGACCTGTCCTTAAAACTGGAACTAAATAACTAATATTTGTATGTGTTCATCATGATGGAGAGGGAGTTAAAGTCCTGCAGGAGCAGGGACATTGGAGACATTCATGATGACCAGCTGTTTTCTGACATCACACCCCAAAACATTCACAAATGAACACATTGATGTGTGTGTATGTGTGTCCTATGTTAAAACTCTCATTGTACCACTGAGAGGAAGCAGAGCTGAGTTCAACAACTGTTAGTTCCTGTGCAGCTGAGGACACACACACACACACCGTCAGAAATACAGTGTGTGTGTTGGCGCCAGCTGAGCCATATTCATATTCACAGCTTCCTGTCTGCAGATGTTAAAACAACATAATTCATATTTCTGTCTCTTGCAAACACACACCTAGCACACCCACACTCCCACACCTAACACACACACACACACACCAAACCTCTTGTGTAAATAACTGCAGCTCCTCTGATAAACTGACGTGTGTTCGCTCTATCGAAAATTCAAGACACAGCTTACATTTTGAGATCTGCTGATTTTCTCCAGTACAGAACTTTTCCTTGTTTACGTTAACTGTTGGAGGCCTTAATGCAGAGATTCCATTGGAAA
The DNA here is from genome assembly GCF_007364275.1 of Archocentrus centrarchus. Taxonomy (NCBI): domain Eukaryota; kingdom Metazoa; phylum Chordata; class Actinopteri; order Cichliformes; family Cichlidae; genus Archocentrus; species Archocentrus centrarchus. Next base: position 4,444,683 of record NC_044352.1, on the reverse strand, counting down.
TCTGCTGATATAACACTCACTGGGCTTTCTTCTGTGCAGGACTTTCTTTTCCAGCAGCTACTGAAAAATCTAAGTCAGACGTTCCTTTGGAGATCTGAAATTTTATGCATTTTTAATACAGAGATCATTTTTTATTTTTCTCATTACAAGAAATTTAAGCAAAAGTGTCTATTGGAAATCTGCCCACTTAACACTCATAAGTTCTGTGGAAAACTTTTCTTAATTTTCATTACCTACTGGAAAACACCCAGAAGGTTTTCTTCTGTACTGAATTTGTTTTCATTAGCTATCATTAGAAACCCAAACTAAAACTGAAAATCTGAGGATTTAACCCTCAAAGGTTTATCTTCTGTACAGGAGTTTTGTTTTCTGTATCTAAAAATCCTACTTAAAAAGCTCCTTTGGAAAGCTTCTCATTTAACAGTCATGAATCTTTATTGTGCACAAAACCTTTCGTAGTTTTAATTAGCTACGGGAAACCTCGATGCAGAAATTTCATTATAAATCTGCTGATTTAACATTAAACAAAAGGCCATTTTATTTTTTATTAATAAAAAAAACTAATTCAGAAGTTCCTTTGGAAATCTGCTGATGAAGCAAATTTAAGTTCCTTTGAATGCAGACGTGCTTTTTCTCATAAAAAAATGAAGTCAGATCACTCATTGAAAATCCACTTCCACTTGTTCCTTTTCTGTACTCTGTTTCTTTGCTTTCACCAACAACCTTAATGCAGAACATCTATTGAAAATCTGCTGATTTAACCCACATAAGTCTTTTATTTCTTTTCCTGTGGGCTATATACTAAATTTTTTATACACATAACTTTTACTCATCAAAAGAAACTAATCGTAAAACCAGAAGTAAAATCAATCGTTGGAAATCTGCCTAGTTCTGCCCAGCAGAACCTCCAGAACTTCTACTGATTTAACACTCATAAATCATTCTTCAGTGCAGGATTATATTAAGACTAAGACAGAAATTTCTTTGGACATCTTGGACGCCAGAACTTTTGTTTTCATTTGGTCTCAGAGGTTAGAGCTATTACACAGTTTAATGCAGGTCTTTTGAGTACAAACTTTCTCAGAATTGTCTACAAAACTCTAATGCAGACCTTTTTCCTTGAAGGGCAAAAATATTTATCAATCTTTGTACAAACATTCAAGTGTGGGACGTTAATGGTGGCCCAAATATAATTATCTAAGTTTGCCAGTGTTATAGAAACATGTGAGCTTCTCTCTGAGCCCTGCTCAGATAAGAAGGGTGGCTCCGCTGGTGTATTTACCTGTCTGTCACTGAGCAGGTAGATGTACTGATGGTCGGGACTGAACACCATGTCTCTCAGGATTGGCTTCCCCTCCACCACAGTCACCGTCTCATACAGCAAAGCATTCTGGGCCGGCGGTGTGATCCCATCCACACGGATCTGAAAAGCACACAAAAGGAATGAAACGTTAGCCTAATGCTATCACGAATCTGCTGGCTAGCATAATATTAAATCCACCATTAGAAATAATAAAGACTGTTAAACTGGAGACTCATACAGAAACATTTTTCAAACTTTTATTTTGAATTTTCAAGTGGCTCTTTTATCCAGCAAAGAAAATCGAGTCAAAGCCCCCATTAAAAATATTCTCCATTAACACTCAGAAAGCTTTTCTAATGCAGAAATTTCTTTTGTTTTCATTATCTAGTGAAAAACCCAGTACAGAGCCTCAATTTGAAATCTGCTAATTTAACTTTTAATTAGGTCTTCCATACACAGATGATTTTCTTTATTTTAAAAAGCCCAGCTTGTTTTTGAACACCCACAAGTCTCTCCTATTGAAAATCCTGACAATGAACTTCTACTGGAAATGATTTACCTTTCAAGTATTTTTAATCCAGATGCAATTTTCTTAACAAGAACAATCAAGTCAGAACTTCCACTGAAAATCTGAGCTAACTCCTAATTACACATTTCAAACAGAGATGCTCTGTCAGAACTTCAATTAAAAATCAGCCCATTTTAATCACCAATTTTTCACAAGGAAAGTTTTCATTATTTATTGGTAAATTTATAGCAAAACATAGATTAGAAATCTATAACAATATAGGACAGAACCACCAGTGTAATTGTGCCAAGTTAGCATTTGAAGTAGGTCTTTCATACAAGGACAATTCTCTTTAATCAAACAAAATTCAGGAGAAAAAGTCTTGATTCTTGGCAAGAACGGTATAATAATCTCTTATACTGTTGGAAAGCCTCTTTATTTCCCCTTAAATGGTGCCCCATTTGTAAGGAAAATGCATTTGTGGGTTGAGCAGCAGGAGTTGAGTATGTGGATTGTGTCCATGAAAAACTTGCTAATCTTCTCTGCCAATGCCAAACAGCTTATTCTACTACTGGTTCTTGTTTTGAGCTTGTGGTGCCCTGGGTGCTGACAATCAGGCTTGTCATCAGTGGAGGAAATGTCAATGCAGAAAGATATCGAGATTTCTGCAACCAGTGGCAATCCCATATCTCCACAGTCTGGGAATGAACTCTATCTTTCAAGACGACAGCGCTCACCCCCAGAGAGTGGGGCTTATCAGAGACTACCTCCAGAATTTGGGATTGGAGAGGATGCAGTCCTGATCTCAACCCCAGTGAACATTTGTGGGATCAGCTTGAGTGTGCTGTTCATGCCAGAGTGACCAACACAAGCACACTGGCTGATTTGTGACAAATTCTGGTTGAAGAATGGGATGCCATCCCACAGCAGTGTGTGACCAAGCCTATTGTGCCAGGCTGTGTGTGGTTCTTCCACATGCTGCTGAGGCCCCTGTTTGTTAAATGAATAAACAGTTAAATCACCAAAATGTCTTGTTTCGTCAATCATCCAATCCAATAAACACCACCGAACAAGAGTCAATAGCAGAATAAGCTGTTTGGCAATGGCAGAGATGCCTTGGCAAGTTTTTCATCAGCACAACCAACAAAACAAACTCTGCTGCTCAACCCGCAAATGCATTTTCCTTACAAATTTGGCTCCATTGAAGGGGAAATAAACAGGCTTTCCAATGCAATAAGATTTATTGCCAAGGAGCATTGTTACAACAAAGAAATAATCAACCAGATGCAAACGTCCTTACTTTTTGTGCTAAATTTATATTTAAAAAAAACTGACAAAATCATTAGGATTGATGCTCTGGTGACCATGAATATCCACAAAAATCTGCCCAGAGACACTGAGGATGCCTCACACTGAACAGAGCAGACATAAAAGTGAATAATGCAATTAGATTTTAAAGGAGAGGGATGATGATGATGATATGATGGTGACAATGATGATGATGATAGTGGTGAGCATGTGATATTAAATACAGCACAGTGCTGATGAGGAAACAAACACTCTGTTCGAAAATGTGGAGCGACTAAAATAAGATTCCCCAAATCTCCCAAAACCTTCCCGCCTCCCTCCCTCCGTCTGACCCAGAAAAACACCACAGAGGAAGAGGAGGAAAAGGAGGGGGAAAAGTGGGAGAGGGGGAAAAGAAAGGGGGTTAGGAAAGAGGGAGAAAAAGACAAGGAAGGAAAATGAAAAAATAAAAGAGAAACAATTAAAACCAGAGAACAGGAGAAATAAGATATGGAAAAAATTAGTTCTAGGTAAGGAAACGAAGCGAGGAGAGAAGATAGAAGAAAGAAAGGAGAGTAGAAAATGGGAAATGAAATAGGAAGGAAGGAAACAACTGAGGAAAAAGATGAAAATATAGCTTAAAATAGATACAAGGAAAAGAAGAAAGGTTGGAAGGTAGGAAGAATTAAAAGAATGAAGAAAACTGGAAAATGGAAAAAAGAAAAGAATGAAGGAGATGATCGAGGACCGGGAGAAATAAGAAGGTAGGAATAAAAAGGAAATAAGGAGCAAAGAAGGATGCAAAACAAGAAAAGTAAAATGGGAAGAGGTAAGGAAAGGATGTAAGAGTGGAAAGAAAGAAAGAAAGAAAGAAAGAAAGAAAGGGAAATATGACAAAAAAAGATGACGAAAACTGTGTGTGTGATGAAGGACCAATGTGTGTGCTTCTCTTAGTGTGTTAATTAGCTGTCTGCTCGTTAAGAGGCCGAGCTTAATTAGAGCTGACGAGCTACACACACACACACACACACACACACACACACACACACACACACACACACACACACACACACACAGGCATCAGGTCTGACTCACAACCAAACACACACTTGCACAATCCTGTTTAACAGAGACACACCGAATCTCTCTCTCTCACACACACACACACACACACCCCAATTCACACACACTCGCAGCAGAGCGAGGGAGGAAACGTTAAAGTAGGCCACTGCAGCAGACAGAAACCAAACACACACACACGTTTCTGATGCACATGCGTGCTGTAAAAATCAATTTAAAGATGTAATCCATAAAAAATTTCCATATTCTGCTCAGGACGAATTTTTCCAAACACCAACCTCTTTCAAAAAAACATTCGAGTTTCATCTTCTCAGGTGAATTTTTACTGGAAAACAGGAAATAAGCAAATTCCAGATGGGAGTTTTGTAGCTGTACTTGCTGCAGGATTCAGGTGGTGGTGAAGCTGGTCTGTGTAGATGGACATAGGCTAGCAGTTTGTCCCAAACTAAGCTAGTATCATCCTGGATAACACATCAAAAGTCAGATCTTTGCTCTACTTTCAAATCCAGCCTCCCAATCAAAATGTGTCATTCTGTCTTTTTCTTGCTCTGTGGCAAAAACAAGCTGAAGACAATAAAACCAATGCATTTTTTTTATTAAAGAGTTTGGTGTTTTGATAAATTCGGCTCATGTGGTATCAACCAGTGAAAAACCTAAATGACCAACAATCATAAAGCTATAATTTTGGGGAGCAGCAGAGGGAAAGAATAAAGAAAAAAAATGGAAAGAAGAATATAAGCAGAGGCAAAATAAAGTACCCGAGGGACAGAAAATGACGAGGAAGAAAGGAAGTAAACAGGAGGCTACAAAAGAGAAACAAAGAAAGAGGAGAAGTGACAGGCGAGTGACAGAGCGACAGAGTGATAGCGGAAGTAACCTCTGACCTGTGACTCTCGGCTGGGATTCAAACCGTCAACACCTGCTTTGTTCTGAGCACAGCCTGAGGTCGCAGTCTCACACACACACACAGCCTCACTCTGACCTATGACCTCTCACCCGGAGACACAATCTGTCTGTTGTATTGTCTGTCTCCGGGGTGTGTTTCAGTGACGAGCATTACTCGTGTTGTGAGGACTTGACAGAAAAAGTGCCATTAAGATAAACCATTAACTTTCACTCTGAAGTTTGAGTGAGCCTCAGGAAATGAACGTGTGTGCGTGTGCGTGCTGACAGACACACTCCTTCTGAGTTTCATTAACTGACAGGATCATGTGACAAGAACAAACTCAAATGTCCAGCTGAGCTCTGAATCACATATCCAATTAGATTCGGCTTTAACGCCCAGCAGCAGCTGTTTCCACCTGATTTCAGATGCAAGTCAGAACTTCCATTAGAAAACACACTAATTTAACCATCATTGAGTCGCTCTTCAGCGCAAAAATTCAATTCAAAACGTCCACTGGAAAAGTGGTGATATAACTCCCTTCAAGTCTGTTTGTTTTTTTATGAGCCAAGCTGTTGTTGTTTTTTCTTCCAAGAATTGAAGTCAGAACTTCTATTAGAAAAATGCAAATTTCACTGTCATCAAGGTTTTCTGCTGTACAAAGCATCTAATTCAAAACCTCCATTGAGAAATTGCTTATATAACCCTTATCTTTTTTTTTAATGCCGAACTGTTGTTGTTTTTGTATGAATTTAGGTCAGAACTTTAGCTCAGAAAACTCCATCTGTAAATCTTTCTGCAGGACGGATTCATCACCAAATCCCTTTTACTCTGTGAATTGTGTTTTGTGCAATAATCCTGTTCAAAATTTCCATTGTGCTGCTTTAACAGGCTTTTAAGTCTGAAGTTAATTTAACTGTCGTTGAGGCTTTCTTCAGAACAAAGAAAGAAGAACAATTTATCCAGTTCAAAATTTCCATCGGGAAATTGTAAATTTAACAGCAATCGTTTCTTCAAGATGAGCAGTTTGGATTTTTCTTTTTCCCCCCAACAACTTAATTCAGAACTTTCTTTATAGATTAGCAAATTAGCCATCAAATCAACTGGAAAATCTTATCCAATGTAGAACTCTCACTGGAAATTGGCAGAACTAACAGACAGCAATTCCTGATCGACTGGTTCAGACTTCAGTTTGTGTTTCCAACATTAATTCGGTTTAAGTTGTGTTCATTTGTGGAAATGGAATTACTAAATTTTCCTCTAGTCTTTCACAAAAATATGAGCCCAACTCTCCATTGGAAATCTGTAAATTTTATTTTTAAATTTTTTCTTTTACAGGACCAATTTTCCATATTTAATAAAAAAAATTAAAAAAAATCCAAACAGAACGATCCTTGGAAACCAGCTGGTTTAACTCACAGGCCCTTGTCTGTGAGGGTCAGAACTTCCATTAGAAATCTAATCATTTTCTTTTTTGCACAAAGCTGCTTTGCTTTTTTTTCCCTCCAAAGAAACTAATCCAGAATTCCCACTGGAAACGTATTTAACAGACACTGATCACCATCTGATCATTGCAGTGTGACTTTCTTCTGTTTGTCTGTGTGGCTTAAATGTGGTTCAGACCATCTTGATTTTTGGAAACTACAGCAGTGAAACTCAACCGATGCATCTCAGTATTTCCACTGTGCAGAAAAGAAAAAATCCAAGTCAGAACTTCCACTGAAAACTTGCTGATTTAACATCCTTCTGCAAGTCTGTCTACTTCAAGTGAATTATTAACAAACACAATCCAAGTAGGAGCTTCCATCAGAAATGGTGCTCCTTCTGCATGTTGTTCCTTTAAAGAACCCCATTCAGAACTTCCATTAGAAAAGATGCTGATTTAATTTTCATATGTTGTTCCTGCTGGTGTCGGTGATGCCACTGGCTGCCCGGGTTCGGTTTGTTAAACGCAGGCAATTTTTCATTTTTACTGTTTATTCTGCTTAGTTGGTCAGCAATTGGTGGAAACCAGATACCACACACACACACACACACACACACACACACACACACACACACACACACACACACACACACACACACACACAGGCCTGCAGCCAGCTGCCTGAAATTCCACTGTAATGCAATACCTCTGAGTGTGTGTGTGTGTGTGTGTGTGTGTGTGTGTGTGTGTGTGTGTGTGCGTGTGTGTGTGTGAGAGAGAGAGAGAGGGTAAAATAACTATTAAATGTGTGGTCCAGTCCGATGGTGAGAGAGAGTAAAGCTGCTGGTTCATCTGAGATAAACTGACTCTATTACTGATAATACGGACTCTGAATGTGTGTGTGTGTGTGTGTATTTAATGCTGAACACACATACAAACACACAGTTATAAAGTACTATTCTTACTCTGTTAACTGCAGCCTCACTAACTTATATAAAATTTACATAAATTTATGAGAGAACTTCCATAAATGTTTATGATCTGCTTTGGAGCTTATTGTCTGTTTATGGAGATAATGCTGTAGTTCCTTTGGAACTTTCCACAGAGCTTATTTCTTTGTTTTAAAAAAGATAACTAAAAAGGATTTAATCTATTACTATTGTGCTCAATATGTGCAACAATAAGTCACGTGTGTGTACAGTGTGTATTTGTGCTTTTCTCCTGTTGGTGAGCTGTAGTTTTAATTCTATTGCTATATGTAATTAAGAGATTTTCTAAAATGCATTTTAGTGCAAAAAGAACTTTGAATAAAATACTGATAGTATGATGACAGCTTTGCTCCTGTATACACAGTATATATACTTTTTAAAAAAGATCATCTTTAAAATACAATTTTGACAGCAGCAGATTCTATTGTTGTATTCATTTAATCAATTCATGTGTTTCAGCTGCATTTTTGTCTGCATCCTCTCACTAACATTATGATTTAAAGCTAAAGAATGACAAGCGGCAACTGCTAGAACTGAAAAAAGTGAAGCCGGCGCAGTTCCTCAGATGGCTGCTTGAGGCTACCTCCTGAAGTGTCAGTACCCATAGACTCCCATGTGAAGTGTCCAACTTTACAGTAGAAATAAACATGTTTACAGCCTGATACATGATGTGGTTCGGGCCTCTCCGGCTGGATTCCTCCTTCATAATCCCTCTGGCATTACGGGTTTGGCCTCTTGGACAGGCAGCTAAAGCCTGCTTTGCTTCACTTCCGCTTCGAGTCATTAAACAGTACCTTTTCACTGTGTTGGTGCCTTCTGGGACAGGTTTTAATGATTTATCTAACTCTGATTACAACCTGCTTTACGGTGCAGCCCATCCAAGAAGCTCCAGATTTAGGGAATGAAGTTCTAGTATTTCACGAGTCTGTAACTCAGCACTAATTAGCTGATATGTGTTTGTGTTTTGCAGCCATACAGTTTATGCAGCATGCAGCAAAGCACTAATGCTGAGCCTCAAACAAGAGGATGACATCATATTGGTGACATTCATCTTTTATACCACCTCATGACATGTGGTGAGATTTCTAGAGCTCAATGACCACAGTAGTAATTTTGGATTTGTATTTTTGTGTGTGTGTGTGTGTTAGTAAGAAAATATGTAGCAAACAAAAATAATGTTATTGTTTAAGTTGTCAGAAAACATAAGCAGTTAAGATCCTACTGAGTCTGTAAAAGTTAATACTGCCAGGATTATAACAAAGAGCTTTAATCGTGGAAGTTAGTGATGCTCGTCCATATTTACTGCCAGTGCCGAGCGCTCCTTTAGCTTTTATAGTGCTTAAAAACATATCTTAGAATACAGTGCTCCTGCACTCGTAATGATGAACATCTATCATGATTTTGGAATTGATTGTGTGTTATAGCAGCATGATGATGAGGGCTTAATGTTCCTGGCCTATATCCAATATAGATGTCAGGATGACCTGTTGGTTGATATGTTAAACAGTTTGTTGCGATGTTGTAGTGCAGGTTGTGTGCTGATGCCACTGGGAGCATACATCAGTTGGCTTTTATTTATTTATTTATTTTTTTTAATGTATTAAATTGTATTTTTTTTTTTTCTAAATCTACTTAACTTGGTGGTGGTGGTGGTGGTGGGGTAGTCTTCCAGTTTTTGGGATGAATTACATATTTCCTGTCATATCCGGAATGTTAAACTTTCACTGGAAAATGCTGACTTTATTCTAATTCATCTGCCTGCCATGCAATTTTATTTTAATTGCTTAAAAAACTAATGCAAAACTTCCATTTCTAAATTCTATTTCTAAATTGTCAAAAACTTTTGTACTGTACTGATCTTATTTCTTATTTTGTTTTTCAATTTTAGATCATTTGCTGATGTTCTGACCCAATTTCACAAAAAAATAGATCTGAACTCTCAGTAGAAATATCCTGATTTTAGATTTAAAAATCATACAAAATAAACCCCCCACTCCAATTGAGATTATGAAACTAAGTCCAAGCAACCCATTGGAAACTGATGAATAAATTATCTTTCTCTATTCCATTTGAAATGTGCTGATTTAAATCTGCACAGATCAGATTTTCTCCATTAAAAAAAGGGGGGAAAAAAAGGTGCTCAATTCATCATCACATTTTTCCTCTTCAAAGACACTGATGGCATTCTTTAGCCTCAGAGTAAAAGCGTTTTACCGTCTCTTGATGTGTCACCTTTCTGGCATGTGTGTTTTATTTTGGTAGACCTTGAATTCAGTGTCTTTCTAAAGGCAGCCTCGTTCTGTCAGACTCATTAGTGTCTGTTAACGGACTCATTCAGCTCTCATTCAATCTGTCTGCCTCTCTCTTTCATTCACAAACACATTACAGCGCCCTGAAACTCAACACCTGGACTACTTTCACCACAGCACACACACTCACGCACACAAACACGCAGCCGACCTGTTAGCATGCTACGCTCAGGTTTCATTCAGCTGCTGCTGCTTCTCTGCTGCACACTCTCCTTTCAGCCTGTGTTCTTGCTAATGTGGACAAATTTGAAAATCATGTTTTGCTCAAGTTCTGCTTTGAAACCGAAGCGCCTCGATAACAGGGCACTTCAGTGTGCAGCCTCGAGCGTGTCTGCTTAAACCAGACTGCTGCGTCTGAAATAGTTTCTGCTGTTTGGCCTGTCATACAACATATCTCTGTTTTTCCAAAATCCACTAATTTAACCAGTTTTTCAGCTGCGGGGACATTGTTTTCTTTATTACTGGCAGAAGTTCTAAACTTCATTTAGAAATACTCTGATTTTAGGGTTTAGTTCAGGGTTATTGGTGGAAAAGCAAACATGTATACCTGCAGCACCCATGGTTTGATTCCTGGCTGGTTGCATGCAGACATATTTACTTTTTGAAGGAAAAAAATCATCCGAGACCAAATCTGAAATCTCCTAATTTACCTCAGACCTTTTGTTTGAAGTCTAAATCAGAGCTTCTACTGAAATCCAGCTCATTTATTATTCATCTCTTTCATCTTTGGATTCTGTTTACAGAAAAAAAACCAAAAAAACACATAATGCAAAACTTCAACTGGAAAACTGCTTCTTTAATTCTCATCCATCCTTCTCCTGGACTGAGCATACTTTCTTTGTTGTATTTCAGCAGAACTTCTATTAAAATAAGCTAATTTAAGCCTTTGTCACGTAGGACCTCGTTTTAGTTTGGGCTACATGTCTGCTTTGTTGTTTTTAAATGTGCTGTAGAAATAAAATTGCCATTGACGTTTCACAGATATTAAAGCATGAGTATAGGAACAAACAATCAACACAACACAATTTTATCCCACTTTAGTGTGATATTCTATCATGTACCAAATCCAGATGACCTTTTTTAAAAAAAAAAAAAGAGCAAGTTTCTGTTGACATTTTTACAATTTGAGACAATATTCTCTCTCATTTTCCCAATATGAATTTTGAAATACACATGTTTCATATTAATACACAGCAGTTCTTTTTAGTTAGGCTCCAAAGGGGGGGGGGCAAAGCTAAATGAACCATTATAGTTCTCACTGGTTTTGTGGAGGCCATTTTCTTTTTTTTTTTAAACAAGTCTGAACTTCCACTGGAAATCTGTTGAGCCTGAGTGGTGTTGACGGCCATTACAGCATACAATAAAAAGACGCTGGTGTGAGAAAAACGGTGGCATCTTTTATTATTCCTCTGTGAATTTTGTCAGGAAACAATTAACCGGCTCATTAGCACCATCAACAAGATAGCAGTGTGTCAGGACCATCGAAGTGTCTTTTCACATTGAGTAAAGCTGATCACATGATCCAGCCAGAGCTTGAATTACCACAAAAGTATTAAAACTCTATTTTGGATGGAAAATAATCATGTTGTCACCTCCTCCTTCTGACCTGAGATCAGACAAGAGGAGGAGGCACAGCGTGACTGTGTGAAGTAGGGCCATCGTATCCATTTAGCTCCTTCAGACAGACACTAAACATTGTTCAGTCAGCCATCACACCCTGAGGGAGGAAGAGGAGGAGGAGGAAGGGCAGTGAAGGGTGAAACAGGCAGGGGGGGAGGCAGTTAAGCTTATTAGTTCCTCCCCCATCCCCTGATTCTCTCCCTCTCTCTCACACACTCACACACACACGATAATAGTAAGACCTCCAACTGATGGTTTTAAGCCCTCAGGCGTGCACACACACAGCTCACACACAAACTGGATTATTTATTTTTTCAGGAGTCTTAAAATCACATTTCCTCAGTAAACAACAAAACTAGCTGTAACTAACGCAAAGACTTAAATGAGCAGGTTTCTGACGAGGACCACTGAAAGTTTTAGGAATCCTTCTTGATGAAAATAAATAAATAAAAGTTTGGATGGAGGATGAATTTGTCTAATGAATATTAATGTCAGATGTAGTAAGTAAGTAAAGGAAAAAAAAAAGCCCTAAAAATAAGTTTAATAAGAATAAAACATTTATTTTTACATTTATATTATTTTAGCTGTAATGAGCAGATTTCTAGTTGAAGATCTGACTTGGATTTTCATGGAAAGTCAACACAGATCATTAAATCTATAAAGTTCTTCATATGTCTGTATTTCTTGTTTGTTTTCAATAAAGATGAATTACAAAGAAAGCACATTTCGTGTGCAGGAAAAAATTATGAATTGTGATGGTTAAACTAACAATTAAAAAAGTAAAGTTCTGCATTCTGCACATTTTCATGCCAGGGCTCTTATTTTGGTAGTCATTTTTTCATTCTTCCTGTTACATCTTTGCAACAGAGTCACAAAAAAATAACAAATTACTATTCAAATACATTGTGCTGTTAATATTTACTTGTAAAGGGTATAATAGTTTTTTATTTACCCTTGATTATATGTGGTTGATGTTGCATGCAGTAAAGTTAATGTTAAAGTACAAAGTTTACGGTTTGCACTCAGCTTAGTTTGTCCAATTATTGGAAAATCCAAGTGAAAACTTCCATTGGAAATCTGCTTATTTATCTCAGCTGTGTCTTTCTCTTAGAGAGATCACAATTTGTTTTCCAATCAACAAAACCTCACAACAAAAAAAACAAACTTCCTTTAAAGACTGCTTGCATCTCTGCAGAACTTGAAAACAAATTGTCACTGATATTGGTTTAATTGACTCATTGTTCCAGAACTGATAGAAGCTAGCACCACAACAAAACTGTGAGGGCCCAAAAGTGTTCTCTCCTTTAAGCCTGCATTATCTTTGCCATGGTAACAATTACACATGATATAATAGACAATATAGCCCCATTTATCCCCTCCCCCATCCGCACGTCTCCTGGATTGAGTGGAAGAATGAGATAAACAGAGAGAGGATGAAGTGTGAAGAGTCTTCAGTCTCTTTGGGGAGCTGACAGATTTGCTCGTTCTTCCATCATCTCCTTGGCAACCGAATAATAATTAATCCACCTCTGTGTGTGCGTGTATGGTATGAAGGCATGTGTGTGCGCACCATGTTTTCTGCAGTATGTGTGTGATATTTTTTCTGTTGCCTGTGGTGATGCAATGATATCTATCCTTCAATATGTAGGGCAGCTGGTAGCAAGGAGAGAGAAAGATGATGCAAAAGCAAAAAAAAATGGGGGGGGGGGGGGGGGGTAGAAGCAGCGGAGAGACAGATCCAAGTCAGAGCTGCCACTGGATATCTGCTAATTTCAGTCCAAGTCTTTCTTGTATATATGCAACTCACTCTGTTATCTACCAAGTAATTTTAAGTCAAAACCTTCCTCTGAAATCTCTTGTTTCAACATCACTGAAATTTTTCTGATTGAACTCCTCTAAAAAGTCCAAATCCAATGTGATAATTTAACATTTAAATCCAAGGGTACAGAGAATAGGGCTCGCAATTAAAAAAAAAAAAGTTAAAACCTCCATAGAAAATCTCTTGATTTAACAACCTCAGACATTCACATAGATCCCTGTTAGTATTTCTTCAAACAAAGTAGAAAGTAGAAATATCAATACAATATAAAAATGTCCCTCTCATATGTGTCTATATTTAAGATGAAGTAGGATGGCAAATCTTAGAACTGTGACTGAAAATCTGAGTCTTAGTCAGTATGCAGCTTACCTCATCCATTATCTAGTAGAGAATTCAAGCAAAACCACCATTGGAAATTTGATGATTTAGCAAGCTTTCAAAATTCAGAACCTCCCACCCAAACTATGCCTAAACAAACTACATTAAACTAGAAATCTGCTGATTTACCTTAAAAGTCCAAATCCAAGCCAGAAGCATTAGAACTCTGATCATTTAAAATCTAACTCTTAAGAGTACAGAGAATTGGGGTGCCATTAATCAAAATCTACTTAATTTAAAAAAAAAGGCATGTCTCACGAATCTTTCTTCACTCAAACCCTGCATAGGAAATCTCTTTATCTGCTCTTTTCAGGCCTCCACATAGACCTCTGTTAGCATTTCCCCAAACCAAAACCCACTCCTGTAACAATATCAGTCAAAATCTGACCATTTACCTCTGAGACATTTTTACATCTAAAATGGAGTTTGATCATTACTGACTAAATGTTTACAGTTGACCAATGAGTAAAAAGTTTGGAGGCCTCTGGAGAGGCAGTGATTACTTTAAGTTGGAACTGCCATTGGATTTATACCTATTTATATCCAACGGTGCATTCCTATAATCCATTTCACTTTAGGAAGTGTCCTAACTGAGTGAAGTAACCTGGAAGTAGCTGTGTGGTGGTTATAACACGAGCTGTATGAATTTTCCAAAGGCATAGGAAAGGAGCTTCAATGCTCCCTTTATTACTTCCTTTAGCAGCGGATACACTGAGACTATCCATCATGAGAAGTGGGGAGAAAATGCCATCCCATAATTCATGGCGATGGACCAGCTGATCATTCATAAAATCAATCAACAAAACTGACAAATGTTAATTATAACTGCATTTTCCTTTTCATGTCATAACCTGCTACAATGTTGTGAGTTTTTAACAATAGGCTATTAAACACACAGTTGAACTCTCAACATCAGACTGCTGTAATAAAATCTGCTTCTTGTCGAGGTGCTGCCTTTGATGAAGAACATAAATTTATATAAGGTCTCTAGATTATGATCTAGATTAATTCATCAAAGTGCATTCAAGTTTCTGTAATTCCTGTTGTTCCATTGCAGCCTTTAAGATTATAATAAATTAATGATTAGTCTGGGTAAGCTGGGAAACATGATGGAGGGAATTTTACATTGGTCATAGAAATCCTAAACAATCAGGTATACTGATTCAGCAAGTAAACATAAAAAAATAAGATGTATTTAATTTTATAGCCTATGGGACAGATATACTAAGCTGGGCAAATTATTGTAATGTCGCAGTTGCAGGGTGAGTTACTAACAATGTGCTATAATTTATATACAAAGACCGGGCCAGTTCATTTCAGTAATAACCAGCATTCTGCCGGGAGCAGCGCAAATCAGCAGCTCAAAAACCAGCAGACCCGCTGAGGGAGAGAGCAACGTAGGCCTACTCACCAAAATAATGCAGTGAAAGCTCAGGTTTTACCTATGTGTTTCTCTTGGAAAACTATGATGTAATTCAGATAAATAAAAGGAAACTGAAGGAGAATCAATATGTTTTTGATATAAGGGATAACTCTTCTGATAGAAATCGCTGAGCACTGTGTGTGAGGTCCTGAGGACTGCGATACAGGTGGAACACAGGAGAAAGGAGAGTTATCACAAACTATCCCACCGTTTAAAACTTTAATCTTTGTGTGAAAGCTGACCTATGCGATGAGTAGAAAGACACCAAAATAATTACTCACCATCAGAGTTGTCTCTGTGTTAATGAAGATACTGATACTCATGTGGGTAAGTAGCTGCATTGGTCTAACACACTAACATAGTCCCATTAATAGCTGCATTTTGACAGACATTTCCCTTTTATTTATTAGATTCAATGGAGAGTTGTCACTTGCTGTGTGCATACTGCTGAGGAAAAGAAGACAGCTCAGTTCAGTTAATTTCTGCTCCATTTCATGAAACTCCCAGAATTATTGAGGAGCAGAAATAAGTGGGGCTCAGCTCACTCAGCATGAGTGGAGTTTTAGGACAGAGCCAAAGTTTTGGCACTGTGCTCACAGCTTTGAGCAATCGGCCCGTGCCAATTACGCCCTCATTCTTATAACATTTCCCCCTCTCATTCCAAATAAATAAACACTCCTAGAAGAAACTATCCCAACCACAACAGGCATAAGATTGTTTTTTTTTTTTTTGGCATTAGATTTAGCACAAATTGCACTAAATTGCATGTTGCAAACCTCAGGAAAGCACGTTTGCACGATTCATTGAAATATTCTCCTCCTGAAAGGAAAATTCCTGCAAATATATATGCCATAAGGCCAGGTGCAAAAATACCCCCGTCCACAACTTTCAGTCACAAAGCTAACACCTTGCCTCTTTAGTAAATGCATTAGCTTTTTAATGTCAAAAGAAGGCTGCACTACAACAGATGTTTAGTAAATCTGGCCCTATTTGTTCCTTCTTTAAAATTTCTTTGTAATGATGTGCTATTTTTCACAGGATGTTCTGTTTACATGACCTGCATAAAATGACACAGCAGACATCTGATGTCACATTATCAAGAATGCTAGGTTGTTAGATTCTCAGCATGCTGCTCTTTTCTTTTCCAAAATCTCCGATCCACCTGTCTTTGACCTCAATGACATTTTCATTGAGGTCAAGAAAAGGTGTTTAGGAAAAGGAGATAGTAGGTACTTTTGGAATGTACCCCATGTCCTTCTTCTCTAGTTTAGGTTTGCTCCTATCTAGCAGAAAATTAAAGTCAGGCCCTCCACTAGAATCTGTTGATTTGCTAAAGTCAAGTCAAAACCTCCATTTAAAATCTGGTTAATTAACCATCTTCTAACACTGAATGACTCACAATTTTCGTTGAAAATGTTTGTGATTATGTCCCACAAGTTCTAACATACCCCTCAGAATTCAAAATTCTAAAAGAAATTCCTGGTTTAATGCTGAAGATCTAAATTGATGTAAGTCGAGCTAAGTAATGTTTATCAAAAAATACAAAGATCCATGTATGGCTTGCCATGAAGTTTAAAAACTGTTGTTCATTAGGTATCTGTGAAGCCCAAATCAAAGCCAGAAATCTAACATCTAATCCTAAGAGAATATGTGCACCTCTTGAGTATATATTTCTCGAGAGGTGCACATCAGGTTACTCGCGTAGGGTTCAGAGGAGATTTCGGTTATGTATGTAGGACCAACTCTAATTCAGACCTTATTAAATTGATAGAACAATAATTCTTTTTGCATATAAACCACAACAGTTACACTTTCATACCATGCATTCAATGTGTCCCAGAGTGCCATTTCCTTCTACTACTGGGTTTGCAGAGATTATGTAAAAAGCAACAGCGACAAAAACATTATAATCCAGGTGTTCCATTAATCCAATCAGCTGCTAACAGCACTTCCTTATTCAAATATCTATCAAATTGTCAGCATGAACTATCACATTTTTAATGCAAGCCACTAACTATAACAGTAAGAAACATCTTTTTTTTTTTTTTTTTTTTAAGGCCTCTCACAGCTCCTGGGATTTTATTATTTAATAGGAAGCCCGAAATTGACCTTTTTCCTCTTCTTCCCCCACGCATTCACGCCGGTCACCATTTTGCTTTCTGTAGCCCCGCGAAATCAAGCATTAACAGGACTGTCGCGAGAACAAAACTGGCCATGCCCAGTGGTAGATTGCAGATAGTGAGAGAAAAAAAAAATAAAATCAGTCTGGTACTGACAACGGGGCGGAGTGCGCGGGGTGTGCGCCCGCTTGCTAATTGCAGTAATAGCAAAGAGTTCTGATAGCAAACCGATGAAATTCTCCAATTAAGATTTGTTGATTTAACCATCTTCCAATATTCCAAAATCAAGTCAGAACTTCTGAGTTGAAGTTTTCAGTGTTGTATGAGTTTCAGTAAATTTCAAGGACAAATTGGTACTGGATTTGGAAATCTGCCCATTTACCAGGTATGTTTTCAAGTACAGAGAAAGAGACAGGACAGAGGACAGAGCTGCAGAGTGTTTAAAGTTTAGTGTGTTTGTCTCTGTGACATAGCGCAGATCACATAGGAATGTAAACTACACATCAAAGATACTGACTGTACGAATCTTTGAGAGGACCTCTATTGATGTAAGACATTCTCCAAACCTGGTGCTAACCTGAACCCTTAAAACAAACTCAAAGCCTTTAAAGGTCTGTTCAGAAGTAAGGAAAAGACTAAATATCTTCTGAAAATCAAAAAAGTCTTCCCATAGCCAAACACATTCAGGCAGCAGATATAAAACAGTTTTTCTTTCTTTCTGTCTTTCTTTCTTTCCTTTTTTTTTTTTAAAGTTCTATCTTTATGTTAGGAAAAAAAATCCAAGCCAAAACTTCCAGTGGAAATCTGCTCATTTAACATGCAAGTATTTGCACAATTCTGTTTTCCTATTTATTAATCAAACTTCTCCCTTGTTATTTAACCATTACTGGTCTTTAATCACTATGAAATTCCACTGCATATTTTCTGATTTTATTTCCCTTAGTCTTAACTTCTTTATAGAAGTACTTATCCATTAAAAAAAAAAATCTCTCTTTTCTATAAAGAAATGACTTCTGTACCGGTACCCTAAAAACAAGACTGGGTGTCAACCAAGGCCCAAGGTCCCAAAGTCAGGACAAAATGTCCTCACAAGGTCTAAAACTCACACTGATCCTTACAAAGACAAATGTTCAGCTTGTCCTGTCCACCTGCTGCTCTGCATCTGTCCGTCATCCAGCTCTATGGCCTGGTCCAGCTGAGCGTCTGTGTTTGCTCAGCAGTAATCATCTGCTTGTTCACATGGACACAGTGTTTGCTCCTGTCCACACAGCCTCATTCTGACTGTGCGTGTTATCTGTCTGCTTCAGTTCAGTTTACTTTATCAGAAACTGAAAAAGTGTCACCCCCCCCCCACTGGCTCTTTTAAAACTTTCAGAACATTTTCCACCAAAAAAAAAAAAAAAAAAAGGCAATATTTCTCTACTGGGGGGACAAATTACAGGCTTACGTCAAACCAACTATTGGACAAGTATTGGACAACAAGTTATCCAAGAACGTCCGTTAAAAAACTATAACTCACCAGAGTGTAAACACATTTATTGACTAAATGAATGGGAACAGAGAACATCTTCAAATATATCCGCAATCACTGTTAGTTGGAGTGATGATAGTAGGCTGGATTATTGATATTATTATTATTTTAAATGCTACCCAATTTATGTACAGACCATAAACCAATCGTGAGCCACTCATTTTGGCCTTTGCATGCTGAAGGTTCAGGTTTTGAAGGTTTTGGCTGCTGCTATGTTGGTTTTTTGAAACCAAATGAAAACATATTTTGATGACAGGGTGGAGTGCTAATTCACCAGCTGACACTAATTAACTTGGTTACTATAGCAATGTAACCAAGTTATATACATCTGTGCAATGCACAGATGTATATAACAAGGAATAACATGACAGGCTAATAAAATACAAGAATTTCTGTATTTTAATTGTCTGTACCACATCACAAGATGTATTTGTCAGATAATCCATTAAAATGCTCCAAAGGCTCCAAAGACACACTCATAGTGAAGATGTCTAGTCCAGTTTCATGAGTCGAAGTAATGGCTGAGGCCTAAGAGAAGCTGATTGGGACCTGTCAGTCAAAAAGGCAACAGCTAATGAGATTATCCAGGTAGATGAGATCTAAAAAAAATTTTGTTCCCACTCAGATTTGTCATAAAGAAAAAACTATCCATATAGATCAAAAATGTACTTTGTACTAAGCTGTAAACATGCATTTTAGTCCTGTAAAGTTGGGCATTTTAACATGTAAGTCTATGGAGGTTGACTCCCTTTTGGAGCCAGCCTCAAGTGGCCACTAGGGAAACTTTAGTTTTTCCCACATCTAAGTTGGCTTTATTGTTTCAGTTCTGGAAATTTCCCCTTGGTGTAGACAACTATCACCAGATTACACCGATGCTGAAGAAAACTTGGAAGAAAAAATGGAGATTTTGAGGTAACTGCTGATGCATCTTTCTGGTGATTCCTAAGCAGATTTATGAATGTTTATTCTTGACAGACATCAGAGACAATATTTTCCCTGGGAAGTGGGAGTCACTCTAAATCTAAAAATCTGTGTTTCATATCTGCGAGGTCAGATCTGACTGAGTGGCAACTCTAAGAAGTAGAGCACCACTTTGGTTCATGGATGTCATTGCGGTAATGAAAGATGTTCATTGTTCTGTCATTTTGACTAGACACAAAATCCAGAGCTTGTTAACAAGGATCCAGGTAAGACTCAGCAAAAAGTGCCTGTCGATGGATTCGGGGTGATGAAACATAAGGAAACAGTTTCAGTGGAAACATCAAACCAAGACATTAATATTACTTATTCATTTTCCTCCAATTAGCAAACGCGTTAATTAATGAGTTGCTTTGGTAGCCGCAACATCAAAGGTCACGCAAACACACAACGGTGCTTCCATCACCTCAGAGGCCCAACCCAACATTAAACCAAGCCTTCCAACTTAAGCTTAGTAGCTCATCTTTTCAGGATGTTTTGTCCTCAAAAGAGACCTGTGTCCCCACAATGTGAGTAAAAAGATTAAAACTGAGGTGGTGATACTGTACAGTGTGTTGGAGTGTGTGTTTTCAAAAAGCGTAACCATGCTCAGATTTAGACTGGGTGGGGCAGCACACATGCACGCGTATGTGCACGCACACGCACACAGATTTAAAAAAAATGTGCAGTCTCTTTTCATTCAGACCACACACACTGGTTTACTGTGTCTGTGTGTGTGACGTCACACTAAAACGTGCCCTTTGGGACAAACTTTATGGATTTTGCTCTAAAACACAGTCAATAACAAGAGAGAGAGAGAGAGGCACACAAAAGTAAGAGAGAGGAGGGCAGAGGAGGTTGAGGAGGACAGTCATGAAGGCAGAGAGATAAAAAGAAAGAAAAGAGAGGGAGAGATGAAGTCATTCCCCAAGGTGAGATGTGAGGATGAACACACACACACACACACATACGTGTTTTTCCTCAAACGTGGGGACTCTCTTTAGGCCCCTGACTAGGTGGTTACACGTGGGGACCCAACTTTCTAAACGATCTAGAGGCTTGGTTTTAGGTCAATTTTAGTCTTCTATTTTTTTGAACATGAAATATCATCTTTAATATAAAAAATAATCAAATTTAGAAAATTTTAATCTTTCAGGTTTTTGGCTCCACATGGGGACCTGCTCATTTGACTTATCCACCAGGTGGCACTGTTAAGTTTTAGGGACCACTGAGATATATGAGGATGTCAAATATAAGCAATAAATAAGTCAATAAACCACATTATATTTGATTCTTTTTTGTTAAAAATTATTTTTAAGTACTGGTAACCTGTTTACTGCCAACCATCAATACTGGACTCTCCTTTCTGGTTTTATGCAAACCATTTTATTGCACAGTTTATAATATTTCAATCTTGTGGCAAAAAAAATATACATAAAAGCCAAGATGTAAAACAAATGAAAAAATAAAAATTTATGTATTCATCAATACGTATTCATAAACATGAACATGCAATATGTATACATACTTCTATTACAAAACCTGACTGCAGCTGTCCCAAAACTTCAAAACTTTCAATCTCCAAACAGAACTGGCGTGGTTATGGTACTAACAAATGGCCCGTTTCCATTCACTTTAATAAAAGGTCAACGCTTACCTTTTTGTGAAAGTCTCTCGTTTTAATGCATCTATGCGATTTTTCACATAGAACTTAACCGCTTGCCATGTCCTGTTCTCAAGGGCCACTGGTGAGGCTTCAATGCACTTCATACACTGGGCTTTCCCAGGAACCGTTCCAGAGTCAATACAGTCCATGAGCGTTTTCTCCACCGCCTGGATTTCTTCTTGGCTCCACTTCACTCTCTTCCTATGTGATGGCCCTGTAAAATGATTAGAGGGCGTAAGCATTCTTCAGTGAAAAAAAAGGTTTCAATCTTTGTGACAGGGCAAGTTATATGCTATTATGAAAACATTTCTTCACCACAGCAGCAGCACACTGCAGTAAAAGTATTATTGGGGGTGGGTGTATTACTTGTTGAAGCTGACAACTGGTAATAAATCAAGACACAAGTTTCACCAGCACTTATAAAAGCATCAGCAGGTACAGGAGAGAAATAATTGTTCAAAGTACATCACAAGAATAAATGATTAAGGTCAGGGGCATGTTAAAAAAAACAAAATTGCTTAATATATCAGACATTTCCAAAGGATTTCACCAAAAGAAAGGTTTTGAGTGATTTGATGGTGGCTAGAGACTCTGTGGACTTGAGTTAAGAGAGCATCAACATAAGTGGGGCACTCTAATGGATGAAGCCCAAATTTCCCTTTTTCACAGAGTCCAGCCTGGGAAAACTCAGCAGGGCCTGCGCAGTTTTAACACTACAGTGGAAAAAAAGTGGTGTTGAAAATGTTATTGGTGCAGTTAAACAAAAAGATTAAGCTAATCATCCAAACTACCTTGGATGATGCTAGTTAGTTTGCTGTTCCAAGACAGTTCAAGGCGAAATTAGTGGGGAAGAAGGGGAGAAGAAATAAAACCAAACTATTGCTTGAGGGTATGCAGTCAAATGAAAAAAAAAAGCTATTCTAAAGTTTTATGTGTAGAGACATCATCTGGTCTTCACCAGGCTGCAAAACGAAGAAACCTCAGATTAACACCACACAGAAAGTGTTGTGAACTGTTAATAAATTTCCCATTGTTTAGTTCAATAACAGATGGAGGAAATATTGGAAATAGGTTTACACCTGTTAATGTGAAGTATTCATTGAACAGTGACAGTAAATGCTTGTAAAAAATAAGTAAAAGTTTACGTGTTTTCAAGCCTGGCTTACAGGAGGAAAATTCAGTTATCAAGACATTGGACCCAATGGGTATTATTCTTTTTATGATAACAATTAGAAGTCAAGTAAATTCTTCGGTTTGAAAGATGTCTGTCTGGCAACATTTTTAACGCTTCTGCCCATTTATAATCTCCAAGTTTGAAGACAAACTACCTTTAGTTGTGTTGGAGTTGCCAGAGACTTCCATGGCCACCGGTACCTTGTCATTTGATCTCTCTATTAAAACAAAACAAAACTCAGAATATATATGCAACTTTGAGAAAATCATCAGGTACAGAATAAAGTGAAAAACTTAGAAGCCAAAAAGAACATGCATGAAGAAGAGTAAGGATACAGGACAGTGGCCTCTAAAGGTCCAATATTTATCAGAAATCTGCAATCTCATTTTCTTTCCACTTAGAAATATTCTTACCTTTGGCTGAAGGCAGATCTTTGTTTTGTCCACCTTCAGTGGTGCATCTCCTGGTCACCCCAAATTGATCTAAATAAAGCAGGTCTATTAAGTAAATGAGTATTAAACAGTAAGCAGTCAGTGTGTTTGCTTTATACAAGCATCTTAAATGACTAGTTTAACAGCTGACCTTCTTAGGAATTCTTAAGAGCACTAAATCAGAAGCTGCTGACATTGTAATCTAATTTTCACCATCAACATTTAGTTTTGCGCTGTTAGCAACAGTTTTTAAAACAGTCTTCCTTTTATGGATGAAACTGTCAATCATTAGACAGGTTTCCATGATCCCTGGATTTGCGTAAAACCAAATATCAAAAAAAGAAATCCTGTAATGGAAACTGCACTAATTTTTTTTTTTTCAAAACACTCCTCAATATCGAATTAACCTTTTTATGCTTCCAGGAGGTGGGTTTTCAGGCGATTTGAAAAATGTTAAAAGTGTTATGGAAACACTTTTTTCACATGTCCACATCTCTGGCAGACCTGGATGTGACATAGTCAATCTAAAGTTATCAAAATCTAGTTTCCAACTGTTTTTGGCCTAATTATTATGATGTAGTTGTCCTGTAACACGAACTAATCATTAGTCCATTTTCTTCAATGTTAAGATTTTGTTTTTCATTGTTTTGAAGAGAAGTCTCGCAGGACAAGATACAGAGAGTTACAAGAATTACACACACACTCGAAAAACAGCGATCAGTGGAAACACTGACCCCCTGCAGCACTGTCTTTATCGAACTTTCAGAGATAGAGGGACAAACAGAGACTACAGCGCGTTGTGCACTCTGCTGAGAAGGTGATTGGCTGTAACCTCCCATCTCTCCAGGACCTGTACACCTCCAGGACACTGGGGCGTGCAGGTCGGATCACAGCCGACCACTCTCACCCTGGGCACAGACTTTTTGACCCTCTCCCCTCAGGCAGGAGGCTACGGTCCATACGGACCAGAACCTCCCGCCATAAGAACAGTTTCTTCCCCTCTGCTGTTGGACTCATGAACAATAACCCTAAGACTGTTACCACCACCCTCCACAAACGCTGATGACCCTATGTCTATGCACCTGTCTGACTGCACTGATGTACTTATTAGTGGAATATAGTCTACATTCTTTTATCTTTTAATTAGTCTCTGCACTGTATATTTTGTAATTTTGTAATATTGTGCTATAGTTATAGCTCTAATATCTCTGTATATTTGCAATTTGTATACTTGTATATTGTCTTATAGTTTTTATACTTATTTGTTTTTTTTTTCTGTAAGCACGAAGTACCGCAGCAATTTCCTAATGCTGTGAACCTGTTCACCCATATGGCAATAAAAACCTTCTGATTCTGATTCTGATTCTGATATGATTTTCTTTTGTGCAAAAGTGTCATGAAAATACAGTTATCGTTAATTGACAATTTCATCCATACCTGGTGATCTGGAAGATGAAGTTGCAGGATCCCTCTCAGCTGAGTCAACCTCCTCTTCAGTGTCTGATCCACTGTCCACAGACATTTTCTCTGAAAAACAAAGTAACATCATCCATCATATTAAACTATTAGATGTCTAAAGCCACTTTAAGCAAAACTAAAAAGGCCAAAAGAAGGAGTAATGATAGAGCTAGTACTAAGCAACTAATAATGAAATATATATATGCTGCCATCAAAAAGTTAGCGCTATTCCTTGTTTTATTACTGTTTAACATCTACTGAACTGTCACTGTCAGATTCAGGAACATACTCTTCCTCACTGATCTCAGAACTTGATGGAGCCTCTTCTGTGTATCCAAGCATTTGTTCGTGTAACTAAAAGGATTAAAAAAAAAAAAAAAAAGAATACTTTAAGATACTCTCTCAAATATAAAACCAAATCATAAGAATCTAAAAATTTACAACTAGTATTTAAAGAAAGTTGAATAAAAAGAAAAACTCCCAATACTGGTATGATTTTTTTATTTTTCGGTGCTTGGAGCTCAAATGTTTTTTCAACTTTTTTAAGCATCCCCTGAACTTTGTTTTCAACCATCCATAAAATCATAAAGAGACTAGCTAAACTGGAAGTTGCTGAATGTTTTACAGCAATATGTCCTATAAAGAAGCTTAGATTTTAAATGCTACAGTTTTCCCTCCATTAAAACTTTTTTTTGTGTGTGTGTGTAAAATTAACTTGATTTTGTATCTCTAAATCTGTGACTAGGAAAGCTCTTTGGGAGTAAATGTCTTACGCTAAAAACAAGCTTAGGTTATTCTTATGGTACAAATAATTTTAATTTCTTTGGAAAGAGAGTCAAAAATAGAGGACATATTAAAAAAATAATGGGTTCCTTTGATTTATTAATTTTCTTCACTTTTTTAAAAAAATTGTCTTTTTTTTTCCAGGCAAATGCATCACAATCCATATTTAGAGAAATGAAATTAACTTACTAATCATAATCAAATCATGAGTAAAGATTCCCACCAACAAACAAGGTTACCCCAAAAAGTGACAGATTTACCAGCACATGGCCACTAACTGAGTTAGACAATTTGTTTTTAAATAGTGTAATAAAACAATACAATAATCCAGGAAAAATAGAATTTCTAACCCAAGTGAGTTTTAATATTAGGGTAAAATAGTGATACCAGTTAAAATAACAAACCAAGTACCCCCTAGGTTAGACTATGATGCTTGTAGATAAACTTACAATCACACTGTTGGTTCTGGCGAGCTCAGGCACACTCATGTCCTGGATTACTGCAGCTGGTGTTGGACCAAGGATGATGGTATCGTCACTCTCACTGGATGACTGTTGTGATTGCTAAAAATTGAGAAGTTTAACACTTAAATTAGTCCACCCCAAAATGAAATGCAATGCTTCAATACAGAGCTAACTTTAACTGTATCAAGGTATTTAAAAATTCCAAAGATGTCAGTTCTCAACAGCACCAAAAATGCAAAGGGTCCTTCAGATTAAACTTGAGTTTCTGAATCTTATGGTGTACAATATCACAATGCACAGTACTTTTTTACAAAGTGGAGAAATAAAGCAATGCCTCCAGAAGGGGGGCAGCAGGGCCACAGTTCACCTATCACCCACACAGGAGGTAGGCACTGACCACTGCCAAATACTTCTGGATTTTGGTATTCATTGCCGACTAATCCTACCCACCAAGTTTAGGTTAAAAGACACTGAAACTATGTAAATTGATTTTATAGTTTAATTTGACAGGCCATGAAAATTTCATAGACTGGCAGATAATAAATCCTTCAGAGTGTTTTGAGTTTAGTCCTGATTAGTCCATGTTTGTATTGTAATGGACGCTATATAAATAAAATTAATTGAATGACAAAGGTGGGTCCCCCTCAAAGAAAGCTCCTGTGCACGTTCTCAAATTTCATGTTGCAGAGATTCATCTGCAACGTGATTTTGCTCAGCTGCCACCACCACATGCATTTCTTCTGATAAGCACAGTGTCTGCATCATGATGTTGGCCATTTGAAGTCTTGTAATGGATAACTGAATGCAATTTTTGTTTAATGAAAGTTTTAAAGTTGAAAAGACTGTTTTATCAAACATTAATTATGGCTGTTTAAATTTGAGTTGATTTCATAATTATAGCAGGTACTAAGAAATTTGCAACTCCATTTTACAAAATATTTTTACAAAACTAAGTCAAAACAGCTCAAGCCATACATACTCTGGTACATTTACTGATGACACACCCATAACAGTTCTCATCTCTGGGATGTAAATCAGAAAAACGGTGAAGCAAAACTAACCATTAAACCCTTCTCATGTAGACAAGACGTCCTCTCCTTCTCTTCATTTGCCATCTTTACACAGGCTGCCTTGTAATGAGCCTCACATTTATCATGATGGGCTTTGAGTTTCTTGAGGTGACAAGTGTGACGTGTTTGATCCTATAAAACAGAAAACAAGCATTTGTAAATGTCCACATTTGTGAGGTGAAACAGACCGGAAACACAGTAAAAGACATCGGATGGAACTGAAACCTGACCACAATGATGCATCCAGATGAAACTTTAAGTCAAGGATCAGCAACTCTTGTCCTGCAGCAGCACACCTGATTCAAATCAAATGGTTCTCCACTAGCTTGTTATCACACATTTGTTAAAGATCAATTTTGGTCAAGTGCAGTGGAGCAGGCAAACATCTAAAACAAGCAGGAAACCAGCCTTCGGAGACCTGAGCTGCAGATCCCTGTTTTAGGCATTTATCTACTTGACAGTTTGAACACAGATAGTGATCTCATGTGTCTCAAACTTCTTGTGATCAATTTTTAAAAAAGCCAAAAAAAGTGAAGCAGTGTGGCTTTAAAAAAAATTCACATTATTTTCAAAATCAGAGACGTCTTAACGGGCCTGATTTCAGTGGTCATCTATGATTCAGACATAACATCTGCTTTACACCTGAAATGTCAGCTTGGTTGGAGGCATATTTTCAAGATATAGCTTACTCCCAAACTCAATACCACAAGCTTATATCACAAGTCAGGGACTTTAGACATCACCTTTTACTCCAGTTTATCTTTTTTAGGCATTTCTCTACATAACAATATAGGCAACCTCTCTACAGTGAAAATAGATATCACCACTGTAGGATTTGAAAAGTATTATTGAAAATACTGATGAATACTTTGGTCAAGTTCAGTGGTTAAGACTAGAAAGCAACCTTTCCAAACTTAAATTTAGAATAAGATTTAAATCAACTTTGCAGTATGTAGAGTACAAGTGAGCTAGAATTAAACTGAAATAGTGTCACATCATTTGGACCTCTTCATAGGCACACTTACCTTTTGCCTCTGTTCAGGATCAAGCTCATTTGTCTCATCAGTGGCTGAAATTTAAAAAAAAAAAAAGAGAAAAAAGTTAATTGATTTAATAACTGGTCACCTTGAAGCCATTCAGAGGTTGTGCATCTAGATTTGTTCTTCTCAAAATAGTTCTGGGCCTTATCCCTAGGTCACGAATGCTAAATTTGGGATTAGAAATTAATACCCTCCCTTAAGGATTCAATAATTCAGGTAATGCTTTAAGATTTCTCACTTTATCCATTTAATATTAAAGGTTGGCAACTTTGAAGGACTGAAACTGACAATATAAAATAAAAGCAGAAATATATATATTTTGTTTTGCCTTTTCCTTATTCAAGCATTTGTGCGTTTTACATTTCCTTGTCTCTTCTTTTTACTTTGCCATCTGCATTTCTGCCTCATTATGCAAAGGAGGAGGGCTGCCTTCTTGGTCCAACTCCTCTACTATTGGTTAATAAACGGGAAGGAGCAGGATCCATGTACAGATCAATTGTGTATCCCTAGTTTTTGGCCGTTTCAGGACAATGCCTTATTTGAGAGGAACTGAAGTCCTCGCACTATACTTAGGTTGCCTAACTGAAGTCAAGGGCGCAGGCATGCACAATCGATCTGCACATGGATCCTGCTCCTTCCTGTTTATTGACCAATAGTAGAGGAGCTGGACCAAGAAGGCAACCCTCCTCATTTGCATAATGAGGCAGAAATGCATAAGGTCAAGTAAAAAGAGGAGACAAGGAAAGGTAAAAAGTACAACTCATATAAAGAAAAAAAACATACATTTCTGCTTTTATTTTTAATTATGTCAGTTTCAGTCCTCCATAGACAACAACTAGACTAAGCCTAATTAAATAAAATTTGCAAAGCCATGACAAATCAACAATGGAAGCATGCAAAAAGTAAAGCAGTTGAGCTGGGTCCTAACAAAACATTATTCCCCCGTCAGAGATGACATCACTAATCTTTATTTCCTCTGATATTCATAAACAATTGGCATTTGAAATAAAACTGTTGAAGGACAGATGTGCTGACTCTTTTCTGGTTTGACAAGAAAAACTTGAGAACTCTTAAACATTAACTGATATTAGTGGTACCTTCTTCTAGGCAACTAAAACCATGTGAATAAAAATTATAATTTTATTAGACTTCTTGTTACACCTCCCTTCTCTCACCTGTCCAATTATAAGTCACATTATATTAATTTAGAATAAACGTTTATGCAAAACAACTTACAAGTGAGAAACATATTGTGGGCTAATGTATCTTTCCCTAGGATAATTCACCTTTTGAACTGGGACAGCTGGGTGTAGACTCGTCAAACCTCTCCCACGCTACCGGCACTTCCATCATATGATCTAAAACTCTGGTTGGCATTCTTTGAAGAAAAAAAAAGTGTAATGATTAGAAGTCAGTGTCAAAGCCCTGAAATTCATTTTTCTAAAACAGGTGCCCCTGCCCCCAAGTTATAATGCTGAAGTTAGTTCCCAATTCACAGCTCCTGATTCACAATAACCCCCCAAAAGACAAAAAACAAAAAAAAACTTAACCTTTATCATTCTACAAATAATGTAGGGTCTGGTGTAATGTGGTCTGCAGGCCCCACCCCAGCATAATCAACCTTTATGCACAATGAGTCATCCATTAACTTCAGCCTCATGTTTTAGCATGCCATGTCTATCATCTCTCCATTCAGAATACATGCAAAAATTTATAACCCTTTTCAATAACACAAGTGGGCTGACTGAAATAACTTGTATATTTCATGATTTCTATTCTATTAGCTTTGCAGCTGTCAAACCTTTTTTTATTTTACATTCAAGCCCTTTTTGAGAGCAGTCATATTTAACTAATTTAACCTTTTTTTAGGTTAATTGTCACTTTCATTTCTATTTATTTGCTGGACCTCATTAAATGGAAAGTAAAACATGCATGTGTCTCAATAGCTGTAGCTCAGGTAATTTCAGCTAGCCATCCTAGCGAAACTCGATTGAAATATAGCTTTTATGGATCAATACGTATAAACAACATTTAAAAGTATATCTAACTGGTACTATGACATATAGATAATAAATAGGAGCTTGTTAAAATAAGAAGAACCTTACCATTTTCTTCAGTGTGGCACAGCTAGAATGCTCCTCATTCCTCAGACATTAGCATGAAGGTCTGAATGCCGTCGTTGGTGCAGGTGTGAGGCAGTGATAAAGGAGCGCTTGATTTAGGCTCCTGCACAAACCGGAGTTCCTGCTTGGATACAAAAAGCAGCTAGCTGAGGCTGACGGCTCAGCCCTGTGTAAACAACTAATGACACTTTAACTCAGCCTTCACAACGTTACCACGCATCAATTAAGTAATAAAACTATGAAATTAATTAATAAAATTCGATAATCTCCCACAGTAATGCTTCAGGAGACAAAGTTATTCGTTATAATGGACATTTTGTAGGTTTCGCACCAGTCAAATCTGCAAGATTTGAGAGTTTCAGCAAGCCATGGAGGGAGTGTTGAGGGGGGATGGGCGTGGGTGCGGTGGGGACGTCAAATCTCAGGATGCGTGTGAGATGGCAGCCATTACAGAGACTGGGTGGAGGGGCTACAGAGAGTGGGGGCTCCACTGAATTATAAAGGGGGGTTCTGAGGTTTTATAAGGGGGTACAAAACATTTTTTACACCTCCTATCTCTCACCTGGCCAGTTATGACTCACATTACATTTTTTTAGCATAAACGTTTATGCAAAACAACTTACAAGTGAGAAACGTTGTGGGCTAATGTAGCTTTCCCTGGGAGAATTCACCTTTTAAACTAGTACAGCTAGGTTAACTCAGCCTTCACAACTTTAACACAGATCAATTAAATAATAAAACTATGAAATGAATTAATAATATTCTGTAATCTCGCACAGTAATGCCTCAGGAGACAAAGTTATTCATTGTAATGGAGATTTTGTAGGTTTCACACCAGTCAAATCTGCAAGGTTTGAGAGTTTCAGCAAGCCATGGAGGGAGTGTTGAGGGGGGATGGGCGTGGGTGCAGTGGGGACGTCAAATCTCAGGATGTGTGTGAGATGGCAGCCATTACAGAGACTGGGTGGAGGGGCTACAGAGAGTGGGAGCTCTACTGAATTACAAAGGGGGGTCCTGAGGTTTTATAAGGGGCCCAAAAAAATCTTGATGCAAAATAAAACAGGAAGTGACCAACATAACATGCAGACCTTGACACTGAAAACATTACACAAAGAAAGAGGAAGGGCACTAAATACAGAAGGGCCACACACAGACAATACACACAGGTTCTGGTTCTGGGGATGCAGAGTAGACCAGAACCAAAAGACCTGAGTGGTCTTGAAGGTTGATACAATAACAGGTCTGTAATGTATTTTGGTGCTAAGCCATTCAGTGATTTATAGACTAACAGGAGTATTTTAAAGTCTATTATCTGAGCTACAGGTAGCCAGTGGCAGGACTTTAGAACTGGGGTGATGTGCTCCATCTTCCTGGTCTTAGTGAGAATATGAGCAGCAGCATTTTGGATCAGCTGCAGCTGTATCTGTAATGGTCCAGGG
Source organism: Archocentrus centrarchus (assembly GCF_007364275.1). Taxonomy (NCBI): domain Eukaryota; kingdom Metazoa; phylum Chordata; class Actinopteri; order Cichliformes; family Cichlidae; genus Archocentrus; species Archocentrus centrarchus. The sequence continues at coordinate 4,413,402 of NC_044352.1, read as the reverse complement.
CCCTTTTAACCCTGTGTGTTATTGTTTTATTTTTTCTGTTCTGGGTTTCTTTTGGTTGTCGGGTTTAGTTGTTGCATCACCTGTGATCCCACCTGTTTCTATTCCCTCGTTATCCCTCTGTGTATATATTGTCTGTGTTCTCACTCGTTCCTTGTTGCATCCTCATCTCTGGTCAGTGTTGTCATCCCTGCCCTGCTGTGTGCTTCGTGATTCATGCCATGTTATGTTCATAGCTATGTTGAAGTTTAGTATTGTGTACTGCTGGCACCCGACTAGCCCCACTTTGGTTCATCGTTATAAAGTTTAAGCTTAAGTATAAGCTCTGCCTCTGAGTCCTGCTTTGGGGTCTTCTGCTTTGCCTGCACCAGCAGAACGTGACAGTATCACTGTGACGAAGACGTTTTTCATTATTTGTTTTTTATTCATTTGTATGGTTTGGGTATTAAATGTTGGAACACATTTACACTTTATTAGCACTCAGCACTTTTTGACAGACTCAAAATGAGGGCTCCTAAATATTTATTGATTCTTTATTGAGTATTTTACTTAGTATGGTTCTGTCTTCCAGGCACTTGAGCAGCTACTTGGTGTGTGGCAGACAGATGCTGTAAAATAAACTAGTGTTAGCCACAAATGTAATTGACATGTGGTTAAGAAAAGTTTGGGTATTTACAGTTGTGTTCAAAATAGCAGTCCAACATGAGTAGCTAGATCAGTCATTTTACTACATGGCAAACAATTTACCAGTAAGTGTAGTAGAGTCATAGAAAACCAATAGACCCAACATTCATGATATGCATGCTCCTGAGTCTGTAATTGAATAATTAATTGAAAAAGGTGTGTTCAAAATAGCAGTGTAGAGTCCAATCGGTGGTCATTCATACTGTGAAAAAACAGGTGTCAATCAGGTGGCCCTTATTTAAGGATGAAGCCAATACATGTTGTACATGCATTTCTCACTGAAAACCTGAGAAAAATGGGCCGTTCCAGACACTGTTCAAAAGTAAAGCGTTCTTTAAAATGTTGACTGAAAAGGAGAAAACAAAGTGCAGAAAACGATAGGCTGCTCAGCTAAAATGATCTCCTGTGCTCTAAACTGGAAAGCAAAGCCAGAGAGAAATGGATGAAAATGGAAGACTACCAATTCATTGGCTCGAATAGCCAGGATGGCAAAGACTCAGCCAATGATCAGCTCCAGGGTGATCAGAGACAGTCTGATGTTACCTGTGAGTACTCTGACAATTAGAAGACACCTGTGTGAAGCTAATCTGTCACCTAGAGGCCCCCATAAAGTCCCACTGTGTAAAAAAAATAAATAAATAAAAGGCATATGCTAAGAGGTTACAGTTTGCCAAAGAACACATTGACTGACCTGTAGAGAAATGTAGAAACATTTTGTGGACTGATGAAATTAAGATTCTTTTTTTGGTCCAAGGGCCCCTGACAGTTTATCAGATGAACCACAAGCACCGAATTCAAGCCACAGTATGCTCTGAAGACAGTGAAGCATGGTGGCGCAAGCATCATGATATTCAAATGTTTCTCTTACTATGGTGTTGGGCCAATTTATTGCATACCAGGGATCATGGATCAGTTTGCATATATCAAAATCGTTGAAGAGGTCATGCTGCCTTACGCTGAAGAGGAAATGCCCTTGAAATGGGTGTTTCAACAAGACAACCCCAACCACACCAGTAAGTGAGCATCATCTTTGTTCCAAACCAACAAAATTAAAGTTATGGAGTGGTCAGCCCAATCCCTGGACCTTAATCCAATAGAAAACTTGTGGGGTGCCATAAAAAATGCTGTTATTAAGGCAAAACCAACAAATGCAGAGGAATTGTGGAAAGTTGTCACATCCTCCTGGGCTGGAATACCTGTTCACAAGTGCTAGAAATTGGTTGACTCCATGCAACACAGTTAAGAAGTTCTAAAAAACAGTGGTTATACAATTAAATATTAGTTTAGTGATTCACAGGAATGCTAATCAGAATCAGAAGGTTTTTATTGCCATATGGGTGAACAGGTTGACAGCATTAGGAAATTGCTGCAGTACTTTGTGCTTACATAAAAAACAAATAAGTATAAAAACTATAAAACAATATACAAATTACAAATATACAGAGATATTAGAACTATAACTATAACACAATATTACAAAATATACAGTGCAGAGAATAATTAAAAGATAAAATGTAAACTATAGTCCAGTATTATACACATTAGTGCAATTCCTAAAGATTTGTCAGTTCATAAAGTGAAATTTGAGTTTATAAAGAAAAATGCAGACACTGCTATTTTTTTGAACAACCCAACATTCATTTTTTATTTCCTGTTAAGTAATTGGAAAAATTATACATTTTTCTTCTTGTTTTGATTTAGAATATAATGTGCAGTGTTCCCAATGCCTGTAAATAAAAACAATTTAAAGATTCCAAGCTTTACTCATGCTTTTAAATGCACTGCTATCATTTTGAATACAACTGTAACTTGTGCAGTGATTGGATGCGGATATAGTGCAAGTGGGTTTGTGGTATAGCAATTACTCACCTGTTTCTTCTTTTGTCTTTCCAGGGTGTGTTCAGGCAAAAATGTTTCCTAGGCTGTCTGAACACAATTTAAAGGTTCCGGGAGAGACCAAGGAGGAAATTGGGTGGGGAAGTTGCTTGGGATTTTTTGGGTATTTTTGTAGATGTTTTGTAGGGGTATCTGGTTTTATTGTAGATAATGGTTTATGGAGATGTTTGGGTGATGGTTTTAATTATAAATGCTGTTGTCTAACTGTTCGTGTATTTTTATTGTTGTAGGGAAAATGTGTGATGCTCCTGCAAGATGTGTAGCAAGGTGTGGCTCATAAACAGCTGGGTATGAAAGGGGGTGCTAATTGCCCAATTGGCAACTTCTGCTTTACTTGGCTTGGGGTTGCTGAAAAGCTTACGCCTGCCTCACGAGGCAGCTGAGTTAATGGTTTATATTAAGCCTTGAGAAATAAAATGGAAAAAATGTGGTACAGAAAATAAAGTCTGCCTGCAATGATTTAAAGCCTTGCCGCTCATGGTCTTCTCTGCGTCACAATCACCAATCACCTTTAAGAGCTTGTGGAGAAAACCACTGGAAGAAGATAAGGGAAGTTGAGCAAGATGTAATACTAATTTGTGCAATTATGTTAAGCATATGTTATTGAAATATTCATAAGAGCCTGTTGATTGATGTAAATATGAAGTGCTTCATGTGGTGTCAGTCACAGCTCAGTTCACTTTTATAGATAATTTCTTCAATCAAGGAGGATATTAAAGGCAACTATGAGATCTCAGTTGGGTTAGCTGTCTTTGATGTGTTGTTTGATGGCCATTAACAATGGCCAAAAATTTTGGGGGACCAGGCATGATATATTTTTGACTGACAATGCCTACTAAGCAGAAACGCAGTCTGTCAGCTCTGAAATTAGATTTTTGTTTATGTGAAATTTTGTTTTGGTGAGCCGCGTAAAGCTGCAGTATATAACTTTCATAAAAACAATATTTTTCTACATATTTATTGAAATTGTCACTATTTCATGACAGTAAGGTAGGAGACAGATAATCTGTGTCTCAGGGAGGAGGTGGAGGAGATTGATCTTTTTACAGGTTATCTGTCTCATAACATATTGTCACAGCATGGTGATAGTGAAATATGTGGAATTTAGAGCCAAACGTATTGCAATGGCATGACATCTGACTTCGCCACGCCACCACGGCCAAGCCCTCTAGTGAAAACTTTTTGTGCTTTAAAGCAAGTGAGACCAACTTGTTATCTGTCTTCTGACTCAGGATCATCTTGATTAGGTCAAGGGGATGAGATGGAGCATTCCAGGAAAAAAAAAATAGACTTCCTGTTCTGAGGGAGCAGGTCTTTGATAATGTCAGCATATGACCACATAGTATCGTTGGGGATCCCACATAGATGACTCATACCAAGATTGGTGTAAATCAGTCTTTCTTTATGAAAGTTATAGTGTTTCGAAATTTGTGGCGTGTACGTCAATTTTGAGACCTGGCCACGCCCCTTTAACTTGCACGAAAGTTCATTGTTTTGATAGCTATTACTATCTAATGTCTTAAGAACGTATTGACCAACTTTGAAGCTCAAAATCCCTAGGAGGAGTTCATTAAAGTTTAACATTTAAGAAAAGTCAAAATAGCTTAAAGAAAGCCCTTTGACCCAAAAAGGCTGACTTCCTGTTGGGGTTAGTGCATACTTCCAAGAAACTTTTTTTTAATTGTTTCAGTGCATTCTACCTACATACCAAATTTCAGCTCTGTATGACTTACCAGTTGGCCTTGCTCATGTTAGGGGGTGCTGTAAAGCCATTTGGCGACACCCACTTTCAATTCCATCAGTTTTGGGACAAGTTTAGTGAGTTTTCAATTATGTTTAGTCCCCCAAATTAGTGCTTATTTTCAGAGGAGAATCATAATAATAAACATTTGAATAACAATAAGCCTTTACAATAATTTTGTTAAAATAAAAAAGTAAATATTCAATTTAAATAAAAATAAAATAAGCTAAATGAAAAATACTGTATTAACCCCAGACTGTAAGAAATAAAGGTAAAAAGTTAATTATAAAAGTTAAAGTTTAATTTGACCATTAAATTGCAATACCCTTTCTGACCAATAGGTCAGAAGGGCGCTAGAGAGTGAGCAGGCAGTTACGCACACTTCCCGCACACCAACCTAATGGGGACTGCAGTACTCGTGTGTGACCACAAGGAGCGCATGCCTATACACTTCACACAAATTTTGTCTTGAAATGACGTTCATGGGGACTTTCTAGAAAATTGCATGGGGCATATCTACACACTATTTTCTGCTTGAAAATGGGGTTGTGCCGGTGGGGACCTCAAATGTGGTCCCCACGGGCAAACAGGTCCCCATGTGTATGTATAGAGTCAGGCCAAAGTCCCCACGAATGAGGAAAAACGAGTACACACACACACACACACACACACACACACACACACACACACACACACACACACACACACACACAGAGATGTGATAAACTGTGTGTGTGTGTGTTTATCACTGATTCATTCATCAACCTGCAAGAACACATAGCCACAAAATTAACCCACAATTTATGGGTGTGTTTAGCAAAAATGCCCTCACATTTCACAAATGTCCTCACAAGGTCTACAACTGACTGTGGTCCTCACAAAGATACATGTGCAAGAATATACACACACCCACAGAGGTCCCAGGTGTTTAGAGGTGCCTTCTAAACACCTGCATTTATTACTATGGCAGCTACAACGGGGGAAGAAAAAAGAGAGAATGCAAGAGAATGTGTTGTGACTCACTGCATTAAATAATTACAAGAAACACACACATGGTGCAGGAAAAAAGCCTGGCAAACTGCCTTAAACACACACACTCGGGGGGTCAAACAGTTAGGTAAACAGAGTAAATCATTACTGCACTCTGTGTCAGGTTCAAACCCGTTAGCACCGCGACACACCAGCACTTACAGCCGACACACTTACAAGGACGGATTATGAGACAAAGACCCTCCACCTCCGCCCTGTCGCCTACAGAAATGTCTCACGCACTGGATTTTGTGTGCTTTTTAGGCTACATTAAGCAGTTGTAAATGCTAGTAAATCGACCGAAAAACTCAGCAACATACATGACATTCAACAGAGGCTCTGTTCTGTCTGTGGAGCTTACAAATCAAAGCAGAGCCCTCTTCAAAACAGATCTGAGTCAGAAATCCTCCACCCTCTCAGAGTCGCAGCTCAGTCTCACTCACACATGAAACATATATTTTTAGATTCAGTGTGGCAAACACCTTGCGGGGCTATAATTATCTCTGACATCTATCCAGAATACACCACCATAAATCTACACAGAAACAAGAGGAAAACGCTCAAAGTTTTCTGCAGTGTTACAGTAATCTGGTGATAGGTATCAGTACATCCATGAGGCTATTATAAACAGCCCAACTGACACTTGCACTACTTTTAATGGTACCAATTTAGCTAAACAAATATCTCTGTCTGTCATGAGTAAACAACCATAAATCCACTTTAAAACCTTAAAAGGGACCATTTTTGATACTTTTAATGGTTGGTCTCGCTCCCATCATGGTTTTCATATTTTCTGCTGTATTATTGGTTTCCAAACAGGCCCACGTTTTCACTTTATAGCAAAAAAACAGTCAAAAACAGGGTCAAATTTCACACTGACATGTGGCGATTTATTCCTGTAAATGGACTCCATATGTGTAAAAAAATATAGCATCTAATTAGCATGTGGGTACATGCCATCAACAGGTTTTCCCCTACTCAGAAAGCAGACACGAACACCAGCTGCTTTTAGCAGACCACTGTCTCCTCCAACCAACAAAGCTACATTTCTCTGCTAAACCATTTTAAGCATCACTCCATTTTGTAAGCAGGTAATAAGCTACCTGATGATGTAAGCTAACAACACTAACTTTAAAGCTGTTAGCTGCAGAAACATATAGCCATATCTGTCTTTATACAGAGAGGCAAAGAAAAAAAATGATAACTGATAACACTGAATTTAACATAGTACAAATGCTTAAACACTTAAACTACCTTTTTCACTCTATAACTTTGTAAAAGGATGACGTAGCCTAACAGCACATACTAAAAATACTAAAAGCTAATCTTTATAATAGCTAGCATGCTAAAGGGTTTCAAAGACTGTAATTTTGCAATTTCTAGAACACAAAACTCTAAAAAGCAGTTAGAGGCAGTTAGTTGCCTCTAACTGCTCTTTTCTCTGTACTCCATATAGAATCATCATTAATTACATAATTGGTCAAAGGCAAAAGAATTATTGTTTTACACATGATAATATATATAAAAAAGTAAGCTTAACTGCTAATAGTCGTATAGATCCCAACAATTTAATATTTTAATGTTTGTTTTAAAACACAAACTGTAACTTTAAAACTAGAAAATTTATTTATTGAAACCTTTATTTAACCATGCAAACACTTATTTACAACTGCATTTATTTATTAATAATTATTATTGGGTTACTCCACACTAAACTGTACAAAAGTGTTACACAGGTGTTAAAAATTGACAAATTTTTTTCAGGTTTTCATTATAGCTGGGAAGATTTATCACCAAATTACACATTAGCAACAGTTAAATAATTCAAGTGACATCAACATTTGGCAGCTCTATAAAATGCCAGCTGGAGCTGCCATTGCGGACATAACAAGGCGTAATTTTTGTGACACAAAAGAGAAATTGTCTGATAAATCATCCACATTACATCCAGACGCCAAATAGCAGTATGCACATGCGGGCTGCCTAATTCGGATGCTTGATGTCATAAAATGCGCTGAGAATAATTACAGGAATTCCCTGAACACTGTTTTAACCCTTTTGGATGAACAGCTGATCAGGACACCAGAAATATTTTTTTCCTTTGAGACTGGTAAGCAATCTACGACGAGTATTTTTTTTTTTTTTTTTTTTTTTTACGAGTATTTTTGGGAGAGTACCAAAAGGGATGCATGTATGTAACAAAGTTGGACACCAATGGTTACACCCACAACAGATGATTTGAACACAGTTTCTGAGCAGATTGTTCCCGAATGTCAGATCTTTATCACTGACAATCTTTCTTGATGCTTGATGATGATTCTTTATTAATAAAATTCGAGCATTTATTTTTTGCCTGTTGTCAAAGTTGCGTTAGGAGAGACATTTAAAGAGAAGGTCCTTATTCATGTAATAAAATCATGTCCTCCAGGGACTGCAAATCAGGAAGTACAGAGCTTCGGATATGAAAACATGGAGAGAAAAACATCAGAAATGTTGCTAAAGGGTTCACTGTAACCTACTGAATGGCTTTCCAAAGTGTGAATATGACGGTGAATACATGACTATCTTCAGTTTTTATAAAAATGCACTGCTATTCCTGGTGAGGTGATAACTGTACTACACTGGTGTAAAAATATTTAGAAAGTTAAAATTATTTCTAAATCTTGGCAAAGTCTTTGAATGATTGAGTAATATACTTCATATATTTAGGGCCAAAAACTCAGTTTCGTGCTTTTGTATACCTTGTACGGTGATCTGTAGAGCAGGTGTAATAAGACATATCGTTAAGATAGAACTTATTTTTTATGAGGCTGTTCATCTACATATACTGTGAATGGATGGTTCCTTAAATGTGAATGTTTAACTGTTTATTTATCCTAAACAAAAGTAAGATATTATGCAACTGTTTTACTTTATGCGGCTCATTAATAACAGTAAGTGACACACTGACTTATAGCTTTATCACTTTAAAAGTGGAAATACTTTACTTGTCATTATTTGATGTAATTTAATGTAATATTTATGTAATATATAATGTGGTTAACACATTCACACAAATCCCCCTTGGAGTTGTGTCAGGAAGGGCATCTAACATAAAACATGGAGCTGCCTGCTGTGGTAACCAGTTGTAGCAAGGGAGCAGCTGAATGTAGTAGAAGGTTCATATGAAACATTATCAAAAATATAAATGATGTAAATGTGAAGTATGTGAAAGTAATCACTTTGAGTCAAAAGCTCAGGGTTGGGACTACCGTGATAATTGACTTTCCAATGTTTTTTTATTGTAATTGTTGGCTTGTTTTTCAAACATCATAAATGTATCTATGATAGGTACAGCATCCCCATCAAGTACAAGCAGAGCAGCTCACAAGCACTAGTAATATATACAATGAGGTGCTGCCCCTTGGTAGGCTTCCGGCAGCCTGTGAGGCAGAAGAAAGGGGCTTTTAGGGAGGGTGGCCTTAAAGCTAAATTACTCTTTTAAAACAGAGCGTGAGGGGGCAGAATAGAGTGATTTAAATAGTGGAGTCCCAGAACAAATATGGAGTTTGAAATTAGCAGACTATGAGCACAATATACCAGTTCCATTTCACATTTCAAAAGCAAATGTTTTAGCCGCGCACTGAATTACATATTAATCTGTTACTGTAAGGAAAGTGGATCTTTATGTGTGGAAATGTCTTGAAACTATATATAATTTGTTTACATGAAGAAATCTACAACTGTGTCAAGATTTAAATCTGCAATTACCATGATAAAAATTATATAACTAATTATATAGGTGTATATAGCAGCCAAAAGCCAAACACTTAACAAGTGACAGCGGGTTTAAACTTCATCACAGGCGCCGACACTACATCTGCTTTTAACTTAAACATCTGGAAGCACTCTGACGCAGTTCATACTGTTGATGTTTTAACGCCTCACTGATTCGTGCACACCAAACTCCACCCTCCTTTATTATGGCACTCACATATGACAGTTGAATTACACCTTTATGGAAACCAAATCACATCACATTCTGGATAAAGTGTACACACACACACACACACACACACACACACACACACACACACACACACACACACACAAATATCAAATACATAAACAGGCAAACAAATGCATGTAAGCACAAAAACACAACCCGAGGTGAAGGAGGCGATTTATGGGTGTCTGGCTGGCCTCTGACAGCAGCGGCTCGTCCAGGCGGAGACATAAATCTGAGCCCAGGCTTCAGACTTGGCCCGTTTTCCTTGATCCATTTAGAGCCTATTAGAGAGAGGGTGGGCAGGTGGTGGTGGTGGTGGTCATGCAGTAGCTCTGTGACTACAAACCAGAATAAAAGGGTTGATTTACCCTAGAAAAATCATGTTTCCTAAGATCCCAATAATGCAGGGATAGTTACCTGCACATGTAAAACAGAAGTAGTTTCAGCGTGTTTGTCTTGGCCTGTTTTTCTCTAGTTATGTTGTCTTTAAAGGTCTTTATGAATAATGGAGCAGATGATGTGTTATTTATATATTAAACAGTTTTTAGGTTTTTAGAGACGAGATGGCAGCACAGTCACACATAAGAGGGGCGGCGGGATCAAAAAATATAACTTCACTGACGTTAAACGTCCTCCTGCGCCAAAGTATGTGTCTGTTTATTTAGCTTTCTCTTGTTTATTTGCACGAGGAAAGAGGTCTGAGTGAAGAGTGGCTGCTGTCCAAAGAACGCTTAAGTTCAAACTCAAACTTGCATTAGAAACTGCAGCATTCATTCTGATACCAGCAGCTTTAACATAACTGCAGCCGACTGTACCGAGACCAAATTTCAGCTAAGAGATCTTCTGGTGATGTCTTAATTACAAAATAAATAGTTGACCATTTAACAGTTTTTGGTTCTTAGAAATAACCTAATTCAGAAACATATTTTATTCCATCACAAATTAGATATTTGTTGAAAACAGGGTTGCACCCAAATATTCAACTGCTGGGAAATTTGTTGTTTAGGTATCCTGTTTTCAGTTTCAGGATTCAGATATTATATTTCTGGCAACGTATAAACTTTGTCTTAAGATTTATAAGTACAGAAACACAGCCCATCTCCAGTAGGGACTAAAGAAACTGAATATTTAAGTTAAATAAAGTTATTTCATATATTCAGTAGATATTCAGTAGATTTTCATATATAATCTTGAGCTCTTGGGAAAATGCTGTTTGGGCCAGACACACATCCAGTACATTCTTGGTGTTAGTGACGATGCTCCATACAGCTCTATTAATACACGCAACGAGGGCTGAGAGAGAGATCTGAGGTGTGCACTTCAAAGTAAGTTTGACATAGCCAGGTTATCTTTGCATTTGCTGTCTTGACAAAACATAAAACAAGAATCAGCAATGATGAAAAACCTGTTCTGCTGCAGTTTTAGCCTAAGTTACCATATTTATCTAGCACACCTATTTGACTGGCTATATGCTACTATGTCAAACCTGGGAGGAAACAGAGAAAAGAGGCAGAGGGAGAAGTTTAAGGATGATTTCTCAGTTGCCACAGCAACTGCCAATCGTCTGTAATCTAATTTATGGCCAATAAAAACAGAAACACCAGCTGGTCCTTAACTCAGTAAGAACAGGGCTGAGATTTTGTTTTGGAGCTTCTCTGAGAGTGTTATATATATATATATATATATATATATATATATATATATATATATATATATATATATATATATGGGGGGAGGGGGAGGGGGGGGGGGCTTGTGTGTGTTTGCATGGAGCTCTGGTGTGAAGCTTCCTCCTGCTATTACACACCAATCAACCTCAGTTAATATTTGACCATGAAGTTTCACTTATTGGCCAATTTGTGTTTTTGTGCACTTACACATACATGTATGTTTGTAGGAACCGTTCTCAGGTTTTAGACATCGTGAGGATATTTGATTATTGTATTGTATTATATTAATGTAACCGTTTATGTAAGCAAATTCACACTTTAATTCCTTCTTACAACACCTAACCAATCAATGGCCTCACACTGCTGAGAGAGTGATGTGATTGGCCAGGAGCCCAAAGTGATAATTAACCACAGATCTCAGTTCAATTTCCAAGAAACATCCAGAGAGGAAGAAAAACCTCAAATAGTCCAGATGAGATCAAACAAGGTCAGACATGACTGGAGGGAGAATCGACATCAGTGCTGAGTGTTTTTCCAGATCAACCAATCAGCTCTTGGATTGATTCCCTTCCAGGTTAGCCATTGGCTAAATTAGTTTCTACAGAAATCAACCTGTATAGACTCCTATGGATAGATAGCTTATCTGATAAAGGAAAATTCCTGTTTATTTCTACCCAATATATAAATGAGGCCGGTGTGACTCGAAAGTATTCAAATATCTATCTTTTTTTGGGCTGCACTCTAATTTCCATCATTTTGTAGGTGAATCTACTTCTTTCGATCATTTACATAAGTTTTTACAGATGAAGGCAAAAAATGAAGACGGTGCATCTCAGGTGAGATGCACAGGTGTGCCAGCCTTGCAGAACCAAAGATAATCAATAATCAGGTCTCCATTAGCGGAAGGAGCTCTGATCTCTTCAACAGTGAAACCAAACAGCACTTCACTTGCACTGAAACTGACTGAGGGTTGGTTTGACTCCAGATTTCTGCTCTGCAGTAAAAGAGAGAAACAGGTGCAGTCGACTCCTAATAATAATCATCTATATGAATCTAAATCAACAGATTATTTTCCCTCTCTGGCAGTGAGGATCTATTCCCCGGTCGCTGCTGTGAGAATAAAAAAAAAAAAAAGAAAAAGCTGAAAATGATGCTTGGAAGAAGAGAGAAGCAGGTGCAGGCGGCTCAGTTACAAACAGACATTACTGTTATTAGAATAAAAGCTTTAATTCCCCGTCGTCTCATTAGCCAATAATGGCTCCGTTCCCTCTGAATGCCACAGCTGATTGGCTGACTCATCTCCGCTAATTCACTTTGTGCTAATGGAAAAGAGGAAGAGGAGGAGGAGGAGGAGGAGGGTGTGTTCTTTTTAGGAGAGAAAGGGCTTTCAGTCTGTCAGTTTGAATCTGCAGGGAGAAGACGACTTTAAAAAAAACAATATTTTAGAATTTTTTATTATTTGACACAAGGGCACAGGCCAGCAGGAGGCGTAAGAGTAGGCTTATTTACAACATTTAATTACATTTTTGACAAAAACTGCAATTTGACTGGTCAAAATTACAATATGACCAGCTGTAATTACAGTACAAGATAATTTCATTTAATTTTCTTCAGATTTTTTTCTTTTTGTTGGCCCGGGGCATTTTGCCTTTATTAGGTAGATACAGCAGGGACAGACAGGAAGTGTGGATAAATACAGCTGGGGAATGACAGGCAGCAAGACATCCAGCCGGCCGGGAATCGAGCTGGAAACTCAATGCTGATGGCATTTGCTCCTGTGTGGTATGCGCCCTCAGCACTTGGTTATCAGGTCGCCCATAATACCGGCGTTTTTGACCGAGGTTGAAGAGCTCTGGAGGCTCGTGTCATTGCAGGAATAAATGCTGAAGAATCCAGTGCCTCAACTCATAATTACAGTTTTTACTGCGCAACAGAAGTAGAAGCAGATGATATCAGCATATTTTATAAGATCCACATGCAACAACCTGCTCTGACCCAAATCCCAAAACTCTCCTTCCTACTTTTGGTGCTTCTCTTTGTTTTGGGGGTGTTGTTGCTGTTCCTCCAGTCCCTTTGCATAATGAAAATCTTTAAACAGAATTGGAAGCAGCTGAACTTTGGAAAAAATTAAAAAATATTCAATAAATTAAATTCATAATGTTTTGACAGATCAAACCTCCATTGTCAGATCTCTATAATTGAATTTTGACTAATTTCTATTACCTAAAAAGCTAATTGTCTTACAAATGTCCCAAATAAAGATATCTTAAATTGGAGTCATGAAATTGAAGATATCTGTAATTTTAATTTTGACTGGTCCTGATTGAAAGGAATATATCTGGAAAATTCACATTTTAGGATATAAAATTTTCCTCATACAGCAGAACAGGTCAAGACATCCTGGTCAAAATGTATTTACAGATATCTGAGTGAAAGTTTTGGCTAGTGAGAAACCCCTTGTGGTGTTTTACATCTTTAATGTAAAAAGTTAAGAGTCCTTGATAATGGCAGCGGGTGTACAGCAGCGACAGTTACTGTGAATTCCCTGTAGCTGTAGTTTGAGCCAGTGCATCACATTATTCCACTGGTAACACTATGCTAGCTTGGTTTAGATAGCAGTTTAATAAAAAATGGCTCCATGACTACTTTCTAATAACACTCAGATTATAGTGTTTTACGGTTTTAGGTCAAGACCTCTTGCCTTGTTCCACAGGGATCAATCCTTGGAGCTCGTTTATTCCCCATATATGTAAACAATATTAATCTGCCATTGATTTTCTTTAATGTACATACTCAGACTGTAGTGCCTTCATGTTTTAGGCCAATTCACTTTGCCATTAGTACAGGTGTTCCTTGGGGATCAATACTTGGACCTCTTTTACTCTTCACATACTATAATATACATGTATACATACACATGCTTTAAATTCTGATTATTGTAAAAGCACATGCTAAACACTAGGTCACCTAAAAGCATAAAGCCTAATGTAATCTTCAAACCCTTCATGACCACAAAATGTAAACTGCTGACTGTTAAAAAAATACTTAAGACTGGATGCTGGACTCATTTTTAAGATCGATTTAGAACTGAAGGTGGAAACAAATCACGTTTTTCTTTAACCAGCCATAACCGTTGTTGCACAATCTACAATTTCATGTGTGCTTGATTATGGTGATATTGTTTATATGCATGCTTCTCAGTCCACACTGAAACCTCTTGATTCTGTTTATTACAATTACATATTTTGTGAAAATGCGGGATGGTCCTCTTTAAACAGTCAGGACAAGTTTATTTATAGGAATATTCTTCAAAAGTTACCTCTGCTCCTTTGTTACATTTAAATATAGTACTTACAGCGTTTGGTCACAGGACATTCTAACACTACCTCTAAATCTCAGTGAATTTTGAAAAGCTGCATTTAAACACTTTTCTGCCTACAAATGGACGGCACTACAAATAATATGAAACTGTCTACTATCTGCAAAGTATACTGCAGTATATGTTCCTGTGCACAAGTCTCTCTTGAAATAAGAGATCCTGATTTCAGCTACCTTTACATTAAGTACCTTATAATAATAAATATAATAACAGTAAAGAATCTGAGTTCCAGCCTTTCTACTCTCCTCTTACTCCAGCCGGTCGAGGCAGACAGCTGCCCTCTCGAGTCTCGTTCAGTCAAGTTTCTTCCTGCTAAGGGAGTTTTTTTCCCTCTCTATTGTCGCCAAGTGCTGCTCAGAGTGGAACTGATGGGGTTTTTCTATCAAGTGCCCCGAGATGACTTATGTTATGATTTGGCTCTATCTAAATGAAATTGGATTGAATTGAGACATGTCCAGCCATCCACCTCCTCTGTCTGACTTCTAACTGCATTATGAGGACCATCAGCCCGATGATCAGACTAAAGTGAACACCGAAGTCCTCCATCAGCGAGTTAAAAAAAACCCAGAAATCCATGAATCATTGGTTTTTGTGCAGCAGCAATCAAAACTGGGAAAAGGAAAAATTATTCTTCTATTTAGTCACAGAAAAAAAAAAACCTTACATCGACGTTCGCAACTCATATTCATTACATTAAATCTCGCAGTGACATTACCCCAGTGTATTTACTGCAAGCTCATCAAGATTAGAACACAAAGAAGTCTAACTTCCTGCTCACATAAATCAGACAGATTAGAGATCTAAATTGAATTTGGTCCATTTGCTCATTTTATTGATTCAGTATGAAAAGAACAAATGATAGACAGATTTCAGGAAACCACTCAGCTGTTTATACAGCAGAGCAGGACTCTAAAATGAACTTTAGATGTAAACAAACCAAAACGAAGCAAAAATCAGAGGAATTTCTCAACTAAGGCAATCCTGTCACAGTCAGAATCAGCAGAAACATGTACACAAGAACGACAAATTAAAGGGAAACCCGACACGAGGAGTCTTTAGTAAGGTGTAAGGCCATCTGGCACCCGAACTTTAGTGCTCCTGAGCACCGATTCTAATCTATGTACTGGAAGGATGAGCACCAGTCCTCTGGTGGTGGTGGTGGAGAGATGGTATCTAATTTTTTTCTTTTTTTCCCGTAATGATGATGTGAAGCCCATAGCATATGAGTCACATCATTTTCATATTCATCACTTAGTGAGGCCTCGGGCCCTGTGAATGGGGGCATTGTTATTCTGGACAACAAAACTCCCACCAAGATGAAGATGATACATCACAGGATGAAGGTGGTCACTCTGAGCCAAGCAGCAGCCTCTGCTGCTGAAAACTCATAAAGAGCCAACATCATTAAAAAGCACATTTACAGCTTGGTACAAAGAACAGTTTTGGTTAGGTCCCTCTTTGATACAACTGTACAGGAGTGCAGGCACGTCTACTGGGCCTCAGTTCCACTAATTCATTAAACTAAACCTCGCCACAGTACTTGTGGTATTGATTCCTTTAAGTGGAATTATTTCACTAATAATGGAACTTGTTGTGTGATACAGACCATCCAGTTTTGTTGAGTGAGCATCCAACAAACCAACCTGGCACTGAGGCTTTGATTTCTGGCCTGATTTTTGGTTAAATCCATCTTTTCTATAAAGCCTACGCTCACAGCAAACTCTGGAATAAAAACATAACAGCTTCTTCAGAGTGAGAAATGCTGAGAGAGGAACTTCATATGGCTGAGAAGATGTACTGCTGCGGATGAATCATTAAAATAAAGATCATAAAACAATGACCAGATGCTTCAACAGTGATTGGAAACAATGAAACAACATTAATGTGAGTTTTTTTTCCTGATTTGTTTGCAGCCTTTTGAATCCTTGCATTTGTTTTCTGTTGGAGTAAAAGAAAATTAGCCCCACTTAAGAGTCAGTGGATAAAATAGTTTTGACGTATAAAAAGATTGTTATTTAGATCTAAGCTGCATGCAGCGTGTGTCTTTGTGAAACTGGATCCTGGCCTGACATTATAGACCCACATTTTATGATGTAATAATCTCTCATCTTCCACCAGGAGACAACTTCCTCTTTTTTAAACTTCAATCTCCAGAAATAAATACCGTCCATATTCTGATTAAATTCCACCGAAGCTCAAGAAGTTCCAAAAAGTACGAGATTCTCTGACTGGACAGCGGAGTGAGTGTGTGTGTGTGTGTGTGTGTGTGTGTGTGTGTGTGTGTGTGTGTGTGTGTGTGTGTGTTGGGAGGTGCGGTCAGTGCAGCGTGTCTCCTCTCTCCCCTC
This sequence comes from Archocentrus centrarchus, assembly GCF_007364275.1. Classification (NCBI taxonomy): domain Eukaryota; kingdom Metazoa; phylum Chordata; class Actinopteri; order Cichliformes; family Cichlidae; genus Archocentrus; species Archocentrus centrarchus. Next base: position 4,396,673 of record NC_044352.1, on the reverse strand, counting down.
AGGCTTGTTTGTTTTGGAACCAGAACAAAGAGCTGCTGGCTGACACACACACACACACACGCGCACACACACACACACGCGCGCACACACACACACACACACACACACATTTGTGCTTCTATCTGAGGTCCCTTGTTGCTATAGTGCATTCTTAGGTCCTGAACCTTGAACCTGATCTTCAGATTAAACCATGTGCACACCCTCAAACAGCCTTTTGGGAATTTTGGCCCAAAGTGAGAACCACACTAAACATCCTTGTACACTGGTTCTCATAAAGGTAGATCTATGCACGCACGCACACCGACACACACACACCCATTCTCCTGGGACAAACCCTCAAGCTTCCTGTCGCCGCACTCCTTGATGACATCACTCTCTCTGAGCCAATTGGCTGTCAGATTAGCTGATATAAGAACAACACTGATAGACTGCCAACCACTACTACAACTCCCGTTCTCCTGCTTGTGCTGAGGGGCTGTTGTTATGTTTTGTAACTCCTGCTGATTCTGCAGTCACTGAGCTTTGTGGTTCACTTCATGAAATGAGAAACAGAGAAGTTTTTTTGACCCTCAGAGGTCAGAGTGTCAAGCATGAACCGAAAACCTGAGAACACAAATGCACTCTGGTGGACTTCAAGCAAAGTCCTGAGCTAAACCAGCCCTGTGTGTGTTTAACTTTCCTGCTGCAGTGTACCGCTCTCTCTGTGTTTTTAGGGATTCTGACCTTACCTAATGACATTAACTGGGCTTTATCTCCCTCTCTTTAGAGGTGCACCAGTGTAACTGCTCCCCTGGAAGTGAAACCCAAGTTGCACTTGACTCCTGTTATCTGTGTAGCCGTCTGATACAAGCTGCTGAATTTTATTGAGAATCCGCAGTTTCTAGTTCTCATATCGCTGCTGGTCTCTTCAGAGGGAATTGTATAGTTCTTAAATGGCGCTTTTCGACTCTACTTTATAACTCAAAGGGCTTTATACAACACGTTTGCTGTCACCCGTTTACACACGCAGACTGGCGCACCCAGGAATCAAACCACCAACCTTCCGATTAATAGATGACCTGCTCTACCCCCTGAGCTACAGCCCACTCCAGCAGCAGAGTGGGGTCAACCAGAAGAGCAAAATATGACTATGGCCACTCTATACCAGATTTAATATATGCACTGCAGCTTTATGTACGATCACAAATGGCCAGCTCACCCACTGGGGCACTAAAACCATCTTTACCCTGTGAGTTTCCTTGTACAAAGTCCACATGTTTTTCAGTTGTGCTCAAATGTAGCAAAAATATAGTAAAGACTTGTTTTCTTACACTAAGCAGGGAGCACTCCTGCCTACAGTATTTCCAGGATCTCTTGTTATATCTGACAATGGCTGACTGGGCGCAACATTCTGACTTGACTCTGCCGACATCGCCCGGATTTTATATTTGAAGTCATCTTCTTGAGAACGCTATACCTGAATGATAAAGCAACTTTTTAATCAATATCAGCATATTTTCAAATAAAGACACCTGCACCTCCCTCATCCGTTTCCTGGCCTCACTTCCTCCGCAGCTCCAATCCAACAGAATTCTCAAAAATTACTCAAAATCCGATTCCAATTAAAGTGTTTTTTGCTTCATTTTCCCCACTCTCTGCATTCCCCTCACTCTGCAGTCAGTCGCAGCAGACAGCCGAGTTTCTCTGAGCCTGGTTATGTTGCAGGTCTCCTCGTCCTGCCTCCCTAATTTCACCAAATGCTGCTCAAAGATGTTCATCTGATTGTTTGAGGGGGGGGGGGGGGGGTCTCTCTTTAATAGTGTAGTGTTTTAACTTATAAAGCACCTTGAGAGGACTGGTGTTGTGCGTTGGTGCTCAGCTGCAGGCACGTTGCTGGTTTCCATCAGGTGGAAATACAAATATTTTGTTATGATTTTAATGTGTTCTTTCCTATATTCCCATAAGTAATTATATTTCCATTTTTTTCCACTTCATGTTTTTTTATTCAGTTAAAGCCATTACCCAGCATTCAGTGATGCTTATGAGAACTTAAGGAATATAAAGTTAGGCGGACGCAGCCTCTCCCAGCTGTTGCAGAAAGGGGTTAAAACCAGTCCCGACTCTGGTGGTCTGACTCCAAATTTGTGGACCTGACAGGAAGTGGATGTTGACCTGAAACCTGAAGCCCCAGTGTGTGCTTATATGGAGCTAAATCCAGATAAAAACCACTGCTTCACAAACCTTTTTCTTACACTGCAGCTCCACCCTGCTTCAGATCCTCAGAGAGCATTAAAAAAAAAAAAAAAAAACATGGACATAACCGGTACAGCCACAGTGCTGCTGCCCAGTGAGCAGCTGGGCAGGATGACAGCAGAGCCTGCAGAACCAAGAGGATTTCAGTGGATAATCCAGAAACTTAATTCAGTGGGTTTCCACTCTGAGCACCTGATGAAATTCGCATAAATCTTCCAGTGCGTCAGGGTAAAAAGCTTCCCAGGTTGGAAATGCACAAGTTTACAGAAGTCCATCAAAATGCTTTCATGTGCAGCAGCTTCTTTAGGGAGAGGCAGTGCTTTAAAAAACAAAGACCGAGTTCTCTTAGGCAACTTCACATAAAAGCCCAATGGCTCTTATAATGCTAACCAAATGAGCCAAGTGAATTTCTCTGGGACTCGCAGTGAGTCCATTATTTATGGCGCATTTTGTTTTGCATGAGAACATAAAGGAGGCTGTGAATGGGAAATGGGGTAAAAATAACCCAAAGAATCAGAGTCAGTGAGAGTACAGGAGGCCATTTATGAAAACGACTTTGCTGCGAGGACTAAAAAGCCTCCCTGAGACAGGTATGTACAGACTGACAGCTTAAACAGAGGCACCTTTAACCTGTACAATTAAGACCCAGCTGGTAGCAAAACTCCCTGCAGTGACAATGAAGTCTTAGCTGAATGCAGCTAACAAGACTAATCAGCAGGACTTTAACAGGGTACTGTGGGATAGTTTTAAACCTGGGGCCTATTTTTATGTCTTTATAAGATAAGATAAGATAAAACTTTAATGATCCCACGACGGGGAAATTTGTGCATTACAGCAGCTCAATACAGAGAAAAAAAAATGAAAAGGATGAGTAAGAACAAATAACTAAACTAAAAACTAAAACTAAAATTCAATAGAATAAAATAAAATAGCAAAAAACTATACACATATACATAAGCACTATATACATAAATATATATATATATATATATATTTACATATACACACATATACACACACGTCAAACACTATATACAGATATCAAAATATTATATACATTTGTAGCCGGTAAGGTACACAGCATACAAGGTATGCATTATATGGGTGAGTGTAATAAATAAAATGTATCTGACTGTATGGATAAAGTGATGGCAGTGTAGGTAAAGTGTCCAAGTGACTCAAGACATTATGATGTGTTATACAGTCTAACTACTGTTGGGATGAATGACCTGCGAAAGCGCTCCTTCCTGCAGCACTAACCAGCAACCTCTGATCCCACAGGGTGTGCATCCATGTCAGAGTAACAGTTTGTGAGGCAAATAAGGATTGGAAGATGCTTCCTATCTGCACCGTTTGACTTGCTGATTATTTTAAGAGCTGCATTTAAAGGACACAGTCCTTAGTTTGGTTTAATAAGACACCGGCATCTACAAACAGGGAGTGATGGGGACTCAAGAACTGGCTCCAATTGGGAACTTCCTCCAAACTGTCCAATTTCCTCGACTCATATCCAATCATATCGGTTCGTTATATTAGTAATGTTTTTGTGACAGCTGTGCATTGCAAAATAATAGCATCAAACTCAGTGAAGCTTTTACACATCTGGGTCACACCAAAGCCTTTTATTCTACTCTGATCCCCTACTTATGACTCAATCACAAGACCGATAGAGTCAGACCAAATGGCTGACTCAGTAATGGAATTGTAATCAATAAAAAATTATTAGTATCCTGTTCCTAAACATGAAGGGGACCTACTGCACAGAGGAGTTAAACACAGCTGAAAACTGCTGCGATTTAAATCTTTATCTTTAAATCTGAAATTCTGAGAAATGACAGTTGATCTGTTTCATGGAAAAAAAAAATCCCATCCAGTGGCTGAATAGTTCAGATTAAGGTGGTATTTCCTGAGACTGGTTAAGGTGGCATTTCTTTGCTTTAGTGTTTTTCCACTGAGGCTGGCAGCAGGCTGATTGTGTTGCTGGGACTGGGGCCCAGTCGGCCTTCTCTAACAACATAATCACATCAGCTCTGACTGTCGCTGGCAGCCTGACGCCTCACTGGAAGCTTCACAGTGAAACCTGCCTGAATTGAATGAGTTTAGCTTTTAAATACAAGCTCTGAATCCAAAGATTTACAGCCTCATACTCAGACCTCTTTTCCTCCAGGCAGCCACTGGTTTCTATAAAAATCAACCTGCACAATAGTCAGTGTTGAGGTTAGGGTCGCAACTGATGATTATCATTGATTGCATTGATTGTTTTGAAGAGTACACATTACCTTCTCTGCCAAAAAGTTCAAAAGTTCATAGAAGAAATCATCAGCTCACAGCGATCAATGAAGAAAACCTTCTGAGACACTGAAATCTGCACATTTGGGGCATTTTCTCATATTTGTTGCAGGATGGGCGTCAAAGCTGCCTCACTAAGGTTCAGACTGAGTCTGCGGAGAAGCGCTGCCTTAAGGACAAACTCAGGGAGCGATGTCCTCTCTCTTGTCACTCCATCACATGTGAGCTTCATATCTTGCAAAGATAAAGATAAGAAACTGGCACATCAGAGCACTTTGAAAGTTCTTATCAACACAAAGAAAAAGAAAAAAAACAAAACATCTGCTGATGCTGACGATCACTGCAAGAAAGCGAGGTGAAGCTCTAGAAGGAGATGTGGGAGCTTCTTCTGCTACTGTAGATAACAGGGTTGGCTGATGTGTGGATGTAAATAAACCAGAACACAATGATCTGCAAAAAATAGCTGCTCATTTGAAATTTGATGCCAGCAATGTGCTTCAAAAAGTTGGGAGAGAGGCAAAAAAAAAAAAAAGGCACCTGGTGGAAGATTTTGCAATTAATTAGGCTAATTAGCAACATAAATCTGTATGAAAAGGATCCCAGAGAGGCATTCATAAGTAAAACCAGTGTGGACAAACAGTTCAACAGTTGAGGGAAAAAAAGATTTCTCATCTGTTTTTAGAAGGAATTTAAGGATTTCATCACCTGCGGTTTAAAGCGTCCAAAGCTCTGCACAGGACCGAGGAGGCTGGAGAGCTGTGGCTGTGATCTGCAGGCAGCACTGCATCAAAAATAGACATGAAATCGCTGCATGGGCTAAGGAGCACATCTGTCTTCTCTGGGCCCAAGCTCATTTATGAGGGGCTGAGGCAAAGTCAAAACTGAGCTCTGGTCTGACCAAACAAGAAACTCCTCGTGGAGAACCAGCCGGCTTGTTATCAGCACACACTTCATGAGCCAGCATGCATGACGGTGCTGCTGCATTAGTGCACATGGCACGGCTGATTTGCATGTAAAGGCACCATTAATGCTGGATGATATATACACGGGTGCTTGGCCAAAATTTTTTCTTTTTTGAGATCTGTTGCTGATGTCAAACTCAAAATAAGCATTTCATCTTTAATGATATTTAGACATTGATGTCTTAAATATTTTTCTGCTTTTCCATCTTTAACCCTTTAATTACCACGAGCCTGCCGGCAGACTTCTGGCAACAATTATCGTAATAACTCTATTTTCCACAAAGTCAAAATAGAGTTACAGTCAAGTAATTACGGTAATTCAAAATGCGTTCGATCAAACATCTCAGCGGTGATGCACTCTCCATTAAGCAGCTGTTCACGGTAAGTAAAGGCAGGTAACAGGTGCATCGGTGGCGATAGCCACTGTTAAAGGGTTAATATTGTTGCTTTACAAGCTTTTTAAAAATTAACCCAGAAATGATGAAAACAGTCAAACTAACCATCTTAATGTGCCCGAGAGACCCACAAGTCAGGAACATAATGTTTAGAAAGAAGTGGAGCAAAAAGAAGTGAGAGAAAAGAAGGAGGAGGAGGGTAAAAGAGTCTGACAGAGATAAAGTCAACAGAGTTTGAGTTACAACTTGTTTTTCCTTCTTTCATAGCACAGACATCTCTGTGGAAAAGCATCAGGAGGGCTGACAAACGCTCTGCGGTCAGCACTGCAGAAACCAAGAATTATTACTCCCTGCTAATTTAATCTTAAAGCAACTGTTCAACATTTAGGCAAAATAATTCTTCCACCATAACAACCGTCAGATGCAATGTTGGATGTAACATATTTTATTCTCTTTTCTATACTTTGAATGCTTTTCTTTGCTGTTCTTGCCTGTGTGAGGCCCTTTCTGTGGTAGAAATGAAGCTCACTCACACCGAGAGACTCGGCCCTCAGATCTGTTTCTTTCTCTTTTGGTGATACTTATTATTTTTCTTAAATGCAGCCAATATCAGGTTTCAGTGTGAACTCATCACAGTTGAGGCAGTGACTGAATGCCCAAAAGGGACAATGCAACATCACACACACTGTGATAATGAGTAAAACGTGGAGGCCAGTGAAGTCATGGTTTTCTGTTTCAGTTTCCTTTGTAAGCAGATAATAACAAGAGTGGGGAAAATAAATCCTTTTAATTATGAATTTTTGTGAGTAATAGCTGCTATGTCTGTAGGGAGAGCTATCAGGTGGCTGAAAGCTACTAATCAGAGACGGGTATCCAGCTGTGACCCACAGATTTAAACAGTTTTTACTGAGACAGACTGGCAGACTGAAGAAGGCAGGAGACGTGCTCGCCTTTGGATTCACCAGGAGTGAATGCACCAGACTAGCGGGCATGCGATTGGAAAAAAAATCCACATGGGAGGTCAGCGCTGTTAAGCAGGAGGCTTGGGTTTGTTCCCAGTGTTGTAGATAAAAGATGGATGGAGCCACTGTGGCATCGCACATTGGAAAGTCTAGTTTCTGAAGCTGTTTTCACTGTTGCCATCGTGCCTATTTGAAACCAGACGTTCCAAGTGTGCGGAGGATCTGAGTAAGAAACCGGAGATCACAATGTAGCCCCGCCCTAAAGCACACCCAGCTCCATCGCCCTTTCTTAGGATCTCCATTTACAAAATAATCATGTTTTATTTAGTACAGATTAAGCTGGCGATTGAGGCCACATGCTCATTCGGAGGTGTTCGCTGAGGTCACAGGTCAAAAAAACTGACCAATATTCTTTTTCAGATGAAGCCAGGCTGTTTATAAGGACCAATAAATCATCTTATATTGGCATTTAGAAATGTTTACAGGAAGTTCAGTTCAATTCAATTTTATTTATATAACGCCAAATTACAGCAGTCGCCTCAAGGCACTTTATATTGTAAGGATACAATAAATTTACCACTAAATACAGTGAAACTACATGGAAATCAGTGCATGTATGTATCAATATTTCTCTGTACTTGCAGAGCACCACGCAGAAAAGACACGGCTCTGAAACTTGGACCAAATGACTTGAAGACATGAGTGGAAAAGCAACTTTTAATCAAAGCTAATCAGGTTTAAAGCTTGAGTTTCACTGTCTGTCCATCCATCTGGTGAGTATGATGAGTGAAAGGTCATGTTTGCCTCTGGGATCTGCTCCACAGATCTGTTTCAGTCCAAGATGATTAGATTTTAAGTGCAGAGTTGTGATAAAAGATAAACAAACTGTTCTGGAGGCTGCTGCTCTGACATTTAAATCGCACTGACCTCGACTTTTCTAACAGCTGAGTTGTAGGTTTCCAGTCTCTCTGTGTGTCTCTGTTTTTAGTCTCTCACCAAATTACAAATTCACCCTATTCTCCTTAATTCAATTCATTAGAGTCCGAGCTCCTGTCCCAGCAACAACCAATCACATCGGCTCAGTTAGGAACCACTGGTATGCTTTGTGGAGGCGAAGACACGAACAAGTCCTGGCATGAAACCAGTTGGTCAGAAGGAATCCAACAACAGATCCGTGAACGGTATGATGGTGAGTTAGTGTGGCGTTGGTTTGGATGCTGCCCTTCAGTCAGAATGGAAAAAAAATGACACTCCTGTCAAACCAAAAAAAAAAACTACAACCAATGAAGCTTAGGACAGTCCTGTGATTCAAACAGTTCTTTTCAGAAGTCTTTATGTCATTATGCTCCATAATTACAAAAGGAGGCCTCAGAAAATGCTGATAGGACGTCTTTAGCTGCAAACAAGCTTATTTTTGCTCTAATTTTGCAAAAAACTGAATAAAGTTTCACACGGTATATGAGGGCAGCGACTAGTCAACTAGGCAGCCACGCCCTTGAGAAAACCCTGGACTGCTGTTGATTTTACACTAAATGGAGCCAAAAGTTATAAAACAAACATCATACTGTGTTTAATAAGACTTGAAACTGGCTTTTGAATCTTTATGATCGCTATGACTTCTTTCTGCATCCACAGTTGCCCCTGCTGACCACCAGAAAATTGATCCATGCACCAGATTCTATGGATCAACTCAAAATCCTGAATTTTAACCATTACATGCTCAGATGTACTTTTTTTTCTCTTTTTTTCTCCTGTGTCGGTACTATTGAAAATGCAAAAGCAGAGGTTTGAAGTAGCGTGATGTTACAGCACCACACAGCTTTTAAAGCTGAGCTGATAATCAGCCAAAGGGGCTAACAGAGTCCCACCAGGCTTAGATTTAAAATCAGCCTCAAATAAAAAAATAAAATAAAAAAATCAGTTTCACTCCACCACCTGTAGGAAATGATAAAAAATGGTACTGATGTTCCCACGTGATATAAGTTGCTTATTAATGATAAAGACCTATATGATACAACTGCAGCTCTCATCAATTATCAGCTGCAAACATGTGAACACAGACATATTCTCATGGCAACATGTCAATAAAATTCCATGTGTTTTAATATCCTATATTACAATGGGGGAAAAAAAGGGAATATGTGTTTACAGTTGAAGTCTTTTCCTCATTTGAAGCGATTGGCGGTGTTTCTGTGATGTATGCATAAGAAGTTACTGAGCGTTAAATGAAAGATTTAAAATTAGAGGAAAACTGCTGCAGAAATTGACCGAAAATGATTAACTGACTAATGACTTCATTACTTATCTTAATAGAAATGCTCAAAAGCAATGACTGGAATAAAATAAAAATCCATCCATAAACTTGAAGATTTTTTTTTTTTCTTTTTGGAAAATCATCATTTTGAATTTAACAGGCTTAAAAGGGAAAACATGTCTGGATTTGGAGTTGAGCAAAGCCCCCGGCCAGACTGGATTTGGGTTCATTTCTTATCGTCTTGTTGGGTGCTGAAGCAGTGGAGAGCTTTTGTTGGATGCCAGCAGCTCAGAGAGTTGAGGAGGAGGAGGAGGAGGAGGAGGAAGATCCACTAAACATAGAAACAAGAGTTCTCCGCCAACTCCAAGCCACACAGAGCCCAACATCTAAAACCAAACCCAGTGATTTTCACCAAGCTGTTCACTGTACAGACTACACCCCCGGCTATTCCTCCCTCTCTGCCTCAGTTCCTCCCTCCATCCGTCGCTCTCAGAGGTCAGCTTTAAGAGAAATATCTCCCTATGTGAATGAATATTAAAGCGGCAGCTGTGTGGGAGGAGAGGTGAGCGGGGTGAACGCCAAGAGGATTCATTCACATCACCCATCCTCCATTTTTAGTGTTCAGGCAATTAAAATTCATCGTTGGCAGGCTGGAAAATGGAGATGATTGTGTGGTCAAATGTGGGAGCAGAAGAGGGTTTTTAATGCATCTTTTAATTTTAATGACTGCTGATGATGTGGATTAATGTGCCCATCATGAAGAGGATGATGTATGGAGAAGCTTTGCATTTATTCAACCAAAAAGTCAAAAGGGCAAAATTACTGGTGAATTAATTTATTATTTGTTAACTTTAAAATGCATGGAAAAAAATGAAACCAAATCCCCCTAATTTAAATTGAAAATCCTTTAAATATTGGTGATTGCAGGTACAAAATGCTTTTCCTTTAGGAGGCTTTAGTGTTTACAGACAAGTGTCAGGGTCCTTAATGTGTAAAGACTATACGTGATTTAAATTTGATATGGCGTCCATCTGTTCCATCAAAAATCCAGCAGACATCCTTTAGAATTCCTTTAGGTGGTTCTTGTTGCCATTAAGGACGTTGTTGAGCTCCTTTTGGAGGATTTAGTCCTCCAAAAAGACGAAGAGCAGACATGTTAAACATCTTTCTGGTGGTTTAAATGAGCCTTCTGATTCTAGACAGTCTTTAGGAGCTTTATGGCAATCATTCAGATAATTAAAGACTACCATCTACCATCATGATCAAAACACCAAATGGGAATATAACAAGGTTCTAGAACAACAACTGTACAACACACTGTACTAGCTCATCTAATGACCCACAGGTGTTCAACCACACATCTGACTCCATAAATCTCCTAAAGACTGTGGGGAACTTCGTATATAAAAATTTCTAGAACATCCTCAGTGAATACTAGAACTTACAAAAGGACCTCTAACACCTCTTTTTGACCAATGCTGAGCCAGTTCTGCCTTTGTGCCTTTTGAGACCCAGTTTGGAGAGGTTTGAGAAGTCATTATTATTATAAAGTGTTACTAGGAAAGGTCAGAGCAATTTTTATGGGAAGAAAATCAGAATCTGTGAACTGCATCTGCCCATCACCGGTTCATCTCCTGAGTTAGCCACTCCCACAGCCACTGACATCAGTGGTTCCAACGTTTTTTGGTGCTATGTTGATGCCAGCTTTTTGGCACCGGCACCAGTCCTGTTCCTTTGTGGAAATGCATAGAATCTGTTCTAGATTGAGCACCAGCACAGCGGTCAGGGAAAAGAAGTGCAAAGGATATTCTTTTGATTTTCTGAGGTAGACATCAAGTCAAACTGAAATTAAAAAAAGGGTCTTTAAGAAACTAAAGGATCTTCTGTAAATTCCTGAGTAACTACCAAAACCTTTGAGCGAACTCAGTGAGGTTTCATCAAGCGGTTGTACGCTCGGATTATTACATGATCTCTAAAGAAAAGATATCGGAAAAATTCAAATGGTTTCTGAAAGCTGAGAAATTGTGCTTCACACCCAACATGGGGCTATTACGGTAATTTCACTTGAACTGTTGCCAGATGTTTGTGAACAGCAGGACATTTCAAACACGTGTCAGCGATTCAACGGTTGGTGTTAAAGGGTTAAACTGCCATCAGATCTCGGGACCTAAAAGGATTCCCTCTGGATTCTTTGAAGGACCTCCTAAACTTCTCAGGAACAACTAAAACCTCTTGAAAGAAAAAACATTTAGTAACTGTGCTAAAATCAGAGTGGTCTTCATGCCTTAAGTACCTTCTATAAATTTCCCAGTAACCACTGAAATCTTTTAGAGATCCTTGTTGGGGTTCCTTTAGCTGGTCAAACAAACAAAGATTGTTCTTGTGTATTTTCTATGAATTTTTAACTTTATGTCAAACTGTGTCTGTTCTTTGAATTATTATGATTTCACAACAAGGCAAGTAGAAAAAGGCTCACTTGTTTGTAAGTGATTAAACTTCTGCTAAAAACTCCAATAACAGGTTCTTCTATGGGATAGATCATTTAACACACCATTTGTTAGAAATCTAAATGTCCTACAACCCTCTGGAGTATCTTAAAGGATAACTAGAAGCACCTAAAAATCTTTTTAACAAGAACCTACAGAGCTTAAAGGTGTCGTTCCTAATGTGTGACAAGATGCTCTAAAACAACCATAAGAATATCCTCAGCGATTAATAGCATCTCTGAAAGGAACTTTGCTGTATGTAGGACCATGATAGAGATTAGGTTGATGTTCCACTATCTTAATGTCATAAAGAGCTTCTAGATCGTCAACTCTTGAACATCTCCTGAGATCCTAGAGTTTTGGGGATTTTAAAGGTAACTTTTTATTTTTATTGAGCCATTTTATCTTTTTTTTTAAATGATTTATTTTTGTGAAGATGCTCAGTGATGTTCCTTGCCAGATGTTTAGTTGTTTAAAGCTGCAGTCACAGTTCTTTGACTCTCAGACACAGTCTGAGAATTTACAGACGTCTTACTGGACAAGATTTTGCACTGCAGTCATCAACAACACTGTCGGAGCACAGTCAAGCTTACAGTCCGCTTCACCCCTCTGTATTGTTCTTTCATTTGGTTTAAGTTGTTAGTTTTACCCACAGAGTGGAGGCAAGCTTTCTGCAGCTCAGTAAAGTCTTAAATCCTCCAGAGAGGGCCGAGTTTTTGCTGCAGAGAAACGGTGAGAATTTAACCGACTGCCAAGCCCTGAAGGAGACAGAAAACAGACATCTTGTGCAGCTAAGTGGGACATTTTTCTGACAGCAGCAGACAGTCTGAGCGTCTCTGCAGCTTTCTGTGAGGTTGTCCGACACCACTGAGACAACTTTACAACTTCAACAAGGCTGAGAGCATCTGTGCAGAGACACCGGCCCCGTCCTGAACTGTCACTGCTCACATTTGCTTTAATCCCGCATCAGTCCTGCTCCCCGTCTCCATGCCTCTCTGTGCTGTTTATCTCTTCTGCCTAAGAATAAAAACCCTGGAAATGAACAGATTGTGTTTGCCGCGTTATGAAATCAAAACAGCGTTCAGCTTATTTTCAGCTCCAGATAACAATAATAACAGCAGCGCCACAGGCTGCAGAGAGCAGGCAGGCACATATGGAGGTGTGACCGAGGATGAGTTTCATAAGCAGCAGAAAATATGTAAAAGAAATGAAATATTTATCAGATACCTGTTGCCTATGGGTATTATTATGGTTATTATTATTATAGAGTCACTGCTAAAGGCTGGATAGCCACTCTGTCTGGATATATGTGAATATTTTTTACTGGAGTGCAAATCTGACTTTTTCCTTTCTTGATTATTGATTCCAAAACTCAGATCTGAGATCGAGCACAGAGCTGACAGCAAAGCTCGCTCTATGAGATATGATCCTGGAAAGAATTTTACTCTGAGACTCACGAGTTTGCATTCATACGTGATCTATATTTAAACATTCATCTCCAGAACTGGTGAAATCCCCCAGAGCCAGTCTGCAGCATGCTAACAGGTTTAAGCTAACTTTTTTCTATTGCAGGTTTAGGGCCATTTCCACCTTTACCTCAGTCACAGAGCCCGCACTATAAAATATGATTATGAAACTCACTTTATTTTGCATATTCTGGCTCCAAAACTACTTCTCCACAATAACACCAGCTTTCAGACCACTGGGGGGAAAAAAATAGTTGTTACAGGATTTTTCATGTTCCAAACTTATCCAAAAACAACAAAGATTACGGCTAAAATACACCGTCCAATATTTTGTTTGTTTTTTTTAAACTGATCATCTCTTGGAGCTACAAACCGACTTATTAACAGGAATGAGTTTCTTTCAAATTGAAAGGATTTCAAATTGGAACAGAAATCAGAAGGTGGTGTGTGATGTGCCCAAATGTGTCTGTGAAATGCACCCAAATTATTGTCGCCAGTTTTTAGTGAAAGAAAAGGAGAAAAACACTAAAAGAAATGTTTAATTTTTCCTAAAATGTCCAAACTTTTAGATGAACATGTACATGAACATTTATCTCTCTTTGTTTATTTTCTACGTATTTTTGACTTGAAGATGTCAAACTCTGCCCGTTCTTTGAATTATTATGATTTTAGTAACGATGTAAATGTCATGGTCCTGGGCCGTTAGCTCGGTGTTTAGTGTTGTATTCCTTAAGGTTCTGTTTTGTTGTATTTCTGCTGTGTCTCTAAACGTGTTTACAGTTTAGATTTCTTAGTCATTACAGTTTTCTGAGTCTTGTTCTTAGCTACACTTATTTGTATTTAGTTCCTGTTTCCCTTCGTTCTGGTGTTCTGGTGTTCTGGTGTCTGTGTCGTCCCCGTTCAGTTGCTTCCACGTCCTGTTCATGTGTCGCAGTCTGGATGTCTGTGATTTTGCTTCCCCGTGTTGTGCCGAGTCTGCGTGTATGTTACCTTTGGTCACTTCCTCTTTAATTTTGCATGAGAAACTGTTCAAAAAACAATTTTTGGACATATTTGCAGATGATAAAGTTAAGATAACAAACACTGAAAATATTCTTGATTGTGTTGTGTTGCTGTTTTTGTGCACAGCTGAGACTCAGTCTGCATCTTTGGCCAGCTTACACAACAGGATCCAATACCATAAAATATGAAGCAGTGCAATAGTAGAGCTAACATGAGCTAACAGCTGTTTTGACTTTGTGAAAACGTTTAGTCTTATTTACGTTTTGGTTTGTTCTTGTGTTCATTTTGGTCTTTTTAATCATTATTGCAGGTTTTCCAGAAGTAAGAATGCAAAACTTTTTGAAAGCAGTTGACTCAAAGTCACGTAAAGCTCTCAATAAACTAAAACCTCATCAGGCAGCTTCCGAAAACACTTTGGTGAAATGCACACAGACACTGCGCCCATACCGAAGACATTTCCTGTATAAATGTTAGAAGCTTTTAGAGCGTCGCACTAACTGTTAGCAGAGCGGTGAAATTACTTTCAGTGCAGATGAACAGAAGCTCACTAAACTCAGTAACTTCTTACAAACACTACCTTTCAACACCTCTGACACACCTGAGTTATGACAAGTTAATGGTGAAAAAAATGAATGCCTCTCAGGTGAGAGAGTCACACAGCCTGATAACATCACAAAGAAAGCAGAGTGCTTTATCAAAACCCCCCGATAAATGGAGAACAAACACCTTGATTGATTCAAGATGGACTGCAATCAAACAGGTGAACTTCAATCTCTCCCTTTCTTCCAAACCAAAGAAAGAGCCTCAAGTGATTTAAAACATGAATAAGGCAATTGTCTCTCCATCTTTTTTTCCTAACCTCCTTAAATAGAAACTCTAGAAAGCAATCAAAGCCCCAAAGCCATTTTAAAACATTAATGCAGTCCTTTTCTCTGAGCAAAGGAAACAAAAGCTCCCAAACACTCCACCAGTATTCCTTTCCTGTCATTCTGTCGTGTCTCTTTTAATTCCGGTTCCTGATTTCCTTCCTTCCTTTCCCACAGAGTACATGACCCAGAGCACATGCAAATTCACACAACAGCTTTTCCTCCTCAGCAGACCAAGCATCCATCCTTTCCTCCTACCTTCTTCAGCTGTCCACTCCGGGTTCCCACGAACACCACCGTGTGCTCCCCGTAGGTGTATGCGGCCACTGCGCCCATGCCCTCGGTCCGGTCCTCGTACAGCGGGTATCCCTCGATCACCCTCAGGCCTCCGAGCGGCTGGTTCAGTACCAAACCGCAGAAATCATCTCCGATCTGCTTCGGCTGCGGACGAGAGGAAAAAGGGGGAATTATTAAAAAGTACTGGCCCTTTATTTTAAGAGATATCACAAGAGTTGAGGTCGCTCAGCTTCACATGAAAAATAAGGGGAAGGGGAATACCAGGATTATTGATCTGGTGCCCACCTTCAGTCCATTAGGTAAGGGATCAGTGTTAGCTCTCGATGATAGCGTGTAAAACGGTTAAAACAGAGAGAGTCATCCAGAGGATATTTCATTCTGAATGAACATACTTTGGCGTTTTATTTAAAAGGGCAGTTAAATGTTGATTTTTCTTTGAGCAGATGTGCAAAAGTCAGTTAAAAGATGACGTGCGCTGTGCGACATCTCCCAGGTTTTGTAAGCACAAGTGTATAAATGGGTCGGTCTCTGCATGACATATCAATGCAGGAGCACAGAGACTCCCAGGTGGCACGGAGGGAGGCTGCATCCTGTAACAGCTGGAAAAGAGAAGATGTGCAGAAAAATTTGAAAGAAAAAAAAAAAAAACCTGTGTGATCACTTTGTTTACTGTTTCTTCTTCTATTCCTGTTATGATTGTTTCTGCGCTGCAGGAGGAGAGTGCAGAGAGTGCAGGCAAACACACCTCAGATACAAGTATAAATGGTTACAAGGCCAATGTGGATGTCACAGATCACATCGGTAATGACTTTTCAACCATAACGGTGACTTTATAGAGTTCATGTTCTGCTGTGATCAGTACTGTTGTTTCCTCCAAACACATTTCCAGCTACTTCCTCTTCTGCCACCATTTTTTTTTTTTTTTTGCATTGACTGAAAGAGAGAGCTTGAAGGGAGAAATTCCACCACCTGTTAGTGCTTCAGTAGTAAAATTGTAGAGCAACACAGGCATACCATGCACAAGTATAAATGCTGACTACAGCAGGAGCTGCTTGCATAGGCTACATTGTAGGTGCTAAAAAGATTCAAGGCAGAAGTCTAAATCAAGCTTTAGCTGTAGAGTTAACTCCCAATCATGCTCTGTTGCAGACATGGACACCACAGCCAAAGAGTCATTCCTGTTATACCTGTTGGACATGTGTCTAAAAGAAAGGGTGCATGTATACTTTGTCGGCCATGACAGTGACTTTATAGAGTACATCTTCTGCTGTGATTCAGTACTGCTGTTTCCACCTACACATTTCCAGCTACTTCTTGTTCTGCTACCATTAACTGGAAGAGAACGGATCCCACAGATTCAGTCTGCCCGGTCACAAAAAAAAAAAGGCTGGCATGCAAACATCCTTTCAGAGACTCATGCTCACCATCTGATGACAAAATGTATTGATGATGCAGAAACTATGACACTAGCATTAAGGGGAATCCACGCAAGAAGCAGCTAGCAGTGACTAGGCACCCAGCAAACACAGAAAGTCAGTGAAATTCAGCGATTTCAAGCACAACTTCAAGCAATGATGTGCGAAATAACTGCTGGCCATGCAAAGTGGACAGGTCCATAGCAACTGAAGCTACCAATGAGAGCGCAGGATACCACAGACTGACATATGACAGGGTGGTACAGACAGAGTGTTCTCTGTGCAACTGGATCCTGGATTGGCTGCTAGCAACAAACCATCAATGACAAAGTGACAAAGCGATGATGAGGGAATCCCTTTCTGTGTGGATGCCTGTTTAGGGTTAGGTTGCATTTTAGCCGCATACTAAACAAAGTATAGTTTCAGATCAAGTCTCTCACGTGCTCTCACTTCTGTTACATGATTTCCATTTGGCTACACCATGCAGGTAAAATTTATACATAAAAGGGGTAGAACCAAACCCTAACTCTAACCCGGTCACAGATTAACAAACATCATGTTTTTAATCAAACTTTAAAAAAGTGTCTCATTAGAGGTCTTTCATAGACCTTTAAATATACATGTAAGGAAAAACAAGTAAAAAAAAGACCAAAGAGGGGAACATGGTGGAGGACAAAGGACAGTAGTGCCGAAGTGCTTCATGCTTCTGTATGTTGCACACAGGGCAGAGTGTATGGAGCAGGGAGGAGACGGGTTATTACAGGGTCCACATAGACTCAGAGGGTAGCTAACACCCTGTCATTAGCGGGTTAAAGCCTTGATACATCACAGCGACCGTACAGGGTGGAAACTCTGAAACCCAAATGTTCAAGCCAAGACTCCACTGGCAAAAAAAAAAAAAAACCCTCAAAAGTTTAATCTTTATTTTTGCACATTAAACAAATGGAGATAAACACATTTTATATTTTAAAGGTTCACTCCAGGGAATACCAGTCAGAATGGCATCAGATAAAACCTCCCTCACCACCATAAATCACTCATGACACCAAAAGTTTTTGGTTTGTCCGAATCATCCTTCGTCAAAGATGACTCTGGGCTAAAATTCACTTTCAAACAGCAATTTCTGACTCACAATCATCTTCTGTCATGTGACCTATAAGCAATGTGTTAATTAACGCCTGCAGCTTAAGGCCTGAAGGCACTGAGCTGAGTAGTACTGCCTCTGAAGTCTGAAGTCAGTGTCCCACACATTTACTTGACTTGTGAGGGCCGCCTCAGTATGATAGCAACGATTGTAAAGGCAGCGGGGTGGATCAGTGATTAGCACTGCAGCTTCACAGCAAAAAGGTCCTGGGTTCAAACCTGAGCACGGCTCTTCTGATGGGAGTTTGCATGTTAATCCTGTAAGTTTTAGTTTCTCCTGCCATTGGAGAACACGTCAGGTTAATGCTGCTTATCTGTGTCCAGCACGCTTGTGTAAAAGAGATTATTAACATCAAACATTTCTCTTACTAGTTAAAACTAACTACTGCTGGGTTGCTGTTGTGTTGCTCTCAAGTACCTGAACTGGATGAACTCTAACTCCACAGTGATGAACTGCAGCTGGTAATGGTAGTCTTTAGTGCTCTGGAGAAGCCACAGCAGCTGGAGAACTGGTTTGTGTACTGCTATGCGGAACAGGGACTACTTCTGGCAGCTGCAGTCCAAGATAGTGGAATTGGAGTTCAGCCACAGGATGAGGAACTCATGGGAGTCCCACACTACTATTTATTTAAAAAGGCATGTGTGCTCCACTGCTGCCACAAACACTTTAAAATTCTTAGAGAGACGGTGTAAGCCTCAGTGGTTATCATGTATGCCTCACACCATGAGAGTGCGGGGTTTGAACCCAGGCATCGCCCTTTTCTGAGAACATTTTGCATGTGTCCCTTTTTGGGGAATCAAAAAGCATCAAATCTCTGATCTCTCATGAATTAGTTTCTAAATCTCACAGGTTTTGCTTCCTGGTTGGATGAAAATTAATATAAAATGACAATGTTATATGGCCCGGGCCTCTCTGTGTGGAGTGTGCATGTTCTCCCCGTGTCTGCGTGGGTTTCCTCCCACAGTCCAAAGACATGCAGTTACTGGGGTTAGGTTGATTGGTCACTCTAAATTACCCATAGGTGAGAATGGTTGTCTGTCTCGCTGTGTTAGCCCTGCGACAGGCTGGCGACCTGTACAGGGTGTACCCTACCTCTCGCCCTATGACCGCTGGGATAGGCTCCAGCCCCCCCCCGCGACCCTGAACGGGATAAGCGGAAGAGAATGGATGGATGGATGGATAGATGGATAATCATTTCCTCAGCACTCTGTGAGGTCCTTACAAGTTTAAAAG
Source organism: Archocentrus centrarchus (assembly GCF_007364275.1). Classification (NCBI taxonomy): domain Eukaryota; kingdom Metazoa; phylum Chordata; class Actinopteri; order Cichliformes; family Cichlidae; genus Archocentrus; species Archocentrus centrarchus. The sequence goes on along the minus strand of NC_044352.1, from coordinate 4,377,670 downwards.
CTCAAATGTGACAGCGTGAGGAGAAAAAGGTCCTGACGGTGTAACACAAACATCTGATGCTCCCCACATTGGCATAATGAATAATGCAAGGTCTGCATCTGAATGACGATAGATTGTAACATGTTGTGCAGACAGGAAACCTGCTGCTGACACTTAATGAAAAACAAGATTGAAGCACTCACACAAAAACGTAAAACACAGACACAAACAGGGAAATTTACAATGTCATATCCCATCTGAACATCCATGCATGAACACACACACGCACGCACACACACACACACACACACACACACACACACACACACTCCCCACTGTTTTTGACAAAAGAAGGAGGTCAAAAGCAGGACAAAGGCCCTGCCTTTTCCCTTCTACTTTCACTTTACACACACACACACACACACACACACACACACACACACACACACACACACACACACACACACACACACACATACACACATACACACACACACGGGTCATTAACTTATATTTCATCACTTTCATCAGCGTGTGGCTGATTGGCTGTGATTGGTTGCTTGGTTGGTTGCTGTGGGCAACTCCAACCCCATTCCACCCCTCCCTCTCTGAAACCCAGGCCCGGCTCAGAACTCGTCTCCTGGCGGGTTTCCCTGCCTGGTTGCCATGGTTACCACTGCAGGCCATTACCGCCATGAATAAGAACATCATCTACCCCCGACCTGAAATAACCCCACTGCAGACACTGAGAGGGAGGGAGATTTCTTCCTTCTGTTCTCTCTGACTTGTTTTTCTGTATTTTCTAAGTTCACATTATTTCCTGTCTTTTATCCATTTGAGCAAATAAAGTATATTCAAACTCATCTGTGGTGCGGGGACAAGAGTCTGTCACAGTGGGTGAACTCTGCTGCCTTCTGGGAGCAAAAACATAACATGTAATAATTAAATCTAAGTGTGAAAACTCGAGGCTAGGGTAGGTCTCCAGAAAACCAGTGCAAGTCAGCGTAATGTCCTCTGAAGTGACGGAAACATGGCTGTGTGCGCTGCAGCCTTAGGGTAGCCTCTGGCCAGATGATGTAGTTTGCACAGAGAGACCGAAACAAAGGAGGAAGACAAAGAGATTTTTCTGCTCTTCTTTATTTTCCTATTAAACATGCAGGATAAAATTGCCCAGGTCATTTTTTTTTCTTTACCATTTAATTGAAATCTTCGTCTTAACCCTGGATGTGTTAGCGTCAACAGAAACCAGGAAAATGAGGCAGGAAAAGACCCAATCCCAATAACGGACTAACCCAGGCTACTCCAGAGCTGCTTATAAAATCCAAGACATGTTTTAAGTCTTTGGTCCTGAAATCAAGGTCAACTCTCAAGTCTATAGAGAGAAGGTCCAGGCAACAAACTTCAGGGCGGGTCTCCAGGCTGTAGCAAGCCAGTCAGGGAACCGATCAGCTTATGTGCTCACTTAGACTTCAGAGAAGACTGCCAATATTTCGGGGTTTCTGACGCATCAAGCCGTTATCTCGGCAAAGACTTCCTGTGTGCTTTCTGTCATTTATTAATGCACAAAATTTGAAAAGCTAAAGGACTGTTCACCTGTATACAACCAAAGCCTGTTGAAATTTGATTAGTCAAAGAAACTTGGAGTACGAACGCTGACCTGAAAGCTTCTGGTATCAAAATGTTCTCCTCACCTTCCTACATGTTTATATCCAAATATCTGTGGACATTAGAGGACTAGTCCAAGTCAAGTTTCAGGGATTTAAGTGATGCAACTTACAGTGTGGATGCAGGGCAGCTCTTTGTTGAGTAACCACGGTAACGAGAGTCGTCCCTCTCCGCGGTAACAGGAGCGGATCCTCTCTCTCATGGCCAGGTTGATGTCATGGAGGGTGAACAGACAGAGGACCGTCTCTCTGGGGGGGTTGGAGCGATTCTTCTGACCCTGAAAAAAACATCCAAAAAAAAAGCAAACACATTTAGAGTTGGTTGGTTTAAATCTTGGACAGGCCTTCGACCAAGGCACCCTTCAACTCAAAAGTAAACAACAGACAGAGAAATAAAAAAAAGAGAGAAAGTTCACGCTCAGATCAAAAGCATCCAAGCAGGACAGATGACATCAATGGTAACATACCTGTGAGAAGACAACAAACAGGATGTCGTCGTTTTCAGAAAGGCCGAGTGCTTGTGCCAGCCGCCGCCCTGGTTTCTGCTTGTAGGCAGCCTGGACCAATCGGTACTCCACGCCGTCTTTTGTGCAGCCCAGAGGAAACTCCACGTACGAGTAGAACTCCGTGTCGTTGGAGCACATCCTCACAATCTTAGACGTGAAGAACTTCTCTCCTCCGGCATCCATCTGTGTCAGCTGCGTGTCCAGCTGCAGCGTCAGGAAGTACACGTACGTGCGACTGGAGAAGCCGTAGACGTAGTAGATGTCAAAGGCGGGATAGAGCGACAGGGTGTCGGAGGGGATCTTGATCTGTGAGGAAACAAACTCATCCTGGTAAACCAGTGAGAACATCTCGACGCTTTCTTCATCGACCACCAGCTTCCTGCTGGAGAGCGTCGGGAAATATTCAGACTTTCCATCAATGGCGGCCCCGATGAACAAGTGGCTCTTGGCCTTCTCTGGTTTTTTTCTCTTGGGGTCAGCCAACCAGTCGTCCTCAACAACCACGCCTGCAGACAAAGGAGAAAGCCTCAGGATGCCTGTTTATAAAGTCCATAGTGTTTGGAACAAAGAGCCTCAGCAGTGGATTATAAATCAAGCAATCAAAATATGACTGAAGTGCAGACTTTCAGCTTTAATTCAAGAGATTTTTACAAAAATTTTGCATGAGATATTTGAGAATTACCATTTTTATACACAGTCCCCCATTTTCAGAGGTTCAAAAGGAAACGGTTGAGTGACAAGCAGTTTTATGGCCACGTGAGGCCTGCTAAATATGGGGCCCAAAGAGATGTTAGTGTGAGTGAGGGAGTCCATCATTGAAAAGCCCAAATAAACCAATCAGAGAGAGCAGAGACTTTAGAAGTGGCCAAATCAACAATCTGGTGCATTGTTTAAAAGAACGAATGCACCTGGAAGACCACAGAAGACAACTAAAGTGTATGATAGTAGAATTGTTTCCATGGTGAAGACAATTTCACAGCATCTAACCATGTCAAGAACACTCTTGAGAGGTTAGGAGTACCATTGTCAAAGTCCACAATCAAGAGATGCCTTCATGACTGGAAATACACAAGATTTACAATGAGGTGCAAACCACTGATTACAGTCAAGACCAGGAAGGTCAGATTAGACTTTGCCAGAAAACATCTAAAAGAGTCTGCACAGTTCTTCAAAACAAAACAAAAAGCAACTTTGGACAGATAAAACCAAAATTAACTTGAACCAGAATCACGGGAAGAGAAAAGTATAGAGAAGGACAGAAACAGCTAGTGTTTATTGATGGTGTGACTGCTGATGAATGCAGCAGGGTGAATTCTTAGGGGTACAGTGCTATCCTTTTTGCTCAGATTCAGCCAAATGCTGCAAAACTGATTAGACAGCACTTCACAGTGCAGATGGATAATGACCCAACGCAAACTGCAAAAGCAACCCAAGAATTTCTCAAAGAAATGGGATATTCTTCAATGGCCAAGTCAGTTGTCTGATCTCAACCCAACAGAGCATGCTTTTCCATTATTAAATACAAAACTGAAGGCAGAAAGGACCTGCACACAAGCAGCAACTGAAGGTGGCTGCAGTAAAGGTCTAGCAGAGCGACTCAAAGGCGAACTAAAGCATTTGTTGATGTCCATGGGTTTGTTGACTTCAGGCAGGCACTGGCTGCAAAGGGTTTTCATTCAAGTATTAAAAAGAGTTTATATTTAATGTTAGCTTGTCCCATTAATTTTGAACCTCTGAAAATGGGGGACTGTGTATAAAACCCTTTAATTTAAAGCTGAAAGTCGGCACTTCAATCACATATTGATTGATTTACAATCCACTGTGGTGGTGTGCAGAGGCACAACTACATAAACTGTGTCTTTGTCCCAAACATTGTGGACGGCACTGTAGATGAAAGGAGAAAACTCAGCACACTTCTGAAAGGTCAGCTTTACCAGCAGATGATGGGAAATGAGCATCTGTCTTATTTACTTTACACTGCACTGAAAAAGCAGATAAAAACTATGTGGTAGGTTCTGCTGTTATTTTTTTGTTAGCAGTTTAAGTAAACACAGAACAGTGAACCAACAATTTAAGAGTTATAGAAGTCCCAGGACGGGGGTTGCTAAGGTTTTACTGTGCAGCTCCACACTTCAGTTCTGCTGGCGTCCCACAGCAGCTGTTCTAGTACTTCAAATCAAAGGTCGAACTAATTTCAATCACACCTTTTGTTTTCCGTTGATATCTGTGCAGAGGAAATATTCCAGCATTTGTGAATGAACCAAAAATCTGCTTTAGAGTGAATAATGTGGGCAAAGTCTCGCTGTCAGTCATCTGCTGTTTTGTCCTGACAGTTTTCATTCAGCTTTTTGTTCACACTAAAAACTGCGTATAATAAAAACCTACAAAATATTTTGACACTTGATTGACGTCTGAAAGTTGAAATGCTTCTCCAGCCTGCAAAGAACTAAGTCCAGAGGGAACACTGGAGCTCATTGTGTTTCTTTCAGGCCTTAAAACGATTAAACTGGGACGACGCGCTAGTACAAAATCTGCCGAATGTTTATAATTGTATATTTACACCCAGAAAACATGGAAATAAAACTGCTATAAAATATTGTTTACAGAGAACATGCTGGTAGATTCATGCTGTTGCATTAGCTGCTGATATCTCTGTAATTCACTGAAACAAAGCCTCAGGGAAAACGAGCAGAGGCACAATTTCACAGTTACTGCTGTCAAAGCCATTTGCTACTAGCTAAATTAACTGTGAAACAAAATGTGCCTCCTTGATAAAAGAAAAAAAAAACCTTCGAAACAGCCATTACTTGCACCAGTTACTATTACTGGTTTCTTTTTTTCTGTATGAGTAGATGAAGCTGAAAAATCTGCTGAAAATTAGCATTCTGATGGTAACACTGACTTAGAGATGACTCTACATTTGCTTTATTTTACAGTTAGCTCATTTCACCATTTTATGAATTGATGCAAATGGTTTACTTTTGTTGCCTTCCTAAAAACTAATGTAAGCCCAACATAAGGTATCCACACTACCACACAGGTTTCAATCAAATTTTCTTTTGTGCAAATTGATGGACTCATTTATGGAGCTAAGTGGTTAGCTGGTTGTGATCGTAGACGGTATAAAAGAGAGACGTAGCAGATGCGCCTCAGACTTGTGTTATTTTTTATAGGCCAGCAGAGGGCGACTTGCAGTCATATGGAACTCTTTGGGGAAATTGCCCTCTGTGACCTCAGTAAATGCTTTCGTGGTGACTTTATGGGCCCAATCGCTAGACTCAGGTCACACTGATAAAAACATGATAAATTATGGGTTAATTCCGAATGCTGACCGGATAACAACTCATTGATCACGAGTCGTTATCAAATGAGCAAATGGTACTTTACAGTCTGCTCCACAGCTCATTACGTCAAGTTTTAAAACGTCTAGCTTGAATCTTCACATCGCGACTTCACCAAGCAGTGTGTGACATCATAGTGGTTACAACCATTATTTGTACCGTCCAAAAGTTTGTTTTCTTCCACCTTTCTCTTATTTTTCTACCTGTTGAGGGCCCCGCCCACCCTTCAGCGTAGCTTACCTGCCATCCCATCAGCCTCTCTGGCTCCAGACAGGTAGTGCTCCTTGCGGTGATGCGGTTCCCCCAGTTTGAAAAGATCCTCCAGCCTGAGGAACTGACAGACACCCTGCCAGATGGAGCCGCATGCCACCAGTCTGTTCCCGATATAATCCACCAGCAAGAGCTTATTCACGTTATCTGACATCTCCAGTCTGAGGACAGAGGCAGACAGGTAAGGTCAGACAGGTGTAGACAGACAGGTGTGGGGATATAAAGAAAGAAATGAGTGAGTCAAGAGGAGACAAACCGATGGCCGCAGGACCTGACGCTGGGCGGAGGGTAACATTTAGCATTGTCCTCCACAGGTCCGGTCATGTGACTCCTCAGCTCCGTCAGATTAGCCGATAGCTTCAGCACTCGGTTGACGGCTCCGACATACACCTCACCTGTCCTCTGGTGGACAGTCAGATGAGTGAGAGAGGTGTCGAAGGCCCGGTACACCACTCTGCCCGACGCCACAGAGGGAGGTGGAGGAGCAGCCGGGGCAGAGAGGAGAGGGGAGGAGAAGAGGATGAGGGAGAGGAGATGGAAGAGGAGCAGAGGAGAGGAGCAGGAGACCATGGTGGACAGAAAGAGGAAGAGGAGGAGGAAAGGATGAAGGGGAAGAGGAGAGAGGAGGGGAGGAGGAAGAGGAGAGAAGAGCTGGCAGCAGGTCTGATGAAGAGTCTGCTTCAGTGGGGCATGGCTGCAGGGAGAAAAAGAGAAAAAAAACATTCAGAACCAGCTTGAGAACATTCATATTTTTAGGTTGTCCTCAGTGTTGCAGTAATTCAGTGATCGATCTCTGAGCTTTAATGGCTCCATTACAAACAGGTGCTCCTGAGAGAGAATTTGGCTGCTTTTAGTGGCACCAATATGACTGAATGCATGAAAAAGCAATTCCTATACAGTCTGCATTCAAGATAGATTGCAGGAGCTTGGGTACATGAAAGAGTCAAATACTCAACACAAAGAAACTAACCAAGTGACAATCCTTTACAGCAAACATGCATGTGGAGGTCCTTTTTGTCTCTTCTCTGTCCCCCACCCCCCAACTGGCTACAGCACATGGCTGCCCCCCCCTCACATGGTTCTGCTGGAGGTTTCTTCCTGTTAAAAAGGAGGTTTTCCTTCACACTGTCACCAAGTGCTAGTTCATAGAGAATCATGCGATTCTTGGGGCTTTCCCTCTAATACTGAAGAGTCTTTACCTTACAATATAAAGCACCCTGAGGTGACTATTGTTGTGAATTGGTGCTATATTGATACAACTGAACTGAACTGAAGCTGCTGTTCCTCTACTGGCCACCAGAGGCTGGCTCCAAAAGGGAGTCAATCCCGACAGACTCCTATTTGAAAACACTGAACTTTACAGCAGAAATAAACATGTTTACATAATGATTTTTCTTTAATAACTTAACCATCTGGACATGGAGTTAGCTGAGAGGTGTCTCGACTAAAATTTAAGTTTACACAGCATTTAAGTAGATTCTTGGTTTCAACCATGAAACCTTCTAAATATCTTGTAAGCAAGTTACATCCCCATTCTGGAGCCCATCTGTGGTCTGATCAGCCTCAGGCAGGTCACCTCCAGGAGGATAAATGCTACAACATCAGACCCACATGATGCCTGCAGGAACATGTATTCAAAAAGCCCCCTCAAACACCAAATGAGGCATTTCACCAACAATTATCCCGGTCTTAGCCTGACAGGGAGCTTTAGAAACCTACAGGCTGTATTATTTACCAGAAACACACACACAGAGATAGCGAGTGCAGAGATTAGCAGTGTGTGGGAGTGTAATCGAAGCAGATAGAGTTATTGATCTGTTTCTGTCTGTCTTCTCACCGAATCTCTCTCATAAGCCTCAGCAGCTCCAGTAACACTAAGCTGGATGGAAACTTCACTCTTATCCTGGCAGCCAGTCCAACTCCGACTGACTGACAGCTCTAATCAACACACACACACACACACACACACACACACACACACACACACACACACACACACACACACACACACGTAAATGCCTCCAGTTTAATCCTAATCTACAGTTATATTGAGACCAAATGAAGGACAGGTTTGTGATCGTGGCTGAAGGTATTGCGTTGAAAAGCCTGCTGCATCTGTGCAGAGCGTGGGTGTCCCTGTGGGAATTGAACCCTCAGCTGCAGCAGTGCTTTATATCAGCCTCCTGGTTTTCAGCTCAGACGCATTAATCAATACGAGAGAATACGAGACACTACGTGTGGAAACAAAGAGCCAGATTTATTTTCTTTATCTGCTTTTCAGGAGTTTCTTGTTCTGGCTTTCTGGGTTACATTTGGATTTTATTTTTATTAATCTGAATAAAGTTTCATGGGGAAAAGCTCACTGCAGTCTCGCCAGGTCAGATTTGGTAATATCTCTTTTTGAAAAGTGACTTTTAACTCGGGTAAGGATTAGTGAGTGGGCCAACAGAGAACACATCTGTTCTGTTAAAAATGTCTTTGAAGTGACTTAAATGGGACCTCTTCAGCTCATTTTCATCCCTGTATTTTCACTCTGAAACAGCTTTGCATGAGTCACGGTTAAAAGAAAACAATCCTTATTTATCTTATCCTGGGCATTTGTGCAGCACTCTTGCTCATCCTCTGTCTAAAAAAACAATTGTAACCATATATTCAAACATTGAACTATTGTGGAAGAGCTTTAAATTTGCATTCTTCCTAATAGCCAGCAGGGGGCGACTCCTCTGGCTGCAGAAAGCTTGTATAGAAGTCTATGAGAAAATAGACTCCCTCTCTCGTTCTGCAACATCAGTAAACACTTTCCCGATACTTCACGGACTTCTGCTTACTGAACAGAACATAAAAGTTTTGGGGTTTTTTTTTTAGATTTTGGACATCATGAGAGTCAGAAAGGATGATAAACCAGGATATGCTTATTGGTCAATAACCTGGCAATCACAAGTCATTAGCCAATTAACGCACAGAGCCAGATCAACCCGTCACTCATCAAATCCAGCTTCACAACATCACACCAGGCCTTCACGAACCCACGACTGTCGTCACAGTGGTCTGTCCATCCTTTATATGCACTCTATGATTTAACTCGTGTCTCTTTTAAAGCCCGCCTCCCTGAAAGCCCACTTTCTTCTGATTGGCCAAAGTGCAGAAGCCCACCAGGTGAGAAAACAGTCGAAATTGAGCAAAGTTTTAGAACATGGTTACAGATCATTTGTACACACACTGTGTGTATTTATATGTATTTAATGTATTTGACATATTAATCACCTTTTTCAGGATCTTCAGTTGCATTTTAAATTTTAATAATATGTGTGGCACTTTGGCCCAGTGTAAATTTATAAAATCTGAAAAACTAGTTTCACCAACTAATATTTCTGGTGCTGACTAGTAGCTTTGTTTACTCATGTTAATCAAAAAGAACATTTAAATATAAATATATATATATAGAAAAGGTTGCTTCATGAGACCAAAGGAGAGGAAAGTCCTTGTATGTATTCCAACCTTGCTGTTATTAACTATGTTATGAAATAATAAAGTCAGCTGTTTTCAGACAAAAATGGGGGGAAAATGTAGGTTTCAGCTTCTCAGGTGGGCTTTGCTGCTTTATTTTGTCTAATCTGCTAATAAAGTGAGTATTTGTGACTAATTGTTGATCACATTAAGCATTTGGGGCATTTACAAGGCTCCATTAACTACATAAGGGCTTAACGGTCAATTGAGAATGTAATCATCAGATTAACAGCAGGTGGTAAACATAGATTTTTGACATGCAGCGTGATGGTGGATCCATAGATGCTGAAACTGCAACAGTGCAAAATTTGGGATAAATGAAATAATGAACGCTGTGGAGTAAACCTGGGGCTCGCTGTGAGCAGCCACATCTTCTAACAAACAAATCACGAGCCGCCCTGTCCTGTTAATTATACTGTCAGCGTGTGAATTACTTTGAGCAAACAGGGGGAGACGTGTTGGAGTGAGGAGGTCCACACGTCTCTCTGCAGCTTCATTAACACATGAGAAGAAGAAAAAGTCTTTTTAGTGTCATTTAGGAGAAGTCGTCCTCGCGGTCTGACGGAGCTAAAATAGACCCTCCGCACACTCACATCACCGAGAACGACGGCGTCTAATGAGACAGAAACTGAATGGAGGGATAATAAAGTTTTCAGCTGGGCAGCAGAGACGTACAGGAAGCCGAGTCCAACAATTAACCCTGTGACACACACAAAGAAACACAAAGAGGCAGTGAAAGATCAGCACATTAGTTAATTAGCCTGCTGAGCTGAGGGGGAGACCAGAGAGAGGAGAGGTCGACAGATGGACCAGTGTGTGTGTGTGTGTGTGTGTGTGTGTGTGTGTGTGTGTCTGAGCATGTGACAGACAGCTGGGCAGACAGAGGACACAGATAGAGTTTCTCTAACCGGACTACGATTTCACTGGATCATCCATCACCCTGGAGAACCAGAGGCTGTGAGTGAGTGAGGATGAATGTTGGGCCGATTTCTGCACTTCGAGGGGCCGTATGAGGCCTCAGACTTGGTTTGGAATCAGGTTTAGCTTAGGACTGGCTGGTTCTCCTAAAAGCCTTCGGATGATCCAAAACACTACAGTGAAAGTACTCACACGAACTGGAAAGAGATCATATTTCTCTCTGTTAAATCCAGAATTTTTTTCTCACATATAAAGTCCTACATAATCAGGGCTCATCATACGTTAAAGACTTCACAGTGCCATCCTGACAGAGCACGACGTCCTCAGACTGCAGGCTTGCTTGTGGTTCCTGGAGTCCTAAATGGGAGGCAGATCCTTCAGTTCCTGTGGAACCAGCTCCCAGTTTGGGTTTGGGAAACAGACGCTCGCTACTTTAAAAATTAGGCTTAAAACTTTTATTTTTGATCACGCTTATAGTTAGGGCTGGAGCAGGTGACCCTCAACCATCCCTAGCTACGCTGCTATAGTGTCAGGCTGCTGAGGGGACCTCCCATGATGCACTGAGCATGCATTTACATGCCACTAATGACTGCCAGTAAGTTTTGTCTACTCTCTCCCATAGTGTGCAGTCTCTCCCAGAAGGCTCTTCCTGCTAAAACGCAGCTCCTCCTCCCCTGTTGCAATGGGGAGCTCTGAGATGACCGTGCTATAAAAATAAAATGGAACTGAACGCGACTGAATACGTCACATTATTAGTCAAACTGACGATCCAGCTTCGTTCTTTTAATAAAAGAGAGAAGTGGTGTGAATGTTCCCTTTTGACTGTGGCTGCTCTGAAGATAGAGACTGTACTCACTGCTTTGTGCTCTTTTCTTTAAGAAAGCCAAACAAATTTAACTTTCTTTCACAACTAAAAAGCATTTTTGGGCGGCGTCCAACCTCAAACCAGAGAGGTGAACAAACCTTCGGAAGCAAACGGCGGAGGCGGAGAGTCTGCAGAGCCTTCGCCTGAACTGGCACAACATAAATAAAACTGAATAAAACTGAGTAAATCAATTCATTCCTTTTCCTTTACAGTGGTGCACTTTCACCCTCCCTAAAAGCACAAATACACTCACTGTTTGGCTCAGCCTGAGACAAGATCACAGAGGGAGAGCCTTAGGCCAACACGGCCTATCTAGAAGAAGTAAAAATGGCTTTTTGTGGCACACCGGGCTGTCGGTTGTGTGTCGGCTAAGGCCGTCCGTCGCCCTCCTGTGCAGGTCTCCCGAGATGCCTCTCAATCCAAGTTTAAAGAAATAGGTTTTCAAGTTCAATAACTGCATGTTTTTAAGTCAATGAATATTCAAGTTAAAATATCGAGATTTTGAGATGAATCACGACTCCGGTTGTAATCGAGCAGCCCAGTTTAGGTTCGGTGCTTTGCCGGTGAAGCAGCAGCCGTGCAGTCGGTGCGTTTCAGCAACAATCAAAATCAAGCATTTCAGATGTTCTGCTGCCGCTCGGCTCACTGTCAGGTTGGAGCTGCGGGTCGTCAGCATTCATTAGGCTTCATTAACGCTCTGTTGTCAGATCTGAACTGACTACGTGACCTTTGGTTACTCGCAAATTATGAAAGCTAAACTTAATTATCAAGGGGTGGGGGGCTTCAGAGGATTCATATTTGATAAGTGGATCTGATATTCAGAAGCAGCTCCATTAGGAAACATTTGTATGCAATTACCAACAAAAGGTTAGATTGCTGAGAGAGCAGGAAAGAGGCAGAAACCACGAGTTATTGATGATCAAATAAAGTAATCAATTCAAAGCACTGTGGTTCAGACACACGTGACAGTTTCCTCAAATTCCTTTTGTATATTTTTGGGACATTTTGCCCTACAGGAGTAAGAAACCCCCCCAAAAAACTGCCACACAAATCAAACCATAACAACTCTTTATTCTGGCACATTAATACTCTATCTTTGATTTTATGAGCTTTTCATGCTTTATGAATGCATTTCAATACAGATGCTGCAGCTACTTTAATCTCTCTCTCACCAGTTAATGACTTGAAATGGGCACTAAAAACAAATTTTAATAAGCTGAAAACAGGACTGTAAATCACCTGGTTTAACTTCATCAAAGAGCAAAAGTCTTATTTGCTGAGTCGCTAGCAGACTGGTTAATGACATGTAGCCAGTGAGCGTGCAGCATCTCTCAGATCCAAACCGGTGACGTCCGGTTTCAAAACGCTACGAATGGCAGAAAATCAGCTGGAGGATCATCATGCTGTGGCTGTGTCCATATTTTATGCACTCTGTGTTTGGTTAGCAGCAACCTAACCTTTCAAAATAAAAGCTGTCCAGTAGTAAACTCCTTGCAGAGGTGAGTCTCGCCACTTGGCAGACATCTTCAATGGATTACCAGAGACATTTTGCGAGGAGGAGATATATGTCACCCAAGAATTATTAATCTATAGCACAATTCTGAGAAGCTAAATATGGATAAAGATGCCAAAAAAGAGCCAATCAGCAGTTAGAAGGGGGGGATATTTTAGCCGCACAGTGGAGGTTCACAACCTTCAGGCCCTCTATGGTTCCCTCCCAGCCTGAGAGTCCTGCTTCTTTAAGGTCTTTGTCATTTTCTGAACTCACTTTCATTTCTGTAATCATCAGGACACAAAAACTGTAAGTACATAATCCGTCCATCCATTTTCTTTCACTTGTCCAATTCATCAGGGGTCAGGGAGGGGCTGGAGGCTATCCCAGCTGCCACAGGCCGAGAGGCGCTGGTACACAATCAGCAGTCAAATAAAAAAAATCGGCTCAAATTGTTTACTGACTTTGCCTCAAAACAAGATTTTAAAGAAGCTTTTATTCATTTTTTTTTCTTTGCAGTACCGGGTTCCTCGATCCCACGCATTGATCTCAGCCTTTCATGTTTCACATTATGAAATTATGTGACCATCCACAGCATCAAACCAGCGTGCTGGAGTGCTGAATTCAAACTGTAAACACCGCACTGAGCCCAGCCTTTACTGGATGTGGATAAAAAGCTACCGAATGCCAGTGCCAGCTGTATCTGAGTGCGGTCGCTCTATCGGGCCTGAAAGTGTCTCAATCTCCCATCTGTTGGCCCGAGTCGCCTCTAAACCGTCCAGCTCTGGGCTCTTATCTCTGACCATCTCTGACCGCCCTGCATCTCTCGCCACCCAAACGGCCCCTGCAGCCTTTCACACCAGGAAACCGCAGCACAATGCTGCTTTGTTGTGTGTTTATCGGCGCCCGAGATTCACACACAGAGCCTCAGTCACAGAGATGGAGGGGTCACAGAGGGGGGACGCAGATGGAGGTGATGGATGTGGGTGACGGAAGGGGCGTATTAGTTTTACAGCTTCAAACTGGGCGGTGATGAAGCAGCTGGGAGCAGTTTGCACTGTATGTCATATAAACTATAATGATAATATTTCAAAGCAGTGAATGTTGGAGCAGATAACGATCATCAGGCTGATTCTGACTGAACTTACAGACCCGGGTCGGTTTGCACTGCGAGATGTTTGAGGACCGCGCTCTGCTGTCGGAGCAGTTTGTGTTCGTTAAGTCAGATTTAAATATGAATGAATGGAGCTAAAGTGAAAAAACTAAATGACATGTTTGGAATAAAAAATTAAAGAGATTTTTAGTGATTTGATTTCTTCCATGACAAAAATAACAGAAGCTTTTGATGGATGGATTAAATCACTAACTAATGTCACCCTCGCATGGCCTGACTCTAATATCTTTTATGTCTCCTGTTAGTTGTTACTCTTTTGATAACGTCTCCATTTAATCTTCTGTACTTTCCTTTTTGTCAGTTCATTTTTAATTGTGCTATTTAATTCTTTTAGACACTCCCATAAACAACACTTTGCAACTTTCACTTCAAAGTATATCAGATCATTGGTTTTTGTTATTTAGTATTTCTATTTTTTTAGATTTCTTTGGTATCATATATTTTGTCACAAATAAAAAAAAAACAATTATTTTTTATGTTATGCTTTCATGTTTTTACAGGTTATCAGTTTATTGATCACTTTTGATGCTTTCTTGTATTTTTATTTTTAAAAAGAAGCATCTGTGTCCTCTCGGGCAGGATTTCTGTTTCATAAAGAATTTACCGATTTATCCTGATATAATGAGAAAACTTATCATGCACCAGAATAAAGCCAAAACTGAGGAGAGCGTATTTTTGTCTCGGTGGGACCAGCATGCTTCTTATTCCAGTTTACATGGAGTCGCTGTCAGAGATCACTGCATCCATTCTCTTTTTTTCACCCGTTATCCGATTAGGGTGGCCGGGGAGCTGGAGCCAGTCCTAGCTGACATTAGGCCAGAGTCAGTGAGCACCCTGGACTTGTCGCCAGTCTATCACAGAGTAACACAGCCATCCACACTTCCATCCACACCTCCCGCCAGTTTTACAGTAACTAATTAATCAAAACATTCACATGTCTGAGCTGTTGGAAACCCAACAAATGCAGACACACAGTAGTGGGTAAAAACCAGATATTAGGCTTGATGTCTTAATAGCTGTAACATAGAAACAAAGTGAGCTGGAATCTGTTGATAAGTGAGAGTTAAAATAAATCTAAAGCTGAACAGACAGGAAAGTGAGCGGGAGGTCATGTGAAAGTCTGTTGTGCTGATGGCTGCCTGTGTGAAGGTCACTAACAGAGCTGAATGTTTCTGAATCAGCAAATTCAGCAGCTGCTTTATTACACTGACTGAACAATTTCACCAAAGCTGTCACATACGGAGCCACTGTATTAATAACAAAAAGACAAAAACAGATTTGCGTCGCACAAATTATTCCGATTATGCTGAACATTAGTGCCTGCTGTCTAAATGATGACTAAAACTCTTTTTAATCATAAATATCACTAAACACAGGCTGCAGTTTGAAAATCGCTGCACCTCGAGCGTTCTGGGTCTAAGTCCTGCTGTGAAGCCAAGCTTTTTTTAGTGCCTATGACTTGTCAGTTACAGTGTGGAGCTACTTTATCGCCCTCCTGGATAACACTGGGAACCAAAATGTATTTAATATTGTATTAATTAAGAGTTGAAACTAGAAATTCAGCCCATAAACACATCAGGAGAGTGTCTGCGGGGTCACAGATCAAGTGAAGAGCAGGGCTGTTTTCCAGTAGACATCTATACAAACTGACCTCATTGCACCCAGAGGAATCACCCCCTGCTGGCCACCAGAAAGAATGCATGCTTAAGGCGCTTCTGCATCGGCTCCACCTTTCAGACCTGGAATCTTTTATATACGGTGTTTGGTTTAGAGGATGAACTGAAGGGCTGCAGAGAGGGCCACAATAAGAAAAACAAGGATTTTAAAAAAAAACATGACTCACACATAGATGATCCCCCAGAGCAATAATATAGAGATGAAAATGAGCCCAAGAGGAACCATTTAAATAACTACAAAGAAATTTTAAAGGGGATTTAAAACCATGTCCATTTGTGGGTGGATCACGGCCTGAACATCACAGCGTGAAAACCAAATATCTTCCTGATAAATCTGCAGGAGATAAACAGAAAGCATGTCCTGTACAGTGCGGTTGATGTTTCAACAGTGACATCAAGGAGGATTTAAAATGCTGGCCAAAGAAATAAAAAAAAAAACATTTTTCCCCCAACGTTCAGCAGGAAGCTGTCATCACTCCAGAACCTGGTGACAGCTCTGTGACGACAAAACAGCAGCAAACACAGCGCCTGCTTTCCCTTTGAGTCTGAATTACTCACATATGAAATGAGTGTTTTTATTGAAGTTGATTCAAATGTGTTTTACAGCCTATACGCTGCTGCTAAGTATGATTTTCCTTGTAAAGAGTCAGTAAATCTTTTATGTTGGTGTAACAACGGCTGATCCAATTTAGTCTGATTGTTGTGTCACTTCCTGTAATTACATAAACACAGTGAGCCGTAAACCACCGAGTACGTTAATACGTCCGCTTTAATTTCACTGCATCTTCCTCTCAGCCGGCCCCTATAATTACAAACCACTGTAAACCGTCTGACTGTGCTAATAACAGCTAACACGCTAACAGGCTGTCCTGAGAGTCCCACGACGTGATCGCTTCACCGTCCGTCTGGAAATCGGAGCTTCTTCCTGCTGCTGCTGGCTGGAGGTAAATAAGAAAGAGCCTCTGTGGGGAGGGAGAGGAAGGATCTGCTTCACCAGACCGAGCTGCTAATTACACACTGCAGCTCCCGCCACAATAGACACTGTTCCTTAAACATACGAAAGTGGAGCGGGGGAATTTAACAGGAAAGAATAGACAGAAGCAAAGCCTTGTCCTGAATATGGTGGAAAGAATCTCTTTTATACGGTTAATTTTAACGTATTTCCATCTGATCTTATAAGAACTTCTCATGAAAACATTACACGTTCATGAATACCTGAAATTGTAATTTTGGAACGGATCTAATAAATAAATCCATGAATCTATTTGTTTTCTGAAGCCCATCCATCCATCCACCATCCGTCCGTCCATCCATCCAACCATCCTTCTATCCGTCCGTTCATCCATCCACCCATCCTTCTATCCGTCCGTTCATCCATCCACCCATCCTTCTATCCGTCCGTCCATCTATTCATCCATCCGTCCGTCTGTCTGTCCATCCATCCGTCCATCAGTCCATCCATCCATCCACCATCCGTCCGTCCATCCATCCACCCATCCTTCTATCCGTCCGTCCATCCATCCATCTATCCACCATCCGTCCGTCTGTCCATCCATCGGTCCATCCACCATCCGTCCGTCCATCCATCCATCCATCCTTCTATCCGTCCGTCCATCCATCCATCTATCCACCATCCGTCCGTCTGTCCATCCATCGGTCCATCCACCATCCGTCCGTCCATCCATCCACCCATCCTTCTATCCGTCCGTCCGTCCATCCATCCTTCTATCCACCATCCGTCCGTTCATCCATCCACCCATCCTTCTATCCGTCCGTACATCCATCAGTCCGTCCATCTATTCATCCATCCATCCGTCCGTTCATCCATCCACCCATCCTTCTATCCGTCCGTCCATCCATCAGTCCGTCCATCTATTCATCCATCCGTCCATCTGTCCATCCATCGGTCCATCCACCATCTGTCCGTCCATCCACCATCCATCCATCCATCCATCCATCCATCCATCCGGGGGTGACAAATACATTCCTAGGCCATTTGAGAGACCTGCTCTCACCAGCGTGTCCTAGGTTGGACATGCCTGAAACTCCTCACCTAGGAGGCTTATACAATGTATACAGAATACATTTTTGTTGAAAAGTTGGCAGCAGCAGAGATCACCATGGAAAGGGAAAAAACACACACAAAAAACTCAAAGCTAAAAAACACGCTGTCTACGACATGCAAAGCTGTGCAGCTACGGGCACTCAGCCTGACCCCCGACCTTTCAGAAGAAGCTCATTTCAGCAGCTTGTATCCCTGATCTTATTCTTTCAGCCACTGCCCTGTTGGAGGTCCCTGCCTGGTAAAGCCAGCGGGACACGTTTGGTCTTTGTGATTTAAAGCAGTTGCTTTTATTACCCATTTATTACCCGTGGCTGTGACTCAGCAGGTCAAGCAGGTCATTCACTAACCTGAATTTTGGTGGTTTGATCCCTACAGGTCAAAGTAGAATAGAACAGAATCGAATATAATGCATTTATTGTCATTATACAGGATGTACAATGAGATTGGAGTGTCCTTGGGAATGATACTGAATCTTAAAATGGGCCCGGGTGTATTATCAGTGTGAGAGTGATGAAAATTTTTAAACTGTGTAGATAATAATGGTGGATTATGTTGATTAATATAGTAATTGTTTGGCAGAAAATAAAGTCTTTATTCAGTCTACTGCTGCAATCACCTATGTGTGACAGTCAATCAACAGAAGACTAACTATCAGTATTTTCATGATAATTTTTTTAAAGCAGAAAATACCCAAAATTTGATGGATTCAAAGTTTGAAATCTGAAGATTTGCCGTCTTTGTCATAAAATGACAGCATAAGGAACATCTTAATCTCAAATCAAATACAAACAGCACAAAATGACATCTTCAGATGTTTTGTTTTGTTCAATCAGGAGTCCAAGACCCCCCAAAAGACATCAGTTTTGTCACGTAGACAAATAAAAGCCCCAAATCCCGACTTTTAAAAGAAAGAAACAGAAATATTTCTGCACACAATTTCACCCAAAAAATACATTCTGGGAAACACTTGCTGCTCTCTTTTATGTAGATGTCCAGTTGATTTTTTTAAATTAATTAATAGTTTTATCTATATAGATAAATAAAAAGTGTGGTGACTACTATGGGAGCCATTTTCACTTCTGAGGAGAAAAATCAAACTCAGAGAGAGGGCTGCATTATGTGTGGCAAAGATCAATAAAACAGGTTTTATTAAATAACTGACCAACCATCTAAAAAACAAACAAACTAGGTACTGCCCCTCGACAGGCTGCTGCAAAACCAGCCAATCAGAAGAAAGAGTGCTTTTAGGGAGGGGGGGCCTTAAAGGGACAGGAGCTCGTCCTGTTTCAGACAGGACGAGCTCACAGCTGCACTGATAAAGAAGGATTATCTTAAACAGTGAATCATGTAATGCTGCTCTCTAATAAAAATATGGAGCTGGAAATGAGAGTAGATCCACTTTAAGTACTGGAAAAATACAAATCAACAAAAACCTCTTCGGCTGACATGCGGTTGCACTGCGGGACCGTTCATCGCTGTTTATCTCTGCAGATCAGATCCTTTCAGCCTCTCAGAGATGCTTGTTTAAGTTTGCTGTAACCACTCAAGGTCAGACGTGTTTAGATGTTCAGCCTCTCTGGTTTCCATCAGCTGATCCAATAAATAAATAAATAACATAAAGAAGAAATCGACTACCAACATCACACAACACATGAAACCGAGGAATAACAGTTAGAGACTGATTTGTGTGGCCTCAGACACACACACACACACACACACACACACACACACACACACACACACACACAGAGCTAATGGAGTTCAGAGCTACTCCTGATAATTACTCTTAAAAGACATCTCTGCAGCCTCACAGGCGCACACACAATATAATCATATACAAAGCTGCACACTGGAATATATTACATTTTTTGGAATAACATTAAGATATAACTCAATGTGAGCTGCAGAAAACATTCTGCCATTAAAATTAGCATGGGACGTTCAAGGGGACAAATTTAAATGTCAAATAAACAAGAAAAAATAGACTAATCATCTGATTTTAAACTAATAAATCATGGTCAAAGCTAAACACAAAATTTAATAGAAAAGGTTTAATTCTGTCCAGAAAAATAGTGGATGTATGGTCAAAAACACATTCCTCATCACCCAAAATGTGTTTTTCAAATGTCGTTAACATGTGCGCGTGCCCACACACACACACACACACACACACACACACACACACACACACACACACACACACACACACACACACACACACACACACACACACAACAAGAAGCACAAACCTCCACCAGGGCAGCTCACTCTCTGGGCAGTTCTGGGAATAGTCTGTATTTTCTATACATTCATTTTGTTTGCTTTGTTCTTTTTAAACATACTTTGGTCAACTTGAAAAAAAGGCAGATGTGAAATGTAAAAGTGAGGTCAGAGGTCAAGTGTGACCTGATATTTGGATGCAAACTATAATGTGATATTTAGAATTGCCATATACCAGTTATCAATGTTGCAAATACAAAGGCAGCAGAATTTTAAGCAGAGTTTTAAAGATAAAAAACATTTTATGAAAGTTTGACCTTACTTGACCTTGAAGGAGAGGTCAGAGGTCCAAAATAAAGCGATATTTAGGATTCCCATATATCATCTCCTATATACCTATATACTGTCAATACAAACAATGGCAGTAAGAAACAGTTTTAAGTAGCCCCATAGGGCATTATTATCACTTTGACCTTCAGATCAATCCATTGACCTTGAAGTAGAGGTCAAAGGTCAAATATGATATGATATTTTAAATGCTTCCCATATGTTGACAATACACACCACACACAGGGGTTATCAAGTGAAAGCTAGCTTCTGAGATACCCTTTTCCTAGTTATAGTCTTTAAATGATACATTTTGGCAATCTGGGATTCATTTTGGTCTTCACTTTGTGTTTGAAGTTCAGGGCAGTATGGAGATCAGTTTATGATCAGAAACAAACAAACAAAAGAAGCTTAGGCCTCAGTCATGCAGGCTAGAGATCCCCTTGTACCACCGTTTGCAAGGGAAAAATGTGCATGTCCCCGGTTGGAGGACGCTGACTGGTTGGCAAGTGGTTGCTGGAGGTTGCTTGCTGCTAGGTGAAATTGTTGCAAACACAGTGCTGCACTAAAAATCTCCTTTCCAGTCCTTTGGTCCCCAGTCGACTGCCGCGGTCGCCTGTAGCTTGCTTGGAGGACGCTGACATGCCTGCAGGAGCGAGTAGAGAATCTGTGACGAGTGCGACACAATCCAGACAAGGAGACCGTTCGCCTTCAGAGTGAAAGTTGTGTCTTTTAAAATGTTAGTTTCAGTCGTAAGGCACAACTTTTACTTTGAAGGTGAACATTCCCAGTTTCCAGTTTGTGAAGTCCTTTTTTTTTTTTTTTTTTTTACTCTACTGCTTGATTAGTAGTTAAAAAGTGTTTGCAGACAAGTTGGTGTCTTCCTTGCAAACAGGAGACCACGGCAACCACAACAAATTTTCTGGGGTAACACCCTCTCTGCAGTCGATTTCTGATAGTAACCTCCAGCAACCAGTCTCCAACCAGTTGGGGAATAGACATTTTTCCAAGCGACTGGTGGTTGCCCTTCAGTCTCCAGCCAGTTTCAATGCCTGTGTTACTGGGGCTCTAACATTTTTTACTTTTTCATGAGATTTGGTTGTTAAGCTGCCTAAAAAAATAACAAACAAAACATTTAATTATAAATTAGTGTGTCACTGATTTCAGTGTAATTATTGGGCCAGAAGCACTTCATTGCTCTAAGCTTTGACTTGCAAAGAACAAACAAACCAAAAATGACTTTTCTTAAGCAGCCTACTTAAATGGATCAGAAAACACTGACACTATTTGTTGATCATTTAGTAAATAATGATCCATTTAAAAAAATATATTTTACAGGTTTTTTTTTTTTCCAGCCTGAAAACATAAAAGGCTTATTAATTAAACATTAGGCGACTGTTTCTTCCTGTCCTCTGCCTTTCTCACCGTGTTGCCACCTTAACAAACTCATTCCTTTTGTTTTATGGGTCTGGCGTGAAATCTGTTGTCTAAGCAGAAAAGAAGCATCCATTCTTATATAAAAGCCAGTATACACCATGAAATAACAGCCAGAGGGCAGCAAGCAAAGACTAGTCATCAATAAAGGACAGGTGGAAAAGAAAAAGCTTTTTCTCACAGCACTAATCCCATCACAGCCGAGTCCTGAATAATGGGAATTTTTACGGATATCACCTTTAATTATGTTTCGGTGTTTATAACTTAGATTTCTTCTTAGAAATTATTGCATATTTTCATTATTAGCTGCAGCGTATCATTAATCTTCCACTGTAATGTATAGCTTATTCTACAGTGAAGTGCACTCAAACTAATATGTTAAATAATACAGTCATGATTAGGATAACTAGGCTTCCATGGCTTGCCATAAGGCTACAATTAGTTTTATAATTGATTAATTTGCAGTGACTGTGTTAACAGCTTCTACGTGTGAACAGCTAAAGAAAAAAAGTGGAAATACTATTTTTTTTTTTTAATCAGACTGAAGCAGAAAATCTCTCTTGACTTCTCGCTGCCATTTCAAATAAAACCAGGGCTGTAAATATAAACGGGCCAACAGGGACCTCATTCATTCATCAGAAAGTTCTGGTGACCTTTAACCTCTCTATATATTAAGGCTGCACTGACAGATATTCCAAACAAAGTTTACTCCCATGACTGACAGCCAAGTCACGCTGCATTTAACTGCACTGAAATCTATATTTATCCTCCACTAAGGTCATAAAGAGCTCACAAAGTAAACACTGATTGGAAACATTAAGTCAGACAGCGCTGGACTTCATCCATCAGAAATAAAGACGAGCAGAGGGAAACCGGAGGGGATGACAGCAACATGACGGATGGTAACCAGATTAATTCTGTGGTTTGAGACACAGACTTTAAAGCGGACCCATTACACTCATTTTAAAAGAGTAACACACGTAAGTCCTCTGTGATATTTAGGGATTATGTCAAACAGGAAAGGTAAAACCTTCACTCACTAGACAGCCAAATCCTGGAGATAAACGTGATGAGGAAGAGGCGGCTAACATTCACGGCTTCACTGAGTCAACATTAGCAAGTACTCAGTCCTCGAAAGTGCCGTTAGGAAAAGAACAGCTCAGTATCGATAATATTAAGGTCACTGCAAGCAGACCAAACCTGAGAGAGCCAGTGGATGGAATCCCCACTGACTCCTGATATAAAACACATGAAACAGAAAACAGTGTCAGAAAGATCAGAGGAGCGGACGCTGATGCCAGAATCTTCACAGGAGGAAGAAAAGTCTCCCCAAAGCCCGGCTACAACGGGAAAAAGCCAAAACTGAAGGCCGCTGCACAGAACTCGCATCCTGCTCCAGAATCAAGCTTGTCAGCAGAGGATCATCACAGACGTGCTCCAGAAAGGGTGGAGGAGGTTAGATCGAGTTACGCTGGAGAGCTAAACTCAGTAAATATATGTTAAATTCATAAATAATCAGTATGAAATGTGAGACTTGCTATTCAAGAGTAATAAAGTGGAAATATACAGCGAGTCACTTTAAAGCACCTCAACAGATAATGAATGCACACACCTGCAATTTCATATCATATACATTCTAATATGTCTTTCCTCAATATACTCCAATGGTGTTTAATAAAATGCAAGCTCTTAACTTTTTGCCTACTTCAGTATATATTTACATTATTGTTGGGCGACAGGCCACTTCATTAGGCACACGTGTTCAACTGCTCGTTAACACAAACATCTAATCTGCCAATTACGTGGAAGCAACACAGATATAGTGAAGATGTGCTGCTGAAGTTCAGACTGAGCATCACAGTGAGGAAGAAACATGACAGAAGGAACTGATAGGCTGGTCTGAGTATCTCAAACTGCTGATCTCCTGGGATTTTCCCACACAACAATCTCTGGAGTTCACAGAGAACCCTCCGAAAAAGAGAAAAGATCCAGTGAGCAGCACTTCTCTGGGAGAAAATGCCAGACGTCAGTGGAGAATAGGCAGACTGCTTCAACCAGATAGGAAGGCAACGGTAACTCAAACAAACGGTGCCGGGCACGACAAGCCCCGCCCCCGGGAGACGTTTTAGGTGATTTGAACATTGCCCGTCTTACAAACATATCACTCTCCAAACACTGAATCACAGAGACAAAACATATCCTGTCATCTATACCTGTAATTTTTCAAAGTTTAAAAAGTTGAACTACAATAACTAATTTTATGAATTTAAATGGAGTTTCTCATGTTAAATTCAAGTAGCCTGCAAATCCAGAATCTGGATCGGATCAGTTTTACTTTTAAACCAAATTTAAGCATGAAAAGATGCTTTTAGTGACTGAACAAGAAAATACTGTTAGCCACCAGCAGAAGCATCTTTAGGTGGCACAGATCCCCTGGAAGCATCAGTTCTAGGACACATAATTACAGGTCTCAGTAGATCTTAATGGGGCGCAAATGAGCCTCAGTGACTTTATTCACCACATCAATTCAAAAGTAAATGGCTCAGTAAGAACCAGAAGTAAGAAATACTAAAATCATAATAAATATAAACCACTGAGAATACTGTCACTCTCTGTGATGGTAAGAACTAAGTCGTCCGAGATGTTTAGTAGTTGAATCTATGGTATGAATTAGAACATCCTAGGTCACATCGTTCTTGAGTTATCATGTTCACAAGATGTTCAGAAAACTTGACCTCTGACCTTGATGCAATTATGGCAGAAATTTAATCAGGTGATCTGGGGGGTCACTGGCCATCCTCCGTGCAGATTTGGTATGAATTGGACTGGAAGTTTCTTGAAGGGGGGGGGGGGGTCCAACCTGGTACTAGCAAAGTGTAACTAGCAAAGTGGCTGCAACTGGCCAAGTTCGTCACCTGTTGTTTGCTGAGTGAATTTTTTAAAAATGATTTTAGTCTTTTTATTATTCATATTTACAGGTTTGCCTCCTTGAAAATTCAACTTTGTGCAGAATAACTTGTAAAGTAGGGATGTATAACAGCACCACGAGGTTGCACCTCCTCCCTCTTTGCTGTGGTGAACACAGACACTGAGAGACTGGCGTCATGTATGATTTACATATTATGCCATGAATCTCTGGCAGCGTATGGTCAATGCTTAATACTATAGGACAAAGAACCAGCTAGCCGTTCTAATGTTGTGCACCCTGAATATTTAATAGCTTATATTATGCCCCACCTGGCGATTTTATGCAGGAAACCTTGTAATCTTCAGGACAACAGCATTTTTTTAAGGGTTTATTAGTAGTGTAGTGGTTTACACATCCACCCAACAAGCAGAAGGTCCCCGGGTCAGTCCAAGGTGGAGACACAACACCCATGGAGGTTACGACTTGAGTAAGAAATGGCAGAATTACTGAGGGACTAACTTGAGTCCGTATTTCTGGACTGATAAAAACTAAATATCAGCCATACTTGAACACTGCAGTTGCACGCTAAAGTGAGCTTTTGAATTAAGAAAGTATTTTCCCTCATTAACAGCTGCTGTTTTATCACAGGCTCAAAACAACAACACGCCAGAAAGTTGTTAAAGCATAGCAGCGAGTGCAGCAATTTAAAAAAAAAAAAAAAAAAACGCTGGTTGTCTTTGTGAAACAGTCTGAACCAATCGACAGTGTGAACACTGTGTCATTAATGAGCTGCAACATACACAAACAGCGGTACGGTCTTTCAAACTTCATGCATTACAGGATTTTTTCTCCCAGCTAACAACAAGGTGACTCAAACCTAAACTCCACAAAGCAGACGCTTTTACCACCGACATCATTAGCATCTGATGAAACCCATTTACCTGACTCCCTCAGCTGCAAACGCTAACAGTTCAAACCTGTGAAGTCCATCCAGAGCGGGCTGGGAAACACCGAACTCTGCTGCTGTTTCAGTCATTAACGGCCAATCTGAACAATAATGGTTGACTTGTATTCCAAGGTCAGAACGATGGAAAACAAGAAGAGCCAAGGATTTACCCAAAATGGCTACTCTGATGTTGGCTCATTAGAGCAAAAACAAGACTTTCTGCATTTAATATTCACAAAGACGCTGAGTGCTACGAGTTTATCACCAGAAACTATTTTGATTTTTTTTTTTCAGGACTTTCATCAAAAGTCTATGTTCCAAAAATAGAAAAAAATGACTGCAGTTAATGGTTGTTTTCAATGTGGAGTCTATCATTTTAATTATGCTATGAACCGAAGTTTTCAGGTTTGAATAGCAGCGGGATAGTGGATATATTGGACTAAGATGCCGGCAGGAGGAAAAGAGGAAGACCACAGAGAAGACTGATGGACGTAGTGATGGAGGACATGCACAGGGTTGGTTTTACAGATGAGGATGGTAGGGGTAGGGTGTGGCGACCCCTAAAGAGAGCAGCTGAAAGGAAAATACAAAGAAGAGGAAGATATCTGGAAAAACAACAGTGACTAAGACAAATACCACAGCCAGATTCTTAAAATCATGTTATTTTTTTTTTCTGTCACAAAACAACTGAAATACAACAAAGAATGAACATGGAACGACTGTATCATGCTTTTCCTTATTTTCTCTCATTTATGTACTATTACGTTGGTGGATACTCATTTTAAAACAGTACTAAAGTATTAAATGAGGTCTTCGCATGTACAGGTAATCTCCGTGAGCCAAAGCTCATGCTTCGTACTGCTCTAAACCCTCAGTTTTCAGAGATTTTTTTCTGTCTGATGATCAGTTTGATGTCATAGGACTTTCAGGCAAGCCACGCCCACCTCCTCTGCCTGTATCATTTAAGTTCATTTCATATTTATACAGCACCGATTCACGGTGACAGTTATCTCGAGGTGTAAAGTTAAGACTACAACATTACAGAGAAAACCCCAACGATCGGACAATTCCCAAAAAGCTAAAATGTCCTGTCAAGAAAGAACTCCCTTTTAACAGGAAGTGTCTTTCAGCAGAACCCGGCTCTGGGATGGGCAGCCATCTGCTGACACTGGGAGGGGAGGGGGGTTAGAGGAAGGAAGAGGGGAAGAAAAAAAAAAAAGGAGAGCATAGAGACACAAGGACAAAACACAAACTACAGACAAAAGCTCGTGACATGCAGTAGTGGTGTATAAATACATCAGGAGTGAAACGGTAAATGGACTAGTTCTTATATAGCGCTTTTCTACTCAGTCTGAGCACTCAAAGCGCTTACACAACACGTTTTACATTTACCCATACACACCCATTCATGCAAGCACTTCCATGATTAAGTAAGCTAAGTGCTTTAATTATCTAACATTCACACTCCGACGGTTGCGTCAGAGAGCAACTAAGTATCTTGCCCAAGGATACATTGGCATGTAGCCTGGAGTAGCCAGGAATCAAACCGCTGACCTTCCGATCAGTAGGTGACCTGCTCTACCTACTGAGCTACGGCCACCCCGTAGCTCAGTAGGTAGCAATTAATTATTAAAAAAGGAGCTGGGTGGAGGAGAAGTGCTCAGAGCATCATGGGAAATTCCCAGCAGCCTGAACCTACAGCAGCAATTAAAGGATGGCTCAGGGTCAGCTGATCCCGCCCGTTATACAGAACTCGTTTTACACGGTTTGTGATTAAAAAACAAAATCCACAGTTATGTCCCACAATAAGCAGCTAACGAGCGTAATAATTACAGAACAAAGACGTCCTGCTGTAATCTTTGTTGCTGCAAATGTTCCCGATCAGATACGAGCTCAAACATGCACGGATGGCTATGAGAGAAAGACTTTTTCAACCAAGGAGGAGGAATCGGGTTTTTTTAAATACAATTTTTTAATGTAATCGGGAAAATACATATAAACCTTGTCAGAATTATAGAATACATTGTAGGTCTTCTAGCTACAATTAATTATTAAAACTGCTTTTTTGTCTCTTTAAAAGCTTTAAAAGCACTTGGTTGTATTTACTGAGGCCAGGTGAAGGGCAGGTGCTCTGAAAAAAAAGTGCCTTCAAGGTAGGTCACCTTAAAGAGGAGCTAAAAGAAAAAAAAAAGAGGTGAAAACAAAACTACATAAAGGCTCGTTTCAAAGGATGAACTGAAGGGCTGCATCAAGGCCGATGCTGAACTGTGGAACATGCAGATCTGCTCTAGAGGATTTAAAGAACACAGAGCTGGAAATGAGCAGAATCAATTCACTTTAAGTTCAGCATTAAAAAAAACTAATGCAAGCACATAAAAATGAGCAATCTGAGGTTTGAGCTCACAGGCGCTACTTTAATACGCTCACCTCTCTATTTAAATCCTGCCTATGTTTATTCATTATTGTAACAGCATCTATTCAAACTAAAATGCACAAACACAACAAAAAGGAACAAAAGGAAAAAGAAAATGGAGACCGCGTCAGTGCTGGATCTGTTTCCCGGTGGTAGAAACCTGCAGCTTCTGGATGCTTCTCCCGTCCATTTTCTGATTTCAAAACGTCCTCGTTTAAAGGTGCTGTAACTTAGCAACTAATGCAGTTTCCAAAGTGAGCAGTTTATGCATTTAAGCATCTCCTTTTGCAGCACGAAGAAGAAGAAGAATGCTTTTACTTGCTCCAGTCCGTCTCTGCGAACCGCAGTGAGAGTCGAGGTTTAAAATAGGACCGCAACTGAAACCTGACTGTCAGCTGCTCCAATGGAGAGCTCAGTAACCAGGTGCAGATTGGAAAATCAGCCCAACAGATAAATATGAGTACAGTTGTGATGTTATCACAGCTTTCTTGCTGATAAAACCTGTTCTTCATGTCTCATATCCTCAGAATAATCCTTCACCCCCTGTACAGAGGAGCCATTGTGTCTGCAGGCTTCAAATATTAAACACCTCTAAAAACGAACCTTTATTCACATCTGTCTTTACAGGAATTAAAATTTGTCACAAGCAAATCTGTGTAACACAACATTACTGTGAATGTGAACATCAGAGGCTCATTCGGTCTTCTGCAGCTTATCTCGACGTGCTGTGAACATTGGAGCTAAATATTTGTCAGGATAACATCGGTGCTGGAGCTCAGAGACACTTCAGTTCACCTTTAATGGCTTAAAAGAAGCAAAACAGAGACGACAAGAGCAGAGGGGTCCGTGTTCAAGTCCAAACAGAGGCTAAAAAAAGAAACAGATGAAATAAAAGCCTTTACTTTACATTCCTGTGAAGCATTTCTATCTGAGTTTATACGTTTCCGAGAAATCGATCTGAAAAGTCCTGGAAAAACATCACAGGAGTGGAAACTCTGATTTGTGCTCAGTAAGAAGACAAAAACAGTGTTCTGCTCCTTTAATGGCCTGAAAGAGCTGTAATGTTGAATGTTGGACACCACCCTGAATGCACGCGCACACACACACACACACACACACACACACACACACACACACACACACACACACAGTGTCCCCATTGGTTCATAAAATATTTCTGTGGCTCAGCAGCTGCAGAGATGCCCCCCCACCACCACACACGGGATGTGAAGTCACTTGTGCGCACACGCTTGTATTTAACCTTGGACTCCAAGGATTCAAACATTCACAGGAATGCACGGAAACATGCAGGATGTTGCAGCAGTTTGGTGGAAGTTCAAACATAATGCAGGAATTTTACTGTAATTCAAGTAACTTCTAGTTCACACTATCTGTTGCAGGTAGGTGTAGTGATGACAAACTGACAGGTAAAGAAAAAAAGAATTACACTACAGTGAGTTTGGTAAGTTTTCCTCCACCCGCACCATCACTAAAGTACTTCATGGTGGGTGCGGGTGGCTGTCAAACAGGGAGGAAAGCCTGAGGAATGCCAAATCAGACGAGAGCGGGACTGAAAATCTGTGCCGACAGGTCTTAGTGAGCGAGAGAGACCTGCCCAACATTACAGCAGGGAAAAATTGAAATCTTTGATTGATTTTGATCCACCATGCAGTCCCGCCCGGAAAGCATCTGATTGGCAGCAGCTTCATTGTTCAGCATGGCAACGATCCCAAACACACTTTCAGTGCAGTAAAAGCACACCTGGATACAAAAACGCACAGTGGAACACAGTCAGTCATGGATTGGCCTCCTCAGAGCCTGGACCTCAACATTACTGAAGCAGTGTGAGACCATCAGAGAACAGAAGAAAAGGCAGCAAAGATCCAAAGAAGAGCTCCGGATGTTGCTCAAGAAGCCGGGAGAAGTATTCCTGGGCACTCTGAAGCATCAGCGTCAGCTTTGTGGCCAGAATTTCACTTAACAAAACAAACTCTGTGGATGATCTGTACCCCACAAACTCATAAATGTTATTTGACAGATAATCCCACTAAAAATAGTCCAAAAGGCACCGACAGCACAAACACGGACCAGAGGTCGGGTCTCAAACGGCCACTAGAGGAACTGCAGCTGGCTTCATTTTCCCTGCTCTGGGTATTTTTTTTTTAATTTTTTTTTATGAATGTTTGGGTTACCGAGAGTTCAAACAGGCACTTTCAAAACTGGATCAGCAGCAAACGAACACATCAGAGATGTTGAAATCATGCTGTGGAACATTTTTACACGAGAAGCGGTCAAAATGCATTATTTTCAGTTCTGCTTATTTTGACCACTTGGCAGTTTGATTCTGAGAAAAATCATCATTTCATCCACGCCGTGAATACAAAACTATGAGAATGTTTGGTGACTAGGAGCAGTCAGATAAATGTAGCTGAAACTAAACATGAAGTGGAAATGATGATGAGGAAATATACATACTGCTGGAAACACACACACACACACACACACACACACACACACACACACACACACACAGATACATGTATGTCTTTGACCCTGGACTCTCTAAGGACAAATCACACATGACCACACATGGCCAGCTGCTAGAGGTCAGACGGCATCGGGGGAGGAAGTGAATAGTGTCAGCTGATTGTTTCCTGCCTGTTCCTCAGCTCATCCTGAGAGTGTGTGCTTGTACTTGTGTGCCTATCTTTGTGAGGACCCTTGTCCATTTTGGTCCTTTTATCGGGACTTGTATGGAAAGCAGGCCGTAATCTTGGGACAAGAAGTTCAGGGTTCAGGTTTGGGCTTGATGTTGTGAGTCTGAGAACACAGGGTCTCAGCAAGGACAGAAGCACAAACACGAGTGTGTGTTTTATACCAGTGAAGCCATCACATCGGATAAGAGGCTGCCTATGAATCGTGCTTTGTTGTGTCAGATCTGATAGCAGTGACATGAAGTGAAGTGAAACCCTCCTGATTGTGAAAGACCAGATGTGACAAACACAAATACTCCAAATATTCCAACGTTTGACACTTTGATTTAGCCCAGTTTGGGCAATGGCTGCTTTATTTTAACACAGTTTAGATTTACGATAATTTTATTGATAAAAACAAAGAGGAATAGATTATAACAGAGTATATAATTCTTATTTAAAATAACTTCCTTTGGAGCAGATTAGAGAGTACTGACACCAAACATGGTGAAAGTTTCAGTTTACTTTCCTTTATCGAGCCAAATAAAAAGTTCCTGTTAACCTCATCTCCTCGAAGATCTCAGGGTTCTAGTCAGCGGTTCATTCCCTGGCGCAGCGCCGTGCTGAGGTCGTCTTGTGTCGGACTGAGTTCGCTATCGGACGCGCAGTCCGCCCAGTCGCCGATACCATATTCTGATTTTTTTTTTCCCCAATGCACTATAGTAATATCTCACCATAATGTGCACTCTACCACTGGGCGCGACTGGTTTTGTTCACAGTGTGCACGCACGAGCTCATGACGCTTGATTTAGCGGGGCTGCAGAAAGCGAAATGGTGACCAGCATGAAACTGAGGGGGAAGAAGAAAAAGGGAGCTCAAAGGGGCTTCCTATTAAACACAGAATCCCAGGAGCTGTGAGAGGCCTTGGAGAGGAAAAAAATGCAGTTCCTGTTGTTGTAGTTACTGCCTTGCATTAAAAATTGACCGTTCATGCTGACAACGTGATGATGGATGTTCTAAGTGCTGTTAGCAGCTGATCGGGTCGCTAAAACCTGGATGTTTTTGTTGTGCACGCTTTTTACTGATTTCTGTAAACCTGTTAGTGGAAGGAGACGGCACTGTGGGACATGCTGGATGAGTGATAGGTAAGTGTAATTCTACTGGTTTGTATGCAAGAAGAATTATCGATGTAACTGCTCACCATCACTGCAATCAGCAAGCGTGCGTAGCATTTAGCATTTAGCATTACCAAGCTAATTAGCATTAGAAAGCTAATGCTAAAGTAATATTTCAAAACAATGACAGCAAACAAAAACTGAATGATAACGATAAAAAAGTACAAATGAACTAATTAGTGTTTTAGTGCATCTCCAACATTTGTGGGATCACAACCTGCAGCTTCTTCTTCGTGCTCAGCAGATTTGTCTGAGCCGCTGTAGAAAAAGAAGCTCCTTGCATTCAGTCTTTAATGAAGTTAGAGGTTCTTGGAGGAAACTGATTAATTACGCTCATCAACACATTACAACAAAAATTGGGTGAGAAGCAGCATTAAAAACAGGCGCATGCAGCAGTTGGAATTCATAAATAACGTGAGCTGGTGGCTCGTTATCAGGTCATATGGACGTGATGTTAATGTTTCTTTCTGCCATAAATCTTTCATGTTACCATCAGAAGGATTGAGTTAGAAGAAACATAACTGTATTCATGTTCTCCGTGTTCAAACAGTAAGGAAACAGCGAGCAGGCTGCTGCTCTTCAGTAAAAAGGTGCTAATGCTATGTGAAGAAACGTGAATCGACTTCAGGAGCCAAAATCAACATTGAGGCCGGCCCTGAGGTTGTAAAACCTTGGACTAAACTAACTAACTGTTTATAAAGCAGTTAAAACACCTGCTGCATGAAATTCTGCTGGTGTTTCCGTGCATCAGGATTAATAATCTGACTAATTCATAAATAATACATTAGTCACAGGAGACTTTTATGACTTCATGGATAGTTTTTATTTGATACTTAAAAAGAGAGACCTATTCTGCTCATTTCCAGCCCCATATTCTTTCTTCTTGGACTCCACTAGAGCAGCTTTGCATTATTCACAGTTCAGAACAGCCTTTCTTTGTTGTATACTGGGCCCTGTTGCTGCTCCTCAATCCATCCTCTGTGTGCAACGAGCAATTTTAGCTTCTCTACCTTTAAGGTCACCCTCCCCCAAAGAACAACGGTACTTCAAGAACTCCCATTCTGTGGACTTCCTGTTTCATTGGAGGCACTTGCAAAATACTCCAGAGTGAATGGGCCCTATACAGCATTCACCATTTTGATTTGAGGCATGAAGCAAGCCACAAAAAGCTTCTGTAAGCAGTCTCCTAAAGGCATCGCCTGCATGCACCACAACCAGCTGCGTCCAATCCTGTTGGGATTCAACTGTGCTTCTAATTTTTTGTTATGGTTTGTAAATGGGCGCCATCACAGGGAGTGTGTCCTGTTGAAACTCCATCCATCCATCCATCCATCCATCCATCCATCCTCCACTTATCCAGTTCAGGGCTGTGGTTGAGCGAGAGGTGGGGTACATACACCCTGGACTGGTCTCCAGTCTACCACAGAGGCTAAGAGAGTAAAAGGCAACAATTCACTCTCACATTCACACCTACAGCATATTTAGAATCACCAATTAATATATATATATATATATATATATATATATATATATATATATATATATATATATATTAGCTATTTAGCCCCATTCAGGCCTCTTCAGTAAGGGGACCATCTCTGCTGCCTCCACAGGCTAAGCTGCACTCAGTGTGATCAGCAGAGATGAGATCACCATACAGTGGAGCAACTCCCTCAGATCGGCTCTGCTGTCCCTTTAAGCCACCTTTCACCTAAACAGAAGGTCTGAACAGCAGGTGGATGGGGCTTCTGCACTGAGATGACCATAATGAGGATCCTATGACATCACACAGAGCCATGGGTAGAAAAAAGCTCTTGGAAACAGCATTAAGAGCAGCCGGAAGCCTGAGCTTTTGGCTCACCGTGATTACTGATACATAACTTTGGTCATGTTTAATATGAGCATCCACTGCTGGAACAGAAAATGCAGAAATAGAGAAAAACATAAGAGGTCCACTAACATTTTGCTTTTTATATTTTTACCTCATTAGGCTGGATACTTGTAAGTGTCTCAAAAATGCAGTATTAGTACTTTAATTTAAGTACATACTGGTGCACAGAAAGATGATGTCATCGCAGCAGCAGGACATCAGTTGTGGCTAACAGACGGGCGGCTGGTCTGACTGTAAAACGTCTTCACAGACAGAGTCAGAGGTGAAACGCTGCCGGCTGAAAATATCATATCAGGGTCTGTCTCCCGCTCTGCTGACTCAGCGCTCTCTCACCGCTGACTATGCCAATGACTCAAAGTAGCAGAGTGTGAGAGAGCGTGTGTGTGTTTTTACTTTAGAGTCTAATTGTGTATTAACAAACAATGGTGTGTGTTACAGAGAGAGACAAAGTGCTCCAGAATAAATTACAGACTGGCGCGACACACGTCTGCCTTCTCTCATGTCTAACACACAAAAACACGCCGCTGCAGGTGACACGTTGACCTGATTTCGACAGAAGGATAATTAAGAACACACACAAGGTCAAACACACACGCAGACACGCTCATATCAAATCAATGCTCCATAATAAGAAGCAGTGATGGATTTCCGATAGCAGGGTAACAGCAGCCCTTCACCTGAAGGACTGCGGCTGCACGTCAAGTGGGAGGGAAAGTAACGATCCAAATATTTACATTTTTAAATGAAGTGGTGACTCGGCGTCCGTGCTTATGGCAGCGCTCAAACACCGGACAACAAATTACTGCAGATTACAGCCAATAACTGCGAGCACAGCCAAACAGAAGCACACGGCTGGCTGTGAACACGTTTAAAAGCAGCCGTACGGGAGCACGTGACGGATGTTCACTCTGTGACGTTCCTTCAGACGTCGTTTTAATCAGGATTTGGTACTGTGCAGCGGCGGACAGCTGTGAACTTTGACCTCTTTATCTGAATAGTGATTTTGAGCCAGCAGCCAAAATCAACATCACTAAGTTAGCAAGTTATTGATTGTTGGAGTAGCAAAAATTATTTAGTTTATCAACCAAGTGTGTCAAACTGGCACCTTCAGATTGAGATTTTAACCAGTTTAGGTGACGTTGACAGTCCTAAACTTTACACCATCTTCCACACGCAGGCGGGCAGCCTCACGACTTCAAACACTTTTTAATTGCCACCTCTGATTAATTTACCAGCGGACAACCACGTCACCGCTCCTCCAAAAGTTCAGTCGATGCTTACCAGCGAGCTCCAACCATTCCCATTCCATGCTCTCCCTCCTGACCGCTCAGCTCGCTGTTGTAGCAGTCCCCAATGAACACCAACTCCACCCTTTTTTTTACTGCAGCTGAAGAAAGCAGTCCTCCTTCCACTCTGAACTCTGAGCTGGAGGTTCTCTCCAAGCAGAACCCGCAGCAAGTGGAGAACTGGTTCATGTGTTGCTGCGCCAGCAGAACAAAGACCACCATCAATGGCTGCAGTCCAAACGGGTGGAGTTGGCGTCCATTCTCTCTGAAGAAGCAGCTGGTTATACTGTTGCATTATGTATCTCCAACAGAGGACATGGCAGATAAAATATTTGCAGTAGATAAACTTATGACTGGTATTAGTAAATAATTCATTTAAGAAAGTGTCTGCATCTCCTTTTTAGGAATGATTATTAAATATTTAAGTAGTCATTCAATTATAAATATTTATGCAACTATTTCTGCGTTTGAAGTGCAGATCTTTCCTGGTAGGATGCAAAACCATAATACTGCCAGAAGGTTTCAGTGACACACCTGGAAGCTGTTTGCCTGCCATAAAACATCAAAACCTGAAGAAGAAGATACTAAATCACACCTCAGTCCGGTGAAGCATGTCTGGTACAACGAGATTAGATTCCAGTGTTCAAACAGGAAAATCAAGCAAAGCCAAAAGCATCTGTGTTTGGTGCTGACGAGCTATCAGTGGAAGTTAACCTCAGACCTGGCTGTACTTTTGTGTAATACCAGTTTCTACCACAAGATGTCACAGCGGGTCAACCAGGCAAGTCATTAAGAGTCTTTTCTTATTGATCACTGCAAAACACACAAAGCCTGTTGAGGAAATTAGAGTAGGGCTAAAAAAAAAAACCTAATATCACAAGATAAAAACAGCAGCACACGTCTGAAAACGCTGCACCCTGGTGGTGAAAGTTTTGGTTAAACTTGAGCGTAATTACAAAAACAAACCTTTAAAAAAATAAACTAAAATCATCTCCAGTGCAAACTACCCCATGTAAACTCATTTTAGAGGAGTTGGGGTGGGAGGTAATCTCTGACGGCTAGGCGCTGACCTCCGAGTGAAAATCGAAACTATTTTACTTTGAAGTAGGAAACATGCACAAAACATCATCTCAGTGAGGGAAAAAAATGAAAATATTAACGAAACAGAGAAAAACTGCAGTAAATCCAACATAATAAACACATATTGCATTCCTGAGATACCAACCTGAAAACGAACCCTGCTATCACGTCTACTCACAAGCACGGACGCTCACGCGCACACACATTTGCTCTGTACTGTGTGTGTGTCTTATCAGCTCCAGGGTTGGAGGTTCAACTCCCTCTGGAGCTGAACTGTAGCCCAAACCGAAAGAAGTTCAGCTCCAGAGGCGACTGCAGACTGGACACACACAGACACACACTCATTCATCCTGTATGGAAAAAGTGCTGCTGGGATAAAACAGCAGGCAGGAAAGTGAAGCTCGGTCTGGAAACACGTTTCAGCTCCACAGCAGGAGCTGCAGCGCAAACCCTGCAACTTTATAAGATGCATTACAATCACAAAGACGACGTCAGAGGAACAAAGAGGCCGAGTGAATGAAATGATGTGAAAACCACACTTCCTCCTCCCGAGGATTTGGAGTAATTTGGCATTTACGCAGCTGCATCCAGCCGCGCTCAGGTTACACGCACCTGTAAGGGACATTAAAACGTGACTGAATGTTTCTGCGGCTGCATTTTATCTGAATGAGTCGGGAAAAACGAACCTGTGGTGCCTTTCAGACATTTTATATTGTCATCCTGAAACTATGACTCAGCTCTCAGACCTGAGCTGTGTGTTATTAAGAGCGTGGTGGCATTTAGAGCTGCACTGATTAGTTGATTTTTAATAAACGAATAAACAATTAAGTCCTTCTGCACAAAAGCATGTCACGCCAAATGCCAAAAAAACTTGACAATTATTTGCTTTTCTTGTTTTTTGTTCAGTTTAATAATATTTGGGGTTTTTAAGCTGCATATTGGACCAATCAGACATTAGAGTGCACCTCGTTGAACATCAGGATGTCGTCACTGTTTTCTAATTTCTTACTGAACAGATTTTATTTTTCTACACTCAATAACTCAAATGAACTCATCAAAAAAGATTTTTATTTGTTACTGAAAATGTAAACACTGCACAGAATCCTGCTCTGAACACATTAAAAGTTGCTTCGGGTGGTGATTTAAAGCATCTGCTTGCCGTGGAGCAGCTAATCAAATAATTCAGCTGTTCCAGCAGTGTTTATATTAAACAGCTTTTCAAGGCTTCATCTTCAAAAGGATGATAATACTACATAAGAAACTCAAAGATGCACAGCCGTAATGAGCAGCAATACAGCGTTAGGACACCCTGATACGTGTAGCACGCTTTGGTTTTACTCTGAAGTGTCTTTGCCTCATTTTAAAGTAATCTGTTTTGCTCCAAAGAGGCGTGTTTCCAGCCCTCTGCGAGTAAACGCAGCTGCAGAAATCATTAAAATCCCCACCTGCTTTGACAGAAATGTCTCTCACAAGTGGATGTACACTTTTGCCCAGCGCTGCAGTGAGTCACCATTTGACAGAGTGCAGCCATATCTGTGCTGCTAAAGCAAATCATGTGTATGAGTTTGTGGTCATTTCACTGGCTGAGGAGGGGGGGGGGGCAATAAACCTACAGACTGCATACAGATAAAAATGGAGGTCATTTGTAAAATGGCGCTAAACATAAAGCGCAGCTGAGGCTGATGGGAACGTTATTGGTTCTGCTGCCATTTGGTCAGAAATGCGTCAGGCACATTAAAATGTATAACTGACGACTGGGCTGATGATGAGGGACGAGAACTCGCTGAGAACGCTCTTCAAAGATCTCAGCTCAGAGCAGCACGCTACCTTTACCTGTCGGAGTTTGTTTGTTCTGTTGTTCGATGCTGGCCGACAAACAGCTTATAGGTACGCTGCTGCACTTCTGCGCATACAGGCATGTTAACAGGTGATGTAAGCAGCAGCTGGAAACATCTGGTGAATGAAGCGTGATGTCGCGTCTCCTCAGCAGATTTTGAAGAAAATAAGTGAAAATATTTTCCAGAAATTAGTCAGGCAGTGAGCTCAGAACGGAGGCGAGATAACCAGCCAGTTTAGCTTCTGTCCCCGCCTTCCTAAACGCTGCTTTCTTCTGATTGGTCAACTTCCAAAAGCCTGCTGAGGGGCAGCACCCATGTATTTGTGAGCATGTAATGACAAGTCAGTGAAGACAATGGAAGCAGAGCATTCAGGTCAGAGTAGCGAACTGGGTTTGCTGCCACTGCTTGTCCCTTTTCCAGCAAAGCAGTAAACTATGATCCAAAAAAGCATTTCTTCACAGCCTTCTGCATTACTGCCACCTGCTGGACTGGAGGGGAGCAGTTTGCTGCATGCCACTGGCAACACTGGAAAGCCTCTGCTGCTTCACACAGTGTAGACAAACAACAGTGTGAAGGGAAAAAGTTTAGAGCCTTAAAATTTCTCAAAGTTCTCAGTATGGATGGAAATATGGAGAGCCTGCACCTCTGTGTTCATGTGTACACAATCAGCTGAAATATCAACTTCACAATTTGTTTTACTCCCTAAAAACGGTGCCAAAAATCCAGCATTGGTCAGATTCTCGACCTAAGTGCTAGATTCCAAGTCAAAAGTCGATGAAGATCTCCACTGGAAAACCTGTTTAGTCCAGAATAAGTCATAATCCATGTTGAGGAAAGGAAACATGAGTAATGCAAATGGAACTGTGAATTTGTTACTTAAAAATGCAAAAATGTTACCAAAAAAACAAACTGGTGGTCCATTTGCTTTCAATCACCTTAATAATTAACGGTCTGGTCGTTAAAACTCCAACCATATTTCTGGAAATGTTCCGACTTTGGGACAGACCGCGGTCATCAGCCCGTGTTAGCCTTTATCCATCCATTTGCACTCATTTTAAAACTGCACACAGCAGGGTTTCATTTTTAATCATCACTTTTTATATTTAATTCAAGCTCACCTTCATTTTCACTCCACCTGATGTGACTTTTGATTATCCTCTGCATGTTTTATCTGATTCGTTAGATATTTCCATTTGATTTTCTGCGTGCTGCTGTTATCTGATCCAGTCATTCTGAAGCTTTTTTACACAGAATCTGTTGATTTGGGATATTGATTAATCAGCTGGTTACTCTCCTGATTAGATGATGACACCTGAACAGCAGCTCAAACAGAAGCGTCAATTAAGAAAAACATTTTGTGTTATTTTGCTTAAAATAATCAATCGGTGTGATTAACTGATGATCAAAGTCATCTTGGTTTTATGATCTGCTTCAGTTTGTTTCTGTACTTTTCTCAGTGCCACCGGTTTAGAGTCGTTATTTAATCTCCATTTTGTCCCCTTTATTTATTGATGTGACCTGTGTGATCGATCAGATTTATTGATCACAGGATCAGTGTTTAGCTGAACATCTGTTTGGTAAGGACACAGGTAGGGGAGACTTGCTGCTACCGTTTACATTCAATCATTCATTATCATACAGCCCATCACATCACTTATTGATTGTGTGATTGATCGCCAGTGTTAGAAAACCTTCTTCTTCTGTAGCACATTTATGTTTTAATCTATTTCTAATAACCAATTCTTTTAATTATTGATTCTTTTTTGTTATTTGGGGGGTGTTTGATCATCAGAAGCTGATTTGGACTGTTTATTGTTAAACTGATCACATCACTGATTGACTTCTAAACATATCAGCAATCATTCGAAGGGACTATGATCCATTTTCTCTGATTTAAAGGTTACTTGAGGATCAGTTTGGTCTGTTTGCAGCTGACCACATCGTTTGGTTGGGAGTCTGATTGATAACCTTCAGCCTGGTGTGACTTAAGTGTGTCAGGAATAACATCGATCACAATGAGATCATCACGATCGAGGCTCTGAAATAAATCCTGGCCCTGAACTCGTCGAACCAGGACTCGGATCCGAAATGTGTCGGTCTCGGTTCCGTGAGCGGGGCCGGGGGGGGGGGGCGGCGTTTCAGAGGATCGAGTCTCCTCTTCAGCACATGGACAGTCGGATGAAGGCGGATTCCGAAAAACACAAATCTGAATTTTGTGCGTGGATCGCGGGCAGCGGCGGGCGGTTCGTCTGCAGAGCTCGGAGCGACCATCGGACGCGTTTTCTGGGTTTCGGCTGCGGTTTTAAACGTTATTCCGCCGCCTCCCCCCCCTTTGTTCTTCCTTAATGGATCGGCGTCTGGAGCTGTGCTACCTCCCAGACCCCCTCCTCCCCTCCTCCTCCTCCTTCTCAGCCTCCCCCACCACTCTCCCCTTCACCACACACAGAAAAACACACTTGCAGCCTGAAAACGCTTCTTTTACGCACCGAATTCATCACTTTAAAATGGAGGAAAAACGCAGAGCGAAGCGGTCCGCTTGGTGCTGGAGCAGAGGCCGAACCCTGCGGGTGAAAGCAGCCCCTACCTGTGGTATCAACCAACCCCCAAGTCCCACTCCTTCATCCCCACTCGCTGCATGGAAAAGGAGGAAATTTCCATGCGTAAAATAAATAAATAAAAAACATACACACAGCAGAAACAGCTGATGAGTGGTGCGGCGGAGGGGAAGGGAGGCGTTTTCACCCCCGAAACATCCACACACTCATACACCCCTCTTCACAACCACCTCCACCCCGATACCCCCACATCTGCCACCCGGACCTGGAGACTATCACCAGCCTCTCCACCTCCAAACACCCCCCGAAAACAGACCTACCTGCAGGGAACGCGCAGAAAAGTCCGATCAGTTATTTAAATCCACACTATCCCACGCGCGGCTGCTGCCTGGCTTCTTCTTCTTCTTCTCTTCACATAAAACCTGAGTGAGCTGAGGTCAGGGGGTGGCAGCAAGAGGAGTCCGCACAGGTACAAAAATATCCTGCGTTTTTGTTTGTTTTTTTTAAGTGAAATAATAATCCAGAGAGCAGAGATCACAGAGCGGAGTAGCGCGGCGCAGACCTCCCATTCACACACAGCCTGCCTCGGCTTGGCTCGGCTCGGTCTGCCCCTACTCCGCCACAGACAGCCCCCCATCTGGAGCGTACCACTCTGCGCTGCGCTGGGAGGGGATAAGACCAATTAGAAGAGGTAACTTAAACCAATTATACATCCATTAATCGGCTTATCAAAGGCCCAGTGCGCCAGTGACGACGTCTGTATTAACGTGAAGAGGAAATAAGTGTTGTTTGTAGGGAGGGGATAGCGGACGCGCTGTGTTTTTAATGGAAGCCCAGCTGTTTGACCCCCTCCACAAAGCTTTGTTTGGTTCAGTCCAGCTCCTTAATCTGCTGTTTTTCTCCTCCCAAAGCCAGATGTGGAGAAACTGAGAGAGACATATAAGCGCAGTGTGTGAGAGAGAGAGCCCTATAGAGAGGTGCGGTGGAGATGTATAGCCTACAAATATATAAGAGTGAGAGAGGGGTGAGGAGATGCATATCAAAATAAAGGGGGATGGGGAAGTGAACAGAGATGGAGTAAAGACACATGGAAGGTGATACAGAATTGAGAAGTGTAAAGGCAAAGAGAGAGGGATGAAGCAGAGCGGGGAGAAGAAAAGAAAGCAGAAGAATCCAGTGGAGAGAAAAAGTGGACCGAAGCACAGAGAAATGCACAAACTGAGCAACACATTCAGGAGATTTCATTTTGTCTGATAATAAAATTGCTGCTGCGTGTCCCATCAGGTGTTGAGTCATCGAGAGATACTGAAAAATAACAATAAAAAGTTTAACCCTGTAAAGCCCAGCAAATGAAATTTTCACATATGTATTTTCTTTCTCTTTTGCTCCCTTTGGGGGCCTCCACAGCCAATCATCTGCCTCTATCACACCAACCCTCTCCATGCCCTCCTTCACTACATCCATGAATCTTCTGTGAGGGCTTCCTCTTTTCCTCCTGCCTGGCAGCTCCATCTTCAGCTTCCTTTGTCCCGTATATTTTTAAATAGAATAACATGCTTTTATTTGCTATTATACAGAATGTATAATGAGATTGGAAGGCCATTCCTGTTCAGTGCCATGTAGTATATTCACTCTCCCTCCTTTGCTCATGTCTAAACCACCTCCCAGGTATTTGAACTCATCTGCCTTCTCTCTCTCTTTGCTCCTTGCATCTTCACACCTGACTCTCATTCACACACATGTATTCTGTCTTGCATCTACTGACTTTCATTCCTCTTCTCCCGAGTGCCTACCTCCACCTCTTACCTGCTCCCTACTCTCACTACAGATCACAGTGCAAACATCACAGTCCACACAGACTCCTGTCTCATTCAGTACCTCACCTGTCAGCCTACTGCACACCTCACCACTATCTCGCTGTCCTCATCCATGTCCTGCACCACCCTCACATACTTCTTAGCCACTCCTGACTTCCTCATACAGTACCACAGTTCCTCTCTCAGCACCCAATCACCTGCTTTCTCTGGATCCACAAAGACAGTGAAGCTCCTTCTGACCTTCTCTATACTTCTCCATCAACACTCCCAAAGGAAGCATCACACCTGCAGTGCTCTTTGTCAGCGTGAAGCCATCCTGCTGCTCACTGACAGTTGCCTACAGGTGTACTCCTAGAGCCAGTCCCAAGCCTGGATTATGAGACCTCTGAGCACAGGTGAGGAAAAAGCCCCCACCCCCCGACTCTTAAAGAGGAAACAGACGCTCAGACTGAAAGTAGCCATGTTAATTAAAGTCACTTAAGTTGTCACTTAAGTTGTTGTTGTGTCTTTTTACAGGTCTTAAAGACTTCCAAGTTAGCAGTTAGCTCCACATGTTTGATTTGGCAGAGTTTTGCACCTGATGCCCCAAAAGGGATTTTTGTCTCCAGCTGGAATCAAACCAGCAACCTTTAGTTTGTTAAATGAATATGTAAACCACTACGCTGCGGAGCCACCTTTTAAAGTGTTTTTTAATGTTATGTAATTATCTGTTTCATTAAGTCTGTAATCATTTTAAGAGTCAGTTTAAAGCTCTTCTTGAATCATTTAAGTTACTTTGTAGTTGTTTTATTTCTCTTTGTGTCAGACTCCTCTCTGTCTTCGAAAGCCTTTTTGTGCTGTTTTAATGACGTACAGATTTCTCTCTGAACTATACTGGAGTAAAAGTACAACTAAGAGAAAAATGGGTACATTTGTGTCCAAATGTAAGAGCGTTTCGTCACTGCCTGTTGAACTGCAGCAGGAGACTAAAAACAACAGTAAAACAGTAGGATCCATGCAATAAAACAGAAATGCGTGATTACAGATTAGTCACATAGTGACAGCCTGATGAGTCAGTCCACTTCAGTTCCTCTCAGACAATCAGACAATAGGTGTGTTTCCATAGCAGGACCTTTCCTCAAGGAACAGAAACCATTTAAGGAACTCAGTCTCACTATAAGAACAAGGAACCAAATGGAGAACATGCAGATCCATAATTTTTGAACACTGACACGTTTATTTTACTTTATAACTTTAGCAAAACATATTTAAGTTCAGTTATTTGTGTACACGTGCTCTGAGTGCAGCCTTACAGCTTTAAATTCAGGGGTTGAACAAAGTGATTGCATTAACATCGAGGAATTATAGACATTTATATACAGCCTGCCTTTTCCAGCAGCTCAGATGATATAAAATTCTTATTTTAAAGACTTTGTTGAAATTCCTTTGCACGCAGGAACCCATAGACATCACCAAAGGTGAAGCAAACCAAAGGTTTCCTCCTCTGTGAAGGTTTCATAGCAGCTGCTGTTTGACTGCCTTCTTTGGTTTTATCTTCACTGAGTGAAATGCAACTCGATCGGTTGGAGATCAGGTAAATGTGTCGTCATTGTAGAATATTTTCCTTCTTTACCTTTAAAAACTCAACAGCAGCTTTGGGGTCAT
Source organism: Archocentrus centrarchus (assembly GCF_007364275.1). Classification (NCBI taxonomy): domain Eukaryota; kingdom Metazoa; phylum Chordata; class Actinopteri; order Cichliformes; family Cichlidae; genus Archocentrus; species Archocentrus centrarchus. Next base: position 4,333,986 of record NC_044352.1, on the reverse strand, counting down.
TGTCCATCTGTATTTTGCTGCATTTGGTCCAGAGAAGCCAGAGCTGCAGAATTATTATTTATTTGTTTATTTAGTCACCTTTTGTTTTGTTTTGCACCTCTGTACTTCCTTTTGTGGAGTTTTTCCTTCACAGAAGAGTCAGAAAAAGATCTGTCAACATCCTAGCGAGGGTTCTCCACTTGCCTAGAAAGGATCCTCCTCCTGGTTTGTCTTTAGTAGACGTTCAGGACTCGTTATCTTACTGAGCTCTCTGATGGCTTCTTTTTATTTTGCAGCCTAAGGATGACCTGCACTGAGCCCTCCTTTGGATGGATGTTGTGAATTTGCCACTGGGAAACTTGGAGTTCTCCCTGGACACTTTACTGGCCTAAATTTATGAAGAAATAATGACCAAACAGCTCACAGCTGCCTATGAAAAAATGATAAATGGACTGGTACTTATACAGCAGCCTTCTACTCAATTGAGCACTCAAAGCACTTTGTACTATAAGACTCAAACAAACAATCACACACACACACACACACATCGGGGGAAACTCGTGATTCATTATGTTGACTTAGGGAGTCAGGGATCAACCCACTGACCTTCCAATTGAATGACCTGCTCTACCCCCTGAGCCACAGCCACCCTCTAAAAATCAGACACATCTTTAAACCCCTGAAAATATAAACTGAATGATTAATGGTTAATATAAGAGCCTAATTTTGTTCAACTCTCAAAAGTCAAGTTATTTTATTTTTTTATATATCAGGAGCCGCTGCTCTGCCTGTGCTTATTTACTGAAGCTAGATGATGCATGCCATTGCCAGAAGGTTTGCTGTGTCTCCCAGCACAGGCTCAGAGCATGGAGGAGATTTCAGTAGACAGGCAGTCTAGGAGAGCTGGACAGGGCCGTAGAAGGTCCTTAACCCATCAGCCGGACCGGGATCGGCTCCTTTGTGCAAGGAGGAACAGGATGAGCACTGCAGAGCTACAAAATGACCTCCAGGAGCCACTGGTGTGAACGTCTCTGACCAAACAATCAGAAACAATCAGGGCCCGATGTCCTCCAGTGGTTTCTGTACTCATTACCTGGCACCATGGAGCCGGCAGGTCAACCAGAGTCCTGTGCTTTTCACCCTGAGCACATGTGACAGACACAAAAGGGAGAAACCGTGGAGAACGTTATGCTGCCTGTAACGTCGTTTAGCATGACCGGTTCGGTGGGTCAGCGATGATCTGGGAGGCACATCCATGGAGGGACAGACAGACCTCTACAGGCTAGGCAACAACACCCTGATTCCCATCAGGTATCAGGATGAAACTATCCTGCTGCCTCATTTTTTTTACTCCCATCACTTCATTTCCATCAAACACTGTGGCTTCCTTTCATTCCCAACACATATGCAGTCCATATCAGGATAGCTCAACAGCATGATTTTTTTCCCACATTGAGATCTGATGTGTTTTCAAAGAGTTCCTTTATTTTTTTCAGCAATCGCTAATAGGAAACAGCTAACAAGAGCTGCTAGCTGGAGCTAATAGGCACAAATAGGCTTCTATTAGCAATAAATGCATGATTGTAGGGCCGGGATCCTCAAATCCAGGCCTCAAGGGCCGGTGTCCTGCAGGTTTTAGATGTGTCCCTGATCCAACACACCTGAATCAAATGGCTGAATTACCTCCTCTGTATGCAGTCAAGTTCTCCAGAGTCCTGCTAATGACTTCTATATTTGACTCAGGTGTGTTGCAGGACACCGGCCCTCGAGGCCTGGATTTCAGGATCCCTGTTGTAGGGTCTTTACCTTAAAATATAAAGAGCCTAAAGGCGACTCTTGTGGTGATTAATAAAACTGAATCAAACTAAGCTTGCTAGCTCAAAAAAAGGAAGGGGGGGCTGTGATTGGTTGAAAAGTGACTGGGCCCTGATGTCATGATAGGAAGAGTATGACTTTGGGTGAATTAAACTGAAATAAAAGCAGCTGAAACGAGTGAAGTCAACGAGAGTTTGATGTGGTCTGTTAGCAGCCGTGCAGCAGCAGACTCAGTGTTTCCACACCGAGCAGCCTGAGCCTAAAATAACGGGGGGAGACTCGGGCTGGTCCAGGTTCAGGTTTAGACTGGGGTTACTTCTGGGTCTGCAGCAGAGGGTTCGCCCTGTAATCAGCTGACAGCTCTGGTTTCGCCTTCGCTCTCTCTGTAATTTTCTTAATTGAAGCCACTTGAGGGGTCAAACACTCAGTTCATCCTCCTTTTCTTCTCTTTCTATTTTGCCTGCATCCTGCTTCCTCTGTCCTTTCCTTTATTTTGCTTTAGGATAATTTTGTTTAACTTTCCTTTCCAATGTTTCCTCCACTTTCTCCTTTCTGTTCTTCTTATTTTCTCTCACTAGGTTTCCTTTCCTTTCCTTTCATTTTCCATTCATTTCAACACGTTTCCTTTCTGTTGGACAGGAACTTGGGGAGAGAAAGAGGACGAGGCTCAAATGAAGTGATGATGAAGAAGTTTAAAGGAATTAAACGTTTTTCTGTGCTCAGTTCTTTTTTTAATGACCATTAAATCCAAACTTTGTGAGATTAAAACAAACGAACACTTTCTCTTTGCCTGTGTTTGTCTTTTTCCTTCTTCAGACTTGTTTTTATTCTCTCTATATCATTCTCTTCTCCCCCTCCCCCGTCCAACCCCCATCTCCCCCAAACCCCCATCTCCCCCAAACCCCCATTCTTCAGTGTAAATTGATGCTGATCATCCGTTAATCTTTTTAAGTTGCCGTGAAACCGCCAGCAGCATGCATGACAATGGTCCTCTCTGTGTGTCCCTGTGTAAATGACAATAGCTGTGTGTGTGTGTGTGTATTGTGGTTTCAGGGCCTACTGTATGCTTCCTTTTCTACATCCCTGCTACTATTACCGCACATCTGGAACCTGTGTGTGTGTGTGTGTATACTCAGATTACTCATGTTGTGGGAATCCACCTCCATTACAGGGACCCAGCTCCACTGTGTAAATTAAATTTATGCATGTAAACTCAGTTTATGGTTAGAATAAATCTCTAGAAAAAGAATCTAAGTTAATGTGATGTCCTCTCAGGTATATCACCATGTTGTGAGGGCAAAAACTGGATTATACATCACATCGCGGGGACTCGATTTCCTTTAAGAAAATAAACAAGGTCAATCCTTCATTTTTATTGTGTAGACCTAGAGTAAGTAGTCAGGAAATGAATGGAAAATGGTGTATAGTCCTCTGAAGTGATGAAAAACACCTGTGTGTGTGTGTGTGTGTAGCTGTTAGTTTAATCCTGAGTGGAGTTTACGAGGTTGAAGCCGCAGAGCAGAACAAATTCTCTGTGTCTCTGTCTTTATTTATTTTTACTTCTCTTGAGGTTTGCCTGATATCCAACACATCTGTTTATTTGTGTGTGTGTGTGTGTGTGTGTCATCCAGAACCCAAACACACTTAAAACAGGCAGCACAGATTTCAGCTTTACGCTTGAAGCGTGTCCTGTCCTCGTTGTTTCTGGTGGCGTCTGTTTTCAGTTTGGAAGCTGTAAAGGCCTCTAAACGCGACCTGCTCAGGAGCAAACACCAGAGCGACACAGAGACCAGCTGGTGGGCAGCGAATCGCTTAACAGGCACCGGTGGAGACCAAAAACTGAGCTAAAAAATAATCAGGACCATTGGACTAAGATTCATGAACCTAACCAGATTAGCAAAATCCAAAATGCAGGACTAGGAGACAGGATGGAACTAGACTTCAGCTTTATTCGCTGATCAGAACAGGTTTACAGAGCTGGACGGGGCCAGCAGCAAAAACTAGGACGCTAAAGTAAACAAGGATACAGTGAGACGGGTGAGTAAACAGCAGGCAGGGAGCCAAAGACAACAAAGCGACAAAGGAAAGTATATACACACACAAGGTGACAAGAGGAGAGTGGAAACACCTGGGGAGAACAGGTGAACAAAATTACAGGACTGGCAAAATAAAACAGGAAGTGATCTCATGTAAAACACACACACACACACACACAAACACACAAAAACAAACACAAACAAAAACAAACACAAGACTTGACAAAAGAGGGTGGAATACTGAGGGAGACCAGACTGAAAACAAAATCCAGTTAACAAAACCCTTTTTTTCCTGATGCTGGAGGACAAACTTATTGACCCTGTTTCACTGCAGCTGGAGCCGAACGGTCCAACTTTGCTTTTACGCAGCAGCAGTGAAAGAAGGAGCTTAGAGAAAATCACGAAATCATAGGAGTCTGTGGAAAACAGGAAGTGATTCACAGCGATGAGTTAAACTCTCAACTTCATAGCAAGGAACTGAAGTGTCTACCAATGTGTGCCCAGGATACCTTTTATTGACATATGATGGGATGGTAAATACATTAGAGGGTTACCATGAGAACCAGAGCCTGGAATGCCTGTTAGCAGCCAACCATCAGCGACAAGCAATGGGCGACGAGTGAATCGCTTCCTGTGTGGACCCCCTTTAAGTTCTGACAATGTGTTACTGTAACTTGAGTCCATCGGTCTATCGGTTGTTACAAGTGAATATTTTTGGGTTCCAAAGCAACTGTAACAAGAGGCAAAACTTCACTTCATGTTTGGTGTGAATGCACCATGAGAGTAAGAAAACGGAATAAAAATAGTTCCCCACTCAAGGGAAGGAGCTAACCAAGAACTGACCCGTGCAAGATTGAAGGTTTTAGCTTCCTCATATGGCAGCTGCCAATAAAACCACCTTTGCATGACTCAGCTGCAGCAATTAGTGCTGAAACACTTGGTTCTGCAAATATTTAGCAGCAAACTATTCTTCTCTGTTTTGTGATGGTGATTTTTGACAAGATCATCCGGGAAAAGGAAGAAACAACATGGCGAGATAAGGTAACTACAAACTTAGCTAAAGGAGCCAGTTGAGGCGGTTCGGGCATCTGACTAGGATGTTTCCTAGGTAGTCTGAACACGTCCTACCGGGGCTCTGGGGCAGACCCAGGACATGCTGGAGAGATTATGTCGCTCGGTTGGTCGGGAACGCCTCGGTGTCCCCCTGGATAAGCTGGAGGAGGTGGCTGAGGAGAGGGAGGTCTAGGTTTCTCTGCTTAGGCTGCTGCCCCCACGACCTGGCCCCAGATAAGGAGAAGAAAATAGATTGATGGACTAACTTAACTAGCAGTGTAGCTTGTAGATACGGCCCAGGTGTGGAAAAAGGTGAAGAAGTAGGTGGCAATGAATGCCATGTTTTTCATCGGACATGTGAGGAAAGAGATAAAAATACTATAGCGAACAGGTGTCACAGCTGAACTATGATTACCTACGACCTAGAGCAGGGATCCAGGCCTTGAGGTCCAGTGTCCTTTAGGTCTTAGATGTGTCTCTGCTTCAACACACCTGACTCAAATATAATGTGCCGTATTGTTTAATATGGGGTTGTTCCAGCTGTCGGCACTAACCTAGTGATAGTAACTATTCAGTTTGGAGTGGCACAGGAATGCGTTAAAAAAAAATTGAAAATTGAAAACTGAAAATACGGGAAAATACGGGAAAGTAAAAATACGGGATGACGCCGGGACAGAGGGGTAAAATATGGGAATTTCCCGGCCAAAACGGGAGACTTGACGGGTATGTCTAAGAATCTACCCAGATCTGCCTTTGGAAATTTATGGCCATCATATTTTAATGGACAAACTGTTCTCTATTATGATGATGCCTTGAATGGAGAAATTGCAGATTACATTTGCAGCCTTAACATTTTGAGGCTAGCAGTTTGTTTCTGTCCATTTATAGAGGATCATTCAGAGAAAATCAGCAGTGAAAGAGTAACTTGTTTTACAGTCCCAGAGGAAATCATTTAACATTGATGATGGAGAAGAATAATGAGCTGTATCCTCAGTGTTGACAAAAAGCGACAGTCACTGTTACTTACAATACACAGCACTCATTGGATTGATCCAGACTGCGAACAAAGGGAAGGTCCAAGGAACTCAGTGAAGATCTAAGATGGAGGATTGTAGATTTGCTCACGCTGGGAAGGTCGCTTAGCGCCATTTCTAAACAACTGCAGACTCCAAGATCATCAGTCCAAACAACTATACTTAAGTATAAGTTAGCTGGTTGTGAAGGTCTGGAAGAAAACCCAAACTGTCACCCCGAGATGAGAGAAAAGAGGTTAGGATGTTCACAGGAATCACGCAGGTTCAAGCCTGCCATGACAGTGAAGCAAGTTTTACATCATCATCATGGACTGGAAACAAGACATGGGCAGATGAGAACGAAATACTGAGCTACAATAGCAAGACGTATGTATGGAGGAGTAAAGGTGGGGCTTTCAAACCTAAGAATACTGTACCAACTGTCAAGCATGGTGGTGGGAGCATCATGCTCCGGGACGGTTTTGTTACTGGTACATTGCACAAAGTGGATGGAATAATGAATAAACATTAGGCTGCTGGAACGGCCTTCCCAAAACTCCGACCTCAACCCTACTGAAGATTTGTGCACAACGCTCAAAAGCATAGGCGTAGGAACCAGGGGGGGACAGGGGGACGTGTGTCCCCCCCCCCCCAATATTGGAGACAGGCCACCCAAAAATTACACCATGGAGGAGAAAAAGCTTTAACTCACGTGCTTTTATTTTGAAGGCGCAACATAGCGTCGTGCCACCGCGCTCCCCCCGCCCCCCTCTGAATGGAGACGGCGGCAGGAGTCAGAAACTCTTTGAATGAGGTAAAACGGTCTGTCGGGGATGTTGCCGTGAATATGGCTTGTTTATAACGTCTTGTTGTCAGTTTACTTTCATATATAGGATAAACTTGACTTACTGGACAAGAAGTCAGTTTTCCAGCAATTTGTTGCTGCAAATGAGATGTGGAAAAAAACATTTTGGCTCTTTTGCCTAGGCCAATGTTTTTTAACCCTTTATGTGCTCCGGCACCTGTTTGGCTAAACGCAGGGCTGTAACGAGGCACACAAAATGAATGAATGAATGAGAGGTATCACTTTTATTTATTTCTGTTGGTTATTATTTTTTTATTGATATTTTTTTTTTATTCATTAGATTTTGTTTTTGTTGGCCAAACAGAGTTTCAAACTGAATACGCATATTTTAATAGCTGTTTTTTACTTAAAGTTGATATTAAAAAGTGAATAATTTGTTCATTACATTATCTGTGAGGGTTCTTTCATGTTGTTTAATTAAAGAACCACTTGTATTGCCAGTCAACCTACATAAATGCATTTTTGACCAATATTAAATGTTTTCGACCCATAAAACATCAAACTTTGCACTTGTGTGTGCTACTAAATTAATTTTGAGCTACTGAAATATTTAGCTTGCTAGTATGAAGGAGTGTTAGGGCCATATTGAGAAAAACATATATAAATCATTTTGAGCATTTTGTGCATTTTGAGAATAAAGTCAAAATTTCAAGAAAAAAGTCAAAGTCGTCATTTCAAGTCAAACAACGGCCACAGCAGCTATACAAAACAAAATGCCTTGGGTAGATGAAACGACTTGATCAGCTGTCTTGTGATTCTTGTGATTCTTGTGATTCTTGTGATTCTGCACGTCCCCTCTGTGCAACCATCAACATCCTTGCATCTGACCATTGCCAGTGTGTGTGGTTTTTCCTTCTGAGCAGATGCAGCTTTCTGCACTCTCACTTTAACGTCCTCATACTTACCACTACATTGTGTTTATGTACTAAAAGATAAATCATTCCCTTGTTACCCGATTCTAAAGTGTAGTTTCACTAACTCATAATACAAGACATTCTGGAGGGTGTAGCAGACGTGGCGTGGCAGTTGTTTGACTTGAAACGACTTTAATCTGCACATTTTGAATTTTTTCTCAAAATTTTGAATTTATTCTCAAAATGCACATTTTTCTTTTCTCAACGTGGCCCTAATACTCCTTTGTACTAGTACCTGATAAAGTAAGTGTACAGCCCTGGAATGACATGATCATTATGCTTCATAAAAGACTCAAGCCATTTTGTTTGGTGGTTTGCCCGCGTCTTACGATTATAAAACACATACATATGTAAATTGCTTCAGAACTGCTTTAATGCCACAAACTGGGATGTGTTTAAGAATGCTGCTCTGAGAGAGGACAGTTCTGTGGATTTAGAGGAATATGCATCAGTGGTTACCAGTTATATCAGCACATGCGTTGATGATATTGTCCCCACCAAATGCTGCAAGATATATCCCAACCAGAAACCATGGATGAACTGTGAGGTACGCTCCATGCTGCATGCACGCTCAACTGCATTTGCCTCTGGTGACACGGAGGGCTACAGAAAGACCAGATATGACCTACGTAGATCCATCAGGGAAGCCAAGAGGCAGTACAGACTGAAGCTGGAGGGATATTACAAACACTCTGATTCCCGACGCATGTGGCAGGGCTTGCAACACATCACTGACTTTCAGCAGAGGAACAGCAGGATCACAGCCTGCAACAACGCCCTACCAGATGAGTTGAACCAGTTCTATGCTCGCTTTGACACCCTCAACTCCATCCAACGTAGAGAGATTCTACTACCGGAGGCAACACAGAGCTCTTCACCCACTGTAACATCGACTGAGGTGTGCAAGGCCCTGAGGAGGACCAACCCCCGAAAAGCACCTGGCCCCGACAACATCCCTGGCCGTGCTCTGAGGGTCTGCTCTTCAGAGCTGGCCGAGGTTTTTACAGATATTTTTAATTTGTCCCTCTCCCAATCATCTGTGCCCACATGCTTCAAGTCCACCACTATAGTGCCCCTCCCCAAGAAAACCAACACAACCTCTTTGAATGACTATCGTCCCATTGCACTCACTTCACTTGTAATGAAGTGCTTTGAGAGGATGGTCATGTCCCATATTAAAGGATCCATTCCGGACACATTAGATCCCCTGCAATTTGCATACCGTCAGAACCGTTCAACTGATGATGCTGTTAATGCAGCCATCCATACAGCCCTCTCACACCTTGAAAATAAGGACACTTATGTTCGAATGCTGTTTATAGACTACAGTTCAGCTTTCAACACCGTCATCCCAAGCAGGCTGGTTGAAAAGCTGTTCACCCTCGGAATACCACCCTCCCTCTGCCGCTGGGTCTTGGACTTCCTTACAGACAGACCTCAGGCAGTCAGAGTTGGTACCAGGACATCAGAAACAAAGACAGTGAGCACTGGGACCCCACAAGGCTGTGTGCTTAGTCCTCTCCTGTACACCCTCTTCACCTACGACTGCATCCCCTCCCAAAGCAACACCTCCATCGTCAAGTTTGCTGACGACACCACCGTCATTGGGCTGATTACTGGGGGAGAGGAAGCAGCTTACAGGGAAGAGGTGGCCCAGCTGGTGTCCTGGTGCCAGGAAAATAATCTCTCCTTAAATACAGAGAAGACTAAGGAGATGATTATTGACCCGAGGAAGAGAAGAGACCAGCATGCTCCATTATTCATCAACGGGACTCAGGTGGAGAGAGTGAAGACCTTCAAATTCCTTGGCACCCACATCAGTGAAGATCTCACCTGGACCTACAACACAACACAGACTGTCAAGAAAGCTCAGCAGAGACTCTTCTTCTTAAGGAAACTGAGGAAATTCGGATTATCCCCTAAGCTCCTCAGCAACTTTTACAGATGCACTGTGGAGAGCATCCTGACAAACTCCATCACGGTGTGGTATGGAAACTGCACCAGTCAGGACAGGAAGGCTCTCCAGCGTGTCATCAAAACAGCACAATTCATCTGTGGAGCTGCCTTCTCATCACTACAGGACACTTATAATACCCGGGTAATAAAGAGGGCACACAACATCATCAAGGACCGTACCCACCCACAGCACACACTGTTCACACTCCTGCCATCTGGCAGACGTTACAGGAGTGTAAAAGCAAGAACAACCAGACTAAAAAACAGTTTCTATCCACAGGCCATCAGGCTACTGAACCACTGACTGATTACCAAACTGTGATTACCTGCCTTTCTTTCATCTGTATATATCTGTATATATTGCACTTGCTTTATTATTTATTTATTTTTATTTTCTACTTTTACTTTCCTAATATACTAGTTCTTAAATTTTATTTTAACTTAGTTGCTTATTTCAATTGTTTGTAAAGCAGTCGCAAGTAAGAATTTCATTGCTCAGCATAACCACAGTGTTTTGCGGTGTACATGACAATAAACTTCTTGAATTATACATGCAATAATGTAGGTGTACAAGAAACATTTGCAAAAGAAGAAAGTAAAAGATCAAAACAACATTTTTTTATGCTTTGCTCCGAGCATTTACGGATCTGTCGGGTTTCTGATATGTGTCCCCCCCCCAGTAGTAAACTCCTTCTTATGCACTTGCTTAAAAGTCAGGTTAAATCAACCGATTTAAATAAACTCCACCAATTCTGCCAAGAAGAGCTGTCAAATATCCGGCCAGAGTCTGGTCAAGGTGCAACTTACCCACATATTAATGTGTGTGTACATATTTGAGCCTGAATTTGACCCTGCATGGATTAAAGAAAGTCTAAAATAAATTCAAACTTGTTTTATACTGTAGGGTCTTTACCTTACAATATAAAGCGTCCTGAGGGGACTGTTTGTTGTGATTTGATGCTATATAAATAAAATGGAATTGAATTTTAAAGTCATTAGAGATGTACCGTCATTCTGGCCTGGAAAAGGCCAGTTAAAAGAAATCAGTAGAAGACCAAAATAAGCACAGCATTCATGCCCACGATGAGTGGACAGAAACTTCTGACCACGACTGTAAGTGTTCTGAGGTTCTGATAACTTATAGATACGACACAGTTAAACCTGGTAAAACTCTGTTGTGTACATGCCGGTGCAGCAAAGTGTTTCCTGCTCGGCTGTGGATTAAACGGCAGGAACGGGTCAAATGCCACTTTTGTCTTTACAGAATTCTCCCACAGATTTATAATGAGGGTTCTCAGAGTACCCGATGTCGTGTTACGTCACATCCATACGTATGTGTCCGGACTCTCCTAAAGTCTTTCCTGCGGATGCGGTTGCCGTCTGAATCTGACTTGAACCTCAGAGTTTGCCCGGCCCGGAGTTTCTCTCTCGTTTTCTTCGAGGTCGGGATGGCCACCAGGCGTGGTGCTGAGGTGGTTGCTATGGTTGCCACTAAGCCTCGCTCTGACCTGATTGTTCAAAAAAAAAAAAAAAAAAAAACAATGAGGGAAAACTTCAAAGAGGAGCTGCTCAGTTGCCTAGCAACAAGGCTCAGTGGCAGGACTGCTCCCTCTCTCTCTCTCTATCCCTCTGTTTCATCACTCTCTCTTTCTGCTAAACCACTATCTGTCTTTTTCATCACTCTGTCGGTCGACTTTCCGTCTGTCTCTGTCTTTCTCTCTCTCCTTTAGCCCTCACAGGCTTTATCTATTCTCTCACTATTTTATCACTCCACTGACGTGCTTCTGTCTTTCTCCGTCTCTGTTTGAGTTTCAGCCCCTCACCTTCTCAGTCGTCTAAAGTTGATCTTTCTTTCGCTGTTTCATATAGACTCATATAATGGAAAATATGTGATGAAAATGTTAACTTTTTACATTTCAATCTGAAAAGAAGAGCATCAAACCTGCATGTCCAGCAGGGGGCGCCTCCTGTGGTTGCAGAAAGAAGTCTGATTGTATAGAAGTCTGTGGATAAACAGCCCTACTTTTCCCTTCACGTAAGAGCTCAGTGAGCACTTTCCTGATCAGTTTACGGTCTCGGCGTCTCAGAATCGTTTCAGTTCTTGTTGAATAAAACATGATGATTTTGTAAATTGCTACTTCCAGGTATGATAAAGCTGTCAAGTGATTGACAAGTCACTATCCTGTGAGCATGCGGCGTCCCTCAGCTTCAAAACCCTAACGTGGCCACGGCAAACGTGCTCAGAGACTTCGTTAACTGCAGCGTTTTTAAGATACAAAATGGCAAGAAGGAGATAAGTGGCTGTCCAGAACAGCATGCAGAGGAGGGGAAACATCAGTGACGTGTGTTTATTCAGTCTTTTGGTGCTGCTCATCTGAAAGCTGCAGTTTCTCTAAAGGCCAGTTGAGTCGGTCCACACTGACTCCCACATTAAAACGTCAACATTTACAGCAGGAAAAATATTGATTGCAGTCACAATATTGGTATCGTTATTTATAGCTGATTTAACCCTTCATAACAACTGTACAGCACATGATCAGGACTGTTAAACAAGTTAAACAATCAGAACGTAATTATTCAACAAAAGATTTTATTAAGATTAGAGTTACAGTAGTGAAAAAAGAGACACTGATAGAAAACACAAAAGATACATTTTGGTCTTTCCTCAAAATTAACATAGCTTTGAAAAGAGAAGTTTAACAACTTGTGTTAACTCAGGTAACAAAAACTCATTTAAGCTCCTCCCCCCCAGTCCACCAAAACCCCCTACGACCTAAATCATAAAGCAGAATTATCTCTTTCCTCAAACTATCAGCAAAAACTGGAGATGAACAAACCTCTGAGGAAGAGGAATTTATAGCAGCGCTGTTGGATTGAATTGCATTAGACTGCACAGGTGTTCCTAATAATGTGCTTAGGAAATGCAAGCACACACACACACACACACACACACACGTGTGCAGATATATGGACATGTGAGTGATATGTTAAAAAAATCAGACCCTCTCCTTTAACTTCCATTATCACAGTTTATCACTCGATTTCATCGCCCTCTCCAGTCTCTCGTTTCCCTCTCTCTCTCTCTCTCTGTGGATGCCTGTGGTCTCTCCACCATTCAAAGAGCCAACACCCATGACCTGTGTGCATGCATGTGTGTGTGTGCACGTGTGTGTGAGACTCCTGGTAATAAATGGAGTGTGCTTTGTGGCAAAGTGGCAGCGCACTCACACAGCTGGCAGCACGAGAGTTGCACTTAGTGGTTTTTGAGAATCAAAACGAGTGACGGACAAGTGTGCACGCAGGCATGCGTGTGTGTGCGTGTGCATGCATGTTTGTGCGTGTGCACGTGTGTGTGCGTTGGTAGACTTCTATGATTACAGCAAAGCATGATAGGAGAGCACAGCCCTGTGGTTGCAAAGGATTACACATAAAAGACACAAAAATGCACACTGACACACACTTTGTTGTGCAGTTTTGTGTGTTTGTGTGTGTGCGCGTGTGCTGAATCATCCCTGCTCTTTTTTCAGGCTGATTCAGATCTGATGATGTCAGTCTCTCTCTCGCTCTCTCTCTCTCTCTCTCTCTCTCTCACACACACACACACACACACACACACACACGTTTGTGTTTCCATCACTTCAGAGGACATCATGTTGACTCATTTCCAGCTTCACACTAAAATCTGATGATTTGCTTTATGGGGACTTCTTTTTATCCAATTAATTCTTACAATGTGGTTGCATGAACATGTTTATGTTCCCACAGCATGATTAATGCAAGCATGTCCACACATCTTTGTGATAAATAACCTAAACCCTAAAATCAGGTCTGAACCCTCTTAGCTCTTTGAAGATCTGTGCCAAAGTCAGCAAATGTCCTCACAAGGTCTTAAACTGACCATGGTCCTCACAAAGAGGGCCGTGCATGAGTCCACACACACACACACACACACACACACACACACACACACACACACTAACCACAGTCCAGAGAAGCCAAAAGTTTAATTGAAACCACCTTTTCTCCTCCCTCAGTGTGTTCTTTCTATTCGTTCACACTCCTTCTGGAGCCTCTGTTCTTCTTCTTTTTATTGTTTTTACACACTAACACGCTCGGGCCCATCCCGCTGCTGGTTGGTGTTGCTCTGCTGCCCCCTGGTGGTCATCTGGGACACTGTGTTACTCATCCTGCAGAAACCAGGTTCAACAAAATCAAAGTAACTTTACAATGATCATATGCAACAAGTGAGTTCAGTCTTCATCAGGGACACTGTGTAATGTCAGGTGATATCACAGTGATGTCAAGGTTGTTTTGGGATGGGTTAATTGAAAGTCTGAATTACAAACTGAAGATGCTTTTCTCTTTACTCATTCATCTCCTGCTTCCCATGTGTGTTTTTTACCCTCAAAGTATAAAGGAGGGGCAGTATAGCTCAGGAATATACAAACCATGGAGAGAGGACCGCTCTACAAACAGCTAGTCTTTTGTATGCAACAGCTGTTTCAGTTCCATGCTCAGACCCTCTGTGCTTCACCTTGTGTGTTACAAAAAAACATGTACATCTTGTTGTGCATATTTAATCCAAAGCAGCCTTAAATAAAAACACAAAAAGTAAGGAAATTTGTTTTTGGTCAGTCATTTGTTGTAAACTTGGTAAGAAATCTTATACCACTGGAAAGTCTGTTTATATCCCCTTAAGTGGCGCCACATTTGGAAGAAAAATGCATTTGTGGGTTGAGCAGCAGAGTTGAGTATGTTGGTTGCGCCCATGGAAAACTTGCCAGATCTTCTCTGCCAATGCCAAACAGCATATTCTGCTACTGGCTCTTGTTTTGAGCTTCTGGTATCCCAGATACTGACAGATTTACCATCACTGGCGGCAATATTGTGGGAGTGGCGCAGTGGGTAGGTTTGAGGTTCGAGCCCCTGTCCCTGCACTGTGTTGTGTCCTTGGGCAAGATACTTAAACCACATTGCCTAAAGGTAGCGCCAGTCTCTGGCTGCATGACCGCAGATGCTCGTCTCTGGATGAGTGATCTGGAACGATCATTTCATTGTGTGCCTTGTGCGCACAATGACAATGAGTTGAATCTAATATCCAATCTAATCTCAATGGAGAGAGATATCGAGATGAGATTCTGCAACCAGTGGCAATCCCACATCTCTGGGATTGAACTCTATCCTCCAAGATGACAACCCACATACTCAACTCTGCTGCTCAACCCACACATGCATTTTTCTTCCAAATGTGGCGCCATTTAAGGGGAAATAAACAGGCTTTCGACCGGTGTATGATTTATTACCATGAAGCATCGTTACAACAAAGCAATAATCGACCAAACGCAAATGTCCTTATTTTTTGTGCCAAGTTTATAAAACATCTCATGAGCACTGACATGAAATCATAAAATCCAGCTGTAGAAAAAAAAAAAAAAGATGCAGTTGTGTCCAATGTTATATTTAATTAATTTAATTTAGTTGTTTTAAAATGAGGCTACAAGTTTAGGATGCTTTATTTTCTTAAATGCCTGTTGCCTCCACTCATCTCTCATTGGATGTCTGCTTCATCTCCTCCACTCTTGTCTCTGGTGGGAGGGACTAAGACGCAAGGAAAGGATTCAAGGATGTGCAACACGGGGCAGGAGAAAGGCCAACATTAGGTGTGACATTTAAAAACCAGGCTTCAGGCAGGAAAAGTCCTACTAACCACCTGCATGGTAGGAAATGTAGGCTTCAGATTTAGCCATATTGGGGACTAAAAGCTAAAGACATCACCCCGTTTAGCAACACCCTTGAGCCCAGTCACAGACAGTCAGTTGTTGCTGAAACCAACACATTTCAAAAGGTGCAACTTTTAGTTTGAAGACAAATGTTCTCCTCTTCTGGTTTGCGTTGCACTTTCTGCAGTTTCTTTACGAGCAGTTAACAAGTGTTTGCAGACAAGTCACAGTTTTTCATGCAATCTGTGGGTGACCATGGCAACTTGCTAGCAACCAAAATTTTGATGCAGAAGCCTCTTTGTGACAGATTACCCCGGTAACAGCCATCAAACTCCAGCAACCTGGGAATACACAATTTTCTTGAGTGACTGGAGGGGAGTCACCTACCGGTCTCTAGTGACTGTATGGAGATTCACTGTGGACAGTTCAAGGACTTTTGCTGTTCTCCCACCTTCCTGTCTGCTTAAAAATATAAATGTGGGGTGCCTGGGTGGCTTAGTGGCGAAGCCAGTGACCACATACATATGCCGTGTTGAGGTGCGGGCAACACGGGTTCGAATCCCAGCCCGTCGTCAGCTTGCCTGCGTGTCTTCCCCTGTATCTCCCCCCCCCATTTCCTGTCTCTCTCCACTGCCCATAAAAGCCGCTGTGGCCAAAAATGCAAAAATGCAAAAAAAAAAAAAAAAAAAAGATAAATGTGTAATATAACAGGTATATTATATATACAGAGGTGGCAAAAGTACTGACATTCTGTACTTAAGTAGAAGTACAAGTACTTGTGTTAAAAAATACTTTAGTAAAAGTCGAAGTACTGGTTCAACTTCTTTACTTAAGTAAAAGTAAAAAAGTACAGGCTCTGAAATGTACTCAAAGTAAGAAAGTAAAAGTAGTTCTTTGGAGGACGTTTCTACCTGCTATTTTTGTGTAAAACTAACCGAACCTCATTATATATTATTGTAATAATATAAAATAATACATGAGAATACAAATGTTATTCCAATCTAAATTTTAATTCTAATGAATGCTCTCAGCTTGAATCTGTTATGTAGGACACAAACTGTGAAAGGGAATTTAAACAGCGCTGTTCTCTGTGTCCTCCATAGTAGAGGGTGACTGTGCCTCCACCTAAACACCAACATGAGGATACTCAGGGGTTACAGTGGGATTCAGAAGGTGGAGGAACCCTAAGATCAGCTGTAGTGACTCTGCATGGGGAGAAGAATCACAACTTTCTACTGTGAGCTGCAGTAAATGATGTTGGTGTGCAGGCTGTGATCAGCTGACCTGCTGCTGCTACTCTGAGGTTTACTGCTCTGTGTGGATGAAGTGAACTCACAAAGATGTAACCCAGTATTTCACAGCTCTCTGAGCTGATCTCCATCCCCTACACTGACAGCATACAGGCTGTAGAAATGTTGGATTCAGTGAATGAATCTCAGCATCAGCAGCTTTGATTCAAACTCATCTCTGCTGCACTGATGTAACCGTTAACTCTGACCATGAACACAAACACTGTGCTCCAGTCCAACACAGAGCTTTACTGTAGTAAGTACAACAAGCTAACCTATTTATTACACACTAAACTGCAGTATTTTCATAGAATCTCTGAATTACACAAAGTCAGCATACTTCAGTTTATTTTCCAGTCCTTACCTTTAATTCTAACCTCTCTTCTTCCTCTCCTGTCCTCTTTCTCCATCTCTGAGTGAACTTCTCTCTCTTTGCTCTCCCTGAAATACAGCAGCTCTTCTTTTAGCTAGCAGACACACTGTGTGACAAACTGCACACACTTTGTGTGTCTGCTGATATTTGTTGAGCATTTAGAAACGTTGCATTTACCTGCCACACGTTACTCCCTTCATGCTCGCTCCTCTTCAGTAGCGCTAGCTAAGCTGTTTATGTGCCGCAGCGCAACTTACGGACTCGGTCCGGCCCGATTATAGCGCTATAAATGATACATTAATTATATGGGTTTGCGTATTTAATCTCTTTGTACGAGATAAGCTCCGGTGATGGAGGATACACCAGTACGATTGTCTCTTATATGTTATTATTCCTCCGTTTAGGCTCAGATCGTTTGATGTTTGAGGCGCACTGACCGGAAATGCAAACTTCTCTCTGACGTGTTAAAAAGTAACGAGTCTGTTTGAAAATGTAAGTAGAAAGTACAGATACTTGTGTAAAAATGTAGGGAGTAAAGGTAAGAAGTACTCAGAAAAATAAATACTTAAGTAAAGTACAGATACCTGAAAAATCTACTTAAGTACAGTGTAGAGGCTAAGCCAATGCTTTAAGCCACTGAGGCGCTACACACGGGCTAACCTAATTGACGCGCTGATCACGGTGCCTGATGAATCAAAGTCTGAGTCATACTTGCCAGTTGAACACTTCGTCCATTTATTTTTATCCACAATCATCAGTGTCCATTATACTTGCACATATTTCTAGAAACACTTGAAATATCAACACCCATAATTCTCCAAGGTCCTTGCATCTTCAGCGGTCAAAAACTGTTTTTCCCTTCCGGGTGGAACACCTGACCAAACCAAAAAAAAACCCTTACCATATATAGTCAGGCCCACCAATTACCCTGTGATGCGTGATACCCAGTAAATACATATTCTGCTCCTACACACCGGCCCCTAATTGTTATGGCCGACTGACATAACAATTCAATAATAACAAAAGGAGCCCAATGCGAAAATTTCAAACACCCAAAGGCAAGCAAATCAGTTTACACCTCATGTATCAAACAAAGTTTAGAAATAGGTCTCTCAACAATATTGCTCTTAGTCTGCAACCTAACA